>NC_059334.1:5498280-6965780 GCF_018350155.1 Leopardus geoffroyi | reverse complement strand
TGCAGTATTTCTGTCCACAGAGGATGGCTCAGTTTTCATTGTTGCCTTGAGTTAACCTTTGGAGGTGCTGTTTCTGACACTGTAGATCTTAACCGTGTGATTTCTTGGACTTTTTTGTTTCTTAATTTACGGAAGTGCCCGGTGGCGAGTTTGTTGGCTTCGCTCATTTGCGTAGCGCGGAAGTTCCTGGGTGGTGTGTGAGGGAACACGAGGTGTGCTGGGTGGTACGCGTCACAGCCACGGAAATAAAACCAAGGCTTGTGATTGTTGGCGAGCTGGGTGAGGGTGTCTGCACTTCTGCACTGCCGACCACCAGCAGGGGGATGTTGGTCAAAGTACTCGCGTTGTGTGACTGTTGATTTCCTCACCTATAAAATGGGGACAGTAATGCCTGTTGTACCAATTTGTAAACCATTTGTGCGTAAATGCCCAGCGCGCGCTCGGCGTAAAGTGAATGGGAGTGGTCGTTCCCAGGGCTTCCTTTGGGAGTGGTTGTGGGGGCACCTGTGTGGCTCCATCATGGAGCATCCGACTCGTGATTTCAGCTCAGGTCATGATCTCATGGTTGTGGGTTCAAGCCCCACGTCGGGCTCTCTGTTGATGGTGTGGAGCTTGCTTGGGATTCTCTCTCTCTCAAAAAGCAAAAGCAAAAACAAAAACACGTGGTTGTGGGGCACCTGGCTGGCTTCATCGGTGGAGTACGTGACTCTTGATCTTGGGGTCATGAATTTGAGCCCCATGCTGGGAGTAGAGTTTACTTAAAAAAAAAAATCTCTTCCTTTATTAAAAAAAAAAGCGGTTATGTCTTTGTGTTATCTTCTTCTATTGTTTAGCATTACAGAGGATACGGTGGTAGAAGGAGGGAAGTCTTGACTCACTTGAAAACCTCATTCTATTTTTTGATTGCATTCATATCGTCTAAATCTGTGTGTTGCCATCTTTTGTTCTGGTCAGCTTTTTCAGTGCTGGAGCATGATGCTAAAAACAAAATAGGGGCGCCTGGGTGGCGCAGTCGGTTAAGCGTCCGACTTCAGCCAGGTCACGATCTCGCGGTCCGTGAGTTCGAGCCCCGCGTCGGGCTCTGGGCTGATGGCTCAGAGCCTGGAGCCTGTTTCCGATTCTGTGTCTCCCTCTCTCTCTGCCCCTCCCCCGTTCATGCTCTGTCTCTCTCTGTCCCAAAAATAAATAAACGTTTAAAAAAAAAAAAAAAAAAAGTACAATAGGAAAAAAACAAAATAGATCACAGTAAGATTTTCTCTGTCTCGAGCCCGTGAGAACCAATGAGAGTGACCAGCCAGGTCTTTGCTCCCGGAGTGGTGGCTTTACGTTTCTTTCTTTCTCATTTTTGAATGTTTTTATTGTGAAATATTTTAGACATTTAGAGAAACGTAGAGAATAAGGTAATGAACATACATACCCAGCCCTCAGTTTTATCAAATATTTTGTGTATTTTTTTTTTTTTTTTAATTTTTTTTTCAACATTTATTTATTTTTGGGACAGAGAGAGACAGAGCATGAACAGGGGAGGGGCAGAGAGAGAGGGAGACACAGAATCGGAAACAGGCTCCAGGCTCCGAGCCATCAGCCCAGAGCCCGACGCGGGGCTCGAACTCACGGACCGCGAGATCGTGACCTGGCTGAAGTCGGATGCTTAACCGACTGCGCCACCCAGGCGCCCCTATTTTGTGTATTTTATATGCTTTGGTTTGTGTGTGTGTGTGTGTGTATGAATTTTTTTTTTTTTTCAAGCAGATGTCCCATCTCCACGGGAGCATATGTTCCGGGGCTGCGCTGTCCTTTCTGGTGCCCAGGACAGTTCTTGGGGAGTGGCAGGCTCCACGTAAACACTGTGTGTCCTTCTCCAGTGGCCTCCCCTCCCCACTTCTCCCTGAGGTGACATCATTACAGATAGCCAGCCATGGAGGACGGGAAGGAATCCTGGCTGGGTTCAGCCAGTGACGCAAATGTGAGCTAAACGCGGGCTGCCGTCAGGGGACTTTGAATGCCCTGACACAGGGTGTGGCAGACGAATTCGAAAGGGTCCCCTGTGGAAATCAGGACCCTCTCACTGCATGTGCAGAGCCATAGACGTGGTCTTCGGGATGAACTAGACAAAGTGGAGAAGGGGCCGGGACAGGCGAGCCAGAGCTCAGCCGTGGGGATGGTGTCCCTGGGACTAGAAGTAGGTAGTTCATTGGGGCGCCTGGGTGGCTCAGTCGGTTGAGCAACCAACTTCGGCTCAGGTCATGATCTCACAGTTTGTGAGTTCGAGCCCCTTGTCGGGCTCTGTGCTGACAGCTCAGAGCCTGGAGCCTGCTTCTGATTCTGTGTCTCCCTCTCTCTCTGTCCCTCCCCTGCTCATGCTCTGTCTCTGTCTCAGAAATAAATAAATATAAAAAAAAAATTAAAAAAAAAAAAAGAAGTAGGTAGTTCAAGGTTGCCTGGACTGTCATCAGGAGGGAGCAGCAAGAGAAGAGCCAGACCACTGAGCCCTAAGTGTATAGATGAGCAGTAGCAGGCCCTGAATGTAGCACTAGAACATCCTAGAAGAAAAGCTGACATTTCAGAAGCAGGCCATCCTGGGTTCAAGTCTAGTTCCTCTCTTTCTGGCTGTGTGGCCTGGAGTAAGCCACCTGCCCTCTCTGATGTGAGGTCCGTTCCTGCTTTGGCTACCGAGAACTTAAGAGCGTGGAATTGCGTTTTCACTGGGACATCGCACTGTTTTCAGAGCTTCTCTTGCCCACGCGGGTCAGACGTGTGTGCAGCGGGCTCACCTTGCCCAGCACACGTGCCCTCCCTCCGGCGTCTTGTGAAAAGACCGTCCTCTCTTGAGTCATCAGGGCAGATCCCGGGACCACCCTCAGTTCCTTTCCCATTACCCCCCGTGCCCTGCCAGTCACCAAAGAAAGGTCATGTGGTCTCTGTCTTACCTCTCGCACGCGCACCCTGTCCTGCCTGGATTGGCTGTAGCTGTCCGCTTCTGCCCTCCCTCCGCTCCCTGCGTCCACTCTCCCTCCCGACGGCTGCCCAGTCCCCTTCCCACGGCGGCCTGCCCAAGCGTGCTCCTGTGCCCCCAGGACAAGTCCTGCATGCCGTGTGTGTACCCCGAGTGTCTGTGCTTCGTCCTTGTCCCCGTCAGCCACCCTGCCCCTGTCCTGCTGGCTCTTTGCTGCCGGGCTCTGTGCCCACGCGAGTGCCTTCCACTGCCCTCGTCTGTTTCGCCTTCCTCTGGGGTCGCCTGCGTGCGCCCCGTCGGCTGCCCGGGCCTTGCTCCTTCCCCCGGGCTCACCGAGCAGGCTGCCCGTGGGCACAGCCTGGGCTGTGAACCGACCCTCATCCTTCCTAGCGCTTCATGTGGCGTCTGACCCCGGGCGGCCCTCGGGAAGCATGAGGAGAACGTCAGCGGGTAAGAGAGGGCGTCTCGATCCTTCCGAGACCACCTGTGTGCCCGTGCCCGGTCCAGCCTGCTCGGGGGCCCGGCTGTGCTGGAGGAGGAGCATTTGGTCGACGTGGAAGAGGCAGCTGGGATGGGAGCGAAGGGGAACCTCAAGCCGAGCAGGGGAGGCGGTGGCAGCGGGAGAGACGGACTGAGGGCCCAGTCCCTGCCCTCGTGGCTCCTCTTCCGTAGCCGGCACAACCGGCTTGTGTCCTACGGCTGTGTCCACACGTCCTGCTCCGCGAGGAGAACTGGCAGAGGGAGTGACATCGGAGAAGGCTTCCCTGTAGGAACTGGGCAGGAACGCCACTCACTGCCCTTCCGTCCTGGTCAAGTGCCCAGCCTGGCAGGTGTCCCTGGGGCCCTGATGCACCTTCCGGGGCCCGCCCTGCGCGCGGAGGCAAGCCATAGTTCAGTGGCCACGTCGGGAGTCTCTCTGGCCCCAGGCTCTCTCTCTGCCTCGTGAGCGAACAGGGGGACAGGGGTACGGTCTTAGTCATTGTCCGTCGTATTCGTTCCTTTCCATTGAATCCTTTGGACAGGAACCGGTTCCTTCCCTTCCAGAACTCTGGAGTCTGTGTCAACCTCCTCAGCACCAGAAGATGGCTCACCGGCTCTCAGCAGCCATGTTCTGAACTTCCAGGATTTTCTACATGTTGAAAATTGCTGCCTCTGAGGGGGGTTCCTGCAAGGAGACTCTCCCTCCGTGTTTTATTAGATTCTCGGCACCTACCAGCAAAGATGAGGCCAGACTGACACTGGGAATGCAGTGTTTCCGTATCCCGACGTGGAAAGGCAAAACAGGACACCAGTTAGAGAGACCCCTGTGGCTGGTGACTTGTCTGGGGCAGCGCCTCACCGCGCAGGGCGCTGGGGAACCTGTCTGGTCTCGATTGTCCTCACCTCCTCAACTCAACCCTCCAGCGTTTGATCCTTGAGGTGTCCCGCCTCTCGGTCCGCCAACCTCTCTGTACCCCGGTCCCGCCCCCGCCCCCCCCCCCCCCCCCCCCCCCGTCCCACCTTTCTGTCCCCCAGTCCCGCCTCCCTGCCCCCACCCTAGGAAACCGCTCTTGTCTTGGCTTCTGTCGTGGGAGAGGGTAGTGTTCTGCTTCTGCTCCCGTCTTTCCCCCGCAGCTGGCTCCTTCCCCACCGTCGCTCTGCCGTCCACACACATCAGTGGTTTTCACCTTATTTGGTTCCCTGATGGCATTGGTGCGGGAGCCTGGCTGTTTTCCATACCTGGTGATTTCTGCTTATTTGCCTGCTGTCGCCCCAGCCTCAGTGGCTTGAGGACAAACTGACCTTAGAATGTTTGTAGTGGGAAAGGGTCTTCACGACCATTTGCTTTGTTGTCTCACTTTAGGATTGGGTAAACTGAGGCTCAGGGAGTTGATGTGGCTTGTATCATTTGACGCTATCATCCTTTGATGAAATCAGACCAGAAACCAAGGTTCTTGACCCCCTGTACCTTGTAGAGCCTCTGTGTTGATTCTCCTGTACCCTTACTGTTAACCTTGGCCCTCACACATCCCTCCACCCCCAGAGCAGAGGTCAAATATCCGTTCCCCAAGACCTACCAAGTTTTTATATGATTAAAAACTTTTATTCAATTTTTTAAAAAGTTTACCGGCAGTAAAAATCACTTTTTTGGAGGATATAGTTCTGTGAGTTTTAACGCATGCATCGATTCACGGAACCACCACCACGAAGAGCGTAAGGGACGATCCATCGCTTCTCAGGTTCCCTGGTGCTGCCTCTTTGTGGTCAGACCCTCCCCATCCACAACACCCAACAATGCTGACCTGTTCTTTGTTGCTATCATTTTCCCTTTTCTGGAATACCCTGTAAAGTGGGATTATGTCGACTATACTCTTTGAGACTGACTTCTTTCCCTTAGCATAGTACATTTGAGAGGCATCCATGATGTGTGTGTCAACAGGTTGTCCCTTTTTTATTACTAAGCAGCGTTCTGCTGTGTGGACATACCACAGTCGTGTCTTCCCCCATTTGCCCGTTGCATTGCCACCGCAAATGCATGAGCGTCCTGGCCGGCGTGATATTGCTGCTTTTGAACATGTAGTCATTCTGGCAGGTATGTAGTAGTATCTCACTGTGATTTTAATGTGCGTTTCCCTAACGATCGGTGAGGTTGGATATGCTTTCATGGCTTATCTGCCTTTCTTCTGCCTGTTGGGTGTTTCTGTCCGTCTTCTGTCTGTCGTGCTGTTTGCTACACCCATTGTCATTATCATCACCCTATTTCAGGTCACAATTGTGCCAGGTTTTTTATACCTCAGCATATTCTAGAGGTCAAGGCGCTAAGCTAGGAGCTCTGTATATGTAATCTTATTTTATCCTTATAAAATCCTCGTGAGATAAGTGGGTTTTCTGTTTTTATGGAGGAGAAATATAGACCCCATGCTCAAGAGATACTTGTTGGATGCCTACCCAGTGCTTTGAGCCAGGCATTATACCCACCTACTAGTTCTGTGACTTTGGGCAAGTCATTTAATCTTTGAGTCAGTTTTCACACCTGTTAAATGGGGATCTAGCTCATGATATTTTCTCCCATGGTTATTGAGTGAGGGCTTCATCTTTTTTTTTTTTTTTTTAACTTTTTAACATTTTTCTTATTTTTGAGAGACGGAGCGTGAGTGGGGGAGGGGCAGAGGGAGGGAGGCACACAATCTGAAGCAGGCTTCAGGCTGCGAGCTGTCAGCACAGAGCCCGACAAGGGGCTCGAACTCATGAACCGAGAGATCATGACCTGAGCCAAAGTTGGACGCTTAATTGACGGAGCCCCCCAGGTGCCCCTCGGGTGAGGGTTTTGACAAAGAGTGTGGGGAACGTACTCAGCAGAAGGTCTGGCCCAGGATGGGGCGCCTGGGGGGCTCAGTCGGGTGAGCAGCCGAATCTTGGTTTCGGCTCAGGTCATGATCTCCAGGTTTCGTGAGCTGGAGCCCTTATCAGGCTCTGCAGTGACAGCACAGAGCCTACTTGGGATTCTCCCTCTCCCTCTCCCTCTCCCTCTCCCTCTCCCCCTCCCCCTCCCCCACTTGCACCACCTCGTTGTTCTCTCTCAAAATAAATAAACTTAAAAAAAACAATCAGAGGGGCGCCTGGGTGGCTCAGTCGGTTAAGCGGCCGACTTCGGCTCAGGTCATGATCTCACGGTCCGTGACTTCGAGCCCCACGTCGGGCTCTGGGCTGACAGCTCAGAGCCTGGAGCCTGTTTCAGATTCTGTGTCTCCCTCTTGCTGACCCTCCCATGTTCATGCTCTGTCTCTCTCTGTCTGAAAAGTAAATAAAACGTTAAAAAAAAAAAAAATCAAAGAAAAAGAAAAGAAGGCCTGGCCCCTGGCACTTGCTGAGAAAACATTAGCAGCGGCTGCTTCTGTTGTCTTAACACTTGTTACCATCATGCGGCTGTTTGCGCCCGTACTGGCCCCCTCCCTCTGGAAAACTGCCCCGCGGTGGGTCTCCCGCTCCACTCCGGATCAGGTATTAGAACCGACACACGATGCAGCCTTTTCCTTTCGTGGAACGTGTATCTGGGTTTGCCCCCTGTGGCTTACTCATAGATGGCATCAGGTGGCCAAGAAAGATTTTGCCGGACGGACTGCAGTGATGTGGTTACCACTGCTCCCTTACGTCCGCTCTGGGTACAGAAAGGGCCAGCGACCATGGAGCTTGCTGGGAGCTAGGCTGGGGGCCCTGTAGCTAAAGTCACTTTTCACGTGTTTTCTTTTTGTTTCCATTTTGCTATCTTTACTCCTATAATTTATCCAGTAGCATAAGTAACCAACCCATTAATTTTTTTAAATATTTATTTTGGGGGGAGAGTGCAAACAGGGGAGGGGCAGAGAGAGGGGGGCAGAGGATCTGAAGAGGGCTCTGTGCTGACAGCCTGTGGGGCTCGAACTCAAGAACCGTGAGATCATGACCTGAGCCGAAGTCTGACGCTCAACCGACGGCTCCACCCAGGTGGAGGTGCCTCCCAGGTGCCTCCCAACCAATTTTTTAACTTCTTAATGTAGTTACAAATGTACAGATTTGGTCAACACCACCTCGTACGTTAAATGACCTGATCTCACGTGTGGCAGAAACGCTGTGAGCGACAGTGCACGTAGTGTCGCCCGAGCCGTTTTTAATCTGTCACTTGCCAGTCATTTTTCGAGGTTTTTCTTCACGGCCGGGTACTTTGGGGTGATGGCGAGGACACCGGGAAGACTTGGAAGACACGTTGCTATTTGAAGCGAGTGCCAGAGATCTCCTGCCGTCAGGAATAGAAAAGCCAAGCGAGCCCAGTGCTTGGTTCGATCCATTTCAGCCCCAGCACTTACGTTGAGGATGTCGAGCCCATCAAGGGTGGTCTGGTGGGCCAGGAAGAGAAATGATGACGTTGGCAGAAAAAGTGGCCCAGCAGTGGCCTTATGCCAGTTGTCGGGTCACCCACGGTGGGGACGCGGGGCTGTGTGTGTGGGCGCGAGGGCGGGGGTGCCGCGGGCCCCCTGCTCTTTGCGGCCTGATCCTGGGGTGCTTTTCACCTTGTCCCGCCCACGTCTGTGCCTCGTCTCATGTGCCTGTGGGTCTGTGTAGCTGTGTAGCCCTCACAGCAGCCCTTGGATGTCCAGGAGCCCATTCTGCAGACGAGAACGCTGTGTGGACAGGCTGTGTGGGCCGGCCGGCGTAACCCCCGAGGAGCTGGTGCTGAGCCCCACGGTTCTCTCTGTGCTCGGCCTCAGTCTCCCCGTCGTGCAGGCCTGGCAAACGCCTTCTCCCAGTGCGACGTCTGTCCAGGACACGCGGTCAGCACCCGCCTGCCCCAGGCCTGGGATCAGGTACTTGTATTTGGTCAGGAGGGCCCATTATAGAAAGAGCACGGACTTTGACGTCTGAGACCAGGTTTATGTGGCGTCTCCCCCACTTTGTTTTGTTGTGTGTGTGTCCATGGGGCTCCTGAGACTCCAGAGCCTGAGCTTCCTCAGCCATATGGTGGGCGCAGTGCCTGCCAGGGCGGTGGGGGGGGAGGGGGGTTAGGGAAACGCAGTAGAGCACGTGGCCAGGGCTGGGCGCCGTGTAGATGCCAAGTCACAGGTCGCTGCTACGATGGTGACCGTGGCAGGGCCTCTGGTGGTCTCGGGGACGGAGGAAGCTGCCCAGAGTAGCGTTTGGGTCTCTGGATCCTGGAGTCAGTGGCCTGGGTTCGGGCCCTCGGCGTCCCACTCGCCAGCTCCGTGACTGTGCTCAACTTGGCTGCTTTCTGCGCCTGAAGCTTCCTCCATCTGTAAAATGGGTGTATGAATAGTTCCACCTCATAGGAGTAAACAAAGAAAACAGGTCGGAACTGTCAAGAGACCGAGTTGAAATGACCTGATTTTGGTCATCTAGTGCCATTGTTTTCAGTGACATGATGTGAGCCTTTACAGGAACATTTCTGCTCTCCTTCCTGACCACATTGAAAGAATGTCTCTCTCTCTCTCTCTCTTTTTTTTTTTTTTGTATTTAATGCCAGTGGAAAAGTTTAAGAGCTTGTTTTTATTAGAAATACAAATAATTATCGTAAAATTTAACTGTTGTCACCTAAGAAATTGAATTAGCTAAAGTAAAAGGGGTGTCTTTTCATATAAAGAGAACCTAAATATTTTTTTTTTTTGTAGAGTCACCACACATAGCGTTAATTATGGGGAGTAACAATCTCATTTCTTAGGTGAAAATACTAGAAACGTAATCAGCTCTGTGTTAAAAACCCAACACGAAGCCATTTCATGGAAATGATTGGAGTCTCCTGCTGTAATCTTGTTTTTATTTTTTTAAATGTTGTATTATTAATTATTGAGAGAGAGAGAGAGAGACAGAGCATGAGCAAGGGAGGATCCGAGAGAGAGGGACGCAGAATCCGAAGCGGGCTCCAGGCTCTGAGCCTCAGCACAGAGCCCGACGTGGGGCTCGAACCCATGAATCTCGAGATCATGACCTGAGCTGAAGTCGGACACTTAACCGACTGAGGCACCCAGGCGCCCCTCTCCTGCTGTAATCTTGAATTTGGCTGGGTTGCATGTGAGTTAATTTTTTTCCTCTTTGAGATGATGGCAGCACGGTGGGACCCTAGATGTGAGTCCACCTGGAGGAAAACCGTCTGTGAATGTCCTGTCTGGAAATCCAGTTTGACTTGCGCCCAAGGGCAGTGTCTGCTTCTGGCTGCATCTGCATCGTCCTTTGGAAGCCCGCACCGCTGTCCTGTGACCAATATGTTCCAGCCACCTGGGTCACTACTTCGGAGTACTGTTTATTTGCGGTAGTGATGCTGCAAACACGAAAAACTTTCCCTTTTGTTGGTTGAGAGCTTTGCCGGTGATTAGCGAAACAAGCACGCCTGTGATTTGGGAGAGGCTGGAAAGGCGGCCGAAGAGCTCATTGTCCACAGGTGCGGTGGCGGGCAGTGTGGCACGGCCCAGGAGAGCTGACCATGCGTACGTGCTCTCGAGTCAGGTCCGGACCCAGGAGAAACTCGGTGCGCACCAGGGGATGAGCACTGGGGTGTAAATAGCAGTATATTAGCAGAAGCCGACAAGTCCCCGGGTGACCCTCCATTGGAATAGAGCGGTAAGGTCGCACAGTGGGAACTATACACACACACTAAGTTCGCACAGTGGGAACTATATATATATATATATATACATACATACACACACACACACACACACACACACACACACACACACACACACACACACACACACACACACACACAGTGGTGAAAGTCAGCCGTGGCCATGGGAGTCGACAACCTCAGAATTGGAATCTGAAGAGGCAAGTCTTAACACCTGAACTCGTTCTCACCTGTATTAGGCTTAAAAGCAGGCGAAATGCAAGAACATAGTGAGAACACACATGTGGTGAAACCGTAAAGAGGAGCAAAGAATCGGGGCTCGTGGTTGTCTGTGGGGGGATGGGGAGGGGAGGGAGTCCGGGGAGGGGCACACGGCGCTTCCATAAAACCCCCAAACCCACACCGACGACATTAGATACGTGGGGTTTGTTTCTAGTGTTCTTTAGTCTGACGTAGGTTATTGTAGTGGTCAGCCCAGAACTTAGCAGCTAAGACACTGATCAGCATTGATGACCTCCCAAGGCTTCTGTGTGGGCACGGTGTTGGGAGCAGCGTGGCCGGGTGGTTCTGACTTGGGGTCTCCGATCTGGTTGCCAGCAAGGGATCAGCTGAAGCAGCCACCCTCAGAAAGCTCGACGGGGCTGGAGGTGATGCCGCTGGGCTGTTGGGGGAGGCTGGGTCCTCTTGGAGCACCGAGGGCCCTCGGGACACGGCAGCGAGCGTCCCTCCTGGGACTGAGTAGGGTGAGCTGGCCTTGACCCAGCCTTTCACCCCAGACTCCACTGCCCCCAACTGGATGAAGGGATGTGCCCGTCAGTAGGAAGTAGGAAGAGGGCTAGGAAAGCCCCTTCCTTCTCTGCGTGGGAGGGGACCACACTCGAGCATGAGTACTGGAGACGGGACCCCTGGGGCCTTCTTGGAGGCTGGCTACTGTGGTTCTACGCTTGTCAGTATAGTTCACGGTGAAAAGCTTTTAGAGACCAACCAAATCAGTAAGCTTATTCTTCTCTAGTAATGGTGGGGACATCCATTGAAATGGCAGTGACTGTTGGTGCTGAACGTGTTCTCCATCGGTGTGGGGATGGAGAGGTGTCTGTGCCGTGCACAGAGCAATGGCGGCAGTGCCCAGCCAGGGAGGAGGGGACTCGGTCGCATGGATGCCCAGATGTGTGGTAGAGACAGGGGATTGCATGTGTCTAGATGTCCGTCTTCCTGTCCCTCGATTGGGTGGCAATCTGGGAATCCTGATGTTGCAGAGAATTCCCTGGACTCAGGGCCATCAGCAGTGTCCTGGGTTCACTGTGACATTAAAGTCTCTGCCAGCCTCACACGTTCTCCCAAGACCCCCTTTATTTTTTTTTTTTTAATTTTTTTTTTTAACGTTTATTTATTTTTGAGACAGAGAGAGACAGAGCATGAATGGGGGAGGGTCAGAGAGAGGGAGACACAGAATCTGAAACAGGCTCCAGGCTCTGAGCTGTCAGCACCCCGACGCGGGGCTTGAACTCACAGACTCAAAGACTGAGAGATCATGACCTGAGCCGAAGTCGGACGCTTAACCGACTGAGCCACCCAGGCGCCCCCCAAGACCCCCTTTAATGGGACAGCAGAGCCCGCCCCTCACTCCCCTCCCCTGCGAGCCAGGACGTTGCTGGAGATGAACTGGATAAGTAAGGGTAGGAGTTTTAGCTTAAACATTCACGCAGTGATTACATTCTCGTAGTGCCTGTTTGCTTTAATATGAACAAGGTTTAAGTTACTGATTTGTTTGCTTACCTTTGAGTAAAATTGGTATTCCCCAAGGAGAATCAGGTTTTTTCCTTGGGTTTTGGGTAGCTCTTGGCCGAACTTCCCGGAGAGTTTTCTGGGGTCCGGGCGGTCCACTGCATGAGGCATCGAGACCCCATCCCATCTCCTTCGTGGGGTACAGCGTCCTCGTGAGCAGGCGCTCCAGGCCCCGCGTGTGGAAGCCACTTGAAGCGGTTCTCGCGAGTGGAGACAGGGCTGCAAGGCAGGTGCGGGGCCCTGATTTGCTTTCCTCGGGCCCCTGTACGGGGCGCCTGGGACGCCCGTATCTGGTTGTGCTGCCGTCTCCAGCCTCGTGCTTGCTAAACACATGGGTAGAAAACCCTCCACACCAAGTGACAATTGCCTTTTCGTTGCGGCCAAGGG
The DNA here is from genome assembly GCF_018350155.1 of Leopardus geoffroyi. Taxonomy (NCBI): domain Eukaryota; kingdom Metazoa; phylum Chordata; class Mammalia; order Carnivora; family Felidae; genus Leopardus; species Leopardus geoffroyi. The sequence continues at coordinate 6,953,559 of NC_059334.1, read as the reverse complement.
GAGAGTCACCAGGGGCGCCGTGTGATGCTTGCTTTGCTTCCCTTGGCCAACAGCGTGCTCTTTTGAGAAAAAAGGAAGGAAAAGAAAAAAATGCATGTAATGTCCAAGTTACACTAAGGGTTATTGTGTTTAAAAGGGAAGTGTAATTAGTGGTGATGGAACTGGTATAGGAACTGGTGTCATAATTAGAGCATTAATGGCACTATTAAGAGTGATCATTAATAGATACTCTCAGGAAACCAACCGCAGTGCACCCCCCCCCCCAAAATGGTGCGTGGGCGTGTTTGGCTGTTTGTCCTTGAGGTTGGTTTTCGGGAGGGCATGGGGGAGCCGGAGGGGGGACGCACCTGGAGCTCGGGGGCAGAAGGTCTGAGGACGGTTTCATCTCTGGTTGCACGTGCCCCTCGAACGTCGTCTGTGACATCAGCTGCCTCTGGAGAGCGGAGCCGGTAAACTGTGCCTTCGTCACAGGCCGCGGCAGGACGGCCCAGAACAGAGCGTGACTTACAGGCCATGGCGCCGCGTGTTCTGTCGCCGAGCGCGTGGAGGGTGGGGTCGGTCATGGCCCCCCCGGGAGGCCCAGCAGTGGGGCTGGTTTGGGCTGCGCGTGAGGGCCTCGTGAGGTGTTCCAGGTCCCGGACACTGGCCCTGGAGGCCCCGTGTTCTGCTCGGTGGCAGTTTGGGCTCCGTCACGCGTCACCTCCCCGAAACCGATGTGACTTAAAGAAACTTCATCAGGAATCTCTTGGTCCCAGAGCGGGTGAGGCAGACGGTTGTCCCCCAGGTTCAGTATGTGGCGGGAGCGCTGTTTTCTCTTTCCGCCTTTCTCCTTGCTTAAAAACAGAGCAAAGTTTGAGCCTAGAGGCTTGTCCTCCACGAAGAACATTTTCTCGAGTGAAACAGCATTCGTTTGGTAAAAATCGTTGGTGGTGACGGCTGGTTCTCGCTTGTTCTTGGCAGGGCGAGGGTGGCATGCACGGTCCCTGCACGCGTCTCTGGGCACGTTCGGCCATCTGCTTGTGGTGAGGGGCAGGGCCGCGGCACCTGCTTGACAGGTGAGTGAAGATTTCTGTGCAGGTTTTTTATTACAACAATTTCAAACCTACGGCGGGAAGAATGTGCTGTGAGTTCTCGTGTCTCCACCGCCTGCATTTAACAATGTTAGTGTCTTGCCACAGTGTGTGTGTGTGTGTGTGCGTGTGCTCGTACATTTTTCTGAAGCATGTGAAGTGAAAGTAAGTTGCAGGCATCATGACATTTTGTCCCACATTCTTAGGGATGTAGCTCCAAAAAATAAGGGTATTCTCCCTGAGAGGCATTTGAGAACATTTGTAAACTATGTGACATAGAATCATTTAATTGAACACGGTTATAATTTCCTGTTAAAAGGTGTAATTTTGAATTTATGATCCCTTTATAGCCGATGTAAAGTCGGTGACTTATTTATTTATAGAGTTTATTTATTTTGAGAGAGTGAGAGTGGGAGAGGGGCAGAAAGAGGGAGAGAGAGAGAGAGAGAGAGAGAGAATGAGAATCCCAAGCAGGTTCCGTGATGTCAGCACAGAGCCTGGCTCGGGGCTCCAACCCACAAAGCCGTGAGATCGTGACCTGAGCCGAAATCAAGAGTCAGACGCTCGACCAGTGGAGCCACCCAGGTGCCCTGAATGTGCTCAAAGGTCTTAGTGGCTCTTTTGGCCTGAGTTCACAGACAGCGTGGAAAGAATGTGCGGTAATGTCAAGTAGAGGTTACGGTATTCAAATAACGTGTGAAGCATCCCGAGTGGCTCCCGGTGCTGTAGTTGGGCGACCTGCATCGGAACTTCACGTGAGATCTTAAACACGTGTTCGGCTGTGACCGTAGCTGTGGGTGACGGCGCACGATGACCAGTCGCACGCGGTCCGTCGCTACAGCTCGCTGGTTCTGCGAGGCGGCTGCAGGCTCTTCCACGATCTGACCTCAGCGGCCTTTTGTGTATGGCGCCTTCTTCAAGCATTTCCTCGTGGGTGTCTGTGAGCCAGAGGTGTCCATTGAGAGCGCCATTTTGTTTTGTTTTGTTTTGTTTTTAATTTTTTTTTTTTTCAACGTTTATTTATTTTTGGGACAGAGAGAGACAGAGCATGAACGGGGGAGGGGCAGAGAGAAAGGGAGACACAGAATCGGAAACAGGCTCCAGGCTCTGAGCCATCAGCCCAGAGCCTGACACGGGGCTTGAACTCACGGACCGCGAGATCATGACCTGGCTGAAGTCGGACGCTTAACCGACTGCGCCACCCAGGCGCCCCTGAGAGCGCCATTTTGGAAGAAGTCCGTTTAAGTGAGCCATGCAGGGCAGTGGCGGCTCCTGGTGTTCCTGTTTCTTATTTGGAACAGAAAGCTGGTGACGGCAGTAAGGTTTCTTTGAAAGACACCAGCATTCTCAAGAGGCCGTGACTGGAATTGTAGGTATCTGGGAAGGATCTAGTGTGGGGTTTTGCTTTTTTGGCCCTGGCTAAGGCTTTGAAAGGATGAGGCCTGTGGCCAAAAGGCTTTGACAGATTGAGAAGAGAAAGGGGTCTGGGACCCTGTGTGGGGGCTTCAGTTAGCTCCGCCCCAGGGAAATGGATTTTTAACCTGCGGCTGCAGTAGCAGATGCCGTCAGGAAGTGCACGTGTTGTCACGTACACAGCTCAGTAGAGCGTCACAAACTGAGCCCTCGCGTGAACCAGCGCCCAGATCGGGAAATGGGACATTTCCACCGCAGCCTCATGCCTCCTTCTGGACCCCGGACGCCGCCTCGCCCACGGGCGGCTGCTCTCCTGACTTCAAAGAGCGTAAATTCGTTTTGCCTGTTTTTGTCTGTATGCGCGTCACACGTAAGGCGGACTGACCCGCTTGGTATCTGGCTTTTCCCATTCAGCGGCGTTTCAGAGAGAGTTCCAGAGCGTTCTTGTCCTTGCTGTAGAGCGTCCCGTTGCCTCAGAAGGTGACCGTGCGTCCATTCCCCCAGGTGCAGGTACTTCTGGGGGGTTCCCCTGCTCAGACTGTCCCCCCGACAGAATGGAGGACTAAACGAGGTTCAGTACTTGTGGCTACAGTGGGGACAGCCCTGGTTGGCCCTCCTGTGCCGCTGCTGCTGTTGTGTGAAGGAGGAATCCAGGTAGCAGACACAGTGGGGAGAAGCCTGGGTGGTCTTTCAGCCCTTCTCGCGGACTCACCACGTCCCTTTCCCCTCTGTTCCCTGCCTGCACAGCTTCTCCACCCTCTTCTCTGCCATTATTCCCCTTTCCACAGCCCCTCCGAGGAGACTGTGCAGAATATATCCAACAGTAGGCAATCCGTGAATATTCCTCAGGTGTCGATAGTAGGTGTTACATGAAGGGCAGAGAGTGGGAAGTCACGGGCTCGCTCTTGAGCTCCGGGGTCTGGCCAAGGACTTACAGGTATGGGTGTGGCCACATCCCGGAAGCCAGGCGTGCTGTGGAATTTGGGGTGTAAGGTCAGAGGCTCTTACGGGCTTGTAGCAGGACGGAGATTAGCGGTGGCGGGGGCGGCGGGGGGGGGGTTGTGCAGTGAGGGGGGATGGGCACCGTGGACGATGGGTGCATGTGCCCTGCCCGATGCTTGACCCGGCCAAACATGTGTGGCTGAATTCAGCAAGCCCACCAATTTGGAACCTTTAGTGAATAGCACGTTCATTATAAGAGAGTGGTTCCTTTTATTTGTTCAGAGTAACCAGTGCTTTCTGGAGTTGCTTCCTTCATCAGAAAAGAATGTTGGAGACCACGGTGTATTATTCCCCGGCATTAGAGAGCTCCTTTTCTAAATGTTAGGGGAAACCTTCATAGTTGTTACTCAATCAGATTTTGTGTTTAACTCCTGTATGCCTAAGGACCAATCTGTTTTTTTTTTTAATTGGGTTTTGTGTGTGTGTGTGCATACTTACAATACACATGTAAATGGTTTTCTTTCTTTCTTTCTCTTTCGTTCGTTCATTCGTTCGTTCATTCATTCGTTTTTTCAACATTTCCCAAAATAAAAACAGCATTTTATAACCATAGATAAGCCCATGTTTCTGGGATGCCACCATTTTCAGCAACCTCCAGAAATAAATCCCTTCAAGTTAAATTGAAATTTTTCCTGAAGCCTTAACCTTTCACATTTTGTAACTAATTGGACAATTTAAATGTAATGTAACAATTTAAATTGGACAGTTTGAAAGCAGCCGTATCAAATCCATATCTGCAGCCCTACAAATTCAAGTTGACATTTCCTTTCAGGGAAATTTTAGCACTCCCGACAACCTCCCCACCCACATGAGAAAACTAGACAGGTCCTGGTGCGTGTTAATTAGGTAAGCAAAACTTCGTTAAATGGACATTTAAAGGTCCCTTCTTGTGAACCATTCCTTTCCAAGAAGTTGAAATTGCTGTGTTGTGTTGACTAAAAGGTCATGACTCAGGGAAGGTCCAAGACTCCATTCATGGAGACACGATCATAATTAGATGGGTAGAGATGTTGGCGGTTTAGCACCTGCTGGCGTAAATGGCGGGGGTGTGGGGGGGGGGGGAACCTCTGTCATCTAAATTCTAGACCTCAGCTCTTCTTTACAGGTGGGCTCAGTCTTCTCGGTATTTGAGTTACTGGTTCAGCAGAAACGACGAAAAACAATAACTTTGTAGTCAGAATGCCACCCAACTGTATATTGTTTACTTTATTGTAAATACTGGTAAACGGTGCTCAGTAAATAGCTTTACATTCCTTTAAAAAAACATGAAGTGGGGGACGCCTGGGTGGCTCAGTCGGTTAAGCGTCCGACTTCGGCTCAGGTCACGATCTCACGGTCCGTGAGTTCGAGCCCCACGTCGGGCTCTGTGCTGACAGCTCGGAGCCTGGAGCCTGCTTCGGATTCTGTGTCTCCCTCTCTCTCTGCCCTTAACCCACTCGCATTCTGTCTCTGTCTCTCTCAAAAATAAATAAGCATTAAAACAAAATAAAACAGGGGCGCCTGGGTGGCTCCGTCGGTTAAGCGTCCGACTTCAGCCAGGTCACGATCTCGCGGTCCGTGAGTTCGAGCCCCGCGTCGGGCTCTGGGCTGATGGCTCAGAGCCTGGAGCCTGCTTCCAATTCTGTGTCTCCCTCTCTCTCTGCCCCTCCCCTGCTCATGCTCTGTCTCTCTCTGTCTCAAAAATAAATAAAACGTTTAAAAAAAAAATTTTTAAAGAAACATGAAGTGGTACCTTTGGGGGCCGGGCTTATGACCAAATTTGGTTTTTGTAAATAAAGTTCTATTCAAACACAGTCCTGCTCATTTGCGTATGTTTTGTCTGTGGCTGCTTTTGTGCTGCAGCAGCAGAATTGAACAGTTGTGAAAGAGCCCCGTGGAGTGGCTGCAGCGGTGATTGTCTGGCCCAGAACACGGAACGCATTTACCATCTGGCCCTTTACAGAATGTTTGTCAACTCCTGCTTTACTTCATAAAAGCAAAGGCATGGTAGCAGTAACCTCTGTAGTCTTGAAATAGCCCGGGACCAGTAACTTTGATGTTAATGCCTTTATTTATTCATTTATTTATCCAACAAGTATTTACAGAGAAGCTATTACATGTGAGGCACAAAACGGTGACTGTCAGACATGGTTCTTGCCCTTGTGGAACTTACGAGCCTCCTGTGGACTTGGAGGTTCTGTCCAGGATTGTGCTTTTCATACATCAGAGCAAAAACATGATATGGGAGTGCAGTTCCCAAATCCCCAATTTTATTAATTAATTTATTTATTTTCAACGTTTATTTATTTTTGGGACAGAGAGAGACAGAGCATGAACAGGGGAGGGGCAGAGAGAGAGGGAGACACAGAATCGGAAACGGCTCCAGGTCTGAGCCATCAGCCCAGAGCCCAACGCGGGGCTCGAACTCACGGACCGCGAGATCGTGACCTGGCTGAAGTCGGACGCTTAACTGACTGCGCCACCCAGGCGCCCCCCAAATCCCCAATTTTAAACAAATATGTTGGTTATAGTTCTTTCTTTTTTTCATTTTATTTTTATTTTATTTTTCAAAAGTTTCTTAATGTTTATTTATTTTTGAGAGAGAGAGAGAGACAGAGTGAGAGCAGGGGAGGAACAGAGAGAGAGGGAGACACAGAATCGGAAGCGGGCTCCAGGCTCCGAGCTGTCGGCACAGAGTCCGAAGCGGGGCTCGAACCCACGAACCGTGAGATCATGACCTGAGCTGAAGCCGGATGCTTAACCGATTGAGCCACCCAGGCGCCCCAGTTCTTTCCTTTTTTAAAACAAATTTTTAAATATTTATTTATTTTGAGAGAGAGAGAGAGAGAGAGAGAGAGAGACTGGGGGAGGGTCAGAGAGAGAGAGAGAGAGAGAGAGAGAGAGAGAATCCCAAGCAGGCTGCGTGCTGTCCGCACAGCACCTGACGTGGGGCTCGATCTCACGAACCGTGAGGTCATGACTTGAGCCAAAGTCAAGAATTGGATGCTTAACCATTTGAGCCACCCAGGTGCCCCAAAATTCTCTTTTAGTTTTTTTTTTAAGTAGGCTCCACACCCAGCACAGAGCCCAACTCTAGCCCTGAAATCATGACCGTGAGATCAAGACTTGAGCTGAGATCAAGTCTCATGCTTAACCACCTGAGCCATGCAGATGTCCTGTTGGTTATATTTCCTAATTGTATAAATTTGATGAGCACTTACTCTCCATAATCTAATGGTTACTTCAGTTGTAAGCAAATGCAGCACGACATACGTAGAAATGACTATGTGTCAAAGGTCCTAACTGTTGACATGTGGTGACACCGGACAGTTGGAAGGCGGCATATCTGGATAAGGCGTGGACTTTGGCGTGCTTATCAAAGCAAGCCAAGCCGACCTCTGCTCTCGGGCTACTTGAATAATAAATAACGCACCTTGACGGAACGAACCGCACATGAGGTAGTGAAGTCTGGAATGTAGTGTAACAGTGGCCGTTGGCCTGCTTATGTGTTTGCTCACGTGGGGTTGGAAAAGTTCGTCTTTTCTTAAAATTTTTTTTTTAATATTTATTTATTTTTGAGACAGAGAGCATGAACAGGGGAGGGTCAGAGAAAGAGGGAGACACAGAATCTGAAACAGGCTCCAGGCTCTGAGCTGTCAGCACAGAGCCTGACGTGGGGTTTGAACCCACGGACTGCGAGGTCATGACCTGAGCCGAAGTCGGATGCTTAACCGACTGAGCCACCCAGGTGCCCCTAAAGTTCGTCTTTTCTTAATCGGGGGCTGTAGAGGTCATTGTGATGGACAGAGACTGGTGAAACGGCTTTTAACATCGTTGTAACCCCATTAGCATTTTCACGTGTGCTCGTATATGCTTTATGGGTAGAGCCTCGGGCTGAGTCGCTGCCCCTTTGTCACCCCACACTGCCCTCCAACACACAGAAGGGAAATGCCCTCGACTTACCTCCCCGTAAACCCCATAAACCACCCTGTCGTGGCCCACAACATCCTTTAGGAAGTGAGGTTGAAGGTTCCTTTGGATGTTTTAGTTACAGGTGTTTAGCTGCGTGTAATAATTCCCAGATGTGAGAATGCATGATGGTGTGGTAGTGTCTTCTCCTCACCTTAGGACACATCCGACATCGGGTGGGATGCTACGTGCAACCATTGGGGGGCAGTGATGTGGGGGAGCAGGCTTTCCCTTGAAACTGGAGACTCGGGAGGGTCTGTCTGCAGGAACCGCAGAGAGGAAGGTCAGCAGGTGCAGGGTGGGGGTCAGCTTAATGAATGGGGGTCAAACTCTACACTGGTTTTGTTGCCAAAATTAATAAAGTACAGGGGTGCCTGGGTGGCTCAGGTCATGATCTCACGGCTCGTGAGTTCGAGCCCCGCATCGGGCTCTGTGCTGACAGCTCAGAGCCTGGAGCCTGTTTCAGATTCTGTGTCTCCCTCCCTCTCTCTGCCCCTCCCCCACTTGTGCTGTCTCTCTGTCCCCTTCAAAAAGAAATAAACATTAAAAAAAATTATAAGAAACTAAAGTTAAGGTGTAGTTACAAGGAAGAAAAGATACCCATTTACGTTTCCTGCTCTTGTGTTTAAAACGTCTTGACAAATTCATTGTAGTAATGAATGTAGTATTGAATGTAGTATTCTTCATTGTAGTAATTTTTTTTTTTTAATTTTTTATTTTTTCAACGTTTATTTATTTTTGGGACAGAGAGAGACAGAGCATGAACGGGGGAGGGGCAGAGAGAGAGGGAGACACAGAATCGGAAACAGGCTCCAGGCTCTGAGCCATCAGCCCAGAGCCCGACGTGGGGCTCGAACTCACGGACCGCGAGATCGTGACCTGGCTGAAGTCGGACGCTTAACCGACTGCGCCACCCAGGCGCCCCCATTGTAGTAATTTTTTAATAGTGGTTCAGATTTAGGGATACATGAAACACGAGACTTGAGAAGTTGGAGGGGAAGACATACCACGGGCGTTTCCCTCACACAGCTGGAAACCGTAGGCTCCATTAACTTCTTTGGGCAAAAATAAGGTTTTCTGAAACAAATTTGGTGATGGGCCAAATCACCCAATCTGTGGCATTAGAAAAACGATCTCTTCTGTTCTAATAACAGGGAGCGCTTTCTTCGGGAACTCCGGCCCGAGGGGCGTTTAATTTGTCAAGGCTAGCTAATTAGGATTGACGTCCTCAGTCTGTCAGCTTTTGCATCCAGAGAGGGAAAAGTACCAACGTGCCCATGAACCTCGCTTGGTAGAGTGAAATGTGTGTCAGAAAGAGGATCAGCGTGATCAGGCTCGTCACGGAGCCAGACGGCGTCCTGATGCGTCCTGACGCGTCTGCAGTTGTTGGGAGGCCGGGGGCTCTGGCAGCTCGGGGCCCACCCGGTTACGGTGATCAGCGGGACGCAAGCCACGTTCTTGACCCTCTGCCTCGCGTGGGCCAGGCACTGGGGCCGGGGCGTGGGCCTGCCTGTCCTCACTGGGCCATCCAGGTCGCATACTCCGTACTGACGGCCCGAGGTCAATGTCAGCCCAAGGAGGCAGCATCGACTGGCAGCAGCCCTGCAGGGTTCCCTCCAGAAATCGGGTGCTTTCCCGGAACGTCATTGGCTGCTGGGATCGTCCTGATGATGGGGATGATGATGATGATAATACGTGTATCTTTGTATGGTTTGCATTAGGAGTGTTCTCTTGTTTGACCTGAGAGAGGCGTCAGGGAGGCGGGACGAAGACGTGGTTGAGAACGTGGGTTCAGTCATGAGCCACGTAAGATTCTGACAAATCACTTAACATCTCTGTGCCCCAGTCTCCTCAACGGTGCAGCGGAGATAAAGGGATCTACCCGATAGGGTTCTGGGAAGGCTTAAATTAAAGGATATTTGCAGGGCACTGAGAGCAGTGCCTGATACGTGCTGGTCTAACGTTTGTTATGTTGCTCATTTCTCTCTCTTTTTTAAATTGATATGTGTTTATTCTTAGAGCATGAGCGGGGGAGGGGCACAGAGAGAGGGAGCCACAGAATCCAAAGCAGGCTCCAGGCCCCGAGCTGTCAGCATAGAGCCCTACGCGGGCCTCGAACTCACGGACTGTGAGATCGTGACCTGAGCTGAAGTCGGATGCTCAACTGACTGGCCACCCAGACGCCCCTCGTTCTGTTGTTAATTTCGAAGATAGCCCTGCCAGCACAGCATCCCCCTCATTTGACGGGTGAGGGTGTGGAAGTCCAGAGTCACGCGGCCTGCTGTAGTCAGGCGTCCTGACTTCTTCCTGTTCCCACACTTGTCTCTGTCCCGATTATGGGGTGTGTGCAGGGAGCACAGAGGAGAATCTCCTACAGAGTAGCCTGTGGCTTGGAAGGACTGTTCCTGAGGGCGGCTGTGCCAGCGGGTCCGGCTTGCAGGTTGGTCTTGGCTCCCCGTACAGAGTGCCGCCACGTGGGGTTAGGGAGCGTCTCTGTGAGGGGGTCCACGCCAGCATCGTTCACATGTTCGGGAAGGTCAGCCATATCTGGGGTGGGCCCTCACCCCGGAACGTTTGCCGACTGTTCCATCAGATCCAGTACTGGGGGCCTGCGTGGCTCAGTCGGTTGAGCATCCGACCCTTGGTTTCTGCTCCGGTCATGATCTCCTGGTTTGTGGGTTCAGGCCGCGTGCGGGCTCTGCGCTGACAGCACGGAGCCTGCTTGGGATTCTCTCTCTCCCTCTCTTTCTGCTCCACCCCAACTTGTGCGCTTGCCCCCCCCCCCAAAAAAAAATAAATAAACATTAAAAAGTAATCAGATCCAGTATTAGGAGCTTAGAGGAAACTAAGGTTTGCTTGGCCAGGAGGTGATTTCAACATGTGTGTGGCATAAACACTGGTTTCTGGACTGTCTAGGGTTCCGTGCGGGTTCTGATGCTGTCTGTGTTTTCACGCCTCCTCTGGGGTCCTAGAACGCGGCCCCCGCAGGTAGGGCCAGACCCCTGTGCAGCCTACGTGCAAGGACCCCCTTACCTTTCCTGCACGCAGATTTTGTTTTTCTTGGACTTAGTTAAGTGTCTTGTTTTAAAGGATTGGTGCCCTAGCCCCTTTTGTGGCCTTCTACGTGAATCTCCTCACAATACGTGAAGACGTCGGGTATCGTGTCCGTGTTCTCTCGTGGACGCCATCTCCGCTGGGGCGTCAGGCCCCGTCCCAGTGCAAACAGCGCTGCCCCGGCCTGCTGTGTGCCACATCTTGTCACGGGCTCTGCCTTCAGATCGCTCTGGGGCTCCTTTGATCTGCCCCTGTACCGGCTTCCCTGTTTCCCTCATTTCATATTGTCTCCTGTCTTGGTTTACTCCCTTGGTTTGGCAGACAGACCACATCTTCTGGAACCTTCCTAACAAATCACATGGGAGGTGAGACTCCTCTGAGTTGCTTTGTATCTGAGAACGTCACATTCGTATTTAATTTACCGTCTGGCTGGGTGTAGAGTTCCAGGGTGGGAATCTCTGAACCTCTGAACAGGGAAGGCTGGTGCTTTGTCCTCTGGTTTCTAGCGTTGAGTGGACAAGCCTGACACCTTCTGATTCCCGGCCCCCTTGTCGGATGTGATTTTTCCTTTTCTCTCTGACTCTATCTTCTGCGTTCTGAAATTTCCTGATGATATTCCTTGGTGGGGGAGGGCCGCTGTTCACTTGTTCCGCTGAGATCCAAATGGGCGTTTTCAGGCTGGCAACTCACGTCCGTCTTTTTTAGAAATTTTCTTGAAGTATGTCATTATTGATTTCCCTCTGTCTTCCCTCTTCTTTCCTTCTGACGTGCCTGTTAGTGCGGACTTAGCCTTGGCTGTCTTGTCTTTGTTCTGATTTCTCTTCGAATATTTTCTCAACTTTGCTTTTGAATCTTTGATTAAAGGTTTCATGTTTTACAGTTTTATTTTCTGACAGCTCTCTTTTTCATGGTGGCTGTTCTGTGAGTGCTTCTGTTTTACAGAATCTTACTATTTCAGGACAGTATTTTCTCTTAGTCCTCTGAGGAGATTAATCATATGTTTTTTTCCTTCTTTTTGAAGCTTTTTTTTTTTTTCCTGCATAATTTGTTATGTTGCTTTTTTCTCCTCCCATTTCTGTCTTTCACATTAGATACTTCCTCTGTTTGCCTGATAGTCCTTGAGTGTCTGTTCATGTTTAAGAATGAGGCTTCACATTGGAGCGCCTGGGTGGCTCAGCTGTTAAAGCGTCTGACTTCAGCTTGGGTCATGATCTCGAGGTGTGGGAGTTCAAGCCCTGCGTCGGGCTCTGTACTGACAGCTCGGAGCCTGCACCCCTCCCTGCTCTTTCTGTCTCTCTCAAAAATAAATATTTTTTGAAAAGCCTTAATTATTCTTGTCTTGTGGTTTTAGAAGAGAGACAGACTGAGTATGTGTGTTCATTTCAGTGCCTTTAGCAGGAAGTCAACGTGGACCCCTTGAGCATCTCCAGGGCAGGGCCGGCCCGTCCACGTTTGGTGGCAGGCCTGTGGTGGCGAGCTACGGTAACTGGCATTCTCTCATTTCTAAGGCGTGATATATATTTAGATTCTCTCAGCAGAGATGTTGGCTTTCTTGTTAACGCTGCCGCAGCCGCTGCCTCTTCTTAGTTAAAGGCTTTCATCTCAGATATAAAATACCAACAAGCTTATAAATAATTGGGCTTTGAGACAAAAAATAAGAATCCTTAAAACAAAAGAAAGCTCTTTATTGATGTTTCTGAAAGCAGTTTTCAGAGGGCAAGCGTATAATCCTTAGATTAAAATGCAGCTGACACGTTAAGCCTTCTTACAGGGAACGGGGATAATGGGCTTTAATGCCGTTTGTCCTTGACCACCCACAGAGGGCACTCCGCGGCCGGCCAGAGAGACGCGCAAATCGGGCCCAGAGAGCGAGGCCGTGTTTGTGGCTTTGATCCCTAGTAAATGCTTCCCCAAAGCCTTCAAGCTCGGGCCGTCAGACAGGTTGCCAGAGAGCGGCTGAAAAACACTGGGAAAAAAGGAGCTTTAGCTCTGCTAGCAGGTCTCTGCTGGGATCGGGCGGTTTTTAGAAGGGCAGCGTGGTTCTTTTAATACCGGCCAGCTGACCCCGGATCGGCACCGGTGTGCTCCCGGGGACGCGTGCACTTGCTTGCCGTCCTCCCCGCGTGGGGGGCGCGTCCTCGGTCCTCCCTGCTTGCTGGAGCACGGCCCCTTCAGGGGAAGGCAGGCCTGCCCCACCTGGTAACCCGAGAGAGGGTCACTCGGCCCCGGTGGCCGCCGGATGATGGAGTTCCGGCAGAGGGCCCTGCGCTGGCCGCCGACTTCGTCCCCGGAAGGGGAAGCGAGACGGACGGCTCTGCGTGTGCTGAGTGCCGTGGGAGCCTGCCGACGTCCTGGTGCACTTCTGGGAGGGCCGTGTGTGGAACCGAGAGACCGCTTTCCACGTGAGAGCTTGGGCTCGGTATTGCTCCGTCAGCCTTGGAGGAAATCGGATTCGTGGGCTTCCTGGGTTTGGAAAGTCACCGACTCTTGGTATTAAAGCCACGGACGGTCTGGGGGCAGTTTTCCTTCCTGTCCTGAGGTTGGACTAAAGCACCTAGGAAGCACCGTCCTGAAGCGATGCCTGGCTCTTTGCGCTCTTTAAAAACACGGAATGTCAGCGCGTGGCGGCTTCTTGCGGGTGAGAGTGCATCGGCCACTCCTGTCGTCCCTGCGCTCGTTCCCCGCCCCCCCCCCCCCCCCGGGCCGTGTCCCCGTCTCTTACCGTGTGTGGTGCTGCGTGGATTCTGGGAGCCGCGCCTGTGACTTAGCGGGCGGGCGGGGGCCGCGGCTTGGGGTGCGGAGGGGACCGTGTGGACGGCGATGGGTCAGCTGACCGACGCCCAGCCGAGGTCTCCTGGGGTTCGTCATTCTCCTCGATGACCAGACTTGATGCCTCTGCGACTCGTCCGCTTCGGAGGCTCTGGCCCGAGCGCGAGCGAAACCTTTCCTTGGTGACCCTCCGCTTAACTGGAGTGCCCCGAAGTGCCTGGAAGACTTTTTTGTTTTAAATCCTGAGGGTCGGCAAAGGAAAACAAACCCGTGTTAAAAATCAAAAGCAGAACTGCAGCTGTTCCTCGCGGAAAATACCCGTTCAGATCTTGGCCAGAGCTGGTCGGCTCCCAGGGCGTGAGGCCCCAGGTCTGTGCAGTGTTTGTAGGCCAGACCGAGAGTCAAGGAGGAAGCGAACTGTTCTCGTTTCCAGGCGATTTCGATTGTCTGCCCACAGGGCAACCATCACGTAGGGTTCCGCCCTGAGGGCACTCAGTGTGCACTTGCGATGGTACGTGTCCAGCACCTTCTCCCGGGAGACGTGGATCACCTGTGTGCATTACAGTGTGATGGGCGGTGCCACGGAAAGGGAGTTCAATTCCTGAGATAGGTGATTCTTTTGTGTTTCCGAAAAGGCAGGAGACGGGCCGGAGCTCTGTCATTTGTGATTTCGGATCGTCACGAATAGGGCCCCTCCTCTGGTTGAGAATTTTCGCTGCTGTGGAGAAACTTGCCCTTCAGACGGGGTGGGAATGAAATACTCTATCCACTGCGGCCCCCCCGCCGTTGGAGGCGGGTGAGAAGGAAGAGTGGCGTCTGCTGGAAGGGGGCGCATCCTCTTCCTTCGGTCACTGAGCGGCCCCGTGATCAGTGTACTGGCCGAGGGGCTCAGAGGCCGCTGGCTTCGCACACAAAACCCCAGCATCCGATGGCTCGTGTGGAGGCCACGGTTGTGACATCGGAGACGTCAGCTGTCGAGTCCGTGACGAGGGTGATCTGGCCGTGTTTCTGTTGAAAGAGGTGGGGACTCACCTGTGGGGCGATGTGTCCGGCCCCCACCTCCTCGTGGGCGTCTCCGGGGTCAGAAGCCGGGGCCAAATGAGCGCCGACTGCTTGGCGAGCTTACTTACCAGCTGCCGCTCGGCTTTGCTTAGGAAAGCCTCTGGGGGTCCCACGCAGTCCCACGTGGGAGGTGTGACGTCCCTAGGAGTGGCACGAGGGCAGGGCCGGGAGCGGGGCTGGGCCCCGGCCCCCAGGTAGCTCTGGGAAGATCCGAAGCCTGTGTTTTTAGAGATGAATGGTTAGACTTCCTTGCCTTATTTTTCTTTGGATTTTCTGTGGAACTCGGAAAAGATTCAGAAGGCATTGGAGTGTTTCTGCCCCTGCTGGGGCCGTGGCTTCCAAGGTCCAGTGGGTGTGCCCAGCAGCCGCTGGCAGTGCTGGCAGGGAGGGGCTCTCAGGAGAACTTTCTGGAGAGTTCTGTGAGCATTCAGCACTCTGGGCTGCGTTCCACATTAATGATGGAGACAGGCACTGTGTTTCCCTGACATCCATAGTAAGAGAAGAGGGGGATGAGGAGGGGATAGGGCAAGAGAGTGTCCAGAACGTGGAGAAGACATCCACAACGTGTTTCTATTCCGTTTAGAAAGTCCGGGGTGCCCGGGTGGCTCGGTCGCTGAAGCAGCCAGCTCTTGGTTTCGGCTCAGGTCTGATCCCACAGTTCCTGAGATTGAACCCCTAGTCGTGCTCCTCACTGAGCGTGGAGCCTGCTTAGGATTCTCTCTCTCCCTCTCAGAAAAAAAAAAAAAAACAAAACAAAAAACAAAAAAAACCAAACAAGTGGGCATCTCTCTGCAGTACTGTGTTTCCTTCTAATTTTAGCAAGGTCGTAGTCTTGGGTTTGGCAATGGAACCTGCTCATATATGTACCTATCTGTACATACGTATGCCTATATATGTAAATATATATGTATATATTTTTGCCCCCCCCCCCGCAAACCCAGTTTGCAGAGCAGACAACTGTGATGTTCTGAGAGTCCCTTCTGTCACCTCTCGCCACCCACCCCCTTTTCAGCCTTTAGAGTGCTGCGCAGCACGCTTGAATCCAGTGAATTCTGTCATTTTATGGGGAGGGGGCTGTGCATCTTGGCCTTTGTGATCTGCAAATGAGAATGTTGGGGTGCAGGCGGGGGGAAGGGGCTCGCTTCTCCACCACCCCCCCTTCACCCGCTGGAGGAGGCTGCACAGACTTTGACTTCTGGGCTACTTGGGAACGCCATACGATGCCGTATCTAGAATCCTCGTTCGCGCATCTCGTCCCACGGTGGGAGCTCCAGGAGCCGCCGTGTTTAGACGGGACGAGGGCTGTGAGCCTTGGAAGGGGCGGCCTTCGCCCTCGCTCCTGGATTTGCACCGCGTAGCACGCTCAGCCGGCCGGCCCTTGCTCAGAACCTCTGCCAGATGCACGGTGGTGGCACTTCCTCCCTCACCCTCCTGTGTGGCCGCTCAGTGTTGTCAGCCCCACCTTCCGTGGGCCGTGCGAAAGAGCCTGGACAGACCGGGGTATAGATCTGGCTTCTTGGTGTGACCACGTGGAAGTTAGCTAGCCTTGTCCGTACATCGGAGACGTTGTTTGCTCCAGGGTTGTTTCAGGGATTAAGTGAGATTATACATACATATAGGTACATGTGTATATATGTGAGTTTTATATCTGTGCTAATATGTAGATGTTTTTGTCTCTGCTACATATGTGCACAGGTACATGAGCCCCGTGTAAGTATTGTGCTCAGCACAGTACCTGGCATGTATAGGATACACAGCAGACGTAATCGTACTGCTATATACATTGTTAGGCTCCCGTTCTACTCTGGCCCTGAGACGTGCGGGGCTCGCGCTCTGGCACATGTGCTGGGCTTGTTCAGTGCCCCCCGTGGACTACCCTCCCGGATGCACCAGCGCTTGCTGAAGAGAAGTGGAGAAGATACTGGGCTTTGTTTGGATTGCATCGATTCTAGTTTGCTTTTCTTAGTTCTTATTCTTCAGACTCTTAACCCTTTGCTGTGACGCTCCCTTAAAATCTTAACTGTCAAAACGGACATTTCCCTGGGGTGGGGAATGTGCCCACTGGCAAAACGACCCCGTAAAGATGTGCTTCTTTATCTTTTTACCTTTTTAGGTTTACTTTTCTCTCTGTAGGCACTGAGAGAGAAAGGATTTGTTTATGAAACAAATGGAATTTACGAGGCAGCCATTGGTTGTTCTGCTTTTGGTCAGTAATTTGATCAAAGTCTTGACCGGCAAGAGATAAGTGATGTTTGCAGTTGGACTTGATAAAATTCTGGCCAGAGGCAAAGAATGTTTTGTCCACGAGCTTGTCTGGAAGGATCGAGGGCAGGAGCAGTTACTCCTACCTTGACTGACGTGGCAGAGAACCGAGGGGCCCCCAGTACAAATGTTATTGGGACCCTAATGGGGAACTGTGGGTGCAGAGCGGTGGTACATGGGCCTTGAGGGTTTCTCTCATTTCACTCACTGGGCCTTCATTTTCACTTTTAAAAAGAATTTCATGTGTAATGCAGCGGCATTAGCTATGCTTAAGGGTCCAGATTATGTTGAGTGTTTCCTGGATTATTAAAATAATAAGTTCAGAATTGTTGAAGTCCAAAGGCACGCCCATTTCCTTCTAATCCCTAACACTCTAATGTTACCTGGGGCTCATAGCAGATTGACTACAATCACTCTGTGATTTTCTGTGACTGAAATCTGGTTCTTTTTTTTTTGTTTTCTTTTTAGGTTCATTTATTTAGAGAGAGATAGGGAGAGCAGGGGAGGGGCACAGAGAGAGGGAGAGAGGGAATCCCAAGCAGGCTCCATGCTGACACAGCAGAGCTCAATGCAGGGCTTGAACTCATGAGCCATGAGATTCTGTCCTGAACCAAAACCAAGAGTCAGACGCTTAACCGACTGAGCCACCCAGGCGCCCAAGATGCTTCTTGAGTGACTTTTTCTGCCAGTGAGAAAGGCTGCTTCAAATAGTAAAGACCGTGAAGCGGTCCCTGACCTTCCTTCTGGGAAGGGGAGCCCGGGAATTCTAGAACGGTTTTCCAGTTTTCATGGCATCCGTTCCCTGGAGGCCCACAGCGTGCAGTGCCTCGTCAGTTTCGTAAAAACTGCCTTAAGAAACGTAGCCCTCAATTCCTAGGGCAGCCGTGGACAAGGTCGCTGCGTGGGGCGCATGGGGCGCCATCTTGGGCCTAGTCCCGGGCCCCGCTAGCAGCCCACTGTGTGGGCACAGGCCGGCCTCGTCCAGGAGGCCCAGCCGCCACAGCGGCGGCCTCAGCGCTGACCCCGGGCCCTCTCGACTCCAGAGTCCATGCTGTTAACCGGTACGTTTTATCGCCTCCCAGCCAGAAATGAGCCAGCTTTTCTGCCCCAAGATCTCTGCTCCTTGTGAGGTCATGTGCCCCCGTGTCCCCGCATCCTTACTGTTCATCTCCACCCCCCCCAACACCCAAACTTCGCATTCACGTCACTGCTACCCCCGCAGGCGCCCCAGGTGCAAGCACTTCCTTGTTCCTGACAAAGAAATCCCCCCCTCGGCACCTGGTAGCTTACTCGCCCCAGTTCCCGGAGGAACAGTCACAGTCCCACTGTGTGCTGAGGGTTGTTCAGGAAAGGGGCAGGAAGCTGAGGCTAGGAGTTCTGAGAGCGATGGGCGTGACGAGGCTGGCGGTGCGGCCTGGAGGGGGGACCAGCGGCTGGAGGCCCCGGGGTGGACAGCAAGGGGTCCTGGCGGCTCCCCTGGCTCACACACACGGTCATTCTGCCCTCCGGTGGATTTGTTTCTTCCCTCGTTGCTTTCTTCATTCACGCATCCTCCACGAGCTCGTGAGCAGCGTTATCTTCAAGCTCCTTTTGGGGCTGTGTAAGCACGCAAGGTGTGAGGGCTTTCATCTGCTTCCTTTTAGTGGGAGGAAAAGGAAGTGTGGAAGAAATAGAAATACGTATATATCGCTGCTTAAAAATACTGGTACTTAAAAGTACCAGATGCTTTTTGCTCAGAAAATGAAGGTGTTTGAGGTGTTCTAGAAATGTGATGGTCAAGGCAAAAGCGTTTGAAAGCTCTCGCCTGCTGTTCTCAGAGTGAACTAGACACACGTTCCCAGCCCCTTCCGCACACCTGAGAGGTGGGGCGTGAAGAAATGATGCCATTTCATCATTTCCTGGAAGGCAGACATTACGTGCAAAACGTAATGACGGAATAAGAGATACAGTAGTTTAGAAATTTAACGTTTCTGGAAAGTCTAACGTTCGGGGAATGTTTGAACCGGGAAAAGATGTCTTCTCCCTTTTTTCCCCTATGGAAAAAGGAAACTTTGAAACATTTGAAAAAAGTGTTTGTTTGTTTTTTTAAAGCCCACTTTATGATGCATCTGAAATGAGAATCCCAAATTGGAGTGCCTTGAGGGGTGAGGCAGGTGACAAATGGGCGAAGCAGGTTGGATATTAAATAAAAGCAGAGCCTGGGCCCTGTGACCCAGCGGAAAGCCGTGTGTGCCTTAGAGCAGGAGCAGATTCTGCTGGAGTCCACTCTGCGTTTCCATATGGTGGCCCCCGTGTGGGGTGGGAGCCAGATCTCACATCTTCATAGAAATCCGGAGTTTGGAGTAACCGACGGAAAGCCTTAAATGACACCAGCGTCCTGTGGGCCAAGCAGACCCCGTCTGTGGTTGCCTCTGGCCTGCAGACCATCTGCCTGCACCTGTGTGTGTGTGTGTGTGTGTGTGTGTGTGTGTTTTAGCAGAATATACCGTGTAGAACCCAGAGTACTCTCCTGGGTGTTGTACATTTAAAAATGAAGTTTTCAGGGGGCACCTGGGTGGCTCAGTTGGTTGAGCATCTGACTCTTGGCTTCGGTTCAGGTCATGATCTCGCGTTTTGTGGGGTCGAGCCCCACGTCCGGCTCTGTGCCGACAGCGCGGGACCTGCTGTCTCTCTCTGCCCCTTCCCCCCTCGAAAGGAAGAAATAAACTTTAACAAAAAACAAATCACAAGAAAGGTTTCAAGCATGGATCACAAGTGCATCAGGTGGATGTGGATTGAGCTGCCCGCGTTTGTAATGACTTCGGCTGCAGGTGTGCCGCCGCGTGCCCTGCGCACAGCAGACCTTTAACAAGGATTTGTTCACTGCACGGAACGCGAAGGAGTTTAATCATCCACAGTCCTCTGGTTCCCGTGAATCCCAGAGAAATCGGAGAACAGGATAACACAAAGGAAATCGATCTGTGTTCTGGATGTGATAGAGCGAGCGTGTGTTTTCAGAAACGGAGGCGCCATCACAGAGGTTAGGGTAAAAGCCGCGAAGGCACACACACAGTCAATCTCAGCTTTTGCCGTGTCAGTCTCCGCTCGGTCTCGTTTCCCGAGCGGTCGCTTCTCGGATTTTGCTTCTTTTGATGTTTATTAGCTTCTTACTTTGGTCTTCCTCTTGCACGTCTGAAAGCCAAGGGTTGTCAGAACTTCCCAGCCTCGGTCCACGTGGTGTTGGTTACAGATAAGAACATCCAGCCGTTGTCAAAGGAGCTGGGTCGTCGGAACCGTAGCAAACGCAGTGCGGTGGGGCGAGCAAGCCGCTGCCGTGCCGTAGACGCCCCGGTCGGGATGCGCCTGCTGGTGCCAGCCAGGCCCTGGATGTAGCTCCCTCCGTGCCCCTCGGCTGTGTTCCTCTCCGTCCCTGTCCCTCTGTGCCACTCGCTCCGGACTCAGAGTGCCGGGTGGGGGCATCTGAGTGTGCCCACACGGCTTCCTCCGGCTCCCGGGCCACCGGTGCTCAGCCCAGCCGTGGGGGAGGACACTGGAATGCGGAGACGAGGTGTGGGACACCCCTGTGGGTCAACTCGTGCATCCCCCCCCCCCCCGAGGAAGAAGACGCTCGCCGCAGCCAGCCCGAGGCCCGGGAGCCACACGGCATGCCGTTCCTGGGATGTGGCGCCTGTGGCAGAACGAGGCGTTCCCAGACATGGAGTTCCTCGCTTGGGTCATGGTAGAGTTGAGATTTTAACCCGTTCATGCCTGACTCGCCAACGCACGCCCTTAACCCCTTCTTATCCAGACGCGTCTTTTGCGTAACCTCACCGGCAGCATGCGGGAGTCCGTTCCCCGAATCCAGCCTGAAGTGTGTGGCTTCCTTCTCAGTTCCAAGCAGACGTGGTGGAAGGCAGCACGTGGCACTGCCCTGTGGCAGGTGACACTGTGGTCTGCTTTGCTGTAGCAGGATTCCTCGGTGTCCTCGAAGGTGGTTTCAGATAAATAGGGAGTTAAAAAAATTTTTTTTTAAAGAGTGTTTATTTATTTTTGAGAGAGACAGAGTATGAGTGGGAAAGGGGCAGAGAGAGGGGAGACGCAGAATCGGGAGCAGGCTCCAGGTTTCCAGCTGTCAGCACAGAGCCCAACGCGGGGCTCGAACCCACTGCCTACGAGATCATGACCTGAGCCGAAGCTGGACGTTTAACCGACTGAGCCACGTGTATGGGTTTTATACAAGCGTCTTCCTCTGGTGTAGTTTTTAGAAAATGAGTTTTGTTTTTGTGCACTTAGCACGTACCTCTGGATGTCTGCTGCGTGCCAGAGATTGTCCTAAGCCTTGGGGATAATTAGTTGAGTAACAGTTTCTGCCCTTCGGTGCTTCTTTTGGAGAGCAGAAAAGGGTAGGCGACAATATATGAATGAGCACCTTCCTCGTTTGCTAGAAAGCTGGCAGAAAGGTAACTGTAAAGGGCAAAAACCGTTGCAAGTCTGTCTAGGAAGAGAAGAAAATGGCTTATGCTAACCCCTTCCCACGCCCGTCATGAGCGAGGTGCCAGGGGGTGGGCGGAAGGTGCAGCCGGCCGGGGACAGGAGGGGGGCTCCCGCGGGAAAGGGCACTCAGGGCCAGGCCTGTGAGTGTAGGAGCCTGTTTCAGTGATCTGCTTATCTGTGCTCGCTCGCTGCCACTTTATGGCATTTTTGCAAGGAGTAGAACCTTCTTTTATCGTAATCTGCTAACTGCACCTGATTCCCGGTCCCCGGTGTGCTCTTGTTCGTTAAGGGGCATCCTGGCCAGCACTGCGTTCGACTTGCAGGATGTTGAGAGCCCTGCGGAGCAGTGACTCTTCCTGGGTGTGTGGCCGCCCCGGGGGATCATCGCGAAGTTCTGATGGTGCCACGTTCTGGTCGGCCCAGTGGCTGTCAGAGATGTGAGGCCCAACATTAAAAGCTAGGGCGCTGGGCTTGCCGTAAAGTCAGGCTCAGACTTCTAGAAAAATGGAACGGTTTCATTAAAGTATGCCAAGCAAAAATCCACCATCAGCAGGTAAATACAGGTCACCACCACCCAGGGTAAGCAGTAGACGTTTTCCAGCCCTCTAGAGGCGCTTGTGCCCTTCTCACCTTTGACCCTCTCCCTTCCCCCCAAAAGTGAGCACAGCCCCGACTCACACACTGGCCACTTCCTTGTCGTGTGTATTTTCTGTCCCCACCCACCCCCCAGCCCTGCCCTGTGGGTCTCTATCTGCGTCCCGTTTCCTGGATCAGGAAAGCCAGCGTTCTGACTTGCTCTCCCGGCTGTTGTAAACGTATGTGGCCGGAACAGGAATGTGTATGGGTGCAAGGGGCTTGCGTCCTGCGCTTTGATGTCCAGTTGGACCGAAGGTTATTGCACTTGGCCTGAGGCGGGGGTCTCACAGGGCTCTGGGTGGCACCTGCTTGTCTTCCAGGAGGGCCGCTTGGCCTCCTGTGGTCCTCTCCCGGCAGGTGCAGTGTCGGGGCTGGCCCGGGAGCCCTGGGAGCCGGCCTCACTGCTGCCTGTGGCACCTGTCAGCACCTCTGTGCCGGATCGTACCTGAGAGTAATTGGAAACCTTGCGCCCGTGGGTCCTGGTAACCGAAACCCCAGGAACTGTGGGACTGATTGCATAGGAGGCCAGGTCCGTAAAAAGAGCCTCTCACGCAAAAGGATTGAAGTTGGTTTTCAGGGTCACGGTGTTTTGTAGAAGTTCGTTTCCGCTATGGTGTAGAACCTTGTTTCACCGAATTAGGGGCTCATTTCAGTGGCCACCGGCCTGCCCGGCCTTCCTGCGGGTGCGGCGTGGGCATGTGGCTGGACAGGAATGGAGAATGAGGGGTTCAGGTGCAGCGATGATCAGGGGCCCCACTGCCCCATGGGATTGCCACCCTGATGCCGGGAGGGACTGGCCGAGGCTGCCGAGGCTTCCTGGGCACAGGGAGAGCTGGAGCCCCCCTAACACGGGCCTTGGCAGTCACTGGTGAGAGCAGGGAGGTCTGTTCTGAGGGTGGAGTGCTGGGAATCGCGGATGGACGCACAAGGAAGGGGGTGGAGAAGTCCCCCCCCCCCCGCCCCCCGCCCCTGCCATCTCCTAGGCAATATGGAGACCTCATTTAGGCTGTGATTTTGCTCTTGCGGCCTGTGCGCCCTGTGTTTGTCAGGCATGGTCTGCAGCCACCTGTGCAGACGAGAGGGGGAGGGGGAGGGGCCGTGGTGGGACGTGTGTGCACATGTGCAAGCAGGTGTGTATGTAGGTGATGGTGTTTATCAGAAACCTAGCTTCCTGAGCCTCATACCAGACCCACTGAACCGTCGCCTAGGGGTGCAGAGGCCAGAAATCTGCATTTTAATGAGACGGCTCAAGTTTGTGCACAGCCAGGTCCTAGAATCTCTGATCTAGAAAGTGGTCATTTCGTGCAGGCATTTGGGCAAGGGTAGTTGGATTGGGGAGAGACTGGGACTTTGAAAGAAGAGAGCACAGACCTCAGACTTGTTGCTCCGAAAAAAGAAATGCACGTGAACTAGGGTGTTTTTCACACTCCCTGTGCAAGAGTCTCAGATTTTAACTCGTCTTTTCGGGGAAATGTTCTGCCCCCAGATGAAGATGTGCTCCCTTGGTGGCTCCGTGCAGGCTCTCTCTCCTGGTTCTGTCTGGATCCTCCGTGATGGGGGAGGGTCCGTCAGACGTTAGTGGAGACCAGCTAGGGTGCCAGAAACCGGCTGTGGACATATTTCCAGTCTCAGTTTTTCCAGAAGCAAAACCTGTCTCTGTCTTGCATCCATGCATCCCCCTTTCAGTTCCTCCAATGACTTAGCTCTTCCTACATCGGCCGAGAGTGGGGCGGTCAAGAAGCGCTTGAAACGCCACGTGTATTTTTCATTAATTTTAGGTTGACCTTTTTTTTCTTATTAAAGGCCGTGATTTCGCCTGGGTGGCTCAGTCTGTTGGGCGGCCGACTTGGGCTCAGGTCATGATCTCACGGTCCGTGAGTTCGAGCCCCGCGTCGGGCTCTGTGCTGACAGCTCGGAGCCTGGAGCCTGCTTCGGATTCTGTGTCTCTCTCTCTCTCTGACCCTCCCCCGTTCATGCTCTGTCTCTCTCTGTCTCAAAAATAAATAAACGTTAAAAAAAAAATAATGAAGGCTATGATTTTGGTGTCCACAGTAAATCTTTCAGTGTTGGGAGATCAGGGTTTTGTTATCCGTGAAGGGTACTGAGCAACGACAAAAAAACTGGCATGAATGTGACGGACGAAGCATAGCTTATTCCTAGAATCCCGGCATCGCCGAGGGTCACGCTGGAAGGAATCCCACAAACCCTGTGATCCTGCGGCGTGCTGGACCCAGCCGGCCTGTGTTGTGTTCTCACTCTGCCGTGTGGTGCCGGGTGAGTGACTTCGTGCCTCGGTTTCCTCCGCTGTGCGATGGGGCCGGTGACGGGTGTGGTCGCAGGGTCACGGTGAGTCAGCGTGTGTAGGATGCTTGACTGGTGCCCAGTGAACACGCACCTGCCGTATCACAGGTGGAAAGGCAGACCCTGAGAGACCTCGATTTGCCTGAGGTTGTGTAACTGGTTGAAGCTTCAGAAAGCAGGCCTTTCCGGTCCTTGTTTTCTTTTATCCCTGTTGACTGGACCAGTTCACTGGATTTAAAACGTTATGTCCGCCCAGTACGAGCTCTGAAACGACAGGTCGCTGCTTATCCTCCGTGCTGGGAGACTCTTCTGGAATCCTAAGGTGAATAACGAGACACGAGCGGAAGGCCGTGCCCCGAAATGACCGCATCGTGTCGGAGGAGTGGAATTGCTCTGCCAAGGGTGCGGTGCTCTTAGGGTCGTTGTGGCCGGTCTGTCGCCGGGAGGCCCAGGCTGCCGGGGACGTGTGGACGGGACGTGCGGACTCCCGCTGCCGATCCCCCCTCCCTGCTGGCGTGGAGACCTGGCGGCTGTGTTGCTAGGGTCAGGAAGAAAAACCGTAAGACGATGCACACACACACACGTATGAATGCACGTGCTCATAACACACTGGAGGAAAGCCTGCAAGTCCCGCCGAGGGGCCATGTTCTTGCTGGGCCCTGCTCCCTGCTTTCCTTCCTCTCTGCTTCAGCAGCTTCCCCTGTTTCGAGACGAGGTGTCAGATGCTTCTTCCTGTTTACACAGTCACTTGAAATTTCTTACAGTTTTGCATAGCAGAGAATGGATTTGTCTCAAAGGTTTTCTTTTGAAGCAACGTCTCCACCTCAAACTCACAACCCCAAGATCAAGAGTCACACGCTCTACCGGCTGAGCCATCCGGGCGCCCCAGGAGAGAATGGATTTTGATTTTAGGCACGTCCCAGCGGTGTGCCGTGCACGGTTTCCATTCGTGCTCCTGTGTGCCTCGTCAGCACCCGCTCCGGGCTGTGGCGTCTACGCAGAGCTCAGTACGCGAAGCCTCATTCTCCTGCTGGCGAAAATCCGTCCTGTGCTCTTTGGGCAGCTCAGCCTGGGGAGAAGACCCGCTAAAATCCGATGGCAACAGACGGTGAGGACGGGGCAGCAGTCTACGCGCAGACGGTCCTGTGTGACCTTGGACGGGTTCCTTACCTTCTCTGGGCTTTAGCCTAGCACCTACCTGTCTCATAGATCTTCCACATCCAGAGCCAGGCCAAGGTATTCAGCGCTTCCTCTTTCTTTGCCACTGCCGAGGCAGCCTGGGTGTCCCTTGTCGGTGACGGCCTTTGCATGTGGGGTGGCAGGTGTGGCAGCCCACCCAAGAGGGGGGTGACCCCCCGGGCGTTGGCACCACAGCCCGGCTGGGTGCCTGGCGGGACCGGGTGGGCGGCGTGGGTATGGGGAGGCGGGTTTGGAGACCCATGCTGCTTGGAGGAGCAAAAGGCCATGCGTGGCGACTAAAACAGGATGTGGGGTCTTTGTCGTCCAACTCTTAGGGTTGTAGTAACAGGTCCTTGGCATGTGGTGTTCGTCCTGCGACGTGTTTTCCCGCCTCCCTCGGCACCGCGGTCTCTTTCCGGCCAGAATTCTCTTCTCCAGGTGCTGCCTGAAGGGAGCGGCGGGGGGCAGTGAGAGTTTCTCACCAATCTGTACTGACACCAAAGCAGTGACTGTTGTAGGTCCAAGTCCTTAGAATTTCATGTGCCTGAACGGTGACAGATTCCAGTTCTCCAATTAGTCAGGAGAAGATGCCAGAAGACATTTTCCATCATGGTGTTTGGCTCATTCCAAGTTGTTTACCTGGGCTCTTTCAGCTATGCGATGTAAGCGCCTGGAGTCACTTGTTTATTTTTTATGAAATTGATGGAGAAGCTTTCAGCATGGGAATTTGACTTATTAGCACATGGGAGTGAAAGCTTATGTGCACCTTTTACTAAAATGCCCTTATAATTTAAAAAAGAAGCAGATAAACGGTAATAATAATGATGATGTTATTGGGAATTCATGGAACCATTAGTTCTTAAAAATTGCCAGTTAAGGTGCCTGGGTGGCTCAGTTAAGCATCTGACCTTGGTGATCATGATCTCATGGTTCATGAGTTCGATCCCCACGTCGGGCTCTCTGCTGTTAGTGCAAAGCCAGCTTCGGATCCTCTTTCCCCCTCACTTTGCCCCTCCCTCACTTGTTCTCTGTCTCAAAAATGAATAAATATTAAAAAAACCTGCCCGTCATGCTCTGAAGTCCTTGGGTCCCGTTGAAGAAGCACGGGGCAGGAAACTGCGGTGGCCGCCAGTGTGGATCTGGAGCCAGAGTCTGGGTTTGAATCTGGCTCCAGCGCTTAGTAGCTGTACGACAAGTGGCTTAATTTCTCTGTGCCTCAGTTTCTTCATTTTCAAGATGGGAGGAGGTAATAACAGTACCTGTCTCTCAGCATGGCTGTGAGGATTGGATGGGTGATCCCTCAAGTTGATGGGCAGGAGTGCTGTCTGGCACTTAGTAAGTCTATGCTGATGACTTCTGTGACCTTGAAAGCCACCAGCTTCCACACTCTGCCTCCCTCTGTCTTGCCCTTTGTCAGTTGCCTGTGATCAGGATGAAGTTCCCTGTGGGTTCTCTGGTGAGCACAGGCATCGATTTCCGTTATTTGTGCAGCGAATAGCCTTGGAGGATAAAGATCGCATCTCAGGAGCAATGGGCGGGCCTGCTTACTGCCTGTTAGAAAAGATTCGGGCTGGGGCGCCTGGGTGGCGCAGTTGGTTAAGCATCCGACTTCAGCCAGGTCACCATCTCGAGGTCTGTGAGTTCGAGCCCCGCGTCAGGCTCTGGGCTGATGGCTCAGAGCCTGGAGCCTGTTTCCGATTCTGGGTCTCCCTCTCTCTCTGCCCCTCCCCCGTTCATGCTCTGTCTCTCTCTGTCCCAAAAATAAATAAACGTTAAAAAAAAAAAAAAAAAAAAAAAAGATTCGGGCTCCCTGAGCTCACAGAAACTGATTTCCCCTTGTAACAGTGAAATTATTTTTCTGGTTGCCTTCATTTGGTTTTGCTGTTGAATTGTTTTTGTTTTGTTTTGTCTTGCTAGTTTGGATTTTAGATCAAGGTGTGATTTCTACGACGTTGGCATTTTTTCTTTGCGTTTCTTCGGTTAAAGGACATTTTCCTCTTCAAAATGTTCTTTTTATTAAATACTTCTACAACATTTAAATCAGGTCTAGCAAAACAGGCTAATGGATTTACTTTATCTTTCTTAAAAATTTCCAGCATTCTTGCCACTCTTTACTCATTGGTATGGATATCTAAAAAAAAATGCTTAATGAGAAATACCATGCTTACTACTATTTACAGAGACCCATTTGTATGGAATATTCAAACACTGGGAAACACTTCTGAACATTATTGGGCAGTATTTGAACAAATGTTGGCATTCGGATCTTCTAGCAAGATTAACGGCACCACATAGAACGGGATTTGTTTTGAGTGTGGTCTGTATAGGTTGTTAATACTGACTTTATTTGCGAGAGTGACTCGGCAGTGGCAGCAGGCAGGACTCTGAACACACATCTGGAACGTGGTGTCAGGTGCAGACGAGTCTGAGTGGTTGGACTGGGGTAACTTCTCTCGCACACGCTCCTGGGCCAGTTCACGGAAATGTCGGTTTTCACCTTCACCTCCGCGCCTCAGCATTTCCCACTCTTGCTTTGCACTTGCTGTTGAGTGGATTCCGTGTCGATTGCCAAGCAAGTAGGAGAACTAGAATACCTTCCTCTTATTTCTCCACTGATTTTTCTCAGGATACTGACGATCTGTGAATTTCCCAGGAAGTTCTGGGAAGGAGGTAGGGCGTAGAAATCATTTCACTCACAACAAGCTCCCCGCGGTCGCTGTGGGCCGTGCAGCCCTGTGTGTCCACCTTCTCTGGTTGCACCTGGGAGAGTTTCCCTCTGCTCACTGTACGGGGGCCACTCTGTTCCCCCTCCCTGTCCTCAGATGCACAGGCATGCGCTCCCGAGCTGCACCTGCTGTCCTCCCCGCCCAGAACACTCTTCCCCTGACATGTTGGTCCCCTCCCCTCCCTGAGAACATGCTCACACATCCCTTTGGGAACGAGACCTTGGCTGACCCCTTCAGTAGGGCGGGCTGCACTGGGACCACCGGGCTGATCCTGGGGGCAGGGACCCGGTTGTGCACCTGCTTTGTCCTCAGTGCCTCAACAGTGCCTGGTGCCTATCTGACAAGGGCTCTGGAAGTGTTTGCGGAGTGAGTGACTGAGATGCCTCCGGGGGTTTGGTGGGGAATGGGTGGGGGAGGGGAAGGGTTGGTGACAGAGGATGAATCCAGGTGATTGCTGTGGTCTCTCTGAGGTTTGCTGAGAACCTAACCAAGGGCTTGGAGGCAGAAAGGGGCTCAAGAGACAGGGCGGCTAGGTTGTACTCCTGACGGATCTCACTTGAGATTGGAAGGGAAGGAGAAGGAAAGCAATCTGGAATATTCCATGTCTAGCTTAGCAGTAGGTAGATGGTCTTCCCATTCAGCTGAGATGAAGAATACCAGAAAAAACCAAACACCTAAACATTTCTCTCATAAAGCAATTGTATTAACAGAATAAGAGAACACCTTCTGTAATTTCTGTTCGTCTGAAATACAGTTTCTCAAAGGCTCTAAGTGACCCTTGCTGAAATGCCGAGTTTGATTTGAGGTCAAGTTTCCTAAAATGTTTCGAAAGCTAGCCGCAGGGAGGCTTTGGCCTCTAGGGAGTTTATATCTTTAGATAGATTTTTCTGTATCTGGGAGCCAGGCCGGAGTTTCTGAAGGTCTGAATACTTAATTAGCTTTTCAGCACCTTGAGTCACTAACAGAATTCATAGTTTAAATATGAAGTTTACGGTTCTTCCTTTGCACACGTGTGTCCTTTTATAAGGATGGTCTCTGCAGCCGAGGCGTCGATCCTTTCTTCCCCTGGTGGCTGGCGTTGTCCAGGTGAGCGGCTTACTTGGGAGCCCAGGCCTGCCCTATTTCTTTCAGGCCTTGAGTCAGGAGGGCGGTGGACTTCATGAAAATCTGAGTTACCTCCACTTCCGTCCAGAATGCTGTGGGAATAGGTACACTGTGACTGCGGAGTGAGTTCTAATTTAGTAAACTGGATGAGTTTCGAGTTCATCATTGAGTGATTCTGGATATTTACTGACTAAAAAAACCCACAGAGTTGATAGGTGTGAGGTTCTTTACTGATTACAGTCCATCGCTTTGCTCTAAGATAATTTTATCTCCCTTCTCCCCTGCCACGTGGGAAGCTTTGCCTTTTATTTAGCTCAGCTCTTCTGGAAAGCAAACGTGGTGTGGTGCTGGTGACAGGTGCAGGGGCCGCCCCCCCGGGAGGGGCTGGCTTCTTTCCTGTGTGGCTGGAGGTGTCCAGGACCTCCCCGGACCCCATCCGTTGAGTGACAGGGGTTGGCCGGGAGCTCTCGCATCATCTCCCAGCATTGAGATTTTGTATGCTAACTCTCCATTTGGCCACAACCCCCCCCCCCCCCCCCCACCCAACCAAGAAACAAAACAGCAGATCTGAATGTACTATGGGGGAAGGAGGTCTCTAACATATTGTTGAGTGAAAAAAGCAACTCGTGGAACATTTTGTGTGTCTAGAAAAAGGATACATAGTGATCTAATCTGGTACAATCAGGGGAGGTAGAAGGGAATTAAGAGGATTTCACCTCTTAATTAAGTTATACTCCTTGGAGCTAAATTTTGTGCAGTTATAGGACTTTTATCATCCCAGAAGCAAAGCAGCCAGGCGCTCGGTGGTTTTGTGATGCTCTGACTGGGCTGTGCTGGGGGGCAGCCCTGGAACCAGCTGAGGGTCCCGTCTGTCCAGGGGCTCCCGTGGCCCTGCTCCCCGTGGCCGCCACCAGCTGGGGCTGAGGGGTGGCCGTCCTCCTCAGGACGGGGCATGTACCCTCTGGGTTTTCAGACCCCCAGCTGTCACCATTTTTCTCCCATGCCCGCCGGCTTCAGTGGCATTTGGGTTTATGACCTCTATGTTAAAACTTAAAAATCAAGGATGTTTTTTGTTAAAAAATCCCTAACATTAAAGTTTTCAGTAGCTTAAGCTTGCTGTTCCGAAGCAGCGTCCTCAGGGAGCCCTCCGTGTGTCCCGGGAAGGTCTTTCCCCGATTGGCGCACGGGCCGGGCTGGCCGTGTGTGTTGACTGATGCGTGTGCTGGGTAACCGAGCGTGTGTCACTGCCAGGCGAGCGGCCTTCCCTCTTTCCTGCGTGTGGCCAGACGTGTGGGACTTACTTTGTGCCTTCCACAGCCCCCTGATTGGCGTGCTTTCCACTGTAACTTGTTTGCGTGACTCCTGCCTTGACGGCCCCCCGTGCCCGGGGCTGGACCGCGGGGGCCGTGGTCACTCCCACTGGCCACACTCTGAGCTTCCTGCCGAGTCTCTGCTCTTCTGTGGAGGCTCCACGGCTGGTCTCTGCCGGCCACCTCCTGGCCTTTGCTGCCGCTTTGTCACCGCGCCTCCCAGACCGGTGTGGACTGGCGTGTAGGGGTGAGGCGGGGTGGGACGTTTGATGTTTGTGTGGACCTCACTCTGTTTTCATCCGTGCCTCATGTGACCTGGCAACTCTTGTTGTGCATCCTGCCGAAGTGAGGGAGATCTCTGTCCGTCTGTCCTCTGCCCCTTATGCTGTGTTACAGGGGACCCTCACTACCTGGGACTGCCCCCACGAGTTAAGGTGGCTTCCTCCACTGGATCCTTTTTCTTCTGGGTGTCTGGTGGTGTCTTTTGTGACTACTGGGCTTCATGGTTCATCCTGCTTCACCAGGATTCTAGGGAGTATATAGATTCGGTTATTCAGCCACGCTTTTTATGTTTTAACATTTTTTAAATGTTTATTCATTTTTGACAGAGAGAGACAGAGCCTGAGCAGGGCAGGGGCAGAGAGACAGGGAGACACAGAATGGGAAGCAGGCTCCCAGCTCCGAGCCGTCAGCACAGAGCCCGACGCGGGGCTCGAACTCATGAACCTTGAGATTGTGACCTGAGCCGAAGTCGGACACTTAACCGACTGAGCTACCCAGGCGCCCCCCAGCCAGACCTTTCTTAAGAAACTTTTTTTTTAATGTTTGTTTATTTTTGAGAGAGACTGAGGGAGAGTGCCTGTGTGCATGTGCGTGAGCAGGGGAGGGGCAGTGGGAGAGGGAGAAAGAGAATCCCAAGCAGCCTCCAGGCTCTGAGTTGTCAGAGCCCGGTGCAGGGCTCGAACCCACGAACTGTGAGATCATGACCCAAGCTGAAACCAAGAGTCGGACGCCTTACCGACTGAGCCGCTCAGGTGCCCCTAAATCCTTGTATATTCTTATGTCAGCTGCACCTTTGGCTCTTTTAAACTAATGGCCAATGAAGTATGTTGTCAATAAAGGAATAAAATACTAACTTTCCTAGGGCTACCTCTGTTTTACGAGAAGCCTTTTAAAGGCTGTAGGAGTCAGAGCTCTGAGTCTAAGCGCCTTGTGAGCAGTGGTGACCCAACATTTGTGATCAGACAGGTTGTACCCAAGTAGGCTGGCTGTGTGGCAGGCGGTGGGTGCTCTGGTGACCTGTGGGGAGCGGTGGTAGATGAGGGGCCAGGAGGCCGGAGACGCCCTGGGAGGACTTGCATTCATCAAGCCAAGACCTGTTGTCTCTGCTGTTTTCAGGTGCCTTGTTCTGTTGCCGTGCTGGGGCCACAGAGTGACCGTATCTGCTGCTCTGAGCATAACCAGACATTGAGAGGAAGATCAGTGAATTATTATTTAATAAGAAAATGGGCCTTTGTGGGCCTGACCGATACAGATCACCCACACGAGAACACTGGCTTTATGCATTTGAACGAGCGATGGGACGTGAATGCCTGACATTGGGCACGTGTCCTGGAGTCATTCCTTGTCATAATTTATCAAGTCGGATACCCAAAAGCTGTGACTCAGAGGGGCAAGCTGGAACATTTCCACCTGCCTTACCTTTGCTGAGATGATTTTCAAACGTCCTAAGCTAGAAATTGGGTTAAAGACGTGTAGTTTGTCAAACTGAGAGTGAAAGAGAGGACATTGGGCTTCCGGTGAAAGTGGATTTTTTTTTTTTTTTTTTTTTTTTTGGCCTCTAAATAGCAATAATAGTGGTTTTGATGTAGCAAATGCTTATCATGGGTCAGGAGCTGTACTAAGTGCTTTTTGTAATTCACAAAGCCGCTCTGTAGTCCCATTTGACGGGTGAGGCAGCTGGGTCACCGTGCGGAGAAACCTCTTGGCCAAGGCCGTGTCATGAAGGTAGTGAGTGTTGGAGCGGCATTGGAAGCCAGAGCCTTTAACCTGGGTCCACAGTCCTACCCACCGACTTGCAGCGTTTCCTTAAGCGAAGGATGAAACCTCGCTGGCGAGGCTGGTGGCGACCCAGTTGTGGGCCACGCTGAATGGGCGTCGTTTGAGGAACTGTCACGTCCACAAAGAGCATCGCGCCCCCGACTGGTGTGTATTAGTCTCCCGTGGCTGCCGTAGCACGTTACCGCAAACGTGGTAGTTTAAACAATGTACCTTTGTTTTCGTTCAGTTCTAGAGGCCAGAACCCCCAAATCTGTTGTCTTGGCAGAGCTGTGCCCCCCCCCCCCCCTGCCGTGGGGGTTCCCCGAGAGAAGCTGTTCCTCGTTCGTGGTGGCTCTGCCCACATTCCGTGGCCTGTGGCTTCACTACCCCAGTCTGCCTTCTGGTCACGTTGCCTTTTCCTTAGTGTGGCATCAGATCATCCTCTGCTTCCTCCTTGTAAGGACACCTTTGATGTCATTTGGGGCCCGTCCTGGTAATTTCCTCGTCTCAAGATCTTTAACTTATTTACACCTACAAAGTCCTTTTTTTTTTTTTTTTTTGCCATTTGAGGCGGCATCCCAGATCGCAGCGATTAGGAGCTGGATAACCTTTGGGGGTGCGTTATTCAACCCACCACAGTGACCAAGAGAAGGAATTAGAACTTTCAGTCCACCTTGTAGGAATGTGCTTGATTTCAACAATTTCCTAATTGTTCCACAGGACCCAGACGCTGAAAGTGTGGAAAAATTCCACAGCCAAACAGATTTGAGAGTTATTGTGTAAAATCTCCCTCTTCAGGAGATTCACAGTGTGCGTTGAAGGCCTGAAAATTCCGGGATGAAGATAGCTGCTTGAAGGGCTTTGATCGGGAAGGTGTTCTCTTCAGATTCGTGTGTTCGAAAGCTTCCCCTGGCACCTGTGTGGAGGATGGAGTGGGGAATACAACGACTAGGGAGGGCAGAGGCCCAGGATACAGGAGTGGAGGGAACAGAAGATGTTCTGGACCTCAGCCTGGGGTGGGGGTGGGGGTGGGGGTAGGGACTGAAGGAGCCCGGGGTAATCTTTTAAAATAAACTTAATTTTAGAATAGTTTTAGATTCAGACGAAGTTTGGGAAGATCGCCCAGGGAGCTCTCGCGTTCCCCGCGTCCGGCTTCCACACGTAACCAGTGACCCAGTATTGACACATGATCAGTTACTACAGCCGTATTTCATTCACATTTCCGCAGCGCTCGCCTCACATCCCTCTTCTGTTCCAGCAGTGCGTTCAGGAGGCCACGCTGCATTTGGTCGTCCCATAGGTCTCCTCGGGCTCCAAGGCTGTTGGCCCGTGGTCGCTTCTCGGACATTATTTGTCTTTGATGACCTTGATACTTTTGAGGAGAACTGGTCGGGTGTTTTGTAGACTCTCTCTCAACCGGGATTCGTCCGATGATTCCCCCCTGTTGGATTGGGGTTTTGGGTTCCTGTGAGGATGACGGGGACCGCAGAAACGAAACGCCGTGTTCGTCGTGTCCAGTATGTGACTCTCGGGGTCGATACTGACATTGCCCGCCTGGCTGAGACCGTGGCTGTTAGGTTTCTCCACCGTAAAATTACTTCTTTTTCCCTTTCCGCGTGCTACACTGTGGAAGGAAGTCACCGCGAGGGGTAGGGAGTTTTGTTGCCCCTCCCTGAGGGCAGAGAGTCTACGTGAATTATTTTGAATTCTTCTGCACAGGTCTGTATACCCTCCCTCTTCATTCATTCAGTCCGTCAGTTACGTCGGCATGGATCCGTGGCCGTTTGAGTTACGCTTCGGGTTATAATCCAGGACCGTAGTATGTATTCTGTTTCTCACGTTGTCCCAGCTCTGGCATCGGCAGCTCTGTCGGGTGGCTCCTGTGCCCTTAGACACGCTCCCGTTGGCATGTGGGTGTGCACACACGTGCACTTCAGGGCTCTTTCTGGCCGCACGAGATGCTTCGGACTCATCTTGCGTATTTCCTGGTCCAGCCCCGGAATCAGCCAGTGGCCGAAGGAGCCACGGCCAGAGTTTCTTTTGAAATTTCTGGCTTACAGGGCTGTCTACGTCTCTGTCTTCCGAACTCTTATTACTTGGATAGAGACGGGGGAGGGGCAGGACCTGACAGCTGGGTGTCTGTGTAGGGGTTGGGCAGAGGTCAAAGGTCTGTGCCAGGTGCACAGTCTCAGGGTCTCTTAGGTGCTCCTTTCAGGGTGGGAGAGTGGCAGCGTGGCTGGGGCTGGGGGGGCAGTAGCGGAGTGTGGCCAGAGTGCAGGGCTGGAAAGGAAGGGTATTAGGAAATTGGGTTGGGGCCAGATGTGCTGGTGTTGAAAACCGGGCCAGCTTTGGCAGAAGGGCAGTGTAAAAAAAGCCAATAAAAGTGGTGCTTTGGGATAATTAGCGTGGCAGCCACACACAGATCAGACAGAGGAAGGAACGGCATTTGTCGTTGCTTCCCTGGGAAAGTGCTAGAAGCGGGTGCCTGCAGGAATAGCGGGGCAAGGCAGGACCCGCGGGGACCGTCGTAGCTTGCCAGAGATTTCTGCGTGTACTAGTTTCTTCATAATGGGGGGCGGGAAACCAGAGGAATCAGTGACTAAGCAATTTGTTTGCTTACAAGCAGTGAACTTAATAAAACAAAGAAAGGTTGTCTTAAAACATCTGTGCTGCCCTGTAATTACTACCGCGGGTGGTGTCCTTGTCCCGGGGAAGAGTCAGAGTGGAGTTGGCGCTCCGCCCACCGTGGGCTCTCACACAGCGCAGGTGGATGGACCACGAGTGTTTAATTCAGTCCAGTCATCTCAGAATTACTTCCTGTTGAGCTGCCTGCTTGGACGCCCTTCGGTGGCAGTTGTATCTTTAAAAGTCGTGGGGCCCCTGAGATGCTTCGTGGCAGAGAGGAGGCGCTCGCTGAGCACGCTTGTGTGCCGAGAACGATCCGGGGAGGACGCTCTTGCTTTTTCCCTGGGGCCTGGCATTTTGAACTTGAAATTTCGTTCGCTTACACCGAGGGAGAGAAATGTGATAAGGAAAACAAAGTCCCCAAACCGGTGGTGTGACCTGAACTTTTAAACCCACTCTTCCTCCTCCTGAAACTATTTTGGACACAAACACCGAGTCTGCTACGTAGAGTCGTGTTTTGTCATTTATCCAGCCGGCCTCCGATGCTGTGATTCGTGCATGTGGTTCCCTAGAAACCGTGAACGGGTGTCGTGTGCCTCGTTTCCACATCCGCCTTCTGTGAGAGTGAATTCACTCGGTCAACCAGAACGCCCTCCTCCGTGTGACCACGGGCACGCTCCTGTCACCCGGGAGCCTCGGGCAGGCCTGTTGCCGAACAGGCATCACCTGCTTCGGGGTGGAAGCAACATTTCGTTAAAGATTAGTTTGAAGTTATTTTTATCTGTGAGATGAGGATAGGAATACGCACCTGGTGAGGTTCTTAGTGGGTGTGAGGGATAAGAAGCAAGTGTGTGTGTTCTAAGCAGGGTCTAAGCAGAATCTGCTTTCAAAAAGTCCCATCTCAGGGGCACCTGGGTGGCTCGGAAGGTTCAGCATCTTGCGTATTTTTTTTTTAGTTTGTTTATTTATTTTGATAGAGAGCAAAAGCGTGCGAGCCGCAGAGAGAAGGAGAGAGAATCCCGAACAGGCCCTGAGCTGTCAGCATAGAGCCCAACATGGGGCTCAAACCCGCGAAGTGTGAGATCACGACCTGAGCCGAAGTCGGTCACTGAGCTGACTGAGCCACCCAGGCGCCACTCAGAGTCTGACTCTTGATTTCAACTCAGGTCATGATTCCAGGGTCATCGGATCGAGCCCTGTGCTCTGTGCTGAGCGTGGAGCCTGCTTAAGATTATCTCCCCCCGTCTCTCTCTCTTTCTCCCTCCCTCCCCCTGCCCCCTCCACCACTCGTGTGCTCTCTCTCTCTCTCTCTCTGTTTACAAAAATAAAATAAAATAAAATGAAGTAAAAATCGCATCTCAGCGGGTTTTACTGCAGTGGCTATGCCTTGTGTTTGTTGCTGTCTGGTGATTTTTTATTTTTTTAAGCGAGGAAACTTTTTCTGCAGCAGAAGCAAGAGAAAGGAGATCGTTGGGCTCCTGCCCGGCATGTAACCAGCAGAATCCCCCATCAGGGAATACACCGGCACCTCATTGTGAACTCGGTGCCTGTAGAGACCCGGAAAGAGAGGACATGTTGAGAGCACCGTGGGGGAGGGGGACACTGGGGGGGGGGTCACTCTCTCTGTGCACCTGCACCGTTGGGGATTTCCAAGCGTGCCTGTGCAGAGAGGCCCCGGGAGGCCCTGTGGTGTGACTGCACTTCCCGCTAGGTCCGGGTCAGTGTGTCCTACACGAGCTGCCGTGCCGTCCGCAAAGCCGGCCCCCTTTCCTTGATTGTACCCGTACCGTAAACACGCACTGGTTTCTCCCTAGAACGACAAAAGCCACCGGGGCGGGCCACACTCTGCTTGTCTTTTCCTCTCTTTCATAACTTAACCAAATTACTTACCAGGCTTGAGTTGGAGACGTAGGTAGTTTCAACAGAATGCACACGCGAATGGCAGTAAACGGCAAGCGTTTTGTATTTCTTTTCGGGAAGGATGAAGGTGTCCTGATCCCTGGGGTTCAGGGTGTGTCTGGAAGGTGGTCCAGCGCCAGCCTGGATGGACCCCGTTTACGCTGCCTGTTTTCCGCGCTCACTCCACCGTTTCGGAAGACTTGGTGCTCTAACACTGCAAGGTGGCGTTGTAGTTTATTGTCGCACGGAGGACGTATTTCACTTTCACTTCTCTGGGCCTTCGTGTTAGTCAGACCTGATACGTTGTCTGTCTGAGCTTTTCAGCAAATGCTTTTGATTTAGATTTTCCATGAAGGAAGCAACTGAACGTGAGCAAAAAGTCAGGTCAGTCGCCGCCGAAAATCTGTCTGGCAGACGGAAGCACCCGCAGGTGCAGTGAAGAGGGCTCGCGGGCCGGCTCTCCTTCCCCGAAGCGAGACGGGGTCACGGTGGATACGGCGGTGAGACACCTGTGCGCAGACACGTCCTGCGTGGGGCCCGGCTTCCCGGGTTTGTGGCGCTGTCGGCCTGGCCTTCGGCTGCCTCCCCTGTGACATGGGGACCAGGAAAGTTACCCAGAGTCGCCACAGAGAGTCACAGGTCCCTCTGCTAAGGTTCGGGGCCCTGGCATTCCGTGGCTGTGGCCTGCTGTTGTTGTCTCTGCTGTCACGCCCCTGCAAGTCACATCCGCACGCCCGTGGAGAATAAGGACCCGTGTGGCAGTGCTGGCAGGACAGGGCGTTTGGGGGTGCCCCCCCCCCCGGAATTGCCTTTGGAGGCCGTGTAGCTGCATTCTTTAGGTGGTTCTGTTGCTCGAGCCAACGTGAGTTTGAAGTTTTTCTTTCATTTTTGTGTTTTAACCTTAGAACGCATTTGGAATTGAGTGAAAAGAAACATTTTGGTTTAAAGACTTATGGGGCGCCTGGGTGGCTCAGTCGGTTAAGCGTCCGACTTCGGCTCAGGTCACGATCTCGCGGTTCGTGAGTTCGAGCCCCGCGTCGGGCTCTGGGCTAATGGCTCAGAGCATGGAGTCTGCTTCCGATTCTGTGTCTCCCTCTCTCTCTGACCCTCCCCCGTTCATGCTCTGTCTCTCTCTGTCCCAAACATAAATAAACGTTAAAAAAAAAAATTAAAAAAAAAAAAATAAAGACTTACTTGTGGGGGCGTCTGGCCTGGGTGGCTCGGTCTCTTAAACCTCCGACTCTTGGTTTCCGCTCAGGTCATGATCTTGTGGTTCGTGGGATCGAGCCCCACTTTGGGCTCTGTGCTGACAGTATGGAGCCGGCTTGGGACCCTCTCTCTCTCGCTCTCTCTCTCTCTCTCTCTCTCTTTCTGCCCCTCCCCGTTCACTCTCACTCTTGCTCTAAAATAAATAAATAAAGTTAAAAAGAAAACAACTCGTAAAGTTGACTCGCAAACATGGTCTTTGGGTCCGAGTAGCTGAGTTTTGGGTTTTATCGCTCAGCTTTTTTTGATCTTTGGCTTTGGAGCTTAGTGAGTCCCTGGTTCCCATATGCTCCCACCGAAGCGACCGCTCTGTGGTTATTCTGCCCTCCGGCCCCACCACCCACCCTGCCTGCTTCCAAGCAAAGCCCTGGGTGCGTGGCACTTCAAGGCCTCATTCACTCAGTGCTGGGACTATTTTCTGCTTCACTTGCAGATTTGTTTTCTACCCTAAACTTTTGTTCTAACGGTCAGTAATCTTTTACAGCTCGACACGTAACAGGTGTGTCCACTCCCCTTGGCCTTAGAAAATAACTTGACCGCAGGCCTCCTAGAGGCCGGCTGTGCGGGCACCGTGTCCCGCCCCTTCCGCCTTCTTCCCCTCCCTCGACTCCCCGTGATGTGAGAATCCGCCCCCAACGTTAGGGTCACTCACAAGCGGGCTGCTGGCCCTGCTGCCGACTCCTTTGTTTTCTCGGTGAGCACACTGCGATGGGAACATCTGAGTTTGTCTAGAAATGTTCACGGCTCCGCGCAGCGTCTTGCTGTGGTGTCCAGAACAGTTAGGCTGTTGGTTCTACTCCCTGTCCTGCCTGGGCTGTGCTCGATCAGAGGTGGGTGCCTGATGTCTCTTGTCAGAACTGGCTCGGGAGTGAGCCCATAGACGTCGGGGGTGTGAGGGGGGCGGGGCCGGGTCTCAAGAGTGAGGGCATGGCTCTGCTCTGGAAAGGAGGCAGGCTTGCGTGCTAAACACAGTGAAAGCCGGTTGAGTAGAGAACCCCTCTCCCCCCTCACCCCCACCCCCGCCGTGTGTCTGCACCTGGCAGTACGTTATAATTACCAAAGCACCTGCGTGAATGGTCGCTGGGGAAAAAACAAAAACCCAACTAACAAGCAAAAATTGGGACTTCCTGAATAATACATATCATTGTGATCTATTGAACTTGTACGTTATAGATAATATATGGCTTTTTATATTTTGTGCAATATGTGTAACATGTATGTAATATAATTTTATATATGTTATACATAATTACACGTTAATACGTCACATATGTAATACATTACATATAGTACATTATAATCCCTATTTTATGTAAATATAAAACACGTTGACCCTCGAACACCGTAAGGGGCCCCGACTCCTTACATGGTTGAAAATCTGCATATGACTTTTGACTCCCCTGAACTTAACTCCTGCCAGCTGAAATGTTGACCAGAAGACTTACGAGTAACAACAGTTGATTGACACATATTTTGTATATGTCATGTATTTTGTATTCATATAATACAGTGAGCTAGAGAAAAGAAATCATAAGGGAGAGAAAATGCATTTTTGGTACTGTCCTGTACTTACTGAGAATCATCCACGTCTAAGTGGACGTGCGTGGTTCAAAGCCACGTTCAGCGGCCAACTGTATACGGTCTCGTATGTTTTATATATTCTGTACGTATCTTTTTTCTTGTAAACTTTCCTTTTTGGCACTCTGACTCACGTCACTCATAAATTCTCGCTCTCTTGACCTTTTACGTTTTGTGGGCACGTAGGCCTGTTTTCTGCTCCCAGCCCAGAGTGGCGATGTCAGAAAGTTCAGGTTTCCTTTTTTTATCTCAGTCTCTCGGGCGTCCCGTAACCCGTTAGGAAACAGATGTCTAAGAACACACCAGCAGCAGCCCTTCAGAAAGGTCGCTCGTAAACACACGCGTGTGTCAGGTCTTTGTGAATTTTTAAAAGGCATCTTAAGGAGAATAATGAACATGCTTCCGGCCATTCGTAGACACACAGAGCCTGGAAGAGGCTGTTTACACACCTCTCCCGTGTGCCCTGCGAGTCTTTGAAGAGGGAAGAGCCGAAGTCGGCGGGTGGGGCTGACTGCCGTTCTCTTTCTGGAAGGCTCTGACTTGCCTGCTGAAACGTCCCAGCTGTGCCTTGAGAGTCTGATGGTGGAGGTGGTGGCCGCGGGCGGATTTGCAGGTAAAGGTGTGTGACCCGAAGCCTCTTCCACCATTGAATGCTGGCACCTTGAGTTTTCGCTGTTAAACCCTGTGGGCAGGGAAGAACTTTCTAGAAACTGTCATTAAGGTGCAGAACTGCCAGTTTTAGTGTCTCCTTCCTAGGAGATTTGTATTTCATCGGAAAAGAAGACGTCAGCTCTAAGAATAAAAGTCCTTTTTCTAGGTGGGTAAGTTCTACAGTTTGGTTCCAGTTATGGCTTCCGGAGGCTATACCTGGTCTCTTGAGTGAATTTGAGACGAGCCTTTTTCTCCCAAAACGGCCCAGAGTGGGCGGCTCAGCCTTTAATCCAGTTGGAAGGTCTTGACCCCTCTCCTGGTCTTGTCCCCAGGGAGGGCAGGGGAGGGCAGCTCACGACAGCTCTGCACGCTTCCGGTGTGACGGATGACAGAGCAGAGCCGAGCTAGGCGCTCGTGGTCACGTGGTCAAGGGCCCGGCAAGGTTCAAGGCCACTGGGCAGGCAGAGCTCTCACTGGTGACGCGGAGGTGCGTGTGTATTAAATCTTCAAAGACCGACGAAATCCTGTCTGTGTGCCACACGTCACCAGGTGGGAAAGGGCAGAATCTTTAGGAAATATTTCTAATGGCAGGGATTTTCTCGTTGCTTGAAATAAATTGTTAGGAGAGGTAAAACACTTCAGTAAATGCTGTGATTGAGGAAATCCGATTTACATGATCATGTCCCTGCACCTCTGGATTCTCACATCACCCCTTCTCTGCGGTCTCTGCCTCGGGTCGGTCCACTGCCTCGTGGAGCCACCGCGCGACTGTGCCCCAGCAGGTCGGCCAGGGTGCCGTCTGGGTCTTTTCCCTTCCGGGCTCACCCCGTATTCCTTCCGGGACCAAGCTGCTGTCGACTGCACCTCCAGAGAGTGCCCCAGGCCCACCCGCTTCTCCCCTCCTGCTCGCTGTCCTCCTGGATCACCTGTTTCAGGACCGCCCGGCCGCTCCCTGCTCCCACAACTTATGAACCAGACTGTCAGGCCTGGAAATCTGCATTTTAACCAGGCTGTTTGCGTTTTGAAGAAGTTCTAGGGGCGTCTGGGTGGCTCATTCGGTTTAAGTGTCCGACTTCGGCCCAGGTCATGATCTCACCATCTGTGAGTTTGAGCCCCACATCCGGCTCTGTGCTGACAGCTCGGGAGTCTGGAGCCTGCTTCAGATTC
The DNA here is from genome assembly GCF_018350155.1 of Leopardus geoffroyi. Taxonomy (NCBI): domain Eukaryota; kingdom Metazoa; phylum Chordata; class Mammalia; order Carnivora; family Felidae; genus Leopardus; species Leopardus geoffroyi. The sequence goes on along the minus strand of NC_059334.1, from coordinate 6,912,024 downwards.
TGTGTCTCCCCCTCTCTGTCCCTCCCCTGCTCACACTCTATTTCTCTCTCAAAAATAAATAAACACCAAAGGAAAATTGAAGAAAAATAAAGAAGTTCTAGAAGTTTGAGAAGCACAGCCCAGTCGATAGGTCACTAGTCAGTTTTCCACAGGATCTGTATCCGGTGGCTCATTGGCTGACCTTTCCGGTCTCACCTGAGCATGAAGATCACGTTGGAAAACCTGTCCCTGCCCACCCTGCACCGTAAGAGAGATTGATTGTGGCTGAGGTTGGACGGAGCCAGGGACCTTACTCAGCCGACCAACAAGAGGCGTTGTTCCCGCCCGTCTGGGAACAATGGCCCTTTGATTGCAGCTGCCTCGGAAGGGAGCAGGGCAGGGTGTTGGTGTCCTGGGTCCCCCGGGAAGGGCGGTGCTGCTGGTGGGGCTCTGTCGCAGCCCAGCCGGGGCAGGAGGCCGTGCCCTTCGCCCTCACCTTCATGAGACTCGCCCTGTGCTCCCGCCCTCCCTGGACGCCGGGATGCAGGGGGGAATGCAGGCCCTGAAGGGGAGGGCGGGAGCAGGAGCAGTGTGGAAAAAGTCGGTGTTGCCAAATGGGTGGAAGTTGGGCCGCTTGCATTAGGTCGTGTGATCAGCTTCCAGCAGGGGAGGCCCGACGTGCCGACGAGACAGCCTTTCCTCGCACGCGTGGTCCTGCGCTGGACCCCCGAGAAGTTGCCGGCCCCCCTGCCGTCCACCTCGCTCTGTGGGTCCGGTTTTAGGTACTCACAGCTTGCCCCGCGCCGTCCCTTGTCCAGCCTTGTGTGGTCTCCTGCCACCTCCTGCGTGTTCACTCCGTCTCACTGAGGACGGCAAGGGGCTCCCCGTGCGGGACGGTGTCACCCCTGCCCTGGTGTTCGGAAACCTGGGAGGACGTCTGTAGTTCTCGTGATGGCGGCGGGCGCGGGGATGTTAGCATCCCGTGTTGTGAGCGTGTGGGATGCCGAGTGCCCCTAGGCTCGGGGACAGCCCCGCACACTGAAGGACCGTCCCCTGCGAGGACTTTGGAAGTGCGCTGGTCCAGTGCTTCCTGGAGAATGATACGTAATGAATCCCTGCGGCCTACTAGACACGGTGTGAGGCTGACCCTGAGCGGGGAAAGTAAACCCGTGGTTGAAGCCACCTTCCTGGGAGGCAGCTGTGCTCTGAGAGCGAAGTGGCTGTTCTTCTGGGATCCTGCCGTGCAGCCTCGCCTTCCTGATGGCACAGTGTAGACAGAGTTAGGACCTAGAATAATCTGGAGACACTGCTGTAAACAACGAAACGTGCTGCTGCCTGCCGTCCCACAGAATAAACAGCCTGATGCAGAGTAGGTTCAGTGTCACATCACGGGAGGGTGGGGACCGGGGACCCAGTGTCTCAGCACCGACACCGTCCCAGTGATGGCTCTCAGTACCAGGAGAGCTTGAGATTTGGAGTTCTGGAACCTTCTGGAGTTCCCTTGTGGCCCACAAAGCTGCTTCGGAGAAATGAAGGGTCGGACAAGATCAAGACAGCGTTCTGGAATACTTGCTGATTCAGATCAGTCATTCGGTTAGAGGTGTTGGAGAAGTGACAGATAAAAATTGAGGAACAGACAGGGGTGAACAGGCAGGGTGACTTGAGGTCTGACTTTGAAGGACTCAGACGTCACGCTAAGCCAGGGACCAACAAGGGACGTTGGTCCTGGAAAGGCATCCTTGTTGAACTAAGCATGTCCAGTAGACGATAGGATTTGACTGTCTTGGGAACTAGGTCAGAATTAGTTTACTGGTAAGGGCAGCAGAAACGGGCCAGAAACTTGAGCCACAGAAGGTTGAGCGACAGGTAAACTGAAATGGCGTGGCTGTCTTCCTCACGAGGTCTCCTGTGGCTGTGCCCAAGCAAAGTGCCCATCCTGGGATTCAACCCACTCCTCTAGAGTATTTTTGTAAGGAAATGCGTAGAGCTGCATCCAGAGATTTAGCTCTGAGGATGCTTAGCGAATGAACATTGTCTGAATGTTGGAAGCAACCCACATGGCCCCCACAGGGGGTTGGATAAATAGGTCAGAATTCCTCTCTGTGGTGGAATGTGGTGTAACCATGACAACGATGTTGAAGAAGACTATTGACGTGGTGGGACGATGTGTATGGAGAATAGCCTGTGCTAGAACGTACAGGAACATATGTAACATTTTAATAAAGAGACCGTGTAAACCTGGAGGGAAGATCCTGGAAAGGCATTAGTCAGAATGTGCACCTGGACCGGGGATCGTCTACAAGTAGCAAAACTCAAGGTACCTGGAACTCTTTCTCAGGGCCGTGAACACGTATAGTTATTTTTGCAATTAAAACAGTTTGATACAGTAAATAAAAACATGATCTCATGTACAAACTTCTATCCAAATATTTCAATAGTCATTTTTTTTAAACAGATACTATGACATAGTTTTGATTTAAAAAAAATTTTTTTTTTTAATGTTTATTTTTGAAAGGGAGAGAGAGAGGGACAGAGCACTAATGGTGCAGCAGCAGAGAGAGAGGAAGACACAGAATCTGAAGCAGGCTCCAGGCTCTGAGCTGTCAGCACAGAGCCCAACGTGGGGCTCGAACTCACGAACCTCGACATCGTGACCTGAGCTGAAGTCGGATGCTTAACCGACTGAGTCCCCCAGGTACCCCTATACTGAATCAATTTTAAGTCAAATATTCCTGGTATTTCAATTCTAAGAAGTTATTAGTCCTTCACGTCTTATTCTGGATTAGTTGATCTTAGGCACAAGGAAATGAGGGCTCTGATTACCAGGAATAAATGTGGGTGGGGAGGGCTCGGTCTGTCAACCTCAATATAGTCAGGTCTAATACATTAATACTAAAATCCTAACTTCAGTTGCCTACTTGTTCCCTGCTGAGACATTCTATACCCGTGTCTCGCCCTGGCCGGTGAACACCCACTGAGCCTCGGCTCGCCTCCCTTGCCCAAAAAGCGGCTGAATCAGAGGCTAGAGAGTCTCAGGGTACAGCACCAACTCTCCGATGAGTCAGGTTTCCGGCCACAGACCTCGTCCACGGTGGACTTCTGATTTGCAAAGGTGAGACCACAGAGTGGTATCAGTGACTCATCCCATTAAGAACGTAGGTCTTGTTTTAAGCAAATACTTTGCAGGACCGTTTCTTAGAATAAACCCTGCGGGACATTATTCTCAAGAGAAGGCTCCGTGGCGTTCGCAGGGATGGTGGAGGGACAGACAGGTTTGTACACGCACCAGCCTCTGGGCCCCGCCCCCCCCATCTCACATTTATTATGGTGAGGCTCCAGAAGCCGTGCCTGAAAGACAGCTTTTGGGTTTGGTAACCCAAACCCTGAGTTGACTAAATTTAGTTAGCTACGGATTCTGTGTTTCACGGAAGGATGTTTTTATATGAGGGGAAGCTGCATCCGCGTGAGTCCAGGAGGCCCCCTATTTGGAGGACCCTCCTTCCAGCCTGACTCAGGGCTAGGGCTCCTGTGGGCAAGGCACTCTGAGAAACCTAGAATCTTCTGCATCCACGTGGGGGCATGCTCGTGGCTCTGGGAACATCGAAGTGAAGCTTGAGTTGACAGAGAAATAAGGGGTGCCCATCTAGGTTGGCGAGATGCACCCTGGGAAGATGCACATAGTCCAAGATTCTGGTTTTGTTTTAAGAAAAATCTCAAATGACAAAGGTTGGCAGGAAATGCAGACTGATGTCAGTGCCTGTCCCCTTCTGTTTCCCTTTCTTGAACGTATATCACTATATGGAACCTCCTCCCCCAGAATTTTTTTTAACAAAACAGTGGGTTTTTCAGGATTTCCAAGCTATTTCAACTCTGGGGAAGAGCCGGGTGGCTGCTGACAGAGTCAGCGTGCAGGGTCAGGGCCCCTGGACCCCATCCTGGACTCGGCTTCCTGTGCTGGAGGGACGGCTTGGGGGGGCAGGGGGCTGGTGAGCCAGTGCCAGTCCCCACGGCCCCGGGGACACTGACTCATCCTGTGCCCAGCTCCGCCGCAGGTGCGTTCGGGCCCCGAGCTGATGCCTGCGGGGCCACCCTCCGTGGCTGCTGCTGTTCCGTTGGGGCCGAGGTCTGGGCCATTAAGACTTGTGGCTTCTTGCGCTCCATTGTAGGGCCCTGCTCTTGGGGGACCAGGGATGTAGAAAGATAATGTAGGGAAGAGGTATTTTCAGTAAAAGTTGTTCAGGCTTCTGCTAAAGAAGGCCGTCGACTTCTTAGGCTTTCTCAGCGTTAACCGCTGAGATGTGTCCGTGATGAGGGTGGGAGGCCCACAGAAGAGCATGTGAGGATAACTCGGGCTGCGCGGGTGTCCTGGACAGGAGCCGTGGCTTCCGGGATGCGCCTCAGGGGAAACCAGGCCTACCCCTGCTGGGAGGGGGGCCCAACCCCCTCCCAGGCTGGTTGCACGGCTTCAGGCTCCCTCCCTCCTGCTCTGCAGTCCCCACCTTGAGGCCTGGACACTCTGTCAAGCCCTCCGTTGGTGCTGTTGGAAGGAAGTGCCCCAGAATAGGGTTTTATCCAGGGAAGAAAAAGTTAAACTTAGGTCTGAATTCAGCACGAGCATTTCCACCAGATGAGACCCATTTGCAAAAGCAACAGAAAGAAGAATATTCTTGAAAAATAAAGTTTTAATTCCTCTTTTTTTTAAGTGTTTGCTTTTGAGAGAGAGAGTGTGAAGGAGGGAGGGGCAAAGAGAGAGGGAGACAGAGGATACGATGCGGGGCTCGAACTCACGAACTTTGAGATCACGACCCAAGCGGAAGCTGGACGCTTAGCCGAGGGAGCCACCCAGGCGCCCCAAATAAAGTGTTAATTGAAACATGTCCCTCCCCCACCAAAGATCCCAGTCCAACCAAGTGGAGCCCATCCCCCACCCACAAGGGAGTTCCAGGCGAGGCTCTGAACTTGAGGGCGCGTCTTCATCCCTCTGGCAAGTCTCACTGATGTGAGTCTGGTCCCAAGTGAGGGTCAGAGGGAAGCGATACTGTGTCACCATCAGCCTTTCCGTTTTCTGCCTGATGGGAATGCTTAGAACCTCCCGTCACCGCTCGGCCGGCAGGAACCTTAGCGAGGGGCATCTGGTTTTGAAAATGCGGATGGGGGGCAGGCCGAGAGCGGGTGCAGGGTCCGCCGCGGGTGCTGGTGTCACGGCGTGGGTACACGCACGCAGAGTCCCAGGGAGCCCCCTCTTACGGCATGCCCACACGCACACCTGTGCAGGGGCGGAGAGGAGCGGGGAATGACATGCCAGGTGGCCTTCTTCCAGCAGACGGGACAGAGTCTCCCCCCAGGGTGGCGGTTTCGGCTGCGGCGCCCCACACAGGCACCCCTTCCGGACTGAGGAATAGCCAGGGCACGGGCAAAAAAGACGGGGTGCTTTTTAAGATGATATTGTTTGTCGTGGTGGGTCTGGCCCGCCGGGCAGCGTCTGCGCACCTGTGAGCTGGAGGCCGTCCCGGTCGCTGTGGACACAGGCGTGAGCAGGGAAGGCGCGGACACCCCACTGCTGTTTCGCCAGCTTACGTGGCCTGTTTTGCCAGGGCCTTGCGCGTGCGTGTGCGCGTGTGTGCCTTGCGCATGTGTGCGCGCGCTCCTTGTAAGGATACTTCCGTGTTCTGCTTTCCTCATTTTGTATTCTATCTCCGTGATTCCTGCGGGGAAGTATTTCCTAAGGGCTGCGCGCTCTTCGCCCATGTGGCTATTTCAAGTTCCTGAAATCGTTTCCCTGTTGTTGATCCGTTAGGGACTTGTGCATTTCGTAGTGGTGAAGACAGTGAGGAACGTCCATGTGTCATGCTTTATCCCGATGTCTAATTATTTCCTTGAGGTCGATCTGAACTGGATCTGGACCCAGTGGCAGACACATTTGAAGGCTCTTGACATGTGGTGGTGACATGACTCCCTGTGGGGGAAGCATTCCTTTTTACTGGATCCTCCTTAGCGCTGAGTACTTTTGTGTAAGGGCTGGTTTAAAAGGAAAATGTCACATTGGTTCTATTATTAGTACCGGTGACACTGAGTCGGTGATGTCCCTTTGGCAGGCCATTGTTAGCATGCCCGGTGCTTTGTTTTAACTTGTTAGTTATGCAAATAACCCATGAGTCCCTCCCATGAAAGATTTAAATACCACAGACAAAGTCCCCATGGACCATGGTCTCCCCCATACCCTTGCCGGCCCCACTTACGGTTGGAGGTCTTTGGAGACCTTTTAGTATGTATGTGCACATGTGTGTAGATAGATAGGTGGGTGCTTAGTAGAGTAGCGTTTTGAAAACTAATATTTTGAATACGTAGAGGGTGCAGTTTGTGGTTTTAAACGTTTTTAATTCATCACGGAAGTCTTTTTTTTTAATTAAATTGATTTTGAGAGAGAGAGGGAGCATGAGCAGGGGAGGGGCAGAGAGAGAGAGGGAGAGAGAGAGAGAGAGAACCAGGGTTCACCCGACGTGGGACTTGAACCCACGAACCGTGAGATCATGACCTGAGCTGAAGTCAGATGCTTAACCGACTGAGCCGCCCAGGCGCCCCCGGTTCCATCACAGTTTTAAAAAGAATGTAAGCCTAAAGTGGAATAAAAGGATTTCTTGGAGGGAATTCTCTCTACTTAGTTTTTACCATCTTACCTTGTCAAAGATCCCGGTGTGATTCTAATATTTGCCGAATGTTTCTGTTCCTGGAACGTGACGCGGAGGCTCACTCGTCTCCTTACGACACCCTGTTTTCAGTGCAGGCGAGCCCCGTGTGTCTTTTCTGATGCCGCGGGTGCATCTGGGCCCCGGGCCGTTTATTGGTGGTGGATTGTGTGTTCACCAGCCGACTGGGAGCTCCTCAGACTCCCTGCCGAGCAGACCGTCCCAGCACCTCCCTCCTTGCTCCGGACCTCCCGACTGTACCCGGTGAGCAGAAGTTCCCAGTGACCCCTACGCGGAAGGAAATCAGTAATTGGTCCGTCCCACGGGCGGAGCAGGTGCAGAAACTCTGAAGCTGAACAACGTAGCAGCAAAACAGATGGACGGAGTCGTCTGAGGTTCAAGACATAAGGGCTGTCTTCCAGGGGCTGAATTTCGGGGAGAGTTGAGGAGGCCACCTGTAAACCGAAGCTGTAGCGTTCTCAGGGCTTCACAGAATAATTCGAGGTGCTGCAGAGGTTAACTATACATGCGAATGTGTAAACGATTCAGTCCCAAACCTGATTTTGGCCTCAGAATCTGGGTTGGAATCCTGGCTCCACCATCCACAGCTGGTTTCTTAACCTTTCCCTCTGACCCTCGTTGTCTTTATCTGTAAGATGTGGGGAATTGTGCCTGCCTTACCTCGCGGTCGCTAGGACCAAGCCGATGTCTGGCACATCGCAGGTGCTCAGTCAATGGGGATGGGTGGGGGGGATTGTTACAGGTGCCTGGGACACCCTCAGAAGTTTCACTCAAGCTGTAGCTGGCTCGTGTAGGGGAGCAAAGTGTCTTTTCCTTCTACACTGGTTCCCATTCCAGGCTCTCAGCTGGGGCTCCTGTACCAAAAGACAGATTAACAGGAGAAAAACGGTGTTTTCACATGCGCACCTCACGTATACATGGGAGAAACCCAGGCAACGGTAACTCAAACAGGTGGCTAGAATTCGGGCTTACGTACCGTCTTCGGCTCAAACAAAGCAAACTGTGGAGGCTGGGTGGTGGGGATGTGATCAGGAAAAGTACAGCAAACTAGGGGGAAGGTTGCCTCTCGGTCAGGAAGAGTCTTTCTCGACTCCTCTTTTCCTCTCTTCAGCCTTCTCTTCCTGGTACCGAGAGGAACGCCCTCGTGAATGGAGGTTTCTCTTGTGACTGTAAACTTTCCTCGCAAAGTGGTAGCTTCTCCCCTGTTGTCTGAGCTGCTTACGTGTCTACTGGGTCTCAGAATAATTAGCTCACCATGGCCCCTATGCCGAAGAGGCAGAAGTGGGGTGGCCCTTTCTGGTCTCCCACAGTCCAGCAGCAGTACACAAGAGAAAAAAGTCAGATCCTTGGGCAGGGATGAGTGGATCCCAGCAGCTCCCTGGTGGGGCAGCTGGTGGGATAAGCACATCGGGAGCTTTGCAGCTCGCAGACCTAGTTTGAACGCTGTTGCAGGGATTTGGGAAGGCCTGCCCCGTGCACGGCATGGTGGCTGACCCTTACCCCTGCCTCAGTAGCTGTCCGGCTGATAGCCCCGTGGAAGTGGCCTCTTGGGGATGCTCGTCTACCAGACTCTTGTCCCATTTTTATTGAGCATCCCGCACTGAGTGCCTCCGGACGACCACAGTGGCATTTCGTGCCGTAGGCTTCTAAGTTTCTCTGTGACGACTGGGATTGGCTAGGGATACGAGGATAAGGGAGTTTATAATGAGAAGCAGATACACAAAGCGTGGCACTTTCCCCAAACAGAATACCTCGTTACTATTAAGGGAACAAAAACCGAGAAAAGAGCTGAAGGTATAAACCGGTAGCCCGTGCATATGCCTTTTAAAATACGAAATAACGTCATGCGCACACTTCAGGGGTGCTGTTCCCCTTCCGGGTAGGTGGGGGACCAGGGATGTTCGTTGATGAGTGACCGATGGGTCCGCGGGTGGCAGGGCTGACGTTCAACCAGTGCCTGCTGCAGCCAAGTGGGGTCGGGGCTCTCGGAGCAGTGGAATCGTTGTGGAGATTTTGGAACACCTGTCATTTCAGTTATTTCTGGGATTTTGTGTCAAAGAGTACATTCAGATGGTTTTTCCTGGAAGGTCTTGTTTTGGGGACCAAGCCCTACAGCACAAGCAGTGTGTTCTCATCCTCTTACTTAATGCTTTTAAACTTGATGGAAGGAAAAGGCATTTTCCCCTGTATTACCATTGCCTCCGTGAGCGCCATCTCGGAGGCACAACTTTAATGCTATGTTTGCAGCTTTTATTTAGCAAAGATGTAAGAAACCCCATGACAGTGTTTCTATGTGTATTGTACAAGCCGTTGTTTAAAAAACAAAACAGAGGATTCTGTTTCTCAGTTCTTAGGGGGAAAAGCCCTCTTCTGTTCTCCTTTGATCAGAGTTATGTGGCCTGCGCCATTTTCTGTTGAGCTCTTGGCCATCAGAGATTTCAAACTTGTGATGTTCAGGCACAACAACAGCATTATCTTGTGGTTGGAAAATCAACTTCTTTTTAAAAAAATTTTTTTTAATGTTTTTATTTCAAAGAATTTTTTAAGACAGAGAGACAGAGCATGAGTGGGGAGGGGCGGAGAGAGAGGGAGACACAGACTCCGAAGCAGGCTCCAGGCTCTGAGCTGTCAGCACAGAGCCCGACGTGGGGCTCGAACTCACGAGCTCTGAGGTCATGACCCGAGCCGAAGCTGGACGGGGCACCAACTCACAAACCGTGAGATCATGACCTGAGTCGGGAGCTTAACCGACTGAGCCACCCAGGCTCCCCTCAACTTCTTTTTTTTAAATGTTGTGACTTTACATCTGTGCCTGTTCCTCCCAAGTGCACCTGCGTCCTGCTTGGATAACGGAGAGCACCGGAATGCCTTAATAAATGAACATCTAATGAGAGCATCATTCATTCCTTTGCCTTGTCTCTTGAAGACTTCTGGGCGGAGAATTACATGCAGTTTCAATCGGCCGGAAGGAGCCCGGGGATCTCGAAGCGAACACCAGGCCGGGAGAATTGTGCCGCGGCACAGACGCCGTGCGGTGTTCCGCGGGGCAGGGTGGTGACCGAGGAGCTTGCTGGCTGTCTGAGGCACGGAGCGTGTTGATGGCCTGGGCCGCTGTTCACGTGCGAGAAAGGAATGAGCCTGGGCCTGGGTGAGCAAATGGCCCAGGGCCCGGGCGAGAAGGGGCTGCGTCAGGGCCCCCTGCCCCGGTGCCCGGCTGCCCCTGCTTCTGCTCGGCCGAAAGCAGGCCTTGTGCTGCGCGGCCGCGTGTCCAGTGAGGCCGTGGGCGGCCCCGCCTGGCCCCCCTCGTCGGCCGCGTCCCCACAAGTCTGCCAGTGCGCCTCGCACGTGATCCGTGTGTCCGAAAGGGCAGATTAGAAGGCGTGTTGCAGGCCAGGAAGGATGTCAGGATATGGGCCGATAGCTTGGATGGTCAAAAAGGACGGGAGGCGGTTTTTGGCCCCCAAAGTGAGATAATGTGTTTGTTTCCCATGAACTCTGAAAAGCGATGGAGAGTCACACGTTTCTGAGAGCCGTGTGTCTCCGGAATGCAGCCACGCTCCCTGGGGCAGGCCCGCCCGCCCCTCCTCCGCAGGCCTGCGCGGTGCCGGGCGGGGACAGGCGGCCGCACCTTCTGGAGGCCTGTGGCACCCGCGTGTGGTACCGTGGACTCGGTGGTGGCCGAAGCGTGGACTCTCGTCTCAGGGGCGGGGTCCGTGTTGGGCAGTATCGGAAGCAGACTCGGGTCCTAGAATTTACACGGTGAACTCTCTTGCTGTCCTTTGTTTTCCGTAACCTCAGGTGACACATGGAAACCACCAGTAAGAAAGCGGGACAGCCATAGACTGGGCTGTTTGTCATGACAGTGCTCCGCTGTAAGTAAACTAGGAGAGTTGCTCTGGGTTCCCTTCTCCTTCCGCACCCACTGTCACCCCACACACGTGCTTTGTGGTGCGCCCTTGACATCAGCAGCATCCCAGCTCTGGAGCCCGTGGTGTGGACGTCCAGTCGCTTTGGGATAACCGCACTAGTTGCAAACGACCCCCCTCCGACCGTGTTCCAAGAGACATTTGGACTAAACTAGACGGCCGGATGACGTGTGTATGGAGCACGTCACTTTGATGGGGACGTGTCATGCCCTTCCGGCGGTCCGGGCGTCTCCAGAGCCCAGAGCGGGCCGTTGGCGTGAGACCTAGGTTGAGCCGCGTGTCGCCATGTGAAGTCCCGGTTGGCATCAGGAAGGTGCTTTGCGGGACGGCCGTGTCTGACCCCGAGGTTATGTCCCTGCTTGCCTCACTGGGAACTCACTTTTAAGCAACAGCCTGTGCTTTTTATTGGTCATGTGACGTGTGCCCCTCTCTGTGCCCCTTAGCGGCTCAGAATCCTCACCCGCGGAGTCGGGGTCACTCGAGGAGCCTCCGAGTGGTTTTGAAGATTGAGGAGCCTCCGTAAAGGGCCTGTCACAGGACCAAGAGCAGAGCAGGCCCCCGCACACGACAGCTACTCTCACTCTTAACCATTCCTCAGCGTTTGGAAACACATTTGTAATTCTTAATCGCGGGTTGTGCTTACTGATATTTTAATGAATCCTAAATGTGGCTTAAATCCCTCCGATCGCATTCTTCTTGGTCTCTAGACTGATGCCGTCTGCTTGTTGGTGTTTGCTCATCTGCCTGAGGACTGATGAGTCTTGATGGAAAACTCTCATGGCAGCTGCAATTATTTTTATTTATTTCTTTACTTGCCTATTTTTTAAGTTTTTAACTACGTCATCTCGATACCCGGTGTGGGGCTCGAACTCACAACCCTGAGGTCAGGACTCGTGTGCTCTCCTGACTGAGCCGGCCAGGCGCCCCTGTCTGTTTACCTGTTATTTTTATTATTGTTTTACGGGTATAGTCCTGGGTGGCGGGCACTGGGACGAAGGTCTGTCCGTAAGTCACCTCATTTAATCCTGACAAGGACGACGCTGGTCAGGTCACTTGTCGACGGCCGCACTGGAGGTCTGTGTGATTGGGGCCCAGGGACTCAGCCTGCCTCTTTCCCTCTGGCGTGTGCACAAGGGCCTTGTGGGCCGCCCCCAGTCCAGCCCCCTGTACTTAGATGCAGCGTTGTGTAGCTAAAGGGGATAATAAATACTACTTACGCTAAAGGGTCACTGTGGGGATCGAAAGAGTACACACGGGGCGCCTGGGTGGCTCAGTCTGTTGGGCATCCGACTTCGGCTTAGGTCATGATCTCGAGGTCCGTGAGTTCAAGCCCCACGTCGGGCTCTGTGCTGACAGCTCGGAGCCTGGAGCTTGCTTTGGATTCATTCTCTCTCTCTCTCTCTCTCTCAATAATAAATAAACATTAAATAAAAATTTTAAGGAAAGAGCACACACACACACACACACGTGCACACATGTGTGTACTTGGTGCTTAGGATTGTGACTGGCCCATCTTGAGTACTCTGCAAGTGTGTGCGGCCAGTGATGAGATGTGGAGCATAGCTGTGGGCCCGCCCCAGTGTTCCACACGTGACAGATACTCTGGGAAGGTCTGTGGAGGGAGTGGCTGGTATGGGTGGGCTGAATGGCTGGGTGCACAGCTGGTTTTCTTTTGTTGACATAAACTGTGTTGGCTCTCGTAGAATCAAGTGCTTGCTTCAATTCAGCGCAGGCTAAATATTGTGCGAGTAGCTTCTCGAATCCTTCCAGGAGACTCAACGAGGCAGGTGCTGCCCCATTTTATGGATACCGAGTGTTCATGCATTTTAATGTAATCCCTGTTGTGAAGGAGTTGGACTTCAGAATGGGACACGGGGTGGGAATCCTACACCCTGGCAGAGCTGGGCTTCCCCCTCAGGTCTCTCTGGGTGACTTCGTTTTAGGGAAGCACGCAGCGAACAGCGTGTGGTCTGTTATTACCACAGCTTCTGTGAGGCGGAATCGTGAACACCTGTTCTACTTGAACTCCAGGATGGGAGCCCCGCGTATTGTTAGTTGAAGACCAGTCATGTGGTGGGTATACAGACTCCATTTTCATAGTTACAAATTCTTGCTTTTGGGAAAATCTTCATACGGAAGCCCAAATTCTCATCCTTCAGGTTAAGACTTTTTTCTCTCTGTCTGGTGGGAATGGAAGAATGGCCGTCCGTCGCTCTTAGCGGGCTAACGCTTAAAATGATGTCAAATGGTGGCATCTTCCCCGCTTCCTCGTCCCTAGGTTAAACTTTCCCTGTGGGTTTTGCACTTGGGTTAGGTGTCAGGGAGCTTTACACTTCTCCTTTGATCCTCCTCCATAAAAGAAAATTTTTTCCCCAGACGTGTAAGCCCTTAGATGTCTTTGACCCCGGCCGATATTTATGATGGCAAAGTCAAGGTCTGCAGCACCAGGAAGGGGAGCCTGGCGAGGCGACGGGCTGTCCCGAAATGGTCATCCTTCCTGACTTACTCTTCGTGGGACTGTCCTCGGCGTTCGTGTTCACGCCTCCTCCCTTAGCGCAGGTCCATGTCGGAGGCCAGAAGTGGACACGGGGTCAGTGACGTGGGGCCCGATGGCGCACGACAGGACTTTTGCCTCTTCTCTAATCCTCGCTTGGGGGCCGTTTGTAGAGAAGAGCCTGTTGGTTCTACAGTGTGAGAAGCTCCTGAGAAGGGGGTTGATTTAATTATACAGAATTCCCGATTCTTCCCTGAGAGGTCCTGTTCGTCTTTGAGCCAACACGCCATTTTTTTTTGCCCCTAGTGAGACAACCTTCCCTACTTCCCCCACTGCTTTTAAACTTTTCTTGCTGAGCCACGTGTCTATTCTTGGTTTGTAGAAATTGCTTGTGACCCCATCTTGAGGAAATATTTTGGTCTTTGTTAGGACGTTAAGTCTGTGAGCACCCTCATGGCGAACTGTCCTCTGAGGAGCTCTGGGGACATTCTCCCATCTAATGTCACGGGGTCACCCTCTCTTGTCATTGTGGGCCTTTCCCCAGAAACACCAGTCACACTTCGTTTCTCCATTACGTACGTTATGCGCTGCTGGTGATGGTGAGCCTCTGAGCTCTTCGGGTCTCCCACTTGCCAGCAGTGCAGCATTCGGGCCACTGCTGGGCCACCATGCATGTAGGTTCATCTGAGGAGGGACCGCTCGCAATGTCCGCGTTGCAGACCTAGTGTGGGCACCCAGGGACATGACGCATGTTAGGTGCCCAAAGCTTAGCACGTAGTAACCGCTCAGTACAGGTGGGCACAGACGCCATGAGAATAGTGAGTTCAGGGCACTAACCCGGCTTCGAGTGAGGATCTTGAAAAATTCCCCAAGGTTATCAGGCCTCCTGAGTCGGGGGAAGAGAGGGAGGGAAGGGTGTCTCCAAAGGGGGATGTCTGTGGGGTGTCTGTGATGGGTGTAGGGCATTGGGACGTGCAATGGAAAGCCAGGCGGGGCACAGATGGTGGAGACCCTGGGGGCTCTGATCCCGCTCCTGGGGACTGGGGGTCGCAGAAGAATTGATGGGGGTGCTGGGCACCTCCTGACCGGAGGAGACAGAATGCAGATCTGAGAGTCGTGGCGGGATGGGGCTGCCTGGATGGTGCAAGGACAAGGGACGGCGGGTGGGGGGGGGGGGGCGGCGTGGAGCCAGGGAAAGGAGAGGGGCTCGCCAGGCTTTGGCGTGCATATTCGTTTTGAGAAAATGAGTTGGGCGGGCTGCGGTGTGGATTTCTAGTAAGGAGAACGTCTGCTCAAGAAGTAGAGGGCATCCCGCTTTCCCACCTGGCACGCTTTGGAGCGCTGTGTGTGCACCTGCGTGCCCTGGGCACCGAACTCCTGGCTCGTGCGGGGAAGGCCCGTCTCCATTTTCCCGTGACGGCAAGTCCTCTTTTCTCCGGTTGGTGCTGAAGATGCTACTCTTCCTTGCTGATTTCCTTTTGATGAACTTTGCATGTGGGGTTGCAGAGTTCTCTTTTATTTTGTCTCTCCACCTAGGTTTTTCTCATGATCTGTTCACCCGTGGTTACAAGGGGGAACGTAAGTGTGTCAGAACGTGATTTCCGCCGAGAGGAGTCTCCTCCCCACCCCTGGGCACACGCACGTAAACGAGGAAGATGAAGGGCAGTCTGGCGGTCTGGCGGTCTGGACGGTTTCGTTAGGCCACCGGAACAGGGGTCGTGCAGACCAGCGCACGTGCCCGTCTGAGTGAAGGGCAGCCAGCCATCTGAAGAGATGGTCACCTCCCGGATGGGATAGAGACACTTCTCCGTCATCTTGCTGACGAGATGCCCGACTGTCAGCCTCTCAGTTGCCTCGGCCTTGCAGGGAAAGTAAACACGTGCGCTTCTAAGAAACGGATTGTTGAGAAGGATTAGAGTTTCTTCGAAACGTTTAAATAAAGAGCGTTTACTGTATGCTCAAAGTGTCTCGATTCTTCACCCTTCCATAGAGCAGTCCACGCTCCTGAAGCATCGCTGAACGTTGAGGCCGTAAAGAGGGAAAGGAGTGCTGGGTCCTGGAGCCTGGAAAAGCGGACCGGACAAGGCAGTTGTCACCCGCCACTGGACAGTGGCAGCCAGCCCTGTGGTCCCTGAGAGGAGCGAGGACCCCCGTTTCCCCTGGTGTCTGCCTGAGCGCCCCCTATGGTGGTGCGGCCCTGGCACGGTGTGGGGGGCTTGCAGCGTCGGGGCTGCTGCTGAAGCTGGAATGTACACGGCCCGGCACTGGAGGGGTCGCCGTGGAGGTGCCCAGAGGCTGGGGTGTACCTTCGGGCAGGGTGAGACCCCGCAGAGAGCAGGCACTGCCAGGCGGGGAGCAGGTGGCCATACAAAGTACTTAGCACTGAGTCCCCACGGACTTCTGCAGTACTGAGGGAAGTGGAGGGTTCTGGCCCGGCCGGGGTGGAGAGCCTCGCCGGGTGCCTTAGTGACTCTGGTGACACAGCAGGAAGACACAGATCCAGACGAGGAGCCACACGCAAGGACTAAGGACGTGGCTCCAACGGACGCGTCTCGGCCCGGCCCCCTGGGAGCCGGAGGGTCTGCCAGTAAGTCGGCTGCCCTCTGGGCCAACGCGGATGACTTGGAAGCCCGCAGAGAGGCGGACGCGTGGCTCGTGTGGACGCGGGGAACGGTCAGTGCGAATGGTGCCTGCACCCGCCTCGCCCGACGGGCCGGGACCCTGGGCAGCGGCTGCAGGCAGAGCGGAGACAGGGCAGGCACAAGATGAGCCCAGGGCCCGCTCCTTTAGTGTCAGAAAGTAAGGGAACGAAAGTGAAGAGTGTAAGAAGAAACGGGGAGGGCCACGCTGCGAAGAGGAAAGAGCTGAGATAGAGGGGTGCCCGGTGGCTGAGCGCCAGGACAGTCGCGTACGGTGGCAAGTTACAACCTGCGCGATAAAAAGGGTGGATTAGTATCGAAAATGTAGAACTTCGTGTGTGCACACCGACCACACGTGGACAAGCAGACGGGTAAGCAGTGCGGACTGCTGAGTAACGGAGGGTAATGTGCAGGGCGCTGGGGTTGGAAGATGCAGTGTGTTGCCGCCATTTTAGTGCAGTTCACACCAGGCCCGGGTCAGCCGCGGATGGAAACCCAGGGGGAGGTTTTGATGAGGGACAAGGTATTTCCATGGTCTTCGAGGATCTCCTCACTGACTAGTTTCAAGAGAAAAAATAATTTTTTACTGGTGAAATCGGGCCACACTCTGCCTGGGTGACCAGAATGAATAATGCCAAGGAGGGGCGGGTGGGCCTCGTGTGCCATCAGGTGTGCCACCTGGAGGAGAAGACATCACCTCTGTGGTTCCTGGCTGATCGTGCATGACCGGGATTGAATCACGGGGACATGGCAGACAAGTCCGTGTGGAAGCGCTTTGTTAGTATGAAAGGTGTGGAGGACTGTATTCCCCCAAACTGAATGCCATAAAAGACAAAAGCAAGCCGTGCGTTTCAGAATAAGGGCAGCTAAATGCTGTACTTGACCCTGGGCTGGATCCTGAACTGGAGGGAAAAGAAATGCCATAAAGCACCATTATGCGGTTAATGGAACATGGCGGTAGGTTAAGGTAGTGTGTCCATATTTAAATTTGCCGAGAGCGATAACATTATGGTTTTATCGGACCATCCCCATTCTTAAGGAGATTCTGAAGTGTTTAGAGGTAAAGCGTCAAGATGCATGGCACCTCTCTCCAGGTGGCTCAGAGGAAACAGCGTTGAGTGAGCGCGTGAGCCTGTGGAGGGTGAGTGACGAGGGACACGGGAGAAACGTTAGCGGTAGGTGAATCTGACGTAAAGCATTCGTGGTGTTCTTTGTGCTGTTACCTATTCCAGAATTTTTCTATGAGCTTGAAATTATTTCCAAATAAAAAGTTAAAAAAGTGAAAAGAAGCCCAGCAGGTATAGCCATCCATGACTTAAAAGAGAACACGGGAACAAGATGCATGCATCTCTTAACTATGTTGGTGTGGATTTTCTACCTTTTGAGTTGTCTACGGGAAATAAACATTGAATCCTATGGCAGTCACTCTGTCACCCAATAGGCAAAGCCATTTCTGTGTCTGTTGGGTGAGAAAGCCTATGTAGTGCAAGCAGAAAGAATACTACGTTTGTCCCTGCACCCCCCCCCCCCCGACTCTGTCCCTCCCCCATCCTATTATGTGGTGTCGCAGAAGAGGGTTGGAATGAGGAGTCATAGAGGTGGTTCAGGAACGGTCATGGGAGCATCAGTTGCTGCATTTAAAATAATACTTGTCGGGGCGCCTGGGTGGCCCAGTGGGTTAAGCGTCTGACACTTGGTTTCAGCTCAGGTCATGACCTCACGGTTCCCTCACGGTTTATGGGATCAAGGCCCACGTCAGGCTCTGCGCTGACAGTCTGGAGCCTGCTTGGGATGCTCTCTCTCTCCCTCTCCCTCTCTCGCTCTCTGCCCTTCCCCACGCTGTGCTCGCTCTCTCACAATAAATAAACAAAATAAAATAGAATAATATTTGCCTGTTCTCAAAATCTTATGGCTCAGATGAGGAAATGCATGCAAAAGGTGTCTGTAAATAATATTTCTTCTAAAAACATTCAATTACTACTCATAGTTTTGGTTGAGGATGAGAAACGGCTTAGACTGGAGATTGGTGGAGGGTTTCCTTACTTTGGGTGGCCCCTTTTCCTTTTGAATGTTGAGACTGATGGCACAAGGGAGTTTCTTTCCCCAGCGGACCCTTCGGTTCCTTCCGGTTGCCTCCTGTCTCATTTCCTGCCCTTATAGTTGCAGGCAGAGCTCCAGTGACTGGAGAGCTGCGGATCTTCCGGATTTCAGGATCAGTGAAGCCAGAGCATAGCAGAGGGTGTACGAAAGGTAGCACATAAGTCACTCAGCCTTCCGTCCGCTTTCAAACATGTCACGGATCTGAAGTTCCCCACAGTTGTTCCTGCTTTGTCCTGAGATTGCATTTGTGGCTCGGATGCTCGGAGGGGTCATCCGGGCCTTCGAGGTCCCCAGCTCGAAATCAGCCAGGGCAAGGCCAGCCTGGTTTGGGGAAGGAAGGAAAAAGGATCCGAGAGGTCAGCCCCCTCCTTGGCCCAGGAAAGCAGCACGGGCCAGGGTGGTGGAAATGTATAAAAGAGCGGGCACAAGGACCGTGTCTGCCAGAGTCACTGGAAATGACGGAAAAGGGCGCTGTGAGACCTGAAGTCGTGTAATGATCGTAATGATCGAGGACATTGAAAAGGAAGAAGGGCCATGTGGCGTAAGGAAAATCTCTACTTGAGTCTAAGCCATTTTTCACCTTTAACTAAAACTATCAATAGTTTAATTGTAGAGGAAATTATTAGGGAAGGTTCCAGGGGTGGGGCGTGGAGGGCCTAGGTAGCGATTTGGGGCCAGGCCTTTTCCTTTATTCTGGAATTGGTTTTGATTGAGGCTCTTTATCCTGGAAGACTGTGCTTCCGTGGTGTGCCCTCTCCCATGGAGCTGGACAGCCTGGGGCAGCGCCACTCGGAGCGTCAGCCTGACGTGACCCGAAGGGCCTGCTCCAAACCTGACCCGCGCACCATTTCTCTTGTTGAGAAGGTCTTTCCCAAGAGTGTCGCCTGCACGGAACCACGTGCTTCGTGTTGGTAGTTGATTTCCATTCTGGGACGTAATTACCATGTCTGTGTGTACCCGCAGAGAGTATACTGGTTAGTGTCGCTTGTTTTAAGGCTGGATAAGAGCGGTCCGTTGCACGTAGCATTCCACAAGCTGCATTTACTCAGTTGTGTTGTTAAGATTCTGTTGCTGCACGTGATGGTAGTAAATTATTTTTTTATGGTCAAGTAAAATTTTTCTTGTAAGAATCCATCCCATTTTATCCGCTGCTCCATTTCCTCCCCCAGTTTTGTATTTTGCTGCCGTTCTAGGGGGTAGGAGATAGTATATCATTCTGGTCTTAATTTGCGTTTTCCTGATCAGTAGTGAGGTTGGGCATCTTTCTTTCTGGTATCCTTTGGAGAACAGAGTTTGTGATGTTGATGTAGACAGAATTTTCAGTCTTTTATTGTATAGTTAATGTACTTTTGTTTCTGTTTCTGGTTTTGTTGTGTTGTTGTTTGAAATGTAGTCTAATATGTGTTTGGTTCATTTGCATTGCTAATCTTTATTTATTGTTTTGGATTGAAGTTTTTGTTGATTTGCATTCTCATTCCATGGTTTTTTTCTCTGCCGGTTTGGGATGCATCGTGTTTCCGTTCTTCTGTGATTTCCCCGGAAGTACATTGCGCACGCATCACCGTTTTGGAGCCGATCAGCAGTTAAGGTGTTTTCATCCCCTCTCAGAACAGCACAAAACTCGTAGGACACCTAGAAAAGAGTGTCTTCTGTTCTATGCGTTCCTTTCCATATTAGAGTTCTGCATCTCACCACACACATCAGACCGCGGTTGCCGTTTGGAGATGGTATTGAACTTTCCCTGTCTCCCATGTCTTGCTTCCCTTCCCTTCTTCCATCCTGTTCCTTCCCTCAGGGGAGCTACCCCTTCTTCAGCGCTGTCTTCCCTTAGGATCACTCCGTGGCAGCGTCTCTCGACTTTGGTCTGTGAGACGGATTGTTTGCTTCACTCGCCCACGTCTCAGCTGACGGTTGTGGCCTCACAGCTTTGGGAACCTGCCGCCCGTCGTCCCAAGGCTTTTCATCGTTGCTGTTAGGGGATTTGCCATTCATCTTCCACCTGCCATCCTTTGGTGAACGACTTGGCCTATTTCGAGATCATTTATTCGTCTCTGGGCCCTGTGGTTTCCCTGCAGTGTGTTTGTGTGCGGCTTTCTTTCTGGCTTTTCTCTTCTTGGTGTTTGCTGTGGGTCCCGTATGTGGATTCATGCCACTTGTTGGCTCTGAAAATTTCCCAGCTATTAATGCCCTGAATACGGTTTCTCCCCCGCTCTCTTTGTTTGCTCCTTCTGGTTTTGGTAAGTAGACGTTAGAGCTGCTCTTTTTATTCTTCGTGTCTTTTAATTTGTAATTGGTATTTTCTTCCTTGTCCTTTTCTGTTTGATGCTAGTTAATTTCTTAAGATTTAGCTTCCAGTACGGTAATTTTCTCTTCAACTGTGTTGAATCTTTTATTTAACCCAGCCTTTGAGTTTTTAATTTCAGTGATTATATTTCTTCATTTTTAAAAGCTCCATTTCTGCTTCAAATCTGCCTGAATATATTTTGATGGTCTCTTTTTTGCTGGCTCATTTTTTTTATTACTCCATTTTTCCTGTCTTTAAACAACACCAAGCAGAGTTGTTTCATATTCTGCATTTGATAATGCCAGTATCTGAAGTCTTTGATAGTGTAACTCTGTGGCTTGTTGTCGAGTCCGTGGTGAGTTTTGTGTGCTAATACCTGTTTGGCAATTATATGTCAGAATCCTGAGGTCTTACTTCCTGAAACTTGAGTTTGTCTGTCCTAGGAGCCAGGAGGGTGCTACAGAGTCAGGATCGCTTTTGTGCCCTTTGGGAATCCCAGTTCCAGGTTGGGTTGTCCCACTCTGCGGAAAGCCGAGGGTCCAGATGCCCCATCCCGTTGCTGGCATTCACATGGCCTCCAGGGTCGCTCCTGCTCTCTTCTTTGCTCAGGTTTCTGTGCACCATCCCTGCCGTATCTCCCTGGCATTTGTTTCTCTACCTGGAGCTGGCCAATGTATTAAAAAGTATTCTTAGGGCGCCAGGGTGGCTCAGTCGGCTGGGTGTCCGACTCTTGGTTTTGGCTCAGGTCATGATCTCGAGGTTCGTGGGTTTGAGCCCCACATCGGGCTCCGTGGTGGTAGAGAGGAGCCAGTTTGGGATTCTATCTCTCCCTCTCTCTCCGCCCTTTCCTGCCCCCCCTCAAAAGTAAATAAATAAACTTTAAAAAGTATTCTTTAAAATAATCTAAGCACCCGGGTGGCTCAGTCAGTTAAGCGTCAGACTTCAGCTCAGGTCATGATCTCACGGTTTGGGAGTTTGAGCCCATCTTCAGGCTCTCTGCTGTCAGCTCAGAGCCTGCTTCAGATCCTCTGTTCCCCTCTCTCTCTGCCCCTCCCCTGCTTGCATGCTCTCTCTCTCTCTCCCCCTCTCCGTCTCTCTCTCCCTCTTTGTCTCTCTCAAAAATAGACATTAAAAAGATAACTTATCCAGAATCTAATTATAGCATAGCAGAAGGGCCCTACAAATACCTAGCCCACCATAATTTCTAAATTAGCAGTACCCAAGTGATATTTTAAAATTCATGTTCTATATGTGCCCTTTATCAATTTTCTTAGACGCTTAGAACTTTACCTGCTATATGATTTTATTTCACCCACAGCTGGGAAAAGAACACAGTAGCAATCTTCTTGAAAGCTTGCTAAACTGTATCTATATTCATATCACGTACTATGTCCTTAAACTTTTGCCTGTTTTTTTTTTTTTAGTTAATCTACTGATCTACTAATTCTAATTAATCTACTAATATTTACTTCCTGAGAAAGTCAAATCACTACTTTTGGAATAACTCATAAGTACTTTCAGTACTCCTTGATTCTGCTGTATTTTTCTGTTTATCCAGAATCCTAGGTATAAAAGATTTAGCTGTTGATCTCTGCCTGTGGATGCCTTCCTTCCTCAGGCGGCGTGCAGAACACATGTGTTTACTGTTGTGAGTTAGAGGCATCCGGTCCACAAACTCCCTGTCCCTATGTTGTACATCCCCTTAATAGGCCTAGAAAACAGCATGAAGTTTTTGTTTTTGTTTTTTTAATTTTTTGGTTTTTTAAATGTTTATTTCTGAGAGAGAGACAGAGCACAAGCAGGGGAGGGGCAGAGAGAGAGGGAGACACAAAATCCGAGGCAGGTTCCAGGCTCCAAGCTGTCAGCACAGAGCCTGACGTGGGGCTCGAACCCACGAGAACTGTGAGATCATGACCTGAGCCTAAGTCGGATGCCCAACCGACTGAGCCAACCCAGGCACCCCCAGCATGAAGTTTTTGATCTATGAAATGTTAAGTTGCCTTGGGCTTTGGCACATGAAAACATGTTTTATTTCAAAACAGATGGTAAGTGATGTTCATCACAAAGATAGCTTTGTGATGAACGTGATATGTGAGGCGTGTCTAGTCTGCAGAATCTTCATGCTTTGTAGGTTACGGCAGGACTTTTGCAGCGCTAATGTAATCATAGAAAAGGCAGGCACAGAAGACCTTCCCGGGAAATGCGGAGCTCTGTGGCTGGAGATTCTCTGAAGGATTGCCTGTTGCCGGCTCCCTACTTTCACTTGGAAAATAGACGCATCTGAGAATCCTGTGGCTTCTCCTCCCTTGGACAGCAGTTACTTCTTCTGTCTCCTCATGTCGTGGGTTACGGTTGGCTGTCTGCTCGCGCACTGCTGATGGTTTTCGCTTTCCAAATGGTTTGGTTAGACGAGCACTCCAGAAGCTTCTCTGGGGAGCCAGGAAGGAGGTGAAGAAGAACTGGAGAAGCTTGCTTCCCGGGGAAGCCCTGGCCAGCCTCCCAGGCCGGGGAGCTGCCGTCCTGGAGCACACACTGCCTGAGTGTGGGGACAGGGGTCTAACTGCAGCCGTCCCCCAGCTCTGTTGTTCCTGTGCCCGGTCGGTCGTTTCGTAAAACAAGTAACTGGCCCTTCAAGCTACCCCCTTCTCTTCTTTTTCTGCAAATAGGTGTCCCTATTTTTCTGCAAATAGGCTGAGATTTGGATCATTAGCATGATTTTTTTTTAAATGGTTTTCATGTTTATTTATTTTTGAGAGAGAGACAGAGAGAGAGAGAGAGAGCACAAGATGGGGAGGGGCAGAGAGAGAGGAAGACAGAGAATCCGAAGCAGGCTCCAGGCTCTGAGCTGTCAGCATAGAGCCGGACGCAGGGCTCAAACCTTCAAACTGCGAGGTCGTGATCTGAGCCAAAGTGGGACATTCAACTGACTGAGCCACCCAGGCACCGCTCGTCAGCGTAAGTTTAACATAGTTCACTCGAATGCAGTTTCTTGCTGCAAAGTCGTGATTCTGGTCCTGTCAAAATGATGCTGACAGACAGCCCAAGCAGGCGGGCTTTCTCATGTCCCTTACAGTTAGGGTGTTAAAAACGGGCTTGATAACCATTATCAAGACGAGTGACCGCAGGTCTGAGTCTGGTCAGCAGGCCCCGCTGGGTTTGCTGCATGTGCCCTGGGTCTCCTGACCTTGGTCCTGACTGAGCTTCTCTCGTCCAGGAATGGCTGGCTTCTCGTCTCTCTGACTCAGCACCAGGACACTGGCCATTTGTAACATTTTCCTCCTTTCCCACATGAGGTAATGAACTTGTCTGTTTCTAAATACGGTTTTGAAAAGCAGGATTATTTTAAGTACCTCCTTCTCTAACTTGTGCTCTCTCCTGCTCAGCAGATTCACACCTGAGTGCTTGTTATCAGACCCTTTGTTTGATGCCTACGGAAATGCCCACAGAATAATTTTCATTTGCCTTTTTCTCAGGGTGTTCAGGGGTTGGTAGTATGACATAGTGGGAACTGTACCGGGTTCATCGGTAGCTAGACAACCTGAGTTCAGGGTGAGGTTCTCTTCACGGTCTGTACGACTGGTGAATCACGTAGCTCTTCTGGGTTTTGTTTCCCACCTAATAATTAGTCTGTTCACATGCTAGAGCAGTAGTTCCCAAAAGTTTTGCTCTTAAGAAATCCTTTCTTATCTTAAATATTATTGAGGACCCCACAGAGCTCTGCTTGTGTGGGTTTATACCTAGCATTTTTTTCTTTTTGCATTTGTTTATTTTTGAGAGACAGGGAGACAGAGCATAAGGGGGGAGGGGCAGAGAGAGAGGGAGACACAGAATCGGAAGCAGGCTCCAGGCTCCGAGCTGTCAGCACAGAGCCTGACACGGGGCTCGAACCCACTAACCGCGAGATCATGACCTGAGCCGAAGTCGGACACCTCGCCGACTGAGCCACCCCTATATCTAGCATTTTACAGTTGGCAGAAAGATGGCCCCCAAAGATGTCCCCATCCTAATACCGAGAACTCGTGACTATATCACAGTATATGGCAAAAGAGACTGCCGGTATGGTTAAGATCGGGATCTTGAGATGAGAGTCTTGGGGATTATCTAGTGGGCCCTGTGCAATCACAGGGGTCCTTACAAGAAGGCAACAGGAGGGTGAGAGCCACAGAAGGAATTACGAGATGACAGGAGAGATGGAAATGATGTCCTTGCTGGAAGGGAGGGGCGCAGGCGGCCTCCGGAAAAGGCCAGGCACACATTGTGCCCCCTAGCGCTTCAGAAGGAGCTCAGCCCTGCCATACCTTCACTCTGACCCCCACACGACTGACTCAGTTTTAGACTCGTGACCTCCAGAACTGTAAAATAATCTGTGGTATTTTAAGCCACCATGAAATCAATTTCAATTTAAGCTTAAAATATTTACGTTTTATTGTCACTATGAAAATAGTTTTGACCTCACGGATTACTTACAAGGGTGCGGATCTCCCAAGGACCCCCAGACCCACCCTGGGTTCTGCCACGTTAGAATGCAGCCCCCTGGCCACAGCCAGCTGCACGAGACTGGCGTTCGAATGCTGGGATCCAGTTAACCAAGTGGGGGTTCTGTTATGAAGTAAGAAAGGGCGAATGGCCTTAAGGGGCACATAGCATTCAGATTCTTATCATGTCAGAGTCTGATGCACGTGGTAGGTAGTCTCCGGAACGTTGGTTTCCCTTCTCCTTGCCAGGGAAAACGGGCATTTCGCTTGGACGGCGTTGCTTAGAAATACCTGTGACGGAACACGATGGGATGTAGGCAGAGGCCGTGTCCCTGAATTGCCACGAATCGCATTTTTAGCATTTGTCGAGAAATTATGTAAGGTATCTTTTGTGTGGTGCTCACAGGCCATGTCTTTCTGATGTTTGGGTCTTTGGAACTAAACAATAAGCTTCCTTTCCTTGGGTAGGAGGGAAGATGGAATTGAGATGAGATTCAGACCAGCTTTGATTCCTAGTTGCTCTTTGTGGGTTTGAATATACAGGCGGGCGTGACATTCCCTCTGGGTCACTTTGTCCACACTCCCTGCTGATCCGGGGCAGCACCCCGTGGCTGAAGAATGACCTAGGTCCAGTTTGCGATGTGAGAGAGCACTTAGGAATATTCGTGCTAAGAAGCTTATATTTATAAAAGATGTGTCTAGGGACACCTGGGGGGCTCAGTCGGTTGAGCGTCTGACTCTTGATTTCGGCCCAGGTCATGATGCCAGGGTCGTGGGATCGAGCCCCGTGGCAGGCTCTGCGCTGAGTGTGGAGTCTGCTTGGGATTCTCTCTCTCTGCCCTTCCCCCGCTCACGTGCTCGCTTGCTCTCTCTCTTAAAAAAAATGTATATAAGTGCAGTAGAACAGTTGGGGCTTACGTGGCTTAGTTTTGAGCTTAACATGGCTCACTATCAATGTCAGGAATTGATGACTGCGTTTAATGCATTCTTAGAGCTATCCTCTTTAAATCAATTCTGGCAAAACATTGTGGCTGAGTGACAGCTTGGGAGACACTTTAACATCGTAACGTGTAGCCCTGAACCAAAATTCCGGCCCGACGGTGGGAGCAGCTCCTGTGTCTTCCACACCTTCGTGTCCGGCCCCTAAACGAACCGTCTGGGAAGGGGAGTTTTGGGCTGGGGGTGGTGGAGAGGCAGCGCGGGAGGTCACTTTACAGCCCGGAGCACCTGTCGGGGGCCGGAGCCCTTGTTTGGGAGCCGTACCAGCAGGGGTGCTTCGGGGGCCAGAGGGTCACGTCAGTGCCGACCTTTCTGCACTGGAGCCAAGAAGGGTGCTTTTACTTGCTTTGCTGTGTCTCCCGGAGGCCGCTGAAAACCACCTGGCACTTGCTGGTTTCTGCTCTGCCTCGTGGCAGACCGTGTTACCAGCACGCGGGGTCCTTCTCGGTGGAGCCCTTGGTGAGAACAGAGGGGGCGAAAGCGCTTTGGCCTGATTTGAACTTGCTGGACCCGAGACCGGCAGGCACCTTGCATCGGGTGGCTTGGTGTTTTTAGTGACCAGCATCGCGATGGTAGCATTTGTCATCCGTATGTGCGCACGACAGAAGTGTAAGCGAAACCAGTGGAAGAGTGTCCCTGTTAGTGTTGGAACATGTTTGAGACCGTTATTCCCTGGGGGCTCTCCGCTCCTCGCCAGCCGTCTTCCACAAGGGTTTGACTGGCTCTTCCAGAAGCAGTGTGTTCTCCCCTCTTCCTTTCAGGGAGTCAACGGCCGTGACCACCGTCACCCTGGTCTGCTGATCGGTGGCGAGGGTCAACAAGGTGCGGGTTAAGAGAAAGCCGTGGTCAAAAGCCATGTGGTGTTTTATTGCAACAGCTTGTGGTTTTGAAAACAAGGGCTGGAGTACTTTTCTGATACTTTCAAGTAGTTGCAATACAATTATGATTGCAACACAATTTGCGTTTCGGTTTGGGAGTCTCTACATTAATCAGGAAACGTGAACAAGGTCTATGTGTCAGACGCCTGACCAGTTCAAGGCCAAGAGCGGGGTCTTAGTCTCTCCCCAGCGGTTCAGCGGGCTTGGGGGGGCTGCCCTCGGAGTTGGCCTGGGCGCCGGGTCGGGGTGGTGGCCAGCCTTCACACCACGGTCCTCGCTGCCCGCACAGGGGGCTCCCGGGCTGCTTTGGGAACAGTATGTGATGGTGGTTGAGGAAAGGTTAGGGTCTGTCTGGAAGGAGGCAGAGGAATGGTCAGCGAGTGAGCTGTTTTCTGTCTCTCATCTCTTACGATCACCTAGCCCGGCGTCCACGGCCGCTGTGGCGAGGGCTCACTTCTTTTTGGACTCCCGGTCAAACGTCCTCAGAAACGAAGTCGTGGACACGGGGCCTGACCCCCGCCTCCCCCCCGATTCTAGCTGTGGTTTTCCCGGCAGGTGCCAGGCTGGTCCAGTGCCAAGCTCTCCTTCTGCCCTCTGTCCCGACCCCGTCCTCAGACCAGCCAGCATTCTGGTGCTATATTTAGCTCCTGTGCGGTGGGGTTCTGGAAGTCGACCAGCCGCCTCTTGCCTCGGATCGGTCTTTCCGGTGAGACCCCGCTGTCTCGGTCCAGGTGCCCAGATCCCGGCCGTGCGTGCTGTCCTTTGACAGCTGTGCCTTAAATATTCACACAGCATTTACTGACCACCTACTGTGTGCAGAGAGCCGGGGTGCAGACACCGGGAGGTGCGGAGAAGAATCAGACCGTTGGGGCTCTTGGCATAGAAGCGGGGGCGAAACGCGGGATCCCAGCATTAGAGGTGCCTTCTGACAAAAGTGGGAGCAGGCTAGCGGAGGATTCAGGCGGGAGGGAGCAGCTCTGCCCTGACGGACGCGTCCGCGTGGGCTCCCCCTCTCCCCCCGCCCCTGCCAGCCGCAGGCCAGTGACTGGGGGGTCACTACGTGCCCCTTCCCGGTGGGATTTCATCGTGCCTCGTCCACAGCAGCTCACACCCCTGTAACTGCAGGCCCTGTCCTGGTGGAATCTGACTTTGTGGCAGGTGGTTGGAAAGAAGTTTTGGAGGCTGTAGGTATCTCTCTGGTGACATCCCGCGGGCGGTTGCCGGTTCTGTATCTTCTGGGCCGCGCTCCGACCTAAGGAGAAGGTGGGCAGTCCTGAGCCCTGGAGGCCGGGCTGTTTGCTTACTCAGTGCTCAGGGTCAGGTACTCAGATGCCCGGCTCGTGCGGCGAGGCCTCAAATACGGCGTCTGAGGAGGAGCGTAGACGGCCCATTAGACAGGCCAGTCTAAAACCAGATGGCGTTTGAATTTTCAGTGTCCTCTTGACTTTTGGTTCGTGGATGGTACTGGTCACAGTTTGCAGTTGTGCATGCCCGAGAGTGTCTCCCTGCTCTGAGTTGTCTTAGAGGCGGGAGCTGTTGCTGTCCTGTTCACCGTTGGATCCGTATCGCCCACCCTGGGGTTGGCATATCGTACAGAAGGGACAGGACAGACACACATCCGAAACGTAAACTTCTCCGTCAACAGCACACAGCTGCCTGAGAATAGATAACTGACTTTTAATTTGGTCAAGAGAAAGGTCAAAAAGAGTCCTCGTCATTTACCAGAGCCCTTCCAGCAGACAGTGGTAAGAAAACCAAAAGGATCTTTTCTCATTCATTGATTCATTCATTCATTCGTTCATTCAATGGGAGAGCGCCAGCAGGGGAGGGGCAGACAGAAGGGGACAGAGGATCTGAAGCTGGCTCTGCGCTGACAGGCTGACAGCAGCAGGCCCGATGCAGGGCTCGCACTCACGAACTGTGAGATCATGACCTGAGCTGAAGTCAGACGCTCAACCGACTGAGCCACGAGGCGCCCCAACAAGGTCTTTACAAAATACGAGCCTTGAAGGAACAGATTTCAATCCTGATTGTGGTAGTGGTTATAGGAACCCATCCCTGTGACAAAATATTACAGAACCGTATGCAAACAGAAACAGCCCATAACCACTGACAAGTAAACACGAATGAGACCTGGGAAAGGTCTGCAGCTGAGCTCATAGCACGGTGGCCATGTCCGGTTCCCCCTGCTGGTAAGTGTATTGCGGTCACGGAAGATGGGGGGGCTTGATGAGGGACGCATGGGAACTCGCCTGTCTGCAGCTTCTCCTGGAGTCTAAAATTATTTCAAAATCCAAAGTCAAAAGAAAGACACAATGGCATACCACTCGGTGCCTCTTACGACGGCTGAAACCCGCACAAGACCACACCGGATAGTCACGAGTCCCCACGAAGGAGGCAGAGCTCCGGGTGGAAATGTAGAGTGCCGCAGCCACCCCGGAACACGGGGAGGTGGTTTCCCCGCCAGGTCCGGCATCTGCTTGCTGTGGAGGCCACCAGTTCCGCTCCCAGGCAGTTACCCAAGAGAAGTGAAAACCTCGGGTCGCACAAAGACCCGCCGGCTGGCCTCTCTAACAGCTTTAGCCGTAACTGCCCCAAACTGGGAAGAACTAAATCTCCCTTGGACGAGCTAACGGATGGATGAGCGGATCTATCAGTGGAATACTCCTCAACGGAAACAGGGAACAAACACCGTTACTTGAATAAATGTCACACGCGGTATGTTTTGTGAAAGAAGCCAGGCTCCAAAAGGTACGTTCTGTATGACTCTGAAGGGCCCGTGACGTGCTGGGGACGGCTGAAATGGGTCAGAAGACAGACCAGGGATTGCATGGGGGCCAGGGAAGATTGACTTTACAAAGGGCATACGGAACTTTCTGGAACGAATGAAATGTTCTGTATCTTGACGGGGGAGGTGATGACACGGCTGTAGGGTGTGGTCAAAATTCGGAGAGCTGTCACAAAAGCAGATGAGTTACTGCATAAATTATACCCTAATAAATCGAACTTTGGGATGAAAACACCACCAGCAACAAACATAACTAATTAACGACGTTGTTTGGTTTGACACCCGTGCGTGTTCGCCCCTTGTCTGGGATTGGATGCAGGCTTGTCCTCAGTTACACAGGCATCTCATTCACATGGGGGAGTGTCGCCTCTCCAGGACTCTGGTCTCTAACGGAGCGGCCGTGATGACCCTCCTGTACGGGTGGGGGCTCTAGTATTTGTTAAACAGGGGGATCCAAACAGGAGCTTCTGCAGGAACTTTAGCGGAGGGGGTCAGAGGCGGTCATTACCATGTGAGCATTTAACCAGGTGTCCCTCTGTCTCCTGTCCTGGCTCCTTTGCCATTAAAAGTATCCGTAACAGAGCAGACTTGGGGTTTTAGAAAGTTCCAACTGTCAGCCATAACCGCTGTGCTTTGATCCCTCCCTCAGTGGATTATAAAATGTCCTGTCATGTTTGATGTGCTGGGAGGCAGGGGTGTGTGTGGGGGGGGGGAGGGGGCTGTCCTCACGGGTGACAGCCAGTGGCCTGATTTAAATGTAACTCGCAAATGTTTACGGCCGGAACTGGAAGATACAGACTGGAAAATGGAAACCCCGGAGCCCCGAAGCAGGGTCTGTTGGTGATCAACAGCCTTCATGAATCAAAGTCAAAAGTCGATTTTGAAAGGAGACTTAAACTCTGAACTCCTGGCTGTGATTTGTGGGACTGACAGATAACGCCTGCTGAAGCAGATCTGGGGATACCGTGTGTGGGATTACAGCCGTCTGTTCCCACACCAGACTCCTCGTTCATTCAGAACCGGCTCTTTCCTAGATTGGTTTGGAATTCGTGCAATCCGGCCACCGTTTCTGTCGGGCAAGCCCTGACTAGTCATCAACCGCATATCCTGCCTGTCGGCACAGGCCGTGTTCTCGGGGAGCTCCGCGTCCGACAGGGTCCGCCAGGCCCTGCGCAGCCCCGTGAATCCGGCCCCCGGGACGAGGCCCAGACTGGAGAGGTGACGTGAGGTGGGCCTCCGAGTGTAAGTAGAATTCGGTCTGCTGTGGAAAAGAGAAAGCTGAGGTCTGTTCAGGCAGAAGGAGCTGAGTGCTATGTGGAAGCTTTTTTTTTTTCCCCTTAATATTTTCCCCCCAATATTATGGGGAAACATGAAAGCTTTTGTGGTCAGGGGGTCGCCTGGCAAAGAATGTCTTTCCTCCCTCCCCACCTACATGAGAGTTAAAATAAAAGCATCACGTATGCGGTAAAAGACAAAAAATCATAAGTCACATACCCCCTCTTTCTCCTCTGTAGCCGTTTCTATCGCTGTTGTACGTAATCACCACAACATCTGTGTCGTGAAGCCTGAGTTTATTCTCTTGTGCTTCTGTGGATCAGAAGCCCGACATGGGTCTCGCGACCACCTTCTGCCCCTTTTCTTTAGTTTGTGGCCTCTTCCTCCGTCTCGTCCGTGACCATTCCTCTGTCGTCAGATCCAGGAAGGGGTCTCTGATTTTACGGACCCATGCGATTAGATTGGGCCCCACTGGGTAGGCCTGGGTTCTCATCCTGGCTTACTGTCCTCAGTCGACCCCATCTGCAAAGCCACGTACGCTAATACATTTACAGGTTCCCGGCATCAGGGTGTGGACTTGGGGGCCGTTGTTTTGCCCACCATATCCTGCCTCCTTTATTCTTTCCCCCCACCCCTCCCACTGGTAAAATATTTGCACACCAAAGCTAGTATATATAATTAGATTGTGTTTTTTATCCGTTTGATCATAGCATGTCAGGTTTTACACCTTAAAGTTCTTTCCTTTTGTCAACACCCACTGTTAGTATTCCATAGTATTCTAGTTAGCAGGTGTGGCTTTTTTTTGAAGGTCACAAACAGTGCTGGAGTGACCCTCATCAGACGTATATCTTCACGAGCTTTTCCACATGTGTCCATAGGGAAGATACGCTGAATTGCTGAATAAGAGTCCATATGGGTTGTTTTTTTAAAAATTTTTAATGTTTATTTATTTTTGAGAGGGAGAGAGAGAGCAGAGGAGGGGCAGAGAGAGAGGGAGACACAGAATCCGAAGCAGGCTCCAGGCTCTGAGCTGTCAGCACAGAGCCCGATGAGGGACTCAAACTCACGAACTGTGAGATCGTGACCTGAGCCAAAGTCAGATGCTTAACTGACTGAGCCACCCTGGCGCCCCTCTATTGGGTTGTTAGTTCTGAAAGAAGAATTTGAGAGGTCAGGAAAAGGGAAGAGGAATGTTCGTAGTGAAGAAAGGAGGCACTTTGAGAGCATCACGGAAGGAAGCAAGTGTCAGCTTATGGTTTAGTTTGTGCCATTTCTGGGCCCGAGAGGCGACTCCCTGTTTCCCATGTGCTGTCCTGCCAGGGCGAGGTGATGCTAACCTGTTAGGTGAGGAGGAAAAGGGAGGAGTTGAGGCAGTCCCCGGACCGCCTCCCGCATGCCTGCACTGGGGCCACCATCAGCGTCAGGGACACTGGGGACCACTTCTGTCCCCTGCATCTGGGTCCTCAAGCATGGTCTGCAGAACGGTGGGTCTTTTACTTCTCTTAGCTTGTCGAGATCCTTACATGTTTGAGGTGCTCTTACATACGTCCTCGCATGATTTTTACTTAAAACCGCACAGGATGAGTGACTGTGGTTTATTTATTTAAGAAACTCTCCACCCGACATGGAGCTCGAACTCACACCCCCAGGGCCAAGAGCCACATACTCTACCGACTAGGCCTGCCGGGCGCCCCATGCTTCTGGCCTTAAGTAGAGCATCGCTGCAGAGCACCCTCGGGGACGAAGCCCGAGGTAGCCAGGTGCCGTGGCTGCGTGGCTGGGGCGGGGAGCAGGGGCCACCCCCGAAGGGCCCTGTTGTGGGCTGCAGGAGCCCCGGTCAGAACAGAAGTTCTCCTGGGCACAGCTGCTCTGGGCTGTTAGCGTGTTGGGCTCGAAGCCCCTGGGGCTGGCACGAGGCCACGTCAGGCTGTCTCTCCAGATGAGCGCTGAGCCTACACGACTGGTGGCTGGTGAGCGAGGTCATTGTGGCAGGCTCGTGGCCGTTCGCTGATTTTGGGGGTGAGTGGCAGGTATTCGGATTCTGCAGTAAACTGAGTTGGGGACAGGTGACAGGTGACTCCCACGGTCCCTCCCTCTCGTACAGAAGCCATCGTGCGCGCAAACCTCTGTTGATGGCCACTCAGGGTGAGCGGGGTTCCGTGGAGAGGCGTCGGGCTGCCCGCCACGTACCTGGGCCCGGGGCCTTGGTGCTGGAGGGCTCCCGCCACCCAGAAGGGCCGCCTGTGTGGGCCCAGAGCCGGTGCAGCTGCGAGGACGGCGACGGGGACCTTCCGTTTGGCTTCGGCTCCTCTGCAGAAGCCGCCTTAGCGTCTTCGTGACGTCACACGTTCCTTAGGACGGCTTGACACGGAGCCTGGGCCCGGGGGTATCTCCGGGGGCACCTGCGAGGGGGGTGCCCTGACCGGTGGCCAAGTGACCTGGGGCCAGTGGCTGCCTCTGTCTGGGCCTGCGAGCCGGGGCTTGGGCTCCGTAGCCGCGTAACCTACCTGGTACGGTAACACCATGTGCCGGTTAACAGGCTCTGCGGGGATCTGGAGGCTGACATCTGCTTGTGGCTCATGAGCGGGTGCGTCCCTTCTCCACCCCCGACCACGTGGGCTCAGCCCGTGGTGCGGTTGCACAGTGAGGTCCGTTACTTGGGGGCCCGTGAGAGTAACGCCTCCGTTTGTGGGGCGTCCTCCCACGTAGTTCTTGAGCTCTGCTGTTTTTAGGGCACCGGCTGCAAAAACGAGTTCGCCTGATGTGGTCCTTGCCGCCGTGGAGACGGCTGGGGTTGGTCGGGAGCTTCCCGGGGGCAGGACAGATGTTGACTCGCGGGAGCGGTGCTTTAACCTCGGGAAGTGCGGGTGCGGGAGGTGCGTGCTGTAGGGGCTGCAGGGTGGGGGTCGGAATGGCACCCGGCAGTGACTGTTAGCTGGAGGTCTGCGGGGTGACGGGGAGGGTATGCTGGGGGGATGGGGAAGGGACCCCCGCAAAGACCCCAGGGCAGAAAGGAGCTAGGTTTGTTGGAGAGGCTGGAAGAAGGCTAGCGAGCCTCTGGGACCGAGGGGTGGGGATGATCAGGGAGGTAAGCGGGGCTGGTCAGTGCCCGTGGGGCCTGGACGTGGAGGGTCCACATTTCACTGCAGAGCAGTGGGAAGCATGGAGCTGTTTGGAGAAGGCCCGGATACGGCTCCATGTGCTTTTTATAAAGAGGACTGTGGCTTCCTACTGAATAGACGTGGGGTCCGGAGCCGGAAGGACGTGGGGAGACGGGCGTACAGCTTCTGCAGTCATCCAGGCTTGTGATGATGCCAAGGCCGTGTGCTGCTCAGGTGTGACCAGACATGGATATGAAGGAGGTGCGTCCACGGGACACCCCCCCCCCCCCCCCCCCGGCCCCGATTGACTGGATGGGGCTGCGGAGAGGCCGGGAGAAGGGTGAAGGCATCTGGGCAGAGAGGAAACCGGGGGGATTTGTGGTTTGGATGCGGGACACTCTCCTTGCCCTTTGGGGGTACGGTGCCCCTGGATCTTGTGTGGCTTTGCTCCCCATCTCCCTCAGGGCTCTGCTCAGAGGGCGCCTTACCTGGGGCCACGTGGGGGACCACGGCAGCCACCCCTGTCCCGCCC
This sequence comes from Leopardus geoffroyi, assembly GCF_018350155.1. Taxonomy (NCBI): domain Eukaryota; kingdom Metazoa; phylum Chordata; class Mammalia; order Carnivora; family Felidae; genus Leopardus; species Leopardus geoffroyi. Next base: position 6,877,847 of record NC_059334.1, on the reverse strand, counting down.
TGCTGTCTGGCTCGCTGGGCCGTGCAGGCTGGCAGACTGACTGTTGTTTTCTTTTTTTTTTTTTTTTTTTTTAATTTTTTTTTCAACGTTTCTTTATTTTTGGGACAGAGAGAGACAGAGCATGAACGGGGGAGGGGCAGAGAGAGAGGGAGACACAGAATCAGAAGCAGGCTCCAGGCTCTGAGCCGTCAGCCCAGAACCTGACGCGGGGCTCGAACCCACGGACCGCGAGATCGTGACCTGGCTGAAGTCGGACGCTTAACCGACTGCGCCACCCAGGCGCCCCCTGACTGTCGTTTTCTTAGTGTTTACCCTCTGGGAGGATGTGAGCTTCTGGAGGGCGGGGCTTTCACCGGGTCCCTTCTGGATGTGTCCGTGGCACCTGCAATGCGGCCTGCATATGAAGGCCCTCAGTAAGAACTCGATGAATGAATGGTGACTTTGATTTGCGTTCTGGTTTTTGTGCTCTTCCCAAACTTGATCGACTTGCAGTTAACCTGAGACTAGAAAGTGGAGGGCACTGGGGACACACCGTACTGTTCATTTGACATTGCGTGACTTTTTTTTTTTTTTTTTTAGGCAGGACGAATAGAAACGTTTGATAAGTTTATATATATATATATATATTTTAATTCAGTGTTAGGTTAGATGTGATTGAAAGAAAGCAACCATGAAAGTGTTTGAATAGCACGTATTTTTTTGTGCTTTACTAGTGAGTTGGAAACCTCTAGCTCTCCATCTGATATATTGTTCAGATCTAGGGGCTGAAGCCCAGCACGTTTCAGAGTCTCGAAGCTGCTTACTAGTTTTTCTCGGAGGGTCCGTGGCCCTTTGGCCTCTTTTATCCTTTTCGGGACAGGTGTGGAGGCTGGGATCAAGACTCCCGGGAAGAGAAATGGGACGAAAACCGCCTCTGAGAGATGTTGGTGGGTCTCTGGGTCTCCGCACAGCCTGTAATTCGAAAGGACTAATAGTTCAGAAATGTTTTTCTGAATCTTTTTGACTCTTGGGGAGTAAATCAGCTGCCATCCCTTGTGACAGAGGAGCAGGGTCTATGCTGTGGAACAGCCGGCAGCGATAGGGAGGGGTTTCCAGTGTAGCTGCTGGAGCCTGAACACCCCGCCTCCTGCCCCGTCACCCACTGGTTGCATAACCGTGCACAAGTCACGTAACTCCTTCCTTTAAAATGGGCATTCCCAAAATTGCATTATTATTTGAGGGGTTGGGAGAAGACAAACACGCATTATTGCCGCCATTTGTAAGCTACCGTACTTGATACTTTTGCCAGGTGGGATTTAAAGGTAAAACTGCCTTAAAGAGACTGAGGCGTTACAGGGTATCCTTGGCCCAATCCGGTGTTCCCCAAACTTGCCCGAGCATAAGGATCTCCTTGGGGTGCTTATTAGGTCGAGATTCTCAGGCACCACCCAGGCTTGCTGAGTCAGGTCTCCAGAGGCGGGGCCTGGGAATCTTGTGAGGTGGGCAGGGTGGTGACACAGCGGGATTTTGTGAGCCTGTCCTTGGTTGCAAAATTCTGCCTGGGGGATTCCAGATACGTGTTTCGGCTTGTCAGGTTGTGTCCTGATTTCTAGACAGGAAGGATGGTCAGTGTTCAGAGGGGCCATCTCATTCAGAATCTTCCTTAATCAGAGCAGATGGAACGTGCTTCTGGGTTCCCAGGACCATGAGAGGATGTCGAGTTACAAAACAGTGTAGTGTTGGTGTAACTTACTCAGCTTTCTTGCCCTTCTTTCTTTCTTTCTTTGTAAAACCCGTAAGACCTTCATAACCTGCTGTGATAAATACATACAGCAGCAACACGGTCAGTATATCCTGACAGCCCTCCGGCCTCAGCGTCTCTGTGGCCTCGGTCAGTCCGGGCTGTCAGAGGGACAGTGACCGTGGAACAGTGTTTGCACACGGAGGTGACCCCCAGGCTCTGTTCATTGGTGGCCAAGCCAGCAGCTTTGTTCTTTCCTCCTCTGAGGGCTGGGAACCAGGAAAGAACGTTTCACTCGACTGCACTTAGGACAGCATGTTCTTAGCTGTTCTGGAAAAACAGCGTTTGGTTGTTTTCACACAAGCCCGCAAGTTCATTTCCCCACCCTGCCGGGGCGGTCGCTAATCATTTCCCTGTCAGTAACAGAGGCAGATGAGCATCTACAAGTTTTACACAGAGGGCCGCGCTTTCCGCAGATGTCACAAGGGGGATTCACACCTCTGGGAGGAATACGGGACTGTCATTCCCAGTAAGGTGGCTTTTCCCAATTCAGCGGGTGGCGTTTCCCAATTCAGCTGGGGCCGGGGCAGTGGGGGGTGGTTCTCTCCCAGGATTCTGTGAAATCTTGAAGAATTTCTCTGGCGGCCATCGTTGGTATGGGTCACAACTTCGTACTGGTGCTTGAGTTTGTTTTATTTCAGGTTGGACTTACCTGTTTGCGGGTCTGTCTGTATTATCGTGGGAGAAACTGATTTGTGCTGAGAGTCTTACTTGGATGATAAGTTCATTTTCACACCCGTGCCAAATCAACCTGCTCTCGGGAGCTGTTGTTAAGGCCACGAAGTCGACGCGTGTTTATAAGGTTGCATCTTGGTCGCTTCCTTAGGAAAAGCTTGTGACGTCTTGAGGGCATCTCCTGGGATACACTTAAAAGTCAAGGATCTGGAGATTGAAAGACATTTTTCTTCTTCTTTTCCTCCTGCCCTAGAGTTCTCAGGTGACAAAATTTTGTATGCGCCCAGTATGAAGTAGCAGAATCCCAGAATTTTAGTGACTTTGGAAACCGCTCCTTAGGCAGATGTGCAGTGTGAAATGTGGGCAGACAGCTGTCGCTCTGGTCAGGCCCAAAGGACTAAACCTTCCGGCTGGAAAGGGCCGGAGGTGGGTCGGTCTACAGAGTGTGATCGCCTCTCTGTTGTGGAGGGAGAAGCAGGAAGCAGGTCTTCAGTGGGGGCTGTCCCCTCACCCCCCTGGGGACTAGGGGTGCTCCTGGGCCTGCAGCGTTCCTTCCCAGCCGCTCCTGCTGGCCGGGCTTCCTTTTCCTTTCCTCGTTTGTAAGTCATCTGTGTGTGTGGGCAGCCGGAGTTGGAAGTTCAGAGTCATCTTTCACGGGCAGCGGAGAAGATTGCCCAGGTGCGCAGTTCTGCTCAGTCATGGCCGCCGATGGAGTCAGGCATTTCTAACTCTCGTATTTAGTTCTGCAAAATAAAGACACAGTCTCTGTCCACAAAGCGAGCCCTCTGCCCGAAGAAACAAATTTGAGAAAACCCCATAGCCCAATTCCTCCCTTCCCAGAGGAAACGTACGTACGTACATCCAGCAGAAATGGATGATGAAGCGAAACGTGCGCTTTTAATTTCACTAAATACTCGTGCTTAAAATTGTAATTGTTTATGTAATTATGTGTAATTACCTAAAAAATTAGTCCTAAGATTTTTTTTGGTTAAGCTTCTAGTGGTACCATAGGTTTGAACGTCTCACCACATCCTCTGACCTCTTTGAAAGCAGGGTTCCTATTTCAGCCTTTTTCAGAAACTCCCGTGGCACCAGATGCAGGGCAGAGCATCTCACAGATTTTAGAATAATTTTTTTAATGTTTATTTATTTTTGAGAGAGAGAGAGAGAGAGAGCGAGCGAGCGAGCATGAGCGGGGGAGGGGCAGAGAGAGAGGGAGACACAGAATCCAAAGTAGGCTCCAGGCTCCCAGCTGTCAGCACAGAGCCCGACGCGGGACTCGAACTCACAAACCGTGAGATCATGACCTGAGCCGAAGTCGGACGCTTCAGTGCCCGAGCCTCCCCGACGCCCTCATGAGGTGTCACAAACAGCTTGTTGAGTTACACTGCACCAGGCCTCCCTGGATCTGTGCAGGTGAAATTCTGTGCTGTTTGGTTGTGGGCATTCACATATTCATGATGTTCAGTTACAAGCTGTTTCAGCTCAAGAAATGCCTGTTAATTTCTCTCATCCTGTGTGTGAATCGTGGAATTACCTCTGCAAATTAATTTCCTTAATTAACCCAGAAAAGAGGGGAAAAAAATCAAACATGTTTGATTAAGTGCTCTGCCTAGGATAATTTGAAAAAACGTAACCAAGTACCTTTGTCATACAATACAAAATTTTGTATAAAAATGATGTATAAAACATGGAATTGTAAATAGCTGCTACTTAATTTTCAGATAATTTAGGACGCTGTTTTCATCTGTGTTAGAACGGTAGGGTTTGTAGGCGGGATTCCTTCCCTCCGTCCCATCCTCAGCATTGAAGGCGCGTCTTGGGAGGTGCCGTGATGGACGAGGGAGAGGAGCTCCCCGAAGCGCGAGCAGGGGCGCAGGAGGGGCCTCGGCAGGGCACGTCTGGGGGGAAGCACAGGCGTCACTGCCAGAGCACAGGTCACAAGGGAGGAAGAGAAGACATGCATGTGGCAAGGCTGGGGTACCTGTGAAGTCCCTGGATGTCTGCAGAGAAGGCTTGACGTACTCTTTGTGTTTTAAGCAGGGAGCGACGAGGTACAGTTTCTGCTTTGGGAAGATGGCTCCTGCAGCGTGTTGGGTAGGTAGAGGACTGAGATCCCAGCAGCAGCCCTCCCTGTGCCTATCTTTGCTTTGTTTCCTTGCAAGCACTCGTCACCAGAGCACAAAGAATATCTTTACTTACTGGCCGTGGCTTGCCTTTCGTAAGCCTCAAGGGCAGGGATGTCTGTCTTCCCACTGTGGTATCTCCAGTATCGCCATAGCGCCTGGCAAGGAACAGGCGCTTAGCAGGTATTTATTAACTTATCCGTTGCATGAGTCAGTTTCTGAAATCAAAGTATGTCACAGTTCTCCCCACAAATTTAATAACTGATTTAGCAAGTATCAGTTCAGTGTGGAGCCTGGACAACATCCCAAATGAGGGATCAAAGTAAACATCTCCAGTAAGGGATGGTGAGTGGCCTGTGTCCCTGGATGTGATGCTCTCGTGTCACACCCCAGCCAAGAATGCGGCATTTGACTCTGATCCTGAGGAAACCCAGAGACACCCCACGGGAAGGATATTCTCTGAAACAACTGGTCAAACTGGTCCGCATCACCCCGGGGGCTATCCTAGAACCCGTTAAAGAAAGAGCTCTTCGGACAATGGACCAATGAAGGATAAAATGTGACATACCTGTTCACCTTCCTTATTGAAATTAGAAAGCAGTTGAAAGGATTTTGACGTAACAGTGGTTGAAACAGTTTTCTGGTGAAACCTGAACTACTTAACCTCAAAAGAGGCCTTTTCCAGGGCCTCCCCGCGTTTCCAGCCACTTCTTTGGGTTCCCCGGAGAAAGAGGTTAGTTAGCGTGAGCTGACGTTAGCCAAGCTGGAGAGACGCAGACAGTCTAGAAACCTGAAGCCCATGACATAATTAAATTTGTGGGGTGTTAATTTTACGTGAATGCTTCTCTGTGCGTCGAAATTTTAAGGAGTACTTGAAATGCATTGTAATGCCATCGGGATCCAAATCAGAAGCCCTGTGAGATCAAAGGTGTTCATAACTGTAAAGTGCTTAGAAAAACACCCAGTATACACATACATGTAAGGGCTTACAAGTGTTGTTTCTTTTTTTAAGTTTTAAAAAAATCTTTTTAAGTTTTATTTATTTATTTTGAGAAGGGGAGAGAGAGAGGGAGAGAGAGAGAGAGAGAGAGAATCCCAAGCAGGCTCCACACTGCCACCGCAGACCCTGATGCGGGGCTCGAACTCGCAAACGGTGAGATCATGACCTGAGCCCAAACCGGGAGTCAGATGCTTACCCACCTCTGCCACCCGGGTGCCCGTCTACAGGTATTTTCAATGGTGTATTAGCATCCTTTTAATTTAACTTTTTTTTTTTAATGTTTATTTATGTCTTGAGAAAGAGACACAGAGAGTGAGCAGGGAGGGGCAGAGAGAGAGGGAGTCACAGAATCCGAAGCAGGGTCCAGGCTCCCAGCTGCCAGCACAGAGCCCGACGCGAGGCTCGAACCCACAGACCGTGAGATCATGACCTGAGCCAAAGTCCAACGCTTAACCGACTGAGCCACCCAGGCGCCCCTCATTTAACTTTTATTTTTAAGTCCACTTCCATCTATTGGATTTGCGTAGCTGTGAAGTCGGCTTCGGGTTCCCAAGTGCTTTATACTTCCCTGGTAAATCCATAGAAACAGAGCTGACCGGCAGCAGTTATTTGGGGGGAGTTTGGGTAAAAGATTTCTGTCTTCCCCTCACGTTCTGTGAATGCACACGAGATGCCAGATGAAGGAGCCAAGTAAAGGGGCCCCGGCGAGGCCTCAGCAGAGCGAGCTGTTTCTTCCCGACGGGGTGTGACTTAGGCAGAGCCACACGTCTGAGAGACAGGCATCTGACGCTGACTCTTTCTCCCCCGAGAGAACAGAGGAAAACAGTCTCGGCTCGCAGTGTGCTCTACCTTTCTGCTTTAACTAGGCTGAATATAACTTGAAGTGTGTGACAAGTTCTTGTTACCACTTCAGCGACAGCTTTGAGGCTTGCGGGGGAGGCGTGTAAATTGCACGGCGCACTGACGCCTGCATCGGGGAGGAGAGGCTCTGCGCGGAGACGGTGCTGAACGTGGCACCTTTCCGTGATTTACCTCTTCGTGGTGCTCCGGTAGTCACGCAGCATCCCCTCCCCCCCCCCCACCTCCTCGTCACCTGCCATTCTTTCAGAGCTCATGGGGTGCCAGGCGCAGGCTGGAATGTGATTCTCCCGACAGCTTCCAGAAACGAGAGTTTCATGGATGAGTGATCTATGAGCTCGAGTTCATGAACCAGTAAACTGAGGTTTACGAAAGGCACGGTACCAGTCTCAGAAGCTGGCGGTTTCAGATGTTGAATACAGGGTGACTTTGTGTCAAGAGTTCTCTCTTTTTGGTTTTTTGGTTGTGGTTTTGTTGTTGTTGTTTTGTTTTCTGTTTTTTGTTTTTCTTTTTTTACTCTTAGCTGCTCTATGAAAATTACCTGTCATAATATGAATATTTAGCGTACTCACGAGAGGCAGGTTTGCTAACATCCTTAACTGACCGCACAGGTGAGAGGCGAGACAAAAATTTAATTCAGTTAACCAGTTTTAAAGTTTGAAAAATAAAGGGTTGCCATTAGGATGGCCACTATAAAAACAAGAACAGCAACAACGCCCAGAAAATGTAAATGCTGATGAGGCTGTGGACAAATTGGACCTTATACCCTGGTGGAGATGGGAATTGGGCGCAGCCTCTCTACAAAGGTCTGGTGGTTCCTCCAGGAATGAAAAATACGCTCCTGAGAATTGAAAGCGGACCCTTTCAGAGAGCTTTGCTCACCCAAGTTCATAGTAGCGTTTCTCACAACAGCCCAGAGATAGAGGCAACCCAGGTGTCCCTCTGTGGATGCGTGGTTACACCAAGTGTGATGCGTACACACGGTCGAGTCTTATTCAGCCTGACGAAGGAAGGAAGTGCTGCCACCTGCCTCAAGGTGAGTGCGCTCGAACACAGCATGGGGTGCGGTGAGACAGTCACACAAGGACAGATCCGGTCTGCCTCCACTTGTGCGAGTCCCTGGAGCAGACACGTTCACAGACACAGAAGGTGGGATGCGGCTTCCAGGGGCTGTGGGGAGAGGGTGGGTGGTTCCTGTCCAGTGGCTACGGAGTTTCGGTTTGGGATGACAGAAAAGTCCGGATGTGGTCATGGTGGTGATTGTATACTACTACGAATATATTTTTTTTAATTAAAATTTTTTTTTATTATTTTGAGAGAGATGGAGAGAGACAGAGAGAGAGAGCACGTGTACATGCACATGTGAGCAGGGGACCGGTAGAGGGAGGGGGAGAGAGCGAATTCCAAGCAGTATCCATGTTCAGCATGGAGCCCACCGTGGGGCTCGATTCCATGCCCCTGGATCATGACCTGAGCCAAAATCGGGAGTCAGATGTTTAACTGACTGAGCTACCCAGACGCCCCAATGCTGTGAATATTCCTCGTTGTTGTTGTTGTTTTTTAAGTTTATTATTTTGAGAGAGAGAGCGCGAGAGCTGAGTGGTGTTGGATGGTAGGTGGATGGATCATGTGGTCTGAAGCGGTCAGTGGAAGGACGCGGAATTTGATACGCGGTCACCTTTCGGTGTATCTTCCGGAACCTCACTGGCGCCCCTTAGCTTTGTGCAGAGGAGTTGCACGTGAGGCCGCCCTGGAGCTGGGTGGTCGTGTTCCCCGCGTCCACATGGTTACGGGTTGCATGGACTGTAACGCTTGGAGAGGTGGGGTCGGGGGTTGCTTGCCGGTTGGCCGTTGTCTGAGCTGTCGCCCCGCAGCTCCTGGCAGGGTGGTGGCGAGGGGTGCTCACGTTCCAGCGCGGAACGGCTCTTACCAGGCATCCTCCTATTCGTAAGAGTGAAAAGCTCAACGAGGGAGTAGTGGGGGCATCCGGCAGAGGCTTCTACCCTACCTTGGTGGTGGGGGTGGGCCCAGAGTTAATGATCGTTGGTGCAGCCTGGAGAGGCTGGTGCTGAAGCTTCTGGACTTGGTTCTGTGATAACAGCAGGGCGCTGTTGGAGGGACAAAGCGGGGGAGGGGGGGTAACCAGGGTGACTTCACCCTTCCCCACCTTTAAGGTCACTTTGGCTCCTGAGAAGAAGCTAGTGTGGAATTAGGGAGACCAGCGAGGAGGCCACCACAGGGCCGTTTGAGAAGGTGGTGGTAATTGATGACCGTAGCTGACACGCAGGAAAGTGCCCCGTGTGCCAAGAGCCTTACCTGCCCCATCCTCACTGCGGCTCTGGGAGCTGGAGGTGGGTGGCGTTACGGGGACCAACTTGCAGATGGAGACCTCCCGGAGCGGAGAGGCTGAGCGGTTGAGTTGAGGTCATGCACTTGCACGGCTCCAGAATGGAGGGCGGGCCTCGGTGCTGGCAGGAGGGAGCTGTTTTTATTGTCCGAAAGCCTTGTGATCACAGGCATGTGGTCTAGGAAGGTCCGGGGGCGGCCGATTGCCTTGAAACTGGGGCCCAAGAGCCATGCGGCTGCTGTGGCCACACCTGGTCCTTCTTGGGCGAGGTGACACCTGTCTATATCGACAGGGTTGGCCTGAGTTAGTTGAGGACTGGGCCAGCCGGGGCATTTGCTCATGCTGTGCTCCCGGGTCCCCGCTTTTCTGGACAGTGGTGGTGTCGGTGGGAGGGCGGAGGGCGCGGTGTGATTCTGTGTAGTATGTAGGTGCTACGTCGATGTCTGGTGAGGTGAGCAGTTCCGCCAGCCCCCCTCCCCCGCCTCCCCCTCCCCCCCCCCCCCGCCTCCCTCCCCACCGCCGGACATTCGGCCAGGAGAGAGAGAGCAGCAGACAACCAGCAGAGTGCTTTTTGTGATGTTTACTTGAGGCTAGACGTTGTGCTTGGTGCTGCGACCTGCTTGACAATAAGGAGGCGGGACATTTAGGGCCATTAAAGAACTATTCATAGCAGAGTACAAAAACAAACTTTTCGAACATTTTGTGGACCTGTTTTCTTCAAGCATCTGTGGAACGTATGTGCCTCCTCCAGTAGAGTTTAGGAAAGGTGGTTAGCAGTTTTGTAGGGAAGCAAGGAAGTGTAATTGCTGCTTCGTTTTTAAAAATCTGCCTGCCTTGGTCATGCTTGTCATCTAATACGTTGGGTTCATATCAAAGGGAAACTGGGAGATAGGGACCGTCTATCTATCTACCTATCTATCTATCTGTCACTACTACATCCATCTTTTACTTAAAAAAAGTTGTTTCTTTTTTTATTGGCAAATGAAACATACGCACGTGCTTCACAAAAATTTCCTACATCACACAGAAGGATCTAGAAAGTGAAAAGCCTCCCCTGCTTCCGCAAGCCGGTTTCAGCTCTCTTGGTTCTTCCACGTGTGCTATGCAAATACAAACACAGACTGCGTACAGGGTCCTCGCTGTTCCACGCCTTGCACTTTTCACTGGGCGGCACTCCTGGGAGGTGCTTATGGATCAGCGCACATAAGTCTATCCCATCCGTTGTACTGGCTGCATAGTTGCAGTATATGGAATGACTGGATGTATTTAACCCCCGCCCCTCATTTATGCTTTACAAACCATACGCAGAGGTATGCCCTTCGTCATTGCACACATGTCTGAGTGTATCTCTAGAGAAAACTTCTCCGTCAAGGGACATGTCCGTGGAGAATCTTGGGATGCTTGCTCTTGGGCTTGGGAGAGCCAGAATTTGAGCATCTGTTGGGTGGATGGCCAGATGTCCTCTAGAATTCAGCTTGATTAACATGGTTTCCATCCTGACAGCAACTATGAAACAGAGCCGATTAAATACAAGGCAGCTCTTGAACCATTTTCTCCTAAAAGGAAGGTGTTTCAAGCACGTGTGATTTCCGGCAAATACAGTCTACTCATTAATTAAGTCCCTCCCTTGGCAGATACAGCACGATCCTGACTCTGAGCACCCAGCACCCCATTAAAATCCCAGAACCTTAAGCTACCACGATGGGCTTGGAATGGGGTTCACTCACTCCGTGGACGAGGGACTTTATGCTTCCGAACGCCGGAGATGTTCCGAGTGTCTGTGCAAAGTGAGACACTCTTTTGTCTGCTTAGGCTCCTGAGGTGTTTACAATTTGTTGCCACCAGAGAACTGTGTTGCGCTCTGTTTGTCATCAGCACTTGGGTGTTCCCAGTCCATGGGACATTTTTCTGCCAGCTTCATGCGTGTTAGCCTCTGGCAGGGCGGGCCGTAAGCTCATTAATAGCTCTGCACGTCTGCAACGTCGTTTGCAGACGCATCCAGCATCTTCCCAAAGCTAAATCTTACAGGGTGTGAGCGTGTCCGAAGAAACGGGTACTGGCATGTGGTAGCTGTTCGGTGTTTCTGCATTTAACCTGGAGTTTGGAAGCTGGGCTTTGCCATTTAATCCTCTAGACTATTAATTATATTGTGGGGCGTACCTGGAAACCTCTGCACGTACTGCACCTCGTTAATCAATGCCATTTGTACGTCTTTTTTTTTTTTTTTTTTTTAAACAAGACAGAACACTAGTTTGCAGGTTCGTTTTGAGAGACCATTTGCTGAAATGTCAATATCAGTAATGAGTAGGGCCCGCTGGTCTGTTACAAATTGTTTTCGTCACCGGTGATCAGAGACGGGAGTACTTGCTGAGCTTTTGAAAGTGTGTGCCTGGTTCTCCTGTTGGTTGTGGGTGGCCGTGGAGTTGGGAGCGCCTGTTGAACACCTATTGCTAATTAGCCCTGCTCTAATAATAACGTAGCTAACGTGCGTTGAGCCCCTGCTCATCAAAACTCTGCCACTTTTTTGCCCGAATTTTATGGATGAGGAGACTGGAGAGGGTAAGTGGCTTCATCGGGGTTCACAGTCTGCAGGTGTAGGGCCAGGATGTGAACGTGGGCAGTTCCTTCCAGCCCACGCCACGGTATCACACAAAGAACCCTGTGAGGCGAATAGTAATATTTCCAGTTTACCTTTGAGAAACTTGAGGCCCGGAATTAAATGGCTTAACCGTAGGTCATTAAAGGGCACACAGCTCATGAGAAACCCTGTGGTCTGAAATCCAGATTCCTCCGTGTTGCTCACGGTTGTTATTTAAGGCGGGACCTCATATGTGGGCCTGTCCCACATACTTGAAAACATCTGGCTTCTCTGGACCCCACTTGCCCGATGCCAGCAGGAACCCCCATGACTGTGCCATCCAAGAATGCCCCCACCTATATCTGATGTCTTCTACTAGACGTCATATTTACGTGTCTTAATTTTCAACTTGTCTCATACCATTATACTACATTGCGTCCCATGGCAATTTTTTAATCAACAGTAATCAACCCCGACTCTTGCTCATGATTTGGGATAGTTAGAATAATTGGAATAATTGTAAGTGCAAATCATTTCAGTACCGAATCAGAGATGAGAGCTAGCATCTCACCTGGCTTCCTGTGTCACAGGTTAAACACACACGCCCACACATGCCCAGAGGCACCGAGATGGCAGGAAAGACTTTTTCAAAGACATTTCAAAAAATGCACATGTGCACATTTCTGCACATTAGCAGGTTGCTTCGGGCAAATTCACCGAGCTGTGTTTGAGTTCTAGTGAGTGAGTTTTGACCTTTTCAAGGGAGACATGGCGGGGGTGGGGGGATGGGGGGGGTGTCATTGAGTTGGAACAGCACAGTGTGGAACCATGGGACAAATCCTCAGCTGTTTGGGAGAAGTTATTTCAAACAGGGTCTTCCTTTTAAAGAGTTTAAGGACGCCAACACATGGGGGGCTTCTGCTGAGACTTGTCACTTTGACCCTAGCGGGTGTTTGCAGAGGCTGCCCCAGAATTTAAGTAGAATAAAAGGCAGGTTAAATAACCTCACATGCCCTAATCCTGGTGGGAACCATTTCTGGTAAATGAAAAATGGTATTGTTTGAAGACATGCACTCGGTCGGAAAATTTTTTGTATGCCTCTCGTGTGGCCGATACAGTTTTAAGTTCTGTGGATGAACTGGGTATAGATTTTGCCTGTTGTTGATGATAAACAATTATTTTCATGCCCTTCCTGTATCCTCAGTACAGGGTAATTTTAAAACATGACTTGCCGACCTCCACTTAGGTCACTAGACAGCTGTAGTACTCACTGTGTAGGACAGGGTTAGAGATTAGTTCTGGCAAATGTACCCTCTGTTTGCCTGACAGTATTGCCCTCATTCATTTAATAGTAAGCGGGTGCCCGGGTGGTTCAATCAGTTGAGCATCTGAGCTCAGGTCACGATCCCAGGGTTGTGAGATCGAGTCCCGTGTTGGATTCCACACTGAGCATGGAGCTGGCTTGAGATTCTCTCTCCCTCTCCGCCCCCTCTTCCTCTCTCCCCCTCTGCCCTCCCCCCACTCACATGCGCGTGTGTGTGTGTGTGGGCGAGTGCGAGTGCTCTCTCTCAAGTTAAAATAGTATGCCTATAGAATATGAAATGTAGTTTTTTGAGAACATATTTAATGAAGAAGTTGATTCATTATGCAGGGAAGGTCATCAGATAATTCTATCTTTTTAAAAAAGCGTCTTTAATCTCATGGAGTTGATTTGGCCTCAGATTTGGATCACGGTTGAAACCATCAACAAAACGAAATGACCGCCTGCTGGGTGGGAGAAGATATTTGCAAATCATACATCCAATAAAGGGTTGATAGCCAAAATATATAAAGAACTTACACAACTTAATGTCAGAAGACAAATAGCCTGATTACAAAGTGAGTGGAGGACTTGAATAGACATGTTTTTCCCCAAAGAAGACGTACAGATGGCCAATAGACACATGAAAAGATGCTTAAAATCACCCGCCAGTCATCAGGGAAATGGAAATCAAAACTCCAGTGAGATATCCCCTCACACCTGTTAGAATGGCTAGTATCAAAAAGACAAAAATAACAAATGTTGTTGAGGATGTTGAGAAAAGGGAACCCTCATTACGCTGTCGGTGGGAATGGAAATTGGCACAAAGTTCTTCAAAAAATTAAAACTCGAACTACCATGCTATCTGGCAATTCCCCTTCTGGGTATTTATCTGAAGAAAATGCAAACACCAATTGGAAGGGATACATGCGCCCCTTTGTTGACTACAGCATTATTTACAATTATTTGTAATTATTTACAATAGCCAAGTGCCCGTCAGCAAACGAATGGATAGAGAAGACGTGGTACGTATGTGTACATGCATGCACGTGCACACACAGAGCAATATCACTCAGCCACAAAAAAAAGAGAAAAGAAATCTTGTCATTTGCTTACAGTGTGGATAGATCTAGAGAATATGATACTAAGTGAAATAAGTCAAAGACACTGTATGATTTCACTTATATGTGGAATCTAAAACAAAACAGCTGAAGAGACAGGAAAATGGAAACAGACCCCCAGATGCAAGAAATAAATTGTTGATTACCAAGGGGGGGGGGCGGCCGGGGGGATGGGAGAAATCGGTGAAAGTGATTAAGAGGTACAAACTGCCAGGCATAAATTAAGTCATGGGGTATAATGTACAGTGTAGAGAATACAGTCAATAATACTGTAATAACTTTGTATGATGACAGATGGTAACTAGATTTATTGTGGGGATCATTTTATAATATATAAAAACGTTGAATCACTGTGATACACACCTGAAAATAATAGGATAGTGTGTGTCACTTATCCTTCTATAAAAGAAAAAACAGCAAAAAACTTGGGCTATTGTTAATCAGTCAAGCCGCAGAACCCGAGGAAACTGATAAACCCAGAAATGCCTTTTGATGAATGACGGGAAGGAATTTGCAGGTGTTGGAGTAAACCTTCCCCAGACGCCCTTACATGAATTTGGAGGTGTTGAGGGATATGCATTTCTTACTGACTGTGGGAAAGAAAAGTTGATTGAAACCGTTGATATTGACCTTTCATCACTACTTCATAAATTGGAGAGGTTGTTTTGAAATCCCCCAAGTCTTAGTAACAGGAAAATAATCTTCCTCCTCCACCTCTTCATACGGCAACTGGGAGTGTTTGAATCACTAACTCCCTTCGCAGGCAGTTCAACTGAGAGCTGTTTTATGTCTGTCTTGCTTTCATAAGGGAAAGACTGCTGATTAAAAAGCTTGGTATTAGAGAATGCTTAAAAAATCAACAAAACAATAGGTTTAGGGCGTCTCTTGGGGTTGTTCATCCTGATATGCGTGCGTATTTATTTGTACCTGTAGCGGTGACATATTATGGCTAAAGATATTCTTTTTTTTTTTTTTTTAATTATATGAAATTTATTGTCAAATTGGTTTCCATACAAACACCCAGTGCTCATCCCAAAAAGGTGCCCTCCTCAATACCCATCACCCACCCTCTCCTCCCTCCCACCCCCCATCAACCCTCAGTTTGTTCTCAGTTTTTAACAGTCTCTTATGTTTTGGCTCTCTCCCACTCTAATCTCTTTTTTTTTTTTTCTTTTTTCTTTTTTCCTCCCCCTCCCCCATGGGTTCCTGTTAAGTTTCTCAGGATCCACATAAGAGTGAAACCATATGGTATCTGTCTTTCTCTGTATGGCTTATTTCACTTAGCATCACACTCTCCAGTTCCATCCACGTTGCTACAAAAGGCCATATTTCATTTTTTCTCATTGCCACGTAGTATTCCATTGTGTATATAAACCACAATTTCTTTATCCATTCATCAGTTGATGGACATTTAGGCTCTTTCCATAATTTGGCTATTGTTGAGAGTGCTGCTATGAACATTGGGGTACAAGTGCCCCTATGCATCAGTACTCCTGTATCCCTTGGATAAATTCCTAGCAGTGCTATTGCTGGGTCATAGGGTAGGTCTATTTTTAATTTTCTGAGGAACCTCCACACTGCTTTCCAGAGCGGCTGCACCAATTTGCATTCCCACCAACAGTGCAAGAGGGTTCCCGTGTCTCCACATCCTCTCCAGCATCTATAGTCTCCTGATTTGTTCATTTTGGCCACTCTGACTGGCGTGAGGTGATACCTGAGTGTGGTTTTGATTTGTATTTCCCTGATAAGGAGCAATGCTGAACATCTTTTCATGTGCCTGTTGGCCATCCGGATGTCTTCTTTAGAGAAGTGTCTATTCATGTTTTCTGCCCATTTCTTCACTGGGTTATTTGTTTTTTGGGTGTGGAGTTTGGTGAGCTCTTTATAGATTTTGGATACTAGCCCTTTGTCCGATATGTCATTTGCAAATATCTTTTCCCATTCCGTTGGTTGCCTTTTAGTTTTGTTGGTTGTTTCCTTGGCTGTGCAGAAGCTTTTTATCTTCATAAGGTCCCAGTAATTCACTTTTGCTTTTAATTCCCTTGCCTTTGGGGATGTGTCGAGTAAGAGATTGCTACGGCTGAGGTCAGAGAGGTCTTTTCCTGCTTTCTCCTCTAAGGTTTTGATGGTTTCCTGTCTCACATTCAGGTCCTTTATCCATTTTGAGTTTATTTTTGTGAATGGTGTGAGAAAGTGGTCTAGTTTCAACCTTCTGCATGTTGCTGTCCAGTTCTCCCAGCACCATTTGTTCAAGAGGCTGTCTTTTTTCCATTGGATGTTCTTTCCTGCTTTGTCAAAGATGAGTTGGCCATACGTTTGTGGGTCTAGTTCTGGGGTTTCTATTCTATTCCATTGGTCTATGTGTCTGTTTTTGTGCCATAAAGATATTCTTAATGATGACCTTGACTCACAAAGATCATGTGAAATTTGGCTGGGGGGGAGGGGTTTTGTTAAAAAAAAAATCAAGAAATAACCCAACAAGTATATTTAAAGGTGTTTAGGATACAGTGTGAATGAAAACAAGTTACAAAATGGTATGCATACATGTCCTGCATTTGGTAAAACCAACCATGTTTTCCAAAATATGAGTAACTGTTACAAGAAAATAAATGTGGGGGCTCCTGGGTGGCTTAGTAGGTTGCGTGCCAGCTCTTGATTTCAGCTCAGGTCATGATCCCAGGGTCATAGGATCCAGCCAGCCCTGTGTTGGGCTCTGCAGTGGGCAGGTTGCCTACTTAAGATTCTCACTCTCTTTCCCTCTGCCCCCATCTCCTGCTCTCTTTCAAATAAATAAATAAAGTTTAAAAAACAAATGTTATTAGAAGTTGGGGGAAAACTCTTAATTCTCCACAAAGCAGTGAATTGACCATCTCTCCAAATGGGGGGGGGGGGGAGCGCAAAGATGTTGAATATTTTAATAGTGGAAAACATGTTTATGTGTTACGACGTGAAAAATGATTATGAAACTGAGCATTTCATCCTATACTTCTAATATAAATGAATGAAATTATGGGATAAGTACATAATATATATAAAGTATATAAAATGTACAAAAATATGCAAGAAATATACAAGAATTATACAGAAAGGTAAAAAACTTTTATTTCACACTATATATACACATTAGTGGACTAAACAAATATTCCTGTCCTCCTGCAAAAGAATTGGAAATAAAAATTTCAAAGTGGTTAAGTGCTTCTGATGGAGGACTAAGATTATTGGCCATTTTTCTTGTCTGTGCATACTTTTATTTTCTCATATCATTCTAAGTACATCTAGTATTTTTTCAAACGGGGAGAGTTAGAAAAACTGTAATATATTACAGAGAGATTTTCACTTACTAAAAGAGGAAAAATTCAACCCAGAAAAATCACTTTTCTTTTATCTGGGCAGCAAAGTCTCATTATGTTGTTTGATAACTGAGCCATTTGAAGATTTTTGTTTTAACCTGGACCTCCTAAGGAAGATGATGCTTTGTAGCCTCTGGTTGTTAGGACTTGAATGATATAAACTTAAATTTTTTTTTAAATGTTTGTTTATTTTTGAGAGACAGAGAGAGACAGAGTGCAAGCAGGGGAGGGGGCAGAGAGAGAGAGGGAGACACAGAACCTGAAGCAGGCTCGAGGCTCTGAGCTGTCAGCACAGAGCCAGACGCGGGGCCCGAACCCACGAACCGTGAGATCGTGACCGGAGCCGAAGTCAGACGCTTAGCTGACTGGGCCACCCAGGCGCCCCTAAATGATACAAACTTAAGACATCAGGGCAGTGAGCAGGTGGAGTGGCTCCACAGGTGCTCAGGTTACCCTTGGGGGGTGAGACCCCCGCCGTCTCTGTACGTGGCTGGCCTGGATGGACACCTGGCTCTTGGCTGAGGAATACAGACACTCGGTGGAAGAAACTCAAGAGCCAAGCTAAGTGAATCATTGTCACTAGGATATGGATTGCGGGATGTAGTCTTTGGAGTTCGGAGAAACCAGAGATGGTGGAGTTCGGAGAAACCAGAGATGGTGTGTTACGGTAGCCTTGTCTTGGAGAATCCCTGTATTCATTAGCGTTTTCAAGGTTCCAAGAAATTCTGGAGCAGGGAGACAAAGGTCATTGCCTCCACAGAAGGGTTTTTAGTGGGATTCCACTGACATCCGGGTAGTGGAGAGCTAGGCAGATGCATCCTGGAAGGGAAGGGTAGGCACTGAAGAGAAGGAGGAGATCTTCCCGGTCAGGGGGGTACCTGAGTCGGTACCTGGTCGGTATAGATCTGGGAGTAACATGAACCTTCTGAGTTCTCGAAACCTAAGGATGCAGTGCCCACAGGGCCGGGTTTTCGTGTGCAGTAACTTTAAATGGTTTCCTGAACACGTTGTGGTCACCTTGAAAAGTGTGTTTAAATCACATGGCGTAAATTACATAAATAAATTCCTGTTTTAAGTCTTAGTAGGGAGACTTGTTACTTGCAGGAATCTTTGTGATTTCTACTGTGTAAATACTTAGTGTAATGTATTTTCATGCATCAGGTTAATTTATATTGAGAAACTTGATTTTTGGTTTAGAAAGTTGAGTGGTATTTAGAAAAATGAGTGGTAGAATTAACCTTCTTCTCACTGTTTCTATAAAGTAGAAACATTTGGCCCTGTTTTCCGCTTGATGTCTGTAGTTCTCATTTAAAGAAGTCATACGAAGTGATGGGTAGAGAACCCCAGACCCCTGTTTTGGGAAGTTGAAAGGTTCTGAGAATTTAAAAACTCCTGCCTACACGTATGTGCCTTGCTTTGCTAAGTTAGGTGTGTAGCTCTTTCGCTCAGAAAATGTAAGCACAAGGGCAACAGATTAGAACCAAGATTACGACTTTTTTCCTGAATAAATGGGGTTGCTTCACCTCCTAGGTTATGTGTTCTACTTGTCTTCATTGCACAGCTCTATTTTTAGCTATGGTTTTGCGCGCGCGCGCGCGCACACACACACACACACACACCCACCCTACCTGCTTGCTATATGCATTTACTTGGATTTTGTTTACATCATCTCTCTTAGAAGAGCATTCATGGTCTGCATCTATGTAACTGGAGTTCCAGGCTCTGCGTCAGTTGTCACATACTGATGTACCGGGAATGACGCTGCTGTCATGGCCTTGACGTTTGTATGTTACCACCTGTATCACTATGAATTGTGAGGATCTGGCTCCCAAATTGCATGGACCAGTTAATTCATAGCCTAGTGGGTTGTATTGTTACCAGTTGCTGTGAATACTTTTCTAGAGGTTTATAATGGAGCGATTTTCTAAAATGGATCGTCACTGCTGAAGAATAATTTCCAAAAGGCTAAAAATGTGTTTCATGTAGATAGTAAACGAACATATGTCATTGGTTTTATTTAACGCAGGAGGGAATTAAAAGAAAATTTGAGAAACTGGAAAAAAGGAATTACTGAAGTGATTTTATTAATGGATAACAAAACTAGTTAGAAAAACAGTACAGTGTACCGTTTGGGGTTATCTTTTCTCCCAGGCCGAAATCAGACCTTATGTGCATTGCTCTAGGTCAGATTATCCGGAACTACTCACAGTTCACAGAGTTGTGAAATAGAGTCGGTCAAAGGTTTGTGCCCTGTTGACTTGGATGGCCCTCGGCAGGCCCACTGGGTGATGTCTGGCGTGCCATTGAAGGGGCACAATGGGATTTGTTTTGCTCCTTTCAAAGTCTTGAATAGTTTTTCTGACATTTTTAAAACAGTTTATTCATTTTGAGAAAGAGAGAGAGAGAGAGAGAGACGGGGAGAGGGAGAGAGAGAGAGGATCCCAAGCCGGCCCCACACTGTCAGTGCAGAGCCCAGCATGCGGCTCAACGCACGGCTCAATCTCAGGAACCATGAGATCATGACCTGAGCCGAAACCAAGAGTCAAATGCTTAATCGACTGAGCCACCCAGGCCCCCCTTTCTGACATCAAAAAATACTTTTTGAGCAGTTTCATTGCTTGAATGCTTACAGTTTTAGACCCTGAGACAAACGCTCTTCTAATTTGTTAAGACCTGTGTGACAAGAATATATGAGACAGGTATTTGGATTTACCGTGTCTGGTTTTGTTACCAGGTACCCCCACCCCTACCCCACCCAAGTGGGATACTGAAAATATGGTTAAGGTAGCACTATTTCTCATCTAAATATTTTGTCTAATGACTGAGCAAATAGGACGCTCCCCGTGCTTCTTAGATTGTTTAAGGGAGAGCTGGGGCATCGTAGCACTGTGCATTGTAAATGAAAAACAGAGCAACTGCAAACATGAGAGGCAGGAGAAATTCCAATACTCTTTGTACACACAGCCAAAATGGGGCAGCCTGGAAAGTGGCACATTTTAGGAACTTTTATAGAAAAAGTTACGTATGTAATCGGATGAGAATCCATCGTTTGACAGCTCAGGTAATCGAGAGCATTTCCGTCATTGCCCCAGATGCCTCATGAGGAGTCATCCTTAGTCTGAAAGGGGTGTGGTGATGGCCAGGTGCCACCTGTGCGCAGGGCGCACGCGCAGACAGGAATGCAGAGCCCCTCCCGTGAACTGGCCTCATTTTCTAGCTGAGGAAACCTTGGGTCCAGAGGAGAGAGGAAGCCGCACTTCCTGGAGAACGTGGCCCCCGACTTCTTGCTAAGTGATGTGAGCTGTTCAATCTAGAGGGTGGCTTAGGGACGCCTGGGTGGCTCAGTCGGTTAAACATCCGACCCAATTTCAGTTCAGGTCATGATCTCAGGGGTGATGGGATCAAGCCCCGGGTCTGGCCCTGCACTGAAGGTGTGCGACCTGCTTCGGATTCTCTCCTTCTCTCTCTCTGTGCACCACCCCCCCCCCCCCCCCCCCCCGCCCCCACTTGTGCTCTCTTGGCCTCTCAAAATAAGTAAACTTAAAAAACTAATAAGGTGGTTATCCTTCACCCACAGGTGTACATGGTAGGTCCCCACATAAAGGTTCACCTAGGTTGCTGTCCGGGGTTCCCTCTTGGGGAAAACCGGGTGGGGCTGCCTCAGGGAAGGTACCCGGAGGGGGGAATGTAGGCGCAGCTCCCCCAGAGTCCGGGTTAGGAAATGGCCCAGGTTCCGCTCCCACTTCCCACGGCGGACTGGGCCCCCCGGTCGCTGGCCCTGACTCTCCGGGGCCCTCTCACCCCGACGGCGGCAGGCAGCTTCCCCTAGGGCTTCCGGAGTCCCGATTTTGAGGTGGAGAATCCGATTGGCTGGCCCCGTCCTCGTAGGTTCTTGGCCAGCCTGTGAATGGCTGCCTTCCGATCAGGTGTTCCTGCAGGCCCAATCCGCGGCGGCTGTGTGTCTGCGCCTGGGTCACGTGGCGGAGCCCCCGGAAGTAGGAGGGGCTGGGCGGGCCCGCTGACGTGTGTCCGCTCGCGTCAGGTGTGAGCAAAGCGGTAGGTTTGGGGCCAGGAGCGTGTCCAGTGATGCGCCTTGGAACTGGGTTTAAGAATTTCATCTGTTTCTCTGTCGGAGTGAATTTGGGATGTCTTTTGGGGCCGTCTTCTATTCGTATTTAGTAAATTTTTCCTCTTTTAGGACGGGAAAGACCGCCTTGGTGACTGGCAGTGTGTGTTGTGGTAGTTTGGGTTGCCATTTCACGCTGAGTTTTCTCTGGAAGCCCTAATGTGACTTCAGAGTACGTAAAAAGGAAGTCAGAAAGTTCTCATTGTTCTGAGGTCCTTGAATTTTCACTAAATATTTATTCTTCGCAATATCTAAAAGGAAACAGGGTTCAAAAGGCAAGGCATTTGGATTAATTTTTAAGGAACATCTATGGGGCTGCTGGCGTGCGTGCCCTGTGTTTGGGATGCGGATGCTGGGGGGCCTTCCGAGGACCCAGAGCGTCCCGCGGGACCAGCCCCGGGGGATCCGTGATGTGCAGGATGAGGACGGAAATCATCCTGGAGCCTGGAGGGAGTGAGAGGGGTTTCCTGACGGTGTAGACGGAGCCCCTGGGAGACTCCGGAAGGAGCAGGGGTCTCGTCTTTGTTTGGGGTGTGGCATCCAGGAACTGGTCAGAACAAAGGCGAGGGCCCGCGTGTTACTCCTCGGAGCCAGGGTCCCCGCGTGGGGACGGACGTCCGGCTCCGTGGTCTGGAATTGCCCTGTGATGGCTTCTCTCCTGGTCCTTCCTGGGACGTTATCTATTGTAGAGCAGTCATTGACTCCGTGTCCCTTACAGGGAGAGGACACACACTGTTTGCACCGTGCAGCGTGTGTGACGTCGGGGTGCCGATCCTGGCAGGAATGTAAGCAGGGGAAGGAGCAGAAAGCGATTTTTAGGGGGCCCTTGGGTTTCCCTATCTCAGTATGACGTAACCGAAGCTTAGGAGACCTTCTGACTGGTTGGGGAGATAGTGTTTCAAACGGACGCTACTTGGGACTACAGTAGATGAGACATCCCTTAGGTTGTAAGAAAGGATTACAGCTTCTGGGCGCCTGGGTGGCTCAGTCTGTTGAGTGTCAGACTCTTCATGGTTTGTGGGATTGAGCCCCCGAGTCTGGCTCTGCATTGACAGCGTGGAGCCTGCTTGGGATTCTCTCTCTCCCCCCCCCCCCCCTCTCTCTCTCTGTCCCTCTCCCATGAGATCTCTCCCTCTCAAAATAAATAAACATTAAAAAAAATAAAAAAGGGTTATAGCTTTTGATCCTTCTGTAATTAAGCCATATTTTGGTAGTGACATAAGACTGTGTAAAGATGGCTTTAATGAAAGGTAAATTATAAGACAGCGTGAGGTGAAAGTAAGTCTCAATCCAGAATTTATTGGGTGCGCATGTGGTATTTTGAGAAAATGTTTTTGGTAAGTAAAAGGCCATGTGGAAAATTCCTCTCTTATTGTAAACACGTTTATTTCCGTTGTTCTTTCGAAGCCCAGCGACGGGCATGATGGACGGTGAGGGGAGCCGGGGAGGGAAGGACCTTAGAGACCCACAGGATCACACAGCTCACGACGAATAAAGCTTCTGACGGTGGGTAAGACTCCAGTTTTGAAAACGATGACTAAGCGTGGAGAGTAGAGGTGGGCGAACTGATCGGAGGAGTCTGATTTGATGGAATGGGTAGGGGAAGACATGGTGGGATCTTGTGGATGATTGATCACCCAAGTCTGCCCTGGGTACCGAGAGCGGGAGGAGCACAGAGAAAGTGTGGCTCTTGCCTGCAGGGAGCCGTAACTATTAGCATTATTATTTTTAATGTTTATATTTGGCACACAGAGAGAGAGAGCGTACAACCAAGGGAGGGGCAGCGAGACGGAGACCCAGAATCCGAAGCAGGCTCCAGGCTCCGAGCTGTCGGCACAGAGCCCAACGCAGGGCTCGAACCCACGAACCGTGACATCATGACCTGAGCTGAAGTCAGACATTTAACCGAATGAGCTACCCAAGCACACCTTATTTTTTTAAATGTTTACTTATTTTTAAGAGAGAGAGAGAGAGAGAGAGAGCGCAGGGGAAGGACAGAGAGAGAGAGAGGGAGACACAGAACCCGAAGCAGGCTCCAGGCTCCCAGCTGTCAGCAGAGAGCCCGACATGGGGCTTGAACTCAGGAACCGTGAGATCATGACCAGAGCCAAAGACACTCAACCGACTGAGCCACCCAGGCACCCTAGGGAGCTGCAGTTAAGAACATCTGAGGAAGGTTATATTGGCACAAACGTGGGTAGAGTTTTAGTAACAACCGGACCCCGCTCCGGTAAAGCAGGGCGGGCACTGTGGGCAGGGCCGTGGATAACAGGACCTGTGATGATAGAAGGTTCTTCCAATTGTGAATGTCCCGGCACAAGTCGTAGGTGCCTGACACTCTGCTGGGCAGCCTTCTAAAGGGAAAACAGGGATAGATTTTATATCTGGAGAGGGGGCCAGGGTATCTGAAGATTTAATTAGAATAAAGAGATACTTTTGTTTGCAGGACCCTTTTCTGGGTCCCTTATGCCCTCGTTCCCATTGGTAAAAAAGGACAAGACATTGGCCAGGCGGACGGCTGGTTTCCGGGATTAAAATGAGATCCATAAAATGTCCAGGAAAGGCGCCTGGCCCGCGGTGGGGAAGCGCTTGGGTTCGTTGATGTTATTTACCTCCTTGGTCTCGCTGACCACCCACGAATGTCAGTACTGGTTTGGGTTTTCCTTCTGGCTGGACTATGAGCTCCTTCCGAGAAGCCGCTCGCGCATCTGTGTGGTCCCTGGCAG
Organism: Leopardus geoffroyi; assembly: GCF_018350155.1. NCBI lineage: Eukaryota > Metazoa > Chordata > Mammalia > Carnivora > Felidae > Leopardus > Leopardus geoffroyi. Next base: position 6,853,860 of record NC_059334.1, on the reverse strand, counting down.
TAAGCGCTTGCTGAATGAAGGGACGAAGTACCTTTTCTTTCCTCCTCCTTCTGCGGGAGGCACTGGCCACCTCTTTGGGGAAGGGGAGAGGGGCGGTGGCGGGTATGAGGTCACACTCAGGTCTTCGGGGATTAGCCTCTAGGTGGTCACCGTTCACTTCTGTCACCGCTGCGGGGAGTACAGTTGCTTTCGCTCTTTATCACCTTTGGGAATGACTAGTACCTTGTATTTCTCTGAAAATGTTTGCCCCCCCCCAAATGCTCTCCTTCTGCGCCCACATTTTAGTGGGCTGCAGTGTGTAAACCTGTCCTTTCCTTCCAGATGAACCTGTTCCTCCAAATTCCTCTATTTAAATGCCCCTTCTAGAAGAGAGGGATGAGCAAAGCCTTCTGAGAGGCAGGGTAGTGAATGGGTGATTTTTTTTTTTTTTTTTTTTTTTATAGTTTGTGTTTTCTTTTACACCCCGGCGAGCAGCTCAGAGAAGGAGCTGGGACTTCCCAAGAGACTCATGATGTCCTTCATGTTGAAGCAGGGGTGGAGGACGAGGGGCTGGGAGCAGGCATTCAGTTCGCCCTTGGTGCGAAGTCTTTAAATCTGGAAACGGTGGGGATGCTGTGCAGCGAGGGGGCAGATGAAGGCTTTCCCGGGGTGTAATCCTGCGTTGTTCTCTCTGGCGAAGAGGGTGATGCCAGCCGCCAGCAGAAGGACGCCTGTGGTGTCCGCAGGGGCACGTCGCACCGTCTGGTCACCGTGAACTTGACGCGGTGCCTGGGGCCCGGCAACCCGCCCTTGAATCCCTCCCCCATGAGAGACCGCAAAGCCTCTTCTCCAAGCAGAGGACAGAAAGAAACTGTTCAATTAAACTGTGTTTGTTGAGACTTAGATGCTAGGAAGAAGGTACTAACTCTGTACTTCGGGTTTTGTAGTCTCAAACTAAGGTCTCATGTGCATTTGTTGTTCATGAGTGAGAATGAGAAAAATTTCAGTGGTTCTTACTGTTCTAATGAAGTGTAATTTTCACAGAAAAATGTAATAAAAACGGAAAAATATAACTAAGTTAATCTGGTGGTCTTATGGTCTCTCCATATCATTCGTGTCTAATCACGCATCATCTTCCCCTCCTAGAAGAAAAACAACTGAATCGTATGTAATTACAGAGTTTGGGACCGAGTTGCCCACAGCCAAGCGTGCCCGCTGTGGTGTCTGTGTCTTGCGTCCGTGGGGGACAGTGGCAGCCGATCTCAGCACTGTTGTCCTATGGGGCCGCCTCCCCCTCACAATCTGTCAGGCTGCCCCCCCCCCCCCCCCCCCGATCAAGGAGGAAATAGTAAACTCTGGAAGGATTGGCTCTTCAAATACAAACTTGTACAGTGGGCGTTCATGCCTTGCTGGGTTTCACGAACTTGAATCTTTTCCTTTCTCAGCCTTGCCTCTTACGCTCGTTCCTTTGTACCCTTCGAGCCCACAGCTCCACTGTGGTTTTTCTCGAGAGGAAGTCAGCAATAGTAAACACTAAACCCTTAGCAGGCTGAGCGTTGCTGCACAGAATTACTGCGCATAAGGCAAGGATACCTCCTTCTGTCCTCTCTCCTCCCATTATCTGTCTGTATGTCACCGGGCTAATGTCTGCGAAGGTTCCTGTCTTAACCGTACTCGGTCTCAACTGAACGTGTAGAGCCACCACGGCCTTATCCGTGTAATTTGGATAATTTCTTCCCCTGGATGCTTGACTGTGCAAGGTGAGCACACTTCCCTGGGACACGAGTCCCAGAAGGAACTCCCCCCTTAGTTTCTAACCAGCAGGTGTCTGTTGTGGAATCAGACCTTCAGCGTTTGCTGAGTACTCCCCGTGCCAGATCCCATGTCTGCCAGTCCCCAGAGAGCTCTCAGCCGCTTTCACCATTCTCTCCTCTCTACAAAGAGTCCATCCACATCTATTTTTGTTTCTGTCCTCAAGCCACTCGCCATCAACACATTAGCCCATCTACCAGGAGGAAAGCGTGCCAATACCCTTTACTCAGGACGAATCAAAAGCAATTTGAAACCGGGAACTTGTGAAAGGATCATGAAATGATTTTGGAATGGAAAAGCAGGTTGGGCGCTTTCATCACAGAGCCAGGCCCATCCTGTGTCTTTGGTGTTCCGTAGTCTTGGCGGGAACCTTTTCCTACTTCCTCACAGCGTGACCTTGGACAGGTTTGCAACCTTGGACAAGTTACATAATCGCTCTGGGCCCAGTGTCTGCCTCTGATCCGCCGGGGATCCTCAAGCCTCCCCCCTTTGCAGGGTTCTCATTGGATTAAATGCAAAGGCATCAAATTAATTTGCACGTCACGTCTGACAGTCGTAGTTACTGTCATTGACGTTATTTTGCATTTACCAGTGAGGATGCAGGAAGGCTTTTTTAGTGACATGCCTTTTGGTGAGTCCCTCACGTATAGTCTTCTATTCAGTCTTTTTGGATATTTTATTTCCTCTCCCTCTTCAAGTAGCAGAACAGGCAGTTGTGGTTTTGAGTCGTGTTCCCTGCTTTTTGAAAGTACTTGTGATCGAATTAAATATTCATGCAGGTAGGGCATGTCATTTGAAGGCGGCATTATCATTGTATCCTCGATAATTGTCTCGTGGCAGTTTGTCTCTGCGTCTATGACTTTTTCTGGCGGACATCATGTTCTTTTGATGCCCCTGCTGCAGTGGGAAAAGCCCGCAGCGCATGAAAGAAATTAACACGACAGAACATTACCCCTCGTGAAGTGTACGGGTTTCTTTCGAAACGTCTCCTTTGAGATACAGGAAGATAAGTGGGCCTCCTTTGCGAGTGACGGAACTATTCAGTCTCCTGGTACTTCAGAAGACTTCTGGGGACCCCGAGTTACTCGATTCTTTTCCTTTAAATGATTCATGAGCAGGGGCCTCGCAATATATTCCGTATCTAGTTAGAATGGCCTCTTTTCTGGGAACATTTTCCTTTTGGTTTTTGGTGTCTCTGGCCCTCCACAGAAGCTGTGAAGAGGAAGAGTCTGGCTTCACCTAAGTGTGTAGCTTGGGGTATCACACTTACCCGCCCTGAGACCCGGTGCCCTCCTCTGTCTGCAGGCTTCATAGCAATTGGAAGATCAAATGAGATCTGCATCAGTACCTTAGTCTAGCTTCTAGCACAAACTAGAAGCTGTTACCTGTATTTTTATAGGTGTCTTTGCAGCTATAAAAGGAGGTCCCAGGGCGCCTGGGTGTCTCAGTTGGTAAAGTGTCCGATTCTGGCTCAGGTCATGATCTCACAGTTCGTGAGTTCAAGCCCCACATCAGGCTCTGTGCTGACAGCTCGGAGCCTGGAGCCTGCTTTGGATTCTGTGTCTCCCTCTCTCTCTCTGCCGCTCCTCCGCTCGCTCTCTGTATCTCTCTCAAAAATAATTAAACATTAAAAAAGAAAAGGAGGTCCAAACTCCCCCCGCCCCCGTCCCTTTTCCTCATGTCACCCCCAGCAGGACATTTGTCTTGGACAAAGGGGAAGGCCCTTCCCTTTCTATTTATATCATAAAACAACTTCTCTGCCCTACAGTCTCTGGGGAGTTGGAAGTTGACCTCAGACAACCATCCAGGCAGCCAGAACACCATCCTTAGACCTGTCACCATCTTTCTGAGATAATATCTCCTTGTAGTCAGTGACTACTTGTCTCTCTTCCTAAAGCATTTTATTTTGGTCCAGGTACAGGGATTTGTGGATTCCCAGACAGATGCCTGGATAAGAGTCCTTTGTCCCACAGGTGAAACTAACATGTGGTATTTGAAGTCAGGGCTGCGGTGACCTTGAGAGTGGTGGCCGCACGTGTGTTTGCTTTAGCTGAATTAAGTGAGCAACTCAGGATTTCTGTGCTTTTCTGCACGCATGCATCGTCTTGATGCAAATGTTAGTTTCTTACAAAGGTAACTTTTCCCTCTTTCTGGGTACCATAATTCACATATGAATTGGAAGGGTGATACTTCATTTTTAGTGGAGAAAGTCTTCAATGAAATGAAATGAGGAAGCGAGTCTGAGGCTTTAAGGGTATGTGGGTGGAAGGCTACTTATCAGCTATTCGTTCGCGTACAATTGATTTGTACACGACCTGTACACACGTTCCGCTCAGCCTGCTGGTGGTCGCACTTAGTGAAGACGAACATTTAAACGCGTTGCCACCCTTTTACTCTAAAGTCGTAATTCTCCTAGTTTGAACGGTGTTCTTTTTTGTGTGTTTATCCTTCTCCGTATCACCAATGAGCAATTATCTGCCTGACGAGAGAAGAGACAGTTTATAAAAAGTGTCTGATTTTACGACTCCAGCTGTACCACTGGGTGCGCTTGGGGTACAGACTTGCATTAGCTTTGGGGTTTACGTGCTTCCTTCTATCAGGCTTTGCCTGATGAAGTTCGCTCTGTATTCTGTGACAGCCAGAAATTAGCTGGGAAGTGGGGAAGAACGAGTTGTGCTATGGACAGAGAACAAGAAGTGAGCAGTAGTTACCCTGGATTTGAGGCGGTTTTTCTTCTAAGCGGTTTAGTACGCAAAGGATGCCTTTTAATTCGCTTCTTATTTTCTCCTAGATTGGAAGGAAGACTGATGCAGAAAAATACCAACATGGTTCAGGTAAATGGATTTTTAATGTGTCCCTTTTCTGCTTGGTTTATATTTCCCATGTTTTCCCACCGAGAAGAACTCAAAAAACTATTTTTGTGGTCAACCTGACATAGAAGGAATGTTTTGGGTGTATAGAGGTAATAGTCAAATGCATATTTGTACCATTTAATTAATTTAGTTACACGTGTATATTTAATAATTGTATATTTACATCAAACAGCAGTAGAACTAATGTTTTTTTCCTACCTCAGAGTAACTTTCTTCCAACTCTTTCCATACACATTTGTTGTCACTGTCTCTGTCATAAGTCACGTTTTTGAAGCATCCGGAACAGGCCGCCATTTATTTGTTTGCAGTGCAGTGTATTTGGAATCCCTGTGTGTGATGCTGTAATTGGAAGGTTTACTCCAAGCTGTAAGTAACTGTTTGCCCGATGTTAGGACAGTTGCTGGTTCTGTTTTTTCTGTGTCGATGAACATCGGAGGTCTCCACTATGTAACAGTTTGTAGCTTTGCTCTGTTAAATACACTTTCCTTCTTTCTTCCTTCCATCTACTCATTCATCCATTTTATTTATCTTGACGTAATTACATGCACATTGTTTACAATTAGAATAATAATCGTAACAGCCACCCCTCTTGTTCTTAGACTGTCGTTATCCTTTGCCCCTGTTCAACTCCTTTACTCCTTATTCTCTCGTTTGCTATTTCTAAACAACACACCGTATGCTTGAAGTGCCATTGATTGATTTCTTTTAAAATTTTAGACTTCTACAGGTGCATATCCCGCTGAGGATTTAGCTCTCGTGTGTAACCCTTTACCCGTCTCCGTTTTGTGGCTCTCGTCTCGTTACAGTGTGTGGATAAATAAATATTTAACGTTTACTTGATTATGACTGTATTTGCCTGTGACTGAGCTTCGTGATATTTGTGTTGAAACGTCTCGGGCTGTTCTGCTTCCCAGTTGGTTGTGCGTGAACAGTTTTATTTCTCTGGAAAATGTTTGACTCTTTTCTCTATCCCCCAAACTCTGAAATTTCCAACTGGGACGTAGGTGGTAGCATCTTTTGATGTCAGCGGTCCTTTCAATCCTGAGGCTTATTTCCTTCAGTTTGAACAATTTTCTTGTACTATTTCTTGGATAATTCCCTTTCTACTCTTTCTTTCTTTTTTTTTTAGATATTTGGGCCCTGTGGTTTGATTCTCTTATTTTCTTATGTTTTTCTTTTCTTTTTTCCTGAACTATTTCCTGTCTCTTTGTGTTTCTGTTCTACTTTCTGAGAGATTTTCTTAGGGTTATTGGACTTTTAATTTCTGCCAGCATGTTTGTGATTCCACACTTGATTTTTATTGGTCTCTGAATATTTTATTTTAAAAAATAGAATGCTGTTCCTGTTTTATGGGACTAGGGACGGTTTGTCTGGGGAAAAGATCTGGGGTTCTAATTACCCCCCTCTCTCTCTCTTTCTTTCTTTCTTTCTTCCTTCCTTCCTTCCTTCCTTCCTTCCTTCCTTCCTTCCTTCTTCCTTCCTTCCTTCCTTCCTTCCTTCCTTCCTTCCTTCCTCCTTCTTGCTTGCTTGCTTGCTTAAAACAAAATTTATTTTACCTTTTAGTTCTGTAGGTGAGAAGTCTGATGGGTCTCACCGGGCCTCAGTTAAGGTGTCTACAGGCCTTCCTGGCGGCTCCAGAGGGGAATGTGCTCCTGAGCATTTTCTCGCTTCTGGAGGCCCCCTTCCAGGTGGGGGCCTCTTTACAGGAGCAGTAGCAGGTCAAATACACCTCGTACTGCATTACTCTGACCTCTTCTGCCTCCCTCTGTCGCATTTTAGCACCCTTATGTTTACATTGGACCCACCTAGATCATCCAGGTTTATCTCCCCCCACTTTTTTTATTATGGTAAAAAACACAAAATTTGCTATATTAACCATTTTTAAGGACGTGGTACAACAGTGTTACCTACATTGACGTTGTTATGCAACAGCCCTCTAGAACTTTTTCATCTTGCAAAACTGAAACCTTGTACCCATTGGTACAGTTCCCCTTTTCTCCCTGCCCAGGCCTCAGGCAGCCACTCGTCCTCTCCCTATTTCTAAGAGTCTGACGGCTCCAGATGCCTCATGCGGGTGGAACCTTCCAGTATTTGTCTTTGAGTGACAGCCTTATCTTAGCATGATGTCCTCAATTCCTTTCCTGTTATAACCTGTGACAGGATTGCTTCATTTTTTTAAGACTGAATAATACAGCATTTTATGTCTGTCACACTTTGTCTTTATCCATTCATCTGCTGATGGACATTTAGGTTGCCTCCACCTCTTGGCTGTTGTGAATAGTGCTGTGGTGAACGTGGGTGTGCAAATACCTTTTTTAAAAAATTAATTTATTTTTTATTAAAAATTTTTTTCCCATTTTGAATTCAACTGTAAATAGCACACAGCGTTACATTAGTTTCAGGTGTGCAATGTGGTGAGTCAACATTCCTGTATGTTACTCAGTGCTCATCGTGATAAGTGTCCTCTTACTCCCCTTTGCCTGTTTCCCCCATCCCCACCCACCTCCCCTCTGGTGACCATCAGTGTGTTCTCTGTAGTTAATGAAGAGTGTGTTTGTTCGTCTCTTTTTCTTTGTTCACTTGTTTAGTTTCTTAAATTCTACATATGAGTGAAATCACATGGTATTTGTCTTTCTCTGACCGTTTCGCTTAGCATTATACTCTCCACCTCCATCCATGTTGTTGCAAATGGCAAGATTGCATTCTTTTTCACGGCTAAATAATATTCCATCACACACACACACACACACACACACACACACACACACACACCCCATACCTTCTTTATCCATTCATCCGTCAGTGGACACTTGGGCTGCTTCCATAGTTTGGCTCTTGTAAATAATGCTGCTGTAAACATAGCAGTGCATGTATCCTTTCCACCTAGTGTTTTTGTATTTGGGGGCAAATACCCAGTAGTGCAATTACTGGATCATACGGTAGTTGTGTTTTTAATTTTTGGAGGAACTCCCGTACTCTTTCCACGGTGGCTGCGCCGGTTTGCACTCCCACCAGCAGCGCACAGGGTTCCTTTCTCTGCACATCCTCGCCAACACCTGTTGTTTCTCGTGTTGTTGGTTTAGCCATTCTGACAGCCATCTGTGTGATGGTAGCTCAGGGGGTGTTCATTTTCATTTCCCTGATGCTGAGCGATGCCGAGCATCCTTTTATACTCTTGTTCACCATCTCTGTATCTTTTCGGGAGAAATGTCTGTTCAAGTTCTTGGCCTGTTTTTTTTTTTTTTTTAATCGGGTTATTTGTTTTGGGGGTTAACTTGTAGGAATTCTTAATATACTCTGTGTACTAACCCCATTATGGTATGCGTAGTTTGAAAATAATTTTCTTCCTTTTCATTGGCTGCCTTTTTCCTGATTGTTTCCTTTGCCACGCAGCGTTTTTAGGTTTCACGTTGTCCCATTTGTCTATTTTTGCTTTTGCTGCCTGCACTTTTTGGTGTCCTACACAGTTAATCATTGCCAAATCCAGTGTCCTGACACGTCCCCCCGGTGCTTTCTTCTAGGAGTTTTATTGTGTCGGGTCTTATGTGTAGGCCTTGAATCCATATTCATGGTGTCCAGTAAGGGTCTAACTACTCCTGATGCAGACTTCTCCCCTGCCCCTCATTTTAACCCCTTCCCCTCTCCTGTCCAGGAACCACCGCCCTCGTTCCTGAGCCTCTCGGGAGCGGTCAGCGGGCTTTTGTTTCCTGCCCGGGCAGTGAGCTTCCTGCTCCGCTCTGCTCAGCAGTCACATCTCTTGTCTGCTCCAATATTCTTTTCTGTTCTCGTTGTCCTTCGGGATTTTTCTCTTTTTTTTCTCTCGTTACTGTAATTTTAATGGGGATTTAGAGGGAAGCAGAGATAAACGGCCCTATTCCCTTGGCCATCTATCACTCCCCAAATCCAGATTGATTTTTGAAATGATATTTAAAAGACTTTTAAAAAATGTTATCTCATAAGTGCTATTGTTAGGTTATACCTCCAAAAAAAAGAAAAAAAAAGGTTCAATCTACTCTCCTTTGTTTCCTTTTTGTTAAAATGTCTAAGGCTAGCATTAATTGAAATAATCTTCCCAAACATTTTTACATTCAGAATAAACAGATTTTTGTTCATAACGTGAGGTCTCCAATGTAAGATGATACCATTTCCTGAGGTATAGTTTTCTTATGGGGTGAAAATCCTTGATTTATTCTTAGGTGTATACACCATATGTTGGTATGATCAGGAGACGATGTTCTTTAATGTAAATGTATTTTACTCGGATGCATCCATTGAACACCTGTAAGCCGAGGTAATGGCAAGCCTAATTTTTATTTGTTTTTCTAGTTAGTTTGTGACAGCACCTTTCTTTGTGACCGTATGCACGTTCCTCGACTTACAGGGGGGGTTGCATCACGATAAACCCATTGTAAGTTGAAAATATCGTTAAGTCGAAAATGCATTTGATACGCCTAACATACTGAACATAACTTCGTCCAGCCCGCCTTGAATGTGCTTATTTAAAACACTCGTGTGTGCCTACAACTGGGAAGAATCCTCTAGCACAAAGCCTATTTTATAAGAACGTGTTGAATAACTCGTGTAAGTTATTCAGTGTCGAACTGAAAATGAACAGCAGAAGGGTTGTGTGGGTACAGAATGGTTGTAAGTTCCCCTCGCAGCTCGTGGCTGCCTGGGTGCCGAGGCTCGATGCCACCTTGGCACCCGAAAGAGCATTCTACCGCACATCACTAGACCAGGCAGAGGGCAGAATTCAAAGTATGGTTTCTACTGAACGTGTATTGCTTTGGCACCACGGTAAAGTGAAAAACACCGGAACTTAAGCCATCATAACCCAGCAGCCATCCGCATTTGGTTATTTACAGGTGTAGCACTATTTCTTACTATTTCGTGACGGGATAAAGAGAGGTTAGACTGGGCACCGCCTGCTGTGAGTAGGTTCTCAGGGCTGTTAAGAGTGGTTTCTTTTGTTCCAGCAACTGTTTGCTCACATAGTTAATTCTGTTGAGAAGTTCAAGATTTCAGCTACCCTGCTTGCTGCATGGTCCTAGGATGTTTATCCTCGGGTCCAGGGATGGGCTTCAAAAAGTTTAAGGTCTTTTTGAAAATTTGACTGGTATTAGAATAGGCTTCGCTTTCATTAGCTGGTCAGTGATGCAGGGCTCATGTGATCCTGCAAAGGGTTGAGGACCCACTTTTAATAGATTGTTTTAGAGAGAAAAAAATAGAATGCCACTGATTAAATTAAATACGATTACAATAAGATAATGTGTTGCTGGCTGCCATTGGATTGCACATCCTTTCACGGGGAAGTGCAAATGGCTGTAAATGAGGGACCGAATGAAGAATGCTCTTTGTCCTTTGTTAGATGCAAAACATCTCCAGCTTCCTGGTTATGCAAAAGCCCCGCTACACATGTGTAACCCAGAAGAGGGGGCATTTATGAGAGTCATGTTTTGGCCTCAGAGCAACGAGCCCCCTTTTAATCTACCCGTAAAGAGGGTAACTTAGTAGTTACCCTTTGTTTTCATCCCGAAGCTGCTGCAGTTAATTTGTGAAAATCAGTTATTTGTTGACAATTAAAGAATGTAGATAAATATATAAAAGGAGAGATGCGTGTATGACATAAAGAGTTGCAGAGTTTAGTTTTCAATTAAGAAAAGATGGTGGGGGGGGGGGGAGTATGGCGCCTGAGTGGCTCAGTTGGTTAAGCGTCTGACTCTTGATTTCGGCTCAGGTCATGATCTCGCGGTTCGTGAGTTCGAGCCCCACATCAGGCTCTGCACTGACAGCACAGAGCCTGCTTGGGATCCACTCTCTCCCTCTCTCTCTGCCCCTCTCCCCCAAATAAATAAACTAAAAAAAACAAAAGATGGGATTTAATATAATATATATTCATGGCACGCACAAAAAAGCTTTAAAAAAAGAGTAAGAAGAGGGTAGGAGTTTAGGGAAGGTCAGTTGTGAATTTTTTGTTTCCGATCTAATACTTTAATGTTTTTACTGATAGTGACGTAAACTGGATTTGTAAGGTGTCTTTCAGCTCGAGAGTCTTAGGGTTCCATTTTCAAAGTGGTTAAGCTGAAGTTGCTCCTTGATTCTAGGCACATCACTGAGATTTTGGGGGTTGCACGAAAGCGTCTGGTTGGGCGAGTTCTGAAAGAAGAGACAAGACCCTGCCCGAGGAAGCCTACCCGAGAGTAACTGCAAGGAGCCTGTCAGTAGCTGCAGAACAGCAGCAGTTGGAGGTACGTCACAGCCAGAGTTGGGGTCCGGCCTGCTGTGCTTGGTGTCTGGAAGGGAGGCTGTCCTTAGGGCAGGGCCTCACTCACCTTCTGGCCTCAAATGCAACTTGACTGAGTAGGGGGATGTTGCTCTGATCTCCTCCTTGAGCAGCTCTGACTGGGGCCCTTCCTGTTGCCCGAAGGACAAGAAAGACCATAAAGGCAACATGCAACTCCGGGCAGATGGAAGTGATAACACATTTCTGGCCAGAGACCTCCCTGCCTTTTATTGTGGGAACGCGGAAGCCAGTTTCAAAGCTCAGTGTCCTTTGGACCAGCTCTTACTTACTGGCTTTACTCTTACCCTGAAGGACATCAAGGCTGTATCTGATTGGGTAGTGGCTGCATCAAGTTGACTGATGCCCTGTTGGTCATGAACTTTGACCTGCTTTGACACCCTCCTCCCCCACAGTTATGTTGTTAAGTGGTTACCTTATTTCCTTGCTTGTTGCCTGTAATTCTTATCTCTTCAGTAATGTTTATAGTCAAGGTCAGGGTCACCCATTATTTCATATCCTGTGACCTTCAGTGGCTGTGTGGCTTTTGACGCACTCACTCTTTTATTGTGGAATAGCCCACGTCACGTCATGTGTCACTTTGATCCTTCAGGGATCTTTGTTTTTGTTTTTATTTTCGGTAGTGGAAATATTTTGTTTTTATTTTGGGCACTGTCAGCGCAAAGCCCACCGTGGGGCTCGATCTCACAAACTGTGAGACGGTGCCCTGAGCCAAGATCGAGAGGCGAATGCTCAGCCGGCTGAGCCACCCCGGCAACCCTTGGTTTTCTTTTAATCTACCAACGTAGAACACAGTAGATGTGCCTGGACCAGGTATTTTACATCTTTGGTCCTCACACCGTCCTGGGAATATTAAACAAGTCCCATTTTCCAGATGAGGATACGGAGGTTCCAAGTGGTTCAGTAACTGGCCGGCTGTTTCCCACCGCATACCTGGCAGAAACCACATTTGGCAGTCGGTCTGTCTGTCTGTCTGTCTGCTACTCCACGACGCGGAGACAGTGTACCATGCCATCCCCCTTCTTGAGGCAGGATTTGACAAATAGCCTGATGCTTGTGGAAATCGTCCGCTCTCCTTTGTCCACCATCGTTTGCTACTTGTTCCCAACGCATGGCACGCTTACTTGGTTTATAGTTATGTTTGCGACATGTAAGGAGCAGAGTGAAGTTTAACGTTTTTCAGCGGTTACTGTTTCATAATTTTTTTGAGGATGTATTCCTGGTATGAGACATTATTAAACATGTCCCTTTCGAAACATAGGCTCTCACGCCTTCACAGGTCAGTTCAGAGTTGACCGTGAGGCCAGTAGAGGAGGTGGGAGTGGACTTTCATCGTCCTGACGCAGCCCTGTTGTGTCTGTGGCATCGTGTCACCGTCACCTGGACCCTTCCGGTACACAGTTAGGGAAGATGACACAGGAGAGAGATGCTGTTCTGCCAGAAGTCCTGGCTTGTAGTTCACAGAGGCTGTTCTGCAACCCAAATCCTTTAAAATGTAGACTGTTCAGGTGCTCAGTGTTGGCCGAGTGGTCACATCAGTGTGTACAGCTGGGATGTTGTCCTGAAGGATGTGAGTCTTAAATTTGAGTCTGTTTAAGAATAAATGGAATCTACGTGGGTTTTTTTTGTTTTTTCAATAGTGGGCTACATGATTTGAAAATCTGTGTATTTGGGCTTCTGAAATATTTTTTTTTTTTCCAACGTTTATTTATTTTTGGGACAGAGAGAGACAGAGCATGAACGGGGGAGGGGCAGAGAGAGAGGGAGACACAGAATCGGAAACAGGCTCCAGGCTCCGAGCCATCAGCCCAGAGCCCGACGCGGGGCTCGAACTCACGGACCGCGAGATCGTGACCTGGCTGAAGTCGGACGCTCAACCGACTGCGCCACCCAGGCGCCCCGTGAAATATTTTTAATTTGATTAGTAGATGCTGTGTAGACCCATAAATGTTTTATTTTATTTTATTTTATTTTTTTTATTTATTTTGAGAGAGAGTGCGTGCACGTGAGCGGGGAAGGGGCAGAGAGAGAGAGAATCCCAGGCAGGCTCCACACTGTGTTGGAACCCGACGCAGGGCTTGAACCCATGAACCGTGAGACCGTGACCTGAGCTGACACTTCACCGACTGAGCCACCCAGGCGCCCCCGACCCATACTTAAAATCTTCACTAAAAGCCTGGGAGGTGGCTGGGAGGTGGGTGTGGTCTACCTCCTTTGAGAGGCTAACCAGCCCAGGCAGTGACCTTGTGAAACCTACCCGCCCCTCCCACCAGAGACTGGTGGAGCCCTTACTCCCAACTCCATACAGGTCTGATTTCACAGGCTGTGATTTTGACAATTACCCATCCTGGCTGATTAGACACAACGGTGACGTTTAGACTGCGGATGCGTCCAGGAACTTCTTTATGCTTTGCATCAAAGGCAGTCTTCTAACAAACAGTTAAATAAGCCTCATCGCCACAGTGGCGAAGCCTTCTCGATGGGGCTGGTGCATCCCTGGTGAGACTGGGTCATGTGGTTTTCCGGGACCGCCCGGCCCTTGAGAACTGGGCGCGTGTGTCACACGTGCTCCGGCCGCACGTGTTTCCCACAGGCCTTCTGTGCTGCGGTGGCAACCGGTTCCTCTCCCCTGCACAGCTGCTTCCGAAGTACTTGGGCCACACAAGCACACAGGTAAGGGCCACGTTTTATAGGAATCTCAAAACCTACAAAACATGCACACCTCGAAATTTCAGGTATGCGGTGTCAGTGTCACTATAAGTGAAATTCCTTTTTGTTTCTAAATGTATTTTTCCCCTGGTACTACATCGATAAGCTCAAATAACAAAATTCAAACCACCACGCAGAGGTAGGCACCAAGAGATGATATTTCGATCCTTCCAGATTTTAGTCCTAGGAGTGAGTAGATTTATTAAAAAGAACAGAATTAGAACGGTAGTGTTCTGGATCCATTTTTATTTATGGCTTCAGTGTTTTCCCCATGGTTTAAAATTTTCTTTTGCAACGTGCTTAAAAGGGGCTGAAAAGTGTTCTGTGTGGGTAATACCAGAAGTGATCCCATCCTGTTACTTGATAGACCTAATCCTTTTTCAGTTCAGTTAGTACCTCTCCAAATCAGGCCACGGTGATGGGAGAGTATTAAAATAAACATAATTGCCAAAAGGTTCCCTGCGTCCTGTAAAATAACTAATGATGGTTAAGTCTAGGGGATGAGGGGCGCCTGGGTGGCTCAGTCGGTTGAGCGTCCAGCTTCAGCTCAGGGTCATGATCTCGCAGTTCGTGGGTTCGAGCCCCACATCGGGCTCTGTGCTGACAGCTCAGAGCCTGGGGCCTGCTTCGGATTCCGTGTCTTCCTCTTTCTCTCTGTCCCGCCCCCCTCTCAAGCTCTGTCTCTCTTTTCTCTCAAAAATAAACAAACCTTAAAAAAAAAAAAAAAAAAGACTCGGGGATGAGAAGACCCAGATGACTTCTGCTGCCACATTGTGCAATGAACACGACTTGTAGATTTCCCAGTACAAATGCCATGCATGAAGGGAACACTGGGAATTCTCTTCTGACCCGGACGCTTTGCAGCCTGCTTTCTTCGTGCACTGAGGTGACCCACCTTTGACAAGTAACTGGTTTTTCCGCACTTACACGAAACTGTTCAACTTCTGATTTGCAGATATCTCGCCCTACCAGTTGCTTACTTTATTTGATGCTTCGTGCACTAATTGAGCACGTCCCCCCTCTGTTTTTGGCTCTTTCACATAGGTTACACCCTAGGGCAGACAGCTGCACTGACCTGAGGAAGCCGCAGGCATCCTCAGTGATGCTGCTTTTCCAGTTTCCTGGAGAGACGTTCACAGTGCGGTCCTGGCATGGCTTGTGAACCGGAGTTCTGTGTTCTGGGGGGAGCGGGAGTCCTCCAGCTGGGATGGGTGACCGTGTAATGGAAGTACTCTGCCAGGAACAGGCTTCTGGGAAGCAGGGACCGTAATGTACTGTTCCTTATTGTTCTCGTATAGACATCATTCCGAGATTATCACCATCGCCATCATCGTCTCAACCAGGCCAGTGCTTTCCAGACATGGTTCCTTACTGCCCTTGGGATTCCGGTGTGCCTGGGGGCGGGGGTAGGGCTGCGGGAGGACAGGGCCTTCGACTTCCTGATTGTCCCATCAGCCAACAGCTCGGCTTCCGTATGTTTCATACCTGAACCTCCACAAGGTTTTGTTTAAAGAAAGGATTCTGCTGCTCAAGGAAGTAAAGACTGAGGGTCACTGTGGCCTATAGAACTTATGAGAGGTTGGGAAATAGAAGGAAAATTGATGTTCACGTAGTGAATCGATGTTCACGTTTCTCTTGTAGTGACACTGTGCTTCTTGGGTTTGGTACTTAACATAATCCCTCCAGTGGGAATTCCCATAGACCGAGCTAGTGGTTTCTGTAGATGTGTCTCAGAGGAAGTTCTAAGGTCAGCAGAGATGAAGGGGTAGTAGTCTTAACAAGCACTGGCAGTAGAATGAATCTTTAGCGATGGGATCAGCAGATCGTGGTAATTGTAATCTCTTAGGGGCGTAGGAGACTGCTTTCTCTGGGAGGGTCGATGTGAATAGTAGGAAGATGTCCTTGCCGTCGGTGATGTGGTGCATGACATTGAGGCTGACAGTTTGTGAAATCTTCATGACTCTTCCTAGATTCTTTTAAAACATTTGGGTGGGCTATCCTAAATTGAAGATTGATATCGATGAGTCCCAGAACTGACCACTCCTGAATCAGTAACTTTAGCTGCGTTTGGGCCACAGCTCACTTGACTAAGTCAGGAACTTCCCTAAAGACTTTTGTAACCAGGGGAGAATGAGGACCTAAGGAATTTACGGTGTCTAATTCACAGTTGGCGCTCAGAATCCTTAGCCAATGGTTAAAAATATTAACTGATTACAGGATGGTTGAGGCAGGAATGTCCATATGTGAAGATCTTCACCTGAATACGTATTTGGTTATTCAAATGATGAGATTAGTTTTGTGAAAACTGGAGAGAAAATTCTTGCTTATCTGTATCAAAAAAGGGGTAAGTTATGCCCAATTTGCAAATGTAACAGGATGCATTAGAGTCAAATAGGGTCTGAGCTATCTACATACTTACTACCACAGCTCCTGGCCTATTTCCTGCCTTTATTTTCCAGGGCTTTATTTTCTGTGTACTATACAAGCCACTACATGTGAATGAGTGGTACCCCCGGACTTGTGCAGAACTACAGCCCTGCATATATCCATCCATCCACCCACCCATCATCCATCCATCCATCCATCCACCGACCCACCCACCCACCCACCATAGCCATCCATCCATCCACCTACCCATCATCCATCCATCCATCCATTCATCCATCTATCCACCCATCCACCTACCCACCATAGCCATCCATTATCTACCCACCCACCCACCCTCCATCCATCCATCCATCCATCCACCCATCCACCTACCCACCATAGCCATCCATTATCTACCCACCCATCCACCCACCCACCCTCCATCCATCCATTCATCCATCCACCCACCCACCCACCCACCATAGCCATCCATCCATCCACCTACCCATCATCCGTCCATCCATCCATCCATCCACCCATCCACCTACCCACCATAGCCATCCATTATCTATGCACCCACCCACCAACCCACCCACCCTCCATCCATCCATCCATCCATCCATCCACCCACCCAACCACCAACCCACCCACCTACCCACCACAGCCATCCATCCATCTACCCACCCATTCACCCTCCACCTATCCATCCATCCATCCATCCATCCATCCATCCATCCATCCAATAGCTGTTAAGCATCTCTGCTTTGTATCACACACTTCTGGGTACAAGCCTACAGTGGTGAGTAGTGCAAACTAGATCCCTTTTCTCATGGAGTGTATAATCTAGTGGGAGCGGGTCAGGGTGATTCAGGGAGACAAGTGATACAGAGATAGATAAACAAGACTATTTCTGACACGGATAAGTGCTGTGAGGAAAATAAAATAGGGTAACAGAATTTTGGTGTAGGATAGACTGTTGTGAATTGGATCTAAAATGTACAACTTGTGACTTATTGGCCATTTACTTCTTGTACTACCCGTATTTTTATATTCACCGTCTTCAGTAATCCTGAGAGGACATGAGATCCCTCTGTGTTTTTTTGTGGGAACTAAGCTGTTTCTCAAGGGGCCAGCATTCAGTGGTGGAAACTGAGGTAACTTGGTTGTTAAAGTAGTTTGTGGAACTAGAACTAAAATGCTTAGTTGCTGGTCCATAACATATAAAAAGAAATTTCAGATCCATCGTGGGAAGAAGTGTAATCTACTGCTCACAAGGGGGAAGATAGAGAGTTGGACTGATTCTCTCTTTAAGCGGCTTCTTGCTGCCCGTGTTCAATGGGTCACTGAATCTCACTGATTTGTTTCCTTTGCAGTGTCCCTCTCCTTGCCTGCCTTATTTTGTCTCTTTTCATCAGCTTGTCCCCACTCTGGTAAGGTCCTTGTTCCTGTAGGCTGGTCTTCTTAAATGGCCTTCCCCTGGGTGTCTCTGCCTCTGGTCCAGCTGACAGTTTAGTTTTTCTGATGCTGCATTCGTAATTCTGTTCCTGTCTTTAGAGCCTTTAGGGATGACTGTCCCCTTGTTTTGTGATAAAAGCCAGACTCACTGGCTTGGCATTGGAGACCCTCAGTGATCTGGCTCCAGTCCATCTTTCCAGCCTCATTCCTGCTCTTGCCTAATGCAGACCTTTGGTTCCACCCAGATGTTCTGCCCCCTTTGTGCCTTCGCTCAAGCTGCTCTGTGAGACTCATTCGTTTCATTTTGTGCCTGCTTGACTCCCATGTGCTGTTCTATGTCCAATTCAAATAGATCAGCTCTCTCTCTTTCGGGCCACTTTAAAGATTCTGTTTTGTCTTTGGTAGTCCTGGTTTGCTTACGTCCAAGTGGGGAGTTCTCTTTCCTTTCCTTTTCCTGATTATGATTTTTTAGATTTTTCTGAATCTGAAGATTGAAGTTAGGAGAATTTTACCATTATTTATCAGAATAATGCCTCCTCCTCATTTTTTCCAAGAAATTCCACGAGGCACATTACACAATCTCACTTCCTGGTCTGTGTCCCTTTTTTGTATTCTTGTTATCTTTGTCCTTGTGTGTCCATTTCTGGACTGTTTCTTGGCATTTTTGTCTTTTGGTTCACCAATTTTTTTCCCTAGTTTATTTTTAATCTGTTCAGATCGTTCTTTGTAAGAAAGGGATTTTTATACTTTCAAATTTTATTTTATTTTAGTTTTTTTAGTTTTTTTCTATCTCACTGCTTTATCTCCAGAGCCTAGAGAAAGGTGCAACGTCTAGTAACATAGGTGCTCAGTAAATATATGTGTGTGTGTTTTTTTTTAACTGTTATTTTTGGTCCTCTCGTAAGTTAACTTGGTAATATTTTTTTATTAAAAAAAATTTTTTTACTGTTTATTTTTTGAGAGAGAGAGAGAAAGAAAGACAGAGCATGAGCGGGGGAGAGGGGGGTAGAGAGAGAGGGAGACACAGAATCCAAAGCAGGCTCCAGGCTCTGAGCTGTCAGCACAGAGCCTGATGCGGGGCTTGAAGTCATGAACCATAAGATCATGACCTGAGCCGAAGTCGGACGCTTAACTGACTGAGTCACCCAGGTGCCCCCAACTTGGTAATATTTTTTAAATAAAATTATACTCTTTTTCAAACTTATTTATTGAGATGTATTAAATATGTTTATTTTATGTCGGCTTCCAGTATTTGAATTTCCAGTATATGAAGTCTTTTCAGATGGGATTCATTCGCCTGTGTCCATTGGCACTCACTCATGGTGACTTACTTCCTTGTGTGCTTGTGCCCTATTGACTGTGAGCTCATGTTCATTGGAAGTTTTATCTGTGCAAGTTCTTTAAGACCTAGATCCAAGTATTTATACTTGTTTCTGTCGGGTACCCGTAGACACTGTCAATTACATTCCCTGCTCGACGTTTTTTGAATTTGGAACTCAAAACTACAGAGTACTACTTGTTGGTTATGAATTCTCAAGTGGGATTTTCCACCTCACCTCACCCCTGTCCCCAAATGTACTCGCTTTAAAAAGAAGTCACCCGTGGGACTCCTGGTGGCTCAGTCGGTTAAGCATCCGATTTCAGCTCAGGTCATGATGTTGCGGTTCACGGGTTCGAGCCCCACATCGGGCTCTGTGCTAACAGCTCGGAGCCTGGAGCCTGCTTAGGATTCTGTGTCTCCCTCTCTCCCTGCCCCTCCCCTGCTCATACTCTGTCTCTTTCTCTCTCTCAAAAATAAATAGACGTAAAAAGAATTAAAAAAAAAAAAAAAAAAAAAGGAAGTGACCTGTATCCTGAGGGCATAGTTCTGTGAGGCCCAGTGCGATGCAGGAATCTGTTCAACTCCCCCCTGAGCTGTCCTGGGGTCTGTCTCCTCCCCTGTTCCATGTAGTGATTAGAATGGAGGGTCAGGGTGACCGAGGTTCTTGTCTTGGTACTTTCCCATTTCCCAGATTCCCCACTTTTACTGTCTCTTACTTGACTGTCATCTCACCGGTGCATTTAAAAAGATGTTGTATTTTCTTCTTCTTCTTTAGTTATTTTTGTCTCGGTGAGGGGGGTAGTTTAAGGTATCTGTTGTGTCATTCTGCGGAAAGGAAAGATCTGTTTTTGTTGCTTTGGTTTTAGTAAGTGCCTTTAATAGATAAAGTGGAAAGACATTTAGGGCAGAGCTCAAAGAATTATTAAAAATTGAGGTATAATCCCAGTTTCTCCTTTAGAGGGTCTGCCATACGCTGTTGGATTAGGTCAGCAGTGAGGTGGAAAGTAATACCTTGTAATATGCTTCTGAGTTCCACAGACCTTGATGTCTCTGAGACATTACTTATTGAAATGAAGAGTCATTTTTGTTCATGGAGTTGGTTAATTGTCTAATGTTTTACTATGTAACATAATTTTACCTTTTTAAAAAAAGTTTATTTATTTTGAGACAGAAAGAGAGCGAGTGAGGGAGGGGCAGAGAGAGAGAGAGAGGGAGAGAGAGAATCCCAAGCAGACTTCTCTGCAGTGTCAGCACAGAGCCTGACGCAGGGCTCAAAACTCGCGAACCTGAGCCGAAACCAAGACTTGGACGCTTAACCGACTAAGCCACCCAGGCCCCCCTAATTTTACCCTTCTGAGTGAGCTGTGATTCCTGAGTAACTCCTCCAATAGAAGGGGGTGTTATTTGTTATATTTTTGTTATGTGCTGTCTGCCAAGGGTCCACGTGCTGGCGTCCTGAGAGCCTCTGACGTACCTTGGTCTGTTTACTCAGTGTTAACACTTCATTCGATTCTAATTCAGAATATTATTCGTAAGTGAAAATAGTTGGAAGTAGTAGACTGTGCCGGTGATATAAACAAGAAACCAGTCAAGAAGAAATTGTGAATGTTACAGTTTTTTTTTTTTTAACGTTTATTTATTATTGAGAGGCAGAGAGACACAGAGCATGAGCAGGGGAGGGGCCGAGAGATGGAGAGACACAGAATCTGAATCGGGCTCCAGGCTCTGAGCTGTCAGCACAGAGCCCGACGTGGAGCTCGAACTCACAAACTGTGACATCATGACCTGAGCCGAAGTCGGACGCTCCACCGACTGAGCCAGCCAGGCGCCCCAAATGTTATGGTTTTATATGCACAGTACGTAGACCTGCAGAGTCAGTTTTATGATTTGAAAATCCAGTCGGCTCTCTACTCTGGGAGTTCCCCGAAACAGAGGTGTGGCAGCAAGAAGCATCACCATGTGACAGAGATAGGTAACATGTGCTCCCGACCCTGCGTGGACCACACACTCTGGTGTGAACTGTCATTTTCTCTTTTTGAGAATCCCATCTTAGGTTAGTTTTGCTGAAAGGGACCTGCTCTCTGGGTTACTGACCTCCCGTGTGTGGCCTCGGTCTGCCTTGCCCACGTTCGATAACAGTGTCCTGGAATCACCAATGTATCTGGCATGACTTAAGCCAATGAATAATTTTTTACACGTGTGTTATGGTGCTAAGCAAATGTTGAGTGGAATAAAAGTTGATTTAAATTGGTAGAAAGCTCAAGTGGTGATGACAGAGCAGATAACAATTGCCCGGTACAGCTCTGTATTTTGAAATCTTGAAAATTAGTCGTGTGCTTTAAATATTTGCCATGAAAAGAAGCAGAAATGTGATATGGTGAGCATGCCAGCTGCATTAATAGCCTGTTTTGTCAGCCATAGACTTTTATGTAAGACCATATGATGGTTATACATTTTAAAATTGTTATTTCAAGGGCTTAGAGGAATTAATCTTTGTTACGGGTTTGTTTGTTTTTTTGAGTAACTGATGAGGAATTTTAATTTTATAAAACATGTTCACATAACGGATCTTCACATTGAGTCACAAAGAAACGGCTGTTTGTTTGTAAAATACTGTCGTGTTTACTCTGAATCAGCATTGGTGGAAATAGTTTTGAAGGTGGAGCATTGGTGGAAATAGTTTCGAAGGTGGAAAATGGTTTGCGACCCACGTCATAAATATTTTTAGGCTGTTAAATTATTTAAACAAAGCATTCACTATTTATTTTTTGCTCAAAATTTGATTGCACAGACTTTTCTCAGAGTTTTCCTGTTCTTCTCTGTTGTATTTTTCATGCAGTGAATGCATTTCTGAAAATTGTATCCACGATATTTTAATTTTTGTTTATGTTTTATTGTTTCTATTTATTATTTATTTAGCAGAGGAGAGAGACAGAGAAGGGGAGAGAAAGAGAAAGGGAGAGAGAGAAAGAGAAAGATCTCTAGCAGGCTCCACGCTCCGCACGGAGCCCAACATGGGGCTCGATCCCATGACCCTGGGATCACGATCTGGAGCTGCAGTCAAGAGTGGGACGCTCAACTGACTGAGCCACCGAGGCGCCCCTTAATGATATTTTTTGTACAATAAATTAATTTAGGTTGACAAGGAAAGTTCATAAATTTAAAGGGACTTCTTAAATCCTTTAGTAAAATGAAGAAAGCTTTTTTGATATGGAGAAGTCTTTTCTCTTTTTATGCAGGGGTTTTTAATCTTGGACCATTCCTTTGATAATTTATTTATATCACCTGCAGAGATGTGTTGGCTGTCTTTGTTTTGACTGTATATATTTATTTCTCCCTGTATTGATTTAGGAACGAAACCATAGTGGAAGCAAAAATTACATAAGAAATAGCTCATTTGCAGAATCTTTTTCTTCTAAAATGTTTGGTGGAAAAGTGTTTAATTATTAATGCATTCACTTACAAACTCCCACACCGCCAGAAAAGCCACCTTTAAGAAAAATATTTGAAGGCATGATTATTGTCCTGACATTATCACGTTCCATTGTTTTTCTCTTCTGTCAAAATGAGTGAATCGAGGGGCGCCTGGGTGGCGCAGTCGGTTAAGCGTCCGACTTCAGCCAGGTCATGATCTCATGGTCCGTGAGTTCCAGCCCTGCGTCAGGATCTGGGCTGATGGCTCAGAGCCTGGAGCCTGTTTCCGATTCTGTGTCTCCCTCTCTCTCTGCCCCTCCCCCGTTCATGCTCTGTCTCTCTCTGTCCCAAAAATAAATAAACGTTGAAAAAAAAAATTTATAAAATGAGTGAATTGAAATGAAATAAAACTGAGTGATCTTTCTCAGCGATGGGGCCTAGTGGTTGGGGGTGAGTAGCTGGGGGTAAGGAACATGTAACGAACACCCACTTGCAATCCAGGGTCTGTTTCCAAACTCTGTCCTGTCATAAACTTAGTTTCCTGTGAAGAGTGTGTGAAGTTCTTAGCCTTGTCGGGTAGGATAACCCAGAACAGTCTCACTGCACGGATTTATAGCTGTTATTTCCGCTTTACTCCTTAGCTCCTTAATCAGCTGTCCTGTGTCGTCTCTGACGTTGTTTGCTTTATATAAAAAGTACTCTGTGAACAGTTTTGGATAGTCTCTTCTCTAAACATAGTATCATCGGCAGGGTGCTTTTTTTTTTTTTTTTTTTTAATGTTTATTTATTTCTGAGAGGGAGAGAGAGAGGGAGACACAGAATCTGAAGCAGACTCCAGGCTCCGAGCTGTTAGCACAGAGCCCGACGTGGGGCTCAAACTCATAAATTGTGAGATCATGACTGAGCTGAGGTTGGATGCTTAACTGACTGAGCCACCCAGGCACCTCCCGTGCCTTTGTATCCTAAGTCCTAGATCACTAATAAAAACCCTGGGACTTTGTAGGGATTTTCAAGAGCTTCCTTCATTCACCAAAGTTTTGGTGTCACCCTTACCTTCTAGGCCCTCCTTTAGATACTTTAGGTTGTGAACCACATTCAACAGAAATACCAAAACCCCAAACCTCAACCTTGGAGCTTACAGCCTGATGGAGGAGAGACTTCGGATGAACTAGATACACGAGTTAAGTGCATGTGTGCTAGGTGATCAGGGTTCCGGCCAAACTATAGCTGAGAGCGGGGGTGGGAGTGTCAGTCTGAGTGTGTGTGCACGTGTGTGCACGTGAGCTCGCCCAGGGGTGAGTGTCGGGAGGGCAGGGCAGGCCTCAGTGAGAAGGGCACAGAGGAGGAGGGAACGAGTCTGCTGTGTCGGGGCAAGAAGACGGACACCCACATGCTCCCCTTGTCCCAGATCCAGGAAACCAGGCTCGGCCTGGTGCCAGGAGACAGCACCTAGGCACAGATCGCTGGTTCAAACCGGGATTTGTCACAGCCGCCGCCCGCCCTGTCCACCACCCGGCTGACTTCAAAGGCAACTTTTTGTTCATCTTAAGAACCTTCCCGGCTCCTAGCAAAGTGTGTTCTCCATCACCAGCACTGAGGATTGAACCGTGTCTGCTCTCGAGCAAAAGTCACGAGGAAGGGGCGAGGTAGATTCGTTTTCTCTGCTCAGCTCGCAGAGCCCCACGTTTATAGCCTCCTTCCGCGAGCCTCGGAAGAAGGTTGAGAAATAACTTCTGGGAACTACCATTTCTGCTATTTAAAGGCTGTTTTTCTCTATTTAAAGGCTGTTAAAAATTACTTTGCTTTAAAAGTATTTTCGTTCTTGTTTTATTTGGGACGTTTCAGAAGAGTGCAGTTGTAGTTGTGTAAAAATTGACAGAAGTTGTAGCCTACAGGGACAGCAGTGTCAGAGATGGTGACAGTGACAGGGACTCCATCCCCTGGAGATGTTGCCTCCTGTCTTGTGTATGAGGAGCCGGGAAGAGGCAGGTTGCTGGGATCGTCGGGTCCAGTGTCACGTTTAAGTCAGAACTGGTAGCAGGTTAAAGGAAGGCACCCCATGGGCTTGATGAGGGATTGCCTGGTCCCGAGCACCTCTTCCCACTCCTGTCACAGCCCTGGGGGAGGGACAGCGAGTGACTGGGCCCTGTGGACGTCCTGCACGGTCCAGCAAGGTTTTGGGGTGCTGTCATGATAGGGGTCCCTACGTGCTGCTTTTCTTTCTTGCTCGAAATGAAGGAAAAAACTCCTTTCTCTTTTTGGAGAACATACTTGTCAGCCAACGTGCTGTGTATTGTTTCGTGACTTTGGTTTTAACGACTCTTAAGTGTCCCCAGCACTCATGCTCAGAATCCTGACCGGAATGATTTGCTGTGGGGTTTTCCAGTCAGGCTCAGTGAATTTCAGCGGCAGGCAGAGCCTAGCTCGGTGTAACTGCTAACATCACGGTGTTGTTCCCTCTCGGAGCCAGTTTGTGCCAATGACAGTCAGTGTGTTAGCTGAGGCTTTGGGACGCAGACTGAGTAGACCAATCGCTTTCCTTTGTGCTGGCCATGCGTTCTTTTCTGATTAAGATTTAAGTACGTAAGGGATTAGGATGGGACTGAACTGGTTCCAGAGCTATTGCAGGGGCGGGGGGCTGGGGGGGCAACGCTTGTTGCATTTCCAGGGAATTGTGAGCGCTGCTCTTGGGAAGACGTAAGGGTTGATGGCTTGGTGCCCTGGCTCCAGAGGGGCTCAGTCCACCAGGTGCTGGTAGCCTTTGTCACGGTGCTGCTTCCCCAGATTTATGGTTTCTCCTTCCAAGGGCTGGTTTGCATGTGGCCGTCCTGGCCTCTGCCTCGTCAATTGCGCCCTTGGTTTCTGATGCTGTCTGGGCCGGTGTCTCTGTTCATCTGCTCTAACGACCGGCCTGCGTGCCTCCTACAGAGGCCCCGATCTGGGTCCTGGGCTATGGCCCTGAGCCAGACAGCGTCCCTCCTCTCATTGCATCCGGAGGGGGAGAAGAGTCACATGTGCCAGGTATTGGTGAGTTTTAGGAGGGAAAAGAAAGCAGAGCAAACGCGTGGAGGGACGGTCAGGATGGCATCTTTGATGCGGGGGTGTCAGTGCTCGCTGGGGGGCAAGCTGCAGTCCCGGCGTATCTGACGGAAGTGTGTTTGAGGCCCAAAAACCGCAGTCGCAAAGACCCTCCTCCAGAAGAGCCTGCACTGGTACCAGCCAAGGGGCCGGTGTGGCTGGACAGGAGTGAGCGAGGGGGGCAGTGAGGTGCGGGTTCAGGGAGGTAGTGAGTCCGGGCCCCACCGCACGGGGCCTCTTCTCTTGGTCTCAGTGCGGCCGGAAAGTACCTGAGGCCTTAAGCACGGAGCACCGTGATTGGACTCAGGCTTCAAACGTTCTGGCTGCCGTGTGAAGGGCGTGACATAGGGGACCCGGGGGGAGGCGCAGAGGCCAGTTAGGAGGTTCTTGCCGGAGTGCAGGCCAGCCAGGGAAGCTTGGATAGGGAGCGGGGAGTGAAGGGTGAGCAGGACGTGGTCCGATTCTGGGGATGCTCCTGAAGAAGGCTCACAGAATTCGGGTGTGGTCAGGTGTGGGTTTGGGAGAAAGAGGCATTCAGGATTTCTCCGGAGATTTTGACCTGAGCTGCCGGTAGGTCGAGTTACCATTTACGGAGATGTGGGAAACACGCAGGAAGAAAATGTTGGGGTTGTGGGGGGCGGGCAAGTGCGTATGAGTTCAGGTACACAGCTTTTGGATATCGAAGTGGGCATACCGAGAGGGTGGTTGGCTGTCTGAACCTGAAGGCTCAGAGAGCCCCCCCCCCCCCCCGGGGTTACCTTTTCACTGGCAGTTGCCCTTGGAGGGATGGTACTTAAAACCAGGGGCTTGGATGAGGCCACCCGAAGGGGTCCTTGGCCTGTGTAGGGGTCTGCAGAGTCCAGACATTTTACAGCAATACTAAGACCTACAGTAGAGCTTGTCAGAGGCTGTGTGGGATGTCACAGCAGACTGAATGCGGACACAGACCTGGGAATCGGCCGTTTTCCATTAAGCTGGATATTAAAGAGATTTTCAAGAATGCAGATCACTGCCACTCTTCTTCCAAAATACATGTTTTGTCGTTTTGGAAAATATATTTTTCATTAGAATATGTTACTTTTGTTGGCATGTAATGGGCTTAGCGTTGCTTTTCGATGAATTACTAAATATTTAAAGATTTTCTCAGTTTTCCATCCCAGTAACTATCTATGGATATAAGGCCGCTACACCCATGAGCTTTTTGAGCTCCTTAATGGTTTCTAAAAGTGTGAAGAGGTCATGAGATCAAAGCGTTTGAGGACCGCTGACTTAGAGGGGCAATGATAACAGAGGAGACATGGAGAATTGAACTGAGTGACCCTTTTGGTGATTGCAGAGATCAGGAAGAGCCCACAAAGGAGAGAGAAAGGGAACTGCCGGAGGGAAGGGCTGTGGAAGCGAGCTCGGGGTTCTGGGGGCCAAGTAAGGCGCGGGTTTGGAACAGAAGCCAGAGGGTGACCTGTGTCGCATGCTGCTGCTAAGTCGTACTAAAGGAGAACGAGAACTGACCGCTGGCGTTGGCAGTGTTGGAGGTCACTATTGATTTTGAAATGGCTAATTCCAGCAGAGGGGACAAAAGTATGCTCCGGAGAAGGGAAGTGATTTGTATCACAGTTGGGTTCCTCGGGTGGAAACTGACCTAGACCCTCTCTTCATTTTGAGCCTGGCCTTCAGACTGACCTTGCATGGGAACCCACCCCAGGCAGACCAGCTGTGTGGCTGGAACAGAGGATGTGGGCACATACCAGACAGAGTTGCCTAATCCCATTTGCAGTGGGTAGGATCTGTTTTGTTTTTTAAGAGGTATAATATGGGCTGTACCAGTTTGCATTCCCACCAACAGTGTAAGAGGGTTCCCCTTTCTTCACATCCTTGGGGTTTACATAAAAACTTAAAAAAAAAAAAAGGTATATGGGTTGTTTTTCCTTGAGCTAAGAAACATGGTTATATGGAGTTAGTTACCAAATAAATTTTCCTTTCTTAAAATTATTGTGTTCTTCCAGAGGAATAACCGGATTCTTTGTATTTCTTGTATATTATTGGTCAGTATCAGAATCAGCATTCTGATGGGTATAAGGTGGTACTTTGTGGTTTCCTATGATGATAATGATGTTGAAAATTTTGTCATATGCTTCTTGGCCATTCCTGTGTCTTGTTTCATGAGGTAATCGAGTCAGGTCTTTTGCTTTTTTAAAAAGCTGGACCGTGTGACTTTTTTATTCTTTTTATGCTTTTTAGTTCTTGCTGTTCTTTATATATTTTAGATATGAGTCCTTTGTCAGATATGTGTAGTGTGAGTATTTTCCAGTTGGTGGTTGTCCTTTTATTTTCTTAACTGTGTCTTTCAAAAAGCAAAAGTTTTCATTTTGATGAAGTCCAATTTATTGTTTTGTTTTGTTTTTCTTTTATCCGTAGTGCTTTGCCTGCTCCATGGTCACAAAAATACTCTCTTGTTTTCCTGCATTATAGTTTCAGCTTCTATGGTTAGTTCTATGTGAGGTGTAGAGGTAAGGATTCATTCATCTTTCCATGTGGATATTTATTTGTTTCTGCCCAATTTGTTGAAAAGGCTATTCTTATACCCACTGAATTATTTTGGTATCTTGGTCGAAAAGAATCAGTTGACCATAAATGCATACGTCTGTTTTTTTAATGTTTATTTTTGAGAGAGAGAGAGCGAGCAAGCAGGGGAGGCGCAGAGAGAGAGGGAGACACAGAATCCGAAGCAGGCTCCGGACTCCGAGCCATCAGCACAGAGCCCGACGCGGGGCTCGGACTCAGGAACCGTGAGATCATGACCTGAGCCGAAGTTGAACGCTTAACTGACTGGGCCACCCAGGCGCCCCTTTATTTCCTTTATTCTTGAAGGGTTTTTGTTGTGCATAGAATTCATAGAAAAGTTTCTCTCCCCCCACCCTCCCCTAGTTCTTTTAGGATGTTGTTGGCTGTCATTTGGCCTCCTGTTTTTAATGAGCTGTCTGCCATCATTCATATTACTTCTCCGTGTCTTGCCTTCTCTGGTTACATCTACACATCTTCGTTGTTGTTATCTTTGGTTTTCATGACTGGGCGAGGTTTTCTTGTGGCTAACTGAACATCCTCCTGTGGTACATTGCTGTTTTCGCTCAGTTCTGAAAGTCTCTGGCCTGTGTGTCTCTACATATATTTTTCCGCCCCATTCTCTAGACTGGCCTTTAACTTGTAAATTAGACCACTTAGAGCTCTTGGGGGCTCTTTGTAAACCCTTGTTTTTCTCTCCTTGCTTCAGCCTGGACGGTTTATATTGATGTAACTTCAAGTTCACCAGTGCCTTTGCATTATTGTGTCCAAGCTGATAATCTGTTCATCTAATCCAGTATTGTTTATTTCAGACATTGTAGTTTTCACTTCTAGAATTTCCATTGGTTCTTTCATTTTTGTCTTAATCTCTCTTCGGAAACTTTCCATTTCTTTACCCATTCTGTCATTCTCCGTCAATTCTTCAGTATATTTAGCATTGTTATTTTAAAATCCTTGTCTTCTGATTCCATTTTCTGGGTCATGTGTAGGTCTATTTCTGTGG
This sequence comes from Leopardus geoffroyi, assembly GCF_018350155.1. Classification (NCBI taxonomy): domain Eukaryota; kingdom Metazoa; phylum Chordata; class Mammalia; order Carnivora; family Felidae; genus Leopardus; species Leopardus geoffroyi. The sequence continues at coordinate 6,824,989 of NC_059334.1, read as the reverse complement.
ACTGATTGGATTATGGATTTACATCTCCCGTTTGTATTCATTTTTAATCGTATGGCAGGGCATTGCAGATGCTGTATTGTAAAGACATGAATTCTGTTATGTTCCCCCGAGGAACGTTGAGTTTGTTCAAACAGGCAGTTAAATTATTGGCAAATCAGCTCAAATATTACTTCTTATGCTTTGCTCTCTCTGTTTTGCCCGTACCTCCCAGGAAATGTCTTCTTGCCTTGGGAAGCCATCTTTGTGCCTTAAGCCAGGGTCCTTCCGTGCTTCCAGAGGAGCCCGAGGCCTTTCTCAGGCCTCCGGAGCTGCTAGGCAGCTGTTGGAACTGGTCAGCATCCTACAAATGTTTCAACTGTTGTTTTCCTCAGGATCCTTGGACTCATAGTTCTCAGTTTAGCCAACAAATGTGGAGCTTATTTGCAAATTTGGGACTTCACTCTCCATGGCTTCCTCATTTGGGGGCCTTTCTTCCTCAATTTTCTGCCACCCTGGCAGGTCCGTATTCTGACCAACAAGGCTGTGGTTTGCTCTTTGAGTTCCATCTGCTGTGGCCCAGCATGGTTCCACTCTCATGGGATCAGCCGTATAAATATAAATTATCACTGAGTGTGATTCTCTTCCTTGAAGGGCTGTAGATAGTTGACTTTCTGCCTGGTTGTTTTCCACCACCTTCAAAGTTTATTTTATATCCGGCCACTGTTTATAATTGTTATTGGGTGGAGGTCAACTCTGTAATCAGAAAGCCAATCTCCTAAAGAATTTGTTTTGTGTGGTTCATTTCAGTCCTTTATGAAGAAGGGTCAAACCTCTTTCATTTGGAGCTTCAAAATCTCTTCAAGTCATGTCTAATGGATGAAACTGTTGTTACTGGCCTATAGAGCGTTAACTACAAGACAGTATTTATGAGATACTTAGTGTTTATGAAAAGAAATGTAAGGTATTAAAATATAATCCAAGATGGGAAATGTGGTAATCGGTCTGATTTAGGCATAGGCTGATGTTCGATTACCACATGAATTGAAATTAAACATACTTAGTATATGTACTTAAAGCCTCCAGTGTAAACATCGGAATTAAATTTCAGGTAACTGCGAGGACATTCCTAATGCCTGCCTGCCAATTTCTAACCTATATAAATAACCTTTAAGACAGGACATTGCACTTTTGAAGTTTCTTACCACCCTGAATTCATTTTGGTCACTGAAGTTGGCGAGGTAAGTTTGTGCAGTTCTCAGAGTCCAAGACCAGAGAGAAATTAGGCCAACTTAAAATATATCGTGCTCCAGGAAAAGTAAGAATGTAGTTAGAAGCTGAAATGAACACCTTCAGCATTGGTATTGGTCCTGTTTTGCTTTTGTGTGGTGTTCACCATGGTAAGATGTATGGGCGTGACGATATTGGTAGGAATGGGTGAACATTTAAACAGGTCAGAATCAGTTTTTTTTTTTTTACTCTATTAGCAACGCCCTATTAAATAATAACAGCATTGCCATGTTTCGCATTTTCTGTCTATATAATATTTCTTTGGAACAGCTTTGAAGAATTGTCTAATCAGATTTTTTGTTTGAGATTACTTAAAAAACTATAAAAATGTGCGGTCATTGTACAAAAAGAAAGAAAACCCTGTTGACCCTTGAACAATGTGGGGGTGGTTAGGGGCACCGACCACCTGCCGCCCCAACACGGTTGACAATCCACGTGTACCTTTCGTTTCTCCGAAACGTAACTACTGTTGACCGGAAGCCTTACCTGTAACATAAACAGTAGCTTAACACGTATTTTGTATGTTGTGTGTATTACATACTATATTCTTACAATAAAATAAGCTAGAGAAAAGAGAATGTTACTAGGAAACCCATAAGGAAGGGAAAACACATTTACTGTACTGGACTGTATTTACTGAGAAAGCCCACAGGTACATGCACCTGTGCAGTTCAGGTCAACTGTTCTGATAGATAAAAGGGAAGTCTGTTAAGTTAACCCAGATCCCTCTACCGGGTACAACCACACTGTGGGGCGTACGTCATTTTAGCTACTTTTTCTGTTTTCATTGACACAAATGGCTCATAGTACATGTATTTTATAATCTGCCTTATTTCCCTCTTAGTTCAGACAGCTCTATATGTGTGCCGCTGTCTGTGTTGTTATACGTGCCGTGTGCACGTATTGAAACAAAAAAGAAATTGTGCAGATGCTCATTTAAAATCCATCCAGGTAAATAGCTTTGCATTTTCCAGGGCCTAGGTTAAGCGACATTTTATCACCACCCAAAACCACATGTGTTTCCGTAACCGATAAGCGTGAGAGAAGACCTCTTTGCAGCTTCTACTTGAACACGCCTAGGAACAGGTTTCCTGCCCGTCCTCTGTTGAACGCAGGGCCACACTGCCTCGTGGCACATGAACACGGTCCTCTCTCTGGCTTCATCACATGGTACATGGCACAGGCTGGAAAAGCTCCAGAGCTGCTCTGCAGAATCGTGCTCTGCTGATTTGGTGATGACCAGGTGGGTCTCGGGGCAGAGCAGCATCTTGAAACACCAGAGCCTTCTGTTTAGTGCAGCTCTCGTCACCAGCCTCGTGTGTAGGTGTTGAACAAGGCAGCTTTCTGGAGTTCATGGTCGACAAGGGAGGCAGGCGTTGAGCTAGGAAGGAAGTGTCAGCATGCCAAGAGTAGTGAAGAAGTTCAGTGTCAGGGGCGTGCAGGGCAAGTGTCTTGACCTCATCTGGGGTGTTTGAGAAGAGCTTCTTGGAGGAAAAGGTGGTTAGATTGACCCTTGCGTGAAGAACAACAGTTAGGAAGGAAATGGCACAGGAAGTCAGAATTTTCCAGGTAGGCCAGCTGGCCAAGATGGACGTCGGGGTTCATTCGGCTGCCTCTCTTCCCGACAGTTTTCTTCTGTAGTTACTTTGGGAACATTGGGGTGATATTTCCCGTAATTGCCTGTATAAAATGTGGCATCCGTGTTATTACGTGGTAAGACTGGGCTTACCTGTTCATGAGTCATAATCGACACAATATTTTACGGGTTGGTTCTTTGAATCTTCATAACTTGGGATGAGCTAACGCCGAACACACGCATCCCTCGAGTCTCTTCATCCAGTGGTCAGGCTGAGCGCCCACAGGACCGGTGCTTGTGCGGGTGGCCCCACGTGAGGGGACCGTTACGTCGCCCCAGGATTTTACGTCGGCTGTCGCATTTTGTCTTTGCTTCTTTAGTATCACCTCGGTTTTGTATGGAGGTCAGGTGGCTGTGGAGGCCAGGGGCTGGCAGACAACAGCAGGAAGTCCCAAGTCTGGCCTGACACCTGTTGTTATAAATATGGTTTTATTGGCACGTGGCCACGCCCACTCACTTGCGTGTTATCCGTGATGCGTTTGCCCGGTGATGACAGAGGTGAATAGTTGCGGAAGATTCTGTACGCCCTGCAGACTCCTCGGGCCTGTATGGAGAACGTTTCCTGGCCACTGGCCTAGGCACGATCCATAATCCAACGCCCCATACAGTTTCTTCATTTTGGTGGGTATTTATTTCTTCTCATGCTGTCCGTAGCCAGCCCGCCGTCTGTCCTTACTGTCCGGTTTTGCTCTTTCTTCTCTCCTTCCTGACCAGTTCCCGCAGGCTGAGCCAGTAACCGCGCGGCTGACATCACATGACCTCATGTCACAGCGCATCAGTGTCCCTCTTTGTTTTCGGCTCTTCTCTGCTTACGTTTTGTCCACTGCTCAGTCTCGGGAGCTCTTCCCATCATGTCTCGCTTCCTAGAGGCCTCGAGGAGAAAAGGCACAGATTGTGGCTCCACGAAAACTGTTTGGGGCCGAGCCCTCCACTAGAAAGGAGCTTACCTGAGGCACGTCCCTGTGCTTCTCTGAATTCTCTGAACCTCAGGTGGTTTTTCTGGAAATGGGGCATCAGGGTGGTTGGGAGGACGAAGGGACAGAAGTGCTGTTGTGTCTGTGATTCGTCCTTCTCCGTAGAGCTGACCGTGCCGGGTGGCCGGCTTCCTTCCTGTTAGTACCTCTGGGAAAAAGAGAATGCTGGTTTTCAACTTATTGTGGAACAAATGCGGCCTGTTTTTATTTCGAGATTTTGGCTCAGGCAACACCAAGGAAACTATTCTTATTAAATACGGTTTGAATAGGAAAGCACGAAGCTCACGTTATCTGCATTAAAGTACCTCCATCACACACGCACAAAAACCAGTTTTCCTGAATGAAAGCCCTTTGAGTGTATTTTGAAAACCGGAAGCACTGCATTTGGAGAGTACACGCAAGTTCAAGGGATAAGCCAGGGAATTAGAGCCCTTTTTATTCCCGGATGACAGAGCGTGGGTAGAAATTTTGTCCCCATCCTTGTCTGCGGTGGAAGTATCGTGCAGCTGATAAAAACTCAGGCTTTGCCAGGCCGGAGGCAGTATACGCCACGGGCATCCCTCGGCCGTCGTGTGGGAATAACGCAGCTACCGACGCCCAGGAATCCTCGGCCACTTAGATTAGGGTGCTCCAGCGGCCAAGGTTGCTTGCGTGCGTTTCACGCATTTGGGAAGGAGATCGTGTTTTTAGATCTAACACAGAGAAGAAAGTAGAGGAATGACCTCATCTTTCAGATGGCACCTGACGGCAAGGTAGAAGAGTGTTCTAGAAGGACGCACTCTGCAGACATGTTGTTGCACGAGTCGAGTCGCTTACGTACTCGCATCCCTTTGGGTTTCCTTTTCCATAAAAGAAATATTTACCTTTTTCCTCAAAGATCTTGCCACCACCCATTTGGGCTTTAGAACTGCCTTGTGTCAGGGTTTGTGAGGATGGACAGATGGGCTGGTGCCTCTGTTTCTCATCGGTCTTCAGACCGGCGGGCGGACCAGTGGTGGTTAGCCCTCCAGAAAGAGGTTTAATTAGAAGTAAAACCCAGCGGCTTTTCTTTCCCTTCTCCCAGGGAAGGTTCCAGATGGAAACCTGAGGCCACAGGGAGTAGGGGGTTCCTGCCAGCCCTCTGCTGAGTGGGTGGTCCCTGAATAACCGTGCCTGCGTTCTCAGTAACTTGGCCTCAGTTTCCTCTTCTGTCAAGCCAGGATAATGATAGCATCCCCACTCCTCATGCCGTCGTCCGCGTCAGTGAGTTAGTGCGCGTGAAACATTTGGAAGAGAGGCCCGCGTGCGGTGAGCGGTTTGTTTTAGTTGCAGCAATACTTGTATTAGTAATACTCTGTCCGGGCACTCACGTGCGTTTAAAACATGCAGGTTGGATACCGTCCTGTCCAGGTAACACCCGTAGTGGGTTAAGTCCATGCCGAGGAGACAAGACTGCCAGCTCCAAGCGAGGAAATGAGCCTTTCGTTCTTCTTGCTTTGTTTTAAACACATATTTATTCTTGGTCCTGAGGAAAAGATTAGGAAGGAGAATGGTGAATGAATGACCACCGTGTTTTGTTTGTTTGTTTGTTTGTTTTTTTAATTGCTTTTAGGCTGTGGGAAGGGTCCCGTGACAGGAGTTGTGGAGGGCTGTGACCCAGGGACAGCCGTCGCACCGCTTTGCTTTGGTAACGGCCGCTGCTGGGGTAGGGGCCGTGTCATCACGCACAAAAGCAAGCTGCTGCTTATTTTAAACACAGAAGTTTCTCGGAGAAAAGAGAACTCCGGTCTGCGTTCCTAACAGCCTCCCACACGTGAGGGGTCCCCCTGTCTGCGGTTGTCTGCTGGCTCAGATGAGGTCACTTCTGCCAGAGACACGAGGACACTCGACTTGCTTGGGTCAACGGCTCCCGACGTGCAGCCCGGAGCACAGCGCTCCGCCATCGGAGGGAAGCCCGGAGTGTCCGTGGGACGGGTCCGTGGGCTTCGGGGCGGGGCTGTGTGAGGCAGCGGGAGGGACACACCAGCGCCAGCCGCTCTTCCCCACGTCGTGTGTATTTAAAAAGGAAAAAAGCAGATCATTCGTAAGAAAAGGCAGCCGACTTTAGGGGCATCTCCGTTTCCTCCGAAAACGCCGGGCCTCGCTTTGGGAAATGAAGCGCACGTTTAATACGAACGGGTCCTCGGGGTCGTTTGTTTCTCTTGCCACAGGGCTCGCTGTTTCCAAGTAGGAGCTTGAAAGCGTCGTGGAAAGGCCTCTCCAGGCTTGTCCCTCACGGAATATCTGATCCCACTGACTTCGCTGTTCCTGGTCGAAGCTGGAGTCGGGTCGACGGGGGGACGAAGGGGCCGGGGAAACAGGAGGTCCGGGTTCCGCGCTTCTGAGTGAGCCTGGACGGATCGGCCGCTTGGAGTGCGTGGGTCCCGTGTGTCGTCACCTGTCACGGCGAGGCTAGGCCTGGGAGATGAACGAGGATTCCCCGGTTCGGAAACGATGCAGTTGTCCATCCCCCGACCGGTGTCTGCGGGCAGCGAGGGGGCCTGTGGCGGTAAGAGGTCCCTGGCCCAGTGAGTTAGTCTTAGCTACGTGCTCCGCTTGGGAGCTCCTCTTGGGTTGCTTTGTAAAAGTTACCGGTACTTGCTCAGGGGACTTGAGAACATTTCTATTTGGTTCTTAAGGAGCCCCTACTAGCAAGAGTTAGATGGGACTTTGGATGTTTTACTTCTTATGCTGTTCTCAAAACCACTAATACAGAAAGTCTCCAGCTCGTATCTCTGAACATGAGTTTCATAAAGTGCTGAAGTCTGTTACATCACATTTGAAACGCTCTTTCGTTCAAATTGTTTTACGAGGGGTAGGATCCCAGCATAGCGCCTGTGGTGATCAAAATCCTCTTGCCGGGGGCGCCGGGGTGGCTCAGTCGGTGGAGCGTCCGACTTCGGCTCAGGTCATGATCTCGTGGTGGGTTTGAGCCCCGCGTGGGGCCCTGGAGAGCTGACAGCTCAGAGCCTGGAGCCCGCTTCGGATTCTGTGTCTCCGTCTCTCTCTGCCCCTCCCCCGCTCACGCTCTGTCTCTCCCTCTCTCAAAAATAAATACACATTAAAAAGAAATCCTCTTGCTGCTTTAAATGTGCGCGTGCTCGGCATGTTCAATAATAGCCTTTGCAGGGCCGCCGGGTGACCAGACCACCATTTGTAAGACCGCTGCTTCCTTGGTCAGCATGTTCCGTTACATCCTCTGTGTGGCAGGAACAGGCTGAGAGGACATGTGCGGTCAGAGAGGAGTCTCGGGTCTGAGTCAGAGACCGTGGATGGGTAGGCCCCTCTCCCGTGCCCCGGCCCCGGGGCCTCCCTCTTCCTTCTCCCTCCTGTCTCGAGGCGCCCGTGGTTGCGTCAGCCTCCCTTTGCCGACTTCCCTTCCGTATGAGTTACCTGGAGCCGCAGAACACGGTCGCGGCAAACCGGCTTACTCAGCGCACACGCTGTCTCGCGGCGTCTGCGGGTCGGGAGTCCGGGTGTGATTTCGCGGGGGACGAGTTTAGGGCGGCAGTCAAGGCGTCTGCCAGAGCTGCTGTGTCACGTGAGGCTCGACCGGGGAAGGCTTTCCTCGTCAGCTCCCGGGACTGTTGGCGGTCTCTCGTGGGCTCTGGGACCGAGGCCCTGCTCCGTGTTAGCCGTGAGCCGGACGCTGCCCTCGTGTGGCTCTTCCTCAAAGCCAGCGAGGGAGGGAATCTTGCAGCCGAATGGACGAATGGACACTCCAGGCTTCCGGAAGGTAACCGGATGTATCTCGTCGTGTTCGCTTGCTCCGTCAGTCACGAAGAATCTCAGGCCTTAACCTGCTCAGGGGGCGGCTGTGACACAGGCGTGGGTGGTGAGACACAGGGGCCTTGGGGCCGTTGGAGCCGGCCACATTTGAGGCCGCCTGGGCGCGTGGACACCGCCCTGTCTGTGCATTTTCCCTCTTTCCCTCTTCACTGGGAGCTTGCTTCTCGTCCCTTCCGCCTCCTTTCCTTCCTCCCGCCCGCAGACAGTCCAGCCACCGGGGGCGGCCTTTCCTCCTCCTCTGCTGCAGAGATGCAAGGCCGGGGGTGGGGGCAGGGAGCTGTCCCTGGTGAGCCTCCCGGGACGGCTGGCACTTAGAGTGTGTGACACATTCCCTAGCAGGCGTTTCTGGGTCATAATGTGCTTTACATCAAGGACCCGAGTGGGGTCCTTTCTGCTTTGGTGTCTCTGCTCACTGCCGTCTCCAACACGTGCTGAACCCCAGGGTGAGTTCACGTTCCCGGTGCCGCCCTCCTACGGTCTCTCGCTGTGACCGTGCTTGAGTTTCTCATTTAGAATCGTTAGTGGTTTCCGCCCTCTTACTCTTCGGCTCTGTTAACTGATGTCTGGTATCATCATCTCTTCAGGCGTGTTCGGGGCGTTTCTTGCCTTTCTCGGGCCTGCTCTCGGTCCGTGTCTCGCTGCTCGTCCTCGCCGCGGGGGGGCCGTGTGCTGTCGGGGTGAAGCCGCGGGAGCCAAGCCCGGCCGCCTGGGTTCGAACCCCAGCTCTGCCATTTAGTAGCTGGGCGGTGTCGAGCGCGTGATTCCGTTTTGTTTCTGTGTGCTGGGTGTGAACGTTTCCGGGTTTTCCACTGGCCAACAGACCTCGGTGGGGGCTGCCGCTCTCTCTTTGCTCCCAAGATCTGTATGTGTAACGATCGGAGCGGCCTGCGTGTGACTGCCAGATGAACCGTTTCTTCAAGCCCTCTTCTGGCCTCCTGGCAAGGTGGCTGGAGATATTTGAGCTCACGAGGACACCTCTTGTTTCAGTGACATTTCCCCTCCCTGCTGGCCTCCCCGGGACGAAGATAGTGGACTTCCTCCAACAGCGGCAGCATCCAACGAGACCTTGTTTGCCGTGGGCTTCACTAAAGCGTTTGCGGGCGCCCTGTCTCGGAGCCCGTGTCACCGCACTGAGCTGTGGTGCTGCTGCTGGCAGAGTCTCTCGAGGAGGAAAGCGAGGCTTACAGCCATTCAGCAGCACGCCCAGGGGCTTCGTTGCTCTGTGCGTCCGCAAAGCACATGCTCTTGATGACCATAGGACGCTGTCGCCCTGCGAGGAAGCTCGGACCCGTCTTAGCGAACTAGCTCCCTGGGGGAAAAGGGGCAAAGGGTCCGAAACGACACGCCTCGGGGGCACCCGAGCTTTCATCCACTTGCCCGGCCTGGGTGCCCGTGCAAGTGCTGTCCTTGCCCCTGCGGGCCGGAGCCTCCGTGCAAAACAGGAGTCGTTCCTCCTCAGACAGGTGTTTGCACGGCGGCTGTGGAATCTTCACGTCGTATAAGAAGCAGGATGGAGAAGGGCTGGGCTGTCAACATGCTCAGCCAGGAGTCCCACATCCAGATTATTCTAAGTGCGGCAGCTAAGTTAATTGCTCGTATTCTGGTGAAACTACCACTGCACTGCGTTCCTTTAAACGCACTTCATCTCAAGCACGTACGACCCCTTCTCCCACCCCGGGACTTAGCACGGCACCTGCTGCCACATGGGTCGTTCGTTAACGTCAGTAGCGGAAGTCGCTTATCCTTGCGAGTAACCACCGTGGTGGTAAAGTACTGACTTGGAGGAGGAATTTCATGCCATGAACCTATTGAAATAGTTTCCATTGGAGTGAGGACAGCAGGTCTTGTGGAAAAAAAAAATCAGCTCTAACCTGTAACAAGACAGATTTTCTTGTGTGCATCGTATGCTGGTTTTGAGGGTAAGAGAAGAGTAATCCACTTATTCCGAGCAGTCAGCGTCACCTGGGTGAGTCCCAGACAGGGTGGTGTAGGCGGGGTCAAGGAGCACTGTTTTTCACATAGAAAGTTCTGTTTAAAAGTCGGTGTTGGGGCGCCAGGGGGGCCTAGTCAGTTGAGCGTACGACTCTTGATTTCAGCTCACGTCATGATCTCGCGGTTCGTGCGTTCGAGCCCCGTCCCGGATTCTGCGCTGACATCGAGAAGCCTGCTGGGGATTTTCTCTCTCTCTCCCTCCCTCTCTCTCTGCCCCTCCCCCTCTCATGCTCACATGCTCTCTTTCTCTCGGTCAAAATAAATAAACTAAACAAAAAAGTTGGCGTTGCCTCCCTTGTGGGTCTTTTTCTTTTTCCTGGAAGACACAGCTGACAGATCCATAGTGTTGTTGGTGAGGCCGGAATGTGAAGCTAGCCTTGGTGACAGGCCGCCTGCCATCCTCGGTGCGGCTCTTCTTTCCCGCAGATGCCCGCCGAGTACTTGGCATTGCATTGCACGCCAGAAGGATTAGCACCGGTGGAAATGATTCATTCCCTCTTTCAAGAATTCAGCACCAAGAAAAGAAACGCGGTGCCGATATGAGGAATGCTCACAAATTCACAGCGAGGGCTTTCTATGTGCACACGAGTGAAGGCTGTCCCCTAAGATGGGCGTTTTTACTTGACACTCCTTTCAGAGCAGCTTCGGAAAGTTTGATGTTCTTGTCCAAAGTCTGATTTGAACCTCTCTCCAAAATGTTCACATAGGCAAGGAGTCTGGATTTGAAGGGGTCTAAGCCATCATTGCAGTTGGAGCCGTGAATTTAACAGGCTACCATACTTGCATCAGTAAGTAAACACGATCGTTGCCGTCATGTCGTGGGGACATAGGCTCCGATGGGCACTGAATATGCGTTACCTCTGATCTGTGTAACTTCTCACCACGCTATGTGTCGTTATCCCTGTCTTGCAGGCCTGGAAACTGAGGCTTGGAAGGATTCGGTAGCCCGGCAGAGAGCACCCTGCCGGTGTGCATCAGGAGTGGCGTTCAAGCCTGTTGGTCAAGCCCGTATCCGACCCTTCTCCACTGTCCGTGGTTTTGAGAGCCTTCCGTGCCAAGCGACCAGCATACAGAGCTCTTGCTAGCCGGTAAGCCTGGCACTCCGTCCTCTCAGTGCTGGGTGTGATCTCTAAGACCTTGACTCTCCAGTCCTTCCCTGCTGGGCAGATTTCTTTGTTACTAGGAGGCTCTCTGGATTTCTGCGGCATTTGGTCCATTCTCTCCTTTCTTTATGCCCCCCCTTAGTCTCACACACACATGCGCACACACACACGCACGCACGTGCACACGCACACCCTTCCGGTTTGGAGAACTTGAGGCTTCCGTCTATTCCATAACCGAGACGACAGTGTCTCTCATGGCGCCTCAGCGCGTGGAGCCATTTCATAATTAGCGTGCATCTCTTCTCCCTGAATGACAACACTGAGGCCTCAGAGAAACAGGTTCCCGTCTTGTACGTCTTGTCCACTTAAAGCTCTACATTCTTCGTGTAAAATAAGGAATAGTTGCATTCTGCCTGGCAGAGGTGTTGTGTTTTCGTTTGGGGCTCCCCTGTGAAGGGAAACAAAGCAGAACTTCCTGTCCCTTTTAGGGACGTGGACCCTAAAGTGTTACGAAATTTAAAAATTGAAAGTAAAGCATTGTTCTGAATGCCTTGCTCTTGGAAGAAGGAAGGCACTTTGTTGAGCATGTGACATGCTCCGTGACTTACATGAATCTCCAATATTTGAATTGTACGCATGGGTAACTTGGCAAATCTGATCCTTGAGCGGTGGGTGTCCCGGGTCCTGGGCCAATACCCTTGTCGGATCAAAGCATGCTTGGCTCGGCAGATTTTATCCTTCCTCTAATTGAATGTTCTCAACCACACAGTATACTAGGGGGCATTTGACCCTCTTTCAGAAAAGTAGAAATCGGGGCTGGGAAGAGATGAATGGACTTCCCCAAGGTCACGTGGCCAGGAAGCGGTGGGACCTGGAGCCACGGTGTCAACCGTGTGGTGTCCTGTTGAGGGTGGGGACCTGGATCCCCTCGTGATTGATCTTTCCTGTTCTGTAAATTGTAGACAATTGGAGAAATAGAGCCAGGATCCAAATGGGAATCAACACAGATGGTCGCTTAATTACTGGTAAAGCAGGGTTGGAGACCTCGCAGGCTTCAATTACCTCCTTCTCTGAAACTGAAACAGAGTTCAACTCCAGCAGCCTTGACCCAGTCCTCCAGCTCCTGCTGGAGAGAAGCCGGCCGCCGTTGCTGTCCTTGCGGAGGGCGGGAGGGAGCTCCTTGCTGCCCCGCCCAGTGCAGCGGCGGAGCGCTGAGCCAGGGTTTCCTGGGATCCCCCCAGACACATTCGTCTCTCACTGTGAGAATGTGCCAGGAGGGGTGGGGCCGGGAGGGAGACGACTCTGATATGCTTCCTCCCAGGCAACAGACTAAAAGTTCTTCCCCAGAACATACGGGAGGGCATTTTAGGGGTTCACTTCCCCAAGCCCCAGCAGTAGAAATACTGTTCTTTAAATTTTTTGTTTTCCCTTGGGGTTACGTTTGTCTCTCTCTCTCTCTCTCTATGTTGTTATTGTCTCCTTCCTTTTTGATTTTGAGGGCAAAGGAAGAGATGGCTATTTTTCTCCATGTTTTGGTCACGGAGAACAGAAAAAGAACACAGAAACTCAGAAATGGGTCTTTCTGAGACATGTACCTCATCAGATCCTTTCTCCTCACGACAGGTGATGGAAATGTACTGGCATGATGGGAGAAGCTGGTAACTTATAGGAAGCCAAGATGACAAGAATTTTCTTAAATAATCAGTAAGTAAAATTTTGTTGGCCCCTTGGAAGTCTTCCGATTACCGGGTGAATGTTCCACAAGAGACTATGGCAAAAGCATAGCACGATCAAATGACTGAAAAGTCTGAAAGAGAAAATGTTTAAAAAAGAAATACCCAAACACTTCAAAAAACTCATGCTCACATTTGAGCGATTATTCTTTCTGGTAAGCGTGTCATTTTAGGTCGGGAACAGCGGTTGGGGAGATAGAGCCTAAGTATTTAAGGGATTAAGGGAAGATTCCTTTTATATTAACCTCTTCTCAATAAGCTCTTCTCAAATACAGATATTCATGTTCCCCTCGGTTCCATGGGCCCCATTTCTTACCAACTTTTGGTGGGTACGTTTTGGAGGTTAATATGAAGAAACTTGAACTTGGCAACTGTGAATAAAATAGAGCTCCTTGTCTGCACTCTCTCGGTGCATCTCCTCTTATACACATCTGTGGCATTAATGGTTGCTGGTTATCTGACAGTTACATGTGGTTGATTTTGGTTTCATTATGATGATGATAATGTCAGTGCACGGGGTTGCCTAGTGAAAAGGTTGTGTATTTCTGAGTCACACAGTGGGAGGCCTGACTCTTGCTGTTGTGCTGTTTAGTGGTTACTCAGCCCCTCGAGCTCAGTCGACTCATCAGTGTGTTGGATTTGATAATCCCGCTCATAAAGCAAAAGGCTGCGGGCAGTACTTTGTGCTATGACTAGGACATTATAGGGCCACCGTAAAAGTACGTAAAAGCTAACCGTTGAGCAACACGGCTTTGAATCACCCAGGTCCACTTGTCCACAGTTTTTGTTTTTAACAGTACAGTACTTGAATAAACAGATTTTCTCTTCCTTAGGATTTTCTCCATAACATTTTCTCCAGCTTGCTTTGCTGTAAAAATACAGTATATAGTACACATAACATACAAGATGTGTGTTAATTGAGTGTGTTATCAGTAAAGCTTCAGTCAGCAGTGGGCTGCCAGTGGTTAACGTTTCTGGAGAGTCAAAAGTTGTACACGGGGCTCTGACTGTGCGGGAAGTTGGCATCCCTGACCCAGGGCTGTTCAGGGGTCCGCCGGAATCGCTTTTGTTCCCTATATTTGTATCACGGCTTCCAGGGGATAAGCCCATATTGTGAGTCCAGTTGGCCAGCTCAACTTCCTGCTCCTGTCGGGCAGCCGTGGGTTAGTACTGGACGTATCGATAATCGACACGCGGGCAGATGTTAGGACTTGGCCCAGCCGGGAGGGAGGATGGGAGGAGAGGGAGATTTCTGTGGCATAAATACTCCCGTACGTGTGGGAGGACCAGGAAGTGTGGCTGGGCAGGAACACCCCAGCCCGCACTTTGCTACCGGCCACGTACTGCAGTGCCCAGAACACCCTGAGCGTAGCCCACAGAACTCGAGTGGATGAGTTCTGACCACTTGTTGCCTCTGCCTGTACTCTCGTTTATTTGAGTTGTATGTTTGTACAATCTGAGTTCTAGCGATGGCTATGTTTCCCCACGGGCTTGCCAAAAATCCTGAGAGCGTGACCGTCTGCCCTCGGCGGACCGGTGTCAACAGCACCACGGGCGGCACGTTTCCTGTGAAGCTGTGTTTCAGCCACAGTTCTTCAGGTGCCTGTCTCAGCTCCGGTGGTAAGAGTTTGATTTGGTGGATAAAAGCACGGTTTGCTTTGGAACCTCAAGGCCGTCCTGCGCCCATGCCTTCTGGGGTTGAAGACCAGTCCTGAGACGGGTTTCGAACGTCCACCTCTGTTCTTAGGTGTGTGACTGGAGTCCTCCGGGCGCGGCCTCGGCTTCGTAACTGGCGTGGGCCCCCTCGTCTCTTCTGGCTGCGCGGTGACCGTGCTTGTGGTTGAGTCAGTCTTGAGTCTCTTCTGTCCCTTTGCTGTGCTCCCCTGAGTCCGCCTTTCATCGAGGACGAGCAGGCGGGGGTCCTCCTCACTCACGGTGGCACGTAGGTTTGCTTTGGTTCAGAAAGGAAGCTTTAATGAAAGTGAGTTGTCTGCAGAGGGAGAGAAACAAAACGAGACGGTATCTGGGCGGTTTCAGGTTCCCACAGGCTTGATGAAAATCTTGGGGAGGAGAATGGAGGGCCGAACGGAAACTGGACCAGATTGCTCAGAGTTTCTTCCAGAAGCAGTTTGTTTAGTGTTCTAGCTCGCCCTTGAGAAGGAAACAGTTGGAGCCTGAGATTGCTAAGGAACAACTAAGATTGCGGTGGTTGTTTTTTTTAAATCTCACCCACCTAGCTCTCAAAACACATTCTTCGTTGAACCTTAAAAAAAAAAAAAAATGCCTTGCATATTTCAAAACATTCGTTTCTGTCGGTTCCCTGAAACAGATTTACGTAATCTTAAAACACTTAGTTCTCTTATTTCCTCCTAAAACAATGGATATTTATAGTTCCTACTGAGTCAAGGACGGGCTTGGATTATTGCTAAAGTAATTCTTGTCCATTTCAAGCAGAAACTGATGGATAGAAATTGGAGACCTTTGCCTCTGGATAAGAAATATTAACCCACGTCATGGGGCACCTGAGTGGCTCAGCCGGTTAAGCGTCTGACTTGGGCTCAGGTCATGATCTCACAGTTCATGAGTTCGAGCCCCACGTCGGGCTCTATGCTGACAGCTCAGAGCCTGGAGCCTGCTTCAGATTCTCTCTCTGTCCTTCCCCCGCCCGCCCCCCCCCCCCCAATTTGTGCTCTCTCTCTCTCTCTCTCTCTCTCTCAAAAGTAAGTAAATAAACATTAAAATTGGTTTAAAAAAGGAAATATTGACCCATGTCTCAAGTTGAATAAGGGTGTCTTTGGTGGCTGTGAAAGCAGACATGGGAAAAATGACCAACAGAGAAACCTCACCGTGCAGAAAATATTCTGATTTATAATTTCTTCCCCCAGAATGGACCCGATGCTATTTCTGGACATCCCCAGTGTAGATGAGTGTTTGATGAGGGAGCTGTTAGGTGTGTGGTCTTCAGATGTGTAAATGGTACAGCCTTGCGTGATGTCCAGTCACCACACTCAGAAGTTTGCTCGGTACTTAGGACTTGTGGGTTATGGGGGTGGATTCCAGTACAAATAAGACGGCTCATTCCACGTCAAAACCGATCAAGTGCAAACATAGAAAGCTGTGATTTCAAAACAAATGCAGTCAGTGTCATTAGAGGTATATTAACTACTGTGGAAACTCAACAGGAGAGAGAAGTTACCTGTGTGGCAGGAGTGATGAGGCCAGGGAGAGTTTTAGGAGCAGATGATGTCCGAAGTGGGTGTTTTGTGAGTAATGCCTTTTTCTGGTTTTCTTAAGTTTATTTACTTTTGAGAGAGAGAGAGAGATCGCACGTGCATGCACTGGGGACAGGGGGCAGAGAGAGAGTGGGAGAGAGAATCCGAAGCAGGCTCTACATCGTCAGTGCAGAGGCCAACATGGGGCTCGAACTCACGAACTCTGAGATCATGACCCGAGCCCAAATCAAGAGTCTACAACGCCTAACGGACTGAGCCACCCAGACACCCCGTGAGTAATGCCTTTTAGTTAAAATACCTATTTTAAAAATTCTAAAAGTTAACCAGTGCTAATTGGAAAGAACTTTTAAAATGTGAACATTATTCAGACTGGAAAAATTCATCGATATCATCACTGCCTAGAGACACCATCAGTAACATTGTTTTTTTGCTTTGTTTTGTTTTGTTTCGGTATTCTGCCATACTCTTTCTGAGCCTGGATTAGATTCATCCTTTTTTCCTTCCTGAAACAGATTCTTTGTTTTGAATATCGTTTTAACACCTGAGTTGATTGACAGTGTACTGAAAGCCTGCCACCGTTAATAAACACACACTTACGTCGTGTTTGTTGTTGTCATACGGCACTTCACGTGTTATGTGGTCGGTGATGTGTATACCCAGTCCCCCAGTGGTGGGCATTTTGGTCGTGCTCAGCTTTCCATTCTGGTAAAGCCAGCTGTGACGGACCTCTTTGAGCATGTGTTGTGGTGCACTTGCCCCGTTACACGCGCAGGAACTTGGAACAGAGTCGGGCAGTGCTTAGCGCGGTAGCTGGAAGGAGCAGTGGGAGGCAGAGGCGGGGGAGGAAGGGGTCATTCTGGGGCAAGGCAAGTGGATCCGCATGTTGAGAGAGACGGGGCCTCCCAGGTCACACCCTTGTCCTTTACTCTTGTCTGTTGGGAGCCATATTGGAATCTAGCTCCTACTTCCAGTGAACATTCGGAGTGTCTTCAGTTTTCCTTAATTTCCCTTATTGTGGGAAGAATTAACTAGTTAATTGTTATGGATAACGGGTAATTCGATATTAGTTATAGATGATAGATAATTAATAGTTCTTCTTTCCAAAACTTCTGGAGAGCCTTAAGCAACCGGCTAGTCGGGGAGTGAACAAGTAATGGAGATTGGGAAGAGATTGTATGTGTGTATGTGTATGTGTGTGCATGAGAGTGTGTGTGAGTGTATGTGTGTGTTTGTGTATATGTCTGTGTGTGTGAGTGTGTTTTTGTGTGTATGTTTGTGTGTGTGTGTGCATGAGTGTGTGTGTGAGTGTATGTGTGTGTTTGTGTATATGTCTGTGTGTGTGAGTGTGTTTTTGTGTGTATGTTTGTGTGTGTGTGTGCATGAGTGTGTGTGTGAGTGTATGTGTGTGTTTGTGTATATGTCTGTGTGTGTGAGTGTTTTTGTGTGTATGTGTGTGTGTGTGTGTGTGCATGAGAGTGTGTGTGAGTGTATGTGTGTGTTTGTGTATATGTCTGTGTGTGTGTGTTTTTGTGTGTATGTGTGTGTGAGTGTGTGTGTGTGCATGAGAGTGTGTGTGAGTGTATGTGTGGGTTTGTGTATATGTGTGTGTGAGTGTGTTTTTGTGTGTATGTTTGTGGTGTGAGTGTGTGTGTGTGTGCATGAGAGTGTGTGTGAGTGTATGTGTGTGTTTGTGTATATGTGTGTGTGAGTGTGTTTTTGTGTGTATGTTTGTGTGTGTGAGTGTGTGTGTGTGTGTGTGTGTGTGTGTGTGTGTGCATGTAGAAAAAAACTGAGAGCAGAGGAGCCGGCAGGTTTGAAAAGCAAAGGAAACATCATTAATACGTGTGCTTTATACACTTTTTAACAAACTGAGTAAAATGTAAAGATGCTTTGGGAAAGATACAGATTAGCAGAGAAGTATCATAATTTAATAATAATACTATCTTATATTTACTAGGTGCTTTTATGCGCTTGTGTGTTTTACTTGTTTTTTTAAGTTCATGTATTTATTTTGAGAGAGTGCACATGGGGGGGGGGCAGAGAGGGGGAGAGAATCCCAAGGGGGCTCCTTGTCGCCAGCGCAAAACCCTGGCGTGGGGCTCAAACCCACGAAACCGCAAGATCATGACCTGAGCCGAAACCACGAGTCAGACACTTAATCGACTGAGCACTCCGGTGCCCCTGCTTGTGTTTTAAATGCACGGTTTTACTGAAGCACGTCTCAAACCCCTTCTCAGGGAGAGTGCAGGATTCCCCCCATTTTGCAGGTAAAACAGAGGCCTCGGAGGCTGGCTTGGGGGGGCATCCCCGGACTTGATGTTGGAGCTGAGGGCTTGGGGCGGGAGGGTCGTGAGGCCCTAGTAAGACGATCCCTGACAGGTGACATGGAGGGACAGTTCTTTCGTCGTCACCAATGGGAAGAAAGCACTTCCTGAGCCATTTTCCCTTCCCTTCCTGGGA
Organism: Leopardus geoffroyi; assembly: GCF_018350155.1. NCBI lineage: Eukaryota > Metazoa > Chordata > Mammalia > Carnivora > Felidae > Leopardus > Leopardus geoffroyi. Next base: position 6,806,785 of record NC_059334.1, on the reverse strand, counting down.
GATTGTGTTACTGCTATTGCCAGAGCTTTCCGGCCACCTTCCTTCCCTTTGGGAGGGGGGAGGGGGGAGGGTTCCGCTTTCCCACCCCAGGGGGGGTTGACCCCCGTGGCCATCTTGGCCGGAGGACTTATTTGGGCCGAAAAAGTGTGACTAGTGACGACACATGCCATTTCCCAGCAGCAGAGGAGGCCTGCCGCGTCGCTCCTGTCCCCGCCACGAGGCCCGCACGTCCCAGGGAGGGGTGCTCCTTCCCCCTCCGTCCCGGGGAGGACCACATGGGTAGCCACAGCTCAGTTCCAAGGAACCAAACAGGAGCCAGAAATTAGACAGAGACAGCCTTTCTCTGTCGTTGGTGCTCTGTGATGCTGCAGCGTCATTTAGCCCGAACCGATGCGTTCCCGCCGTCGTGTTGCAGTCTGTCCCCTGCACTGTTGAGGTGAACCTTCATCACACGTTACCCCTTCATTAAGGCATTTAACTAGGTATTTGGGGCGGCCCCCCTTGCCCCTCATTTCCTTCTTCAGACACTTGTCGGACATATCCCGGGTCGAGGGCTGGACGTCCAGTCCCGGCCCCCAGCCTCAGGAATCTTCGAGCTGGGCGCCGCGTATCCGGAAGTGGTAAAACAAGGCAGGCGGCTGGGTCCTAGAGACAGTGTCACGTGGTCACTGGCGGGCCGTGCTCGGAGGTGAACCCGCTCTGTTGCCATCCTCATGACACCCTTGGAGTGGCTTTGCTCTCCGCCACCTAAGCTCGTCTTCTCCCTTCTCTCCTCCTCCTCAACCCGTGTTTACTGCACAGTGTAGTTTGTGCCGAATGCTAGATTTCCTTACTCCCCACTTGCATTTGTGCTGAAACCATTTGTACCAGCTCATCCACTAGATTAGCGTCTGTGTCCTTTCTCTTGACATGTGTTGCAAGCGGCTTAACATCACACAGGACATTATCTTAAATTTTTCCTCGTCGTATAAATTGCTTAGCATTTAATTAATTTATTACAACCAAATTAAACTCTCAGTAAATTATTGACTGTTTTTGTTGATATTTTTCTCCCCTTGAAGTTACTGGTTCTTTTTTCCGTGACGTGTCAAGGCTCTGCGTGAACTTCGTAAATACCTTACCTCCGTTCGGGACAATTCGGAGTTGAACTGTCTTATTTCAGATGCCGTGTCTGACAGTCTGACAGGTGTTCAGGAGATCTGACTTGACTTCACGTTCCTAGCGACTAGGTGTGGCTTCGGACCGTGGAGAGAAACCGAAAGTTCCTACAGGTCTGTCCAACCAGTAGTTTCCGGGCTAAGACAGTGCATGATTTGGCTACTCCCTTCCTCTCTGATTGAATTCAGCTACTTTCTGTCTTGTTACTTCTGACCACCTCTCCACTTTGACTTCAAAAGGCACATGGTTAATTTATTATTCAAGTCCCATCTTGGACCAACGGCTTTCAAACTTTTTTTCTCCAATATACGCAGAAAGAAAAGGTCATCAAGTCGGACAGAAGGAACACTCAGGGAACTGCTGCGATTTATTGGTAATGGTGTGCTTTTAAGTTTGGGTGGTAGGTTCATGATTGTTGACTTTAATATCATTTTTCCTGACAAATAATGTTGAATGTATTTTCTTGTATGTATTAGATACTATCTAACCAAAAACTTTTTTCAAACGTAGAACACAGTTCATGTTGTTAAATGCACCCATTGCGTTTATGTTGGCATAACTGTGACGTTAGTTATTTAAACAACTTTAATTTTCTTGTAAGACATCTTAGATGGGCATTTTATTTTTTTTTTTTTAATTTTTTTTTTCAACGTTTATTTTATTTTTGGGACAGAGAGAGACAGAGCATGAACGGGGGAGGGGCAGAGAGAGAGGGAGACACAGAATCGGAAACAGGCTCCAGGCTCTGAGCCATCAGCCCAGAGCCCGACGCGGGGCTCGAACTCACGGACCGCGAGATCGTGACCTGGCTGAAGTCGGACGCTTAACCGACTGCGCCACCCAGGCGCCCCTAGATGGGCATTTTAATAGAGAGTGCCCTCTGTTTTCAACAGAGCAAAATAATTTTGTTTTGAAGACACTATTTATTGACCTTTGATTTCCCGATGATCTTCATGTAAATATAAGAATCAGTATAGTTGAGGGCTCACCCAGAGAAATATTTTCTTTTGTTCTAACACAGAGAAGTATCCTCTGTTGGGAAGGATATAGAAAGTTAATGTCTGGTTATCGAAAGGGACTGGCCACTAGTCCCTTCGTTTTTTTGCAGGAAAATTTAAATATTTACAGAGTCTGAAACGTTAGCTCTCCGTCTCCTCAACTGTAAGCCCACGCCTGTTTGTCAGCTATGGAGATCAGACATGACAGCCCCAGCTTGGGGGTCAAACATACATGGCTTTGAAGCCGGCTCTGACTCATCTTAGCCGTTGACCTTGGGCATCAAAACCTTCTTGACGCCCAGTTTCCTTGTGGGCTCAGTACAGCTGTTAACACCTGCCTTGCTGTGTTGTGTGCACTTTAAATGGGAAGTAACATCTGTACAGTAGGAGCCACTGTCATGACTGGATGCTCAGCAAATGAATTAAATTGAGCGTATTGTTCTTGTTCCAGGTGGAATTTCAAGTACATTTTCCTGTAGGAACAGTGTGAAGAATGAGGTTTGAGTACAGTATCAGAAATATTATTAACATTGTACTTGGATCCATCATAAGTTAAATAGGCTTTTAAAGACTGGCCAGAGAAGCCAATGTCTACATTTTATCTCTAGTGAAATGCATTTCAGGTACCACCTACGGGTTCATTGACTCCAGACCTTAGAAGTGAACTTCCAGAATGTAATTTATTACCAGGTTGAGGACTGACTGTTTAGATAACCTCTTGCTCAGACATAAAATGGAATGTCTTGACAGGTGGTGGTGTTTTTTTGGGCAGACAGATGAGCCCTCCTTTCTACTCCTGAGAAGGAAACTCACCTTCTGGAGAACTTACAACTCTTCCTGCTGAGCCAACGATGTAGTTCCAGCGTAGACTGGCCAAAATTGGGACCTTGACCACTGGGTGGGCGTGTTTTTCCTGAGAATCTTAAAAATTCCAACTATGGGATAATCCCTCTTAGGGGCAGAGCTGGGAGGTAAGTGGAAGAAGGCAGGTTTCAGGAAGGGAGAATGGAACCGACCTGTAGGAGCAGAGATGTCATTTTGCCCTGCTGGAGCCATTTCGCGTACGTCCTCAAGCCCAGCTTCCCTGTGGCTTTCCTGTTGCTGGGCTGCTTACCCATGATGCCCCTCGCTCTTACCCATGATGCTCCATGTGCCATTTCTGTTACCTGCAAGTTAAAGAATGCTGACTCACTTATGGGGTTGTTTGGACTTGGAATACTGAAGAAGTTGTGTCTTTGTCAGGGCAATTATAATAAATATAATTACATAGTAGGACAGCTGATTGAGGACATACCTTTTTGAGAACAATGGTGGTATTGATTCCCAGTTCATAAAAGCAGAAATGTATTAGCAAAATCAAAGGGTGCTAGTGACTGTATGTGTGTGTGTGTGTGAGTGAGAGAGAGAGAGAGAGAGAGAGAGAGAGAGAATGACTCTTAGAACACACTGATGATCACCAGAAGGGAGGTGGGGGGAGATGGATGAAAAAGGCGATGGGGATTAAGGAGTGCACTTGTTGTGATGAATACCCGATGATTAAAATAAAAACTTTGTAAAAAAGAGAGAAAGAAGATTAATGACTCTTGACCGGAGTTTGCTCTAACGCACTCATCTTATGACGTGTAGGTTTTAAACCAAATAAACACAGAAATTCACGTGATGATTCTAGTAGTTGGGAGTTGCCTCGAGGCACTGCCCTTTGCTACCCCTTACAGTTGCCAGCACCTGCAGGTGACCCAGTGGAGGCTCGTGGCTGCACCGTGTACATTGCGAGAGATGTTTGTCTTTAAGGAGCAATTGGTACTTTGGCAAGATGGGCAGATGTGTGTACGTGTGTTCCTTTCCAGCAACGGAAGGTGAAATGACTTAGTGCCTCTGTTTCCTTCAGTGGGCCAGTGCTGGAGGAACTGAGACTTTATGTGATGACACTCTTTTGTAAACTGTACTTCCCTTTAGGAAGCATCCGGTTCGCTCTCTCTCGGCAGTGGCGCTCTGTATTGTTGGGGCATGTCATAAAGAGCAGAGAAACGCGCCTGCCACTTGAGGTCTGTTTGCCAACTGGTCTGAACAGCCATCAATGGTTGCTTACTCTCGAGGGGGCAGCAGTCAGAAGGAAAGTTTTCCTTTCTCCTTTGTGGCCGTTGTAGAACTGAAACACCATGTATCTCAATGACAGCTGTTTCTTCAGAATCTGTTACGTCCTGGCCTTTGAAACACGATCTCTTCCTCTGATGGACTTTTGTCATCTGGGGGGAGAGAAAGGTCAGGGGTCTCAGGAAGAAGGAGGATGCCACAGTTCTGGAAGTCCATTTCGGGATGGAGTTACAAAGAATAAGGTCGGTAGGCATTTGGAGGAAAGGGGAGTTGTCTAAGGCTTGACCCCGTGAGGAGGGTTCCAGGAAATGGAAGTGTCTAGAAGGTGACAGCTAGTATGAAGGGCGAGTTGAAGGTCATCAGCCCCGGAGCCTGTATGTACTGTGCCTGCTGCTTCGAGGGAACAAGGAGACCAGTTGGGTTATTTGACTGAGGGTTTTCAAGGTGGAAGATGGCTGTTAGACAGTTGGAGGCCAGCTTTGGAACGACTGACACCGTGTCCTGGGCCCCGTGGGCTCATGGTCACTTTTTTTGAACTGTGCAATGATAGTCTGTACTTTGCATAATAATTTTAGGGAAAAAAAGACCTCCTAGAAACAGTTATCCTTTTTCTACGGTGAGAACATTCCAACAGCATTGGCAACTGTGTCCTCATTCCCCAAGCATAAAGGTCACTGTAACCGTCTTTTAAGTGCCTTGAGTTATGGTTGCAGGTGAACATATTTTTAAGCTTTGCTTCCTAGACAGAGCACCCAGGCTATGAATTTTAAGTTTGACTGGATCCTAGGCAACAGAAGCAAACTTAATTGTCTCTCTCTTTCCTGTACGGCTACTTTCCCTTCCTCTTTCATGTACTTCACTGTATCTGTGTATGTCTACACACACGGACAATTGCATTTTCGAGACTGTAGGTGTTGTTTACGGAGTTGCTGCATACCTGTAGGTTTTGTGTGTGTGTGTGTGTGTGTGTGTGTATCCTTCTGATACAAAAGAGCTATTCATGGTGTAACAGCCAACATATTATCAGTTTGGCCAGTATAACTGGTTATAATAGTTTTGTAAACAGAAAATCACTGTGCTTAAAAATATGTATTAATTTGCGTGACTGTTTGAGGAAAGTTACCTATAAAGCAAATATTTTCCTTTTGATCTCTGCTGTAAAACCAGGTTGTTTAATTGGTAGAGAGAGGGAAGGTTTATGACATGGTGGCATGCTGGACTTTCACATTTATCAGGTGCTGGCGATGATGCATCAGGAGCACAGAGGGAGGGACCTGGCCGCTGGAACAGCATTCAAGGGACACCCAGCCTTGGTGACCTGGCATAGGGGGATGAGTGCATGAGCTGGGAATGGGGGAAAACGGTACAGATATGTGAAGCCCACATAGGAGGCCCTCATCATACCTGTTGATACTGAATTCTCTGGAAAGGGGCAGGGCTCAGAGGACTCCAGAATTTAACTTAAAGCATCCAGGATGATAAGATTACTTTTATGTGAGAGTCAACAGAGATTTTCAGCTTCATCATCTAGACTGGGCGAATGTATGCCTGTTACTAAGCATCAGTGTGAGGTCATAGGCTTACCTTGCACCTGCCCTTTTTGACCATAACGTTGGTCTGTCAGGTGGAGGAATTCTTAGAGACCTTAAGAGGGATGATGAAGCAGTTTGCTTAGGGCTGGCTTCCTGGTCACTCATGGGCAGAGCTGGGATTAGAGCTGCAGCTCTGGGTTCCCGGTGCCCTGTTCTTTCACTCTTACATGCTGGTTTGCAGAAAATCCCAGTTTAGAAAGGGCCTTTGATCTCACTCTAGATCTCATCTTTGCTGTTGAGTATTTTGAAGAAATTTTGGCCCATAGAATGACTGGTTCTGAACAAATATGCGAAAGTTAAACTTAGGAGATCTTCTCCAAAGCCAAGAAGATTTTCTTTGTAACTTAAAAAAAAATTCTTACTCTGCTAAAACTCTCTACTCCCACTAACCATCAACTCCTTTCTTTACTGGTCCACAGAACCTGATGGTTCTGGAGGCTTCTGTGATTTGCCAATTCCCAGTTACCTAAAGTTTCCTTTAAGTATTTTTACTCCAGAGTTATGCTTAGGGCACAGTAACCCAGATGGAATGAGTATTTGAAAATCATTCTTACTTTTTTAACAGTTGATTTACTGTGGCGTCAATGAAATCATTTCCATTTTAAGCCTTTTTTTTTTTTTTTTTTTGGTAGTAAAGCTCCTATTGTATAACACCAAATCCAAGGATCCTAAATGAAAAGTTTCTTTAATTGAAAAAAATGTTTATTTTGAGAGAGAGAGAGAGAGAGAACACGTGTGAGCAGGGGAGCAGGGGAGGGGCAGAGAGAGAGAGAGAGACAGAGAGAGAATCCCAAGCAGGCTCCAATCAGCCCCACCTGGGACTCCATCCCACCAACCAAACCCTGAGATCATGACCTGAGCGGAGACTGAGCCACCCAGGCACTCCTCTTTAATTTTTTTTTTTTTTTTTTAATCACTCAAATAAGGGACTCAGACCATACAACACCAGAGTACTATTTCAGCTCTAAAATTATTTGGATATTTTAACATTGAAAAGACTTTTTTTTTAAAGGCTACTTGGTCCATAGTTTTGGTGATTCTGACTCAGAGCTTAGAGGGACAAGACAGCACCGGTGAGTGCCTACTGTATGTCCAGCACTGTGCCAAAAACGCTGTCCATGTATTATGACATACGAGCTGTCCCACAAGCCGTGTCAGGCGAGTGTTTGGTCCCCCTTCTCTGCAGATAATTAACTTGCCCAAGGTCATTCGTGTCAGAGGTCAGGTCTGAATCTGCCGGGATCCCAGATCCCATGCTCATTACATCCAGAATCACCGCCTAACTCGAGAACTTTTCCCTGAAGGAGTGGAAATCAGCGTACATCCACTGCTCAAGTATTTCATAACAAGATTAATTCTTGTTTGGAAAGAGTTTCTGAAGAGCCATCCACCATTTCCTTGAAGTTGTTAGAGGCTGAAGTTAGAAAAAAAAAAAAAAAAAAGATGTTTTTTTTGTTTTTTTGTTTTAAAGGCTGTAAAACGGCCCCGAAGCCCGATATAAATCAAGAAAGGAAAGTTCCGCCTTAGCCGCCAGTGAACACGCTTATTGGTTAGGACTGCCCGGGCTGACTCATTTCTTTTTTGCTGTGTTAGACGGCCACACCCTGCATTCCAAAAACCCTCCGCGGCCCGGCCACGCCCGCGGCCTCCGCGCCGGAGCCTCGGGAGCGGCAGTCGGCGCGCCAGCTGCCCGCGCCCCGGAGCCCCGCGCGGGTGTCCGTGTCGGGGTCGGCGCGCGCCGGCCGGCCAGGCCGCGGGGCGAGGCGCAGGGCCCGGGGCGCCCCCCTCCGTCCCCCACCCCGCCGGGGCCGCGCGCGCGCGCGCGCGCGCTCACTCGGCGCCCCAGGAACCGTCCCGAGACCGCCCCCGGGGACCGGAGACGTAAGCGTGCGCCTTCGGGGACGCGTGGCTCGGATCGGGTGCCGTGCGCGGTGCGCGCCGCGCGCCGCGCTGGCGGAGACGGCGGGCCCGGGTGCGGGAGGGCCCGGGTGCGGGAGGCGGCGTGCGCGGACGCGCCGCACGTGCGCGGGGCCCGGCTCCGCTTGGGGGCGTCGCGCGTCCCCGGGGCAGCCTTTCGGGCGGGCGGGCTTGCGCGGACGGCCAGGTTCCTGGGTTTGGGGGAGTCCCCCCTCAAGGTCCAGCGCCCGTGCCTGCCGGACGTCCCCGGCGAGCTCCCGTGCTGGCGGGGAGCCGGGACCAGGGCGGCACGTGCTCCTCGTGTTTACTCCACCGCCACGCGCCCTAAGCGTTGTGGCCAGCAAGTGCTCGCGTGACCGGTGCACAGAAGTCCCCGCAGAATGCCCGGCCTGGCGCTCCCGGCCCCGTGGGTGCTTGCTGTGCGCGGCGGCCAAGTCACACCGAAGTGACAGCCCGGAGACCTGAGGTCTCCGTCCAGTCTCCTCTCTACCCTGTTGCCTTCTCCCTTGAAACTGTACGTAGAAATAAAATCGTGGAACTTCCTTAAAAATCTTCCCGTGTCGAATACGAGTCCGCTAGTGCACCGAGATTTGTTTGTGTGCTGTACGTGAAGTATGTTTTTGCGAGGGGGTGGGGAGGTGTCCGGGACAGGAGAAGCCGAATCTCGTGATTATTCTGGTTGGCTGAGGACGCACACAGTGCCACAGACGTGTGTCGCCGTCAGAAACACGGACCGTCCGGGCAAGGCGGGCCGAGGGCGTCCTGGTAGCGGAGCGGGTGGCGGGAAGGTTGTAAACTGAACCACGAAGTTGCGAACGTGAATGGCGAAGCTGTGAGTGGTGCCCTTCTCCTTCATTCACGGAGACAGAGACGACTGCAAGCCGACAGGCCCTGTGGCAGAACGGCTCTTTGCAGCTGACTTCGTAGCTCTGGGAAGGAAACCTCTCTAGAAAGAAATCCACATGTAGTAATTAAATTAATTGGATGGAATTTTTAATTAGTTACACCTTGACCTCCGGGTAGCGCTGTGTCCAAGCTCACAGGCTTGTTGCTCTGTCGCTCTGACTTTAACTCATCAAGTGCCTTTGTGTGAGATGTGACAACACGGAGTCCTGGTTCTTTGAGGACCAGCCTGTGATATCGAAAGAAATGGCGTGAGGTGCCCTGGGGTAGTTGGAAAAGTCCCCCCACGGGCGGCGACAAGGGGAAAATATTTTGGTAAATTGTCTCCGGTGTCTAAAATCTAAAGGGATGAAATAAACTTAGATTTTTTTTTAAGTTTCCTTTTTCAAGTTTATTTATTTTGAGAGAGAGAGAGAGAGAGAGAGAGAATGTGGGGAAGGGGCAGAGAGAGAGAGAGAGAAGCCCCACTCAGGGCTTGAAGTCAGGAACCCTGAGATCAAGAGTTGGACACTTAGGGGCGCCTGGGTGGTTCAGTCGGTTAAGCATCCGACTTTGGCTCAGGTCATGATCTCACAGTCCGTGGGTTTGAGCCCCACGTCGGGCTCTGTGCTGACAGCTGGGAGCCTGGAGCCTGCTTTGGATTCTGTGTCTCCCTCCCTCTGAGCCTCCCTGGTTCGTGCTCTGTCTCTCTCTGTCTCAAAAATAAATAAACATAAAAAAGAAAAGAGTTGGACACTTAACCCACTGAGCCATCCAGGCGCCCTTAAATTCGATTTTGATTTGAGCTTTGCCTAATAATTGTGACAGGGCCGGGCATTTAAGGACCTGCTATTATCAGGCAGTGAGATGCTTTACGCCCATACCTCATTCAACGTTTACATTATTGCCGAGGGATAGAGGTATTGTTTGTTTTATAGTTGAAGAAGCAGCTTTGGCAAGGTTACAACATCTCCAGATTTCACAGCCGGGGAGCTGGGTTTACACTCGAAGGTGGCGTTTAAGATTTGGTCATTTTTCCATGTGAAATAATCCACAGGAGTTTCTTCATTCAGAGCAGGTGTGTGTGTGTGTGTGTGTGTGTGTGTGTGTGTGATTTTAAACACTCCTTGTTGCCCCCGTGCCAAAATGCCGAAGTTCAAGGAATAATGCATTTACTCTGGGAGCCCATGGTCTTCAAATATTAACTAAGCAAAGCCCTGTTCTCGATGAACCTGTTAGCGCATGTGACCGCCTCATAGTTACTGATTTAGGGTGACTTTCTGCTGGTTTTTTTTTTTTTTTTTTCTTTGAAGTCCTTTTCATTGTGGACTTGCAGATTCTTCCTGCTCCTCGTTCACCCAAGGGCAAGGGCAGCTCAGGAGTTCTGTCGTTGTCGAATCAAGCCGCCTGGTCCGTGGACGTCCAGCGGTGGCATTCTCTGCGTGTGGGCGTGCACCCGCAGTAGTTTCTCCGTGATGTGACACGTTTTTAAGCTTGTTTTCAGCACACAGGTTAGCGTCGCACCTGTCTGTTAGGAACGGTGAGGTCGCGAACGTCACGCTCCGCGCGCTACGACTTTTCTTGTCAGGCGAAGGTGACGAAGTCTCCGTGTGTCTCACCAGGGGCGGCCGACAGCAGGAGGGTCCATCTGCTGGGTCGTCTCTTGGGATGTCCCGATGAAAGAGAACGAGGCTGTGAGCTGCAGTATCTATGCCAGAACCAGGTACCGCTCACACCCCCACCTTGTCGTCGTGACCGTCTGTCGACACAGAACGCCCACCTGCCTTCCGCGGCAAGATGCCGATGCCGTGGCCTCCTCCCGAAACCTGTCTAAATCCTCGCCGCACTAAGTGACTTGAGTTCTGGAGGATGTTGAAAGCACATGCCGCTGTGATGATAACACCCCTGGGGGGTTATCTTGCGAAAATCATGGAGGGGAGGAAGCGTGCCGGGCAGCTTGGCTTTCAAAACTGCGGGTGGGGGGGATGGTCAGTTCTGGAAACTTGACACTCAGGGCTTACGTTGGCATCATCGAGCAGGACTATAAATGACAGTCTTGAAAAGACGGGTCGGGATCGATTTAGAAAGAGTGGCGATGTTCGGTATCCAGCGTCACTCCTTTCCATCTGACCTCATTTCCTTTTTGGTGGTGACCGGACAGGTATGTCAGCATTGCCGTAGGTGATGACAGGTCGGCCTCAGCCAGACAGTTAACAAGAGTGCTCTGTGTTCTTTGCTCAAGGTGGGACAGAAGTAGGTGGGACAAGTGGGTTTGTGTCTTGTCCCAAAGGGGGATGGTCGGGAGGGTGACGTCAGCCTCGCGCAAGGTGCCAGCGGTGTGGGGCCCTTGATAACAGTTGGAGGAAAGACCTCACGCACTGGCGGAGGTGGAGTATTTAGAACCAAGGAGTGACGGTCCCTGAGTTCTCTGGAGCACTGGAGATGGTGGTAAAGAACAGGGACTCGGGGGCGCCTGGGGGGCTCAGTCCGTTGAGCGTCCGACTTTCGGTTTTGGCTCAGGTCATGATCTCAGAGTTCGTGGGCTCGAGCCCGAGTTGGGCTCTGCGCTGACAACATGGATCCTGCTTGGAATTCTCTCTCCCTTTCTCTCTGCCCCTCCCTCCCTCTTTCTTTCTCTCTCTCCCTCTCAAAATGAGTGGACAGACTTAAAAAACAAAAAACAGAGCAGGGACTCTGGCTTGACTTTGGGCAAGTTACTTGACTGTTCTGTGCCTCTGTCTCTTCATTCATAAAACGCGGTCAGTAATATCTACTTTATATGGTAGTCAAAGATATCCAAGGATTCAATTAGATAATCCACATGAAGTGCTTAAAAACCAAGCCTGATGTAAATTGTATGTGTGAGACGCTAGTCCTCTGTTGGTCCTGCCTTTACCACTTTGGGCAAGGCTGTGTACGTTTCTCGGTCTGTGTTTCAGTGTGTGCCCAGAATGGGGTAATCCGGTTTGGCCACGGGTCTGGAAACTTTGAACAGAGGTTGAAGACGCTGGGGACGCGTACCTTCGCGCAGAGGCTGAAAGATGGTCGTTGCGTCCTGTAAAGTGAAACACAGGGGGTCACGTTCTCAGTTGTGTATGTTCTGTCCAGTCCAGCAGGTGCTTTCTCTTAAGGAGCTGTCATCTGGTATCCTAGAAATCTCCATGAAACTGGAAGTTAGAAGCGCTCTTTCTTGGTGTCAGTATGATCTAACTAACAGTGATGCGATCTGAGGCACTCAGCTGAACGCAGTGGTTTCCCGGGCTGGTGGGGAGGAGTGTGCTGTTCACGTTCAGTGTGCAGAAGCCCGGGGTGCTGCTAGCGGCTGCCTGCGTGGGAGGAGCCCCTCGCCCAGGAATGAAAGGTCCAGTCCGCATGTCATCAGTGCTGAGGTTGAAAGCCCCTGCTTGTTCACTCTTCAGTGTGTGTTTCTGAAATTTGAATCCTGATCTTTGCTCTAGCTCTGTCAGAGGGAGCTTTAAGGGTCTGTTTAGGAAAGGGCCTGGGAGAGTTCATGCGTTCTGGAATGTGCAGACGTATACAGCGTCTACACTTTATTAGCAGCCCAGCAAGATCTCATTTGCTCCATTCCCCGGAGGAGTACTTTCCAGGGGTTCAGGAGTCAGATGTGCCCGTGTTTGCATCTCGGCCGTACTGAATTAACCCGCTGTGTGATTTGGGGCAAGTTTCTTTATCTGTGAAAACCCAGTCCCTGTCTCATGAGAGTCGCAGGAATAAACGTGGCCACGTACATAAATCTTGCAGTCCGGTTCGTAGGCACAGTAGTAAGCCGTTGTTTTGTTTTGTTTTGTTTTTTAATTAACTTTGATTTATTGATTGGTTTTGGTGGTGGGATTAACCGAGGCTTGCTGACATGTGAGACTTGGAAAGAGGATGAATAGAGAAATTGGATTTCTTTTTTTTTTTTTTTTATTAAATTTTTTTTTTTAACATTTATTTATTTTTGGGACAGAGAGAGACACAGCATGAACGGGGGAGGGGCAGAGAGAGAGGGAGACACAGGATCGGAAACAGGCTCCAGGCTCTGAGCCATCAGCCCAGAGCCTGACGCCGGGCTCGAACTCACGGACCGCGAGATCGTGACCTGGCTGAAGTCGGACGCTTAACCGACTGAGCCACCCAGGCGCCCCGAGAAATTGGATTTCTAATAGCAAAAAGACAAGAAACAGAAAAGGGGTCCTGGTCAGGATTCAGGAGGCTGGAGTCTTAGGAAGTGTGAACTGTGGCCTGTGGGGAAGGCCCGTGGCATCACCGCGGGCAGAAGCGCTCCAGAGCGGGCACAGCAAGAGCCCTGTTACCCGCGCCCCCCTCCGGCCCTGTACTCACTCCCCCACCCCCACCCCGCTGCTGGGACCAGCCCGGGGCCTTTCTGCCTCTGTGAGCTGTTCTATCGTAAAAACTTGTTTGCAGCATTTGATCTTGGGCAGTTTAATTAACTCTGTTTTCTCATCCTACTCTTGATATTGTGGTCTCTTAATAGATTTCCTAGTGCCTTAAGGTACAGGCAGCACCCCCAGCCTCGTGTACATGCAAACGTGTGAACTCTGCAGCCTCAGTGACTTCCTATACCCGCTCAGCCTCCCCACGGAAGATGCAGCAAAGCTTTCACATGACTGCTCTTCCTGTCACCGCATTGGTGTGGCAGTCGCGTTCTAGGAGTCCGGAGGCCATCCGTGAGTCAGGCAGCACATCCGTGAGATCAGTGGAAAGTTCGTGTATCTGACTTAAGAGGGATTTGGTGCGTGTGATGAGGCGTGGGTGGAAAGATTGGCTAAGCCGCCCACGGTGCCCACAGCCCACCTGCTCTCCGCTTTGTAAAGGGAGAGAGTTTTGCAGCTTGGTTCGTCTTCCAGGATTGGCCGGAGAGACGCAGCAGTGAAAAGTTCCCTGGCTTAGCAAGAGGCTCTTACTCAGGTTGGAGGGTTGGAGTTAGTTAGTGGACTCTTTTTTTTTTCTTTTTAATAATTTATTTTTTAATTTACATGCAAGTTAGTTAGCATATAGTGCAACAGTGATTTCAGGAGGAGATTCCTTGGTGCCCCTCCCCCATTTAGCCCTTTTCCCCCCTCCCACCACCCCTCCCGTAACCTTCTGTTTGTTCTCCATATTTCTGAGTCTCTTCTGTTTTGTCCCCCTCCCTGTTTTTATATTATTTTTGTTTCCCTTCCCTTATGTTCATCTGTTTTGTCTCTTAAAGTCCTCATAGGAGTGAAGTCATATGATTTTTGTCTTTCTCTGACTGGCTAATTTCGCTTAGCATATTACCCTCCAGTTCCATCCACGCAGTTGCAAATGGCAAGATCTCATTCTTTCTGATTGCCGAGTAATACTTGTATGATATACCACATCTTTATCCATTCATCCGTCGGTGGACATTTGGGCTCTTTCCATACTTTGGCTATTGTCGATAGTACTGCCATAAACATGGGGGTGCATGTGTCCCTTCGAAACAGCACACCTACATCCCTTGGATAAAAACCTAGTAGTGCAATTGCTGGGTTGTAGGGTAGCTGTTAGTTAGTGGATTCTTAAAGAGATTTCGTTTTTGCGCTCAAGGTCCCTGCTGCCTTTGAACTGAATCGTTTGCATCCTACTGAACACGGGACTTGAGCCCTCGAGTGGAGTGAATGTCAGTACGCTCTCCCGGCAACTTGCCTGTTTCTGGGTTTGTGGAAGTCTTTCCTCTTGGAGCAGCGGAGAAGCTTCACGCTGTTAGAGCAGGAACGGCCCGGGAGCAAAGCGCAACAGCCACAGCCCAAGCGGCGCGTGGAAGAGGAAGGACTTGGGGATCAAAACCCACTTCTGAGGAATTTGCGACACAGGCTAAGCCCCGTAGTGCTCGTAGGCCGTCATGAGGCCACCCTTCAAACTTGCTTAACTCCCCTGATTAAACAGAAAGAGAAGGTGATGTGCCAGACGCTCCTGAGGGTTGCTGGGTTGAGAGCAATAATGACGAAAACTCGGTGGTTCTACCAGAGAACCCTGAGCTGGGTACACAGACTCGTAGACCTCTGTGCCGTCAGAAGGAAAGAGGTTGATCATCCAGACGAGCTGAAAGTCAGGTTACTGATGGACGAAGGAGATGACGGACGACGTGGAGTCCTAGGTGGCGCCAGTGGCCACGATTCTTGAAGCCTGATTCGATGATTTCCCCACTTAGGGTTCTTCCCCATCACTTTGCTTTCTCAGATGTGGGTGAGACTAGAAAATTCCCTGAGCTGCGACAGGCATGTTGAAAGGGCTCGAAGGCTGACCATGTATTTGCTTCTGCCGGGTCGCGTGCCGCACTGTTTGCTAGCAAGATCGCGGGTTCTGGACTTGTGCCGAGTCACCAGACGTGAAGATAGGTTTTTGCAGGTTGAAACGGAGTCCCGCCGAAAGGCCCAGACACATCTCGGACACAGAGGGAGCAGAGCGATTTAAAAATGTCAAAGTAGAACGGAACAGTACACCTCCTGACCCGTGTCCGTGGGCTTGTATTCTTCACAGTTTAAGCTTGGTGTGTGATGAATTCTTCGATGTACTGATTTAAATAGGTCTCATGGGTGTAGTTTTCCTCTCTGGAAAAACATCCGACCTCCTTCCCAGAAATTCCTAGAGCCTTCATTTCACTGGAATCGCCGGTTTCCACCAGCAGCGTGGTTGGTCTGTGGGTACCGGACGTGAGGGCCGGGTAGACCCCTTGCCCCTTCTCACTTGGGAGAGAAGACCAGACCCCGAAAGGGACCGAAAGACATGTGCGGGGTGAACAGGTCCGTGGGGGATCCTGTCACTGTGCCGGGGCCGTCCGTGCGCCTTTGAGATCCGACCGTTACGTTCCAGACCGCGCTTCGCCTTGCCCTGGCCCCTGACCCCCACAGAGCCCCCCCCCCCCACAGTGTGGTGTCAGCCACACAGGAAGCCACAGAACGTAGCTCCGTCCCATGCCCACCGTGCTTTCTTGGGATTGCTCGTGGGGTTCCTCGTGAATTCTGCTTCGAGCAAACACACGGCCAGCAGATTCCAGCCTCCGGGCTACGTGACGGTTTGTACTTCTCCCCACACGGTGTTCAGCTGGCATTTTTATTTTAACGCCACCGTGAGTGCGGTTAGCATGTGCCGTCTCCTGATCGTCTGGCTGATGAACCGCAAGGCTAACGGGCCACCCTGGCGAGTCCTCTAGGGGACGGCGCCCGTCTTCACCGTGAGCGTGCTTGTCTCTGGGACTGGGGAGGCAAGGGTGTGATGACTGATGCAGTACCAGTCTCGTGTGTTTTTCGGTTTGCGTGCATGCTCCTGCCGTTGCTTCAAAAGTGTTGAGAAAAACGGAGTGTAGCTCAGTGCTTATTCATGCTGGAAATGCGGTGTTCGTCCTGTGAGTGACTCCCGTGAGCCTGAGTAAAGCGAGCCGGGACACATCGTTGTAGTTACAACATCATCTCACCCATTCCAGCTTTGCTAGGGAGCCTATCCTGTAATTGTCAGGAAATCGCACAGATTACCCAACAGCCAGAGAAGCCCCCGGTCAGAGCAGTTCATAGCCAGAATGTCACTGATTTTTTTCATTGTGTGTTTTTTAAAAATTTTTTATGACAGAGAGAGACCGAGCACAAGCGGGGGAGGGGCAGAGACAGAGGGAGACACAGAATCCGAAGCAGGCTCCAGGCTCTGAGCTGTCAGCCCCGAGCCCGACGTGGGGCTTGAACCCACGGACTGTGAGATCATGACCTGAGCCAAAGTCAGATGCTTAACTGACTGGGCCACAGGTGCCCCCATTGTGGTTTTTTATTGCTAAGATTCTTTTAAAGGTTTTAAATAAATACAAGGAAATAAAGTTTTAAATAAAAGAAGTCTGCGGTTACTTGGTTGTCAACATGATATGTCCGTCTTTTGGGCATTTGGGGTTCTGGAAGGTTCCTTTTAAGATCTATTCATACAAGACTGCCTTTTTAATATTCTGTTGACACTGTTAAGCTGGAAGTTTTCCTGCCGTCCATGTTGTCGACAGTAATAGATTTTTGCGCGGTTGAGCAGCCGTTGGAGGAAGACCTGTCTCGCAGGTCACCCGGGAGAGTCACCTCCTTACAGCCTTAGCATTCACTTCCAGGAGCGGAGTCCTCGGGAGGGTCAGGAGCCTGATGTTTACTCTGTGTCCGTCCGTGCCACGGGTGGAGATGTGGAAATGAAATGTTTCCAACCCAGAAACCCGTCCTCACCAGCCAGCCCAGATCGGGGAGGTCCGGGGGCACAGTGTTCCACAGACTCCGGGGTGTTAGGAGGGCCAGATGGCGTGTGGTGCAAAAACCACTGTGTCCCGGTGACCCTGCGGGGAGCCGACCAGCAGGTGGAAAACAGAAAGACATCTAATGTTCTCTGTGCGTGAAGAGCTACTCCCCTTCCCGGCCCTGGATTCAAGTCCAGGCCTGTCCTTAGCCCCCACCGAGTCCTCCCGACTTCTTCCTTCTCAGGCTGCCACCGTGTTCCAAGGAGCTTCCTTCTCTGAAACCGCCTGGACCACAGTCTCCAAACATGGCATGTCCGTGGTGGGGAGCAGGGAGGCTGGGAGTTGTTGTTTTTAAACTGTGACTCGAGTCCGCTAGAGAGACTGATCTCTCTACAGAGCCTGTGTCTACACCCGCCCGTGCCCCACCACAGCCCAGGGAACGCCCGCGGCATAGCTCCTGCCCCACAGTGGGCGTGGCCGCGCACATTCTGCTGCCCAGTTCCCTGGCCGCTGGCCACGTGCAGACTTCTACAGCACATACGTGACCGTGCAGTGAAAATGCAGTAAAATGAACAATCCGGTTTCTAACGTGCACCCGCTGCATTCAGGTGTTCAGTAGCCATGCGGACCTCGTGGGGGTGGGGGGGCGGGGGGAGCAGATACAGAACATTTCCCTCCTCTTGCTCGGGGCGGGGGGAGGGGGGGGGGAGGTGGTGCGGCCTCAGGGAGAAGAGAGGCCGGACGGCACTGAATCCCTTGTCCAGGAATTCCTGTGTAAATCAAAACATTTCCAGGGCTTACTTTTCTCCTTTAAGCCAAATGGAGGTACGTCGCTGAAAATTTTAGGTTTGTGCACGTTTGAACTTGGCATTGTAGGAGAGCGTGAAGGGTTTGAGAGCAGCCCGGGCTGAACCTTGGGCAGGTGGGGCGCGGCCGGTGCGGGTTGGCCGGGGCCCAAGGCAGGAGACTAGAAGCCGCTAGGATTCACCGCGCAAGGGAGGTTGGTGAGGTGGCTTGTACCCGGGCTGCGAGCCCGGTGCGTGACCGCAGCTGGAAGTCACGCGGCCTCGGGCTGCGGAAACGAATGGGGGGCCCGGGTACTGACCCTCAAGGGGCAGCCGGGCCGAAGCCACAGAGGGGGGTCCAGACGGGTCCACGGCGAGGCACGTGCCGACCCTTCCGCCGGGGCCTCCGTCGCGCGGGGCAGGCCCTGGGGTAGAGCCAGCCGCCAGGGACGGGAAGGGCCCACGCCTGGCAGCCCGCTGTGTGTGGAGCCGAGTACCTCTCCAGCGGGGTGCAGGGTGCTCGGGGCAGGGTGAGCCCCTTCAGACACGCAGCGTCCAGCAAATCGCTTTCACTGCATCCCTCCAGCGGGACTCCCACCCCCCTCGGCGGGGGCTGTGGCGCAGACCCTGCGGCAGAGGGGGCGCAGTTTTAGGTTCTTAAATTGGTTGAAAACTTGCTGAAGTGCGTTGTTTGCAAGGTGTTTGGTTTTTTTTTCTTAATCAAAGTTGGTATTTTAATTCCAGCGAGTTAACCTACAGTGTAACACTAGTTTCAGGAGTTCAAGGTAGTGATTCCGCACCGCCGAACGTCACCCCCGCGCTCCTCACGACAAGCACAAGCCTTCGGCCCCAGTCACCTGTTATCCCATCCCCCACCCGCCTCCCCTCCGGCGACCATCAGTGTGTTCTCTGTAGCGAAGAGTGCGTTTCTTGGTTTCACTTTCTTTCCTTTTGCTTGTTTCCATTTGGTAAATTTTCCCTGTGAGTGAAATCATATGGTATTCGTTCTCAGACATGTTACTTAGCATTAGTCTCTGGTTCTATCCACGTGGTTGCAACTGGCAAGGTTTCATTCTGTTTTATGGCGGATACTCCATTGTATATATTCTCTGGTGTGTATGTATATATATATGTGTGTGTGTAAATATACGTATACACACCACGCCTTCTTTATCCATTCGTCAGTCGACAGACATTTGGGCTGCTTCCATAATTTGGCTGTTATTGATAATGCTGCGATAAACATAAGGATGCATGTACCACTTAGTTCATTTTTTTTTTTTTTTTTTTTTAATTTGGATAAATACCTGGTAGTGCATTTGCTGGACGTAGGGTAGCTCCATTTTAAACTTTTTGAGGAACCTCCATACTGTTCTCCACGGTGGCTGCACCAGTCTGTGTTCCCACCGACAGGGCACGACGGTTCCCTTTTCTCCATATCCTTGCCAACACCCGTTGTTTCTTGCGTTGTTGATTTTAGCCATTCTGACAGGTGTGAGGTGATATCTTGTGGTTTTGATTTGCATTTCCCTGATGCTAAGGGATGTTTAAGCAGCTTTTCATGTGTCTATTAGCCGTTTGTGTGTCTTCTTTGGAAAAATGTCTCTTCATGCCTTCTGACCATTTTTTTTCACGGATTATCCATTTTTTGGGTGTTCAGTTTGTATGTTCTTGATGTATTTTGGATAATAACCCTTTATTGCATATCATCTGAAAAATATCTTCTCCTATTCAGTAGGTAGCCAGCAGCCTTTTAGTTTTGTTGATTGTTTCCCTCGCTGTGAAGAAATTTTGTATTTTGATGGAATCTCAGTAGTTCATTCTTGCTTTTGTTTCCCTTGCCTCAGGAAACATCTGGAAAGAGCTATTAACGGCCGATGTCACAGAGATTACTGCCTATACTTTCTTCATGGACTTTTATGATTGCAGGTCTCACATTTAGGTCTTTAATCCATTTTGAATTTTGTGTGTGTGGGTGTTTGCTGTAAGAAAGTGGCCCAGTGTTATTCTTTTGCATGTAGCTGTCCAGTTTTCCCAGCACCATCTGTGAAGAGACTGTCTTTTTCCCCTTGGGTATTCTTTCCTGCTTTGTTGAAGATAAATGGACCATATCATTGTGGGCTCATTTCTGGGTTTTTCTATTGTGTTCTGTTGATCTGTGTGTCTGTTTTTGTGCCAGTACCATACTGTTCTGATCACTACAGCTTTGTTATTTAACTTGAAATCTGGAATTACAGTAGCTGCAGCTTTGCTTTTCATTTTCAAGATTGCTTTGGCCATTCGGTGTCTTTTGTGGCTCCACATTTTAGGATTGTTTGTCCTAGCTCTGTAAAAAATGCTGTTGGTAGTTTGATAGGGATTGCATTCAATCTGTAGATTACTTTGGGTGTATAGACATTTTAGCAGAATTTCTTCTTCCAGTCAATGAGCGTGGAATGTCTCTCCATGTCTTTGTGTTATCTTCAGTTTCTTGCATCAGTGTTTTATAGTTTTCAGAGTACAGGTCTTTTATCTCTTTGGTTACGTTTATTCCTAGATAATCTCATTATCTTTGGTGCAATTGTAAATGGGACTGTTTTCTTAATTTCTCTTTCCGCAGCTCCGTTATTGGTGAATAGAAGTGCAACACGTTTCTGTACGTTGATTTGGTATTTTGCGACTTTACTGAAATAGTTCGATTAGTTCTAGCGGTTTTCTGGTGGAGTTGTTCAGGTTTTCTATATATAGTATGTCACCTTCAGATAGTGAAAGGTTTACTTCTTCCTTACTAATTTGGATGCATTTTTGCTGTCTGTTGTGGCTAGGACTTCTAGGACTGTGTTGAATAAAAGTAATGAGAGTGGAGACCCCTGTCTTGTTCCTGATCTCAGATTTTCCCCATTTCGGATGATGTTAGCAGTGGGTTTTTCATACATGGCCCCTATTTTGTTGAGGTGTATTTCCTCTAGACCTACTTCCTTGAGGGTTTTTATCATGAATGGATGTTGTACTTTGTCAGATGCTTTTTCTGCCTCTATTGAAAGGATCATATGGTTCTTCTCTTTTCTCTTACTGATGTGATGGTCACGTTGCTTGATTTGTGAATATTGAACCACCCTGGCTGTCCCGGAATACATCCCACTTGATTGTGGTGAATGATGTTTTTAAAGTATTGTTAGATTCAGTTTGCTGGTATTTTCCTGAAGATGTTTGCGTCTATGCCCGTCAGAGATAGTGGCCTATAGTTTTCTTTTTCTGTGGTGTCTTTATCTGGTGTTGGTAGTAGGGTAATTCTGGCCTCACAGAATAAATTTGGAAGTTTTCCGTTTCCAATATTTTGGGACAGTTTGAAAATAATAGGTATTATCTCTTTTTAAAATTCGTCTGTGAAGCCATCTGGTCCCGGACTTTTGTTTGGTGAGAGTTTATTGATTACTGATTCAATTTCATTGCTGGCAATTAGTCTGTCCAAATTTTCTTTCTTTCTTTCTTTCTCTTTTTTTTTTTAATTTTTTAATGTTTACTTTTGAAGGAGAGAGAGCGCGCACACAAGCAGGGTACGGTTAGAGAAAGAGATGGAGACACAGAATCTGAAGCAGGTTCCAGGCTCCAGGCTGTCAGCCCAAAGCCCGACGCAGGGCTTGAACTCACGAGCTGTGAGATCATACCCGGAACCCAAAGTTGGACGCTTTACCAACTGAGCCGCCCAGGCGCCCCAGATTTTCTAATTCTTCCTGTTGCAGTTTTGATAATTTATGTATTTCTAGGAATTTATCCATTTCTTCCAGGTTCTCCAGTATGTTGGCATATAGTTTTTCATAATAATCTCTTATAAATGTTTGTATTTCTGTGGTGTTGGTTATTTTCCTTTCTCATTTGTGATTTTATTTATTTGGGTCTTTTCTCTTTTCGTTTTAGTAAGTCTTGCTGGAGACTTATCAGTTTTATCAATTTTTTCAAAGAACCAGTTCCTGGTTTCATTGATCTGTTCTATTATTTTTGTTTATTTTTTTAGTTTCTATGTCATTTATTTCTGCTCTGATCTTTATTATCTCCTTCTTTCTGCTGGCTTTAGGCTTTGTTTGTTGTTCTTTTTCTGCCCTTTTCAGTGTAAGATTTTTCTTGCTTCTCGAAGTAGGCCTGTATTGCTAAATTCTTCTCTCTCAGAACTGCCTTTGCTGCATCCCAAAGGTTTTGAACCATTGTGTTTTCATTTTTATTTGTTTCGATGGATTTAAAAAAAATTTATTTTCTGGTTGACTCATTCATTGTCTAGTAGCATATTATTTAACGTCCCATGTGTTTGTGGTCCTTCCAGATTTTTTCCTGTGGTTGACTTCAAGTTTCATAGCATTGTGGTCAGAAAAGGTACATGGTATGACTTCGGTTTTCTTGAATTTGTTGAGGCCTGTTTTTTGGCTTAATATGTGATCTGTTCTGGAAAATGTTCCGTGTGCACTTGAAAAGAATGTGTATTCTGCTGTTGTAGGATGGAATGTTCTGAATATGTCTGTTAAACTCATCTGGTCCAATGTGTCATTCAAAGCCCTTGCTTCCTTGTTGATTTTGTGTTGAGACGACCTGTCCGTCTGTTAAGTGGGGTGTTAAGTTCCCCTACTCATGTTGTATTACTATCGATTATTTCCTTTGTGTTTGTTATCAATTGTTTTATATATTTGGATGCTCCTATATTCGGTGCATAAATATTTACAGTAGTTATATTGTCTTGTTGGATTGTTCTCTTTGTTATTATATAGTGTCCTTCTTTGTCTCCTGTTACAGACTTTGTATTAAAGTCTAGTTTGTCCGATGTTGCTACTTTGACTTTTATTTGGTGATCATTTGTATGATGAATGTTTCTCCATGTCTTCACTCTTAACCTGCAGGTGTCTTTCAGGCTGAAATGATTCTCTTGTAGATAGCATAGAGGTGGGTCTTGTTTTCTACCCATTCATTCACCCTGTGTGTTTTGATTAGAGTGTTTAGACCATTTACATTTACAGTTATTATTGATAGACTTATATCTATTGCTATTTTATTACTTGTTTTGTGGTTGTTTCTGGAGATGGTCTCTGATCCTTTCTTATCTTTATTTCATGGTTTGCTGGTTTTCTTTAGTGATATATTTTGATTCCTTTTTCTTTATTCATTGCATATTTATTAGTAGTTTCTAAGTTGTAGTTACCGTTAAATTTGTATATAACGTCTTCTGCAGTCTGTATCAAGTTGATGGTCGTGTAAGTTTGAACCCATTCTTTATTTCTGCCCTTCTCATGTTTTAGGTGTTTGTTGTCATATTTAACATCCTTTTATTGTGTGAGTTCCTTGACTGATTTTTTTTTTATAGAAACATTAATTTGTACTACTTTTGTGTTTCCTACCTTCACGTTCTCATTTATGTTCTTTCCTTTCCATTCACAGAGTTCCCTTTACTAGTTTGTGCAGGACTCGTTTGTGGTCATGAACTCCTTTAATTTTTGTTTGGGAACCTCTTTGTCTTTCTATTCTGAATGACTGCCTTGCTGGATAGAGTATTCTTGGATAGAGATTTTTCTCAGCACTTTGAATATATCATGCCAGTCCCTTCTGGCTTGCCAAGTTTCTGTGGAGAAATCTGCCCCTAGCCTTACAGGTTTTCTCTTGTAAGTTAAGAACACGCTTTGCCTTGCTGCTTTTTTTGTTTGTTTGTTTGTTTGTTTTTCATTTATCACTATATTTTGCAGATTTATTTACAATATGTCTTGGTGTTGGCCTGCTTTTATTAATTTTTATGGGTGTTCTCTGTTACTCCAGGATCTGAATGTCTGTTTCCTTTCTCTGGTTAGGGAAGGTTTCTGCTGTTATGTCTTCATGTAAGTTTTCTGCCCCCTTTTCTTTCTCTCCTTCTTCTGGGATCCGTGTAATATAAATGCTACTATGTTTGATGAAGTCACTGAGTTCACTAAGTCTATTCTCGTGTTGTTTAATTCTTCTCTCACTCTGCTGTTCATCTTCATTATTTTCCATAATTCTGTGTTCTGTGTCATTTATTAGTTCCTTTGGTTCCTCCATCCTTGTGTTCATTGCATCACGCCTGTTTGCAGTCTCCTTTATTGCACTCTTTGTCTCTGATTGATTCTTTTTTAACTCTTCTATCTCCGTGGTAAGGATCTCCCTGATGTCTTCTATTCTTCTCTCAAGTCCAGTGAGTATCCTTACGATTGTTGCGTTAAATTCTCCATCAGGCATGTTACTTGTGTGTTTCTCCTAGATCTCTGGCTGTGGCTTCACCTTGTTTTTTCATTGGGGATAAATTCCTCCATCTTTGCATTTTGTCTAAGTCTCTGCCTTCTTCTCTGTGTTAGAAAAGCCAGTTATGTCTCCTGCTCCTGAAAGTAATGACCTTATGAAGAAAAGGTCATGTAATGCCCAGAGCCAGTGCTTCAGGGAGTGTCTCCAGTGTGTTGCTGCCTGTGCTCTGCTGTTGTGTTTTGGCTGCTCTGCCTTCAGACCATTGGTCTGCAGAGGCTCTCCTTGTCTGCTGTGGGCAGTGCTTGGGCCCTAGCCTGAATGTGGAGAGTTTTAACTAGGTGTGTTCTGGCCTGCTTGTGAAACGAGATCTGGTGCCACCTCCACCAGAACTGAGGCCCTGCAGAGCTCTCTGGTTGGGGGACATGTTGTGGGCAGCGGTTTGTGCTGTTCTTCTGTGGGAAGGTGCCTGCTGTGCTGGGACAGAGGCAAGCATGACTGAGAGGGGCAGTCCTGCCAGAGTACAGGGTGTGGGACTTGGTGTAAGCAGGTCAGCCAGCCAGTGTCAGCACCCTGCTGCTTCCCTCTGGTGGCTCTGTGCTTATGCTGAGGGGTGGAGGAGGGAAATGGCCTTAGCCAGCTTCTTTGTTCCTGGAGAGGTATCTCCCTGGAGGCCGCCTCTCAGGGATGTGCTCTGAGATCAAATAGTTGGCCCCAGGCATTCTTCAGATGTTGTTTCCACACCCACACTGTCTGCCCCCAGGCTGTTTTCCTGCCTTCTCTCCGGAAGCAGCACAGTGCCCTCCAGGCTCTATCCCAGCCAAGCCTGCTGGCTTTAAGCCCCGCTTGTTGCTAGAAGTCAAAAATTCAGCCCCTCTCGTTTTCCAAGCCCGTGGCTTTGGGGAGAAGTTCTTCTTGTGCCCTCCAGGTGTGCTCCTCTCTTGCCTTCTCCCACCATGGCTCGCTCCTCTCCGCAGCACCCAAGGTCCGTGTTTTCCCTCAACCGCACCTCCATACTTCCTGCCTTCTTTGATGTGGCCTCTCATCCAGCTTTGGTCATGGAGTTTTGTTCTGCCGATCTTCAGGTCGGTTTTGGGGATATTTAGGATGATTTGATAATTATCTACGTAGTATTTGTGGGATGAGAGGAGCCTAGGGTCCTCCTACTCTGGGGCTGTATTCCCCCTCAGTGTCAGACTTTTCATGTTGTTTTTAAGTAATATGTTTGTGGTCACCAAATTACAAAGATAAAGAAGGCAGTCCTGTCCAATTGGGCAGGGAAGATAAAGAATCTAGGAAGTCCCTATCCCGGAGCCAGAAGGTTGAGCGGGAGGTCAGAGGGCCTGCAGCTGGGGATTCAGGGAAGGGAGTCTTCTGGGTGAGTTCACTAGGGCTCGATAAATAACCAGTTACACCTGGCCAGTTCTCAGGACCTCTCTCTTCTCGGGGTCCCTGTGGTTTGTCATTTTGGCCAAAACAAGGGAGAAGGAGAAGGCACTGAAAAGAACATCCAACTGAAAATACTGTATCTTGACTATACAGATATCAAAAATAAGTTGATTCCCAGTGTGCCGTCAGCTCTGGATCATGGACATTTTTGCTCCTGGTATTTCTTCAATTTACTGTAACCTCATAGACATTTTTAAATTCAGTTTCCTTTTTATGTTTTCTACCCAGAGCCCACCACTCTCCTTGCTCATATGATGACTTATGATAAGTGTAAATTTGCACCCAGCAGACAGTGGGCATTCAGTAAATCCATGCTCGCCAAGTAAACGAGCAAATGTTGAGCAGCCATAATTGAAGGCCTTCAGCTGCTTTTCACCGCATGAAATCTTTGCAGAGATCTCTAATTTAAACCTGTGCGTTTTAGGGGCGCCTGGGTGGCTCAGTCGGTTAAGCGTCCGACTTCAGCTCAGGTCACGATCTCACAGTCTGTGAGTTCGAGCCCCGCGTCGGGCTCTGTGCGGACAGCTCAGAGCCTGGAGCCTGCTTCGGATTCTGGGTCTCCCTCTCTCTCTGCCCCTCCCCTGCTCATGCTCTGTCTCAAAAATAAATAAAAACATTAAAAATAAATAAATAAACCTGTGCGTTTTGTTCTCTGTTTTGTGTCGTGGGATGGTTTACATTTACCGAGAGGTGATCACTGTGGTCAGGCCTTCGCTGTGCTTCTGAAGCTGGCACTGCTGTTCTCAGTCACTTCCATGAAGTGGCCACACAGCGAAGAAGAGGATGACCTGGTCTTTGCTCCAGAGGGGCTCGCTAGGGGTCCCCTGTGCTAGGGGTCCATTTCAGTGGAATGAACCCCGTCTTCACGACCTCTGCCCAGGGCCTCAGGGTAGGGAGGACTTGCTGGGGAATGGGCAAGGGGGAGGCCCGGCTCAGCGGCCCCCGTGAGGTCCCGGGTGGGCCTGCCACGCTCTGTCGCTCAGGGGTCACTCCAGGAGACTGGAATGCAGATGGGACTTTCGTACCAAAACCGTTTTAATACACTTGCAAAATCATGGCACTTCTTACTTTCTGCCCTTTGGCTGTGACGGTTACTTAGAATTTTATTGTGAAAGTAGCTTATTGTGAAAAGTAAGGGAAACGTACATGAAGTTTTGTTTCTATCTTTATTTTTTTTCCCCCGCTTTGTTTGTTTTCTGAATATCTAATCTTTCTTGATCCCTGGAGCACGGAGGAGTCAGCGGGTCTGGGTCCCGGCTCCCTGTGCGTCAGGGCGCCAGGTGGGGGAAGCCATGGCGTGTTAAGTCCGATAAAGTGTGCCGGCTGCCAGGTTCATGCCGTGTCTGTGCTGGCTTCACTGAGTCCTCAGGACTCGACACTGTGGCCCGTCATTGTCCGTAGCTGTGAGAGGTGAGCACCCTGGGGATCGGAGAGCTGCGCCGATGTGTGGCCGTGCAGCTGGGCGCAGACCTGGAGAAATGCAGATTCTTGGTCTTTCCCTTGGAAAGTTTGCCAGGGGACCTACGGCAGAAATGCTGGCGGGCGAAGGGCGTGTGTCGGGCCGCCTCTTCTGGGAGCAGAAGCCAGGCAGCCACTTGAACGGGGACGGAGTTAGAGCAGGCTCTGGGTCAAGTGTTGTTAAGGATAGTAGATACAACGGGCGGAACAGTGATGGGGATGAAGGGCACTGACCGGTGAGCACAGAGTAACGTGGAGAATCGGTGAGTCCCTGGGTGGTAGCCCCGGAACGGGTGCCACACTGGGTTAATGGTACTGCGGTGAAAAAGTAAAATAAAATTGAAAAAAGAAAACACGGGGAAAAAATGAAAACTGTTGTCACAGTAAGAACTGTGGGAGGTTAGCCATAATATTTGCCATCAGCAACTAAACTGAAACGTTAAAAAGAAAAGAAAAGAAAAGAAAACTTCAGAACCACCACCAAATGGAGAAGCAGGCCAATGATACAAACACATATACATACACATTATAAAAAAAAAAAACAAAACAACAGAATGATCAGCTACAACGAGGGGTTGGAGCCGTGATGGATTAGCTAATAAAAAAGTAAGCAGACCTGTGTAGGACATAGAAATAATGGGTCCTGGGGGGCAAGGAAGAGGCTGCACCTTACAGCCCAGCGAGAGCTGATGCACATCGGGACCTAGACGTTGGAGGGGACGTAGCTGGGGCGTGCGGTCTGGTGTAGAGTGGCTGCGGGCCGGCTGTCTAACTGCAGACGCCTCGCTGTGACACTGTCACAGGCAGCTGCCGCCCCGGAGCCAGGAGCCGGCCTTCTGTACCGCGGTGTCTTTCCAGAAACTTCCTTGTGCTGACAAAACCAGCCGGCAAGTGAAACCCGTGTTTAAGGGACCCAGATGCATTTTTGCAGATCAGGCAATCAAGGGTGAATTTGTAGCCAAGAGGCACTAAATTGATAAACTGGCACAGAGAGGAAAGAGCCCACCCTTTTTCTCAGAACCTGTATGTTTCTTTTATTCAATCAGACGGTTGCTCGTGATACGTACACGTTTGGGTGGTTTCATATCCTCCCCCCACCCCCCGCCATGGTATTTCACCATATTCCTCAGACTTTTAACACTGAGTGGTTTGCTTACCTGTGTTGTGTCTCTGACTTACCACTAGGGGACTGTTGAGGATTAAGCTTTTTAAACTTTCTTTTTTGTTGTTTGCCCCTCGGATAAATAACATGGCTGATAAGGAACTAGCACCCCATTTATGAAGTGCCTTCCAGCCAGACGGCACCCCAGGCTTTATTGTTTGGTACCACCTAGAATTGTAATTGCGTGTAATTCAGTTTGGGATTGTATCTCTTGGGCTTTATAACCATTTGTCAGAGACTTCCCTAATGCCTTGTAGGGCTGGCGTTTTCTCTGTGCGTGGTGGGCTTTTTAGTTAGTTACCACTGCATTTCTGTACCGCTTCCTTGTGAATACGGAAGAATGGTTCTTCCAGAAGAGCTCCTTAAAGACTTTCCCTCAAGATGGTTTGCTGCAAAACACAGGTTTGCACTGCGGGATTCGTTTGTGACTTGGTGCCCCCTGGCTCCATGCAGTGTGTAATTCATCATTTGTTTAGAACGTGAGAGAGGGAGAAATTCTCAGCCTTGACCTTGGACCCAGTTGATATCGAGCCATCGGCCCTGCCTTCTTTGTCTGTTTCACTTCGTATTTCGTTCTGTTTTTCTCCCTCAGAACTCTTCGAAAAAGCCTTTAACTCATTAAGTATGTTTTGGGAGGTTCAGATGTTAAGGCCTATAGACACTCTCCATTTTCTGGGCTTTTTAAAGGTAGGTTTTGTTAAAACACAGAGTGCTGAGAGAGAAGATAATTACTTGCCTGTGATCTTACATTTAGGTAACATGTGATGTTGAAGATAAAGAAAAAGAGAGCATATATGCAGTTAACGTACAAATGGTATCAAAAGGCACAGAAAAAGAGGTAAAAGCCTCACTTCAAATATAACTGTTACTACATTTCTCATGATTTCTTCCAGAAAAAAAAAATGTTTTTGGCCCATGTCGGCATCTGTCTGGCTCTCTGCCTGTTACGTTGTTTAACAAAGGTATTAAATACATATACTTAAATATATTTTTCTGCAGCCTTTTTCAGTATACTTTTCCTGTTACATCTTTCTTTTCTTTCCCTTTTTATTTATTTTGAGAGAGCGTCGCGTGCGTGAGTAGGGGAGGGAGAGAGAACCTTAAGCAGACTCCACGCTCAGTGCGGAGCCGGATTCGGGGCTCAACGTCACGACCCCAGTACGATGACCTGAGCTGAAATCAAGAGTCAGACCCCAACCCACGGAGCCACCCAGGTGCCCCTCCGATTACATTTTTAGAGGTCTTTCCTGTCGACACACAAATCTCGCTTCTTCACTTTGGCGTGATTTGTACATAATTTCATGGCACAGCTGTGTGTTAATTGATGTCACCAGTGCCTTATCTCTGGCTGTCTTTAGTAACTGCCAGGTATTTGCGAGGAGGTGTTGCGGTTAGCTATCGGGGTTATCACAGTCTGCCTTTTTGTAAATAAACATCTTGCGGAGGTATCTGTAGGTTAAATCCTTAATAAATTGCTAGGTCAGATGATAAACGCATTATACACTTTGACAGACATTACCAGATTGCTCTCTGGAGAGGTTACGCACATTCATTTCCCTTGGCCGAGGCTTTCCGTGGCCCCAGCGGCGCGGTCGGGACCAGGCTTTAGCGTTTTTGCCCATCTGGGGAGTTGCCTGTTCCTGTGAGTGGCTTTGTGCTTTCCTCCTTCTCCATCCACTTCTTTTTCCTCCTTTCTTCCCTGTTTAGGGATCTTGTCTATAGCATATTGACTCATATCAGCTCATTTTAAATGAGAGAAGTTAGCCTTATTTTATGTGTGTTGAAAATGTTTTTTTTCCAATGATATATATACCCTGTCTCTTGAAAAAGTTCATTAAAATCATTGTTTTTATTTTGGTGTAAAGATTTTTTTAAACATGTCCTTTTTTATTTTATTTTATTTTTTTAATGTTTATTAATTTCTGAAAGAGAGACAGAGACAGAGTGCGAGCAGGGGAGGGGCAGAGAGAGACGGAGACACAGAACCTAAACAGGCTCCAGGCTCCTAGCTGTCAGCACAGAGCCCGACGTGTGGGGCTCGAGCTCACAAACTGTGAGATCGTGACCTGAGCCGAAATCAAGAGTCAGATACTCAACTGACTGAGCCACTCAGGTGCCCCTCAAGTATATGTGTATATATAATATATATATATATATATATATATATATATATGTATGTATTATATATATATATATATTATATACACACCTATGTATTTATTTATTTAATGTTTATTCATTTTTGAGAGGGAGAGACAGAGCACGAGCTGGTGAGGGGCAGAGAGTGAGGGAGACACAGAATCCGAAGCAGGCTCCAGGCTCCAGGCTCCAAGCTGTCAGCACGGAGGCCGATGAGGGGCTCAAACTCATGAATCGTGAGATCGTGACCTGAGCCGAAATCAAGAGTCAGATACTCAACTGACTGAGCCACTCAGGTGCCCCTCAAGTATATGTGTATATATATATATATATATATATATATATATATATATATATATTATATATATATGTATGTGTTATATATATATATTATATATACACCTATGTATTTATTTAACGTTTATTCATTTTTGAGAGGGAGAGACAGAGCACGAGCTGGTGAGGGGCAGAGAGTGAGGGAGACACAGAATCCGAAGCAGGCTCCAAGCTCCAGGCTCCGAGCTGTCAGCACAGAGGCCGATGGGGGGCTCAAACTCATGAATCGTGAGATCGTGACCTGAGCCAAAGTCGGACGCTTAGCTGACTGAGCCACCCAGGTGCCCCCAAGCATGTTCTTTTTTAAAAGAAATGGGAAAAGCATGTGTATTGAGAAAACTTGGCCATCCTTTCAGCTGTTTTTAAGGCTGAGTAGTTGTAGTTTGGAACAAAAGGTTATTCCCGTGGTCTTTGTGTGACTTGTCGCCCTGGAGACCCCACACACAGCATGTTACCTGCACCAGGACTGCCAGAAGGAGTGATGGGTGTTGGTGACCTTGCCCTCTGCACTTGCCTTGACCGTCAGCAGTTTACAGCCCTCTGAAGAGCAGGCGAGCTTATGAGCAGAATGTGGCCACCTGGGGACGTCCCCCCCCCCCCCCACCGGTATGATGCATAGAACAAACGGATGCAGGCGAGGAAGAACAAGGAGAATGGGCAGGAATAGAGAGCTCGTGTCACGGTTCCGCTGGGACGCGGGCGTCAGCTAGACGTGCGCGTGCCTGACGGATAGGCCCCCGGAGTCCGGGCCACCTCCATGCCTTCTCTTCATAACCCTTCACGCAGCTTCCAGGTAGCTGGGCTGAGTCCTGAGACGGTATCTGTCGTTCACGTCGTGGTTCAGTGTGTAGAGTATCGAGTGTGGAAACGGGGCACTGGTGCCGAATGTCGTCTGTTCGAGTCTCTCCTTCCTTTGCGTTCGCACCGTTGCCTGCCTAGGCTGCCCAGGAAGAGGTGATCTGTTCCCTGTGGTTACAGCGTCGTTAAGACTGTACTTTAAACCTCTAATTTCAAAGTAATGAACCCACAGAGGATGCATCTCTCCAAGGGGCAGTCTTTTCCTTTGAACATTTAAAATGTAAGATTTAGGCTGACAAAACCGGAGCGTGTGAGAGCTTGTTACGTTCTCTGTAAACCGTAACTCAGCCTAACTCCAGGGGAAATACTTTGCTAGTTCTTTATTTAATAAAATATCTCACCAGAGAAGAGGTGGAGGGTATCCTGACAACTTGAGGAATCTGTGTTTATGTACCTACCTTATTCATACACGTGAGAAGTTTTTTAATGGTATCCTGTAAGGGATAACACGACGGCTCAGTATTGTCTTGGGTGACGTACAAAACACCGTAAGTTCTCGTTTCTGGTGGGATCGTGGCCGCTTTTTCATGCCCTTTGACTTGAGACGAAGTGCCCGTTGGCTGGGTTTCCTCTTGATAGCTTTATGAAGGCAGGTGCCTCTGTTAATTTGAATTTGCTGAAATGAAAGCCTGCATTGGTGAAAACAGGTTTCTTTTTGGGAGAGCTGATGCTCAGCTTTGACTTCTGTCCCTCTTCCGCGGCATTCCACACAAAAATAATTGGACATCAGCACACGAGAGAAGGCAGCTGTTGTCGTCCCGGATGGTCCCAGTGCTTATAGGCATCCATTTCAGTACAGACTGATGGAATAATTGTGAATGATGTCATTAATTAGCTTTGATCAGAGGTACGTATTGTGGTTTGGTAACGTCAGTTTTCTTTTCTAAGCCGTAAACTATAAACGGGGATGTTTAAAAATGTCTGTGTAGCCCCGTCAGAAGAAGCTCACAGATGATTTCTCGGGCACAGCGGTTTAGTTCAGCTGTGGGCCACCTGGCGTCCTCAGCTGCAGCTTATAGACCGAGTGGACTAAATAAGACTGACAGAAGTTCACGTATGCGTTTGTCTTTAACATTTTATACCGGAGGACAGGTGCCTAAGGCAAACAGAATCCACCTCGAAAAATCCGTTTCTGAAAGCAGGAGCGTCTGCAGTTTGTTCAGTGACGATGAGGACGGCTCTGGGGGTGAGACCCTGGGGCCCTGTTGCAAACCGGTCAGCCTTGGAGAAACAAAGTGAATGAAAAATAAAATGCTACTATCGACTGTGACCGCCATGAAAAACACATACTCCAGGACACCAGGAGCTCCTGGTGTGTATTTTTGGTTGGGTGGCATACAATTCTGGGGGGCGTAGAGGTTTTTTGGAGGAATGCCTCGCAGCTGGAGTGAAAGGCAAGAAGCACATGGGAAGGAGGCTGGCAGGACGGGACCAGGTGGAGGAGCAGAGGCGTTGCAGGCGCAGTTTCTGCGTTTGATCCTCAGTGCTGCCACTCCCGGGCTTCCCCGAGAGAGAAAGGTAGTCTCTCCAGGCCCTGGAGATCAAAATGCCTACCTGGCAGAGTTGAGAGCGATGCAAGAATTGGGTACGTGGCGATCACTCAGCGGATGTGGCTTCCTGCCTTGACGACCATGTTCCCAGCACCGTGCACCTTGAAGGAAAGGCTGCTGGGGATGCGAACGTTTCGAGTACCGGCTGCAACAGGAGGGAGGGGACACGGGGCTAGTTCGGAACCCGGTGATTTTCAGGAAGGCAGAGGTTCGCTCTGTGTTTTTAGCACATGACTGTTGATGATTTTTTTTTTTTTTTTACCTCTGCTGGCTCAAGAGTCAAGTAATGACCCTGTTTTGTATCGTAGGTCTCAAGGTGAGGCCGCAAGTCCCACGGAGGTCAATTACTAGGCGTAAGTGTCGGTACAGAGCGGTTGTGTTTCAGGAGTCTCTGCCATCGGCCTGGTCGCACACGCTAATTGTTGCCGTCGTGAGGCAGCGTGGTCGCCGTGGTGACGGCCGCAGGAGGAATCGGTCACGTCTTGAGCCACGGCACCTGGGAGCCTCCCGGCCAGATACCCCCTGGTCTGGCTGTGGCCCACGGGGAGGGCGGTTACGTCAGTGTTGGTCAGCGGGCACACTCTGCCGGCTGCCCAGACTCCGGCCCGTGCCCGTCGCCTCTTGCTTGTGTTCCCACCGAACGAACTTGACATGATGGAACAAGGGAGTCCGTGCCTGGGGTTTCATACTCCTTTCTGTTTTCCGCACAGAAGTGAAGTTCCTGTGTACCGATGAGCGCTAACGGGGAACACTCTGTGCTGGACCGTGTTCCGCGTGCCTCCCGGACACGACGTACTTAGTCTCACAAGCTGTGGTGGGCGTGCTGTGACGTTCAGCGAGGCAGGAAGCTGCCACACGGAGTGGCTGAGCAATTTGCTCAAGACCTCGCAACAAGTCTCCAGAAGAGCCAGGATTTGAAACCAGACTGTCTCTCTCTCTTTTTAAAAAAAAATTTTTTTTTTAATGGTTATTTATTTTTGAGAGAAAGACAGAGACAGAGCGTGAGCAGGGGAGGGGCAGAGAGAGAGGGAGACACAGAATCCGAAGCAGGCTCCGGGCCCTTAACTGTCAGCACAGAGCCTGATGTGGGGCTCGATCCCACGAACTGTGAGATCATGACCTGAGCCCAGGTCAGACGCTTCACTGAGTGAGCCACCCAAACACCCCTAAAACTAGGCCGTCTCTTGACCCCTGTACTAACCTCCCTCTCCAATAAAAAGGAACGGTGAAAAAGATCATAAAAAAACCATACAAATTGCACCTGGCCCAGGACCAGCGTTCTGGAGCTTTGGTACCCATCCTTCCAGAACCCTCATTGAACTTTGGGGGAAAATCCTCCCCGCCCCGCCATGCCCCCTTCCAAAGCATGAGCATCGTGACCTATTTGGTATTTATCTTTCCCAGCACACACGCAAGCACACGTGTATACCTAGATACCCCCTCCCCCCCCCACGTTCCTGACGTGTCCTGCCCGGTGCCCTGTCTTGCACGCGTTCCTGCGTGTGGTGCACGTGATCTAACATATTTTTAAATGGCCCGTTTGGCACGGGATGCAGTACAGCCCGAGGGTGACTGCGCCGTGATTTCTTCCAGTGACAGACATTTCGGTTGTCACTTTTTCCCTGCATCACTTACGATAGCCTCGTATGCTCTACCGTATGAAGGGACCGTAATGTAGCTAATCTTCACTTTTGAACTTTGGGCTTGTACAAGGTACTGGGATGAACATTCTCAAAAGTGAGGATTTTCATCCGTCCTTACTTGCTTTCCAGTCCCGATCAAAATGCTAAGTCCAGGGGCACTTGGGGGGCTCAGCCAGTTAACCATCTGACTCTTGGTTTTGGCTCAGGTCATGATCTCACGGTTCGTGGGTTCGAGCCCCACACTGGGCTCTTTGCCGACAGCATGGAGCCTGCCTGGGATCCTGTCTCCTCCCTTTCTCTCTGCTCCTTTCCCGCTCCCCTGCCCGCACGCAATTTGTGCTCTCTCTAGCTCTCAAAATAAACAAACAGTAAAAAAAAAATACCAAGTCCAAATGATTACCCTGTCACTTAAATACTTTCCCGAGACATGCTCTACACACCACAGATTTCACCTCTTTTTAGCGTACCGTTCAGAGATTTTTAGTAAATTTGCCGAGTCCTGCAACGGGCACCATCTCCGGGTTGGAGAGCGCCCCCTGTCTTTCCGGCTTCTTCCCGCTCCTTCTGCAGCCCTGGGCCACCCTGGGCCACCGCCCATCCACTGACTGTCTCTACATTTCATGTGGCCCATCACGTTTGAGAACTTGATATCCACGAGTGAATTTCTCTGCTCATTCTCTTGAATAATTTGGCTCACATAAAATTCCTGGCTAGAAGTGTTCATTACGCGAAGGCTGAGTACGGTCTTGAATAATAATAGCGTGTATCACCATAAAGGTGGCTTGTCTCTGTGGATTGGAAGGGGAGCAGAAGGAGTCTGTGTGTGTGTGTGTGTGTGTGTGTGTGTGTGTGTGTGTGTGGTCATGACGTCCGCTTGGTAACCCTCGCCATACGAAGAGAGAACTGCCAGATGGTCCGCAGCTTGTTTGGTCAGTTTCTTCAGGAGGTGCCTCGATAGCACTTGAGCTTCTCGGCGAGGTTCGCCTGAGAGCTGATGACGTGCTGGCTTCACAGGAGACGCACTGCGAAAATGTAGCCGGAACCTACTGGAACCTCCCCTTCGAGAAGCGGTGCGGGCCAGCGCTGCGTGTCCTGTTGTGAGCACCGAGGGGGCAGCTGCCTGTCATGGAGAGGAGGCGCGTGGCTGAACTGAAGGGCACAGCTCTGTGGTGTCGGCATAATTAAACACTCGGACGTTAATGTTAACGATTTGATCGCTTTTGGGAAACCATTGGACCTCAAAGCTGATCATGAAGATCCTTTAGGATGATTCCATTTCAGTATCTGATATTTCGGTGTTTGGCCACTCCTTTGCATATTTTATTTTATGTTTTTGGTTTTTTTTTTTTTATTTTTATTTTTTTTTAATGTTTGTATTTATTTTTGAGATGAAGAGAGACAGAGCATGAGCGGGGAGGGGAAGAGAGAGGGGGAGACACAGAATCCAAGGCGGGCTCCAGGCTCTGAGCTGTCAGCACAGTCGACGCGGGGCTCGAACTCACAGACTGTGAGATCGTGACCTGAGCTGAAGTCGGACGCTCAACCGACTGAGCCACCCAGGCGCCCCTCCTTTGCATATTTTAGACGCGTCCTCCTCAGTTCGTGCGGAGAGCTGTGACGAATCTGCTTGTCTTCGTTGGATCTGCGTCGGGATTTCTGTTCGAACTGCGCACATGCTTATTTTTAACTGTCATTTTAAGTGAATAAGTACTATTTTCCAACGACCTGTTTTTTTGTTTTTTAAGAAGCTCAGGGAGAGCAGGAAAATTACAAGACTGCTACCTTTATAGAGAAGAAAAACTCACGCAGCGTGCAACTGACTGCACTGTGAAATACCTGCCAGCGTCTGAGGGCACGACGTCCGGGGCGGAGTGAGTCCTGTGTGTGGCCTTTGGAGACGCGTCTCCTCAGCACAAGGCATTCCCAAGTCAGGGCTGAAGGGGGGCGAGAGGAGTTCGGGTCACAGTCCTCAGATGCCTCCGCACCCCTCGAGGCGGGCCCCGTCACCCCCTTCCCGGCCTGCACCCCCTTTGCTTTTAGTGGCTTCTTTGTGAATCAGTAATTAGACCCGAGGAGGAGAAAAAGCTTTTCTTCGAAGGAAAAAACAGCTTTATCTTGAATACCCCTGGAACCCGAGGGGTCGTTTTTAGTAACGGCTGGGCTGTTGCGTTTTATCGTCTTGGGCAAACGGGAAAGGCGGCCTCCTTGGCATGTGCCGCCTTCAAGGCAGCAGGTTGGAGCTGACGCTCGTCCAGAAAAGAGGGGGAGACGCACACGTCTAAATAAACTCAGACCGTGTTCTTGTGACCATTGAAACGTTTTCCTCTCTCGTGGAAGGGGACGGAGCCAGGATCAGAGGTGTGTGTGTGTGTGTGTGTGTGTGTGTGTGTGTGTGTGGCTGGTCCGTTGGTAAAAATCACTGGGCCGTGTCCTCCCTCCTCCCCTTTCTGCTGTCTACGTTCGTGTCAGAACTAGACCGGGCTGGCCCCGCTTATCTTTCTGCACCCTTCAACATCTTCGTCTTTACTGTGAGTGTGTGATTCAAGACTCGAGATCCTTCTCTCCTGCTGGGGAGTGACCGTATAAACAGACACCGGCCGGTGTCCTGCCTGAGCCTGCACTTTCATTCGAGTACATTTAATAAGATAAATCAGGCAACTGATGTTCGCATTTTGGGAGCCCCACAATTTCTGAGCTCCCAAGAGCGTGGAGACGTATCTCACAAGTGATGTTACCTCGCTCTTTAGAGCTCTCTTCACAGTGGAGTCTCTGAGCTGTGGCTTTTGCGGAGTCACTGAGCTGTGGGGACCCAGTGATTTTCTTTTTTTTTTTTTTTTTTTTTTTTTAATTTTTTTTTTTCCAACGTTTATTTATTTTTTGGGACAGAGAGAGACAGAGCATGAACAGGGGAGGGGCAGAGAGAGAGAGGGAGACACAGAATCGGAAACAGGCTCCAGGCTCTGAGCCATCAGCCCAGAGCCCGACGCGGGGCTTGAACTCACGGACCGCGAGATCGTGACCTGGCTGAAGTCGGACGCTTAACCGACTGCGCCACCCAGGCGCCCCTGACCCAGTGATTTTCAAGAGAATCCTTGAGTTCTTAAATCGAGGGAAGGAAGATCCAAAAAAAAAAAAAAAAGAAACAAATAATGCCATTTTGGGTACAGCTTGAGTACGAAAAGGTAGACTACTAAAGGCAGCCATGATTTATTGAGCACCTACTATGCGCCTGGACTGTACCAGGTGCTTTCCAACTCTTTGTCTCATTTAATCCCATGAAGCAGGTGGTATTATGCTGACGTTTAATGTACAAGGAAACTGGTTTGGAAAGGCTGTTAACTTTCCCGCAGTCACAGAGTTTAAACCTAGTTCTTTCTACTTTGTAACTCATTTGCCATAAGACTAACCTGTTCCTTGCAGTATCTGGTTCCAAGAGATCCCTCCCCTTTCACAGTACTGAAGTTTTTACTTCCTCTTCGTATACTCTTGAAGTGCTACTACGCGCAGATAGGTGAATGTGGATGGATCTTCTGAAACGCAGCATCCTGGGCAAGACTAACAAACGCTTTCTAGTGTGATGTGAACTTTGCCTTGTTTTGCTCAACTCCGAGCATACTTATATGAGCTAATGGGGGTTGTAAATGCAAAGAAAAGAGGAGGGGCGGTGTTTAACCTTGGTCACCAGACAGGGGACACTGGGCCCCTGGCTCTGTGGGGCCGAGGGAGGTGGCTCCGGGAGACGTGGCCATTGAAAGGGGGCTGAGATTTCATCAGGGCAAACTGTCTGCCTTTGATTTTTGTTCAAGTTCTTTATCAAGGAAGGAGGAAAATACAACGGGAGGGTCCAGACCTTGGTGTAGTTTCTTGGCATCATACTAAGCACCTGTAGTTGCATGATTCATTAGTTAAGAGTGGAAATAGTAGGAAAAAAAAAAAAAAGATATGCCCACCGTCAACATTTTCTTAAACTTCGAGATATCAGCGTTCAGAATTGGCCTGTCTTTCACGTGCTGGATGCGAAGCCCCCCTCTTCCCGCAGAATATTAACACCTAATTTTCCAGCGGTCTCTTTTAGCAGTTTTTTTTTTGTTTGTCACTTCTTTCTAAAGCGTTTAATTTCGTCTGTATAGAAACAACAGCTTGCTTTGTTTTCAGACCCAGATTCGTTTATTACTTAATACTTAATGAGATTATGTAATAACGGAAACCGGAATAGCCTGCATGAACAGGTTTGGAGGCGGAATCGGGCCAGTAGTAGCTAATAACTGGAGGTGGGGAGCGGCGCTCTCCTGTGCCGGGAGGGGAGATTAATCGGGGCCCGAGCGTGGTACCGGCCTATACCTGCTCCTTAGTGGTGAAAGAGACCATCCATCGATGACAGGTTCCCCGGGGACGACCCCTGCAACTTGCTTACCTTGATTTTTTACCCCGAATCGCATCTTGAATTGCCAACATTGAGGGTACCGATCGTGGCTGTTACTCGTGGAGGTGTTACTTAGGATGTAATCACAAGAAAGTGGCTGTGGCTAGAGAGAGCAGGGCCTGATACCTCTGGAGGTGTGTGTATGAGCGCGAGAAAGTCCATAGTCCGATGGGAACCAGCACTCCTGGCGCAGTCTGTCCTCGCAGAAGTCATGTGCTTCTGCCCAGCTCGCCCTGGTTTGTAAAAGCTGACGCGAGTCCGTGCAGATGACAGCGTGGTCCTGCATTTGATAATTAGATCGTAAAGTGTAACTCGTTAATACAGCGACGTGTCCATTTGGCTCATTACTTGACTTCCTTTAAGGTGCAGTCGTTACGTTACTTTTATCCTTTAGTTAGGCAGAGAAGATTCATACCAGTTATTACTTGCTAACCTCTTTGGTGTTGAATGAAAAGCAAAAGCCTAGAAGAAAACAACCAGCTCTAACAGCCTGAACATTAGGGTCAAACTTGATTTGCTTTATGCCCTTGAAAGAAGTTAGACACAGCTTAAACAGAATGCATAGGCAGCTATTAAAAAACAATAACAACAACAACAACAACAGACGTTTTTTGCTGTTGTGTGTTTATTTCACACGACCCCCGATTTGCTTTGATGTCCGTTTCTTGGCGCGCGGCCCCAGAATTTGTCCAGACCCAGTTAGAAATCACACCCTTCGGAGAAGACCCACGATTTGAAGGTTATGGGTAACCGAATGACAGCGGGAGTTCCTAGCGGATGTGATTCTTGATCGAGTCGGGGCACATTGTTGTAAAAACATGGTGCAGAACAAATCTGAGGGGCCAGGAGGAAACCAGCCCTGTGCTGTCAACCCGTGCTGCCGTCCGCGAGCCTCCTCTCTTGAAGGAGGGATTCCTGTGGGTAGTGACGGTCGTCATGTTGTATGAGTCACAAGACAGGCATTTGGACCCTTTAGGTCCCAGCACTGAGTGTCTGGGTTCAGCCAGTCTGAGTTGTAGATTTGGCTCAGGGATTCCCGGTGGCCAGAGCAAAACGGGGGGACACGCCAAGATTCTCATCATCCACGAGATGGGGACTGGCCAGTTGTGAAAAGCAGACTTCTTGTGAAAGTTCAGGCAGGAAAGATAAGGAGATGGGGATGTGAGCGACTTTCCTGTCCAGCCTGAGACGTGGCCTTCACGGCACTTCCTCCCCCCCCCCCCCCCCCCCCCCCCCGACTTTTGTAGCTTCTGAATAGAGATAGGACGTGTGACTCAGGTGGCAAAGGTCCGCATCCCGGATGCTCGGGTCATCAGCACTTTGCTCCGGGAGGATGCACTGAGCAGTGTTCTGGGGACACGCGAGGGCAAAGAATCCCCTTGGTTTGGGGGTGGGTTTGCCCGCACCGTCCTCTCAAGCCCTGCTCCTCGGCCGGTGCTCCGTCGGCTGTGTCCTAGGCGTCCGTACTCATACAGAAACGTTCTGCCGACAGAGTGTTTTCTTCCTTGCTGAGGGACGGCTGTCAGCAGAGGTCCACGGTCTGTGTTCCATCCCCGGTCGTCGCTCTCAGAACTCGGTACCTTATCAAACGACATTTCTGGAGCAGTGTCCCATTGCTTCGCCTGCCTCCCTGTCTGCCGTGGGGTTTCTCAGATACCGCGACTTCCTTGTCTTCCTGGGGTGCCAGAGGGAAGCTCAGAGCGAGAGCGGAGACTGGGCCACACGAGCGAAGCTTCCGCACGTCTGCCCAGTAAGCTCCACGCGGGGGTTTGGGCTGCTTCTGGTTCCTCTCGGGCTGCTGGGAGGTGCTCTGGCCTGTCAGAGCTTCTTCTTTTTGCCCTTCCCTTCCCCTCCCTCCTCTTTCCCTCCCTCCTCTTCCCTTCCCTCCCCGTCCCTCCCCTTCCCTTCCCTTCTCTTCTCTTCTCTCGTTGCCTGGACCCGGTCTCTTGAGGCAGAGAAACCGGCCACGTGTCTTCGTTCTCTGAGGAAAGAGCCCTCTGACCAGGGCCCCCCTGCCAGTGAGTGTCGGCTGGGTGACGCTGGGGTGGGCGCTCAGGGTCCCGCCGCACCTTACTCGGGGGACGTGGGCTGTAGGGGCGGGTTATTACAGACGGGCTGCTTTCACCATGTAACTTGAGCAGGTGACATCAGGGGGTGGTGGCTCCGGTAAAAGTTGACGAGTGCACGAGGCTTGCTGGAGAGGCCTGTGTGCTGAGCGGTGGTGCCTCTCTGCTTAGTGCTTGTGTGCCAGCCGCTGACTTGTTCTTTGGTTCCATCCCGCCACCCAATATAAACTTGTGGGTGTGTTTATTTTCCTTATCTGGGCGCTTTATGTTTTTGTGTATGTCTATGTACTAATATTATTTTTTAAATTTTTTTTAACGTTTATTTTTGAGAGACAGACAGACAGACGGAGCATGAGCAGGGGAGGAGCAGAGAGAGAGGGAGACAGAATCTGAAGCGGGCTCCAGGCTCTGAGCTGTCAGTGCAGAGCCCGACGCGGGGCTCGAACCCACAAACCTTGAGATCACGACCTGAGTCGAAGTCAGACGCTTAACCTACTGAGCCACCCAGGCGCCCCTGTCCATGTATTATTTTTTAAACAAATTGGGTTCCTACTAAATTAGAACTTAAAAAAACATTTTGTTATAATAATAATTTTAAAAAACAGTTCTTGAGAACATAGAGTGACTGGTAAAATGAACTCTGTCTCCTTATCACCCAGGGTTAACAGCTGTCAGCTTTTCATGATTCTTTTCCTACGGGTGGTGAGGGGCGGTGGCAGGAAGGGGGCCGGATGGTTGGAGGGGGCGGGAAGGAGGGGGAGGAGAGAGAAGGAGGGGGAGGAGAGAGAGGGCGGTCGGTATTTTAAAGGACATCTCAGGCATCATACCATTTCACTCCAGGACTTTGTTCTCTTTGTTATTCAATGATGTACTTTTTATGTGTTGACTGTTCTTCCTCTTGTTACTGGAAAAACTCTTGGACTCTGTCCTGGTGATATTGTAACAGTGTGCCCTTGTGGACACATTGTCCTTTGCACAGCGCTTGAAGGGCAGGTGGCCAGGGACCCTGAGGGGCACAGCGTGCGGCTGTGAAGCTCACGGTCCACTTACTAGGAGAACCCAGAGGTGTAACCGTGGCCTCCCTAGCTTGTGGGGTCAGGTGGAAGGCTAGACCTACACTGATGTTGTGTTTACGAGGAGTAGATCCAGATCTAAGTCATAAAGATCTGTGTCATTTATCAGTGTCAGACGGCAGTGATCGCCTTGAATAATAAGCCTCTCTAAAGGAGTGTGGCAAGATCTTGTCTTATTTCTGGAGTTCCCTGGGCAGAAAGCTATGGACATTACAGTTTAGTCCTTTATAGATTAATCTGCTGTGCTGTGAGCACTCTGACAGTCTCTTTGTGCTGTGCTTCCTGGGTTTGGAAAGCTCCCCTTTGGTCTGTCATGTGCCTGCCCCGCCTGCCCCGCCTGCCCCGCCGTAGCCCCGAGCGAGGACAGGCGTTGAACTCCACCCAGGGAAGTGCAGGTGGCCGGTGACTTGACTTCAGTTCTCAACTTCAGTTCTCGTGTCCCCCAGCCCGGAAGCCTTTCTGCTTCAGATGGTGTCGAGTTGCTCCGGAGCCTGTTGTGAACTGGAAGCATACCTTCACTTGAAC
Organism: Leopardus geoffroyi; assembly: GCF_018350155.1. Lineage (NCBI taxonomy): Eukaryota > Metazoa > Chordata > Mammalia > Carnivora > Felidae > Leopardus > Leopardus geoffroyi. The sequence goes on along the minus strand of NC_059334.1, from coordinate 6,764,249 downwards.
ATGGCTGTGTCACACGTTTGGGGCATTCTCAGCACCCCGAGCGAGATCCTGCAGATGCTTGGGGAGGACCCCACCCCCTTTGACGTTCTGGTCCGTGACAGGGCTGGGGCCGCGAGCACACCCCTTTCTGGAGTTGATTCCCAACATTACTGTCTCTCCCCTGTGACCTTGCCGGTCCCCCATGACCTCTCTCCATTGGCAGACCAAACCCTGATGATGACCTCTGCCCCCTGTACCTTCCTGCTCAGGTCACTTTGGAGACGGTGGAGATCATTTGAGCCTAAAATGTCTGAAATTTTCCCTGAGAACTACAGACCTTGGATCCAGTAGAGAAGTCTGGACATTTCTCCCCACCCAGAGGGAGTTGGTGCAAACATCAGATTTCCCAGTTCCTTTTAAAACGTCTAGACGTGAGCATTCTATTGGCTGAGGTTCCCTGTGGGATTAAGTGATTCTTCAGAGTTTATGCTTTATTCGGGAAATTTTTATAGTCACAATATCAAAATTTGTGTCTGTTGCTTCTTACAAAGATACTTGCTTTTATTTCGTCAGTTAAAACTGGTCTCCGGCTGAAGCATCTTTCCTGCTGCAGGTGTATTGTGTAAAACCTGGTTTGTGCACTTGATTTAGGGGCGTTACACCTATTTAGAGTGCCAGACAGTTGAGTAAGAATTGAACATAATTTCAGTGCAGATATTTTAGCAGTTTATTATTCAAGGAGTTCTTGATAGAAAGTAGGTTAATCTCATTTTTTTAATATGAAGTTGCTTTGAAATAAGGGAAAGCCAGCTAAAATAAGGGGGGCCGTGTGTTGTGGAATATGTTGCACTATTTCACAAGTTTTTAATGTTTATTTATTTTTGAGAAACAGAGAGAGAGTGTGAGCGGGGCAGGGGCAGAGAGAGAGGGAGACACGGAAACTGAAGCAGGCTCTAGGCTCCAAGCTGTCAGCACAGAGCCCATCGCGGGGCTCGACCCCACGAACCATGAGATCTGACCTGAGCTGAAGTCGACCGCTTAACCGGCTGAGCCACCCAGGCGCCCCTAGGCAGAGCTAAATTAGTCAAAATGGTTGGTTATTGGACCAAATGTTATCAAACCAAAGTTCTGGTTTTAACATGTAAATAAAACACGGGCCTATAATTAGTGCATTAACCGATATGCAAATGGTACAGCCAGATAATTAGGAAACTGCTTAGAAGCAGTTTCATTTGCAAAACAAAAAGCTTCCTACAAAGTCTAATGTGATATAGGGCTTGTTAGAGATTTTGTGTTTTGTGGGCACAGCTCGACGGAGTTTGCCCCGCATGCCGAAGGGGCTACAAAAGGACAGTCTGCTCTTGGGCCTGGGCCTTTGGACCTAGCCGAGACCCCAGGGGGCTTCCATGGGGGAGAGCTGGTGTGGCTGTGGGTGGGGGCGGGGAGGTCGAGACCACAGAGAGCCCGTCAGTCGGGTCTGTTGCGCCCGCCGCAAAGTGGCCCACGGCCTGGTCTCCGCTCTGCCAAGTCCTCACCGCGTGACCTTGGGCAAAGCACTTCGACGACTGCAGTTTGTAAACTTTGAAGATTCAACTAGAATGCGATTTTCAAATTCAGGGGCTTGAATTCCCCCCAGAGAGGAGGTGTGAAGGAACGTGATGAACGGGTGACTTCTTGAAGACACGGGCAAAGATGATGGTTTTTGTGTGAATTTAGCCATGACTACAGTAGAGGGCAAAACACAACGTTGGCGCGTAGGCTTAAGGTAAACGGGAAGCATCGATTATTGCCCCTCTTACCGTGGAGGCCCGCAGGCCTGTCTGTGCACCTGTGCTCTGGGCCGGCTGTGTTCTGGCTGCGGAGTGCTGGGAGAGGTGTTCAGGATGCTGGCTGACATCCTCACCAGTTGCCGGATGATTCCTGAACTCTTTCCCTCCTCGTGGGTACCGCCCCCTCCGTCAGAACGGATCCTGGACCCGTTTCCATGCCAGAAACACGGTGCTTCTCTTGGTTTGGCTGCAGCTGCGCGCCACGTGACCCGCTAATTCCTAGACTCCTTTGTGTCATTCATTCTGGGCTCTGTCACTCGAGTGCCTGCTCCGTGCCGGGGACAGCTGTGGACCGGTCCTAAGTAAATGCTCCGTGCTGTAATGTTTAACTTCAGTAAGCAGCATTTTGAGTGGATGGTACATTCACGTGGCTCCGCGTTCACGTGGTGAGAGAGGACACACAGGAGCCGGTGTGACTGCCACGCTTGCTGCCCCGGTCCCCTGCCTGGGCTCGGCCCGCACTGCCTGTTTGGAAGCCTTCGAGCGGGATTTTATGTGTGTGTTTAGAACACAAGTCCGCGTCTCCTCCCGTCTTTTACACAGACCGCACGATGCGCTACATGTAAAGCTCTCCCCTCGCTTTTGTCGCGTAACAGTTAGATTTGCGTTTTCTTAGAGTCCTGAAGGATGCTCCTCACAGCGTTGGCCCGGGTCGTGCGAGGGCTGGGGCCCAGGAGGCCCGTCCTGCCCTCGCTTCTGTGCGAGGAGGACGTGTTGCTCCTGGAGGAAGCAGGAGGAGGTCGTATAAGGTAACTGAGCTCACACGGACACATGTGGATCAGACCTTGGCTTCTTCTAGTCGCTCTTCAGGACTAGGGAGCTGGGGGCCGCGGTCAGGGGCTCTCGGCCGGGAGAGGGCCGCTCGGAAAGAAGCACAGGCATGTCTGGTCGCCTTTGCCAAAGCGCCGGAAGGAAGTGAAGCTGCGTGGCACCCCCCCCCCCCCTTGCCTATGGAAACGTGTTGAGTAAGAAGTTGCTGCGGCCAAGGTCAAAGAGGTTTTGCCTGCTTTCTCCTAGAGGATGTTGATGGCTTCCTGTCTTACATTGAGGGCTTTCATCCATTTTGAGTTTATTTTTGTGTATGGGGTAAGAAAGTGGTCCGGGTTCATTTTTCTGCATGTCGCTGTCCAGTTTTGCCAGCACCACTTGCTGAAGAGATGGTCTTTATTCCATCGGATATTCTTTCCTGCTTTGTCAAAGATTAGTTGGCCGTACGTTTGTGGGTCCATTGCTGGGTTCTGTATTCTGCTCCACTGACCTCTGTGTCTGTTTTTGTGGCAGTACCATATTGTCTTGATGACTACAGCTTTGTAATACATCTTGAAGTCTGGGATTGTAATGCCTTCAGCTTTAGTTTTCTTTTTCAGGATTGTTTTGGCTATTTGGGGTCTTTTCTGGTTCCGTACAAACTTTAGGATTGTTTGTTTTAGCTCTGTGAAGAATGCTGGTGTTATTTTGATAGGGATTGCACTGGATATACAAAGTTCTTTGGGTAGTTTTGACATTTTAACAATTTTTGTTCTTCTTATCCATGAGCTTTCTATAGTTGTCAGTGTATAGATTTTTCACATCTTTGGTTAGGTTTATTCTTAGGTATTATATGGTTTTTGGTGCAATTGTGAATGAGATCAATTCCTTGATTTCTCTTTCTGCTGCTTCATTATTGGTGTATAGAAATACAACTGATTTCTGTACGTTGATTTTATATCCTGCAACTTTGCTGAACTCATGGATCAGTTCTAGCAATTTTTTGGTGGAGTCTTTTGGGTTTTCCACATGAAGTATCATGTTGTCTGTGAAGAGTGAAAGTTTGACTTCCTCCTTGGCAATTTGGATGCCTTTTATTTCTTTGTGTTGTCTGATTGCCAAGGCTAAGATTCCCAATACTATGTTGAATAACAGTGGCGAGAGTGGACATCCCTGTCTTGTTCCTGACCTTAGGGGGAAAGCTCTCAGGTTTTCCCCATTGAGGATGATATCAGCATTGGGTCATTCATATATGGCTTTTATGAACTGGAGGTATGCTCCTTCTATCCCTGCTTTCTTGAGGGTTTTTATCGAGAAAGGATGCTGTATTTTGTCAGATGCTTTCTCTGCATCTATTGAGAGGATCGTGTGGGTAAGACCTTGGATTCTTGATCCTGCTCAGTTCTTGGCTTCAGCTGCCCTCTGAACATTCAGTGCTTTTCAGAGTGATTTAGAGGTCACTGGGGTCCCTGATCCTTGACCCGGCCTGGCGGCCATGGCATCAGTCTTTCTCAGACCGGTTTGCACAGAGAACACACGTATTGCTCTGATACTTTTGCAATTAGCAGAAGTGTCTCCCCTTGTAGGGGATCCCAGCTGACAGGGGAGGTGACCTTACCTGGGGGAATGAGTGTGCCCTGCAGCAGGGATTGGGCTCTTGTGTTTCTGGGCTCTTCCAGCAATGCTGTTCTCCCATCCAAGGGTGAGCTGTAGTGCGAGTGGGGTGCTGCTGGCCCCGGCCTTCCTACCTCCCACCTTTCCAGCTCCCACCGTGACCCAGGACCACCTTTCTTCTCGGACCTCAGGTTTCCTACCTTAAGTCCTGGTGCTTACTTTGCAGAAAAACAGTAGCTTCTTGAAAAAGTGATAATAGCGAGTGCTTTACCTAAATTTTCTCATTTCGTCCTCTTAACAACTGTATAATAACAAGCAGCCCTTGGCAACTTCACAGGTAGTTTCATCTTCATTGTTCAGCCGAGGAAAGCAGGGAAGTTAAAAACCTTGCCCTTGGTCACGTGGCAGAAACTGGTGGAAGGGGCATGAGAACACACATCCATCTACCTGATTCCAAAATTTGCGTTCTTTGTCTGACCTTTGCCATAGCAATGGCTTTCATTTATGGAGGCCTTACTGTGGGCCAGAACCACTGCTTATGGAAACAACTCTGTGAGGTTCCCAGCTTCGTTAAGGGTCCGCGTCGGCATTACCAGTAATGAGACGGGTACATCGCCTTCCCCGTCATACGATGCCCTGAATAGGACACGAGGTATTCTTGCCAGAATGCACAACCTCAGTCTAGCGGGAACAGCCTTGAAACCCAAACTGAGAGACACCCCACGGAAGAACTATAGTCCCTTAGCGGTGTCAAGGCCACGAGGCACAAGAAAAGATCAGGGATGGCCACACATTCGGGGAGACCGAGGAGGCGGGATGACCGCATGGTGGTGGGAACAGAGAGGACATTGGAGGGACCCTAGCAAGACTCAGAGAAGATCGGTCGCTTAGTTGATGACCCAACGATGTCAGTCTCCTGGTTTTGGTAACTGCACTAAGGTTATCTAAGTTAACAAGGCAGAGCTGGGCAAAGGGCATTCCTCAGTTTTCTGTAGTATTATTGCAGCTTTTCTGCAAATTTGAAATTACTTCAAAATGAATGGCCAAAAAAAAATTTTTTTTTTAACCACCTCAGATCGACATTATTTATCCTCATTTAAGAGATGACGACACAAGGAGCTTGGACGTTGGGGCGACTCACCCCAGATCACACACATGGCGGTCGTTGTTCGTGACGCTAGGAGAGAGGATTCGAACCCAGTCTTGGAAATTGCAGAGCCCACTTGAACCCCTAGGCCTGTGGCTGCCTCGTGTTCAAGTGTGTGTGCTCCGGAAACAGCAGCCCTGACCAGACTGTGCTGCAGTCACTCAGGCTTTCTATCGACAGAAAGAGTGCCTTTGTGCCTGTTGGGAAAAGCCGTGCATGTTAATAATAGAAAATTTTATATATATATATATAATATGTATATGTATAATACATATATAATATATATATTATACATAGTATATATAATATATTTGTAATATGTAAATATTTATATAATTTATTTATTTGTATATATTTATATATAATATAATACATAAGTATATAATATATATTTATATATATTGGACATATATATAAATATATATTTATATATAATATATAAGTATATAATATTTATATATAATATATATAAAACATATATATATACATATATATTATATATATATATATATATATATATATATATAGTGTGTGTGTGTGTGTGAAGCAGTATTAAGAGAACTTTGTATTTAAGGCAATTAAAAAAAATCACTGAAATAGTCCAAGTCAAAGTTACATAGATGTTTACCAAGGAAAAGGGAAACTATTCATTATAAAGCTGTTGAAATGGTTTTCACATCATTTCTACATCCTGCGTCTCCAAACTGCAAATACCCAGTTTCGGTCTCTTCTTGCCGCCCTCTCAAACTTTTCTCTATAAATACGGGACGCCTGGGTGGCTCAGTCGGTTGAGCCGCCGACTTCAGCTCAGGTCATGATCTCGCGGCCCGTGAGTTCGAGCCCCGCGTCGGGCTGTGTGCTGACAGCTCGGAGCCTGGAGCCTGTTTCAGATTCTGTGTCTCCCTCTCTCTGACCCTCCCCCGTTCATGCTCTGTCTCTCCCTGTCTCAAAAATAATAAATAAAACGTTAAAAAAAATTAAAAAAAAATACGGGTGGCCCAGTTACACCAGTGAAGCTTATACTGTTTAATTCACAAGATACAAGAAGAGGAAGGGCAACTACGTGGCTCAGTCCGTTGAGTGTCGGACTCTTGGTTTCAGCTCAGGTCATGATCTCACCGTCCGTGGGTCCGAGCCCTGTGTGAGGCTCTACAGTGACAGTGGGAGCCTGCTTGGGATTCTTTTTCCCTCTCTCTCTGCCCCTCCCCTACTGTGTTTTGCTTCATTAAAAAATTGATAGTTTGAAAATACATGTTTGGAAAAAAAACAGCATTGTTTCAAAACTTCAATCAGAAGATGAGGATACAAGTTTGAAAGAAAATCCTGGATAATTTTTTTTAAGTTTATTTATTTTTGAGAGAGAGAGGCAAGAGAGCATGAGTGGGGGAGGGGCAGAGAGAGAGAGAGAGAGAGAGAATCCCATGCAGGTTCCGCACTGCCAGCACACAGCTCGACACGGGGCTCGAACTCAGGAACCCTGAGATCATGACCTGAGCCAAAACCAAGAGTTGGGACGTCTAACCAACTCAGCCACCCAGGTGCCCTGATCCTGGATAAATTTTTTAAATTCTGATAAAATAGAATTGCAATGGAAGTGTTTTTAAGCTTTAAAAGAAAAGAATCATTTGCTTTGTTCATCTCAAATACGTAAGTGATAAATTCTGGATAATTCCTTGATGTAATAATAGGATTAAAACTGTTGTACAAGAATCTAACCTGAAATCACTTTCTCAGCCTCCATGGCCTGGCCTGTAAAATAGGGGTACAGTAAACTTCCCCAAAATATTTGCTGAGAGAATTAGATAATTTTATAGCTTATAAAGTACCTGCAAATAAAAAATGTAAGATTCATTTTTCTGGTTTTTTTTTTTTTCCCTAAAAAATCTCTTCCTTCTTTCTAAGAACCCATTATACTTTGAGTGTAACTCCTGCGGAAGTTAATAACCTTCTAAAGACTTTGACCTTTGCTGTTTTGATTTCCACGTGTTAGGTGTCTCACAGAAGCGTAGAGGACAAGTTGCTATTTGCTGAGGCCGCATCAGCCAGCGTGCCGTGGCGCCGTTTTTCACAGCATGTGATTCCTGTGGCCCTGTGATAGAGCTAGCAGGCCACAGAACGAAGCCCAGGGACAGGCCTAGGGGTTTCATGAGACCAGAACCCTTTCAGCGGCTGGTTTTGAGAGGAGCTATAAGTGAGATGCGTCTGCTGGGTTCAGTCAGTCTGTCAGTTCCCTGCGTCTCCTCTCCAAGTTGCTGGGATTTTTGGTGTGAGTAGGGTGACAGGTGGAATGTGTGTGTTGAGGAAGGCATCCACCTTTCATTAAAAAAATTTTTAATGTCTATTTATTTTTGAGAGAGAGAGAGAGAGAGAGAGAGAGAGAGAGAGAGACAGAGTGTGAGCAGGGAAGGGGCAGAGAGAGAGGGAGACACAGAATCTGAAGCAGGCTCCAGGCTCTGAGCTGTCAGCACAGAGCCCGACGCGGGGCTCGAACTCACGAACTGTGAGACCATGACCTGAGCCGAAGCCAGACACTTGACCGACCGAGCTACCCAGATGCCCTGGGCATCCACCTTTAAAACAGCTATTTAGGGGCACCTGGGTGGCTCAGTCAGTGATCCCAGGTCATGATCTCAAGGTTTGTGAGTTCGAGCCCCGAGTCGGGCTCGTAGCTGTCCGTACAAAGCCCACTTCGGATCCCCTGTCCCCCTCTCCCTGCCTGTCCCCTGCTTGAGTGCTCTCAAAAATAAATAAAACGTTAAAAAAAATAATAAAGAAAACAGATACTCTTTTTTATAGCCTTTTACTTATTCGAAGAATAATAGGTACTCGTGATACTACGTTTTGAGCTCTGAGAAGATACGTAGAATCATTAAGTCACCGGGGGTAACTGTCATCAGTTTGGTATGTGGACCTAAATTCTGATTTTCTGTGCGTGTGTATCGTGTCTGTATGATGCAGATATCACAAAAGTGTGATCCTGCCATACATGGACTGTGCTTGCTTAAAATTGGCAGTGTAGACCATCCAGGTATTTCTCCGTATCCTGGAACACTCTCCAAGAAGATAGCACGTAACGGTGTGGAAATGCGCATAAGGGTGCTTACCGATGCGCTCGGTCAGTTTCTTGTTGTTCACGGAGCCTCTTTTCCCCAGAGACAGGCTGGTGCCATCTGAAACCCACAGCTCAAAACCAACTAAATAGAATCTTAGCCCTGAACTCCTAAGCTTCCTACCGTGTAAGCGTTGCCTAATACAAAGGTAGGTGTACGTATACCTAACAGAATCTAACAATCTGATTTTATCTGCTAGTTTTACCTTCAGGGGGACCAGAGAATTTAAAAACGGGAGGTCTGTCATCTACCCTTGTGCGGCTCGACTCTGGGATGGGATGGGGGGCCTGCCAGGGGCCGGGACCGGGGCTGCTTGGTTTTGTTCACTTTCCTTCTGACCACAGCCGCCACTGCCAGCAATGTCGGGTGGGTTTCTGAAGACACAGGGGACCGGGGGCTGCAGGGAAGGTGCAGTCTAGGGCTGCCTGGCCTGGGCAGCTGTTTCCAGATGGACATTTATGTTTTATTATTTTTTTTTAATGTTGATTTAGTTTTTGAGAAAGAGAGCAGGGGAGGGGCAGAGAAAGAGGGAGACAGAAAATCCCAAGCAGGCTCCTCGCTTTCAGCTCAGAGCCCGAATCAGGGCTCGACCCCACAAACCATGAGATCGTGGACCCAAGCTGAAACCAGGAATCGGACGCTTAACCAACTGAGCCATGCATGCACCCCTGGCGTTTATATTCTAAAAGACAAACGTTAATGCTAGACTTGAGAATTCTTTAGCAGTGTTTTCTTCCCTCTTCTCTTTCTCCTTTTCCTCTCACACTCTTTGTAATCTTTATTTTTTTTTAAAGCACAGAGTGGTACATGGTTACCGCCTATAGATCATGTGTAAGCTGGCGACATTTCCTCACGCACTCCCAGTTCCCACCCTGTTATCCCATCGCCTCTGTATTGTACACAGTTGCAGACTTGGAATGCTTACGCACACATATATACATGCATACGGCAAAATACCTGCATTTTACAATGAAAATCGTGTGTGTTTCTGTATCACAGCCTTGTTGGTATCTGCAGATAATGCCTCATTCCGTCAGATGATTGCCTGATGTTATGTTGTGAGGAGGCACCGCATTGACTTACCCAGATCGCGACGAAGGATGTCTAGATGCTTCTGCGGTATAAACAGGGCTGCAGTGAATGTTCTTGAACGTCCATCTTGACTCGTGAATATGTCTATAAGGCAGATTCTTAGAAATGGAGTTTCTGGGACGTGAAGTAAGTTGTAGATTTTGGTAAATCATGTCACATTGCCTTACGTAAAGGCTAGGACAGTCTTAACTCCTTTCCGTCTAATTATTTCTGCTTGTGTTGAATCTCACACACATTATTTGTGTTTGTCTCCTGTCCCACACTTTTGGTACGCTTCGTTCCATTTATCCCACCTGTCGCGTTCTCTGTGAGACCCTTCCCAGATCTTCGGTTCTCACTGTCAGGGATACACGGCACTTGAAGAATGGAGGCTCAGTACGGTCATGACGTCCAGAAACCAAAACCTTAGTCATTTTGGAAATGATAAAGTCAGCCCCAAGTTCAGTGCATTACTCTGCGTCTGTTGTGGATACTGGTCTGATGTTCCTTAATGATGGGTAATAGCCATCAGGTGGGAACTGCAGTATTAATTAGGAGGCGCGATGTGCTGGATAACTAGTAACCATTAGTTCTGCCTAGTCATTCATTCATTCACTCATTCATTCATCCATTCATTCATCCATCCATCCAGCCAGCCATCCAGCCATCCATCCAGCGAGTATTTACTAGGAGACTGTGCTGTGTGAGGTGCCCCACTGGTCCCTGAACGGTTGAGACTTTCCTACACGTATGGGGTGCTTCTGAGTAAGAGTTTCTGACTAGGGCACGAGTGTCCCCGAACACTGGGGGTCTCACGCCTGAGGGGATTGGCTCTGACGGTGGGGGGCACGGGGCGGGGGGGGGGGGTGGGCAGAGTGCCTGCTCAGGGTCTGTGCCCGTGCGCTCGGCAGCGTGGAGCACACTTCACAGAACTGAAGAAGGCGCACAGGAGGGGGAGGGAGGCAAATAGGAGGCTTGGGGACAGTGTAACTTACTTAGGAGTGTGGTGTGTGTGTTCCTGTGGCTCGCAGGGTGCCCGGGACAGTGCTCACTGCTAGTATGTACTTCATAAATGTTTGGCTTTATTTTGATTAACCAATTTGGCTTTTAGGGATACGTATAATTTTTTAGTCCTTAGCGCTTCAGTGCTGGCTCTGTTTATATCCAGAAGAAAGGCTCGTTAGGATTATAAATAGAAGCTGAATTTGAGCTGTGTCCTAAGGGGAGTTGACGTGCCTGCCGCCCTGCCAAAGCGCTCTGGTAATCTGCTCTCTGAGTGCTGATCAACAGGTTCCTTTAGTGAGCAGGTGTCTGTGTAACACGTCCCGGGGTCGGTCTGGGCAAGCACGACTTATTTTAGGTACAAGGGCCTTTTATCACGCGTGTAGCTTGACCACGGTAGCCTAGGCGTGGAGCATGCTCGAGGTACGGTATAGACACGCGTATGGGACCGCCTGGGTTATTTTATGGTAAGAATGCAGTTCTCAGAAACGATTTCGAACGCTGTTGTGGGCCTTTCAAGGTGCTAAATCGTACCCTCCTTATTGAGAGATCCTTTTCCCCCAGAGGTAGTGTTGTGGTTGCTGTTCTTAAGTCATTCTCCAGTTTTGATCTTCGTGATTGGTGTTTTGTTCTTCTACAGATTAAATCCGTATTTTCCCTCGCTCCTTGTTTCTCTTTTAAACTTGAAATAACCCGTGACATTTGGAAGCGAAATTGTTTGAGCTCACCGTTTGCATCTTCAGATCATGTGACAAGATTTTGAAATGCTTTTCATGAGCCAGGCCACCTCCTCAGGTTATGATAACGCAGTGTTCTCCTTGTACGTGAAACTGACGTGTGCGCAAGCGGCTCAGTTGTTAACGCGTACAGAAGTGTGAAGACGGAAAAGAAAACGTGAGCACTGCCTGACTTGGGCACTTAAAAAACACAGCTCAGTGGCCAGGCCCTGCTGGGTAATGATGATGGGGGGCCCTGCTCAGGTGTGCCCGATTCTCTGGGACTGTTCAGCCGCCGCTGCAGACTGATGAGCGGTCTGTCTGTGAAGAATCCAGAAGCTCTCGGGGCGCCTGGGTGGCGCAGTCGGTTAAGTGTCCGACTTCAGCCAGGTCACGATCTCGCGGTCCGTGAGTTCGAGCCCCATGTCAGGCTCTGGGCTGATGGCTCAGAGCCTGGAGCCTGTTTCCGGTTCTGGTCTCCCTCCCTCTCTGCCCCTCCCCTGTTCATGCTCTGTCTCTCTCTGTCCCAAAAATAAATAAACGTTGAAAAAAAAAATTTTTTTAAAGAATCCAGAAGCTCTCATACTTCGGAGCTGTTGGGAAACACGAGTAAGCCCTCCTCTTTAGGCTGTACTATGCACCGTGGTACTCACACACACCTGATCGAACTTACTACTGAGGACGATCTCGGTAACTTTGAAAAATGTAAGGGCAGGGGCACCTGGGTGGCTCAGTTGGTTAAGCGTCTGACTTCGGCTCAGGTCATGATCTCACAGTTTGTGAGTTCGAGCCCCGCGTCGGGCTCTGTGCCGACAGCTCAGAGCCTGCAGCCTGCTTCACATTCTGTGTCTCCCTCTCTCTCTCTCTCTCTCTCTGCCCCTTTCCTGCTCATGCTGTGTCTCTCTCTGTCTCAAAAATAAATAAACATTAAAAAAAAAAAGAAAAACGTAAGGGCTTAATTTGAGGTGCAGAAGGATGGTGTTTATAATTTGGAGGGAAAACCCGGGTATTTTTTTACTTTAATTCATTGTGTAAATATGAAGAGGGAACTTTCCTTTGAATACTTCTCTGGTTTGGGGATTGTAGCCTTGACACATCATTTTCTCTTTGCTTTGCCTGTGGCAAAGAGGGAAAATGGAGAAGCCTCTCTGAACGTCCTTTTTTAGGCATAGCAATTGGACGGCCGATTCCTTTTATGTGTTTAAGCAAGGAAGTGCTTAAGCCAGAACAGCTCAGCGTTTTCTTCTCCTACTAAAGTAAGTCTATCAGGAAGAAGGTGTAGGATCAAAAGACATGTTTTCCTGTTTGAGTATCCTAGATGTATTTCTTTTCAAGAGATCACTTATTCTTTAATGAATTTTTTGATGATGTAGTTTATGGATTTATTCTCTTCTTATAGGTGGGAGGAAATGAGTTTCAAAGAGAATAATCTGTTTATTCTCCCACTGGGAAGAATCTGGATTTAAGACCTATGCTCTCAGGGGCACCTGGGTGGCTCAGTCAGTTAAGCGTCCGACTTCAGCTCAGGTCATGATCTCATGGTTCGTGGTTTCGAGTCCCATGTCAGGCTCTGTGCTGACAGCTCGGAGCCTGGAGCTGCTTCGAATTCTGTGTCTCCCCCCCCCCCCCTCAAATAAATGAACACTTAAAAAAATATAGTCAGCTGTCTTCCTTAGCCGCTATTTCTTTTTTCACCAGTGGAATAAGTATTTATACCGAGTGCCTATGATGTACGGAGCACTGTGCTAGCTCCTGGGAATGCAGTAATGAAAAAACACGACAGGGACCTTCCTTTGAGGAACTTGCATCCCGGTAGGACACAGAGACGCTCAGTAAGTGAGATGATGTAGGTAAGAGGATGGCCACAGGACGGACGCTTGTCTGAAGAGGTGCCGTCAGAGTGAAGAAATAGGGTGAAAGTGCCCCAGGCAGCAGTGACTGCTTGTTCAAAGGCCCTGCGGCAGTTGGCGACTAGAAGCAGACCGGAGTAATTGAAGCATACAAAGTGTGCCGTGGCGGCTCTTGGCCATGCGAAGGCAGGAAGGGTCTGGAAAGCTACGTAACGATTAAGCGCGGGAAGCGTTGCAGGATTTCCAAGAGGGGAACCGTCCTTGAAGAAGCTCTCCTAGGCGCCTTATGGAGACCGCTTGGGGTGGGCGGGTTGAGGCCGGGGCCGCAGTTCAAACGAGATGTGTTATTGTGCCTCGGTGGTTGCTCGGAAAGAAGAAGGAAGCGGGTTCACGGTCCGCTGCCAGAAGCTGGAGGTGCTGGTTGTTGGTTTTGTTGTTGTTTTGTTGTTTTGGTTTTAATTAGGGTTCTTCCTCATCTTTGGCAGGGCAATGGCTGTAACTGTTTAACTGGTGAGATTGGATTTTTTTTTTCCTCCCCATTTGTTGGTTGGTTTTGTGTGTGTGTGTGTGTGTGTGTGTGTGTGTGTGTGTGTGTGTGTGTGATTGGCCTGCTTGTAATCTTTGTTTAAAGTCTTTCCCTTTAACTGATTTTTCGATAGTTCCTTGTATTTGTGATCTGCGACAGGTTAGAAAAACATCTTGCCCGGTGTTTTCATTTATGAAGTAGTTTGGTATCTTTATGGTTGTTTGTTTAAGTCTGTGGTTCCTACCCTTGGCGTGATATTTGTGTTTATGGTAGAAACTTCATGAATACACGTGAAGCCGAGAGAACACTTTACATGTGATCCACTTTGAACTTACTTCACTCTACACTACAGAGTGATAGATGTTCGAAGCCGTTTGAGAGCAAAGAATGTGTTTCAACAGAGAACAAGCTGGTGGTTGACGGAGGGAAGCAGGTGGGGGATGGACAGATGGGTGAAGGGGAGAGGGAGACACTTCAGTGACGGGACGAGTCCATCCTGGGGATGAAGGGCTCAGCACAGGGAATACAGTCACTGGTGCTGTGATGGCGTCGAATGGTAAGGACAGCAGCCACGCTTGTGGTGAGCACGTCATAACGAACAGGGAAGTCAGACCACTGTGGGCCACACCTGCCACTAACAATGCCACACTGTGTGTTAGCCGTGCTCAAAATGTCTGTTTAGAAAGAACGGATTTCAGGGGCGCCTGGATGGCTCAGTCGGTTAAGCATCCGACTTCGGCTGAGGCCGTGATCTTGCAGTTTGTGAGTTTGAGCCCCATGTCAAGCCCTGTGCTGACAGCTCAGAGCCTGGAGGCTGCTTCGGATTCTATGTGCCCCCCCCCCCAAAAAAATAAATACTAAAAAATTTTTTAAAAAAGAATGTATTTCACCACACGAACAGTAGCCATAGCTGTGTTTGTTCAGATCTCCTATTTTTTTTTTCATCATGGCTTTTGCTAATTTTACAATTTACATAATTTTACACAGTTTCTACAATTCGCCTGTCCATCATTGATTTGGTTCACCATTTGCAGGGTTCTAATTTTGTTGCATTAAGTTATGGTAGCCAGAGAATAAAACTTAGGAAGTTTTTTATATAAAGCAAGGGTACATGCTTAAGTATCTTAGGTGAGATGGCAGGCTAGCTCTGACTTGAAGTGTGGTCACCTAGAAGCCAGGAATCGGCCATGTTGCTGATGGTAGGGTCTCTAGATGCACATTAGAATCAGATGGAAGGAGCATCGGTTGTGGCCCGAGGTTCTAGTTCCTACTGGCTCTGGTACCTGCTTGGACTGCTGAGGCGCGGATCTCTATTGGAGGAGGTCTCCAAAATCCTTTGCAGCTGGGGAAGGGCGAGGGGAGGAGTGCGTGATTTTTGCGGACCCTCTGCTGCCCCCTTGTGGTGCTCGGCCTCGGTGCAAAGCTGGAGCTTCAGGCTTTTTCCAGACAAGCCCGCCTCAGTGCCCGCCAGTTTGATGGACGGGGATCGTCCCTTATGTGCAGCTGAACTTTGTGCTGTTGACCACTGGTTAATTAATGAAGGAGCACAGCGCTTAGTATCGTGTATAGAGAGACGTTAAATCACCACGTTGTACACCTGAAACTAATGTAACATTGTGCGTCAACTGCAGGCAAATTAAAAAAAAAAATTGGGGGAGGGGGTGCCTGGGTGGCTCAGTCAGTTAAACGTCTCACTTCGGCTCAGGTCATGATCTCACGGCTCGTGAGTTCGAGCCCCACATCGGGCTCTGTGCTGACGGCTCGGAGCCTGGAGCCTGCTTCCGATTCTGTGTCTCCCTCTTTCTCCGCCTTTCCCCTCCTCATGCTCTGTCCCTCAAAGGTAAAAAGTTTTTAACTTAAAAAAAAAAATGAAGAAACCCAGTGAATGTGGGCCCCAGAAGTTTAAGAAGTTATCAGGTAGTTAGAACCCAGATCATGGCCGGTGGCTGGCAAGAAGCTGATGTTGGATACTCATTTTATAACAGTTCTTATAATAGCTGTCAGGGTGCGGGCGGGGGCGGGGGGAGTGCTTAATGCGTCTATTTTGAGTGTGGATACAAAGGTAGAGGAGAGCTCCACTAGCTTTTTGGAAGCAAGCCTTCATGGCAAAGGCTGCCCAGAGGATGCCCATGTAAGTGCCATCCACTTAGAATCCACCCTCGGGACGCTCTCTAGTCTGAAAAGAGTTTGCGCGCATCTAGCTGTCCACGCAAGTATTAGAAATTTATTTTGGGACATAGACTTGAACTTGATTTCTCCTCTCTGGGCCTGTGAGTTGTTGCTAATTTGGGAACATGGTGTTGTTCCCCCGGTCATGTTCCCTAAATTAGCTTTCCTTTTACCTCAGTGAGTTACATTTATTTCTGTAGGTGTAAGTTGAGAAGAGATGGGGTAGGCTTTTTCTCACTGAAATGGAAGTGTTCCATTCCATTAGAATTACGTGGTATTTCTAATCCTCGGGGGACTGGCAAAAAAACCTTCACTGCAGATGAGACTTTTTTATTTTATAGTAATCAGGAAACCGTCTTCTGTCATTTCTGCCTGCTTTCAGTCTGTTACCAACACTAGGCAGTCCCCAGTTGGAACACCAAAAGTATACTTTAAATTAGCTGCATCTTAGTGTTCTGTGTGGTGGTTTGGGCCCCAGTGGGTCTTCCAAAGCCCACAGATGGTTAAAAATGACCATGCTTTTGAGGAAAATCGTCAGCACACTTCTAACTAAAAATCTCTAACTGCTTCTGGGCCACAGAAGCGTTCAGGGGGGCGGGGGGAGGGGAAGCAGTGTAGAAACTGAAATCTTAAGCCTTCCAGGACATTTTGATGGTATATGAGACAAGGGGAAAATATATTTGAAATGTGAACTCCACAGATCTGGGGGGACATGGTCCCTGTCTGTAAAATGCATCCATACTTTACAGTACTGTTATTCTGGGGGTTCGTATTAAAGAGACACCATTGCCTGTTAACAGCAGCGTGGCTGAAAGTCACGCAATAACTCCAGGTCTAGATATCGCAGGGAGGGAAGCAATAACCTTTTCTTGTAGCCATCTCACACTCTCTGGCTGGGGTCCGATAATTGAGACTTGACAAAAGACAGATGAGCCAGAGAAAAAGCCCAGCGAGCTGACCAAGGTGATGAGGCGCTCGAAGGAACGGGAGGAACTTGGGTCGATACAGCATCTCGACAAGAAGAACAGTAAAGTTTCTTAGTGAAGGCAAGACCAGGGCTGAAGGACGTGGGTCTTCTCTCGGGCAGCAGCAAAGGCGGGCAAGGTCTGTCCTCTGGATTCTCTGGGCGGAGGCTGAGGTGCTCTCCTGGCTCCCCTTCTGCTGTTCCAGGTAGAGAGGCGGGGGCGACCTTGACAAATTCATGTGCAGCTTGTGGGCAGGCGGGGAAGGGCAGAGCGCCTTTCTTGTGTCCGCCTCCCCTCGATGGCCTTCACCTGACAGCAGGCCTCTGTCAAGGTAGCCCATCTCGGGGCGGTGCATTCTGCTGTCTCCACACCCCGAGTCTGCCTTGGGTCTTCTGGCCGGTGACCGGCAGGCGGGCAGAGCGTCCTTCAAGATGTCGCCTCCCGTTTTCCTTCCACGTGACCTGTTAACCGAACCGTGATAACAGGAACGTATATT
Organism: Leopardus geoffroyi; assembly: GCF_018350155.1. Taxonomy (NCBI): domain Eukaryota; kingdom Metazoa; phylum Chordata; class Mammalia; order Carnivora; family Felidae; genus Leopardus; species Leopardus geoffroyi. The sequence continues at coordinate 6,747,028 of NC_059334.1, read as the reverse complement.
CTCAGCTTTTAAGGCCACTTGGGGAACGCTTTCACCCCTGGCCACTCCTGTCCCCCTCGGTTCTGAGAAATCCCTTCTCTCCCACATACGAAACTCCCTGGATTCTGTTTTTCATGTTTTTACCTTTGCTCTCAGTTTTCCATCTCTGTCTTCTTCCACGGAGAGATTTTTTTTTTTTCCCAACTGAATATGTTGTGCTGTTTTCATGTTTACCGTGAGTTCATTCACAAACGGCTTTCCTTTTAAGATTCTCCGACCAGTGCTCGCTTCGGCAGCACATATACTAAGGTTCTCCGACTGCCTTTCCGCGCGTGGCCCATTCTGTTCGCGGCGTCTGTCTGAGGTTGTGAATACTCGTTTTTCTCCACATTTGGAATTCCCTACTTAGTGGGTGTTCCGCGCCCTGTTTTGTTTTAGTCTCTGGCTTTTCTGTGTATTGGAGAATTTCTTCAGATGTCTGTTACCTTTCATTTGGCCATTCGAATTGTAAGGGAAGCACCAGAGATGCTGTTCCAGCCGCGCCCTTCACTCCTCTTGTTTTGTGCGGACTTCAGTGCCAGACGGTCCGGGTCCTTTTCTCTTCCAGTGTCTGGGGTTCGGGAAGCCTTGGGTCTTCCTCTGCCGGGACGTGTTCAGCCTGGCAGCCGGCGTCGGGGGCTGTAAGGAGGCGAGGGGCCGGGGCAGGTGTGACGTCGCATCTGTGTGCATGTGCTTTCCTTAGTCCCTGTTTTCCTGTGATGCCCCTGCTCTTAACGGCGCGGGTGCCCCCCTTCCGCGGAAGACACGTGCAGGCTCCCCAGCTGCGGGGAGAGGCAGGGGCAGCTTCCTAAATGGTCTTCTAACCAGTCCTTCTATCTTGAGTCCCGCCCCCCCCCCCCCCCCCCCCCATCCTACAAGGCACCTGTGCCAACGAGCTTCTCACCCTCCTGGCTTCTCTTCCAGAAATCACACTGCTTCTCATCCTTCCTTCCCGGGGGCTGGGGCTCTGCTTCCTTGGCTCCTCCCATCTGTTCCCAGCCGGCCACCTGCTTCCCCGCCCCCTCGGCACTTCTCCGGCCACCCGCTTCTTCACCTACCCTCTCTGCTCTTCTCCTCGCCTTTCCTGTTCCTTCTTTTTGAAAAACCAGGAGAGCTTGAAGAGGCCCTGGAAACGAACACATAATCACTCAGACACCTATCCTGAAATGCGATTCCTCTCTTGATCGACTGGACTTCGTTTTCCGTCTCCCCTGCTAGACTGTATGGATGCTGGAGGACTGCGCTTGGGGCTTTGAAAAAACCTGTCCGTTGCCTTTAAACCAATACACCTTAGATGTTTGCCCATTTCTCTTCCTTTCACGAGCCCGTGTAGCTCTTGTTCTCCCCGCTTTCCTCCGGGGGCATCTGCTGGGCACAGGCCCAGGGGAGAACCTGGGACTTTCTCATAACTTCTTTAAACACACCTGTCTTGGGGCGCCTGGGTGGCGCAGTCGGTTAAGCGTCCGACTTCAGCTCAGGTCACGATCTCACGGTCCGTGAGTTCGAGCCCCGCGTCGGGCTCTGGGCTGATGGCTCAGAGCCTGGAGCCTGTTTCTGATTCTGTGTCTCCCTCTCTCTCTGCCCCTCCCCCGTTCATGCTGTGTCTCTCTCTGTCTCAAAAATAAATAAACGTTAAAAAAAAAATTAAAAAAAAATAAATAAACACACCTGTCTTTTCTTTTTCTCCTCTTACTGTTTCATTGAGGTTTCAACTTTCATTTACCTCTTTTGTATACTCACTTCACAGCCTCTTCAAACTTACTTTATTTTCTCAAGGTCGTGGTTTGGCAAACTTCCTGTTTGTCACACCTGCCAAATTTCTCCCTCATGGTGGATTATTTCCTTGTGTGATTTATAATTTTCAGTTCTCGTTCATCCTCAGCTAAGAGCACTTCTTCCGTGGGAATCCTGTGAACTCTTGCCTTCTGAAAGGGCTCGAAGGGGTTGTTCTGTGTTAACTTCTCGTGTGTGTATTTGCATCGATTTCTTGGCTTGGGACCCACACTGCACAGGTCATGTGAGTTCAAAGTCCGCATCATCGGGTACTAATTTCACGGGCCCACTTTTTGTCGTCTTAGAGGGATTCTTGTTTAATTCAAGGGTCTTAGTTCAGTCTTAGTTCCATTTGCCTGCCTGGATCTGGCCTCAGGCCGTGTCGTCTGCCCAGGCTTGGGTCTGGAAACCCCAGCCCCTGGCCGTTAGGGTCCAAGGCTGGCATCCCTCTGGGCTGCTGTGCTGGCTCATATCTTCCCTACCCACATGAGCATGGGTGTAGCCCCCGTCCTCTGCCTATAGGGAAAGGCTGTCAGGTGGAGACACAGGCTGTGTCGTGGAAGGCCATGGCGGAGGCTCAGGAATGTGAACATCGTCCAGGCAGCTGTAGGAGCCCCCAGAGGCCTCCAGCGTCCGGTGAGGAGATCGCCCTGCACACCACACAGAGGCCCGTCTGACGGCAGCATGGCGGTGGCTGCCGTGGAGTCAGACTGCAGGCAGAAACCAAAGTGGAAGCAAACAGAGGTAAGGAGAGGGGAGCCTTTCCCCGGCTTCTTGGGGCAGATGCGATCACCGTGCACCTCAGCTGGACGTGAGAGCCGTGCGACTTGGAGACCCTGATTATTTCCCCGCGTGCCTTGAGTGCTGCTACAGGGGTCTGTGTCCAAAGACCATGGATTATCTAGATGAACATTAAATATTCCTGCTGGGGTCGCCTGGGTGGTTCCCGTCGGTTAAGCGTCCGACTTCAGCTCAGGTCGTGATCTCACAGTTCGTGAGTTCGAGCCCCGCGTCGGGCTCTGTGCTATCAGCACAGACCCTGCTTTGGATCCTCTCCCCCGCCCCCCCCGACCCCTCTCTGCCCCTTCCCCACTCGTGTGCTTTCTGTCTCTCTGTCTCTCTCTCTCTCAAAAATAATAAATAAATAAATAAAGTCAGTCAGTAAGTAAGTATAATAGTCCTGCTGGTTTCAGACTCAGGCAGCTTATCAGTTGGGTGGAACTGATCATCTTCAGAGTTTGGTAATTGGGTTCTGACAATGAAACCCCAGGGGGAAACTGCAGTGATTAGCTGTCACTGGAGACCTGCCTGGTTTTCCTTCCTGAAATGACAATAGGGCAGGGTTTCAAACAGTCAGTAGATAGCTGGATGGACGGGTATTGAAAGCCTGGATGACAGAACAGTGGTAATTCTGATGGTTTGTCATTGTTTTCTCTCTGGAATGATGGGAAATCTCTGAGACCAGAACTTCTTTATGCACTTAGGTTCGGATCTGAGCTTTGTCTTTGTTGATGGTTCGGCTCATATCCTGGGACCGTTCTGTTTTGGAAATAGGAGGACTCGGGAACCTAGTTATACACAGGAGGCAAAGAATCCACTTACTTGGAGAAATCTGCAAGCCCACTTCTGATTTTGAAAGAAAGCTAATGTAGGAAGCACGTATTTTTAATTTTACAGTGTAGCCTCCATGTTTAAAAACAATATGCTTGAAGGAAAAACAACCCTTCTCTAAACAGAAGTAATATGTATTTATCAGAGAAATTAGAAGAGAGTGAAAAAAAATTAAGCAGAAACTTAGTTTACAATTTCAACATCCAAAGGTAACAGAAGCTGACATGTACCTTCTAGACTTCTTTTTTTTTAATGTTAATTTATTTTTGAGAGAGAGAGAAAGAGTGAGAGACAAAGTGTGAGCAGGGAAGGTGCAGAGAGAGAGAGGGAGACAAGAATCAGAGGCAGGCTCCAGGTTCTGAGCTGTCAGCACAAAGCCCGACGTGGGGCTCGAACTCACAAACCGCGAGATCATGACCTGAGCCGAAGTCGGTCACTTAACCGACTGAGCCAGCCATGTGCCCCTCGACTTCCTTTCTGTGGACAGTTGTGATACATGTATGTTCACAAAAATGGCTTCATTGTCTTTTGTAACCTGTTTGACAAATCTGCATGTGTGTATCACTACAGCTATAGAAACATCGTCCGGTCTTTAGCGGAGGCTTAATTAGTATTCTGTTGTATGATGCTATATTTAATTCTCCCTGTAGAACTCTTAGGTGGTTTTTAATTTTCGCCACAGTAAGTGATTCTTTGAATTTTCTGGCTGCTGAATGTTTCTGTTCGGCCCTGGAATTACTCACATGAGCTCCTCTTGCTGGCGGTGGGGCTCCCCTGGAAATGGATGACACGCGTGTATTTCATACCATCAGAGAACAGCCACAACCGTGGAACAGCGTATCCAGTTGATTTGGCCGGTTTCTTGTCATGATGTCACTGTCCTGCTCTTGTCAGCCCAGAATCATCTCCTTCCCTCTGGAGCACTGGGGACTGCGACACCAGAATGGGTCCCTTTGGGAGGGGCCTTTTAAAGAGAGGCTGTCGGTGGGTTGTTCTAGGGCAACTGCTGAGAAAGAACTTGTTTCCGATCTGGTGAAATCTAAGTATCGGACTTCCTGAAATAGACAAGGTGTGGAGGAGAGGGAAGGGTGTCCCCACCTGAGGCTCTCCTAGCAGCCTAACTGGGCCACAGGCCCTTTCTTCTCGTCTCTAAGCAAAATCAGGCAGCGTGCACTTAGTTCAAGGAGCCTAAGGGGAGATTTCGTTTGCCAGTCAGAGTTTCACACTGGACTTTTGAACCGTGCGCGGAACAGCAATCTACAATAAAGGACGGTTTGAAGGTTAAGGCATCCAAAGTGATGTAAAATTTCTTCTGCTCTAGACTGAAGTAAACATGTAGGTCCTTCAGCAGAAGCGATACAGTTGTTACCCTAACCATTTTTTTCCTTCGGATAAGTACAGTTGTAAGAATTTTGCCTCTGTAGGTTAGCTCTTTATGTGTTAAATAGCAAAAAACAAAAAACAAAACAAAACAAAACAAACTATAGCTGATTAGATTGGAGAAAAGCATTCAGGAGTTCTCCACCCTGAGTGAGAGAATTGGACACCTGTCTCTTGAGTATTGCAGAGGGCCTGGCCTGTGCTGCTCTAAAAGGTCCGTTGCGGGGGTGGGAGGGAGGGGAGGGTGGGTGATGGGTATTGAGGAGGGCACCTTTTGGGATGAGCACTGGGTGTTGTATGGAAACCAATTTGACAATAAATTTCATGTATTGAAAAAAAAATAAAAAATAAAAAAAAATAAAAGGTCCGTTAGGTTACTGTTGCCTTTTATGGAAAGTTCTAGGGACGTAAAGACCTTTATCTGGACTTGTAGTGTTTACAAAAAGGCGGTTCATGTGTTTCAAGACTGTAATGTTGATTCTTAATTAGTGTTGCTCTTTAGCAAGGCACCCACAGGTAGGTTCGTGTCAAAAGTGTGAGCTGTTACACACTCACCAAATTGTGGTCTCGCACAAAGTTGATTATTTGAGCTAGTAGAGCAAAATCCGTACAGAGCCCGTGTTACTTTTGCTTTTAAGCATTTGATGCAGGAAGCAGGAAGAATGTAGCTCACTATATGCTTGAAGACTAATCCTGCATGCCCTACTTGCTACTGTGATTTGCCATTGGTGGCATTCAGAAACACGTGGAACTTTGCTATACTTTCTTCGCTGACAGGGCAGCGATGTTCGTTCAATCTTGGGCCCACCATGCCTTAAAAAAAATTGTAAAAATTCAATTCAGGGGTACCTGGGTGGCTCAGTTGGTTGAGTGTCTGACTTTGGTTCAGGTCACGATCTCACGATCTCGTGGGTTCAAGCCCTGCGTCGGGCCCTGTGCTGATAACTCAGAACCTGAAACCTGCTTCGGATTCTGTGTCTCGTTCTCTCTCTGCCCCTCCCCTGCTTGCACTCTGCCTCTCTCTCTCTCTCTCTCTCTCTCTCTCTCTCTCTCCCTCTCTCTCTCTCTCAAAAGTAAATAGACATTAAAAAAAATTTTTTTTAATTCAGTTCTTACTTTCATGGCACTTACTTTAATAAGTTCCTTGCAACTTTAAAGGTTAACTGACGTTCAGTAAATAATTTTTTTACATTTTTATGCATTGCTTTATGTTATCCAAAGCACAGTCGTGCACACATTCCTGAAACTAATGCAACAAGCAGATGGAATAAGTCATTCCTCCGCAGGAAACTGAGGCCTTGGGATTGGAGGAAAGTACAGAGTAATTATTAGAACTCAGATTTTTCAGGGGCGCCTGGGCGGCTCAGATGGTTAAACGTCTGACTTCGTCTCAGGTCATGATCTCTCAGTTTGTGGGTTCGAGACCCACGTCGGGCTCTATGCTGACAGCTCGGAGCCTGGAGCCTGCTTCGGATTCTGTGTCTCCCCCTCTCTCTGCCCCTCCCCCGCTCGTTCTCTGTCTTCCTCTCTCTCAAAAAAATGAAAAAACATTAAAAAATTAAAAAGAACTTTGATTTTCTGAGCAATTGTTGTGCACTGCGTTATGCAATGTGTTTTAATTTCTTGAAAACTTGTGTTCATTGTTTAATTCATATCGTAGCTTTTTGTGAACACAACGATGTCTTATTTCTCGACAATACCAGACAATAAGATAATATAGTAGATTCTTTTTGAGCAGAGATAAACCACATACTCATAAATGACTTAGTTCTTTTGTTTGGTTAATGTTTTGTTTTCATTACCAGGCTAATTGCTTTAACTTATTTGTCTGGTTGTAGAGAGCTGGCCTTGATAATGAACTACAAATAGTTTATAGTGTGTTGTGGCACATTATCTGATGGCTTTTATAATTTTAAAGCCTAAAATATCTACTGTAAGAATGGGAGCCGGATTGTGTTAGCAGATTTCTTTTTCGTTTAGTCTGGGTCCGAGAGAAATCTGCTGGATATGGGATCCGTGATGAGTAGGAGGGGTTGTTCCTGCCCTCGATCCTGTAGGACTCCATGATTTTGGTTTATAGACTCTTAGCCTGCCCCTCACACGTGTTCACGTCCGTGAGGTCGTCGAGTACCTGCAGCGGGGGGCCCGGGATGCATGTTGGCTTCCGTCTCGCTGCAGACTAGCTCTGCTCTTCTGCAGGAGAGTTTAGACGCATCACCGCCCCCTGGACTCTGGTTTACTTCCGTCCGAAAATTGCCCATGAACGAGCGTCCCGGCACCTCTTCCCTCTCTCATCTTCCAGTATTTCGGGATATACCGAGTTTATGTCCAGATTTTATTCTCTTTTTACTTTGGAATTCTGAGTACCCAATCTAATGCGTTGAGCTCTGCATTATTTCTGAACATTCTCCCCGTAATGGATCCGGGGCGACTTTTCTGGACGGGGGTAGTAGTTGTTTTCGGAGCTCAGCCCAACGTGCAGTCTTCTGGGTCTAGATGGGAAAACACTTCTCAGAAACGCTGCACCCTATCCTGTCCTGTCCTATCCTGTCCTGTCCTATCCTAAAGTGTGCATGTGGGGTGTCTGGGTGGCTCAGTCGGTTACGCACGGGCTCAGCATTGGCTCAGGTCATGATCTCATGGCTTGTGGGTTTGAGCCCCGCACTAGGCTCTGTGTGGACAGCTCGGAGCCTGGAGCCTGCTTCGGATTCTGCGTCTCCCTCTCTCTCTGCCCCGCCCCCACTCACACTCCGTCTCTCTCTCTCAAAAATAAACATTAAAAAAAAAAAAAAAAAGTGAGCGTGTGAGGCCAGCCACTTTGTCTCCCACGGCTGGACCCTGGGGTGTCTGAGTAAGTCCTCACCTTTGAGCAGTGACCTTTGAGGTATTGAGTATGCCTGGCAGTTGCTTCCATGGAAATTTTCTTTTCCCCTTTTACGTGATCTTAAAATCGTCTGCAAGAAAATAGCATCTAGGCCTTTATTTTCAAGCTTCAAAGCTTGCTTGAAAAACAAAGGTTTCTTTTCTGAGGAAATTTGGAAGGCTGTTTGAACTCGTGTGTCAGAATGATTGGGCTTTAAAAATGCCATTTGGAGGTGGCAGCTTCAGTCCCTATTTATGAAATGTCACCGGGAGCCCAGTCAGGTGTCAGAAAGCAAGCAGGACATTACCAGAAGAACAAGACATATTTCTTGGCGTAATCATAGCTTTCATTCCTTTTCCCCCATGAGGTCCTCAGAGCAGGAGCAGCCCCAGGGAAGGTGGGCAAGGTTGTTGTTAATCCTATTTTCCAGAGGAAACTGAGGCTCGGCGAGGGTTCAGGACTTGGTCAGGAAGGGATGTAGCCAGGCAGGGTCCTGACTCCCGACTCCCCGACTCACATAGGCGGCCGTCTTTGCGGGCACACGAGCCGATTACATCACGTGGTTGCAGGTATCGGCGCGCTCGGGATTCAGGGATGGGGATGGGATTGGGAAGGACCTGAAGGACCAAGGGAAGAAGACCTTGGACTTGTTGGAGCGGAGTCGATGGGGTGTGCGCGCTGGGGGTGAGCACCGGGACGGCCTCCGGGAGGGGACAGTGCTGTTGTCCTCTCACCAGGGGAGCCGTCGCTGCGTCTTGCTGCGTCTTGAGAGTTCTGTGGCTGTCAAACTGCTGATGGGACTCACTTTTGTGACATCTGTGTTCCTCCATCTGCGAGCGTGTCTGACGGCCTCTATTGTCTCCTACCTTTGGCTGTTTTCCTGTTTTAAAGATTATTAAGCCTTACGAGGAGATTATCAGACAATTTCCTCATCAGAAAGAAGTGAAATCACGAGTTGGCATGGTCTGGTCTCTGTGGCCCCCCGCGATTTCCCCTCTGGCCGACTTCCCACCTCCGGCAGGGGAAATGAGGAAGCCACACGAAAAGCCCTTTCATTCCCTTGGGCCTGAACGTTGCACCAGGATTTCTTCTCTAGAGTTCTTGTAGCCACTCCCACGTGCAGAAGGCCCCCTTGCCTGCTACTGTAACCCTGCCGGGGAGTATCTGGCGAGTTCCCCTTTCCTGTAGGACCTTCCGGCAGGACTCCCATGTGGCTTGTGTCTTCTCGTCACCGGGCAGGACTGGCCACGACTGACGCTCTTCTCTAGTGCTTTTCAAATGGCCAGAGGTCCACTTTGGTTTCACGTTTCCCTCTGAAGAATGCCCACGGCATCCTCCTTGGCCATCCAAATGGTTTTCAAGCAGTTTGCAGCGTCGGTGGCAATGTCAGTAGGTCTTACTTTCCACGACCCCGTCTACGTGCCGATAGATGTAAGGGGCATGCCCTGAGGTACTGAGCAGAGGTTGAGTGAGCACCTCCCAGCCCTTGCACGGGGAGTATGTGGATGCTCAAGATGGTAGCCCTCCCGCCCTCACTCGTGGTCTCCTGGGTGGTTGCCACAGGCCGGTGGAACAGCCACGTGGATGCCCAGAAGAGAGAACACCCAATGTTTTTGCAAGGTCCGGAATATCTTGAGCTGTGCTGCCATTTGATTGGTTGTTATGGGGGGCGGAGAAACTGGGAGTGGATGGCTGTCCACCTTGAGTCCAGACTCTGATTCCGGGTACGGTAGAGACGAGTTTGGACTTTGGAATTGAAGACCTGAATTTGGGTCATGTTTGTGCCGTTAGCAATGTGCTCCTTGGGGGGTTGACAGGGATCGCTGGGGAAGAAAAGTGGTGGTGAGCAATCCTCAGTGAAGTCAATTCGAGGAATCGTGGTAACCCGGTTTTGGTCCCGGACGATTTCCTGGAGCCTCTAACTCATGCACAGTCCCGACTGCCAACGCATACTGCTGGCCCTCGGAGAGGACGTGCACTTCCTAGACCTCATTTGGATGATTTCTAAAGCGCAGAGCATTTTGTCAGATTATGATTCTACGAAGCATACTCGGGAAGCACGGTCATGACCCATTTCTAGCCATTAAACCTATTAATCTGTGCGCGTTTTTTTGTTTGGTTTTGTTTTTGTTGTTGTTGTTTTGTAGTTAGCACCACATTCACCTTTTGAGAAACAAAAGTTAGGCAGCTCTTGGACAGGGTGTTTCCATGGTGAGGGAAAGTAGACGTTAGCTATTGGATAGGATAGAAAATTTGAGAAAGAGAAAAAGAGGATATGGGATCTCCAGACCCCTTCTAGTGCTCCAATTACATACGACTTTTCAAGGGGATACTTGACTGTTCGTTTCACAGATGAAGGCGCTGTTGACTCAAATTATGCTTGGTCTTCCGCTGGCCGCCGTTATTTCGCTAACCACGATCGTTTGTTCCAGAACGCAGTCTTTACTTCTCACGTGTTGTTTTGGATTTTAAGTGATTGTTACAACACTGATACATGCTGATTAAAGAAAACCAGCTGAGAGAAGAGTAGAAAATGACCCCACATTTGGAAAAAGGGATTCTTTGGTGTTTTTTTGCGTGTAGGACTCTGCAGTTGTTGGACCAGATGCACTCGAAGCTCTGCATTTCTGTGATTCTCTTGTGTCTCTGTGACGTTTCAGTGGCTTATGTACGTTTGAAGACATTTCTCCACCAGATAGTTTGGTAGATTCGGCCACTTCGCCGCGTTATTTCAGATTATCTCAGAAGGTAGGTAGTAAGCACGGAGGGAATCCCCAACCTACACCGAGGCATATCCGGAGCACTGTTGGATGCTGGCTTAGAAAACATTCTTCGGTATCTATCCGGGTCTAATCTAATGCTCCTTCAGGAACGATGGGCCAGGGAGACCCTGGACCAGGCCCTGTGGCCAGCTGTGCCCTCCCCGGCAGGTGGTTCTCTGGGTGCAGCCAGTTGCAACTTCCCCGGCAGGTGGTTCTCCAAGTGCACGGGGCACCTTCCCGGGTAGCCAGTTCTCGGGGCGCACCCCTGGGGACTGACGTGCGGCTCCCTCCTGACTGTGTCTCTTGCCTCCGCAGAAGGAAGACCCCCGGTGCACCATGAGGTGAGCGCGCTCGGGCACCCAGAGCCCCGGAGAGCTGCGTGCGGGCTGCGGGAGCGGCTCCGCGCGTCTGGCCTCGCACGTCCCCGGCATGAGGCCGGGCAGCATGGGCGCGCCGCCGCGGGACCGCTGACCCCCGCCCGCCGGGACCATGAAGGAGGTGGCGCACTGGTCCCCCAGGAAGGTGGCAGACTGGCTGCTGGAGCACGCCATGCCCGAGTACTGTGAGCCCCTGGAGCACTTCACGGGCCGGGACCTGATCGGCCTGACCCGGGAGGACTTCGCGCGGCCGCCCCTGTGCCGCGTGTCGGCCGACAGCGGGCAGCGGCTCCTGGACATGATCGAGACCCTGAAGGTGGAGCAGCACATGGAGGCGCACAAGAACGGCCACGCCAACGGGCACCTGGGCGCAGGCGCGGCCGGCCCCGGCCTCCAGGCCACGCCCAACGGGGTGCCTAACGGCTACCGGAAGGAGATGATCAAGATCCCCATGCCCGAGCCCGAGCGCTCCCAGTACCCCATGGAGTGGGGCAAGACCTGCCTGGCCTTCCTGTACGCACTCTCCTGCTTCGTCCTCACCACGGTGATGATCTCGGTCGTCCACGAGCGAGTGCCTCCCAAGGAGGTGCAGCCCCCGCTACCGGACACGTTTTTTGACCATTTTAACCGCGTGCAGTGGGCCTTTTCTATCTGTGAGATTAACGGCATGATCCTCGTAGGACTCTGGTTAATTCAGTGGCTGCTCTTAAAATACAAGTAAGTGGGAAGCGACAGCTCTGGGCCGCGGCGATTGGAGTGGGTGGGGGAGCGGTCCGGGGGGCAGGCGTCTGGTGCGGGTTATTGGGCGGTGACGCTCAGCAGGAGAAAACCCTCGGACCCCTCCGGAGAGCACAGGCTCCTGCATCACGGAGGAGCCACCCAGCGTTGGTGCCATTAGCCCCCCAAATAAATCGTTGACTGGCCCGTGTGCCGTGACGGCTGCGTGGCTTTTCCCACGCAGGGTCAGACACGCAGACCCTCAGCAGTAGGGATTTAAGGACGTCTGGCACCCAGAACGCAGGACAGCCGTTCCAGGGTGGCTTGGGCTGTTGGGAAGACGGCGCCCTCGGGAAATGACTGTGCGTGAACCCGCACGGCTCTCCACCGTCCAGAATGCACAGCACTTACAGTCACGTGGGGCTGTTCCACTGAGGCTTCTCAGGAGCTTGCACAGGCACCTCCTTTTGGTTGCCGCTGGGTGCCAGGTGGCTTTCGTGTCCCAGGCTGTGCACTCAGTACAGACCCCTCGGGCGAGCTGGTTGCCCGGGCCCACAAAACCCACCTTGCCCCCATCGTCGGCGTCTGGCTTTCCCATTAGTGGAACGTTTTCGCGTTCCATGCGTGGGAGCTGGGAACCGATTTGCGACTGTGTCCAGTGGACTGCATTTCATGACCCCCAGTGTGGTTGAATTCAGTTAAGGAGATCATCTGAAACCAAGACAGCCAAGTGCAGACTGAGAGCCCGTGCTGAACTTTTTATCCAAGAAATGATGAGTTTTTTTTCCTGGTATGTTTTCTTATTAATTCTTATATAAAGATAGCATTTCTTATAAATTCTGTATCTGCCCGTGGAAGCGAACGCAGTTCCCCACCGCGTGCCGGGAAAGGAGGGCCTTTACCCCTTTATAAAGGAAGTTGCTTAAGTGGCCGGTGCCGACTTTGGGGTTGGCCTGGCACTTCCACAGTAAACTGGGTTTGAAATACAAACCGTGGTCTGGGCTGCATTTGATTTGGCGGAAGACTTTTGTTCGCTTGGTTTTAATAGGCTGAGTAAGCAGGAGAGGCTCTAGAAACGTGAGGTGCTGAGAATTTACTTAATGCGTTTTTTTCAGCTGCCAGACTTCACATCTGCTTTTGACGTAAAAGCCCATGAGAGGAAAATGCCAGTAGGATTTCTGGGTTTTGTCTGATCTTTGTTATTTTGTTTACCCTGAGTTTGTTTTCTGGCTTTTCGTAAAAATTCGCACATGCAAGTAAATGATTTACTGCCCCAGAATGAAACCCTGCAGATCAGTCAACGCCGTGTACAAGTTCGAATCTTTCACTTTTATTTAACTAATTTTTAATTAGTCAATTTTTTTTAGGACCGTGCCTTTTCGATGCTGTGCTCTTGTTCTGGGACGTGTCCCAGCCATAGGGCTCATTTCTGCAAAGTGTGTTGCTATTTACATTCCTCTGGGCTGGGACTTGTCACACCTGTTTTTCTTGAAGCTTTCTGATTCTATGTTTTCCTGGTACTTCCTGCCACTGCTGCGGTCCCTTGTGTATTTAACTTTCTCAGCAGCTGCGGATCTGTGGGTGCCAGCCCCCCACCGAGCCCCCACTGAGCCCCCACATGCTGGGTGTTGTGGGGGAGTCTCTAAGTCTCCAGAGCTTTGTTTTCTTCACGGATAAATTAAGGGCCTCCTAGTCTAGAGAGTTTCTGTTATCCTGCAACTGTGTTTTATTCGTTTCTAACATTGTTCCTTTTTTTTTTTTTTTTTTTTAAGTCTGTTTATTTTCGAGAGGGAGAGCAAGTGGGGAGGGAACGGAGAGAGACAGAGAGACAGGAGAGAGACAGAGAGACAACCGCAAGGAGGCCGGCCCCCCCTTAGTGCAGAGCCCGGCGCGGGGCTCGAGCTCATCAACGGCTGGATCGCGACCCGAGCCGAAGTTGGACGCTTCACCGACTGACCCCCCCCCCTTATTGAACGGGCCAGTTATGTTTAAAGACTGTTAGCCGCAGAGCATTTTTTGTCCAGAACACATCCAAGTAAAGATTCTCTGAAGTCTTCTCTCAAGATTCCATGTGGGCAGCTGAGGGAGGCCGGCTGTTGTCGTGACAGTCCAGCCCCTGTCCTGCTCTCCGTGTCCTTCCTCGGGAGGCCTCTCCTGAGTGTGTGTGGCACAGCGGGTGCGTAAGAGGCAGGAAGAGCGATGGAGCGGGTGGGAATGAACCGGCTCCCTTCCCCTGGCCCGCAGGAGGAAGAGGAAAATGTTCTGTAGAGTCCAAGAGACCCCTTGTTTCTGGTGTGTGGCTTTTGTGGGGCAGCGGTTTTATTTATCTAGTGTGTTAGGGAAGCGGATCCTTCTGGTTCTGGAACGTTCTGTGTAACAGAGCTAACTTGTCACTGTGTTTGTGCTCGACTCTCCTGATTCTTGCCCGCCGTCCCCAATGTGCAAGGGGTTTGCCGCCTAAGAGCACATTTTACACAGCTCCCAGGAGTGAGGCCCGTTCAGCCAGTCATTCCCACAAGGCGTTTGACTTTCAGAGTGTCGAAGCCCTTCCGGGTGCCTGGGGGGCTCAGTCATTGGGCATCCGACTTTGGCTCTCTGTGCAGACAGCTCGGAGCCTGGAGCCTGCTTCGGATTCTGTGTCTCTCCATCTCTCGGCCCCTCCCCTGCTCATGCTTTATCTATCTATCAAAAACAAATCAACATTTAAAAAAAAAGGTACTTAAAAAGAAGTAAAAGTAATTAGGACACATGAGAGCTGGTCTCAACAGGGTGCCCTCTTTGTGAAAATGCATCAAGCTATAGTTAGAACTTGAGCACTTTGCTTTATCTATTTGTGCTATACTTCAACAAAAAAGTTTACATTTAGAAACGAAAATCCTGGGGTGCCTGGGTAGCTCAGTTGGTTAAGCACTGACTTCAGCTCAGGTCATGAACTCACAGTTCGTGGGTTCGAGCCCTGCTTCAGGCTCTGTGCTGACAGCTCAGAGCCTGGAGTCTGCTTTGGAATTTGCGTTTCCCTTTCTCTCTGCCCTCCCCCACTCGCGGTCTCTCTCTCTCTCAGCCTGTTCCTTCCTGCTTCTGTATCTTCCACTCCTCAGGGAAGGATCAGAGGCTGAAGCCATGGAGGAGGATTGATTCACTGAGAGGTAACATCACTAAAATTTGGGCCATACCCCGCGATCACAAGCCCATCGGCAGGACGCGTGAGGTGCAAACCTTGACACGATATTGACACTGAGACGCGTGCTGCCCTTCTGCCGCCTGTGGGTGTCCTTCACTGTTAAACAGAAGTTGTAGTTTTTTACTTAAAATATTTTTTTGCCTCTTTAACACGTCCCCCTCAGGTTTGTATGTACGTGTGTTTGTATATACGTATATTCACGTGGGATTTCCGTGACATCGCTAAGCGGAAGATAATAGTGCCCCTCCTTCGAAACTTTTTCTCCTTTTTTTTTCTTTGCTTGCTTATTTATTTATTTATTTATTTATTTATTTATTTATTTACATCCAAGTTAGTTAGCATATAGTGCAACAGTGATTTCAGGAGTAGATTCCTTAGTGCCCCTTACCTGTTTAGCCCATCCCCCTTCCCACAACCCCTCCTGTAACCCTCAGTTTGTTCTCCATATTTAAGAGTCTCTATTGTTTTGTCGCCCTCCCTGTTTTTATATTATTTTTGCTTCCCTTCCCTTGTGTTCATCTGTTTAGTATCTTAAATTCTTCATATGAGTGAAGTCATATATTTGTCTTTCTCTGACTAATTTCACTTGGCATAATACCCTCCAGTTCCATCCACATAGTTGCAAATGGCAAGATTTCATTCTTTTTGATTGCTGAGTAATACTCCATTTGTGTGTGTGTGTGTGTGTGTGTGTGTGTGTGTGTGTGTGTATACACATACATACATACATACCACATTTTCTGTATCCACTCGTCCGTTGATGGACATTTGGGCTCTTTCCATACTTTGCTTATTGTCAATAGTGCTGCTATAAACATGGGGCGCATGTGTCCCTTCAAAATAGCACACCTGTGTCCCTTGGATAAATGCCTAGTAGTGCAATTGCTGGGTTGTAGGGTAGCTCTATTTTCAGTTTTTTGAGGAACCTCCACACTGTTTTCCAGAGTGGCTGCACCAGCTTGCACTCCCACTAGCAGTGCAAAAGGGTTCCTCTTTCTCCACATCCTGGCCAACATCCGTTGTTGCCTGAGTTGTTAATCTTAGCTATTCTGACAGGTTTGGGGCAGTATCTCATTGTGGTTTTGATTTGTATTTCCCTGACGATGAGTGATGCTGAGCATTTTTTCACGTGCCGGTTGGCCACCTGGATATCTTCTTTGGAGAAGTGTCTACTCATGTCTTTTGCCCATGTCTTCACTGGATTATTTGTTTTTAGGGTGTTGAGTTTGGTAAGTTCTTTATAGATTTTGGATACTATAATCCTTTATCTGATGTGTCATTTGCAAATATCTTCTCCCATTCCATCGGTTGCCTTTTGGTTTTACTGATGGTTTCCTTTGCTGTGCAGAAGCTTTTTATCTTGATGAGGTCCCAATAGTTGATTTTTGCTTTTGTTTCCCTTGCCTATGGAGACGTGTTGAGTAAGAAGTTGCTGCGGCCAAGGTCAAAGAGGTTTTGCCTGCTTTCTCCTAGAGGATGTTGATGGCTTCCTGTCTTACATTGAGGGCTTTCATCCATTTTGAGTTTATTTTTGTGTATGGGGTAAGAAAGTGGTCTGGGTTCATTCTTCTGCATGTCGCTGTCCAGTTTTGCCAGCACCACTTGCTGAAGAGATGGTCTTTATTCCATCGGATATTCTTTCCTGCTTTGTCAAAGGTTAGTTGGCCATATGTTTGTGGGTCCATTGCTGGGTTCTGTATTCCATTCCATTGATCTGAGTGTCTTGTTTTTGTGCCATGGAACTTTTTCATCTTTAAAATCGTGCATAATGTCGTCTCCCATTTAGAATTGGACTTTGAAGCCATTGACTAGGAAAAGCTCCCTGGAAATCTCTGCATTTGTGTCAGACTTGCCTGCAGCAGGTATCCCTTGTTTTAAGAAAGCAGGACAGAGAACATGTCACCCCTGGCAGATGCGGTAAGGGTTCCTCACGCGTGGCTGAATCCCAGCGAACACGGTGGTGCCTGTGTGTGATACGTGCAGCTGAGCCCCTGACAGAGAAGAAGGTCAAGGACCAGGATGGTAGACTTTCCAAGTCGGTCAAGGGTCCCCCAACCCCCAGAGAAATGCTTGTGGCTTAGAGCGGCATCCTCAGGTGCCACAAACTCAACTTGTCCCAAACCAAGTCACCATCTTTTTCTTCCGGTCCTCCGCGTGCGTGAGCAGTGGCATTGTCTAGAAGCCTACGGCGTGTCGTGGGTTTGCCTAGAAGCCTATAGCGTGTCGACTTGCGTCACAGAGACGGCCACTGCATTCTGGCGAGTCTAACTTCAGGTTCTGTACGTCTTTCTGTTGCTGCTAGTGACGTGTGGTGGGTCCTCAGAGGGAGGCCTAGTTCCTCAGCATGCAGTTCGGGGTCCTTCAGGGTCTGGCCCCAGTCTGTCCTGCCTCATCTCTGACTACCCCGCCCCAGTTTCCTGGGAACGCTCGTCCCAGTGCTTTCTCCTCGTTGCGGGTGGTCTCCCTCGCTGCCAGGTTTTAAGTCCCCGAGGGAGAGGCCTCGGTCCCACTTGTCACTCATCTTTAGGCCCCGCTGCTGGGTACGGAGAGTGACACACAGAAAGTGCCCATTTAAAGTTCATTTGTTCCTTCAGCTTGTCTTTACTGAGCAGCCTGTTAGGTGCCAGGCACTGTCACAGACCCTGAGGCTGCAGCAGAGCCCCCGGTGTCCTCGCGGAGCTTGTATTGTGACCAGCGGGAAGCAGGCAGTGAGCAAATGAATACGTGATTCCAGGTACAGTTCAGGGAAATGGAGGAAAATAAAGCACTGTAACGGGTTAGCAAGGGGATGACGATTTAGATACGGTGATTAGAAAAGTCAGTTTAGGGGCTCCTGGGGGGCTCAGTCGGTTGAGCGTCCGACTTCGGCCCAGGTCATGATCTCGCGGTTCGGGAGTTCGAGCCCCGCGTCGGGCTCTGTGCTGACAGCTCGGAGCCTGGAGCCTGCTTGGGATTCTGTGTCTCCCTCTCTCTCTGCCCCTCCCCTGCTCACGCTCACTCTCTCTCTCTCTCTGTCTCTCTAAAATAAATAAAATAGTGAAAAAGAAGAAAAGTCAGTTGAGCAGACACCTGAACCCAAGTGAGGGGAGCACCCTGCGGTGTTGGGGGCAGGAGCCGTGCACACAGGAGACGCAACAGGTGCAGCGGCCCCGGGCTCACTGGAGCAGCAGCTCAGGGCGCGTGCGGCCCACTGAGCTGAGAGGAAGCCGCGACTCAGACGGTCAGCAGGGTGTGGACGGCGGGCGAGCGGGGACGTTGTGGGCCACGGATAAACAGGATGCTGTTCTGAGTGTGGTGACAGGTCGTCAGAGGAGAATGACGCGAACAGGTCACGTCATAAAGGAGTCGCTCCGCCACAGTATAGAGTGGACGCGGGGCCGGTCGGGATGCATCGCAGCAGCCAGATGGACCGTCGCCGTGACTTAGACTCACGTGACATTTGAGTAAACCTTGTTGCTCTAGAGGCCACGGCTGCGAGTACGTGTGGGCTCCCGTATGTTTTGTAGCCACGACGCTGGCTTCGGCTGCAGAATTTCTCCTATAAGGCTTTCAGGTCTGTCTGTGAACCGCTGAATTTTATATAGCATTTAATGAGGAGCTGGAATTCACTGACGTGGAGCTGTCGCCACCTTGCTTGGACATACCCAGTCACACGTTCATCCCGACAGGTGTTTTCTCCTGTGGCTTCTTTTGGACCAGATACTTGTCTAAAAGGTTCCGTGCAAGCCCGTTGGGGCTGGGGGTGGGGATTGTGTAAGAACGAATTAAGTGTCGCAGGATATATTACGGCCCCACTGCCGGAGAGAAGGTTTGAAGAGAAAAAGGAGCCACTGGAGAGTTGGGTCCTGGAGCGCAGTCGCAAGAGCTCAGTGCTCAAGACAGCCCGGGTCTGCCGTAGAACATTCCAGCATAAGGAGTTAGAAGGTTAGAAGGAGTCACGGGGCGACTACCGCCACTGAGTCTGTCCTTTGACGGTTGGGGCCAAGACGAAAGGCGAGGAGGGAGAGGGTGCTGGCAGAGCCCGCTCAGGACCGTCTCTGGGGCCTCGCTGACCTACGGGAAGAGGCAGGTGCAGTTTTCCCGGCCGGCTTCCCCGGGATGGCACCCAGGGCACCGGGACGGCATTCTGGATGGCGACAGCAGCGTGCGGGCGACGTTCAGACCACGCGGGAAAGGACTGGTTTCGTATTCTGTCCTTTGATAAGCGCTCTGGCCTCGCGGGCGGCGTTGATCAGGAGGGTCATGTGCCAGCCTGAGGACGCATCTGCAGCCTTCACCTCGTCCCGCGAGTGGGATCTAATCTCCCGCCGATGAGCAGCCACTGTATTTTGGTTCGTGTCTTACTGCACAGGCTGGACCCCATGCTAACATTTACCGTCTGTTCTGCCCCCTTCTTGACTGCCCTGCACCCGTGCTGCTCCTCACGGGTAGTTAATTGGATCTGAGCCCTTACCTCTTGGCTCTTCCGTAGTCCCCAGGGTCCTTTATGGCCACGGTTACTGTCCACGTCTGGCCGGGTTCTTCGGTGGTTGTGGTTAAGCTTTTCAGAACTCTGCGTTCAGAGCGTCCGCGATGAAGCTGGTGTCCCCACGTTCCCAGGCGACAGAGTTCATTTTCCAAGTTCCAGAAGAGCCCCTTCTTGAGGCCGTTGCCCGCTGCTGTAGACGGACCTCACGCTGAGGACCACGAGGCTGGTCTGCTGGGACGTCCAGACATCGTTCTGTCGAGCTGTTGGTCAGGAGGTCCTGCAGACGGTGGCATGACAGGGCCCAGCACCAGCACGGCCGAGCCGCGTGGGGGTTCTCTTCCGGCCGGGCACCGTCAGTTTCTGAAAGCGTGTGTTGTCCAAACTCTCCAGGTATACAGCTCAGAAGGACACACATTCCCCCATGTTGGTGCAGCACTGGAGTTGGGGGGGTGGGGGGACACCTGGCTCATGTAATGGACTGGTCGGCTGTCGTGTTCCTTGTCAGCGGTGAAGCAAGACGAGGGCTCAGGGACCCCCCTTCCCGCCTTCGCCCCCCTCTGCACACAGGCTGCGTCCGGGACGTGAGCCCCCCCATTTCTTTTCTTCTGCACCTCCCGTCCGTGTGGCCAGCACTCAGGGTCACCCCGTTCAAGTGGCACATTCCAAACCAGCTGAGGTCAAGAATTGGTTTCTACGTGCGTCCCGTCATGTAAGCCCGTCGGTCCTTAACATAATTGGCAGCTCCCCTTTCTCAGCGAAGGAAGCCGAGATGCAGGGTTGACTTGCCGCAGGTCCCACGGGGAGTGAGTTGGGGCCGGAAGGCTCTGCGGCAGAGAGGCAGTCTAGAAGTGCCCCTGTCCTGTGGAGACACGCTTTCTTAGCTGATGCGGTGGCACGAGACGGCGTGATTAGGACAGACAGACAGACGGAAGACGGATCCCCTGTGTTGAGCGGCAGGGTTGATGTGTCCTCGCCCACCGTGTGGAGACACGTGCGCCTGCCTCGCCCCCCCGACAGCGGTCACGTCTTGCTGTGCTTTGTAGGAAGTGCACTTGGCTCCATGCTGGCCGTGTGCCGCCCTGTCACCTCCCACGTGGGCCCAGCTCACCACCGCTCTGGGAGATCCCCCCGGCCACCAGCTTCAGTCACGCTTTTCCCCCGGAGACCGCCGACCAGGGGCGCTCAACCTTTCTCGCTAATGCTCTGTTTCCGGCAAGTTCTCCCCCCTTTGATTGCAGCCCTCCCACCAGCTGGGCTGCAGGACCTGGGCTGAGATCCTGTTTCCTTTCCTTTCCTGGGGACCTTCTCTGCCCCATTATCTTCCCCAGCGATCCTGACCTCCCAGGTTTCCACGGGCCCCTGCTTCAGCTCCTCTGATGGGGACGTTCCTTGCAGAGGAGGGGACCGTCACTCTAGGAGCTGGGTGGTGGACTCAGTCCCGGCTCTTCCTGACTTCTCATTCCCACGGTGGCTGACAGGCGGTCTCCCAGGTTAGATCTCAAGACCTAAATGCTAGTCTAAGCCCTAGGAATTCTAGGGAAACTGGATTCACCCTGCAGCGCTCCCTAAATGCTGGAATCACAGCAGGTTAGGTTTTAAGTTAACATAAATGTTGTAAGAGTTTTTTCCACCAAGACTTAAGAGAAAAGGGGGAGAGAGCGAAACTAAAAGTACACAGGCACAATAAATTTTCATGGGTCGATTTTTATTTATAACGCTAAAGAAAACTAAGTAATGCAGCTTGCCTCTAGGCAGATTAGAAGTGAAACAAAAAGAAAACAGAAGTTACCTGTCGGGTTGCCAAACATAAACAATGGGTTTGTAGCCCTTGGGATATTTTTCTGTGTGTGCCCAGATATGTGTAATCTGTATATGAGTGGGTGTTTAAGCAGTATGAGGTTCACCTTCTTTCTGTTTTATAGCACACCCAGGCATGCTGTCTCCCAAACCATTACTTACCCATGGTCTGTCTGATTTGGAAGTCACCGCATTTGTCCCCCGCCAGCCTGTCGGCACTGTGACAGTGACAGGCACTCAGTTAACGCGGCAGATCTTACCTGTGGAAGATCACCTGTCCCTGCAGCCACTTACTGTACTAACCGAGTAGATCTGGTCAGGTTGCGGAATTACCGTAGTGGCATTGTCTCCTTCCTGCGAGATGGGAGTGAGGCGGCAATGTCTGTCCCGACATTGTCCCTCACTCAGCCCACAGGCACTGTCCTGTGGGCTGAGTGAGGTGACCTGTCTGAAGTCCCTGCCTGAGTCCTTGACACCCTCCTGGTTCCCAAGCCTAACCCACCACATCCGTCTTAGTAAGTGGCATCCCACCCTTCCTCACCACCTCTGTGGCCGCCCTGGATCTGCCACCATCCTCTCTGGGCTGGGCTGTCACAGGAGCCTCCCCCCCCCCCCCCCCCCCCCCCCCGGTCTCTCTGTTCCTGGTCTCGCTTCCCTTGATACACTTGTCAGCCTGGCAGCCCGTGTGTGTTACCGTGAGAGTAAGCAGGTGTACATCCCTGTCCCCCCAGCTGCGACAGCTTTGAGGTCAGAGTGCTCGTGCCGACCCGGGGGGTCCTCCCAGGTCTCCTGTCCTCGGGTGTTCTACTCCACCACCCCTCACCTGTCAGCAGACACCCGCACGCGCTAGCCTCTGTCTGGAATCTCCTGCCACGGACATCCTCCTGGCTAACCCCCATTCACAGGGACGTCTCCTCCGACCCGCGTAGCCCCAGACTGCAGTCTGCCTTCCCCCACACCCTCGCTCAGTTTGACCGCCTCGCTCTCTAGATAAAATGCTCTGATTTTGCTTATTTGTCTTGCTAGTTGTCTGCCCCTTCCGCCGCTAGGCAAGCACCCAGGCAGGCTTCCCGTCCGTGCTGTGCAGCACAACATTCCCAGTGCCCAGCACGTATTTTTGTTACGTGAACAAATACCGAAATCTTAAAAAATTTGAAGTAATCTCCATACCCAACATGGGGCTCGAACTCAGGACCCCAAGAGCAAGAGTCGCGGGCTCTACCGGCTGTGAGCCAGCCGGGCGTCCCTACGTGAACAAATAAATAATAGCAGCGGCTAACGTTTATTGAATGTTGCCCTATGCTCATCACCGTGCCAAAAATTCCGTGTTAGCCACTGCTGCTGATGTATGTGCTTATTTCGGTTTTAGAAACCCTCTGAAACCCTCTGTGAGAAGGAGAGTGTGTTACTTTTAAGGTTAATCCATTAGCCCCAGAGCAAACATCAATAATCGTTCAGTTCCGCTAGCTGTGACAGAACCAGCCCCTAAAAAGGCGATTCAAGGTGGTAAGTTTTGATGTAGGAAAGATGTGAGTGTACATATACCTATACGCGTCATATGTATGCATGTAGATATTTATGTATATGATGCATCTATGTTACGTACACGTAAGATCTATGTATTTGGGTATACCATGTATGTGCTTGCATTATGTGTGTGCGTATAGCTATGTGTTATATGTATATGTAACACAAGCACACATGTTTATACACACGTATATACATGTACACGTGAACATATATCATTTTTGTTAATAGCCTGAAATACCAACAAGAAACGTAACTCCTTCTGTTTTGCACATATAGATCTAGCAGTTTCTGGAAGACACTTGATGTTAATTCTTCACGACTGTTCCGGGCAGATCATATCGATATCGTCTCTCATATCTTGTAGAGTAACATTTTTTTTCTTTACCTTATGTTACAGTCTCTGTTTAACCCAGGAAATGATAACGTATATGTCGATATATTGAGTGGGGGCAGTTTTATAATATGACCTGTTCTTTGCTAATTCCTTAAGCCAGTGTGGATTGTTTCCTGCTTGTAATCAATTATTGTATTAGAGTGCACATCTTCTACATGGAGCTTAGGAAAGAAAACCTAAGCCATTGCCTTTTTTTTTTCTTTTGCCCTGACCATTTCTTTAGTGAAAAGAACAGCTGGTTGAAACTCCAGAGACCAAGGGCCCATGTGGTTCTCGTTGACTGGCTCTGGCCCCAGGCTAGTACTTGAACTTTTTACATCCTAATTTTTCCTTCTGTATAATGGGACAATAACCTATGCTAAGCAGGAATGTGGTTAAAATAATTAATACCAAAGATGTAAAGTTTCTTTGAGTTGGCTCATTAAAAGGGAGAAAGGCATTCTGCATGCACAGACACCTGTCTGGGCGGGGTCTGTGAGCACGTCTGTCTCCTGACTCACAGGCTGTGCCATCCACCCTTGTGGGTGCCCAGGAAATATTAAATGAGTTACAGATCTTTGGGGGGGGGGGCATGCACGTTTGCTCTTTGTCCCACGGCATTTACCCTGTCCCTTTTGTGTGTTTCACAAACCTTTCCTTGGCATTTTCTTTCCCAAAGTAGTGAGTTAAGCTCCAGGTTTTCATGGCTGTCCGTCCACCTGGACCAGTCGAGACCCGGGTGAGGGCTGTGAAGACACGGGACAGCGGGGGGGGGGGGGGGGGGGGGGGGGGGGGGGGGCGGCGGCTCGGTCCCGGGCTGCGGGGATCTGCGTGGATGCAGCCATCCTAGCAGGTGTTGTGAATGTTACTGCGTGTGCCGGAAGGTGCAGAGTGAGTGTCGGAGGCGGGTTAGTTCTGGCTGATACGTGGATGAGTTTAAAGGACAGTCGTTTACGGAAGGAGGGGGGAAGGGCCTGTCAGAGGCAATAAAGAAGCGATGTGCTGAGGCACAGAGCCGCGTGGTCTGGCCAGTGTCGCAGGTACCACCGTGAGCCTCACTGGGACTAAAAGAGAGACCCAGCCGTGTTTAAGAGCTTCCCCTGGTAGAAGGGACGAGCCCCTCTGTTGCTAATGGTGGTGTCAGCATCACATGAAATATACCATAAAGTAGAAGCAAAGTTCAAGAGTGGTGCCGAGGATGAAGTGGCTCTGTCCGGTTGAGGTCATCTGGAAGGTTTCGGGCAGAGGTGGCATTTGGGGTGGGTGGCTGGGATTATTGCAGACGGGATAATGGCAGAGGCCAAGGAGAGAGATGCAGGGCAAACGCAAGAAGCTAGGGTTTTAGAGAATAATGAGCAGCTTCTTTTGCCCCGGGGAGTGGGCTTTGTGTCTGCCAGGTAAGTCAGCTGTGGGGTCTGGTGGAGGGGACTTTGAACTTGAGTAGGCAGTGGTGAGGGGCTGACATTATCCAGGGAACCCAAGGGCTGGTAGCAAGGAAGTAAAGGGAGGAGAACATTTAAAACCTTTTGGAGTTTGGAGGGGCACCTGGGTGGCTCAGTCGGTTAAGTGTCTGACTTCAGCCCTGGTCTTGTGGATTGGGGGTTCGAGCCTCACATTGGGCTTTGTGCCGACAGCATGGAACCTGCTTCTGATCCTGTCCCCCGTCTCTCTCTGCTGGTCCCCTGCTCGTGAGTGTGTGTGCATGCTCTCTCTCTCTCTCTCTCAAAAAAAACAAAACAAAAAAACCCACTTTGGAGTAAATGTCCACAGAGCATGGGAATGGGGCAGGGGTGGTGAAGAAATTAAAACACAAGGATGGGATAGAGCGTACCAGGGAACTTCTCCAGAGTCTCCTGCCAGAGGACGGAGTGACAGGCAGCATCCTGGGAACTGAGCGGATGGAATGGCGGGACGTGAGACAACGTGAGGTTGGACAGAGGCGGGCCGGGCTGTCCCAAGCCTCCTGGGCTTGGTAAGGGCTTCGGATCGAACTGGAAACGTATTTGGCAACCACTGAAGGGGGTCAGAGGCTGTGTTCTGTTTATCTGTTTCCAAAAAAATGATCCTGGCTCGTCTGTGTGGAAGGGATTTTAGGGAAGCACGGGTGGTGTTAGGGACGACAGGTGCCAGGTCATCGTGTGGGAGTGCGGGCGAGACGGAACACCGAGGCGTGGCTGCCGTTCGAGACCCGCAGATCGAACCCCAGCGGGTAAGCAGATGTGGCCGTGCACAGTGGTAGACGCCTTTAGTGCTGGAGATCTAGATGGATCTGGTCCCGGAGTGTGATAACTAGTGTGCCTACTAAATTATCACCAGAACTCATTTTTTAGAGTTCTGGTCGATAGGAAATATCGACGTAAAACCCTAAGTTACTGAAAAATCTGAGTTAAGTAGATTTTTAAACGTGATTTAAATGTGTTAGGATGTCACCTCATCTGTAGGGGCACAGAGTATGTGCTCCAGGTAAAATTGGGGTTCCTTACACAATTTGACACCCGTTTCCCGAGTCTTTTCGTGTCGTGTGATACATTTGTACTTTGGCTTAAACTCAGAGCCTCAGTTTCCCCATCTGTGAACTAAGGATCGTATTGCGTTGCAGGTGTTCTTCAGAGCTAAATGGCACAGAGCCTGGCACATGGGAGAAATCTGGCAAAATCCTGGTTACTGTTCGTAACAGCCTGGAAAGACACCTCAGTAGCATTTCTGTGATTCGTGAGGAGAAGGCGAGGTGTCCTTTTGCTGGTGAGGAAGTAATTTTCAAGGAAATGAGTTGCGGTGGCCCAAGTCACCAGGCGCACCTTTCTTAGAGGCCGAGCACCCGTGTGATGCCCTCAGAGCGCCGGGTCTGCGTGGCGGACCCACGACTGCGCCACAGACGACGGGTCTCCCTGTCCTGTCCCTGTCACGTGTGCTTCTCTTGTTTCTCGCTTCTCGGATCGTTGCTTAGTCCACTGCCGTGTTTCAGGGCCCGTTGGTTCTAAGGGCCAGAAGCTTCCATAAAGAGCAGGCAGACCAGGTCTGGGCTCTGAAAGCATTTGTACGTTTTCTGGCTGTGGATTAGTTGAAAGAGCCAGCTTGTGGGAAACAAAAGGACTCTCCAGTGTTTTAATTTTACACTGTAGTGTGTTGACTTTTTTCAGCCTTTTTTCCTGTAGAACTTTACAGACCGTTGTGCCAGGTGCCAAAACCCACCTAACTTTGGTAGTATTTATTCAGGTTCTGAGTACTTTTTTCCTTTCTAAATTAGGGATGTTGAAAAGTTCACAGTCACTTGTTCTAGACATGACATGTCCTCTAACAAGTCTTTAATAATTATCTGTAAAATAGTAATTAATGCTTTTATTCTTGTATCCTTATAATCACATTTCACCAACGTGGATTGTTTTTGGTTTTTCTCTCTCTCTCTCAGGAAAAGTTGTAAGGGCCTGTTAGTCAAGTAGTCCACAGACAAACAGCTAGTCACGGCCAAAGACAAGTACCTGAGGAGGTCATGGTCAGCGCACAGTGTGAGCGGACGGGGAACAGGCTTCTCTCCGGCGTGAAAGGAGAGATGACCCCATGCGAGAAGAACACCTCTGTGGTGTCGACAGTTAGCGGTGTCTTGTTCTTGGCCTTTGCCGGATTTCTCGCAATATCTCATTAACACTTTCTCTGTGGCTTTTTTGTTGCCTTGTTCCATTTTTAACTGCTGTAAACCTTTTTAAAAAACACATCTCAAACTTTTGAACCTCTAAGTAAGTAAAACATTCTAACGTGTGAAATTTTTGTTGGAGGAATCAGTGCCTTAAGTACGTACATTTCTTTGAAACACTTTTATGATCTAGTTTTTTAAGTTTGTGGGGGGATCTCCTAGCTTAACTTTATATGTTGAAGATATTCTAAGATTAATTTTTAAAAGATTAAGTGATTCTCACAGCCACTTTCAACTCGTGGCCTTGTCAGCACTGATGAAGTCACGTGATAAATTCTTTTGATGGTTTTCACTTCAAGTCAAAGAGTAAATGTGACTGAATCTTCAATGTTTGTTACTTTTAATTTTTTTCTTTTTTTTTTTTAAGGTTTACTTATTATTTTATTTATTTTTATTTATTTATTTTTTTTGAGAGAGAGAGAGCACAAGTGGGGAGGGACAGAGAGAGAGAGGGAGAGAGAGAATCCCAAGCAGGCTCCATGCTCCGTGTGGAGCCTGACGGCGGGGCTCGATCAGATGACTGTGAGACCTTGACCTGAGCCTAAATCAAGAGTCCACCACCCAAGCTCCCTTTACTTAAAATTTTTTTTTTTTAATTGTAGTCTTTACCCAGATTAACTGGTAGCAGTCACTTTGTTTTCCTACCCCTAGAGAGAGAAACAGATCTGGATAAACAGTTTTGTGTCTTAGGTCTTTCTTGTGTACGTCAAGTGAAATTGCAAATAATTCTGGTTGGTTCGGGCCGGGTGGTGAGAGAGGGCATTTCCTTCTGAAGTAAGATAATCTTTATAATTCACTTTGGTGTTTCGAGTGTTCTCGGTCAGACATTCATGGGGTCCATATTGTTCTCTACTATTGTCCTTCTCTGTATTGTTTAATTGTATCGTGCCTTTTGTCGTACCGGGAGGCACATACCTTTACAAGACAGCTCTGTGCTGGGTAAATTCTTGCACTTGGAGATGGTGTGAACAGCTTCGCTAAGAGAAAGTAACACCACCTCTGTGGTGAGCAATTCTGACCCAGTTTCTGAAATGTGGGTGAGGGGGTAAAACACCCAGACTCCATCCATACGTCGTAAGTAACAAACACCAACAGGTGCAGTTAGGAATGAAACGCCAGTGCAGTTGTGTGGGTTATTTTGTTCTTCTTTCTTACTCCCATAGCTGGCCCGTTACTGAACCCGTTACTTTTGTTCCTCTCGTTACCACCAAAAATACGGGTGGCACCAAGTTCTCTTTCTAGTCCCCACTGCAGTAGGGATGTCCATCCTGCCTAAGAATCGAGCAACACTGTAGACTGTAGAGTGACTGAACGCCCAGGGTCCGAGAGGAAAGCCTGGCCCCTGTGTCTCAGACTTTTTTGTGTGTTTAACTCCGGCCACTCCGGGCCAAGGAAACCCTTGAACTCCTCATGGCGGAGGGAGGAGCCCCCAAGACCGGAATCGTGGCCTGTGGAAGAACAGGCTAGACGTAGGAAGGGAGGGACCGTTTTTGTCCAAGGATTCCCTGAAGTCAGTACAACTTAATCTAACTGAAGGTGACTCGTATGGACCGCCAACTTCGTACCCCGTGCACGTGTGTGGGTCGGGTAATTCGTTAGAAAGGCTCATCAAGGTGAAGGACGAGAGCCTCTGTGTCTCTTTCCTGCTTGTTTGGTCATCCATCCATGTAACCGTCGTGCGTGTGTGACGGGGGGCTTTCCGTACGGGATTTCTGATGCCATTGCCCCAGGTTTACGGGTACACAGAGCGCGAGTCAGGTGTCCGTGACCTGTCCCACAGCTACGTGGTTAGGAAATGGAGAGGGGCGGCGGGCTCACATGGTGGCCCTCAGACAGGCTCTTTGCCTTGACATCATGCTTTCTCAGAGATCAGCTCGGAGAATCCCTTCCTGGGACGTTACAAGCAAAATTGTTCAGTGTCCTTGACCCATTCCTGGTCAGAAAAATTTTGAATTTGCACTTTAGTGCCATTGTGCTTTTCTGAGCATTTTCCTTCTATGACAGAAGAGACTGCATGCGTTTAAGCACAGACACTAAGGCAGCTGCGATGGGGCGGGGGCGGGCCTTACCTGTCAAGCGAAGGTCAGCTCAGGTTTAAGGCCTCGGGAAGCCTAATCAGTAGGAACAGCGAGCACTTGAGACTCTCTGGGCCGGTTAATAGTAAAAACCAAAAACCACAACATCGTTCTCAGAATCCTCACCGCAATCTATTGGCTTTGATGAGAACATTCTTATTCTAGGCTCTCAAGGAACTTTGGGTTGGTTGGCTTGGTCGGGTCACGGAGAACTGAAATGCGCCTGCAGAATTTCCTGACTGAGTGCCCTGTCTTTCCCTTTCTCCAGGTCTATCATTAGCAGAAGATTTTTCTGCATAGTCGGCACGCTGTACCTCTACCGCTGTATCACAATGTATGTAACCACGCTCCCGGTGCCCGGTATGCATTTCAACTGCTCTCCGAAGGTAATCTTTGCTCACCGTGATTTTCCCTGTGTTTTCTGTCTGTCCTCCGGCCCAGGGGTCCTTTGACTAAGGCCGAAGGTGGAAGGTTCTTCAGAGTGTAGTCAAGGCCCCCCCGCCCGTGTCTGGGAAGGTTACTGAGCAGTGTGGCCCGGCGCCCGCCCCCTCCCCCCTCCCCCACATCTCCAGGCCCCGCCGTGCGCCCCAGCTGGGAGCATATGTGGTGTGGTGAGTGCGCTGGAGGCGGTTAAGCCGCGTGTGTGGGTGTAGCTCTTTGCTTTTCCTGCCAAACTTTTAAAATATCATTCGCTCCCTGGACCCAGATCCAAGAGCTCTTATATGCGTTTTTCCCCTCTCTTGGGTGGAAGGTTCGGCCTCCAGGGATATTTTTTCCTTCTTTCTACTAATCCCTGTGGTGGTCATCTCTTTTTTTAATTTTTTTTTTTTTTCAGCGTTTATTTATTTTTGGGACAGAGAGAGACAGAGCATGAACGGGGGAGGGGCAGAGAGAGAGGGAGACACAGAATCGGAAACAAGCTCCAGGCTCTGAGCCATCAGCCCAGAGCCCGACGCGGGGCTCAAACTCGCGGACCGCGAGATCGTGACCTGGCTGAAGTCGGACGCTTAACCGACTGCGCCACCCAGGCGCCCCTGTGGTGGTCATCTCTTAACGGCAGAGCAGGAGACGCTGTCCCCTCGTGCCCTCCACCCACCCGAACGAGATCACCGCTCCCCAGAGGCGCGTGTGGCCCTGTCGATCTCTCTGGTGGCACAGAGACCTTTCGCTAACGTAAACCGTTCCTCTCTTACCGTCTCTGTTTTTCCACCTGGTTCACAAAATAACTTTTACCTTGCAATGCTTCCAACTAGGGAGGTCACTGGAACTTTTGAAATAATTAGCAGAAGCTGGAGTTGTAAAAATGTTGGCTTGCAGCAAAGCTCTCAAGCAGTGAGGAGAGGCTGGCGTCCTCGGTGAGGCTGGGAGAAAACACGGGGTGCTCCGATGTGTTTGGAATGATTCTTTTTGCATCGCGCTGATGTTGGTAAAACACCCATGTCCTTTCGGCTCCCTCCCCTTTTATAAAGTTTCCTCTTTCCAGAAGAGAGAGTCTCTCTACTGGAACCATGAAAGAGAGCTGCAAAACGTGTTGGATTTTTGCAGCGGAGTCTTTATCATTTGAAGGTTGGGACCCCGCTAAGTTACGTGCTTACTTACCGGTCTCCCTTCTGAGACTCAGGCGTGTGCTCAGGAGGGTGGCTGGTCCCCTGCTTCTCTCTTCCTCTGGTTCGCTTCGGACTCCTCACCCTGGAGAAGCCGCCACAAAGAACAAGTGGTCCCAGCTTCCGCTCGTCCCTCCCAGCAGCCCCCCCGCCCTCCCCCTTCCACCTCGTCCCCTCTTCCTCCCAGGAAGCCAGCCTCCCTTCTGCGGCCTCTGAAAACTGAGTGCCTGCCTGGGGCTGCCGGGCTGTAGGAAATATGTTCTCCGCGAGGCTCCGGTGATGCACGTGGACTGGGGGGGGGGGGGGGAGGCTGGCGATCAGCCGCGTGTTCTCAGTAGTAGGCTGACAGTTGAGATGTATGTGCCTGAGTTGAGTTCGGCTTCTTAAAAAAAGTCTGCACGTCGGGAAGCGTCTCCAGCGGGGAGTGGGGTGCGCTCGTTTAGGTAGATGGGCAGTCTGGCCGGGCCCACGGACCAGATCGGCCGCGAAGGACTGTGCCGTGCGGCCATCCCCCCTGCCCTGGCTCCCGCTCCGTTTCACCTTATGGCCTCTCTCTGCCATCGCGCCCAGGCCGGCCGGCCCACACCCGGGGCCCATTGGCACTCACGGCCTGCCTGAGTCATCGGCAAATCCAGCCAAGGTCCTGAGGCTATAAAGAGTTGTGGCTTTTCTTGGTAAAAACAAGAGGTCACAGCAGGAACTGTGCCAAAAAACAAAACCTCAGACGTGCCTCTGGTTTATGGTGTTGCCAGAAATCCCGAGCGGGGCTGTCCCTCGTGATGGTCATTTGGAAATTGGGAGTTTTTAAATAAAAGAACGTGGGAGGGGATGAAACGTGAGTACAGCTTAGCAAAAAAAGTGAGCATAATTAGTTACAATGTGTTAAATGTAATTCCTTCTTTTGTAGAGCAGGCTCGTGGAAGAAAGGATTCAGAAAATAATTTTTATTCTAAAACCGTTCATGCACGTCTCCCAGGGCAGAGAACCTCATGTGTGGAAGCTGTACGTGCCCAACCCCCCAGACGCCGTGATTATCAAGAGTGGCTACGTTAGCTTCGTCTCATTTTATTTTGACGTATTTAAAAAATTAAAAGTATATGTGTATTTTTTTAAATGTTTTTTATTTAGTTTTGAGAGAGAGAGAGGCAGAGCTCGAGTGGGCGAGGGGCAGAGAGAGAGAGGGAGACACAGAATCAGAAACGGGCTCCAGGCTCCGAGCCGTCAGTGTAGAGCTGGACGTGGGGCTCGAACTTGGGAACGGCGAGATCATGACCTGAGCCGAAGTCGGACGCTTAACCGACGGAGCCACCCAGGCGCCCCTTGAGGTGTTTTAAAACAGACCCCAGGTAATGCCATTTCATGGCTATCTACTTTAGTACGCATCTGAAAATTTTGGACATTTTATTGATAACTTTCATGCTGTTGGTGTAGTGAACACGATCAACTGTCATTCCTCGGTATCGGCAGTTCCCAGTTCGTAGACCATCTTGGTTGTCTTAAAAACGCCTTTAAAAACATCAGTTTGGGGGCGCCTGGGTGGCTCCGTTGGTTAAGCGGCCGACTTCGGCTCAGGTCATGATCTCGTGGTCCGTGGGTTCGAGCCCCGCGTCGGGCTCTGTGCTGACAGCTCAGAGCCTGGAGCCTGTTTCAGATTCTGTGTCTCCCTCTCTCTGACCCTCCCCCGTTCATGCTCTGTCTCTCTCTGTCTCAAAAATAAATAAATGTTAAAAAAAAAAATTAAGAAAAAACATCAGTTTGTACAAGTTACAGGAGCCAACATCCTTAACATTTAGTTGATCTGTCTCTTAAGTCTCCAATTCTAGGGCAGTACTCTCTCCTTTCTCCCTTTTTTCTTGTTTGAAGCCCATTAGTAACCCATGGAGATCAGACAGGCTATTCCGTGGGGTATCCCACGTTCTGGATTTATCCGGTTTTTCCTTTGTAGTGTCGATTAGCCTTTTTCTCTCTTCCATTTTTTCTCTAAATAGAAAGTTGGCTCTGGAGACTTGATTCCAGTTCAGTTATGACTCCGTCGGCAGGAGCGGTCCCCAGGAACAAGGGAATGGTTTCTGATGCTGGACAGAAGAGTCGGGGAGGCCACGGAGGCCGGGGCTGCCCCTGGCATGGCGGGCCAAGCTCGAGAAATCGAGTGACCAGTTGAGGACTAGAACGGTGTCAGAAGGGGGAGAAGGGGTGCTAGAGGGGGACCCTGGACATTAGCTTTGCTGCTTCAGAGCCCTGCCCACGGCTAATCAGCCAGGATTGAAAGGGGCCTCAGGAAGTCACGCCGCCCTCCATAGCCTCGCCTGCAGAACAGCCTCCCCCTGACCCGTTGCACAGAGAGGGAGCTTCTCACCCCATAAAAGGACAAACCGACCAAGTAACGAGTAGTGGGAACAACTGAGGTCAGAGTCAGGACGGTCTCACACAGCCGCTTCCCAGCCAGGGCAGTTGCGTTGACCTTCTCAGTTCCCCAGTTTCCTTAGTGGCCGCACAGCACTAGTGACACTTTCTGGGTCTGTCTGAAGGAGCTCAGGGGAGACGGCAGCACGTCGGGCTCAGTCGACGGAAAACGCCAAAGGCAGGGTATGCCTCAACCCTACGCCCTCCCCTGTCCGGCGAACGTTCGCGTCACGGGCCGGCCTGCGTCGCACGCCTCCAGGGGCCAGCGAGCGAGGAGTGAGCGTGGGGGGCAGAGGTGCCTGTGTGGACAGCGCCTCGGCCCCCTGGTGCAAGCCCGCACCCTCGTGGTCCCTGTGCAGAGCGCTGCAGCGGCTGGTGCTTGGCCGTCCCCCAGAGGGGGGGCAGGAGGGCGCAGGTCGTACCCCTGGGCAAAAACCTGACGTGGGGAATGAGGGTTTCACAGGCCCCTTGGGTCTTCCCACTGAGATAGTTATGCGTGAGGCGCTTGGGAGACCCCTGAGTGGGGCGCCGTCTAGGACGGTTAGCGGTACGGGGTCAAGGTTGGGCGAGCACGGGAGCCGTCACGTTCTGCATGCGGGCACGTGAAAAGGCCCGAGACAGGGCGGGAAGTAGAGCCTCCAGAGGGGAGAGCTCCCCACGTGACCCCTTTCCCAGCCTGTCGGTTGGTGGCCCTCGCACGGTGTCCCGGCGTCATTCAGCTGCGTGGGACGAGTTGGGCCGTAGAAGACGCTTTGTGTGTGACGTCGTCTGGCGGTTCTGCCGTCATGTTGGGAGTCCTAACGCCGGTGCCCAGGACGTGGGGCTTCCGGGAGGAAGGGCCCGGCAGGCTCGCGGCACTCAGTACGCTCATCTCCTGGCCGTGTGCTCGGCACTCGGCAGGACCGTGACGGGCGTGTGCGGTGACCGGGGCAGGAAGGACAGCGGCCTCCGTCAGTGCTCCCGCCACAGAGCTGAGTCCCCCTGGGGACACGCAGAGGGGAGTCGCGGTGTGCAGCTGCTCGACGAGGAGCTCCTGGGACGCACGTGTCCTGTGGCCTAGCGGACGCCAGCCGGTCACGCCGTCGGCCCCGTTACCGTCATCAGAGCTTTTCTGCCAGGAGCGTGTGAACCAACCAGAACACAGCCTCCTGCCTCTTGTTCCCGCTGTTTCAGATCCAGTTTTAAAAAAGAAAACGCAACGGCAAATATTTGCGAATTCTGTGGTGTCCTTAGCTTTCCGTACGAACGTTGGCTCTGACCATCGGGGCAAAGGAAGACCCGCCCCGGGCCCCAGGTTCGCGCACAGCCCACAGCTGACGGAGGAGGTACCGCAGGCTGTTTCAGCTCTCTCACCAGTCACCCTGCGAGGGAATCCGTGGCTCAGATCACGTTGAGGTGCATGCTGGGCTCTGCTGTGTGGTCTCCGTGGTGACCTTGGAACAGAGAGGGTCGCAGTCACATGGCAGCAAGGGCGCTCGGCTGGCTGGTGCCGTGATCTGACACGGCGTCTTAGTGACGTGGTTCTCCTCAGGTGCAAAGTTGAGTTTTCTTCCCTGCACCCCCGCCCCCATGCACTTGAACGTGGCCCGCCGTTGGACAGGCTGTGTTTGGGTGGCGGCGGGGGTTCGCTGTTCTGTGGTCAGGACACAACAGCCTCCGTGCTCTCTCCTGCCCGCCTCCCAGAATCGAGAAAGGTCCAAGCTCCTGCAGCCCGAGGTTGAGATGTGGAGGTCCCGCTCCTGCCCTGGGGGACCTCTTGGCCTCTTCTGGTGCTTTCTCAGGTGGCTGCCCCGTGGCAGGCGGCCCTGCACGCCCGCCGATCCCAGGTTGTGACGAGATCCCGCGGGCCTTGTCGGCCGTGAGAACACGGCCTGCGTCCCTTACCAAAGTAGCTTCGTGTCCTGCTGTGGAATCGTGTGGGATTTCATTTGTCAGTGCACGATTTCACCTCATTTTCTGCTTGCCGCCCTGTTTCTTACCGTCGTCACCGTGACCCCCCTTTCCGTGTTCGTTCTCACTTTTAACTATTTCTCGCAGGTAATTTCCAAACCCTTCCCCATCCTAAGGCTCTTCCTCTGTCTGCCTCCAATGCTCTCTTCCTTTTTCAGGGACAAAAAAAAAATAGAAATGCACTGGATTGTTTTCTCTCTTAAAAAGATTATTTTTTTCCATTTTAAAGAAACTACACATTTATTGTAGATACACTAAAAACAATACAGGAAGAGGAAAGTTTTTACAATCACTCAGAGCCCTCTTTACTGTTAGTGTTTCCGTATGTTTATTAGTCCTTTATGCATCGTTGTCTTACGTATTTCTCGTCTTGCTTTCTGTGCAGTTATTCCCATTTCCTTATAGTTTACCCTTGATATGTGCGGTTTTACGTCATTTTATAAGCCTTAGAGTTTCTGCGTGGTTTTATTTAAGGGACATCCCCAGAGAGCCCCCAGATTGTGAGGCAGGGAGATTGTTTCCTGAACAAGCATTTCTAGAGCACCTGCCCCTGTGTGGGGTGAGATTTGAGGATACACAGATCGATACCACAGGGGCCCCCATGGGCACCCAGGTTCCCCTGAGTCACCCGGCAGATCGCCGTCACCTGCCTATGGTGCCCACAGAAGGTAGCATACTCTGCTGGGTGTCGGCCGTCCCGGCCAGGTCTCAAAGGGTGAGGAGTTTACCAGGTGGGGTTGAGCCACGGGGAAGTACAGAGGAGGCCTGGGGAAGGGGGGTGACCCTGGGTGTGGGCCCCAGTGGCAAGTGGCCAGGGATGAAGCCGGAGAGGCACAGTGGGCAGACTTGAGGGGTCTTGTCACCCTTCCGAGGAGCCAGGCTGCAGGGGAAGGCATAGCAGGAGTGAGAGGTGGTCACCTGTGCCCCTTCGAGGGACCCTCCAGCTGTCTGGGAGGGAGGGGGGACAGAGGACTTGCTCAGGTGCCGGATGCCGGGCCCCTGTCCTGAACACCTTGTCGTTTGGCACCCCCGGGGGTGTGAGGGAGTTACAGTTGATTCAGAGCTACCCCCCTCCCCCCCCCACCCCCCACCGCTGTCTCCCAGTTACTGTCGGTCTTTAGTGACGGGGCAGGGAGTCTGGCCACGTCTCAGGTCGTGAGGGAGGCGATGAGGCCGCGTTGCCACTATGGCCTGATTTAGAGGTGAGGTGGAGAGGGAGGGCTGTGTTTGGGGGACACTGGGAAGGTGACAGGTTTTCCATGTGGCAGTAGCTGTCTAGAGTAAGCAGGTCACCAGGCTCAGAGAACTCAGTAGGCACCCCAGGGAGACCCACAGGTGGTGGCAGATGGGTCTCCAGGAAGCATTTTCCACTGTGTCAGAGTAGGGGCAGATGGACAAATGGACTTGTGTCCTGAGGGAAGGGCTGCCCAGCCACCGCAGGCCAGGGCATCCCATTGAGAAGCCATACTCCCTGCTGGAGAGGTTCCCGCTGGCCGTGTTTGAGATAATTATAGTATCACAATGAAATAATGACAGTAGTTGATTATAATACATTAGGGCAAAAAAAGCTTTTAAGAATTGAGGGAGAAAAAGGTAAAAGAAATACTAGAAAATCACCATTTGTAACGACTACAGTAGTAATTCAAGCAGGAGCCATTATTGGTGCTAAGGCCATTAGGTGAAAGGTTGAGGGCATGATACTTAGCTAATTTAGAAAAGAACACAAACTGCTTATTAATTATAAAGGGGCAGAGGTGTGTATTTGGTGGAGAAATCCGGCAGGCACTCCTGTAGCCAAGTGATCAAACCGGTCACGGGACAAATGATGAGAGATGCTTGTCGCTATGGTGTGCAGAGAAGGGCCTGCCATTTCTGTAATATTCCTGCCAACAACATTTCACCTGGACTTGAACATAAACAATCAGATAAACCCAAATTGAGGGACATTCTGTAAAGAAACGAGGCTGGACTCTTCAGAAATATCAGCGTCATAAAAACAAAGACCGAGAAACTAGCAGACTGGGAGAAATTAAGACTGTGACAAGTGTCCTCACTGTGCATTCTCCGATCAGACCCTTGGCTGGGGCATAAGAGCTGTGAAGGGCATTCCAGAGATGTCTTAACTGGGACCATACTGCCTCGTTGTTAAAAGTTAGGAGTGTGACAATGGAGGAACATGTCCTAGCATATTCAGTTTGTCCTCAACTGGTCCAGGAAAAAGAGGGAGAATGGCATCGATGATGGAGGAGGCTAAGCACAGAGTCTGTGGGTGTTTATCAGACACACGATTCCCAAGGATAGCGGCTCAACTTAGGATTTTCTGATTTTACAGTGATACAGTAAATGCATTTTCCACTTACATTTTTCAACTCACTGTGGCTTTATTAGGAGGCAGTACAGTCGAGGAAGACCTGTACTGTCCTTTAGATTTAGGGATTTTCCTAATAAACATCTGAGGGAATTTGCTTATAAATTTTTGCTTCATGAACAAGTGAGGCTAAAGGATCGCTCAACACTGAAAGCAAATGTACTTTTGTTAAAGGGTGATTAGTGCTTTGCTGAAATACTGGAGTTATTTAATGTAACAAATAAGAAAATGGGAAATCTGGAGCCAACCTTTTTTTAAGATTTTGTGAAGCTTTGGTAAGTCTCCTTTACTAGCGGTCATAAAAAAAATACAGAAGTTTTTAGGGGGAGGAAGGGAGGCTCGTTGCGCATTTCGTGTTTTATTGATGATAATTAGACCGTGCCCCCACAAAATAAAAAAAGAAAAGAAAACAACCCACATAGTATTTGAATGGATGGATATACTTGACAATGGAGAGGTGCAGAGAGCCAGATCCTTCAGACCTTAAGGGAGGGAAACGTCTTTTTAGAAGTTGCACGAATGTGTTCTAAGAGGACGTGCAGTGAACTCTCTCCACATCAGTGGAGGTGGACGCAGTATTTGTGGGTGAAACGAAGTCTTCCCGGGAATGAAGCAGTTACCACATGGAGGAGAAGGGTTCAGAAAAGTGCCTTGTGACCACGGATGAGAGTCAGTGAGGGCCGCGTGGACAGCCACCCCGATCTGGATTGCTGGGTGCCGGGGTGGGGTTCTCCCCGAAGGACATGGTCATTGCCATGCTGCTTGAAGTTTGGACGCACTTTATAACGGAGCAGGCACTTGTAGCAGACCTCCCCTCACCTTGGCTGGGGGGTGCCACGGGCGAGGAAGTATCATTCTTGCCGTCTTCCAGATGAGAGAATGCTGAGGCCACATTGGGCAGAGTGTCCGTCCAGAGCCCCCCGGACGCTGGACCCCGACCCGGGGCTTGTGCTCCTGTGCAGGCAGACTCAGAGACATTGGAGGCACCCCTCCGGCACAGCCCAGCCCAGGGCGAGGAAAGTTACGGACAGGTGGGAAACACCTTGTTAGAGAAGGCGGAAAACGTGCCCTTGGCTTGTGAACGATTTCCATGAGGACAACTTTTATAGAAACGGGGAAGTTTGATGTAAATGGAAAAAAAAAAAAAAAACCCACTTATGGAAAGTGGCTCTTTAGCGAGTACTCCTGTGCACCTGCCTGGAAATGACGTCGTAAAGTGGGCTGGATTTCGGGAGAACCGCCACCACAACCCGGAGATGCTCTGGAGCCTTTGTCATCTGGGGAGGCGTTGGGGACAACAGCAGGCTGTCTGTAGGGACCCAGAGGCAAGCTCGCTTAGGGAGGGGAGAGGTGGGATCTGAGCCCAGACGACTCACTGGGTGAAACAGAGAAACAGCCTCTCTGCTGATTTGCTCATCTGTGAAATGGGCGTCACAGCCTCTGCACCAACCACCCCCCAGGCTGGTGAGGATACGACCGGATCATTAATGGGGAAACTCAGTGGAAAAGTTGGACTCTCCATCCCCACGAAAGCTAATGTTTTCGTACGCAAAATCACCCTGTTACCACTCCCTTTTTCCTGCCCGCTCAAGTAGTAGTAAGACGGTGTGAGAAATCATGCGGGGCAGGAGTACGGAATCACAAGAACCGTTCACCCAACCCGCAGGCACACCACCTCTCCCGCGAAGGACGTTCTCATGACTCCTGTTAGTTCTTACGGACGTGTCATTGGTTGGGAGGGCTGCCCCGCCGGGTGACACGCAGGGAGCGGCGGAGTCTTGCCGTTTCGGGCTCTGTCATCAGGGAGAGAAGCTGAGGGAAGCCGCAGTGTGGAGCGTGTGTTTCTCAGCTGTAGGTGCTCGGGACGTGATAGGCATGCCGCCAGCCCTTCCGTGCCTCGATGCCTGCTTCCCTAGCGGGTGTGCCTGTGGTCTGGGGGCTCAGAGCGGCCTTCTCGGCTTGTGGTAGAGGAGAGTGACTTTTCTGTGTGGCGGGGAGATTGTTCTTCAGGAATGGGACAAAAAGTTATTTGCCCTGATGGTGGTAGGTAGATTCATTGAATGATGGACTGATTGAATGAATGAATGAACGAATGAATGAGTAATTTGAGAGCTACCTGGCTGCATGGCTTTGCAGTGGGGCATGATCACAGGACGTGACCTCTGAACATCTGGACAGGAGGAGGCTGCTGGAGGAAAAGTTACTCCGCGTGTACCCAGGTCCTGGCTTATGCAAAGCTGGGGGGACCGGCGGTGTGCAGGGGGCCTGCAGTGCCTCGGATAGTGGCAGATGGCGTCCCAGGACTTGGGTGCCCTCCCCAGCTCCAACACTGAGCAGCCGGCGGATGGGACCAGCCGTGCCGATTTTCCAGGGCCTCTGTAGGGCGAAGCCTCGGTGAGGGGCAAGGATTATACTCAGTAGCATTTCCACTCCCATCGCCTTGCAGCCATTCATCAGGGTCAGACCAGAGCCGTTGGATGACGCAGCATTACATTATTTGGTGAGCTCGGTTCCGGGTGTGCCCTCTCAGGCCAGTAGGGGGTGAGTGTCCCTGCTCTTCAGATGCAGCCAAGGGAAGAGGCAAGTACGCTAGACCATGTGCAAACCGGGTGATGGTGAACAAATTCTCATCCACGCGCTCTGGTACTCAGCCCTGAAAACTTGGGGAAGCCTGCTTTCTAATAGCCAGGGGCTCACTGGTTTCTAACTGTATTAGATTAGTCTGCGTCATTAGGAAGCCTCTCCAGCCTCCTCCTGCTCGCGGTTTCTTCCTGTGCCTTGTTATTGCTTAAGCGATTTGGGCCAGTTTACTCCTTAGCCATTCATCAGATGCTGAAGAAAATTGCTGTATTTTCACTGAAAACTGACTTTTCTGTGTCCCTAAGAGACGACAATTCGCAGAGTGAATTACTACAGCTTTGTAGCGTCTACTGAGAAAGTGATTTGTGTGAATGTCCCCCCAAAATATCTCTGCTTTCAGAAATGAACATTCAACAGCCTCCTGTTGTGGGGGGCGGGGTACTTCTCCAGCGACAGTGGGGTGAGCGCAGTCCATGCTCTTTCCCACCGACTGCAAGTAAGAAACACCCCACAGAATGTTCGCAGCAGCTTTTTGAGGATGCCGCAGAGGGGGGCAGGCAGATTGGGGAATGAAACTAAAGTAAGCATGAGAGAGAAGACCAGAGTTCCTGTCTTTTCCTCTTTAGTCTCTTCCCGTATGTCCTGCCTGCACTCGAAGGCCGCCGAGATCCCACAACTGGAGACTTCCAAGAGAATTCCTCTCTTTCTAGCCCAAGGAGCGGGGACTTCTAGAAGTCCCTTTGGGACAGAGACTGGGAGAAATCCTGCCAGCTTCCATTGAAACCCTGCTGACGTGTAGTTTGTACATTCTACGTGTTCTCTGTGCTTGTTTTTAAAAAAATACAGTTGATTATGCCAAATGTTTTTTTTTTCCTCGATAAGAGACGATGTTTATGATACAAACTTACTACACAGGCATTATAAACCAATTTCGTTCATAATTTATTACGCAGTCGTAGCCCAAGGCAACGCATTTGAATCACTGTGGTGTGAGGCTAACCAGTCACCTCAGATGGTGGTTCAGTAGGTTTGAGAATCGTTTTATAGGGACTCTCGATGTTGCCAGTACGTTGCCAGTACTTGCCGGCCCGGGCTTCGAGTAGCAAGCAAGCAGTTACTTAATAACAATTCCTGGTTAGATTGTTTCCACTCTGTTCCTTTTATACGTAATGTCATAGTGGGAGAGTTCTACCTAAAGCGTTCATTCCCATCTGGGATCATTTCTTTGCGGTAGGCTCTGAGACTCCGTGTAAACGAGTCCCGGGCGATTCCGTTTGGATTGCCGGTCAATATCGATGATGATTTTTGCAGGAGAATTTTGTCGATGGTCATAACGATGATGCTCCCCAAGTGGTAGGTGAGGAAGTGGAGGGTTAGACTGGTCCGGCCGCCTCGGATCACCCAGCTAAGTGGCAGAGCCCAGTCTGCCCGCCACCCCTCCCGGCTGGCAGGTGCATTTGGTTCACCCCCCTCACCCATCCGCTGGGCCTGCCCTGCCAGCCCCAGCCCTGCTTCCGCTTCCCTCAGCTTTGCTAACTTGATACGGGAGCAAAGTTTGTATCTGTTTGTTTGGCAGTCTCCATGCCTCCCGCTGGTCATATCCTTTGTCCTCTGATACATTTTGTCTCCCACGTTGGTCTTATTTACTTGGTTCATATGGTCAGTTTCCGTGAAAAAGATGTTAGCTGGTTTCTCTGGTTTCTGCTCAGGTTGTTATGCAACATGTCTTTTACTTTGTTTGCTTTTTTTTTTTTTTTTTTTAAACATAATTAAAATTTTTATGTGGCCATAGCCATCCACCTTCTTT
Organism: Leopardus geoffroyi; assembly: GCF_018350155.1. Lineage (NCBI taxonomy): Eukaryota > Metazoa > Chordata > Mammalia > Carnivora > Felidae > Leopardus > Leopardus geoffroyi. Next base: position 6,705,700 of record NC_059334.1, on the reverse strand, counting down.
TCCTGTTTCCCACTAAGCTTGAAGAGACTGCCCCTCCCAGAGGTTTGACAGCCATGGAAAGAGATTTTTTAAAAGAAAGCTTAGGTGTTTTAAGGGCACTTGGAAGAAATGCAGCATTAATTTTCAGCTATTTTTTTCTCGATGCTGTGTTTACCTGGTAATGTCTCCCTCCTCCCCACGCGTACAGGTTCCCCACAGATATTTTCGTGCTAAAATAGGAGGGCAGATTACGGGGTGGTGGTGCCTGAGAATAGGATTTCTAGTGTAAAAAACACAGTTTTTGGAAAGACAATCTGAAATGGAATAAAATGAAAAGCTACCCAGGCTTTTGTTGCCATAATTTTCCTCTTTATACTATGCATTGTTATGACAGAACTGGACCCAACTTTCCATTTAAATCTTTTGAAAAATTTCTATCGTGTTTATTACATATGTGCAATTAAAAAAAAATGGGCACCTGGGTGCCTTAGTTAAGCATCCGACTTCAGCTCAGGTCATGATCTCACAGTTCATGAGTTTGAGCCCCATGTCAGGCTCTATGCTGACAGCTCAGAGCCTGGAGCCTGCTTTGGATTCTGAGTCTCCCTCTTTCTCTCTGCCCCACCCTCATACTCTCTCTCTTTTTCCAAAAATAAGTAAACATTTTAAAAATGTTTTTATTTATTTTTTTTTAATTTTTTTTTCAACGTTTTTTATTTATTTTTGGGACAGAGAGAGCATGAACGGGGGAGGGGCAGAGAGAGAGGGAGACACAGAATCGGAAACAGGCTCCAGGCTCTGAGCCATCAGCCCAGAGCCCGACGCGGGGCTCGAACTCATGGACCGCGAGATCGTGACCTGGCTGAAGTCGGACGCTTAACCGACTGCGCCACCCAGGCGCCCTTAAAAATGTTTTTAAACAAAATGGTTCTGTAGAATCTTTCACGACACACTGTAGCTACCTACCCATCCCCCTGAACCCTGACCAACTCCAGCCCACGTTCCTAACTCCTTTCAACAATTTTAACTGAAGCTGGTGGTGCTTACCTTCATAGCTTTTTACTTTTCACAGATGTGTGTGTGTGTGTGTGTGTGTGTGTGTGTGTGTGTGTGTGTGTTACCCTGCGGTCTGTAAGGGACACGGCAGTTCTGTTTCTCTGTTTTTCTGATGGAAGTCTTATTATTGATCTCCTACGGGAGGGCTGGAGGGAGGGTCCACGGTGCCCCAGCTCCCACCCCCCCTGGTGGGCAGTCCTGCTTCCTGTCCCCTCTTCCCTGTCCGGGTCTGGATTTCTGTTCTGACTTAACTCCGCATTTCGTGTTCACACTATTAGTTTCTAAATGCTCTTCGTAGCCAGCTCAAGTCGTTTCCTATAATGACTCTTGTGCACAACATTTTGCTTCCTAGAGAGTTAGTGATTGCCTTGCCTTTTGCTTTCTTAGTGTTCTGTGTGCACACTCACCCCCATGTGGTTTCACCTTCCCGCGGATGACCCTCGCACCCATACTCATCCCCCCCCCCCCCATGGTTCACTGTGCAGGCTCACAGCCCCTCGGCTCTGCCTTCACTGACGACCTAGCAAATCCTGTCTCTTTTTTTCTGTTCTTTCTGTTTTACAAAGTGTATGCTCTCTAGTTCCCTGAAGAGTATGTAGGTGGTAAATACTGTGAAATCTTGTGAAAACGGCTTTAGTCAATCCTGTACTGCAGGGTCGCTTAAGAGTATGGCTGGGCATAGGTTGCTAAGTTGAAAATCATTTTCCCACGGAACTTGGAGGCATTTTTCCAAAGCCTTCTGTCTTCCAGGATTGTTTTTGAAAAAGCTGACTCTTGATCCTTTGTATGAAGCTTGTTTGTGTGTTTTTTTTTTATAAATACATCATGACTTTAATTTTAATGTTTACTTATTTTTGAGACAGAGAGAGACTGAGTGCAAGTGGAGGGGAGGGGCAGAGAGAGAGGGAGACACAGAATCCGAAGCAGGCTCCAGGCTCTGAGCTGTCAGCACAGAGCCCGATGCGGGGCTCGAACTCACAAACCGTGAGATCATGACCTGAGCCAAAGTTGGCGCTTAACCGACTGAGCCACCCAGGCACCCCAAGTATGAAGCTTGTCTTTGATTTCTGGAGGCATTAGGGTGTCTTGCTAACCCCCCACTGCGTACCTGAAATCTCGTGGTGCCAAGTCTTGCTGTAGAGGTCTGTTTTCTTGTGGTGACCCTTTGAATTTGCAAATCTGTCTCCTCTGTGCCATGTGTCCAACCTGCCATCCTTGACTAGAAATCTTGATACATTTTCTTAAAGGGAAATTGTAGCAGACCACATGTTTCCCAAAGCCTGGCATGTTATCAGTGAAATGTTGAAAAGGGTCAGGGTGATTAATTCTGGTTAAAAGTAACTAGTGTGCTGGCAACCTAAGATACAGACCGTTTGACATAGCAAAGAAAAATGGCAGGGAGTGTGTTGTTTAAGCCTCTGATGACTCCGGCGTGCAGCCCAGACTTGCATCAGAGACGGAGATTTATCCGTGAGATTGTTTCACTCTTACTGAAAAGGAAGAGCAGACGGTTCCACTCACGTGATTTCAGTAGATTGAAGGTACATCCAATCAGTCCCTTGTGTCACTTTGGTTGCCGAAAGTCCCATTTGACCTCCTCAGCCTCCAGCATCAGCTGGGTCCGTAGAGCCGCTGTCCTGTAAGCTGAGCACGGGGACTTGTCCCAGATATTTTCCCCCAAGTGGCTCCCGTCGTAAACCGCGATCAGTTACTCTTTCTCTATCAGTGTAATTTTAAAAATGGGGCAAGCGTCTGCTGAAACGTGCTCCAGAAAGCGCAAGCACGCAAGGAACGGCTGTGGCCACACGCTTCCTCTCTAGTGAACGTGGACGGCAGCCTTCATGGCGGGTTTACGTGTCTTGATGGAAGCTCAAAAAGCCGGAACATTCCCATGCGCCTCCTCTCCTCAGCACCCACACCAGGCGCTTCTGTGAGCATGTGTGGGGGCCGTTAGTTCTGTTGCTCCCTCCCTGGAGGGACCTCTGTGTCACACCGACTGACCCCTCCCCCTTCAGACTCCAGCGACGAGTGCAGGCTGTCACCTGTGCGTCCGACCTCTGAGCTGTACATTAGGGGTTCCTGTGACCCCCCCCCCAGATTTGGTTAGTTTGCTAACGGTTGTTCCCAAAACTAAGGAAAACATGTAACTTACCAGAGACCCGGTGTATTATAAGATGTAACTTAGGGCAGCCGGACGGAAGGAATGCCCTGGGCGAGGTCTCTGGGAAGGGGCGTGGGGCTCCCACGCCCCCCACATCTCTACTTTGTCATCAGCCTGGTCGCTTTCTGAACCTCCATCCTTGTGGATTTTTGTGGAGGCATCGTTATGTAAGCAGGATTTTTTTAATGTTTTTATTTATTCTTGAGAGAGAGAGAGAGAGAGAGGCAGAGCGTGAGCAGGGGAGGGGCAGAGAGAGAGGGAGGTACAGAATGTGAAGCAGGCTCCAGGCTCCCAGCTGTGAGCGCAGAGCCCGACGCGGGGCTCGAACTCACAAACCCCGAGATCAGGACCTGAGCAGAAGTCGGACGCTTAACCGATGGAGCCGACCGGGCGCCCCTGTAAGCAGGACTGATGGGTCATTGACCATCCACCTCCAGCCCTCGCCCCTCCCTGGTGGTCCAGCCCTCTGATCACGGGGTTGGCTCTCCCGGCGTCCAGCCCCGACCGCCCTCACGAGCTCTCAGGTGCGGGTGAAAGCGGCTGGCTGTGAATAGCCACGGATGCCTTTTGTCTCGGGAAATGGCAGCGGTGGTGCCGGAGAGCCACGTCCAGGGCCAGGTGTGCGTTTCTCGGCAGACGTCAGGGTATCGCGGGGCCTGGCCCTGACCGGAGCAGGAGGGCGCCACAGCGCTCCGGGGTGGACTGGTAACGCCTCTCGTCTCTCCTCTCCCACAGCTGTTCGGAGACTGGGAAGCACAAGTGCGGAGGATAATGAAGCTCATTGCCGGTGGCGGCCTGTCCATCACCGGCTCTCACAACATGTGCGGGGACTACCTGTACAGCGGCCACACGGTCATGCTCACGCTCACTTACCTATTTATCAAAGAGTGTAAGTCGAGGACAGCCCTCCGGCAGCGTCCCCACCGCACCCCGACACCGTGGGCCCCCAGCGCGGCGGGGGGCGGGGTCACCGATCTTGCCCCGGGGCGGGGGGCGCCTCGTCTCCTCTGGTGTCGGCAGAGCCTTCGGGCTGCGCTACGGCTGCTGGAAGGAGCCGGGAGGAAAGCTCGTGAGCCCAGGCCTGGTGGCACGTGATGTAGACCGCGTGTCACCGCCCTACGCTGCGCGTGGGGGTCAGCGAGGTCTCTGCCCTCATAGAAGCGGGGGGCTCAGGGGCACTAAGTGATGCAGGCGCCAAAAGGGAGTCTCCTTTAAAATGTACGTAAGGGCCGCCTGGGGGGCTCTGTCGGTGAGGCATCCGTCTCCTGATTTCGGCTCAGGTCATGACCTCCCGGTTCGTGGGTTCGAGCCCAGCATCAGGCTCTGCACTGACAGTGCTTGGGATTCTCCCTCTCCCGCTCTCTCTGCCCCTCCCCTGCTCGCTCACTCTCTCTCAAAACACAGAAACTTACAAACAACTACCTAAAATACATTTTTAAACGTACTTAAAATATTTTATGGCAAAACACACAAAAAATGTTTAAATAAACCCCCGTCCCCCGCTCAGATTTAACAGATGCTGGCATTCGCCATATCTGTTTCAGGTAACCCTTTGTGAAGCACATACAACGCTAACATAGGATTAAGGCTGTTCATGCCTTGCTTCCCATGTTCCTGTGTCATTTCCATGCATGTCTTGAGTCTTGCCGCTGATGGCTTTGTGGTTTCTAAAATTAACATGTGGTATGACGTTATATATGGTCTTTTGCCCCCTTTTTTCTCTCAGAGTACGTTTGTGAGACATGAGGCTCTCTTTCTCCTGCGGTCCGGAGGGGCCTGGGGGGTGCGCGTGGGGCGCCTTCTGAGTGAATTCTAACACTTTCTGTCGGTTTGGCCCTTTTGCCGGTGGCGGGGGTGGGGGGAGCGGAGGGGGTTGTCACAGCCTGGGGAGCGCTCCCTGCTGGTTGTACTGTAAAGGCAGTGAAGTCTTATCCTCAAAGGAAGCACGGCCACGTCGGGAAACTTGGAGGACGCAGCTCACAACCTCTGACTTTGAGTCCTGGTGCCATGCCCACCTCTGTGACGGGGAAGGACCTTAACCTCTCTGAGTCTTAGCTTCCTCGTCTTTAGAGCGAGATACTGGTAGCCGCTCTATGGCCGAGGGACAGGTTGTAGAAATTAAAACGATGTCATGTCCGCACTGTAACACATGCATGAAGAATGAATGGTAGCTGTAGGGTGTCCCAATGCAGATTTTCCTGGGGGTGGGGTACGGTGCCCCCCACCCCTGCCCTGACCACTCCATTTAAAGTCGCAAACCTCCCTTCCCCTTCTCGGTTTCTGATCCTGCTTCTCCTGTTCCACTTTATTTTTTCATAGCATTTAACACCTTCTAACACAGTGTAAAATCTCCTTCTTTATTATAATTATTTTTTACTGTGTCTCCTCTGTCCCAGGAAGGGATCTCCCCCAACAAAGGTAGGCTCTTTGCCTGTTTTGTTCGTTGATCTCTATACCCAGAGCATTTCCTGTCCCAGGCACATAGTAGATGTTCAATAAATACTGGTTAAACGAATGACTAGTTCTTTTTTTTTTTAATTTTTTTTTAATTGTCTTTATTTTTGAGAGGCAGAGAGAGACAGAGTGTGAGTGGAGGAGGGGCAGAGAGGGAGGGAGACACAGAATCCGAAGCAGGCTCCAGGCTCTGAGCTGTCAGCACAGAGCGTGATGCAGGGCTCGAACTCACGAACCGTGAGATCATGACCTGAGCTGAAGTCAGACGCTCAACCGACTGAGCCACCCAGGCACCCCCAAATGAGGAGTACTTGTATGCTGTGAGAAGCCAGTGAAAGTCTAACCTTTCTCCCCCTGGGTAGGGAGGACGGATCACATTCAAGTGACATTTTTGCGTAAAATTTCAGACCCTCTTCAGCCCATTCTTTGAGAGCGCAAAGTGGGAAGGCCTGGACAAATAGAGATTATGGTGCTCCCCTCAGGTGGGAGCTTCCAAATCAAGGTACGGACAGGTATTGACCTGACACTACCCTGCCTTTGAATGCACTTGGCACCAAAATTCCCAGGCATTTGGATTCTTTCTTATTTCTGTTTGAGAAATGGAATCTGAGACTCTTAAAGAGTTTCAGGTCAGTGTTTAGTCCCAAAGCTTGGGAAGCAAATAGGACAGTTGTATCAATTCTAATTGCCTCGTCCGTGTGTAAGGATCTGTAGACCAAAAAGTATTGATTTTTGTTTGGAGCATTAACCCCAAATTATTTATAAGTAAGTTGAATTAAATGTCAGTGGACAGGCTTTTTTTTTTTTTAATGGAACACGACGCATTATCCTCTCAGTTGTCCTTCTCAACTGTCTTTATATGTGAATCAAGCAGTAGCCAAGTATAAATTACAATTGCTAACAAAATCACTTCATAAGATAAGCTGCTTCCATTCTTTTTTTTTTTTTTTTAACACTTATTTGTTTTTAAGAGACAGAGATAGCGCGCGAGCGGGGGAGGGGCAGAGAGCGAGGGAGACACAGAATCCGAAGCAGGCTCCAGGCTCCGAGCTGTCAGCACAGAGCCCGACGCGGGGCTCGAACTCACAGACCGCGAGATCGTGACCTGAGCCGAAGTCGGATGCTTCACCGACAGAGCCCCCCAGGCGCCCCAAGCTGCTTCCATTCTAACCTTGACTACATATAAGCTACGACCCTTAAATTTGCAGCCCAAACGATCTGTTTTCAGATGGAAAGATCAGAGTCACCCGTGTGAATCGCTCCTCTTTTCAGATTCCCCTCGACGACTGTGGTGGTACCACTGGGTTTGCTGGCTCCTCAGCGTGGTTGGGATCTTCTGTATTCTCTTAGCGCATGACCACTACACTGTGGACGTGGTGGTGGCGTATTACATCACCACAAGACTCTTCTGGTGGTACCACACCATGGCCAATCAGCAAGTGAGTTTTCCCCTTGTCTGATTACAGCTCCTCTCAACGCCTGGCCTGGTGGTGCTGGCATGGGGGCGGGGGGACGTGCAGAGAACCCACGGACGTCTTAGGCCTCTCTCCAGGGGGGCTAGGCAACTGGGATTGCGTTGTCTTTCATGACGCTGACCCACTTCGGAACAAAAAATGAGCAAGAAATGTGTTAGTACAGTGACGCAGAGATGGCATCCTTCTAGAACAGGTATCACCGTCCCCCCCCCCCCCCCCCCCCCCCCGTCCCTGACAAATGCCTTCCAAGCTGGGCCCCCCTGCTGTTTGATTGGCACCCCTCCCCTCTTCTCCTGGCCTGGGCCCCTGAGCAGCCGAACACTTAACTTCCATCGCAGAAGAGTAACGGAGACACTAACTGGGGCACGCACACTTACAGACAAGAGATCGAGGAAGCCACGCATTCTCCGTGCGCTCCCGGAGTTGGAGTTCTTTGCTCTCCTGCTAGGGGGTGGCCTGGTTAGCACACGAGTGCAGAGTGGGGGCGTGCGTGTGAAACTGGGGTACGTGGGTGGACACAGGGCCGTTCTGGGGTCCTTTGTGAATTGTAATTAGGGAAATACATCCACTTAAAGTGAAAGATCGTTAGAAAAGTACATATGTTCGTTTGGGGGCCCATGAATCACTCTCCCTGACCTGGTTTCCTGTCTTTGTCGTCACAGGTGCTCAAAGAAGCTTCCCAGATGAACCTCCTGGCTAGGGTGTGGTGGTATAGGCCATTTCAGTACTTTGAAAAGAATGTCCAAGGAATCGTACCTCGATCTTACCACTGGCCCTTCCCCTGGCCGGTGGTCCACCTCGGGAGGCAGGTGAAATACAGCCGCTTGGTGAACGACACATAACGGCCGCACCAAGTGGGGGACGAGGACCCTTTCCAAGTGCTGAGAACTCCAGTGAGAGCAGACGCCATAAACAGACGACCCCGTTATCTTTCAGCCGTTTCCTTGACTTAACCTATTGAGTTACCTGGTCAGCACTGTGATCTTTTTTTCTCTCCAAAGGACCTGCGTGGGACAACAATAAAGAAAACGTAACCTATCATGCACTGCACACATTTCCTGTTCGTGAGTCCGGGGTTCCGCATAAGCTGCATCACCACGTTCCTTTGTATACGATGCAACAGCATAAATGTAAGCTTTTCTATCATCAGTTCTGGTCTTTCCAGTCACATCTGGAAAATAAAGCGTATTATTTTCTTGGGAAAACATACTTTTCATATCTCTTGCCCCAAAGATTGGGCTGTAAGCCATTTTCTAGCAAATGTCTCTATGAAGGTTTCTAAGTACCTGAATGGGGTTCGATTCTGAAATCTTTCTACCTGTCGCACCGCTATTCAAATAAAAAATGACAGACACAGAAAGGTGTGGTAACTTTGGGTTTTGTAAAAAGCAGAGAGAGTGTGTCAAAAAGTGCAAAAAAAAAAAAAAAAAGATTCTGTTATAAAGTGATTTTCTAAGTATTTCCTAACTTTATTTTTCAAAATGATGTTATGAAAACCAAATTTCAAGATTTTTACATGTCAGAGAGAAGAGAGTTAAAATTAAAAAAAAAATGCTTCTTGGGAGAGAAATTTGTCTATGTTTCTAGTGCCTTTCTTGTCTTGATTGTATGGTCAGTAGGCAATCTTAAATGTTTTTATTTAAAATAAAATATTCCATGAAAATATAAATGTATGTATACACTACTAAATTTTGCATTTATAGCTAAATTAAATCTGAAGACTGCTTATGGTTTTTAAATTGCTATGAATTAACGAATGGGGGAGTTAATTAGAAAATCAGAGCCCTGTTCCCATATTGTGAGCAGGTGGCAATGACATGTACCACTTAAATTATTTTATCATCTATTTGGTGGTTCGATTTTAACTATACAGTGAAAACAGCCATGAATACTTTGTTTTTAAAAAGAGAGTTTTGAAAATGATCACTTAACTAAAACTTGAAAGCTATAAATTAGTTATCCATACTCTGATGACAATTTTGTTGGTGAACAACAAAACAGAGATCTATTTCTTTAAAATATATTTGTGCAGAAACTGCATGTATCTCTAAGTTTTACTCCTAACAGAAGTATGTTTGGGGAAGTATTCTATTCCATACTTGCCAATGTGGAGAACAAAATAGTTTTTTAAGAATGAAGAAGTATATATATCCATTCTGTATTTTACGTGCAGCAGAATTATCTTCCGTAGGGTTTTTTTTTTTTTTCCTGTGTATTCACAAGGTGATATTTGTATTGTAAAACAATAATGGTGAAGGAAATAAAAAGGCTTTTAAAATTTTGTTTGTTTTAAATATTTGTAAAGTTATTATTATTCCAGAGAGTATACTGATATCTTAACAGCTTACCTAGACCATAAATTAATCAAAATGCACTTTTTAATAAAACCTGATACTTAAAACATAAATGGCTGTTACTCCTGATGTGTTCACATCCTTCCCAGAGGTCGTAAACGAAGTCATTAAAGCAAGGTAAAAACCTGAGTTGTGGGATGTCTTCCCGGAGTTTGAGACGGGGCCTGCGGCGATCACGTTTCTTTCCCCTTGAGATTTCCTAAAATGTGTGAGTGGGGTTTTTTTTGGTTTTTTGTTTTTTTTTTTTTTTCAAAAGTACACCAAAAGAATCACACAGGTAAGTTAATTTCAAAATGCAGACAGACCACCTTGCTACAGATGTAAAACTGGGATGGTGTTCCGCCTGGGGCTCCGGCCGTGTGTCTCACTCAGAGGACCAGAATCCTGGGATGGGTTTCTAGCACAGCCTCTCCCGCGCTTGGACTCTTGGGCGAGTGTTGCGAATCGAAAGGGAAAGCACCTTGAGTAATGAAAACGCGTCACTGGCACGTGCTAAACATTGGATCTTTCTTCCTAAGTCAAAGCAGTTTTATTTAAAAAAAAAAAAAAGATTATTACATGTTTGCGTACTACATAGGTACTAAGAAATTCATTCACTAATTTCTCTTCGTGCCCAACGGCACCGGTTCGTGAATGGACATACCGTGTGGCTCCCGGGTCTGAAGATCCCAGGAAGGATAGAGAAACCTCGTGTTGTGGAGGATTGCAGTACACTTGGTGGGGTCTGCCTGAATGAGGACATGTGCTTTTCTGTCCTTTCGTTTGGTAAGACAGTACCTCCTAAGGACAGTAGCTTCTTTACTTGGCTCTCGTATGAGCTGGGCATTCTTTACACACGCTATCTTGTTAATGGCCACACAGCCACAGGGTTAATGATTACCCCATTTTGTGGGAGGCGACTCAACCTCCCAAGGTCGTGCAGCCGGTAAGTGGTGAAACTGATTGGAGTGCAGGTCTCCACCCCTCCTCACCACGCTGCACACCCCCAAATGCTGTGAGTGTTCGTAAATTCTTCCACAGGAGTCAGCGGTGGGAGACATCGGTGCCCGTGGCAGTAAGGCCAAGTAGAATGGCTCTTCCTACGAACTGAGTGCCAGGAAATCCACATCATGAGGTATGAGAGACTAATTTTGCCAGTTTCCTAATTGCTAAATGTTTCATTTGTCTCCCCAGCAAATACCTAAATTGATCAACGTGATAAAGATCTCAAAAACTTTATAAACATCACATAAAACGAGAATACCTCCTTGCTTTAATTTGACTGCCATTGTACAAAAAGTCAACCAGGTGTTGAGGTAATCTTCGGGAAGTAGAATGTGCTACCTGGGGCCCGTGTTACTGACATCCTTTATTTTTCTCTCCCTTTGGTCCGGAAAGTTACTCTGAACAAACCCAGACTTGAAATTGTGCCTGTCAGTGCCTTAGAGTTCTTACGTGTCTTCTGGTTCAGGTTACAAGAAAATTAAGCGAGTCCTGCTGGGTCCAGACTCCAGCTCTTAGAGGTCAGAGGTGGGCACGGTCCTCGAGACACAGGCCGAGTGAGGGGACGTTGCCCGAAGCTGGACAAGGGAGGAACAGGATTGGGGCATTGCCCGGCTTACTATTGGTGAAGATACGGAGTGTGGGTTTATCACACGAGTGAACGCGTGTTGCATGTGTGAGGAGTCCTTCGAGTTCGTGAGGGCGGGCATGGCCCTGGTGTCATCCAGCATCTAGTGAGTGAGCAGATTTAGAAATGCCCTTGAGGATTTGTGACGTATGAATCACAGCATCCGACGCGTAACACCTGGTCCGCAGGAATAGTGCTTATCCGGAGGATCCATTCGCCATCAGCACACCGTGGTCGGTGGGTGCAAAGATTGGAGAGTTTCTCAAGAATTCTTGGGGGCAGGTTTGCTAAAGATTTGAAGACAGATCAATGAGATGGGCAGACTCCACGTTTCTCCTAGCTAAAAAAAAAGGGGGAGGGGAGGGAACCTGGGTGGCTCGGTCGGTTGAGCGTCCGACTTCAGCTCAGGTCGTCCTCTCACGGTTCGTGGGCTCGAGCCCCGCGTCGAGCTCTGTGCTGACAGCTCAGCCCGGAGCCCGCTTCACTGCCCTTCCCCACTTGTGCTCTGTCTCTCTCTCTCTCAAAAATAAACAAAAGCAGGGAGTCCCAATTCAGAGGCTGTACAGCCTCCAGCGTCCAGGCTCCTGTGTGGAAGGATGTGTAGGGTGCGGCTTCCGGGGCAGGAATGGCATTCCACGTGAGGATAGGGAAGGTTCTGGCTCCCTGGAGGGGGCCGGCCCAGAGTTTTCTCCCAGCCCTACGGTGGCCTAGAGCCACGTGTGTTTTGACGGTCTCTTCTTGGGCACATAGACGTTAAAATTGCTATGTCTTCTTGGAGATTTGACCCCTTTATCATTATGTCATCTCTCTATTCCTGAGGATATTCTTGTTGTGAAGCGTGCTTTGTCCGAAGTTAAAATAAAAACTTCGGCTTTCTTCTGATTAGTGTTAGTATGGTATATATCTTTCTCCACCCCTTTATTTTTAACCTGTCTGGATCTTTTTTTTTTTAATTTTTAAATTTTTTTAAATTTACATCCAAATTAGCATATAGTGCAACAATGATTTTAGGAGGAGATTCCTTAGCGCCCCTTCCCCATTTGGCCCATCCCCCCTCCTACAAGCCCTCCCGTAACCCTCAGTTTGTTCTCCATATTTAAGAGTCTCTTCTGTTTTCTCTCCCTCCCTGTTTTTATAGTATTTTTGCTTCCCTTCCCTTATGTTCATCTGTTTTGTCTCTTCAAGTCCTCGTATGAGTGAAGTCATAGGATTTTTGTCTTTCTCTGACTAATTTCACTTCGCGTAATACCCTCCAGTTCCATCCACGTAGTTGCAAATGGCAAGATTTCATTCTTCTTGATGCTGAGTAATACTCCATTGTATATATATACCACAATTTATCGTTTCATCCATTGATGGACATTTGGGCCCTTTCCGTACTTTGCCTATTGTTGATTGTGCTGCTGTAAACATGGGGCACGTGTGTCCCTTCAAAACAGTGCACCTGTATCCCGTGGAGAAATGCCTAGTTGTGCATTTGCTGGGTCGTAGGGGAGTTCTATTTTTAGTTTTCTGAGGAACCTCCATACTGTTTTCCAGAGGGGATGCACCAGCGTGCATTCCCACCAACAATGCAAAAGAGATCCTCTCTCTCCGCATCCTCGCCAACATCCGTTGTTGCCTGAGTTGTTAATGTGAGCCATTCTGACAGGAGTAAGGTGGTATCTCATTGTGGTTTTGATTTGTAGTTCCCTGATGATGAGTGATGTGGAGCATTTTTCATGTGTCTGTTGGCCATCTGGATGTCTTCTTTGGAGAAGTGTCTATTCATATCTTTTGCCCATGTCTTCACTGGATTATTTGTTTTTTGGGTGTTGAGTTTGATAAGTTCTTTGTAGATTTTGGATACTAACCCTTTATCTGATATGTTGTTTGCAAATCTCTTCTCCCATTCTGTCGGTTGCGTTTTAGTTTTGCTGGTTGTTTCCTTTGCTGTGCAGAAGCTTTTTATTTTGATGAGGTCCCAGTAGTTCATTTTTGCTTTTGTTTCCCTTGTCTGGATCTTTATATTTAAAGTAGGTTTCTTATAGACAGAATATATAAACAGAAAAACAGCATCTTGCTTTTCACCTATTCTGACGATCTCTTGTCTTTTTATTGATGTATTTAGACCTTTCACATTTAAAGTACGGTTAACCTTTGAACCACACGGGTTTGAGCTAAGCAGGTCCACTTACACGTGGATTTTTTTTTTTTTTTCGGTAAATACAGTACTGTAAACGTATTTTCTGATTTTCTTAATATTTTACTTTTTCTAGCTTCATTTTTTTTAAGTTTATTTATTTTGAGAGAGAGAGGTAGAGGGAGAGAATCCCAAGCAGGCTCTGCACTGCCAATGCAGAGCCCGATGCGGGACTCAAACGCACAAACTGTAAGATCATGACCTGAGCTGAAACCAAGAGTCAGATGGCCAATTGACTGAGCCACCCAGGGGCCCTTCTCCGGCTTTATTCTAGGAATGCAGTATATAGAATACAACGTACGTGTCAATCAATTGTCTATGTTAGTGATGGGCTTCTGGTCACCAGTTGGCTACTAGTCGATAAGTTTTGGGGGAGTCAAAATGTATTTGTGGATTGTTGACCCCTCTCCCTCCCCCTACCAGCAGTTCACCTAAGTTTCCATATAAGTGTTCCTTCTAATTTATGGCTTCAGCGGCTTTTGCTCCATGTAAGCAGATCTCAGCTGTGACTCTGGATGCACCTGTCTCTCCAGGTTCGGGCAAGGTGGTTGGACCCATTGACCCCAATCCTGCGATGGCTCCAAGAAAAGTCGTTTTTCAGCTTGTCCAGCCTTTTCTAGTTGTAAAGATAGGAATGGTGACCAGACTCCCAAGCTTTTTCCGTCTTGAACATGAAACCAGAAGCCCTTGGTGACCCAGCTTTTGTAGTCGGATAAATTTGGGAGTTAGTGACTAAGCCGTTATCTCTAGAGTGCCCTTAATGTCTGGACATACAAATCTGTGTCCTAACAACAAATGAAGAACTAAAACTAAAACGGCTGGTAGAGTCCACTGTCATGACTTCCAACTCTGCGCACGTGAGCTGTCCAGAAGAACGTGAAGATAATTAACGCTGGACTGGGGAACAGAGGGCATACGTGCAGGTGGCTTAAACGTGAGCTTACCCGCCAGAGCCTTTGATGTGCCCTCCCACAGATGACCTAGGATGCAGCCGGGCGCTAGAGCAAAGCCCAAACTCCAGAGTAGCCTGAATGACTTTCCCTCTCTTTCTTTCTTTAGACTGCTCTAGTTGTTAGTTGTCTGACTGCTGTGGCATATCCCGGGCTGGTCCCTGGGAAACAACTGCCGAGGACGTTGGTTAGTAACAAATATGGCTGCTTATGAGGAACCTCAGAACATTAAGAGAGAATGTCGGGTGCCAACAGTCCAGAATGCTTGGTCCATTTATGTCCAAGTGTTCACAGTATGTTCTGTTGGGTTGGTCAATTTCTTCTCTCTCTCTCTCTCTGGCTTGGACCAAGATAAGTTCCAAATTAGTTTAACTTGGTTACTCAAAGCCTTTTTCAGCGTGAGTAGGAAATACAGAAAGTGGTATTCTTGTAGCTGTCCCAGTCCATATTGTACCAAGAACCTCAACCAGAATATCGTCCTTACTTTTATTTCACACCAAGGGCTTTGTCCGACTCCTCTCTCAAGAGTTGGAGTCTAAAATGCGGTCGCGCTTGGGAGATGCAGTGTGTCATGTTCAAACACAAACCAAGGGCAGCTCCTGAAGGAACGTGAGCTTTCTGTGCTCAGTAAACAACCCCTGGCATTATAGAGAGGGAAATGCGAGAGAGAGAGATGGAAATGGGGCCCCTGGGAGCCAAGGAAGAAGTCCCAGTCCATGGAAAGACCGGCCCCAGCCAGGGAGAGAGCTGGACAACATACTGAACCAAACGTAGACTCAGCCTTTATCGGGACTTCTGGGTTCATTATCAGTAGACAGAAGCCATGTATGTCTTGGGTCTTTATTAAAAGACTTGCTGGACCGTCCTGAGCATCTGATGCGTGTGCACAATGGTGACTGGGTTACAGGCCGACTCTGACAGAGCAGGACACAGTTATCTCGGATGAGGAGCGAGGGTCACCATGAAACAGAAACGTGTATCTCCATGATTTACTGGTGCTTGGGATCTGCTCCCCTGGCCAGCTCTGTGTTACCACTTGGAGGAACTGGGATGGTTTTAATTGCTTCCTGCTAGTAGTTATCAGCACGGGAGAAGCGGAAAGGGGGTTTCGGCCAAAGCACTCTGTCTTTCGTGCTCTGTCTTTTTAATAAAGAGCTTGTTCACAGAATCGGGTTTTCCACGGGGGACGCGTAGCAATGCTCCTCGATATTTTAGGATGTTTCGGGGGGGCGGGTACCTCACTTGGGAAAAAAGCGTGATCTGTGAAAATAAACCTTTGTTTGGAAGGCTTCTCTGAAGTCATCGGCTTTGGGTTTCAAGAGGCCACAATGCAATCGTTGCCAGGCTTACGGAAAGCGTGTTCGTTGCTAGCCCCCGGGGTCACGGGAGCCTTCTGACCCCTGGCTGCGTTGGGCTGTGACGGTGGCCCCCGGCAGGGGTAAGAGCTGAGAATGCTGTGTTTGCAGCAGAAGCTTCCTTGACGCAGCAGGAGCGTCACAGCCGCTTCAGCGAGCCCCGCAGGCTCTGTGCGCACCAGAGGCGGCCGGACGGATCTGCAGGCGTATGCTGGCTGGGCTTCTCCGCAGGCTCCGGGGGCGAGCACAGAAAGCAAAGCTTGAAGAGGAGCTATGCACACGTCTGCCCGGGAAGTGTCGCCGGCCCCGGACGTGGGAGCACATTCCTGTGCTCACCAGCGGACACCAGATGACCACAGGGTTTGATCTCTGCCCCTGCGGCTCACCCCGGCCGCTCCAAACCCTGGGGCCGAATGGCTGCTGCTGAGGTTTCCCCTGGGGCTCCGGGTTCCTGAGCAGAGGGATCGAAGCAGGGAACGCGGCCAGAAGGCCCTGTTCCCTGTTTTTGCACAATCCTCGGTACCAGCAAGAAAGGGCTGCGGGGCTGCGGCGGGGGGGTGGCGGAGAGATGGCAAGACGGTACTTCCTTCGGGAGGGAAAATGTCAATGTATTCAGCACACATAACCCCCACATACTATTAACATTCACCAAGTGTGAATTCAAACAAGTCACCAAAATTAGATGGGAAGGGATCTGAAATGTCACTTTCACACATGCCGCGCTTGGAGAGCTGTGACAAATTGGCTTCCCGTGGATCCGGGCCGTCAAAACAGGCTTGGGACGTTCAGGGTCTAATCACCAATTAAAATCAGCAAACACAGCGGCTTTGCGCAGGCCCTGGGAAATCCATTTCCTTCTTGGGAATGAAGAGGGCCCCGGTCCAGCTCTTTTTCATCTGACAAAAAATGAGGAGGAATTGCTGGCCATCTCCCTACCGCTAAAGGAGGTCAGAGCAGGAAAGGCAGGTGGGCTCACTCCGTCTGCCCAGTCTGCCCAGGAAGGCAGGAAAAGCTCTGGCGGGGCCAGAGCCGCTGGGGGCGGGGCCAGAGCCACTGGGGGCGGGGCCAGAGCCGCTGGGGGCGGGGCCAGAGCCGCTGGGGGCGGGGCCTGGAGGGCAGGTGAGCCTTGGGTCCACAGAACACAGACTTCTCTCTGTTTCCCAAACTGTCGTTCCCTCGCTTGGGGTGGCGAGTGAGATCTCAGGGGTCACACTCACACAAACACACACGTATGCAAATTTAGCATTCCCATCAGCGTATTTCAAGCCGTAACAAATATTTTATTATGGAAAGTTTTTAAGTCTACGCTAACTTCGTAAGAATCCCACAGTGAGAAACCCAGGTAGGCACCGGCTGGCTTCTACCGTTATTTTCTTAACTTGCTGTATCACCTATCAATCCATTTGCCTGTCTCTCTACGGGTCTTATCCATTACCCTGATTTTCTGAATGCGTTTCAAAGTAAATTGCAGACACGTCTCCCTAAGTACTTCAGCGTCCGTGTTCACTTCACTAAAATTCAAAATCTGTGCCCAGGTTTTATTTGTTGCTGTTGTGGTGGTGGTAAAATGTATAGGCGAAGAAATACATAAATCTTAAGTGTATATTTGCTGTTTTGACAAATGCATGCACCTATGTTATGCAAACACCTATCGTGACAGAGACGATTACTGTGGCCTTTCTGCTTCTTCCCCGTCAATCTTGGCCAGCCCCCCACCCTACCATGACTCCCAGAGGCAGACACCTTCCGTACCTACCCTGATTTTCCACCACATACCTCGCCCCACCGTGTATGATGTGTGTACTCTTTGCATCTGTGTACTTCATTCTGTGTAATATGTTTGCAGTCATCCGTGTTGCCGTGCATGTGGATAATTCCTTCCTTTTTATCACGGACAAGTATTCCACTGAATAAATGGACAGCAGCCTGTTTATCCACTCCCCTCTGGATTGATACCTGGACAGTTTCAAAGTTGTGCCTATTATGAATAAAGCAGCTTACAATATTCTTGTATACGTTTTCCTTGTGTGTGTGCATGTATTTAGGCCTATATGTTTTCATCTCTCGTAGGTAAATACTACCCAGGTGTGGGATTGCTGGGTCAGAAAGTAGATGTATGTTGATTTTCTAAGAAACGGGGGCGCCTGGGTGGCTCAGTCGGTTGAGCACCCGACTTTGGCTCAGGTCATGATCTCACGGTTTGTGGGTTCGAGCCCTGTGTCAGGCTCTGTGCTGACAGCTCAGAGCCTGGAGCCCACTTCAGATTCTGCCTCTCTCTCCATCTCTGTCTCTCCCAAAAGTAAATAAACATTAAAAAAATTTTTTTAATTTTAATTTTACAAGGACCAAACCTATAAGCCACATGTCCTTGAATTATTTTAGTGTTTCAGCAGTATTAGCTGTGTTTTCCCACCTATTCAGATTCTTTCCGGTGAATCTTTGTCAACAGTTTCTTTTAAATACAAATCAATAAATTCCAAAAAAAAAAAAAAAAAAAAAAAAACTTTAAAAAATAAATAAGTAATAGAAGGGAACAACAGCAAAATGACCAGACTTGCTCCTAGGAAATTTTTTTCCTTCTGTGAGTTCATAGGGTTCCTTATTATTAAAGTCCGTCCGAATCAGAGGTTCTTTTAGAAAAATTTGGGGAGTAAAAATCTTTTTATAAACTCTACCAAAGGATGACATACGTACACACCCGCGTCGCGGGCCTCCGGCTGGAGAAGCAGCATGGCCCGCGCCAGGGCGGCCCCGGGAGATGGGCCACATGGGGCATGATGAAACTTACAAGTGCCAAGACAAGTGGAGGCCCCGCCGAGCTCACCGGGGCATCCCACCGAACACTTAAGGGATGCCCCCGCAACAGTCAAGGCAGACTCCCCCATTAGAGGCCCTACTGTCCTCTCCCGGGGCTGTCTCGACCCCACACCTCCTCCGGCACCACTCCGGCCGCGTGGATTTCTCTTCCATAGTCTCTCTCCCAACGCCGCGCGGCTTGCACCCGTCATCCTGCAAGGGGAAGCCGTCGCTTTAGCTAAAAGTCATCACCGAGTCTCCCTCCGAGCGTCCTGGGGGCACGGTGGGGGGCTGGGGGAGCCCCACGGAATAGAGCAGCCCCCGGCCTCCGCTGGGCCGGCTGAAACGCGAGAGGCCAGGAGACAAGCTGCGTCACTCCGGACGTGGGGCTACTTGCGCCTGGTGCGGATGGTGTGTGAATCAGAGTAACGGCAGCTACGCGCCAGGGCTGTTCTGGGGCCGGAAGGGGAAGGGCTTGCAGGCAGGAAGGGGGCTCGAGTTCCGGGGGGCACGGGACAAGGCCTTCCCGGTTTCCGCCCTGAGCAGGAAGGGTCGCTTCCCCCCCCAGCCTTGTCAGCCGAAGCACCGAAGGTCACCGAAGGTCAGCGGTGTCGCAGGAGCCCCGCAGACCCAGATGCCCCCCCCGCCCCCCACTCTGGGTTCCAGGCCCGCGGCCCCCCGTCGGGATGAAGGCAGCAAGTGGCCTGTGCGGGGGGCGCGCTGTCATCTCGAAACCAGTCTAATTGTGAGCACGGCAATGAGAGCAAACTTCGGACAGTGCATCCGAACACAGGAGGAGGATAAGCTACTGCTGCTGTTTCTGGTTTTTGGCACAGGACACACGGCCCCAGTCGGACCCCACGTGGAAATGAAAAGGTAGTGGGGGTCATGGGAGGCTGGAAGTCATTTAGCAAACAGTAGATGAGTAAAAATTTGGACGCATCAGAAGAGAGTCAATGGCCCAGGCTCTTCTTCTCTTGAAAGGTACTTGAACGAGGGGCGCCTGGGTGGCTCCGTCCCTTAAGCGTCGGACTCTTGCTTTCAGCTCAGGTCATGATCTCACGGTTGGTGAGTTCGAGCCCCACGACGGGCTCTGCGCTGACCGTGCGGACCCTCCTGGGGATTCTGCCGCTTTCTCGCTCTCTCAAAATAAATAAACAAATAAAAGCATAAAAAAATAAAGATACTTAGATTAATTGGGCATTAAACTGTATACCAGTATTTTTGAAGTTCATCCGTCAGGCCATGGTTGGCATGGTTTTCCCTCATTTGTCCTATTATTTAATTAATTAGCATTTTTCTTTCAACGAGTCCGTTTAAAAATGGCTTTGGCCTCTGGGGCGCCTGGATGGCTCAGTCGGTTGATCTTCCAGCTTCTCCTCAGGTCATGATCTTCATGTTCATGAGTTCGAGCCCCGCGTCGGGCTCTGTGCTGACAGCTCGGAGCCTGGAGCCTGCCTCGGATTCCGTGTCTCCCTTTCTCTCTGCCCCTCCCCCGCTCGCTCTCTCCCTCTCTGTTTCTCTCTCAAAAATAAATAAAGCACTTAAAAATTTTTTTACATGACTTTAGCCTTCCTCTTTGATTTCCAACCCTAATTCGCACCAAAGCTAGTCCGTAACTGTCAACTTGGAAACCCATCACGCTTTGCAATGTATTTTCTCCTGGTGTCTCTGCAGAGAGTGGATCGCTCCCAGCCAATCTCACTCTCCTCGTGCTCCTGCCCAGAAGGCTGTGGAATCACTCATGCCTCCTGTTTCTCTCCCATCCTTCGCAGCCCGCCAGGAAATCCTGTTGCCTCCACCTTCCGACACACCCTTACTGTGACCGACCGCTTCCATCATCTCCGCCTCCAGCCCCTGGTCCGAGCCTCTGGCTTGGGGGTGGGCGGGAGCCTCTCCATCCGCCTCACTGCCCCTCAACCCGCCCCTCTGCAGCGTGTGGTCACCCAGGAACCCGGGTGACAGGTACGCGAGAAAGCTTTCCAAGGCTCAGATCGTGCGGCTGCTCTGCCCGTCAGCGTCTCACTGCTTCTCACCGAAGTCAGCGCACCGCCAAGCATCCTCGAGCCCTTCCCGCCCGCCACCCCTGCTGGTCCACTCCGCACACCTTGGCCCCGTTGCCACTGCTCCAGTCTTGGTCTCGCGGCTCAGGCCACCCGGGCCAGTTTGTCCTCCTTCAACCCATCCACCGCACTCTCGTCGGGGGAGACCTTTATCACTGGCCTTCCCTTCCCCAGGAATGCGCTCCCTCGGGCAGAAACAAGGCTTGTTCTTTCTCGCACTTCCTTCAGGTGTCTGTTGGACTGTCACGCTATCAGAGGACTTCTTTGATTCTATCACGCAGAACAACATTCTCGCACCTCTTATTCTGCCTTCGTCTTCTTCCTCTTCGCACGCATGACCTAACAGATGACATTTATTTTTTGTTTGTCTCCTTCCATGTAGAACGGGGGTCTCATGAGAAGATGGGCTTTGTTTGGGTCCAAAAGAGTATGGTTGCCAGACGGTTGGCATTCAGTAGATACGTGAGAATAAATATTGGGTTGGATAAATACCACCTGATCATTACGGTCAAGATTCTGGTGCCCAGAGAGAGCGAAACCAGGTGGAGAGCACCTGCCTTCCCCATCTCCCGCTCGTCCACCCCACAGTTCTAGAAGGCTTCGTGTTACGTGCTCAGTATTCTTATTGATCAACGTGTTCACTCATTATTATGTAAAGTGCTACAAAGAGCGACTGGACAACTCCCAATTAAAAAATAAATAACCCAAGACCAGAATTCTAAAGGATCGAACAACCCAGAGATCTAAATGGGAGGACGGTAGATAAAGCTTCTGGAAAAATATAGACCGTGTGTTGGGCCCCGAAGAAGGGCGTTCCAGTTATGTTTGCTTCATACCACACTACTCCAAGCATAGTGGCTTCAAGTGACAGGTGTCTGATTGTGGCTGATAGTTTTGTGGGTCAGGAATCCGGGCAGAACTTGGCTGGGAGACACTGCTCCTCCGAGTGGCATTGGTGATCCTCATTGGATCCTGCTGGTGGACGGACTGCTTTGGAGTCCGACCCTGATTCACTTGTCTATCTGGCGCCTCCATGCGGGTAGCTGAAAGGAGACCATTCAGAACTGTGACCAAAGCATCTACGTGTGGTCCCTGCTGCGTAGTAGCTTCAGGATTTCCAGACTTCTTCAGAAGCTTCTCCAGAAGCGACCCAGGCTTCTGTTAAAGACAAGACAACAGGTCCAAAATGGAGTCACTTATGCTAAGCCCCACACCACCAAACTCAGACTTCATTACATTTTTGGCACTCCAAGAAAGGAATCTTAAACCAGTCAATCGGGAATCACCTAATCAGCACTAGTTAAATCATCTGCCTGAGAGACCCCTGCCCTCCCCTAAAGGAAAGTAACCTTGCAATAACCAACCTGCTTTCTCCCCCCCAACCCCAGCATAACTGTCTTGTCCTGCTCCCTGCTGCCTATAAAAGGCATCCATTTTGCACAGCTCCTCGAAGCCCCTTCCTGTCTGTATTGGGGTGCCGCCCAATACACGAATCATTGAATAAAGCCAGGAAGATCTTTAAAACGGACTCAGTTGGATTTTGTTATTTTAACAGACCCAAGGGCAAGTGCTCCAGGAAATGGAGAATTGACACGAGGCTTTTGTGACCCAGCCTCAGAAGTCACACGGCACAGATTCCATGTCCTCTGTTGTCATCACGGGCAGTCATAAACCCACCGAGTCTTGGGTTTGGGGGATGACACAGATCCCCTCTATTCCACAGACGGAGTGTCAAAGAATTTGCAGCCTTGTTTTTGAACTCAGGGAGGTATGACTCAGTTAACCGGGGAGTAGGTGAGAAGGTATTTTGAGGATAAAAGTTTGAGCAGGGGTGGGATAGGACAGGTGCATTTAGGAGCCATAAACAGGCCCAGGTGCCCAGCATGACCAGGAGAATGTCAAAGGCCAGGTCAAGGGCAGAGGCCTCGGGCTGGGTGGGTTTGAATACCCCGTGAAGGAGTCTAGCCTTTGCTCTGCAGACAAGCTGTGTTTGAACTGTGTTGCTCACATACCCCGAAGGGAATTTTGAAAGAAAGTGTTCGGCTTCGCATCCATCCCCACCCATGATTTAAAAGTAATCGCAAAGGTCAGCAGCTCTGTGTGGTCATTCAGGCTGACGGAGGCTTTCTACCTACTTCTTCCTGCAACATCCAGGGTCACTGCGGGCATCTCCCTCCGAGACCGCGCGGGAGCCTGGAGAAGCACGCGGGGGGGCCAAGGCCGGCGTTGGTGCCTGTCACTTCCGCTCACGCCCCAGTGGCCGGACCTCAGCGAATGGCCACTCCAGACCGCACAGGACGCCCGGAAGAAGCGAGGAGCACAGATGTGGCGGGAGAGCTAGGAGCCCTCCCTACAGGGCATGTATACAGCGTTCTGCACACTGACTGCTGCTGTTGCTTACACGGTCTGTCTCATTACGCACTCAGCCTGCAGGCCGTGCTCTGTGCACGGACGCATGTGACTCCCCGAGCGTCAGCTCACAGGTCCCCCAGGTAGATGCGCTTCAGGCGCAGGAGGCCCCGCAGCCTCGGGGCCCAGTTAGGAGGTGAGACATCGCTGCGGGCGGCTCGGCCACTGCAGGCAGGGGGCTGCCGAGGGGGCCTGGGCCGAGTCGGGCCGCAGATCCCCGCGCGGCTGTCCGGCTGTCTCCGGGCGCCTTCAACGGCCCATCCCCAGCCGCTCGCTCCTCCCTGCCTTGCAGCCAACTCCTCCATGAGCCCCAGGGTGGATTGTGCTGCGCCTGAAGAAAAGCAGGGCTTTGCCCTGGGCTCGGAGGCAGGCTTCGCCCCTCCGGCTTCTAGGAAGCGGCCCCGGTTTTCAGAATCCTGGGCACCTGTGCTTCCTGTCATGGAGACAACGGACGGACGGCATGTCGTGCCCTTGAGGGGCCTGATCAGACGCGAGAGGTCTTTGCCTTCTCTTCCCTGCCGCCGATACCGGGGCCCCAAAGGTTGGAAGAGTGGATTTCCACCCCCCCCCCTCGCGGGGGCCCCAGAAACCACGCAGTCTAAAGCAGGCTGTACTGCAGGCAGCCGATGCTCCGTTTTTTGGCCGGGCACGGTGTGGACGCTGCTGCGTTTGCTGCCCTGAGCTACCAGGGCGGTTGGGTGTAATCAGTCTCTCCAGTGACACCCTTTCCAGACCAGCGAGGTGGCCCCTCTGCGCGGAGCCTGACTCCTCCGCCGGCAGTGACCCTGCCCCACGTCTCTGGGTGGATTTGTCCCCCGACGTCTCCTCGCGGCGCGGCGTAGGGGACCCGGTGGAGGAAAGGGTGTCCTTTTCCACATCAAACGCGGGAGGCAGGTATGTCTGAGAAGACGAACGCCTCCTTCCCACGCTGTGTCCGTGCAGGGTGCCTGGGGACGGGCTCCAGGTGTGACCTTGGGAGGCCCAGGCAGGGTTTTTCCACAAGCAGGCTCAGCTGGGGCGCGTCCTGCCCGGTGCGTGAGTCAGCACACAAGTAGTTAAGTTGGAGAGCCTTGGCTTCCCCGGGCTGGCGCATTCAGCCTCCAGGAGTCAGCAAGCGGCAGTGCTCATGAGAGCGAGGGCCGGGGACACCCAAGCGCCCTGGCACTCGGGCTCGCGACGGGGACCCGCCTGCCTCTCTGAACAGCCAGCTGCCGCCGCAGGTACGTAGCTGGGCTTGGATGGATGGTGCTTTGTTGTCTCCCCCGAGGACAGAGAGCCACGGTTGCTCGCATTTGCACACAGGCTCCCTTGACACTGAGAAGAAACAGATGTTTATTAGCCTCCTGAATAATATGACTTATTAAAATAAGGGACAGGGGTGGGGGGGGGCGGAGAGAGGGGAGAGACGCTTCCTCTCCCCGTGCGTTTCCCTCGCAAAGGCGGCTTTTCTTAATTCTGTGTGCATTCCAGGGCTGTGTGCGCTCAGGTCATTTGAATGTCACGATCACAGGGGGAATTCGAAAGATGGCCTTTCGCTGTCCTTTCCGTGAATCTTCAGATCCGCGTTCAGAGAGCTGGATTCGGTCTGAAGAGTTGTGTTGCCGAATCGGGGAAGTCAAGCGGCGGGAACTCACTTTCCTACCCCGTTTTCGACAGTGAGATTCGAATCCTTAGTCTTCAGAAGCAAACTTCTTCAGATTTCGCACATAGCTGCAGGATGTCAGACGTGGTGTTTTTCTGGCTCACAGCCGGAGGCCTCCTGGCTCGGATACGTAGGGTGACCTGAGTTAACTTTTCGAATCCCAGTTCTGTTGTTGTTGTTGTTGTTGTTGTTGTTGTTGAATTGTCAACTTAGCTACCATACGGTGTCGTCTTGGCTTCGGGAGTAGATGCCCGTGGTCATCGCTTACATACGACCCCCGGAGTTGATCCCAACAAGTGCTGTCCTCCATGCCCGTCCCCCGTTTCCGCCACCCCCCGCAACCCTCAGTGGGTTGTCCGTATTTAAGAGTCTCTTATGGTGTGGTCTCCCTCTGTGTATCTAATTTTTCCTTCCCTTCCCCTCTTCTTGTAATGAGTCTGCTCAACTTGGTCATCCCGGCCTTCTCGTCCTTTTGGAGGACTCTTCTTTATACGAGCCGTTGAAGAATGTCTGAAATTCTGAGTGGATTGGAACTATCCTCAAAAACTCGGACTTGATGGAATTTCCAAGGATATAGGGACAGTAGCAAAGCCTGTTTGGATCTCATCCCATCTCTAATCTTTTTATTTTTTTTAAGCTAGATGACCAGTTTATTATAAAAGGGTGTAATTCAGGAACAGCCAGATAGAAAAGATACATAGGGCCAGGCAGGTATGAGGAAGGGGCCCAGAGCCTCCCCGCCCTCTCCAGGGACACCATTGCAGCGAATCTCCACGTGTCTCCCAACCTAGACCCTAGAAGCCCGTCCTTTTTGGGTTTCTACGGAGGCCACATTGCAGAGGCGTGGTTGATTCAGTCCTCAGCCCGTCTCTGTTTTGTCACGGCCACATCAGCCACCAATAACTGACATCTGTGGCATTGATGATCAGGGTGATGTCCTGCAAAAGGATGTGAATTCGAGTCCCACGTGCGTAACTTACTGGCTCTTCGAAATACCTGGAGCCTCACCTGCTTCGTTTGTAAAATTGGGATCCTGTGTGTAAATGTGGTGCTGGTCACAGAGAGAGAAATAGGATGGGCTCTGACACCAAAGCTTCCAGTGGAGAGAGAGACATTCATGAAACCGTAGGTACCAGAATGGAGGAGTGTGTAAAGTGTGAGAGGAAGAAATGGGTTAAGCCATGAGCTCCAGCTGGGGGATCACTGGATTCTCGGTAGGAGGCTGAGGAGAGGCGTGGCCCCCAACCCCGTCCCCTTTGCCAAAAGGAAACCGTTTGTGATGTGAGGTGACACCTAGAAGGCTTGTCTCATTGGCTAAAGAACAGACATCGGTAGCTGGTTTTACACGTTCTTCCAAATGGGCACCTTTCAAAGCCTTCGGCAGGGAGAATGTCGCCAGCCTCCTCCTTCTTTCTCTTCCTCTCACAGAAAGGAGTGCCCCTTCTTTCTACTCCCGCTCCAAGGTCAACGGTAGATAAGAGAAACGGAGAGCTCACCAGATCTCTAGCGCAAATGCATCATTGAGAGGGAACTAATCTGGCTAATCTGGACCGTCGTCTCTCAGGGCAGGTTCCAGAAGTTCTAGCAGAACCAGGGTGGAATGGGTGTGTTTGAAAAAAAAAAAATGCTCATAAAACCTTTGAGGTAATGAGTTATCCAGTCTTAGGATCAAGACTCTTAAACAGGAGGTGAAGAGCCACTTCCTATCACCGGACTTGAATGTCAAGGGTCACCCTAAAGGGAAAGAACTCTGATACCCAGACCTCCTGCAGCGGGGCACACTTGGGCTGTGACTCTAAGTAGTCCCCCTCCCCAATTTTCCCATCTAGCACGTGGGAATCTGTCCCAAATTTCTCCAGAACACTGGAAACCAGAAACTGTTGTGTCCATGGTCATGAGGCTTCTCCTCACACCTCACTGAGGACAGCTTCAGTGACCTTATGACGCTCGAGAAGGAGGAAGAAGGTGGTCAGGGGTTAGTCATCCATCACTAGATTCTGGCAGGCGGTGAAGCCACAAGAGGGCAGTGCAGAGAATAGCGCTGATGACCGTGAAGGAGAATTTGAATGTCTGCTGACGAGCTTCTTAGGGTCCTGCCAAGAAATGAGGTCCCTGAGGCCCTCCGAGAATCTTCTGCAACTGTTTTCCGTATTGTTTTTCTTTACTGCTACCCACATGTCTTTGTTGCTCTTGCAGACTGGCCTGGTCTGGGAGGAGCAGCTAACAGAAAGGAAAACAGCAAAGTGTATTTGTGATACAGAACACAGCAGTGTGTACCCGTTGGATATGGTTTCGGCAGCCGTCTGGAATATCCAGTCTCAATTCCTGCTCCCCATTGCCTCCCTAGCTCCAGGGACAACATTGTTATCTTAGACTATGCTTATGAAATGTCTCATTCAGGGCTTAGAAGGTGGTTTGTGTCGTGACAACAGTGGGGTAAGGAAAGTTCACATTGGTGCGTTGGCGCCAGCTGTATATACTTCCAGTGTTTTCCTCGGGGGGCCTGAAATCAACCATGGTGGGAGCGTTCACGTACACACCGGTACAGCACGCCGGGGCTGTCTATGCCTGGAGAGCCAGTTGTTAAACGGGTAGCAACCCACCACTCCCAGGACATGTCACAGAAAATTCTGTGACAAAGAGATGAGATGCTGCCTTAAGACATTAAGAGGGAAAAAAATTGCCTTTGGGAGAAACTATTTTGTATTGTTAAAGAACACATGATAGACCCACGATCAGGTTTACTTAGTGGCAAAACTCTACAAGTTCGAAAACGAGGAGCATTCTGGCCAGGTCACCTTTCCAGGGAATGCTATCACTTTTTCTAGATGTTCAGACCCCTGAACTATGTTGATGGAGACACATAATGCCATCTTTATGTTACTATGTTCATAAGGGGAAGAATTTATAAGTGAACCTTTGCAGCTGACGTTTAAGAGTACTCTAATCCTTTTCCAGCTCATTTACTATTTGGGTTAATACGAGTAGGAACAAGAAATTTTCCAAACTCTAAGGTGGAAGATTGTTTGTTGAAGTGCGTCTCCCTAACCTCACAGCCACGGAGACGGAGTATGACCAGCACCCCACATAGATGAACTCTGGGGCCAAGATGACTTTAGATCTTCTTAGAGAGTGGGGGCACTTCGGAGAGCTCCCTCTCTGGGAGCATTCATTCATTGATAGGTCCTTGAAGTTCCTCATCTGATGATGCAAAACCAAAGGAAACTTTCCGTCTAGAAAATGAGAACTCCCTGTGGATGAAACTGACATATAAGAGGAATTATTCATGAGCCCTTAATAAGCGTCTGTGCTAAACAAATAAAGGGCACCGTGAAGCAGATTTACTCATCCAGTCCGCCTGACATGTACTTCTTAGTGAACCCTCACAACCACAGGAAGAGGTAGTTGTGAGTATTCTCTCCAATTCAAAGATGAGGAAATTGATGTATCAAGTTAAGTGACTTCTTCCAGTGAGGGCATTGCTGGGATTTGACCTCAAGAAATCTCCGTCTAGAGGGGCGCCTGGGCGGCTCAGTCAGTGAAGCGTCCAACTTCAGCTCAGGTCATGATCTCACGGTTCGTGGGTTCGAGCCCCACATCGGGCTCTGTGCTGACAGCTCGGAGCAGGGAGCCTGCTTCAGATCCTGTCTCCCTCTCCCTCTGCCCCTCCCCCGCTCATTTCCTCTGTCTCTTTTTCTCTCTCAAAAATAAATACTAAAAAAAAAGACAATCTTGATCTAGAACCCTTCCTCTTTTTTTTTTTTTAATTTTTTTTAACGTTTATTTATTTTTGAGACAGATAGAGACAGAGCATGAACGGGGGAGGGTCAGAGAGAAGGAGACACAGAATCTGAAACAGGCTCCAGGCTCTGAGCCGTCAGCCCAGAGCCCGACGCGGGGCTCAAACTCACAGACCGCGAGATCGTGACCTGGCTGAAGTCGGATGCTTAACCGACTGAGCCACCCAGGCGCCCCTAGAACCCTTCCTCTTAAGCCACCATTGTTTACCATCTCCCTGCAAGGTACGTGAGTAGAAATTTAGCTCCTCTCCTCGGAACATGGGCCTCCACTTTTGTTGCATGAAAAACGATCCCGATTCAGACGTCGCAGAACAATGGCTGTCAAAATTGGATCAAGTTTTCCGCGTTTCGTTGAGCCGGCGCTGCCTGCATCACAAAGCAGTGGTTGAAGAACGGAGCGGGGAAGTTCGGGCTTCGACGGGCACAGCCACGGCCAGGATACAGGAGTGCTTCTTTCCAGCTGTTTCTCCCGCGAAAGAAAGACAAAACCCTTCCACCGCCAATGTTTCACCTCTCTCCGGCTTCCGGGTTCCAGCAGGAATCTCGAACAAGGTCGTGATAGTCCAAGAAGAAACAAGAAGCGTGTTTCTCTCCCACACGCGCTCTTTCGACGTTGCTGGAAGCTTGGAAGAAACGCTATGTTCGTGAAGTTTTGGTTTGGTGTTAGAGTTACGAGCGTCGGCCTTAGCCTTCGTCCTGATGGCTTTTGGGCCTTGTGTTTATACCCAGAACTCACACCGAACCCACTTCCTTCTCCACCGCACAATCAGTTGATTTCCCCAAGTTTCTTCTTTTGGCACATGGCACCATGATTCTCTCCCGCCCTTCAAAAATTGGACTGACGCTTGGTCTTCCCTCTTCTCCTTTTCCCATGTCGACCTGGTGGCAACTCCTAGTGGGATAATCAACGCTTCTCTGATACCTTCCTCCTTTCTGTTCCCACTGTCACCCCCACAGACCACCTAAGCTCCGCTTCCCCTCCCCCCCAAATGGGGTCTCAACTCTTCAATGGCTGCCTGTCTCAGCTCCAACTTCTACAGCATTAGAGCACTAAGCAGGGACACATTTGGAGGGCCTCAAGAAGTGCTGCGGTCAGTTAGTGATGTTGGCCATGCCTGGGGATGGGAAATAAGCATTGTCTGTTAGCCCCACCTGCTCCTTTATGTTTGCAAAAATGCAGGTCTCTTCACGTGTTTATCTCACTCAAACACATTCGGGGACCCTTTCCTGCGTTCACTCAGTTAAGATTCCCCAACCTGGCATTTTAGAACATTTGAGAACATCCAGTAACTTATCCCTCAGCTGTAGATTTTATTGCCCCCTGACAAAGCCTACATCAGTGGGTCTCAGGCTCAGGGTCACAATGGACCAGCGGGCGACAGGGGGTGGGGTTACATCCAGAGTGCCAGCCACCTTCCGTAACACTGTATCCTGTCCTCACTCTGACATATTGGGGTACGGATGTGGGAGTGTCACATATGAAGAGCACCTTTCAGAAGGTTAAGGGAGAAAACGATTGAGGACTGCTGCCTCAGTTTACCCAAACCACGCTCTCTGCTGTTGTATATATTTGGGACTTTCCTTCCCCTGCGCTGACGCTCCAGCATCCACACCTCTCCCTGGCCAAATCTGGTTTCTTCTTCAAAGTTTGGCTTCAATTCCATCTTGTTCATGAAGCCCGCCTTGATTTTTCAAACTAGAGAGGATCTCTCCTTTCTGCAAGCCTCCAGAGCATCTTATGTAAGATGCTTACGTTCAACCTTGCGTTATGTTTACTTGGCATCTGTCTTGTATTCCCTGCAAAATCCAAGAGAATGATTTAAAACATCTTTGTATTTCACCGGGCCACATACCTGGTAGGACCTCCACGAACTGGCCTCTTCTCGCCACCCTTGTCCTGTCTTTCCTCGGTGTCCCCCCTTTGCCTTCTCTGCTCTCGAAACAGCAGACGACCCGGAGTTTCCCAGAAGGCAGCTTTGCACGTGCCTTCTTATAGGTGAAGTCGATGGCCCGGATGACCACAGTTCTCCACCCCTCCCTGAACCCACGCCTTCTGCAGCATGAGACGTGGAGACCATTTCTCCTCCCCCTGAATCTGGGCTGGCCCCGCGACGTGCTGTGGGCAGTACAAGGCAGCAGAAGTTACAAGGCGCCAGTTCTGAGCCTGGCCCTCAAAGACTTGCAGGTTTCCACTCGTTTTCTTGGACAGTTGCCTAGCTGCCACTCACACAAACCTGGGCCAGCTTGCAGGAGAATGAGAGACCGCATGGAACAGAGATGAGCCATCTGGCACAGGCCATCCTTAAACTGGCAGGTCCAGGGGAGGGCCAGAGAGAGACACACACACGGAATCCGAAGCAGGCTCCAGGCCCTGAGCTGTCGGCACAGAGCTTGACGCAGGGCTCGAACCCACGAACCGCGAGATCATGACCTGAGCCGATTAGAAGCTTAACCGACTGAGCCCCCAGGCGCCTCTCAAGGAATATATTTAAATGAGGGAAGCAATGGATTAAATCAGAGGCTGTAACAAGCCTGCATATGTTCAATTTGTCTCGCATAGTGTAAGTAGTGAGGTATTTTTTTTTTTTAAATGGTTTGCCTAGGGGCGCCTGGGTGGCTCAGTCGGTTAAGCGTCCCACTGGCTCAGGTCATGCTCTCCCGGTTTGTGGGTTTGAGCCCCGCGTCGGGCTCTGTGCCGGCAGCTTGAAACCTGGAGCCTCCTTCGGATTCTGCGTCTCCCTCCTTCTCTGCCCCTCCCTCTCTCTCTCTCTCTCTCTTGAAAATAAACATTAAAAAAATTTTTTGTAATGGTTTGCCTACATTTGAAAATCAAGAAATTTAAGGTAAGCCCCATATTACTAACTTTCCGCCAAAAAAAAAAAAAAAAAAAAAAATCCATCAACCTTGGGCCTTCGTTTCCTCATGGCACCAGTGAGTGGGGACTCCCCTTTAGATGAGCACACTCTTCTGGCTGTGACAATCCTCAGTGATCCCTGCCTGTCGGCTTCTCGATACACATTGTCATTTGTCATCATGTCTGCACTTGTGCTGCATCCGTGGCTTTCACTCCGTGGTTTACCTGCTGTGAAACCCTGAGCACTTAGGAGAGAGCTGCTGATAACTGGGTCCCCTCGCCTCCTTCTGCCTGTAGCATGGGTGTGATGGAGACAGATTCTCTCCCCCTGGGCAAGATTTTAAGTGCCGCTCATATCTCATCTTCCTCCTCTACT
The DNA here is from genome assembly GCF_018350155.1 of Leopardus geoffroyi. Lineage (NCBI taxonomy): Eukaryota > Metazoa > Chordata > Mammalia > Carnivora > Felidae > Leopardus > Leopardus geoffroyi. Next base: position 6,674,185 of record NC_059334.1, on the reverse strand, counting down.
AATTGAATTTTTTTCTCCCTCCAAAGGGTTTTCAGGGATAATTTGGCTTACAACCTGCCGAAACTAGAGCAGCACATTTTCTTTCATCTCACAATTCAGTTTCATTACGGCAGGAACCATGGAGAAAGAGTCACCCAGCAGGGACGGCAGGCCGGTGAGGAGGATCGTGCCAGTTTTCTGAGGTTTTTCCCCTTCATAACGTTATTTTTTACATGTGTGTTTATTTTTGAAAGAGAGGGAGACAGAGCGTGAGCGGGGGAGGGGCAGAGAGAGGGGGAGACACAGAATCAGAAGCAGGCTCCAGGCTCTGAGCTGTCGGCACAGAGCCCCACGTGGGGCTCGAGCTCGTGAACTCAAGATCATAGCCTGAGCCGAAGCCAGACGCTTAACCGACGGAGCCACCCAAGGCGCCCCTATGTTTTTCCCCTTTGACGGTGCTCACAAGGGTCTATGTACAACCTGCTATCTGTGGTCTGTCTCTTTCAGGATGGACTGCAGAGCTTTATCTGTTTATTTTTGGTCGGATGATTACTGATTCTACTGCTAAGGCTTGTAACTCATTGATGTTCAGGAAGGCACTGGTACAGGTGAACCAGCTGTTTACTCTGGCATCTGCTCCAATTGGTCGTTGCCTAGGCTGAACCCGCAGTTAAATCTTTTGAACAGATTGACTCTGGACTTAACACACTGGAACGCAAAACACGCTCCTCTCCAACGAAGCCTTTACCTTTGGACTCATTTGTGACACAACAGGCTCAGCAACTTGGTCACAGCTCTGTGCCACTTGGCTCTATCAGTTCTTTTATGTAAACACCAACTTAATTATCCAATTCAGAAGAAACTTTGTCTCTTGTGGTGCATCCAAAGTTCAGCTTGTGAGGGCATGAAAGGCAGTTCAGCCTGTTCTCCCATTAGTGAAATGAAAAAGCAAGTAGAACTCGCCTAAGTAAGTTGGTGCCTCAATATTTCTAAACGCCCCATGGGATCGGGCAACCGACTTAAGAGTTGGACCAAGATGGCCTCTGAAGTGACACATTCTGCTTCGTCGAGCTGAGAAAAGCAACGGAAACTCTATTTTTAGTAGTGGTTGTTCCTCAGTAAGGATAGGCAAGAATAGACTCGCAGAATTGACACCTGCTTTCCAGCCTACTTGGAAAATTGTTCACCCGACGTGATGTTTTCGTATCCTGTATCCATCCGTTGAAGACAATACCTTTTGATCGCCGAGGTAATACACGACCGTTGCAACAAATTTTAATACGGTTAAGCAAGATGCAGAAAATAAAAAGTTCCCTCACATCCCGGGAGTATTTCAAAATGGATTACTCTAGATCTCTCTTTGTCTCTGTCTCTCTTTGTATTTTCGATAGCTTTAAGACTTGGGAGTGCTTTCTTTTAAACCCCAAACTTAGGAAAAAAAAATAAACATCTTGAAGGGAATGTTTTCAAATCTGGTTTGCATTTCCCTGCTGTCCTAGAGATTTTAAACGAAAAGGACTCAGGCTGTCCCTCTGGCCACTGATCATTGTCATGGGCTGACCTCCCTCTCTTTTGAACGTCTTCCAATTGCTTGTCACTCTTATCACCTGTGTGCCTGCTTCTGGAAACCCGGAGTATTCCAATTTTCTGTGATTGGAAGAAAAAGAATGTTTGGTTAGAACTATATGTAAATTAAAAGTCAACAGGCTCTGCACGAGCCGAAGAGGCTCTCCTATGGTTTATTTTTTAAAAAGTTTTTATTTTTTTAAGTTTTTATTTATTATTTTGAGAGAGAAAGAGAGGAAGAGAATCCTAAACAGGGTCTGCACTGTCAGCTCAGAGCCCAACACAGGGCTCAAACTCACAAACCACAAGATCATGACCTGAGCTGGAGTTGGACGCTTAACCGACTGAGCCACCCAGGCTCCCCTCTCCTATGGTTTAAAATGCGGACTTTATTTCATAAGTTTCTGTGATCTGGAGACCTTTTATATTTATTTCCCATTTGTAACTATGTCTTAGAGTTGAGACTGCCTGAAATGTGACCTCTGAATTGAAGAGATTTTAGTATATTTTGAAATGCAACATTGAACATCTTTTCATCTACCTGTCATTTGGATGTCTTCTGTGGAAAAAATGTCCACTAGCTCTGCCCATTTAAAAAAATTTTTAGGGGCACCTGGGTGGCTCAGTTGGTTAAGTGTCCGACTCTTGATTTCGGCTCAGGTCATGATCTCGCGGTCCGTGAGTTCGAGCCCTGCGTCGGACTCTGTGCTAACAGCTCAGAGCCTGGAGCCTGCTTCGGATTCTGTGTCTCCCTCTCTCTCTGCCCCTCCCTTGCTTGCACTCTGTCTCTCTTCCTCTCTCAAGAATGAATACACGTTAAAAAAATTTTTTTAAGTTTAATTATTCTTGAGAGAGAGAGAAAGAGAGCACAAGCAGGGGAGGGGCAGAAAAAGAGGGAGAGAGAATCTCAAGCAGGGTCCAAACTGTTGGCACAGAGCCTGATGTGGGGCTTGATCTCATGAACTGTGAGATCATGACCTGAGCTGAAACCAAGAGTCAGACGCTCAATGAACAGAGTTACTCAGGTGCCCCCCTTCTGCCCATTTTTAAGTTGGTTGTCTGTTTTTTTGTTATTGAGTTATATGAGTTCTTTACATATTTTGGATATTAATCCCTTCTCTCACATATGGTGTACAAATATTCTCTCCCATTCCGTAGGTTGCCTTTTCATTTTGTTAGTGGTTTCCTTTGTTGTATGGAGGCTTTAGTCTGATGTCATCCCACTTGTGATTTCTGCTTTTGGTGCCTGGGCTTTTTGTGTCCTGTCCAAAACATCATTGCCAGGGTCCTTTCTTCTAGGAGTTTTATGGTTTCAGGTCTTATGTTTAGGTCTTTTCTCTTTTTTAATTAAAACATATGTTTTTAATGTTTATTTTTGAGAGAGAGAGCGAGAACAAACAGGGGAGGGGTAGAGAGAGAGGGAGACACAGAACCGAAAGCAGGCTCCAGGCTCTGAGCTGTCAGCACAGAGCCCAACCCAGTGTTGGAACCCACGAACTGTGAGATCATGACCTGAGCCGAAGTCAGATGCTTAACCAACTGAGCCACCCAGGCACCCCTTATGTTTAAGTCTTTAAGCCATTTTGAGTTAATTGTTGTGAATGGTGTAAGATATGGGTCACATTTAATTTAGCTGTATGTGGTTATCTAGGAATAAAACCTTTTTATTTGTGACATTTATTGGAAATGTTAATGAAAGAAATGTTAAAGAAGATTTATAATTGAGCTCAGGAGTCTTCTTCATTAACTGGTGTTAATTAGGAGGCTATGTTAATCAGGATGGGTGGGGGGGCTTGCTGTGGTAAAATCGTTGCTTAACACATAAGCATTTATCTCTTGCTTATGCAAAGCGCACTCCTGGTCTGATTAGTCTCTGAAGGAGATTTCTTTCAAGTGGTGACTCAGGGATCGGGTAGCCTATCATCTGGGACAGGCACTTATCAGGGTCACCAGAGCAGAGGAAGAGAGATCATGGAGAACCCACACCCCCTCTAATGCCTCCGCATCAAATACTTCAACCTGCAAGTGACACATATCATTGCCACTCACGGCCCAAGGATCAGTGACTGCCAGGGGGCCAGAGAGCATAACCTCCCTGTATGCCCACAAAGGAGCAAAGGACCAGATATGGACCAGTGTTTCCAGACTCCATGGCCATGACCTTAGGCAAGTACCGTAACTCACTCATCTTTTATGACGGGTTTGGACCAGATGACTCGGTGACCGTCATCCTACCACCCTGAGTCTAAATATCTGATTTCGTCTTAGCTTTGTGATTTTTACTGCTTTGTACGCACGATTTCACTGTTCCTCTAAGAATATCAGGCAACTTCCAGCAAGGGACAGATGTTTGGTTTCTTATTGGCAGTATAACCTTTGGCTATTTGTTTCACTTTTCTATAACTCTTCTTTTCCTTTTTAATTCAAATATAGAATGGGGATAGGAAGAGCGCATCTTCAAAAAATTACCGAGTAGTAAATGAGGCAACTCATGTAATGTTTTAGAACAGTGTCTGGATCATTCTAAGAGTTCAGTAGGTTCATTTCGTGTGATTTTAGTTTTATTATTATTTTTTTAATGTTTATTTTTGAGAGAGAGAGAGAGAGAGGGAGAGAGAGAGAGAGACAGAGCATGAACAGGGAAGGGGCAGAGAGAGAGGGAGACACAGAATCTGAAGCAGGCCTCAGGCTCCGAGCTGTCAGCATATAGCCCGATGCAGGGCTCGAACCCACAAACTGTGAGATCATGACCTGAGCCGAAGTCACATGCTTAACTGACTGAGCCACCCAGGTGCCCCCAGTTTTATTTTTTAAAGATGACTGTCCTTTTTGCCCTGGCTTGATAAGTGTCTACATAGTAATAACTCAGATAGATGTTGTTGTCCTTCATGCCCTGGCGTGATTAGTCAGCCCAGCCCATGCCAGTCTCTTTCGTGTACCCACACGTAAAATGGGGTCACAGACTCTACTTGTAGGTGTTCTGGGTCTTTCCCCAAGACCCTCACCTCCCGTGCACTGTGCCTCATCTGCCTTAGCACATTCATCTATCGATGGACACTTGGGCTGCTTCCATAATTCGGCAGTTCTAGATAATGCAGCAATAAACAGAAGGGTACCTATAGTCCTTTGAATTAATGTGTTTGTGTTTTGGGGGTAAATATCCAGGACTGCAATTCCTGAATCATAGGGTAGTTCTGTTTTTAACTTTTGAAGAACCTCCATACTGTTTTCCGCAATGACTGCCTCAGTTTGCATCCCCCCCTATAGTGCAAGAGGGTTCCTTCCTCTCCACATCCTCACCAACGCTTGTTGTTTCTTGTGTTTTTGCTTTTATCCATTCTGACAGGTGCGAGGTGCTAGCTTATCTCTAATCATAGTTTTGATTTGCATTTCCCTGATGATCAGTGATATTAAGCATCTTTTCACGTGTCTGTTGGCCACCCAGATGTCTTCTTTGGAGAAATGTCTGTTCATGTTTTCTTCCCATTTTTAATTGGATTATTTGTTTTTTTGGGTGTTGAGTTGCACAAGTTGTTTATATATTTCAGATACTAACCCTTTATCAGATATGTCGTGGGGTAATATCTTCTCCCATTCCTTAGGTTGCCTTTTAGTTTTGTTGATTGTTTCCTTTGCTGTGTGGAAGTTTTTTATTTTGATGTAGTCCCAATAGTTTATTTTTGCTTTTATTTCCCTTGCCTTGGGAGACATATCTAGAAAAATGTTGCTACAGCTGATGTCAGAGAAATTACTGCCTGTGCTCTCTTCTAGGATTTTTGTGATTTCAGGTCTCACATTTAGGTCTTTAATCCATTTTGAGTTTGTTTTTTGTGTATGGTAAAAGAAAGTGGTCCAGTTTCATTCTTTTGCATGTTGCTGTCCAGTTTTCCTAACACCATTTATTTAAGAGAATGTCTTCTTCCCATTGTATATTTGTTCCTCCTTTGTTGAATATTGACCATATAATTGTGTATTGATTTCTGCGTTTCCTATTCTGTTCTATTGATCTATGTGTCTATTTGTCCCAGTACCACACTGTTTTGATTACTACTTTGTAGTAGTAATTTTGTAACTTTGTAATATAACTTGAAGTATAGTAGTAGCTTTATAATATAACTTGAAGTCTAGAATTATGATTCCTCCAGTTTTGTTTTTGTTTTTGTTTTTCAAGATTGCTTTGGCTATTTGGGTGTCTTTTGTGGTTCCATACATATTTTAGGATTGTTTGTTCTAGTTCTGTGAGACATGCTGTTGGCATTTTGATAGGGATTGAGTTAAATCTGTAGATTCCTTTGGGTAGTATAGACATTTTAACAATATTTATTCCTCCAATCTATGAGCATGGAATATCTTTCCATTGTAAGTGGGATTTTATAATTTCCATTGTAAATGGGGTTGTTTTCTTAATTTTTCTTTCTGCCACTTTATTATTAGTATATAGGAATGCAACAGATTTCTGAACATTGATTTTATGTCCCATGACTTTACTGAATTCATTTATCAGTTCTAGTAGTTTTTTAGTGGAATCTTTAGGGTTTCCTATATACAGAATCATGTCATCTGGAAACAGTGAAAGTTTTACTTCTACCTTACCAATTCAGATGCCTTTTCTTTTTTTTGTCTGATTGCTATGGCTAGGAATACCAGTACTATATTGAATAAAGGTGGTGAGAGTGGGCATCCTTGTCTCGTTCCTGACCTTGGGAGAGAAAGCATTCAGTTTTTCCCCATTGAAGATGATGTTTGCTGTGGGTTTTTCATAGATGGCCTTTATTGTCTTGAGCTATGTTTCCTCTAGACCTACTTTGTTGAGGGTTTTTATCCCGCATGGATTCTGTACTTTGTCAAATGCTTTTTTTGCATCTATTGAAACGGTCATATTTCTCTCATTGATGTGATATATCACGTTGACTGGTTTGTGAATATTGAACCACTTTTGCGTTCTGGGACTAAATCCCACTTGATCGTGGTGTATGATTTTTTTTTAACGTATTGTTGGATTCAGTTATTACTAGTATCTTGTTGAGGATTTTTGTATCTGTGTTCATCAGAGATATTGGCCTGTAGTTCTCTTTTATTGTGATGTATTTATCTGGTTTTGGTATCAGGGTAATGCTGGCTTCATAGAATGAGTTTGGAAGTTTTCTTTCCTTTTCTGTTTTTTGGAATAGTTTGAGAAGAATCGGTATTAAGTCTTCTTTAAATGTTTGGTTAGAATTTGCATGTGAAGCCATCTGATCCTAGACTTTTGTTCGTTGGGAGTTTTTTGATTACTGATTCAATTCCATTGCTGGTAATTAGTCTGTTTGAATTTTCTATTTCTTCCTGCTTCTGTTTTGGTAGATTATATGTTTCTAGAAACTTATCCATTTCTTCCAGTTATCCAATTTGTTGGCACATAATTTTTCATAATATTCTCTTATAATCCTTTGTGTTTCTGTGGTGTCAGTTGTTATTTCTCCTCTTTCATTTGTGATTTTGTTTATTTGGGTTCTCTTTCTCTCTTCTTCTTCTTTTTTTTTTTTTTATGAGTTTGGTTAGAAGTTTATTAATTTTATAGATTTTTTCAAAGAACCAATTCTTGGTTTCATTGATTGTTGTATTGACATTTTAGTTCCTGTATCATTTATTTTTACTCTTATCTTTATTATTTCCTTCCTTTTGTGGGTTTGGGGTTTCCTTTGTTCTTTTTTTTTTTTCTAGCTCTTCTAGGTGTAATGTTAGGTTGTTTATTTGAGATTTTTCTTGCTTCTTGAGATTGGCCTGTATTGCTGTCAATTTCCCTATTAGAACCATTTTTGCTACATCTCAAAGATTTTGGAATGTTGTGTTTGCAATAGCATTGTTTCCATGTAATTTTGTATTTCTTTGATTTTTTGGTTGACCCATTCATTGTTTAGTGCCATGTTATTTACCCTCTGTGTATTTGTGGTCCTTCCAGATTTCTTCTTGTGATTGATTTCCAGGTTCATAGCATTGTGGTCAGAAAAAATTCATGGTATTATTTCGATCTTTTTTAATTTGTCAAGACTTGTTTTGTGGCCTAATATATGATCTGTTCTGGAGAATTTTCTGTGTGAACTTGAAAGGAATGTGTATTCTGCTGTCTTAAGATGGAATGTTCTGAATATATCTGTTAAATCCCTCTGTTCCAGTGAGTCTGTCCTTCAAAGTCACTATTTCCTTGTGGATTTTTTTTTTTTTTGGATAATATATTCATTGATATAAGTGGGGTGTTAACTTCCCCTACTATTATTGTATTATTATTCATTATTTCCTTTATGTTTGTTATTAACTGTTCATGTATTTGGGTGCTCCCAGTTTGGGTATATAAATACCTATAATTGTTATATCTTCTTGTTGGATTGTCCAATTAAAATTACATAGTGTCCTTCTTTGTCTCTTGTTACAGTCTTTGTTTTAAAGCCTATTTTGTCCAATGTAAATGTTGCCACTCCAGCTTTCTTTTGATATCCATTCACATGATAAATATTCTCCAACCCCTCACTTTCAATCTGCAGATGTCTTTAGGTCTGAAATGAATCTCTTGTAGGCAGCATATAGGTGAGTCTTGGTTTTTTTTTTTTAATCCATTCTGTCACTCTGTGTTTTTTTTTAATATTAAAACATTTTTTTTAAATGTTTTTATTTATTTTTGAGTGAGAGAGACAGAGCATGAATAGGGGAGGGGCAGAGATGGAGGAAGACACAGAATCGGAAGCGGGATCCAGGCTTCGAGCCGTCAGCACAGAGCCCAATGCCAGACTTGAACTCACGAATCGGGAGACCATGACCCGAGCCGAAGTTGGCGCTTAACCAGGCACCCCTATCCTATGTCTTTTGATTGGAGATTTTAGTCCGTTTATATTCAAAGTAATTATTGATAGACATGAATTTATTACCATTTTGTTACTTGTTTTTCTATAGTTGTTTCTATAGTTGATTCTATAGTTTTTCTCTGATCCTTCTCAGTTTCTTTCAGGGTTTGTTGGCTTTCTTTAGTAATGTATTTTGGTTTCTTTATCTATTCTTTGCATATTGTTAGTACTTTTTGACTTGTGATTACCATTAGGTTTATATATAACATTTGCACAGAGCAGTCTATGTTAAGTCAATGGTCATTTAAGTTTGAACCCATTCTTTACTCCTGTCCTCTTCATGATTTAGGTATATGGTGTTATATTTTGCTTCCTTTTATTTTATGTATTCCTTGTCTAAATTTTACAGAAATACTTATTTTTACTCTTCTCTTTTTTTACTTTTCATACCTTCACTTACATTCTTTCCTTTCCATTTAATGAGTCCTCTGTAATATTTCTCAAAGGGATGGTTTAGTGGTCGTGAACCTTAGTTTTTGTTTGTCTGAGAAACATTTTTTTTTAGGAACTCTTTATCTCTTCTATTCTGAATGATTGCCTTGCTGGATAGAGTATTCTCGGCTGCCCATTTTTCCTTTACAGCACTTTGAATATATCCTGCCACTCCCTTCTGGCCTGCAAAGCGCTAAGAAATCTGCTGATAAAATTGTGAGAGTTCTCTTGTATGTAACTGTCTTCTTTTCTCTCGCTGCTTTTAAAGTCTTTTCTTTATCATTTTTGCCATCTTAATTACCCTGTGTCTTGGGTTGATTTTTTTTGGTGGGGGGGGGGATCTCTGTGTTTCCTGGATCTAGATATCGATTTCCTTCTCCAGATTAGGGAAGTTTTCAGCCATTATTTCTTCAAATTAGTTTTCTTCCCTCCTTTGTCTTCTTCTTCTGGGATCCCTAGAATATGGACAATGTGGTGTTTTTTTTCCACAGGTACACCGTGTGGACAGGAGATGCTAAGCATCTGAGATTTATGTAGAGGGAATGAATTACATCAAAAGATGTTGTCACTTTGTCCCTGAAATGACGATAAATGTAACGGCAGCCTGCTTTCCCCTGATCCGGCTTCATCGTCATGTATGGCAAACAGGTCAAATTTGTCACTGCCAAACGCAATAAATTCACACCCTGGTTTTGGAAAAAGATAAATCATCAGAGAATAATTTCCAAATACTCTGCAAAGGTTGTATAGCCCCACATTGTTTTTCTAAGTGTAGTAAAATAGGGACAATTTCAATTCCTATCTTATCTAAATTTCAAACCCTCTGGATGTTTTGAAAATAGCAAAGGACTCCTCTTCTTCCCAAGGCTGCGTGTGTCAAACTAATGGGGAGATCCTTTGAACCACCCGTGAAGAATATGCTGAGAAAATAACTGTACTCTAAGGCTTAAACACGCAGAACCTACCATTGTTGGACATTTCCATTCAGCCTAATTAACATAAGAACTCGTTCACATCAGGCTACTGAATTAACAAAGAACTTACCAAAATGTGTGTCTACGTGAACCTTTCAGCTAGGTAGGTTTCTGTCAGCCTCCATTTTTCTAATAAGGAAAACAAAAGGGAGGGACTAAGGTCAGTGCACAAAAAGCCTCAATCTTCAGATTCCAAATTCCAGTCCTTCCCATATAGTGGATCTTTTGCCTTTATCTTTTGCCCTTTGTATTGAAGACACCACTGCAGTAAATTTGGGGAGACGAATCCTGCAGCCCCAAGGAGGGAGAGGTTATCTACCTTTTCCTGTGAGAAAAGCAGGACTGTCGATATTGCTGGAACCAAGGACATGCGAACCCCTTGGGGACGAGAGCCATGGTGCACCCTGTACCATAGCATCTTCCCCTTGTGCTCGGCCACTGTGTTCAGAGCTGGGACCTCCCTCATGGAAGGAACCTGGGCTTCCCATTGTAGTGAAATATATCTATTAGTCTCCTTCTCAAGCTCAACACATGACAGGTGCAGAAGGGGTTTACTAAGAAGCAGCCTCTCCAGGGGTGCCTGGGTGGCTCAGTCAGCTAAGCGTGTGACTGCAGCTTAGGTCACGATCTCACGGTTCATGAGTTTGAGCCCCACGTCGGGCTCTGTGCTGACAGCTCAGAGCCTGGAGCCTGCTTCTGATCCTGTGTCCCCCCTCTCTCTCTGTCCTTCACCCACTTTCACTCTGTCTCTCTCTCAAAAATAAACATTAAAAAAATAATTAAACAAAACAAAAAAGAAGCAGTCTCTCTGGCTTGGAACAGAAGGAGCCTCCCTTCTGTTGCTTAAGGTTTAAGGTCAAGATTCAACTGAGGCATATGGAAAGGTAAATCTATAAATAGTCAACTGATAATGGGACCGCTTTGGGGTTCAAAGGTATTTTTCAATTTCCTTTGCAAAACCTATGAAGTGGTAAGATACCACCATGGCAGCCCTGTGTACTTAAAACTAATTTTTTTTCTGATCTAATGAAGAATTCATTATGTCAGACTACTCATCACTTTGAACTTTAAAAATGTTCCCAGAGGCAGCTTGGCATACACAGTGTTCAATGATTGGAATGCATATATTCTCCAGAGGGAGGTATGGTGCTCACTTTTGTGAGATTTAGCTTGGGCACGTTCTTAGCTGGAGGTAACAGAATCTACTCCAGAGGAAAAATATTTATTAGGGGTTAGAGATAACTTGCCAAATCTTGGCGAAGGCTCAAGGCAGAGAATTGGGGTTGAGCTTCCTGCAAAAACTCTCCAACTTAAATATAGACCTGAGCTGCTAAGGGATGAGCTGCTTTGGTCGTGGTCATGGAATAAGGAAGTGGCTGAAGCCACCACACTGCCAGCTCAAAGTCAGGCTGCCATGATCCAAACCAGGAAAGCAGGTGTCCAATACAGAGCCCCTCTCCTCAAGTGGCTCAGTGCTGAATCAGAGTCTCGCATGAGTGCATCTGAAAGGCAGAAATGAACCTGCATCTGGAACCCAGGGCAAATGAGTGTCTGGTGTTGGCATGCCAGCTGGGTTGAGTGAAGCCCTCTGCGATGCCTGCCACAGTGCTTCACCCCATTTCTCTTCTCTCCACTGGCATATTAAAGAGCAAAGCTTATTTCCCATCCATCTAGCCTCCTACCTGTCCTTATCTATGACTCATCCATCCATCCATCCATCTGTCCAACCATCCAACCATCCATCCATCCGTCCATCCATCCATCCATCCATCCATCTGTCCAACCATCCATGCATCCATCCATCCAACCATCTGATTTTTGCACTTCCATTATTATTATTATTATTATTATTGTATTTTTAAAAATCTGTTTCAGGGATGTATGGGTGGCCCAGTTGGTTAAGCGTCTGACTCTTGACTTCAGCTCAGGTTGTGATCTCATGTTTCATGGGTTAGAGCCCCGTGTTGGGCTCTGCATTGACAGTGTGGAGTCTGTTTGGGATTCTCTCTCTCTCTCTCTCTCTGCCTCTCCCCCCACTCACTCTCTTTCTCTCTCAAAAATAAATAAACTCTAAAAATCTGTTTCAGAATGGGTCTAAAAGATAAGGACTGTTTACAAAGGTATGACTACAATACCATTATCACAGTAACATTTTTAATAATAATCCCCTAATATCATCAAATATCTAGTCAGTGTTCAAATCTTCCCAATTGTCTCATCGTTTTCAAAGCCAGTTTGTTTGAAGTGGGTTCTAAATGATGAGGGTTTGGGTCTTACAGTGTAAGTTGGTGGGCATGTCTCTTCAGCCTCTTTTCATCCACAATTTCTTCTCCTTTGCTCCCCTCCCCTCCCCTGCCTTGGCCGCTCTCCTCCCCTGCCCTTCTGCTTCCCAGCCTCTCTCTCTTTCTCTCCACTTCCAATTTCTTTGTTCAAGAAACTGGGTCATTTGCCCTACAATCTTTTGCCATCTGGATTGTGCTTACTGTATCCCCACATTGTCCTCTGATAGTTGTTTGTCTTTCATATTTTCTACAAACAGACCCTCAGATCTAGAGGTGCATCCAGTTTAGGGTTACTTTTTGGTAAGAGTATTTGAGAAGTGAGGGTGCATGCATCGCTCAGAGGCTTGCGATAGTCGTTTGTCTCTCTCTTTGGTGACTTAAATCAGCATCCAGTTGGCGATCGTTGCCTGGTTCCATCCTTTCACTAGGGGTCTGCAAAGCATTTAGATTCTTGGTGTGTCATTCCTTCCTCGTTCATTGGCTCGGATTCTTCAAGTGTGAGAAACTCTCTCATCAACGATTTGGCTTTCCCAAGATACCTCTATATAGGAAGAGCAGAGTACATTCTTGATTTCTAGACCTCCCTCCCTTTTTCCTTCCCAGTTTTCAGAAAAACAAATTGGAATTCATTATTTTATTTTGTTAAAAAAATTTTTTTTAACATTTATTTATTTTTGAGAGACAGAGCACGAGCAGGGGAGGGGCAGAGAGCGAGGGAGGCAGAGAATCCGAAGCAGGCTCCAGGTTCTGAGCTGTCAGCACAGAGCCCGACGTGGGGCTTGAACTCACGAACCAGGAGATCATGACCTGAGCCGAAGTTGGATGCTCAACCGACTGAGCCACACAGGTGACCCTGGAATTTGTTATTTTAAATGCAGCATCTTTTAAAGGTAGTCAATGAGGTTTGGGTTTTTTGTTAAGCATCATTATGACATCATGGATCTAAGCAAATTTGATTTGCTTCAATCTTCTGCAATTATCTTTTTAAAAAATTGATGTCCAGATTGATGCATTTGAGAGCGAACCTCTAGTTCTTTTTGACACAATTCTGATCGTCTTGCTCATCATCTTGACTTCCTTGACTTCCTTGATTCCTTGACTTCCTTGATGGTCTTGTTGTGACATCTGTTTAACTATCTCTGTGAGGGAAGGGACACATATATGACCTGAGCCAGGCCAGTCAGATGCTGTCTCTCAGGAACTGAGCCCTGAACAGACCTAGGAATGAAAATGTGTTGCAGGTTTCATTTGTGTGTTTCTTGCCCCAGACCTAGAACCAGCCATTTCTTCAAGGATCGCTTGTTTTTTGTTTTTGTTTTCATCTTGTTTTGTTTTATTTGTTTTGTTTTGTCTTAAGCAAGAAACGGTATTTAGAGACCACAATCTGGATGCTCTATGAAATAACATATGTTTTCAAGAAGTAATTTATTCTTCAATTATCCCAAGAATCAAAGGATGGAAAAGGATGAGATGATTAGCATGGGGCATATCCTTGCAAAGAGGGTTTATTTAAAGGCCATCCAGACAGAAATAAAAAGGAAGTACACATTACAATATTTGCAGTGATTTTTATCTTCCCCTCACCCCCAGGGGGTCTGGCTGGTTTTTTGGGTGCTTCAAGTCCCCTCGGCCCAACATGGCTCCTACCCTGGCCCTGCCATGGTGCTTGGCATCTTCTCGATTATTCTCACCCCTCCATGTTTAGAGATGGGTCTTCAAATGTCATCTGGGAGAAATGATACATGATGTAACACCCTGGTTACAATGATCTTACTGGACTAGACTGTGGGTCACCTCCTAAATCTCGGTGTGAATGAGCACAGCAGGGCTCCTTTCCTTGGGGAGGGAGGTGATGGGAGAGGACCGGCCGGGATGGTGGGTGCAGCCTGGAGGCCCTCCCACTGCAAGGGAGAAGGGAATCTGATGGCAGGTCACTAGGAGGTGTCCGTTGTTTTTACCTGCCTTGATTTCATTTTGGAGATCTATCCTTCCCTCTTTGGGAATGGTCTTGTTGTGACATCTGTTTAACTATCTCTGTGAGGGAAGGGACACGTATATGACCTGAGCCAGGCCAGTCAGATGCTGTGTCTCAGGAACTGAGCCCTGAACAGAGCAACGTACAGACCTAGACAGCCGGAGTGCGTCCATCTCGATGGCGAGGCTCTGGTTTTGTTTTTTTTGCTGGTTGGTTTTTGTGCCGTAACCATCTTTATTATCTAGATTGATTTTGACTTTAGCTCCTACAGTATTGGGATAAATTCTGCATTTAAACATCAGGAAAAGAAGAAGAGAGACAGGCGAAGATGGAGCAGAAATGTGGTTCTGTGGGGAGCCACCCCCGATGCCCCAGACCTCAGGACAGGGGCTGTGCTCAGTCCATTGCTTGTCTATTTGTTTTTCATTTCTTTTCTTTTTTCTTTTATTTAAATCCCAGTTAGTTACCATATAGTATAGTAATGATTTCAGGAACAGAATGTAGTGATTCATCACTTACATACAACACCCAGGGCTCATCTCAACAAGTGCCCTCCTCAATGCCCATCACCCATCTAGCCCATCCACCACCAACACCCCTCCAGCAACCCTCAGTTTGTTCTCTGTATTTCAGAATCTCTTATGACTTGTCCCCTCTCTGTTTTTATCTTATTTTTCCTTCCCTTTTCCTATGTTCATCTGTTTTGTTTCTTAAATTCCACATATGAGTGAAATCATATGATATTTGTCTTTCTCTGACTGACCAATTTCGCTTAGCATAATACCTTCCAGTTCCATCCACGTAGTTGCAAATGGCAAGATGTCATTATTTTTGATTGCCGAGTAATACTCTATTGTATATATATACACCACATTTTCTTTTTTTTTTTTTTTTAACATTTATTTATTTTTGAGACAGAGAGAGACAGAGCATGAACGGGGGAGGGGCAGAGAGAGAGGGAGACACAGAATCGGAAGCAGGCTCCAGGCTCTGAGCCATCAGCCCAGAGCCTGACGCGGGGCTCGAACTCACCGACCACAAGATCGTGACCTGAGCTGAAGTCGGACCCCTAACCGACTGAGCCACCCAGGCGCCCCCACATTTTCTTTATCCATTCATCCATCGTTGGACATTTGGGCTCTTTCCATACTTTGGCTATTGTGGATAGTGCTGCCATAAACATGGGGGCGCACGTGTCCCTTCGAAACAGCATACCTGTATCCCATGGATAAATGCCTAGTAGTGCAATTGCTGGGTCGTAGGGTAGTTCTATTTTTAGTTTTTTGAGGACCCTCCACACTGTTCTCCACAGCGGCTGCACCAGTCGGCATTCCCACGATGGCGACGCTCTGTAAAGATTGTTCAGGATGTCCTGCCACCTGGATCTGCCCTGATCTCTGGCTTTCCAGAGCCTGTGTCTTCACCTGATTTTCTGCCTTTGAGTGGATTTATTTCTCTCCCCTTCCTCCGCTGCTTAAGTTAGCTAGATTTGCCCTCTGCTGCTTGGCACCAAGAATTCTAACACAAATGCATGAAAGGAACCCTCATTTACTACCATAATCTAACCCGTGCCCCACTATAGCAGAGAGCTAGCTGAGTGACATTATGAAATGCCCTGTTGGAAGGCCCTTAGATCTTGAATATTTCCTTTGGAATGTCGGGGGCTGGTCTCTCTTGACCCTGCAAGGAATTCAGTGGCCTATGTGTTCTTCCAACTGCTTCCTGGACAGCTGGGATCTAGCAGGGAAAAAAGGAAATAGGGGTTTCTCTATTCCTTCCTCTCTTTGTCTCTCGTGGGCCATTGTTTACCTTCATGCTGCTCTATAGTATACCTGCTTCAAGAGGAGGGTTTTCCCCAATATAAAAATGTGCATGGCCCTTACAGACAATACCAAGAATCGAAAAGATGAAAACAAAACTCATAGTCTTATCACTAGATAATTACTTCTTAACATTTCGCTGTGATTTCTTACAGTCTTCGCTACCACAAATAGATAAATAATGTTTGAAAAACAGGATTACAGGGGTGCCTGGGCAGCTCAGTCGGTTGGAGCATCCGACTTCGGGTCAAGTCACGATTTCACAGCTAGTGAGTTCGAGCCCCGCATCAGGCTCTGGGCTGACAGCTCAGAGCCTGGAGCCTGCTTTGGATTCCGTGTCTCTCTCTCTCTCTCTCTGCCCCTCCCCTGCTCATGCTCTGTCTCTCTCTCTTTCTCAAAAATAAACAATAAACCATTAAAAACAGTTTATAAAAAAAATTAAAAATTAAAATGAACAAAACAGGATTATAATGTCTTATAAATTTAAAATAATACAGTAACTTTTTCCAAGTCATTAAATTATTTACTTCTATATCATTGGTAATGGTTGCACATTATTCACATGGGCATTGTATGTCCATTATTTACATTCTTAGTTCATTTAAAGCCTCATTCTTTTCTTTTTACGTTTATTTATTTATTTTGAGAGAGACAGAGCAGCAGAGGAAAGGCAGAGAGAGAGAGAGAGAGACAGAGAGAGAGAGAGGGAATCCCAAGCAGGTTTCACACCCTCAGTGCGGAGCCCAATGCAGGACTCGAACTCATGAATTGTGAGATCATGACCTGAGCTGGAATCAGGAGTTGGACACTTAACTGACTGATCCACCCAGGCACCTCTAAAACCTCATTCTTTTTGTATACAAGAGTCTAAAACTTTTCTCTTCTGAGATCAGTGTAAACGCTGCCCAATGGACCCATGGCCCACACTAATGTCCAGCATGCATCATCATTCCCTCCTTGTCTCTGGGTGAGTGACCAGTGGTAAGTAATGCAAGTGCTTTTTTTGGTGAGCCAGGCTGTAGACCTCGCACAGAACTTGTACTGGAGAGGTGTGTAAGGGCTGAAATCAGTGACCTTCAGTCCTCCGGATCCTTTGCAACTTCTATCTCAGTATCAGATTGTCCCAGGGGAGGCAGATAAGGCTCTTGTTATCAATACCCTTTAATCTCATCCTGCACCAAGCCCACAAAGGTATGCTAATGAGAACCCTAACTCTCCTGGGCATGACTGGGAACCTCTTTCTTCAGTATGTTTCAGAACGTGCTGAGAACTCTGGGCTGAGCAACGTGCAAGGGGAAAGGAACGAGATTCTGGACTGTCATTTGCTTTGCTGGGATGTGGAATTTCTTTTGACGGGTTGAATCAGGTAAGAAAGTTCTGTTTTCTTGGAGGGAGAGAGAGGGATCTTGAATCATCCCCTTGTCTTAGAGATCTTGATGAAATCCTAAAAGCTCTGCTCCATTTCCTTAGCTTTGGGAAACCCATTTTGCCAAGTCATTACCTTTTCCTTCCACAGTCTTGTAAAACAGAGACCTCAACATGGTAAAGATGTGCCAAGGGGCTCACTGTTGTCATAAAGCCTCATCACCGAGCTTGCAGAATTGCACTGGATCAAGTGAGAACCAGTGGGAAATGCCAAATCTTTTAAGTTACAACCACTGGCTCAGCTCTCCGTGGTCCATTTGCATTCTGAAGGCAGACGAGGCATTTGCTTTCTTTCACATTTGCCCTCAGATTTGGGGTCATCAAGGAAAAATAAATAGTGCTCACTGGTTAAAAAAGAACGTTAAAAGTTGGCATTAATTCTGGCAACAGGGTGGTGAGACCCAGGGAGGTACATCATTGAAATCCGAGTAGGCGGTGCAAACTTTAGTGTTAAATCAAG
Source organism: Leopardus geoffroyi (assembly GCF_018350155.1). Taxonomy (NCBI): domain Eukaryota; kingdom Metazoa; phylum Chordata; class Mammalia; order Carnivora; family Felidae; genus Leopardus; species Leopardus geoffroyi. The sequence continues at coordinate 6,656,394 of NC_059334.1, read as the reverse complement.
TGCCATTGTGGACTTGTGTAAAAGGCTGGTGGTGGTGATCACTTCAGCCCAATAAAACAAGCAAAAAAGAAAAAAGTATTCTTTTGAACCATGTCTACTTGTTGCACAGGCTCCTAGCACGTGGCCATGTTTACATCTGCAGCGTGCGTGTAGACACTCGCATTGGGAGATCCCCCTGTCGGTCAGCCATGTTTAGTTACCCTGTCGGTCCTGCAATCCCAGCCGGCAGGAAGCCTAATGAAACCAAAGCTTTGAGAAAGAACTGGGTATACTGGGCTTGAGGTTGGCCACTGAAACAGTACCTAAGGACCAGTAAACTTATTTGGATCATCAGAGTTTCAGAGGCACATTTTAGAGGTGTCTCCTGACTCCTGGGGACTGGCCAGTGAATGTTGGGACCAAGATCAGAACTCATTTGTGTTGCCCTACATTTGAAATTGTCCCTAACGGTGGGGGTGAAGGTGATGACAGTGGTGATAAGTGGTTGAGGAAAGCCTGCTAATAACCAAGAGATTTGGGAAGATGTTCAAGGCTCTTTGTCCACTTCCAGTTCAGCCCTACTTCTGAAGTATTTGATGTTAGACTGATTTTTAAACTCTAGTCTAGGGATTGCTCAATAAAATAACTACAAAGACCAGGTAGTAACTTAGATGGAAAAGATCCACTGGGAAGAGGTTGTGGTAGGCTGGAGAAGGCATGCTGTATCTATCTAAAGGTCACAGTAACTACTCGGTTTTACCAAGCTTCTGGCTCAGTGTTACCATGGTTTATGAAACGTGAGAGAAAACCTGAAGATTTATATTTGTAACTGTGGACTCTGTTCCAGATGGACTGTAAGCTCCTCTGTCTTGTCAACTAAATCAAACTGAAACAGAAAATTGGGGCGTGCTAAGCCCACCCATTTGTTGCCAATTTACAACTCTTGGGGGGTAATAGCATCTTAATATGGCTGCATATTACCCATTGTGGGAGCAAGTCCTGGACTCTAATCCCGTCTCATTGCTCAGGCTTCCTGAAGTATGGGTTAAGAAAACGGGTTCCAAAGTTTGTATGTGTGATTCCAATAATTTTTTAACACTAGCTTCATATAAATTCCCCTTGAGGACAGTGAGGAGCAGAGTCTTTGCTATTTTGGGACCTAATGATAAATGCAAACACTATAAACACCTATTGCAGTCTGTGGGACGAACGAATTATTGCTGCACCATCTCCTTTTTATAAGAACTCTATAAGATGGGTACTAAAATTATCGTCATCACCACATCCTTATTTACAGACAGAGAAACTGAGGCTCAGTGTTGGGGAGGATTCCCCAAGCTTGTCCAGTAAGTGGCAGAAATGAGCTTTGGACTCTGGAGTTAGAAGGCAGAATCCAATTTTTATCCACCATATTATACTTTCTCCCGCTACCTGATATGGACTTTTAGCTTCTATAGCCTTGCTGAGTAACAATGAATCCTACTCCTAAAATATCTTCGGGCATCTGTAAGGACATTTCCTGCTATGGTAGAACACAAGAGCATTATCTTTGTCCCCATCCTTCAACAGGTTTGCAAGATGTGTGAGATCCTTCTGATGACAGAGAGGGAGATTTTCCTGATGTCTGGTTTGAGACCAGAGATGGTCTTCCGTGTTGGTTTCTCATCAAGTAGGAATTGAAAGTTAGCAAATGGAGTTGCAAGGCCAAAGTTATGTGTTTCACCTCCTTGTAGACAAGGTAGTTTTCCCAAGGCCATGACCACAGGGGACAGCCCTAACTGCAGCCAGCCTTCTCACAAGAGCAATCAGCCCTGTTGACAGATGTGTTCCAACCTAGGCCCGTGTGCAGATGGCTTCATCACCATAAATGAAAGCTGTATGATACAGCCAAGGAATACAAATAGATTTTTAGCTTCATTGCCAATGCCAAATGATGGGTGGTTCTCTAGAACGAGCGCTGTTCTAGGAAGTGTTTGGAAACCACATCTGAGCTTATCAAAGAGTGCTGTAATTGCTTGGTCTTGTCTGCCATGGCCCCGGATGTGATAGGTATGCTCTGTACTTGTCCTCCCTGGTGTATAGTCCATTCTAGAAGAGCTAAGACATCTTAACCTTGGACAGCTCAAAGCGTATGTGTTGTAGTTTGTGGTTCTGCCATTTTCTGCCTCTTCCATTTCTGCTTTTCCTCAGGAGACATGGCCAAACACACCCTCTCCACATTAGAGGCATTCCTGATTTTCCTCCTTGTGATGATGACTGCTGTGACGGTAGCCCTCCTCAGCCTCTTGTTTATTACCAGTGGGACCATTGAAAATCATAAAGGCAAGTTGTCATGGGCTCCCTTGGATGCTCTTCCTAGCTTGTGGGAAATTTCTGGATGACTGGGGACACGAAGGCAAGGAACAGTGTCTGCTGATAATGCCAATAACAGGGCAGTTCAACTGGTATGTAAGCAGCCCGGGATGACCACCGAACCCGTCCATTAATTGTACTTTCTGCATTGACAGCAATTGTTATCAGGCTTACCTTTGCCCCCAAGTAGGCAGTTGACAGGCACTCTGCCATGGGCTTGTCTCACTTCTCTGCTGACCTAAGCCCAGTTCAGAACTCTTCAAGGCCCAGTAGTGAGAGCATCCCCGGCCTCCCTCCCCCCAAGCCTCTTCTCTTGCTCTTTGCCTTTTCTTGGGCATCATCTTCTCTTGGGGAAAAAAGCAGAATGAAAGACCCACTGAATATCGAGTAGTGCTGAGCTTTAGAGAAGGGGGCCTTGAACTCCAATTCTCATGAGGACCGGTCAAGTTCTGTAAAGGAGGTGGGGTGGGGAGGGGAGCCAGGGTGGGGGAGGTGAGATTCTGGTGAAGGGGGTATGCAGCCCCTCCTGAGTGTGAGCTGTTAGTTGAAATGGTGTCTCATGGATTCAGATCTCCAGAGTTTGCAGCAGAAGCTGGAAACTGGAGGATTTAGGCATCTCCTGATTTTTTTTTTTAATATTGGGAATGAATTTAGTTTTTGAAAACAATGCAGGCTACATTTGCGGGCAATATTGGGGCCCTGGGCATTTAATGGAGCCCTGCCTTTGTGGTGGGTTGCATACCTGGTAAATGAGTAGAAACGATGGGTGGGTGTTGAATGCTTTGACCGAAGTAAGGGGAGGGCTAGCTTTAGGCCAAACAGAGAAAGAGCCTGATTTTTTTCAGCCTAGTTTTCTCTCTTGTGGCCTCTTCTTCTTTCTGGTGTAGTGTCTACCATGAGCCTGCGCTTTGAACTCCCTGTAGACACAGAGGGACAGAAATCCTCTATGCCAGCAGTGTGCAGGGCAGGGGCATGGACTCCAAGAAAGGAAAGCATCCATAGGACTTATTCAGTTTTAGCTCTTAAAGTTAGAGAATCCAGAGGCTGAGACTCACGGAGGCGATCAACGATTATGGTCACTATTCTCATAGTAGGAGCGGCTGTTTATCATACGGTCGCTTTGTGTCAAGCACTATGGTCAGGAGTCTACATCCTTTTCCCACTTAATTCTCATGAATCTTCTATAAAGGTAGGTGCTAGTCTTAGTACCGTTTTCTGGATGTAGAACTTGAGACTCTGAGGTCATAAGGAAATTGCCCTTGGCCATTGGACCTGGTTTGGCTTTGGGTGGTACCCCATTCCTATGTTAGTATCAATAAGGCAAAAGTGACTGCCTCCTTCCTTGCAATACTTGATGTCTTGTGGAAAACATGGGCTTGGTGTTGAGAAAATGTGGATTCTAACTCCATGTTGAATATGGATGAAAGAGCATTAGATCCTTAGTTGGAGGATCTGGTGTCTACACCTGATTCATCCCGTGTTCTCCATGACATTGTGGTTACATCACTTCTCTGGGCTTCAGGATTCTTATATGTAAAGCAAAGGAGGTCAGACCAGATGATCTCTAGCTTCTCCTGAGCCCCTAAATTCTAGGATCCCAGGGACGTCAGCAGCCAATCTCTTCACCAAGTACTTTTCTGAGCACTAAGGCCTGTGACAGTGACCTCCGTTGCCTTGGCCACCCCGGCTGTTGTCTGGGGTGGAAACAAACAAACAACATGCATGTGTAAGATATCTCAATAGGTAAGTAGAACCAAAGCTATATTCTGGCCATTATTCGAAATTTTTGATATGTGTCAACATATCTATTGTTCAAAACAACCCTAGGAAGTTAGCGTATTAGGACTGCCTCTCTTTTCTAGATGAGAAACATTGAGGTAGAACAGGTAAGCGATTTCAGCTGGTATGTTCAGCTAGTATGTGGTAGAATCAGTTTTTAAACCCAGGTTGTTTGTTTCTGGTACCTGCTCTTGTAGTCTTTCTGCCATTCTGTTTCCCTTGATATTCACGTATGTGTGTGTGTGGACATATGTGTGTACAGGCATGTACATAGATGGTGATATGATTACAATAAGGTGCAACTATGTTGAACGTGCAGTGATCTCATCTGTATTCCAAATAGAAGGTTTGAGAAGGTTGTGGGTGCAGAGTAGAGACAACAGGGGGGCGGCCTCCTGCCAGGAGGGTTGAGCTGCCTCTGGGTGTGATGGAAATGAACCAACTTGAAGGGAGTCTTGGAGCTCGGTTGGTGGAACAGAGAGGAGTGGGGGTCTCCGGATGGAGAGAACCATGGAGACAAATCCCCAGAGGCTGGCCCCTGAGGAACCTGGTGCCTGCTTTGTGTGGCTAGAAAAGTCCATCAGGAGTGAGTGAAGGGCCATGAGTTTGACAAGGAACAGCTTGTGATGAGAAGCGCATGGACATTTGACACAGGCCTTGATTGTTAGGATGACACATCTCCAGCTTACCAGAAAGATCCTCCTTAGGGTTGTTGTATACAACAAGTTCCTGAGAGGTTTCTTTCTGTTTATTTTAAATATAAGACAGTATATAAAGATTTTTCCATGGGAACCTGAACCTCTGTATTCTAATTGATGCCCACAGATAAGTGGACTGAACTGTTGTTTCTTAAATGTTCTGCTTTTAGATTCAGGCTTTCCAGTCACCCAGAGCCCCCCAACCACGCCGGGCTCCACGGCCACTCAAGGCTCGACGCTCACACATGGCTCCACAGCCACCCAGGGACCTCCGGTGACCACCACCCCAGAGCCTCCTCTATTTCAGAACTTCAGTGGCTACCATATTGGTGTTGGGCGAGCTGACTGCACAGGACAAGTAGCAGATATCAGTTTGGTAGGCAAATCATGGGCTCCTCAAGGAGAATGAAGCACTTTTACCACTTGCACCCTACACTGATTCCTTATGATTACATCATTGTCTTCCTCCTCTTTCATTGACTTCACTGCTGTCTAACACTGTGAATATCATGCCATAGAGAGCAGAGGGGCCATGCGTTCAACCACAGTTCCTTTGTAAAGTCAGTTGGCCACTTTTTTATGAATGGAACTGCTGTCAAACTCTTGTACCACCAGGGACGGGCCGGTACCATAAGTGATGGAAGCAGGCCTCTCTGTGAGCTGATAAGAGTCTAGCGAACCCTCAAGGAAGTGGTAGGGATTATGGGACAACTAGAAAGTTCATGGCTGTAGCAATTGTTACCATGGAGGGCTGCCCTATCCTACAGTTTGTTCAAGAAAAGCTGGAAAATTTCTGAATTGAAGACCTGAGGATCTAAGTCTGTCTGTGGGGAAATACAGGCAACTCTAGTCAAAACTGGAAACCTAGTGTCGGCCAACACCATGCAAGCCAAGTGAAATGCTTCTGTGGGTCAGGTGTGGCCCATTGGCTGCTGGTCTGCAACCTCTTGGCTGTGATGGTGGATGTATTCACTCATATCAACCTTTTTCTAGGAAGCTAGAACGTGAAGTTGTCTGATGAGATTTTCTCCCTCCTACCAAATAACCCTTAGATTCTAGGAATTATTCCCTGATGTCTATTCTGAAAAGTGGCTCTGGAATGAGAACCCTGAATGAACATTCCTATGAGGGGTAAAGTGAGCGAGAGAGCATTCTGAAGACCAGGATATAACTTTACGGGTGGGTCTTATGACATGGTGTGAAGGGGGGGTGGGAGATAGGTGGATTTGGTCTGACTTGGCTGAGGAATGGTCACCAAGGTAAAATCCAGGGTGTGGTACCCTCAGAAAAAGATTATTGGGGTGCCTGGGTGGCTCAGTCAGTTCAATGTCTGACTCCTGGTTTCAGCTCAGGTCATGATCTCGTGGTTTGTGAGATCGAGCCCTGTGTGCTCTGTGATGACATGCAGAGCCTGCTTGGGATTCTCTCCCTGTATCTGTCTGCCCCTCCCCCACTTGTGCACACACTCTCTCTCTCTCTCTCTTTCTCTCAGAATAAATAAACTAAAAAATAAAGAGATTATTGAATCATAAAGAAACCATTTTCTTCGGAAAAAAAAAAAAAAAAAAAGAAAGAAAAGAACATCATACACCAAACAACCAAAGTGAGGGAACCTTCAGTCTTTAGACGCGCCTGGGTATATGGGATGATGGTAGGGGAACTATTTCCTTCTGTAATACCTCAGGCAGGAGAAGAGAACAGAAAACCCTGAAAGGTCTCCGGTGTGGTAACGGAATTCCCAAGCCATGCCAACCCCTTCCTTGCCCGTGGGCCTATGGATGGCTTCTGCCAAACAGATAACTACTTTGCCTTTGCATTTTTGTAACAGAAGAGTAAAGCTTCTCTTATGATGTTGGCTTTATTCTTGAAAACACATGTTATCATCTCAGTCAGAGCCACAGTGTCCTGTGGATTGTGTTTTTCTTTCCTACGTGGTCTCTTTTTGCATGGTTGTGCTTGGTTCTTGTGGCAGGGCAGTGAGGCAGAGGGGCCCTGACTTTCTCTTCCTTCTAGATGGGCTACAGCAAAACTGGCCAGAATGCACGGGGCATCCTCACCAGGCTGTACAGCCGTGCTTTCATCATGGCGGAACCAGACGGGTCCAATCGAGTGGCGTTTGTCAGCATCGACATAGGCATGGTATCCCAACGACTCAGGCTAGAGGTAAGTGATTGAGGTGACAAAAGAAATGACATGTGATTTAAAAGAGAAGTCTGTGGGTGACCTTGAAAGTAATAAAGCCCTCCTGGCTTCTCATCCAGTGAGATTCTACTGCCCTCCACGTTATTAAGTCTCGACAATCCAGCAGACAATTATCCCGCAAATAATTCCGGTCTGCGCCATCTTGGTCAAAACTTGCTTTCAATTCTGCTGATGACTCATTGTCATTATTAACGTTAATGTGTTTTGAAATTTTATTATGTTCTGGGTGATCTTCACATACATTCTCTTATTTAATCCTCCTAATTAGAATTCTGAGAGCGCCAACTAATCACTAACCCTTCCCTCGAGTTTTTATACGACTGAGAATAGATGCAAGGAGCCAAATGAGAATGAAAACGTGACACTGAAATGAGATTGGCCATAAATGTCTGAAGCTGGGTGAGAGGTAGATGGGGGTCTCATTATGCTCTTCAGATTATTTTTGTACGTGTTTGAAAATTTCCATAATAAAATTAAAAAAAAAATACAATGTTAGCGCTCTCACCCTTTAAGTGCTATTGTAGACTATGGCAGGCTCTTCTGTGATTTTTACCTGAATTGAGACCATGTCACCCCGCCGTGGGGAAGGTTGAGCTTAGCAGAAAGGTGCCTGTGGGTCCTGGGCAGGCAACAGTAAGATGCACAGAAGGAGAGGGAGACATAGGGTGATGGGCTTGGACTTTCATGTCTGCCTTTCTAAGCCAGATTCTTGGCCCAGACCCAGTTATATTTTCTGCATGGGATCGGGTCACAGAAAGAGAATGTGCTCCCTTAACGTTTGCTCACACCTTCACGAAGGTAAGGGAGATGAGGGTCTGGACTATCCAGGACAGTGACAATCAAATGCCCACTATTCGTTGTCATGTTCTATCAGCCTCATCTGTTAAACACTGTTACTCCTGCTGTGTGAAGGAGCCAGTGAGAGAGATGAGGGAGGCCCTCAAATATTTCTCCAGTGTCACTCTTTCTTGGGGAATGTGGTGGGATCCTCCCCCATCTATAGACGCTCAGGAAGCAAGATTACATGTTTTCCCCACTCCTACGCTTACAACAAAACTACGCAGTGGGTCTGTTGTTCTCTCCACTTTATGGATAAGGTAATAGAGTCTTAGAGAAGGCAAGTAGCTTTTTCAATTTCACACAGTCAGCAAGTGGGACAGCTGGGTTCTGAACATACAGATGCCTGATGTCAGATCCCATATTCTTAAAAGTGACATTATTCTATTATCTTGCAGGGAAAAATGCATTGACCACCTGCTTTTTGCGTGGCACTTTGCTGGCAATTTCAGAGGGTACATAGTCAAAGGAGTCATAATGCACGTTCCCTATGAGCTCACTGCCCAGTTGGGGATAGGAGGAAGGGAGTGTAATAGAAAAACACATGAACTATAGTTCACTGGAGTAAAGTTCAGTGGTGTGTAATCTACTGAATAACAAATAGCTCCAGAATATGGTGGTTTAAAACAATAAACATCATCTAGGGGATTCTGGGTGGCTCAGTTGGTTAAGCATCTGACTCCAGCTCAGGTCATGATCTCATGGTTTGTGAGTCTGAGCCCCACATTGGGCTCTCAGCTCTCAGCGTAGAGCCCCCTTTGGGTCCTCTGTCTCCCTTTCTCTCTGCCCCTCCCTCCTCCACTTGCATGCTCTGTCTCTCTCAAAAATAAATAAACATTAAAAATAATAATAGGGAAGGGAAACAAAAATAATATAAAAACAGGGAGGGGGACAAAACAGAAGAGACTCATAAACATGGAGAACAAACAGAGGGTTACTGGAGGGGGTGTGGGAGGGGGGATGGGCTAAATGGGGAAGGGGCGCTAAGGAATCTCCTCCTGAAATCATTGTTGCCCTCGATGCTAACTAATTTGGATGTAAATTTAGGAAAATAAAAAATAAAGCAAGTTAAAAAAATAATAAACATCATCTCATACATTGTGTTGATCAGGAAATCAGGACTGGCTTAACTAGGTGGTTCTGGCTTAAGATATCTTGAAATCAAGGTGTTGGCAAGGGCCACAGTCATTGGAAGGCCTGATTGAACCAATTCCAAGATGACTCACTTGTGTGGCTGCTGATAGAAGACCTCAGTTTCCCACTTTCCAGATCCTTGCGGCCCAGAACTGTTGCTTCCCCCAAAGTGAGTGACTCGAGAGAAGGAGAAGTGAAGAGGCCACAGTTGTGCTCAGGAGTTGAGCTTCCAGCATATTCTGTCCATTGGAAGCAAGGTACCAGGTACATTTCACACCCAGGGACAGGACAGCAGAACCTCCCTTCTTACAGGGAGGAGGAGAGAGGAACTTGTGGGCACACAGTGATTTAAAACCACCACAAGGGGAATCCGAAAATGGAACGTAGGGGAAAATTTCACAGTGGATGTGACATTTGAATGGACAAAATTTTAGTTTATTTTAATTCCAGTATAGTTAACGGTAGAGTTATATTTCGGGTGTACAATCATTCAACAATTACTGAGTGCTCATCAAGTCAAGTGAATTCTTAGTCCCCTTCACCTGTTTCACCCATCCCTTCTCTCGTAACCCTCTGTTCATTCTCTATAGCTAGGGTCTGTGGTTTGGTTTGTCTCTCTTCTTCCCTTTGTTCATTTGTTTTGTCTCTTAAATTCCACAGATGAGTGAGGTCATATGGTATCTATCTTCCTCTGACTGACTTCTCTTAGCCTAACACTCTCTAGATCCGTCTATGTTGGTGCAGATGGCAAGATTTCATTCTTTTTTTTTTTGAATATTGAAAAAAGTTTCTTTAATGTTTATCTCTGAGACGGAGACAGAGCACGAGCAGGGGAGGGGCAGAGAGAGAGGGAGACACAGAATCCAAAGCAGGCTCCAGGCTCCAAGCTGTCAGCACAGACCCCGACGTGGGGCTCAAACTCATCAACTGTGAGATCATGACCTGAGCCGAAGTCGGATGCTCAGCCGACTGAGCCACCCAGGTGCCCCAAGATTGCATTCTTTTGATGGCTGAGTAATATTCCATTGCATATGCATACCACATCTTTTTATCTGGATGGGAGGAATTTTAACTGGTTAACGTGGCAGAGGGAGGGATGTAGCCTCCTTTGCAGGCACAAGGCTTCCTGCTATTAGGACCCATGTAAGCACGTAATTAGAAATACACCTAGCAGGTATGTTGGTCATAATCGTAGAGGGTCTGGGATGCCGGTTTATTTTGACTTCTGTTAAGTGATGGGGCTTCTGCAAAAACTTTTGAGTGGAGGAGTAATGCAAACCCAATTTTGCTTCAGAATGATTAATCAGACAGCAGTGTTTGATGAAATAGACTGAGGCTGGAGGCCAGGACACAAATTGGCAGCTTTGCTAAGTTAATACGAAGGCTCTACTGGTGAGGATCTAGTTGGGAAAATGGTAATCACACTCGGTATTTCAAACAGAGGAGATTGAACACAGGGGAGTTTTACAACACGTTGGAAGGTTGCACAAACTGGAAAGGGAAGGGAAGCTCGTGGAAAGGATGTCAACTTTGCCTGGACATTTCCCCTGGACCGCGTGAGGCTCGCACAAAGGTCTTCAGTCAGTGCGGTGGCCGTGAGGCTACCTGGTAGTAAGAGGTCACCTTAAATGCAAATGAGGTTTGAGAATGAATAAAAATAAAAGCTAAAACTTGCCTAGTTCCCACGATGAGTCACGCCTGATGGCTCCACGTACATTAATGAATTCAATCCTCCAAACAACCGGAGGAGGCAGGTGCTATCATTATGTCATGTGACAGGTTGGGAAACAAACATGAGCTGCAGGGGATCAGGGAACTTGTCTGCGGAGCTGGGTGGACGCACAGGCATCTTGGTGCCAGTGCCCACACTTGTTACCATGACGCTTACCACTCTTCTCAAGGGTCGGAGATGGTTCTCATGGGGAGGTGGTGGGGTCATGAGAAGAAATGGGAGAGTCAGGGGTAGACTTTGGGGGTGGAGTGGGGAGGGGAGAGGGGATTAATGTGTTGGACTGCAGAGGCTGTGAAGTCAACAGTCCACCATTTCGCCATCCCTTCCTATTTTTACTTTCCCCGTGTAATCTGAGACCCGATGGGAAGGCCTTTAAATGAACCCACTCTGTTATCCCAGGCTAACCCAAGGGAAAGTGTGAGGAATAAATGTAGCTCAACAATTGCCTTCCCGCTTCCTTATAATACCTGGTTTTAGGCAGGTTCTCAGCCTCAGCTTTGAGGATTGATGACATTTCCAGCATGCAATGAAGGTTCTGGAAGATCCCTGAGCAGTGAGACAGGGCAGAACAGAGGGGCTTTCCGGGTCTTTCTGCGGCAGGTTCCCAGGTGTGTCAGTAATAGGAAACTGAATGGAAACTGAACACAGAGGTGAGCTGTAGACCTTAAGGTAACTTCTTCATTCTGTTGAAACACCCCTCCTCTCATGAAGTAGGTAACATGCTATTTACCATGGCTGCTGGCAGACGTTGTTACTAGATGATTGAGTTTTTCTTTTCTTTTTCTTGAAGCTCCGTGGTTCTGAATTCACATTGGAGCATATAGGTTAGGATAGAAGTTTTGGGAGATGTTTGTGGTCTTTCTCTTTTGTTTTAAAATTTGAGTGCCATAATTTTTCTTCCTTGTTTTTTAATGTTTATTTTTGAGAGGGAGAGAGAGAGACAGATGCAGAGACGGAGAGATAGAGATACAAAGCACGAGTGGGGGAGGGGCAGAAAGAGAGGGAGACACAGAATCTGAAGCAGGCTCCAGGCTCTGAGCTGTCGGCACAGAGCCCGATGTGGGGCTCAAACTCACGAACTGTGAGATCGTGACCTGAGCTGAAGTTGGACGCTTAACCGACCCAGCCACCCAGATGCCCCGTAATTTCTCTCTTGCTAAGAGCTCGATTCTTGTGTAAGCCCGAAGAACTACACTTGCTATAAAACCCTAACATTCTCTGGGAATAAAAATGGGATGGGGTTAGGAGAGCTTAAAGGTTGACCAGAAGTTCTTTCTCTTTGCTACCTTCCTGTCTTAGTTACAGAACTCTGAGCACATTAGCTTTTCACAGCAGCCTTTAGTTGAGCTTTCACGGTGCCCCTTTAGCGATGGGCTTCTCCTTCATGAGTGGAGTTATTACTGTTTTAGAAGAAGACATAGGGTGATGAAGAGTGTGGTCTGGATTTGGGTCACACAGGAGCAACATGGAGACTTACTGGGATGGAGAATGTAGGCTACTTGGTCAGAGGGTGTTGGTCTGGTCATGTCATAGTTCCTTTCACATTTGCCTGGCATCACAGGATTGTGTATATGGACGTGGTAACCTAGCAATCGGTGTGTGGGACACGGATTAGTTAATGAGGCAACACTGTTCATAAGATGTTCCTCATTCGATGACCACACAAGTAGAATGAGGGTGGGGTAGCTCTTCCCCTAAAATAGAAGAGATTGGTGGTTGTATTTACGCGGGCTAAGTATATAGCCTGTAAGTTGCATGCTTCCCAAGCGTGTTCTGGGACCATCTTGCACCAGCTCATGAGGGCTGGCTGTTAAATATTCAAGAGCTTGGGGGGGGGGTCTCGTTGTTAAATTTTGGAAGCTTGAAATTGACTGGGGCAGGGAGTATTTACACCAGAGAAACTGACAAGCGATTCAAATGAGAGCTTTTCGTTTCCCGCTGTGTGACGGTTGATCAGCCTACCACTGCCTGTGCCACACGCAGAGTAGACAGCGTTGCTAATCAAAAAAGGCACTCTTTCTTGCTAAGCCCAGGTTTGGGCTCAGGATCCTTCTCAACACCACGCGTCTGAGAGCCACCACCAATAGACGGGACTAAGTGTGTGACGCAAGTGATATTTGCGATCCCTGCCGTAAATGCACTGTCATTACTGTGCCGGGTATTAACTGACAGTATCTTACGTTGAGGAAGGTCGCTTTGGGTCTGACACTTTTGCTAGATCATTTTAATGATTTTTGACGTTTAAAAAAAGTGAACAGGGGCTTCTGGGTCGTTCAGTCAGTTAAGCGTCTGATTTCGGCTCAGGTCATGATCTCAGTGTGTGGATTCGAGCCCTGTATCGGGCTCTGTGCTGACAGCTCGGAGCCTGGAGCCTGCTTTAGATTCTATGTCTCCCTGTCTCTCTGCCCCTCCCCTGCTCACGTTCTATCTCTCTCTCTCTCAAAAATAAATAAATATAAAAACTTGTTTAAAAAGTGAAAAAAAATTTTTTGTTAATATTTATTTTATTTATTTATTTTTTTTTGAAAGACCATGAGGGGCAAAGGGAGAGGGAGACAGAGGATCCAAAGTGAGCTCTAGCTAGTGAGCTCTAGCTCTAGCTCATCGGGCACAGCCCGATGTGGGGCCCGAACTCATGAACCCTGAGATCATGACCTGAGCCAAAGTCAGATGCTTAACCAGCTGAGCCATCCCGGCACCCCTTGACAAAAAAAAAAAAAAAAAAAAAAAAGGTCAAAACATCTTTCCCAAGAAAGCCACGATAACACCCAATTTCAGGTTGAAGCTGATTAAAGCAGAATCAGAAACAGGTTCTCAGCACCAGGGATTTTTGTCTCCATTGTCTTCGTGATGCGTCTGGACCCTACGAGCACACTTATCGTGCGTTTAGATGTTCACAGTCATCCTGAATTACCGCTCAGGATTTCTGTGGGTCAGGCATCCCAGAGAGGCCGAGCTGGGTGATTCCGACTTAGGTTAGAACCGAAGTCACACACACATGCCCACTTCCGTGTCGTGGGTTGAACTCACGCGTCGGCTGGGGCTGTGGGTGTTGGAAGGCCTGGCTGAGGCCGAAGGGTCTACTATTCTGAGGTGGCTCACCCGCCTGGCTAGCAGGTTAGTGCTGACAAGACGGTTCCTTTCCGATGGGCCTCCCCACAGGGTGGCTGGGGTGTCCTTAGGTCCCCGCGGTTGGCTGCCCCCAGACCAATAAGGGTGACAGTATATGTCAGGGAGCATGGAGTTCTTCATTTTGGGCAGGGAGGCAGCAAGGGGCCCTTACACGACTGTTTGTGGCTCCCGGGACGCTTTCCATTGGTGTTGCTCAACTGGATTACGCTCTTGTGTGGAAGGCAGCCTCTCTGGAAAGATGTTTCCTCATTGACACCCATCACTCTTTTTCCCCACTCAACGACATTTGTCTTCAGAGCACTTATCACTGTGTGATACCATATTACATGCTTCTTTGCTTGTTACCTTTCTCCCTCATTAGAATAAACGCTCCATCAGGGTAGGAACCTCATATACTCCTAGTGCTCAGATATTAACCTCATATCGCTCCTAGTGCCTGGGTATTAATAGCATGTGTGGAACGATGAATAGCAAACCATACTGGGTCTACAGTTAGAGAGATGTGGGTCCAGGTTGTGGCTCTCACATTTACTAGGTCGGGGGGCAAATTATTTATCTTCTTTACACTTCAGTGCTCTTAGCTAAAAGATGCGGTTCCAAATATCCACCTCTGGGGCTCCTGGGTGGCTCAGTCGGTTAAGCATCCATCTCTTGATTTTGGCTCAGGTCATCAACTTCATGAGATGGAGACTGCATGGGGCTCCGGGCTGACAGTACGGAGCCTGCTTAGGATTCTCTCTCTCTCCCTCTCCCTCTGCCCCTCCCCTGTTCCCTCTCTCTCTCTCTCAAAGATAAACAAACATTGAAAAAAACATCTACCTCTTGGGGTCGTTATAAAGATTTTAAGATAACATAATGTGTGTCCTACCTAACACTGTGCTTGCATACGGCGAGAGTCTATGAAACGTTAGCCTTGATGGTTACTGGTTTTGTTGAAGCTGTGCCTACGATGAGACACTCCAGCACCGAGTGAAGGGCCACTCGACAGGGGTGCCATTGATATGGATCCTTGATTAGACTCATTGGAGCCTTTTCCATAGTGAGTTGCTATGTTATCCCTCTTCTTAGTTCTGTTTTTTTTTTTCTTTTCTCTTGAAGGTCCTGAACAGACTGCAGAGTAAATATGGCTCCCTGTACAGACAAGACAACGTCATCCTGAGTGGCACTCATACACACTCGGGGCCAGGAGGGTATTTCCAGTATACTGTGTTTGTAATCGCCAGTGAAGGATTTAGCAATCGCACCTTTGAGTACATGGTCACTGGCATCGTGAAGGTAGGCAAAGGGCCCCAGAGGGAGCTGCCCTGTCCCTTGTTCACAAGTGTTCAGGAGTGGTTTGCTGTGATATGGAGAGAGTCCTTATAGGATGTTGCCCTGAGCAGTCTCAGCACCTGCCCCCTCCGTTCCTGACTCCCCAGGAGCTTCTGGTCTCTGAGGCACTGACTGATTGAGAGGGGCGAGTTCCGTGCAGTGAGCCTCCTGCAGGTGTCCAAAGGGACAGCAAACGTTTCCTATGTCACCCTTATAACTGAGAGGGCCCTACCGTCTGTTCTCTGTGCAAAGTCACACAAAAAGGAAGCCATCAAGGAACCAAGAGTCATTGCAAGTAATTCCAATCTCGCCTCCTGGTTCCCAAACAACATGACAGGGGACCCACTTCATAAACACACGCCCTTATTTCTCACGTCCTCTCTGAGAGTTCTAGACGGCACGGTCTTCCGTTTTCCTGGCTTGGGCGCCTCTTTCTCCTCTCTCCCCATCTTGCAGCTTCTTACTACCTCCCCCAGGGTCCTTTCTCATGTTTCCCTCATACCTTTCCCCTCTAGATTTAGTCCCTCTCTACTTTGTCTCATGAAGTCCCCCCCAAACCTGGCGATCCAGTCGGCAAAGGCAGAAATGTCTTTACCACGATGTTTTCCAAACCGTGGATGGTAATTCATGGCTGGCTTCCTGAAGTCAATTCCATGGGTTTCAAGAAGCATTGAATGAACAGAACTAAAGTAAAACAGATCGGAGCCTATCATGGTGCAAAACATATGGGAAGGGTGTATTTTGTGAGCTTCTGTTTTAGCACACATACATCAACGTGTATTAAGTTGTGATGAAAAATGTTTTGTTTATTGTGGCTTTGAGTCAGAAAAGTGTGATAAACTTGGCCTCAGAGGTTGAGGGCACGGAGAGGACAAGGAGGGTGGGACACCTTCAAGCTAACAAATCCTGGTCCTAGGTCGGGGGGAGTCGCTCCCGGTTTGGCCAATTGAACCTGCGAACGGTGCCTGACTCAGCGGCTCTGAGACACTCAAATGACCTTCCCAGGTCACAGCAATTCTTATGTCTCAGCCTTGAGGCCATCTGTGTGCCCCCCGAGTGACACTGGCCATGTGGTTCTCTAGCTCTTGTCCCATAGCAGGGGCAGCTCGGAGACCAAGGAAATTGCCCACAGCGCTCCTCTGTTTCTATTGACTAAGTCCTTTTCCAACAGGATGTCCAAATTCACAACTGTCTCTCTCTCTCTCTCTCTCACTCTAACCCACAGAGCATTGAGATGGCGCACAAAAATATGAAACCAGGCAAAATCTTTATCAACAAAGGAAACGTGGAAGGTGTACAGATCAACCGAAGCCCCTCTTCTTACCTTTGGAATCCTCCGTCAGAGCGAGCCAGGTGAGGGCCATTATCACAATAAAATCATGGGTTTCCTTTAGAGATCAGCAACAAAAATCTAAGGATGCAGTTGGTACTCAAGGAATGGGGTGGGATCCTGAAAGAGTAGTAAAGCTAAAGTAAAGTTAAAACATGTTGATCATCTAAGACTGGCAGAAATAAAAAGTGAATGTGGTAACACACGCCAGCCCGTGCACCAATCGGCCTGCTCTGCTGGCGTCTGGGGTCAGCGTGAGTTTTGGAAGGACTCCCAGTTTTGCGATCGGGCACGACTCTGGTTCCATCTCTGCTTTATCACTTCCTAGTCATGTGACCTTCAGTGATTTACTTATAGTAATTTATTGCCTCTCAGCTTCTTCTGTAAAGCGGAGATGAAAATGTGCGCAACACGTGTTTATTAAATTAATGAATAGCTCTTTTTGTTAGATCGTTCAGCAGAAATCATCTCCATCCAGGAGAATGTGGCAAGAGAGAAGACAAAAAAGGATAAAGAAGCAGGAACAAAGAACAATAAATAAAACTAGCATAATGGAATGGAACTAAGGCCGATTGTTTGTTTGTTTGCTTAAGTGCTGACCCAGGTTTGCCACAGGAGAGAAGCCCTTGACTGCTGTGGCACAGTGAAATAATATCTCACTTTCAACCTGACCACCTGGCATTTTACATTTCTCTGCGTATTTTTCCATCCATTTCAAAGGAGTTGAGTTTTAGAAAACATAATCCGATTTCCCTTGAAAGGCCATGAAAGAACGCTTGAAGCTACAGGTCAGGGATGGTTTTGATGTTGCATATTCCCTGCTATGTTTAAGAGATTCCGTGAAAATTTGACCGGAGTAGAAATTTCAAAGACAAATCCCTTTTCTAAGAAACACCTGTATGTTCTATAAGATCACGACCATTACATAAAGATGTCAATTTCATCTCCAGTTGGCTGACCTAATGCCACTAAGTGTGATGGTATTTGCAAGCCATTTCTTTAGTTGAGGACTGAGGTCCTGGATGTGGTTCGTAAGACCATAGCACATCAGGAAACCTCGCTCACTGAAGGCATTTTGATTTTAGTTTTTGTGTCAGCTTCTACTGTTGGTCATACAAGAAGCCCAGGCTCTAACTAACATAGAAGTGACTGCGTTTCTTTGTTTTGACTAGGTATTCTTCAAATACTGACAAAGAAATGATCATCCTAAAAATGGTAGATTTGAATGGAGTTGACCTGGGCCTTATCAGGTACTCTGTTTACTTTTTTTGCTTTTTGTCCTGTCTGGATATCTTTCCTTAATCATGGAGGTGGGGATGGGGAGGGGGGCATGGGAGGAAGAGACTAGAATAGTGGCAGCAGTGGCTGGGAATATATTGAGTAGTTAAGAGTCCAGACTTGGGAGTCAGACACATCTGCGTCCAACCATGGATCCTGGGGCAAGGTTCTCAGCTTTCCAGGGCTCGGTTCCTTACCTGGAAAACAGGGCTAATTAAAGGATGACGTAAATGAGGGATTCAGGTAAAGAAGTGTAGTGTAGCATCTGGGATATGACATAAGGATTCAGTCAATACTAGTGCTTATTACTCTATCAAGATGTCGTATGTGGAATTTCTACGATGGTGGACCATTTTCTCTTGGTAAAATGAGAAAACAATCTGACCAACCAGGCTAAATGATTATGGGTTTGAGATGATTTATCTGTGTTTTCCTAAAAGAATGAAGTCAAGTCTAAAGTAGGACAATGCCAATTAGTGATGGAAGCAGAATTGAGGCCACCTGAAGGAAGCAGATGAGGTGAAATTACAGCCTGGCACAGGTTTTAGTTCAGGATTATACGTAAGAAGACATGTGGATTTTTTTTTTTTTTTTTCATAAAGAAGGCATTCGCATTCATGTGTGAATTTTGTCCCTGCAATTGGACTCAGGAATTGACTGGCTGGGTAACAGCCCAGGTGCCTTGATGCGCAGATGTCCAAGTGATGGAGGATGCCTGAAGGAAGTGTGTGATGGCTCATGGGAGCTACAGTTAAATGGCTTCGGTTCGCTCTGTGTTGTCATCGTGATGAGCTTTGTGACTTTGGCCAAGTGACTTAACTGCTCTGTGGCTCAATTTTCTTTCTTTCTTTCTTTCTTTCCCTTCCTTCCTTCCTTCCTTCCTTCCTTCCTTCCTTCCTTCCTTCCTTCCTTCCTTTCCTTCCTTCCTTTCCTTCCTTTCCTTCTTTCTTTCTTTCTTTCTTTCTTCTTTCTTTCTTTCTTAAATGTTTATTTATTGATTTTGAGAGAAAGAGAGCAGGGAAGGGGGAGGGAGGGAGGGAGAGAGAGAGAGAGAGAGAGAGAGAATCCCAAGCAGGCTCCACACTGTCAGCAGAGCCCAATGTGGGGCTCGAACTCACGAAATGTCAGATTGTGCCCTGAGCTGAAATTGAGAGTCGGATGCTTCACCAACTGAGCCACCCCTCAATTTTCTGACTTTAAAAGTGAGGGATAAAGTGAGTCCTTAAAATGTTGATAATAAGCGTGAGTAAAGGTGGTAGGGGCCTATCAGGTAGGATTATGAAATACTTAACTGAAAGGGTCTATGTAAGTCAAATTAATAATTAATTAAAATTAATAAGAGGTGAATGAAAACATTAAGGACTGTGATCAGTACTGACCCTGTAACCAGGTGGAGAACAGCACGGTGGTGAGGAGTTCTGGTTTTAGGGGTAGATTTTAGGACTTGAGTTCAAATCCCAGCCTTGCCACTTACTAACCTACTTACACCTCAACTATTCCATTTGAAAATGGGAATGATAATGCCTCATAGGACTGTTTCAGAATTAAATGACATAATACATGCAAAGTTCTACTCTGTGTCTGGCATAGAAAAGAGTTTTATTATTTTGGTTAAATGGTAAGCAGAATAACATTCTACTTCTAAGAACTCCATTGTTGGCTTCTCAGAATGCTTGATGTTCTTTTTATGTATTTTCTTAAATGTTTATTTATTTATTTTGAGAGAGGGAGATAGAGAGTGAGGAGGGGAGGTTCAGAGAGAGGGAGAGAGAGCATCCCAAGCAGGCTCTGCACTGTCAGCACGGAGCCCGACGCGGGGCTCAACCTCACAAACCGTGAGATCACGACCTGAGCCGAAACCAAGAGTCAGATGCCTAAGTGACCAAGCCACTCCGGACGCCCCTGAATGTTTGACATTTTTAGCATTGGAGTTACTTCTTCGGGTGTCAAGTGAGGTCACTAAAAACTCCCTGATAAAATAAACTTTATTATGTGGGTTGACATGTTAGGAGTTATTCTTCCATTATAGTGAATTCATCTACTGATTAGTTGCCGACTGGTGTTGAACACAGTGGACTTTCTTTTTTTAAAAAATGCTTTTACTTACTTTTGAGAGAGAGAGACACAGAGTGTGAGCGGGGGAGGAGCAGAGAGAGGGAGACACAGAATCGGAAGAAGGCTCCAGGCTCTGAGCTGTCAGTATAGAGCCCAGCGCGGGGCCCGAACTCACAAACCGTGAGATCATGGCCTGAGCTGAAGTCAGACCCTTAACTGACTGAGCCACCCAGGGGCAAACACAGTGGACTTCCTAAATGTGTGCTTGGGGTATGTGTTGTGATGGGCACGGTCCCTATCTTGAAGGCTCTAACAGACTAATGGGGTGATTGGGGCAGGGGACAGAGACAGACAGGCAAGTAATCGCAACATACATCAGATGGCCATCAGTGCTGCCACCTGGCCATCGATCGATGCTGTGGGAACTTGGAGGAGGTAGCAGGGATACCTGAGAGCATCGTAGAAGTCATGAAAAGACAGTGAGCTGGGAGGCCAGAGGATGGGCTATGTCAGGGAGGGGGTGAGGGAGGAATCCGAAAAGGTGAGCTAGCTCCAGATTGTGGGGCACTTTGGTGGGCCATTTGGTTAGGAGACAGTCAGGATACAAGCATGTATCTCTGACGAGTTAGAGAATTCCACATTCGCTGGGAGAAGGAGCCTTTTTCCTTACGGTTTCCACTTAACTCTTGGCTGAATGACTGAGATCGTCCGTGATTCCCTCTTATTAGTTTCTGAATCCTTTAACGATGCCCATGGAAGACTAAAAAATGTCGTCCTTCTTCCAGATGTTCGTGGCTTCCTCGCATATAACTATATAACATATCTGGAAGTCCCAGGGCCAACCGTCAAGGTTATAGCAACTCTCCTCCATCTGCTAGGCTTAACACCCTGCAATAACTTGCTATTGTTTTTGCAGCCACCATATGCTATCCTTGACATAATTGCTCGTGCAATTGCCTCTTGTTGCATAGTGGCAATTGCTCTTTGAATGCATTAAAAATGATCCAAAGCATAAAGCCAAATCTGGGCTGCTGAGTAACTCAGCCACCAGATGTAGGTGCCTGCTGTTAGGCAGAATCCCAAGGCATGAGGAGTTTGGAAGCCTAGAATCTCTGACTGGCGGAACATGGGTGTCATCTGCCTCACAGCTCAGCTAAGGGCCAGGTAGGTGACGTGACCTGCCCAGTGTTGCAGCCAAAACTGTTCTCTTCAAGCTGGGAACCATATTGAGGTCCGCAATTTCTTCTTTCCTGCCTTCACCTTTGGTTTCATTTCTTCATTCGGCGAGTCTGCACCGGAGACCTACTGGGTGCCACGCAGGACTTCCCAGTCTTTGGAATGGTGCTTTTCCTGGACCTGAAATCAGGAATCAAATAATACCCATGCCCGTGTTCCTTGAGCAAGTCCCTTAAGTTCTCAGAGACTCAATTTCCATATTTCTCAGATGCAGATATAACCTCTTCTCTCCAGAGATCATCGATTTATTTACTCATGTATTAAATGGGGTAGAATATATGTGTCATGAACTGAGCTCGTCCTACAGATACACTGATGGGCAAAAGTAGATGGCGTTGTTGCCCTCAGAGAATTTATAATCTCTTGGTAGAGACAAGAGGTATCCAAACAGTCCTTGAAATATGTGTAAGATGATAACTGGGTTAAGTGCCAGGAAAGGAAGGTGCGTAGCATTGTCTTAAAGGGATGTGACCCGGGCAGGGAGACTGGGAAAATCTTCCCTAAGGAAGTGATAATGGAGCTAAAAACCAAAGGAAGATTGAGAATTATTTGTAAGCCTTTTATTTTTATATACATTCCAGCTAGTTAACATACAGTGTAACATTAGTTTCAGGTGTGCAATATAGTGATTCAACCTTCCATACATCACCCGCTGCTCATCACAAGTGCCCTCCTCAATCCTCATCACCTGTTGAACCCATCCCCCACCCACCTCCCCTCTGGTGACCATCACTTTGTCCTCTATGGGTAAGAGTCTGTTGGGGCGCCTGGGTGGCTCCGTCTGTTAAGCGTCTGACTCTTGATTTCAGCTCAGGTTGTGATCTCACCGTTTGTGAGTTCAAGCGCTGAGTCGGGGTCTGGAGACTCCTTGGGATTCTCTGCCTCCCCCTCTCTCTGCCCCTCTCCTGCTTGTTCTCTCTCTCTCTCTCTCGTAATGAATAAATACACATCAAAAAAAGAGTCTGTTTCTTGCTTTGCCTTTCTCTCCCTTTCCTTCCCTTTGCTTGTTTGTTTTGTTTCTTAAATTCCACATATGAGTGAAATCATGTGGTATTTGTCCTTTTCTGACTGACTGATTTCACTTAGCGTTATACTCTCTAGCTCCACCCAGGTCATTGCAAATGGCAAGATCTCATTCTTCTTTTAATGCTGAGTAACATTCCATTATATATAGATATCTATATCATATATGTATATCATATATATATCTCATATCTATCTATATCATATCTATATCGTATGTATCATGTATGCATATATATAGATATATATATCACATCTTCTTTATACATTCATCTATCAGTGGACTCTTGGGCTGCGTCCATATCTTGGCTATTGTAAACAATACTGCTGTAAATATCCAGATGCCCATATCCCTTTGAATTCATGTTTTTGTAATCTTTGGGTAAACACCAAGTTGTGCAATTGCTAGGTCATAGGGTAGTTCTATTTTCACTTTTTGAGGAACCTCCACACTGTTTTCCAGAGTGGCTGCACCAGTTGGCATTCCCACCAACACTGCAGGAGGGTTCCCCTTTCTCCATATCCTCACCAACACTTGTTTTTGTGTTGTTGATTGTAGCCGTTCTGTCAAGGTGTGAGGTGACGTCTCATTGTAGTTTTGCTCGGCATTTCCCTGATGATGAGTGATGCCGAGCATCTTTTTATGTGTCTGTTGGCCATCTGGAGGTCTTCTTTGGAGGAATGTCTATTTGTGTCTTCTGTCCACTTTTTTAATTGGATTATTCATTTTGGGGCTGTCGACTTTTATAACTCGCTTATGTATTTTGGATACTAAGCCTTTCTTACATGTCATTTGGAAATATCTTTTCCCATTCCGTAGATTGTCTTTTAGTTTTGTTGGTTGTTTCCTTTGCTGTGCAGAAGCTTTTTATCTTGATGAGGTCCCAACATTCATTTTTGCTTTTATTTCCCTTGCTTTCAGAGACATGTCAAGTAAGAAGTTGCTATGGCTGATGTCAAAGAGGTTGCTGCCTGTGTCCGTCCTCCTCTAGGATTTTTGTGGTTTCAAGTCTCACAGTTAGGTCTTTAATCATTCTGAGTTTATTTTGCATATGGTATAAGAAAGTGGTCCAGCTTCTCTCTTTTGCATGTTGCTGTCCGGTTTTCCCAGCACCAATTATTGAAGAGACTGTCTTCTTCCATGGGATATTCTTTCCTGCTTTGTCAAAGTCTAATTGACCATATAGTTGTGGGATGGAGAGGGCTGCAGTTAGCACCTAGGACCTTGGTGCACAACTTACAAAAGCACTTTCTTCTCTGGGCCAAGGTGCTTAGCTCCGTGAGCTGAGTGGGGGTTGGATTTCAGCCTCCTCTTACCCCTTTGCAACTCATCTTTGTGCAGGGCACAACCTGCATGCTGGACATGGCGGCCCAGGTTTGAGAGAATAGAACTTGGGGTGGGTTTATTACTCTTTTAGAATATTCAAGAAGCTCGATTTTGCATTTGGCTTTTCTTTTCTCCTTCAGAGTAGGAAGTGCATAGTGTCCCAATGAAGAGGTCCTAGAATATTCCTCAATTACCCAGGAGGAGAGAATGATTATAATATTCTATATTACTCTGCTGTTTATTGATTCACAGAGCATAGTCAAGATGTATTATTTTTCATCCCTAGGAAACAGAGACTAGGAAATTTTAACTAACTTGGCTACGGGGTAGGATAAAATCTCAAATCTCTGGACCTTCCGTGGTACCTTGATTACATTATGCTGACTCCAGCATGGCCCTGCTTTAGCTGTGATGTAATCATTATTTAGAAATGTTTATTAACAGGGACGTTAGTTATCCATTTATATCTGTGCTCTAACTTCTTTTGAAATTACCTCGACCTAACTTCGCTCTTTGGAACTTTGCTTGGAAGAATGTTGTTTGGACCAGATAAAATAAATTGTGAGGGCCGCTTTCTTATATTAAAATGATGACCTTTCTGCATATCTTTACAATACTCATCTGTTCCCATCGCACTTTGGTCGCTGTGACAAGCCTGGTATTTTAATCGCACATATTTCAAAGGCCAGAGGAGGGAAAATACAGCATCTTCTCACTCTGAGATTCACATCACTTTTCCGAATGCTTATTTTTTCAGTTTTGTAGAGAAAGGCAAATTCAATTAATTTTCCAAGGCCTAAAATAAATGAACATAAAGGCATGAAATCAATACGAATTCAAGTCTAATTAGCAGACTAGAATTCTCAGCAATTGCTTTCTCTACAGATATTATTGTCGGCCCCCGATTGAAAGAACACACCTGATCCCCCTCTGTGTTCCTTGGCGTGTAACACGATGCCAGCCACACTCTTGCTGCTAACAAATTCATGTTGGTTGAATGAGAAGAACAATTGTCATCTCTCTTTGCCTTTATCCGTTACGCTGTGGCCAGAATGACCGTCCGTCCTCTAAACCCATCTTGATGCCTTTGCTACAAATGAGTTTTCTCCAGTGATCCCTTTGCTGAGTCCCTACTCCTCTTTTAAGACCCAGCTCAGATGTCGCATCCTCTCCCAAGCATTTCTCAGGGGCAAGATGATGCCTTGCTCACCTCCACGTCTCCAGTGCCTGGCACAGAATCAAAGTTAACTGTGTATTGAATGAGCAGGTGAATGAACGGAGGGGACAGAGCCAGTATCCCACAGCAGATTAGAACTTGGGCTCTGTGGTCTGACAAACCTGGACTCTTAGACCTGCTTCTTGACTTACAACGGGTGTGACCTTGGTCAGATTACTTACTGGCTCACTCTGAGACTTCGTTTCCTTGGCCATGAAATAAGGACAATGATAACATCTGCCTCCAAGCATGCTTTTAGGATGAAATGAGATCCTGTGTATAAAATCCCTCACCTCATCAGAGCGACATGACAGTCCATGTTGATAAAATTGTTCCACAGGCTTCCTTTGATTGCCCTAGAGAGATTGCAGTCTGGCTGAAGCTGGCTGACCTCAGGGCAATCATATTAGAAGTGTTCTGGTTGGGGAGCCATGGGAAGGTCATGGCCACCACCCCATTTTCCTTCCAAACTAAATGGAGTAAAACTGTAAAAAGACTCCCAACTAACTGGAAAACACTAGTTGACTAGAATTTTCTCTGGCACCTGAGTTTTAGGAGAAGGAGACAAACCCATATCTGCAAAAAGGAAACTAGTATAAAGATTTTTTCAAAAGAGAGAAATTTTGCAAGTAACTTTAGGGCATGAGCTCAGAACCACCTTTAACCTAATCTTCTGTTCCTTTACATGGGGGCAATACATACCTTGGGGAACAAATTTAGCTCATAGGCTGGTGATTGGTTTGTTCAACACTGTTTAAAAAAATTCTAAATGGATGCCAACATGAAAAAAAACACTAGTATAGAAATTTTCAAATATATGCCAATTTAGAGTGATTAGTCTTTGAGTTTCCATGTAACTATTATCCACCTTCAGTAATTAGCACTATTCTGCCACTCTGTTTCATCCCTCCTCTCCTTTTGTTTTGCTTTGGAAGAGTTTTAATTTTTCGTTTTTAATGCTTATGTTTTGAGAGAGACAAAGACAGTGCGAGTGGGGGAGGGGCAGACACACACACGCGCACACACACACACACACACACACACACAGAATGTGAAGCAGGCTCCATGTTCTAAGCTGTCAGCACAGAGCGTGACGTGGGATTCGAACCCACGAACCGGGAGATCGTGACCTGAGCCGGAGTTTGACGCTTAACTGGCTGAGCCACCCTTGCTTTGCTAGAGTTTTAAAAGCCAATACCAGATAGCAAATCATTTCACTCATATATATTTCAGTGTATATCTCTATCAGGGAAAAACGTAAAAAAATATAACCATAACCCATGATCCCAACCAACAAAATGAAAAATAGTTTCTTGATATGCTCTAAAACCTAGTCTGTGTTCAGTTTTCCCTGATTGTGTCAGTAAGATCTTTTTATAATTGTTTTATTTGAATCAGCATCCAAATAGTCCGCCCACCAACTCCATTTGTTGGCTATGTGTGTTAAGTCTCTTAATCGGTAAGTTTTCTCCCCTTTTATTCTGTGCTATGTACTTCTCTCTTTCTTTTTTAATGAAAATTTTTTTCTTCTCTTTTTTTTAATTAAAAAAATTTTTTTTATTTGGGTGTAGTAGGCACACAGTGTTATATTTGGTTCAGGTGTACAACATAGAGACTGGACGATTCTGTGCCTTGTGTTATGCCCACCACAAGCAGAACTCCTGTCTGTCACCACGGGGCACTGGTACACTGCCATTGACTCTGTTCCCTGGGCTGCACCTTCCACCCCCGTGACGTACCCCTTCCCTAACTGCAAACCTGCGCCTCCTGTTCCCCTTCAGCCATTTTTGCCCAAACTTCACCCCTTTCCTCTCACGCCATTTACTTCTTCAAGAGTTTTTTAATCGAGGGGTGCCTGGGTGGCTCATCGGTTAGGCATCCGACTCTTGATTTTGGCTCAGGTCGTGATCCCAGGCTCGTGGGTTTGGCCCCGAGTCCGGCTCTATGCTGAGCACAGAGCCTGCTTGGGGTTGTCTCTCCCTCTCTCTCTGCCTCTCCCCTGCTCACAGGCAGGCACATGTGCATGTGAACGCATGTGCACTCTCTCTCTCTCTCAAAATAAGTAAATAAACTTGAAACATAAATCGATAAATATTTCGCAAAATCACAGATTTATCGAAAATCTGGAAGCACTGGCTTACTCTCATAAGGCAACATTTGGCAGCCGCATAGTAGAGGTCTTTAGGCCCATGCAAGTGCCTCCAGTAGAGTCTTTAGTAGACCCATAGTGGAGTCTTTAGGCCCATGCCTAGTGGAGTCTTTAGGCCCGTGTTGCCTACCCAGCCCCCGTGGGCCTTGTGCTGGCCCATGCAAGTGCCTCCAGTAGAGTCTTTAGTAGACCCATAGTGGAGTCTTTAGGCCCATGCCTAGTGGAGTCTTTAGGCCCGTGTTGCCTACCCAGCCCCCGTGGGCCTTGTGCTGGCCCATGCAAGTGCCTCCAGTAGAGTCTTTAGTAGACCCATAGTGGAGTCTTTAGGCCCATGCCTAGTGGAGTCTTTAGGCCCGTGTTGCCTACCCAGCCCCCGTGGGCCTTGTGCTGGCCCATGCAAGTGCCTCCAGTAGAGTCTTTAGTAGACCCATAGTGGAGTCTTTAGGCCCATGCCTAGTGGAGTCTTTAGGCCCGTGTTGCCTACCCAGCCCCCGTGGGCCTTGTGCTGGCCCATGCAAGTGCCTCCAGTAGAGTCTTTAGTAGACCCATAGTGGAGTCTTTAGGCCCATGCAAGTGCCTCCGGGTATCCACAGTCCACACCGGTCCCTGTGGCACCAACCAGCTGAACTCATCCGTGTTGCCTACCCAGTCCCCGTGGGCCTTGTGCTGGCCATCTCTGACCTACGTATACATCTGTTGGGCAATGAGAACTGAATCCTGAATGATGACCTTGACATTTAAAAACATCCCTAGTCAGTAAGTAAATGTTCAGTTTTGTGAGGTATATTACTTAGGTAGGAATGTAAGCTGAAATGTTTTATAGAGTCGTCAGCAAAGAATTAAACCAACAAAAGATTTTTTTTTTTTTGGACAAATCCTACATGGGCCTGAAAGTTCATGAAGTAGCATCTCTCTTTTCTTGAGCATTCATTCTAGTTAATTTGCTCTCCAGCCTTCCGTTCTGTATCTTTTTTATCCACGTGGAGGTTCGATCCTACAAAGGCCATTGGACAAGGTGAGGTCATAACTGCCTGGGCTCCAGGGCCGTTGTGAAGTGCAAGTATGGTAACAGATGTGAAATTAGTTGGTAGACGTTGTGGCTCTATACTTAAACAGGTATTACTATGCATACGGCTAACATCAAATTATGCATAACAGCCTCTTTCACACCTCTGTGCGCTTACTGTGTTGTTCCTTCCCCCTGGAATGCCCTTAAGAATTAATTGCTAGTCATCTGTGATCCCCAAACACTTTATGCCTATTTTTTATAACGTTTGTCACACTGTACTAAAGCCATTTGTTTACATCTTTGTCTGACCCTGGGTGTAAGGAAGCTCCACTGTGTTCAGAACTGGGCACATGGCAGGGTTTCCGTAAAGGTCTTCTGAATTAGATAGGATTGACTTCAATCATTGTTATGTGCACCTGTCTTGAAGGACAAGGTCGGCACCCATACAATGCTTTAGGCATATCGTCTGATCGCTGACTGTTTAGTTTTGTATTTTTAACTTACGTAAATGCCTAGACTTTTTGAGTGTATTATTCGTAAGCTAAGCTCATCATCAGTGAAATAACCTAAATGTGAAAGGCCTACCGTTGAAAACGTTTTTTTGTTGTTGTTGTTGTTGTTGTTGTTTTTTTTCCTGCTGGAGAAAACCAAAGCTCGCAGGCATTGTTTTGACTCCATCACCTGGTTCTCTTCCTGAGCCGAGGGCTCCTTTTCTCTTACAGCTGGTTTGCCATCCACCCCGTCAGCATGAACAATACCAATCACCTTGTCAATAGTGACAACATGGGCTATGCATCTTACCTTTTTGAGCAAGAGAAGAACAAAGGATATCTACCTGGACAGGTGAGATTTGGGTCATTGAAAACATCATCTTAATTCATTAGATCCTCATTCGTACAATGCTCAGAATAGCTGATTCACATCTTCAGTGTAAAGTGTCATCAGGCACATCACATACTAATATGCTTGGATAAAAAGAATTCTCCATCCTCCCTGAGAGGGGAAGAAAAATTAACAATGACTGTGTCAAGTGCTGACATCTGTAGCTTCATAAAGTTGCAATTAGTTAGAGAAGGAAGGCCAAGCTCAAGATTTTTGCAATACGTGATACTTTTTGATCGGCTTGGGAATATGATCAACCGGCTTGATGTTAACTTTTCTCTTCAGAGCTATCAAAGTATTAAGTACCTTCTGAGTAGCGTTAAGAACCTGAATGAGGAGGGGACAGGTGATGAATCTTTTCTGTGGTCCAGATTTCCCTGTTAATGGCGGATTTCCTTTTAAGGAGTTTCGTCTTACTTTCTTTTAATAAGCCCCAAGGGAGAGACGACCCTAACCCACCAGACTTGTTATCGTAACTTTGAAATGCAATGAGGGATGGAATCAGAGATGGGGGCCGGAACTCAGTCCATGTCCCTCAGAAATCTCCTCAGCTCTGGGTCAATTACTGACTACAGATAGCTAAGCGGTTGTGGGAGGGGGGGGCTGCTCTGTTGGATCCTAAGGTCCAAGTCCCAAATGCCAAAGAAGATAGGACGATAAGAACCCCAAGCCCTTGACTAGGATAAATGTCTAGAAAGTGCAATGATACCAAAGTTATTAGCCCCATGAACATTCATAGTGATCTTTTAGCTCCTGACTGATAAAATGCTATTTTTTTTTTTTTTTTTTCATTTTAGCCTGCATTTCAGGGAAGAGAAAGGAACTTCCCATTTATGATCACTGGCTGGGGGCATTTTGAGATAAGTTATCTTTTTGGTGTAAAAAAAAAAGACACATGATCTCCAATACCTGCTTATTTCTTTCCCTAAGAAAATTGAAGTCATGGAAGGTAGAATTAGATCAGCTGAGTTGAGGTTAAAGTCTTACACCACCCAAAAGGTTATGTGCTGTTACTTCAGGTTGAAGAGCTAAAAGAAAAGATACACGGAGGTAGATCTGGATGGTGAATGCTATATTTAGGTTCAGTTTTGCCACAGGAACATCTGGATTCATATTTTCTTTTTAAGCCAGTAGGGATGTTTATTTTTCAAGGAGAAAGGGACCTCTCAGCTCCAGACACAATACCAGGAAGCAGTTTGATGAGTCAGCATTTTATACCGTGTTGTTGTATGCTGTGTTTCTTGTCAAAATGTTTCTGTTTGTGGCACAGAGTTGAAACTGTCCTATTTGAAACAGCTTTATTGATCATTGGAATATCATGAGCGTGATAACATGTACACTGACTGCAATGTGAATTTTTTCGCAAAGTTTCTCAGAATGTCCTACCTCCTCCTTTTATTGTGCTCAAATGGTTTTGAAGAGTTCCCCAGAGTGGATGGAATGTTTGTGTTTTGAATGGAATTCATTGTGGGAAATAAGAGAGAATAAAAGGCAGTTGGATGTTTCTTTTGGCAGGGACCCTATGTAGCAGCCTTTGCTTCATCAAACCTCGGAGATGTGTCCCCCAATATTCTTGGCCCGCATTGTGTCAACACAGGAGACTCTTGTGATAACGCCAATAGCTCTTGTCCCATCGGTGGGGTAGGTAACTATGACATGAGATCTTTGTGTTTGCATCTCATGTGCATTTTAAGTATTCACTATTAACTTATAATTGTGTGCAGGCCTACTGACCTCTCAGGAGCACCCACTAAATTTCGATTGGATAAAATTCTAGTTCTCCATTGGATTGACTCTTAAGTGTTTTGAATGGTGAGGCAATTAGTAAATGTCCGAGATGAAATACCCTTGCCCAAACTTGGACAGTCTGAAACATTTCACCTTGGCATTTCTGATATCACAAGTTAGTACCAGAAACTGCTGGCCTGAGATGTTTCTCACTTGTGAAGTCTACAGCATTACACACACACACACACACACACACACACAAAACACATCAACATTTTTTTTTCTTTTCTTTAAAATCACAAACAACAGGGGTGCCTGGGTGGCTCAGTCGGTTTAGCGGCCAACTTCGGCTCAGGTCACGATCTCACAGTTTGTGAGTTCGAGCCCCGCGTCGGGCTCTGTGCTGACAGCTCAGAGCCTGGATTCTGTGTCTCCCTCTCTCTCTGCCCTTCCCTTGCTCATGCTTGCTGTCTCTCTCAAAATTAAATAAACATTGGCATGCCTGATGGCTCAGTTGGTTAAGCATCTGACTTCTGCACAGGTCATGATCTCCTGGCTCATGAACTCGAGCCCTGTGTTGGGTTGTGCTGACAGCTGAGAGCCTAGAGCCCACTTTGGATTCTGTGTCTCCCCCTCTCTCTG
Organism: Leopardus geoffroyi; assembly: GCF_018350155.1. Classification (NCBI taxonomy): domain Eukaryota; kingdom Metazoa; phylum Chordata; class Mammalia; order Carnivora; family Felidae; genus Leopardus; species Leopardus geoffroyi. The sequence continues at coordinate 6,625,363 of NC_059334.1, read as the reverse complement.
CCCCTCCCTTGCTCGTGCTCTCTCTCTCAGAAATAACTAACTAGCTAACTAAATAAATAAACAAACATTAAAAAATAAAAATAAAGTCACAAACAACAAATCTTGCTGTCAAAACTCACACAACATGGAAAACCTAGAGGGCAGTAAAAAGTGAGTTCCTCTTCATTCCCTTCCTTCTCCCCCCTCCCAGGAAGTTACCACTATCCCACCTCTTCCTATATACTTGTCCACACATTCACGAACAAAATTTTACAACTTCTTTGTTGATTTTTTTAGCGGGACTGGGATTCGAGTTTTCCACCTGCTTTGTTGTCTTTAAAATTGTTTTAGGGCTGAACACAGGTCTGTGTGGCAAGATTTAAAGACTTACTATTATTAGTATGGCTTTATTTAGGCCACACCGTCATTTATTTCATTGTTTCCCTGCCACGTTCATTTAGATTTTTTCTGCCTTGACGTGAGAAGCAGATCGTAGTTTCTGGGCTCTTGTTCTTTGTGTTTATAGAACATGTCACCTGTGATATTACTTTTATTAAACGTCATTTCTGGGCTATTTATTCTATTCCCATCAATTCTACCCAACGGGTATTAGAGCGTAACAATTAGAGTTTTCTCTTATATATTACCAGTTTGGTATAGAAAGTCTTCCTTTGTTACTCTTCCTTTGCAAAATGTTCACACATCATTCATTCACATTCGATTTCAAGATTACTTGTTAAATTCCATCATTCAGAGAGGAAACGTTTAAATAAATTATGGTACCTGTTTGCAGTAGAATGTTATGTACTAACAAACTGTACTGTGTTGGAATATTGACTGTGGGAAAAAGCTCACAGTACACAATGTTGATTTAGAAAATCAGTATTTGGGGGGGCGCCTGGGTGGCTCAGTGGGTTAAGCATCCGACTTCAGCTCAGGTCACCATCTCATGGCTTGTGAGTCCAAGCCCCGCATCAGACTCTGTGCTGACAGCTCAGAGCCTGGAGCCTGCTTCGGATGCTGTGTCTCCCTCTCTCTCTGCTCCTTCCCGTCTGGCACTCTGTTTTTCTCTCTGAAAAATAAATAAACATTAAAAAAATTTAAAAAGGAAGAAAATCAGGATTTAATCTTGTATATTGATTATGATTGCAGTTTTGAAAATAAATGTATTGTAGTGAAAAGACAAAGTGAAACCCACTGAATTGTTAACCCTGACTTTCTCTGTTTGGCATTACTATGGCATTACAGGGGGGGTTTATTCTGTTGATTTTGTTTATTGTTTTTATTCTATTTATACACTTTTGTAGTTTCTTCCTACAGGAGAATACTTTTAATCAGTAAAAATTATCACAGAATCACACCCTCTCCCACGACAGAATTCTCTTTCTCTCCATTCCATTCCATCTGTTAGATTTGCTTCCCTCATGATTGCAAGATGGCAGTCAGTACTGAGGACGGTATATCCTTTTCTCCCCCCAAATATGGTAGGAGAGAGAGAAAACCCGTCTCTAACCATGGAATAAAAGTTCTTTTCCTTCTGATTGGGTCACGGGAGGTACATACCCATTCCTGGACCAAAACGGTTGCAGGGGAAATAGTGTGCTGACAGGCTCAGGCTGGGGTCCCTGACCAACCTTGGGGAGGTGCCTAGGGAATTACCACGGTCGTCTTAGACTTACCTGGGCTGGGGATGGAACCGTTGACTGTGAAAGACGCGATGCCTTTTTGAACAAAATCGTGATTCGCTTAAGAAACAGAAAGAGGGAAGTGGGCAAATGTTGCTGTATCTTTTGCTTTCATGTAGCTTCTTTCAACAGATTTTTTTTTTAAACTTCAGAAACTAGCTTTCATTAAAACAAAGCTATATACTTGTTAACAATGCAAACGATGTTGAGAAGTTCGGGAAATGAAACAGGTCAATGCGCAGCCTCTAACTCCACGATTAACCTGTTAAACCTTAAATGAACATCCTACTAGGCAGCCTTTTCGGCTCCCACGCTCCTACGTGTCTGCACAGTTGTACACAAATGAGGTCACGCGGGGAATGCTGTTCTCTAGCTGCTTTCTTATTTCCTGCGAATATACTTTATTTTTTTTAGTTTATTTATTTATTTTGAGAGCAAGAAAGAGAGAAAGAAAGCAGAGGAGGGGCAGAGAGACAGAGGGAGAGAGAGAATCCCAAGCAGGCTTCACGCTCAGCATGAAACCCAACACGGGGCTCGAACCCACAGCCCTGGGATCATGACCTGAGCCAAATTCATGCGTCAGACGCTTAACCCACTGAGCCTCCCTGGCGCCCCTCCAGTGAATACACTTTAAAACATCCTTTAAACGAATGGTACAGTTTTCAATTTTAGGTACCATAAGTTAGTTCACCGATCCCCTCGTGATGAATATTTTCTTTCCTTCCCTCCTCTCTCCCTTCTTTTTTCCTCCCGTCACATAAATGGACTACGTGTGTCATACATATTTTCACACGTGTATGAGTTTCACCTTAGGACAAATTCTTGCGAGCGAATTTGCTGTTCAAGGGAAAGCACAGTTCCCATGGGGGTGACCGTGAGTCCTGTCCCCAGCCACAGTGTGTGAGTGACCCTTTCCCCAAAGCCTCCCTGATGCCTGGTTTATCGAGCATTCAGTCTTTGCCAACAGAACAGGTGGAGTTCCTTTTTGTAGTTTAAATGTATATTTAATGAATCACAGGCTTGAATGTATTTTAATGTTGAAGAGAGATTTACATTTCTTTTTTGCAAATCACCTATTTTCATCTGTGTTCCACTGCGTATCCAGTAGGATTTTTTTTTTTTGCTTTGTTCCTGGCAGATTTATTGAGACATAAATGAGAGATAACATTGTATCATTTTAAGGCATACACTGTGATTATTCTGATACACATATAGGATGCTTTTTACTGCAAATAAGAGAAAACCCAACTCCATAGGGATGAATCAGAAGGTTATTAAGGAGGTGTTCATCCGCATTTTCTTGAAATGCTTTTTAATTTTCAATTATAGTATTTAAGTATCTGGTCAATGTCAACATTTTCTGGGGTCAGAAGGGAAGGATAGAGCCAGATTTATCTACTGATTTTTATTTTTTCCCAGTGGGTCACCTATGTGTTCCAATATAACGTTGACTGGGTTTCTGATTGGCTCAGATTCACTTGTGATTTTGCATTCCTTGAGATAATTGCTCCTTTCACCAAGAGCCCGTCTTGTCTCCCTGTGTTGTAGTCTGGCATGTGCATCGCTATGGGACCCGGACACGACATGTTCAACAGCACTCAGATTATCGGAGGGATCATATACCAGAGAGCAAAGGTCAGCCACGGGCCAGCCTTTCATGTTCATTTAACCTTGTTCTTTCAAATCCACGGGCAGCGCTCCTTACAGAGACGGTAACGGGAAGAGACAGCAGGAGCCCGAGCTGCGCCGTGGAGTCTGGAAGCCTGCTGTTCCAGGCCCGCGAGGAAGGCCGCTTCCGAAGGCACAAGACCCCCCTCTCGGACTGCCCCTCTGACTTCCCCAAGGAAGTGCTTTTAAAACCAAGGAGGCAGGGAAACATTCTGTTGGGGCCAGAACGCTTGCTTCCGACAGCATGGTGACAGACGGTGTAAGGATTCCAGGTAACGCGGTGTCAGACGTGACCAGATGGATCCGGACCCACCGGGCCACCTGGCCACCCTTCACTCCTTCAGTGTCAAGGCCAAGCAGAGCCATTCGCTCCTGCTCTGGAAATTCGATTCAGATGACTTCCTAGGCTTCAATACAGCATAGACTCTCCATTTTACATTTTCTTCTCTTTCCTTTTTAAAACATTTTTTGATGAGGACAGAATCTGGTCTTCAGTGAGATTACGAGGAGGTGCTCTCTGTTTCTCCCTCTGCTAAACTTTGGCTTCCATTTCCCCCCAAATTTTGTGTCAGCTCCTATGGGGACAGACATCGGATTTTTTTAAAAGTTTATTTGTTTATTTTGAGAGAGAGAGAGAAAGTGTGAGTGCGGAGGGGCAGAGACAGAGGGAGAGAATCCCAAGCAGGCTCTGAGCTGTCAGCACAGAGCCCGGCGTGGGGCTCGAGCCCACGGACTGTGAGATCATGACCTGAGCTGAAGTCGGACGCTTAATTGGCTGAGCCACCCGGGCACCCCAGATATCTGATTGGAAAGACAAAGGATGGGGGACCTGGGTGTCTCAGTCGGCTAAGTGTCCGACTTTGGCTCGGGTCATGATCTCACAGTCCGTGAGTTCGAGCCCCGCGTTGGGCTCTGTGCTGACAGCTCGGAGCCTGGAGCCTGCTTTGGATTCTGTGTCTCCCTCTCTCTCTGCCCCTCCCCCACCTGTGCGCTCGCGCTCTCTCTCTCTCTCTCTCTCTCTCAAAAATAAATAAACATTAAAAAATACTAAAAAAGAAGAACAGAAAAGACAAAGGATGACTTCAGGCTGTGGTATCCCCCATAGTTAAATCTCTTCCTTTGCCTGGCTCATTCCTACCTTTGCTGCACATGCGTGTGCACACGCACGTGCGTGTTTAAGTAAATATTTTGCTCCAAGGGCTCTAAAATGTTTCAGGAGCAAGTAAGGAAGAGCTAAAGTACCTTTAAAGCCATTAGACAGCAGCCAGCCTAGTTGTTGCACTTCCTGCTTTATTATTGTGGCATCATCAGAGGATTGTTCTAAATGAACAGATTCTATTTAGGGGAGGCACCTGTGACACACTTCAGTGTTATTGTCCTGGGCCCGGGAGTCACAGGGGTTCGTCTCATAGGCTGGAATCTCTTTTCAACAAGGCACACCTTTGCTTTTCGTCAGAAAGGCGGGCAGCAGCTGGTGTTACCCACGACTCACCTGAGAGCCCCCACGTGGTCGTAGGAGCGAGGATGGGGACAGAGTGGGGACAGTTAGGTGTCAAACAAAGGGGGCATGTGCTGAGGCGGGACCGGCCTACCGTGTCTGGTGCAGATCAGTTTCCGAACGCGATGTCTCCCATTTCCCTGCAAGGTTAAAAAAAAGTGTCAATTCACCCTGAAGGGAAGCAAAACAGAACAGAACATCAAAGCGTGGATGGTGGGTGGGGCAGACGACGTGGGTCGTGAAGTCTTTCCAGCTGTCCTTTGGTGGCAGGGAACTCACTCAGAGAATCCCTGAGGTTGAGCTCTCCTCCTGGCCAAGCCAGTGATGGGCCCACCTACTCCTAATCTTAAATTTTCTTGACCGTCTTTCAAGAGAGATGGAGGCCTTTTGGTGCCACGGGCCGTATCCCTAGACTTTCGTGTTTGCGGGGAGTAGACACAGGTCAATGGTCTCAGGGCCGCCACGAGTCTGGGAAGCGACTGGAGGTGGCAGAGGGACCCACGTGGGTAGTGGCCATTTCTAAGCAGCCAGCAAGCCTTGGCTGAGAGATGCTTTTCCAAATTGGTGCTTACGGGGTAATATCCGTACTGTTCATTTTAGCTCTTCTGCTTTCAACAGCGAGCCTGTGTGGGTTTTCTAGGAACTGTATGCCTCGGCCTCCCAGGAGCTGACGGGACCACTGGCCGCGGCCCATCAGTGGGTGAATATGTCCAACGTCACCGTCTGGCTCAACTCCACCCACACAGTAAGTGTCCCTGAGCCACACTGATCATGCCACGAGGGGAGAGCTCTGGGCCGATCTCAGGACTTATGGAAGTTTGACTTCTGTTTCTTGTTCTGTTGACTTCTCATCTTTGTGTCTGTTTAAAAATCTTCCCTTTAGGCCCAAACCTGTAAACCTGCCCTGGGCTACAGTTTCGCGGCCGGCACAATCGACGGGTTCGGGAGCCTCAACTTCACACAGGGTGAGGGGGCGTGTCGTGACCTCTGTGGTTCCGGGCTCTGAAGCATCAGGGCTCTGAAGGGCTTCGCTACAGCCAATACGTTTGTCATTTGTTACTGTTGCCTTTAAACACAGGGGCATGCGTGCTTTCCAGGTGTGCACGTGACAGCCAGATTTCCCAGGGATGGGTCTCCTGGAACACAGCTTCCACGGATTCACATAGAACGGGAGTCAGCTTTTCTTTGCATTTCAGAGTATGGATGGATGTTGCTTTTTTTTTTAAATTTATTTTTTTAATTTTATTTTTTAAATTTACATCCAAATTAGTTAGCATCTAGTGCAACAATGATTTCAGGAGGAGATTCCTTAGTGCCCCTGACCCATTTAGCCCATCCCCCCTCCCACGTCCCCTCCAGTAACCCTGTTCTCCATATTTCTGAGTCTCTTCTGTTTTGTCCCCCTCCCTGTTTTTGGATTATTTTTGTTGCCCTTCCCTTATGTTCATCTGTTTTGTCTCTTAAAGTCCTCATAGGAGTGAAGTCATATGATGCTTGTCTTTCTCTGACTAATTTCACTTAGCCTAATACCCTCCAGTTCCATCCACGTAGTTGCAAATGGCAAGATTTCATTCTTTTTGATGCCGAGTAATACTCCATTGTATATATACACCATAATTTCTTTATCGTTTCATCCATCGATGGACATTTGGGCTCTTTCCGTCCTTTGGCTATTGTTGATAGTGCTGCTGTAAACACGGAGGTGCGCGTGGAAAGTTCTTTCGTATTTTCTTTTGATTTCCTCCTTGACCGTTGTCAATTTATGATCATGTTGCTTCATTTCCACATATTTGTGAGTTTCCCAAATTTTCTTCTGTAATTTATTCCTAATTTCATTACATTGCGGTTGTAAAACATACTTTGTATTACTTATACCTTTTGGCGTTTGCTGGAGTTTGTTTCATGGCCAGCCTATAGTCTATCCTGGACAGTGTCTGTATGCACTTGCACAGAGTGTCTGTTATGTTCTTGCTGCGTGGACGGAGGTATCTGCGGGTACCTGTTAGGTCCACTTGGCTTCTAGTGCTGTTCACCTTTTCTATTGTTGGTCTTCTGACTCGTTGTCCCATCTATTACTGAAACTGGGATTCTTTTTTTTTTTTTTAATGTTTATTTATTAGTTTGAGAGGGAGAGAGAGAGTAGGGGAGGGGCAGAGAGAGAGGGAGACACAGAACCCAAAGCAGGCTCCAGGCTCAGAGCTGTCAGCACAGAGCCCGATGCGGGGCTGGAACCCAGGAAGCATGAGATCATGACTTGAGCTGAGGTTGGATGCTTAACCAGATGAGCCATATTACTGAAAGTGGGGTTATTAAAGCTCCAGCTATTATTATTGATTGTCTCTTTCTCCCTCCGTTTCTGTCAGTTTTGGCTCATGTGTTTTGGTACTCTGTTAATAGGTCCATATATGTTTATAAGTGTTATATTTTCCTAATGAAATATAGATTCTAAGTTCATAGGTTTCAGAGTTAATGTAACTTTTCCCCAGATTGTTGCTTTCATGTGTGATTTTTTTTTTTTTTTTTTACTCTGTGTGTGTGTGTGTGTGTGTGTGTGTGCGCGGGCACACACATGTGTGGATATTTAGGTGGGGAGGTAAGAGAGGCTCTTTCTTTGGACCACAAGCCAAACAATCAGTGCTTCAAGTTGGAGGTTGACGTTTTTAGTTTCTACAATGGGAAGAATGTGATTTAGTTTGTCAATCTACAGTTAATTATATCATTTTGTTTTTATTTGAAACATGAATGAGGAAGAGCAGTGGAAACAAAACCTTAAGGACCTTGAACAAAATACATTCTTTTATCCTATTGGCCACACCAAGGATCTAAATAAATAATGACTCCTGTTTTAGGAAGCACAGGAAATTTTGCCTCTTCTCTTATTCAATCTGTTTGGCACTCTTGGACAACAACCTTCATAACATCTTTGTAATAAAGTCACTGCTGTGCATTTGTCAAAGTGATGGCATTTTTTTTCAGAGCGTTAGAATCAAATTAGTGATAATATTCCTAACAGGGACAACAGTAGGGGATCCATTCTGGGACACTCTTCGGGATCAACTCCTGGGCAAGCCATCTGAAGAAATCAAAAGGTGTCATAAACCAAAGCCAATCCTTCTTCACACTGGAGAGGTAATGAATTTTGACTATGATGGTAAACTTAGCATATTGTTATTTTAAAACTTACCAATTGTCAGAGACAAATGATAGATCGTTACTGACATGGGAGTTCTTATTCAGATTTCACCACATCAAATGTTTAATATTAAAAATATGTGTATTAAGAATCACACTCTAAGGAATAAGAGGCATGATTATTAACTATTGTGACTTAGATTTTATGATAAATAACTGAAACGATTAAAACAGTGGAAAAGGAAAGTTAGATCAACATCTACCTTATTCAGGATTCATTGATGTTGACTCCAGGAAAGGAGTTCAGACACAATTCTCTGCAGAGGAAAACATCTCAGGTCCCATAAAAAAGGACGTGTCCATACCTCCATTTTCTCACAATTCAGGCAACATGTTTAACTAAAGCAATATTCTTTTAATACTGCTTTGGACCATGGATTTTCACATTCTGATCACCAAAACTTCACGTTGGTGTTCATAATGTAAGTTGTTGATGGGAAAAAATTTTAAATAGAGTTTTTTTCTTCCCCTAATATTCAATTAGAATTCTTCAGGAAGAAGAAAGAGAGGAAAGGAAGGGATAGAGGAAAAGCTTCCACACTAATCTGACTATGGAAAAGGATAGATTGTCTTGGAGAAAACTTGGAAAGCAAGGCAAGACTTGGTAACTGGACTCAAAAGGGAAATCATTAAGCTAAGCCGTTCCCATGGTGGTAGAATTACTTATTCACCTTGCACAGTCCTCTTTGGCTTATCTATTACACATTGTGATTCTACCATGCCAGGTCCACCAAAAACTTCACGGATGAGAAAGCAAGTTCAGGTCAATGGGGCATTGGCATTGAGATCCATATGTTATGACCAGATAGAATATTGAATATTACCTCATTAATTAGAAAGAAAATCTATGGTAGGAGGAGAAAGCACCGAAAAAAGTTGGAAACATTTAAAATCCTTTAATAAAGGGAATTCTCTGAGCATCATCTGTCGCTTGTCCATATACAGAGCAATATCCTTTCACACAGTTTTCACATTTGGGGTTTTTTAGCTGACAAAACCGCACCCATGGCACCCAGACATCGTTGATGTTCAGATGATCACCGTTGGGTCCTTGGCCATAATTGCCATCCCTGGGGAATTTACGTAAGTTTTCTTTGTTACTTTATAGTTAAAAATGTAATTACTGGGTATGTGTTTCTGTTGCAATCACTTCTTCTCGGAGGGTGGGGGGTGGGGGGCAGATAATTCTGCGCTGGCTCCTTTGTATCTCACTGTATCATACTCTTTTTTCAGTTTTCCCCACTTGGGATCTTGCGGCAAATTCTGAAACCCTGACCCTCCTTTTATCCCCACGACCGACTCTTCTCTTCCTTCAGCTCTTTGTTCAGATCTCTAACAGAGACGCCAGTCCTGCTGACCCCAGCTCACACTGTCCTTACCACCATCACCAAGTCCCCACAGTATCAGCAGCGGCCTCATCATTACAAGGACTGCTGCAATCGCCTTTTCATCCTTACTCTGTTTTCTGGTCCCCGTAGCCACTGTTGCCATCCCATTTCTTTTATTTGCTTGTTGACCATCTCCCACCCCGCCCCCCCCCCCCCCCACCGCCTACCCTGGAAAGTGAGCTTCATACCCTTGAATCCTTAGCCCTTAGAAGGGGGCCTCTTGGGGCTCCTGGGTGGCTCAGTCGGTTAAGCGTCCGACTTCGACTCAGGTCACGATCTCGCGGTCCGTGAGTTCGAGCCCTGCGTCGGGCTCTGGGCTGACGGCTCGGAGCCTGGAGCCTGCGTCCGATTCTGTGTCTCCCTCTCGCTCTCTGCCCCTCCCCCGTTCATGCTCTGTCTCTCTCTGTCTCAAAAATAAATAAATGTTAAAAAAAAATTTAGAAGGGGGCCTCTTATGTGGCAGATGCTGTGTTTTGTTAAGGACTCAATGAAAGAAGGAAACGGTAAATTCTTTGTAGGCAGGAGCACATACACTCTCAACTTGCCTCAGTTCTTGCTAACATTGAACGCAGACAGTACATTTTTTTTGGGTCAACGAATGGAAAATGATCGTCGTCTTTGCCAGTGATATTCACGGAGGGTCTTTCCCTCCTCCAAGTCGTCTGTTTTCAGTTGAGGATTTGTTCTGAAGACAGGACAGCCAGGGGGAAAGGGGCTCAAGTTTAGTTCTGCCTCATCATAGAGCTTGCACGCACCTTACCGCGTTGTGTTAAGAGCCAGGATCCTGCCTGTCTTTCGCCGCAAGTTTTTCTGTGGTCTTTTCATGCTTTTGGAGTTGGGAACCACTTAGATAACTCTGTTTTCTTGACTCAGGACTATGTCTGGACGAAGACTTCGGGAGGCCGTTCAAGCAGTGAGTTAAAAATGAAATAAAATATGTATACCTTTATATTTGGGGAAGAGAAAAGAATTCCCTAATCCTGCGATCTGATACCTTTTAAATTAATCGTTGCTAAGATGCCTAGAGTTTCACACACTTGAAAGTAATGCGTAGAGGGGTGCCTGTGTGGCTCAGTCGGTTAAGCATCCGACTTTGGCTCAGGTCATGATCTTGTGGTCTGTGAGTTCAAGCCCCGTGTCAGGCTCTCTGCTGACAGTTCAGAGACTGGATCCTGCTTCCCATTCTGTGTCTCCCTCTCTCTGTGCTCCTCCCCCACTCAGGCTCTGTCTCTCTTGCTCTCAAAAAATAAATAAAACATAAACAATTTAAAAAAAATAAAAAAGAAAGTAATGCATGGAGGTGAATATGAAATATTAGTGGTATAAAAATAAGCTTAAAAATGAGAAGGAAGCTATAATCCGGTTAAATATTTTATTGCTATATTTATCTATTAATAATTTAAAAATTGATAATGGTTTTACAGATCAAATAGTACATAACCCTACGTACCTTAATATCTTGAAGTTCTGTCTAAATAAAATCTAATCCATGTTAGGAATTCTGTATTTTATCTGCATTTATGATTTTCTTCCTATTCAGGAAGGTAGTGTAGATGGTTCTAAAATGACGTGATCATACTTAGAGCCGGAAATAACCACTACGGTCAGCTAGTATGCTTCTATTATGCCTTTTAAGGAAATGGGCTTAGCGTCTGTATTTTAGTAATAAGAAGATTCTATATCTGCAAATTCAACCAACCAGTGAGATGTTCTTAGATCCGCTGACTTGCCCACAGGTAGTGCAGTTACGGCTCTAACTTTTCCCCAAGGCCTCGTGGGTACTTGCACACGGCCGAACAGTTTTGATCATTAGGAACGAGGTTAAGAGAGTCACCTTACACGAGATTCACATCTACGATTGTAGGTTAAGTATAACTGGGCCGATAGGATACAGTACAGCGAGGAGCAATTTTATCGGGCTCTACCTTTCCCCCACCAGGAATTTGCAACCTATGGGATGCAGAACATGACCGCCGTCATTTCAGGCCTGTGCAACGTGTATACACATTACATTACCACCTTTGAAGAATACCAGGTAAAGTGGAAAAGTTCTCGTCGCTTCAGTGAACTCTACCCTCATCAAGACTGTGGTGGCAAATGCAGGTTTCCTGTCTAGACTTCCTCAAAGGGGTTTTTGAGTGGTGATTTTGTTTTGGGACTGACGAGAGAATGATAAGCCAGAGGTCGTGTTGGGGAGGATTTGTATCTGGGAGTTTGCCCTTTCCAAGTTCAAGTCAGAATTCTGGCCTCACTGACCTCCACTTTTTCTGAAATGAGTTATTTTGTCGGGGGCTTTGGTAATGAGCACGGGTGCTGGCATGTCTCGGGAGTCCACGTGGAGGCATACAATCTACTCCTTGACAAACGTCCAGTGACGCCAGCAGTGAGCTCTGTTGACTCTCCTGAAAGTCCCTGTCTTCTAGGAGATCCTGTTGACTAACGATTCCTAACCGGTACACTGGATGGGAATAATTTCCGTTTATCCAGTTTTGCATTCCTCTGTAACCGTTCACTTAGAATTTCCTTCCATTGTGAGTGTACGTTTCAAACAACGATAACACTAGCAGTACCTCTGACTTCGTCACCGATGGGGGCCACAGACACGTTTTATATCACCTAGAGTTATTGCACATTTGGAAGCATTTCACTCTCGTTGCTATTTTAAAATCACAGCAGTTTGGGGGCGCCTGGGTGGCTCCTTCGGTTGAGCCTCCGACTTCGGCTCAGGTCATGATCTCACAGCTCGTGGGTCCGAGCCCCGCGTCGGGCTCTGTGCTGATGGCTCGGAGCCTGGAGCCGGCTTCCGATTCTGTGTCTCCCTCTCTCTCCGCCCCTCCCCTGCTCGTGTTCTGTCTCTGTCTCAAAAAAAAAAAAAAAAAAAAAAAAAAAATCAGAGAGGAATTTAAATGTTTTGTCTAATAGCCTTGAAAATTCAGAATAATAAATAGATCTATAAACAGTAACGAATGTAAAAATTCCATTTCTGCATTATGAGTCGGAAGGGAGAGAAGAATATGTGAGAAATAAGAAAAAAAAGTTCACTGAAGGAGACACAGAAGCTATATCAATGTATCATTTTTGAGGAGGAAGGAAGAAAGGGAGAACAGGGTGGGGTGGGTAACCCCAGGGAGAGAAAGGCCCAGAAACAGACAGGAACAAGTATACCAAGAGATGAGGAAAGCATGATTTGAGATAGATAACAAGGAGAGCAGCAGAGAGTTCAAGAAAGATGGGGAGGGGCCCCTGGGTGGCTCAGTTGGTTGAGCCTCCGACTTCGGCTCAGGTCATGATCTCACAGCTTGTGAGTTCAAGCCCCGCGTTGGGCTCTGTGCTGACAGCTCAGAGCCTGGAGCCTGCTTCGGATTCTGTGTCTCCTTCTCTCTCTGCCCCTCCCCCAATCACGCTCTGTCTCTGTCTCTCTCAAAAAATAAAAACAAACATTAAAAAAAATTAAAAATAAAATAAAATCACAGTAGTTATTAGACCTTATTACTCAGTCAAGAAACACAAACATTACTCGTTATTCAATGAAGAAGAACAAACATTATGCTATCACAAAAATGGTCTATGAATGTTTGATTCATGTATTTCAGTCTAATTGGTTTTCTTTGTCAACCATGTATTTTATTGTATGCATTTAGAAAACATTTACTCTGAGAGGGGTCCATAGGTCTCAACAGACTGCCAAAGGAGTCCAAAGGCACAAATAAGGTTAGGAACCCCTACTGGCTTCTCTTAGGGGCACGCTCCTACAAGGACTAATATTAATTAATTTATTCACTAGTTCATCCCACAGATATGTGTTGTGACAGATACTGTACTAGCCACTATCTGAGCATAACAATAAGTAACAATCTGCCCCTCCCCTCACGATTACTAGGATTTATGGTCTAGCGAAAGACAGAGAACAGCAGGTAATCACATTTCTGTGAAAGGGATACAACAGGGTGATATGAAAACAGAGAGTGCATTAGTCTATATTGGGCATTTGAGGAATGGAGACTGGCAGATTTTCTGGAAGATGTAACATCTGTGTGAGTTCTTGAGAATGAGTAAGGACTAGTTAGGCAAATAAAATTTAGGGAGGGAGCCGGTATTGGGGAAGCTATGCATGCGAAGGTCCGGGGGGCACTGAGTTGGTACATTTGTGGGGCCATAGTTCGTGGAGGATAGTGAGACAGGGACTAGTTGATGGAGAGGCATGGGTTGATGCAGCATCTTTTATGCTGTGCCCCAGAAAGAAGGCTTTAGAAAACTGAAGTAGAATTAATTGCAAGGGAGGAGTGTTCCGATCAAATTTGTGATCCAGAAAGGTCACTAGGATGGCAGTGTAGAAAGGTCAATTGGAAGATTAAGTGTGGAGGCAGAGAACTGATTGGGAAGTGGTGGTTATGATCCGGGTGAGAGCCAAGGGTTTGGCCACAGTAAAATCAGGAGACCCAGAGGAAAACGAAAGAGTTCAAGAGATGCCAGGTAATGGGAGCTTGGGGATTTACAGGATATAGGATGAGGGAGAGAGAGGAGTCTCTAAGATGTTGGGGGGGGGGGTGGCATTCACTGAAGCTGAAGAATGTCGCAGGGAGAGGGGGTGCATTTGGAGTGATGGGATCCACTTAAGATTTGATAAGTCTGAGGTTCCTGTGGAAAAACCGAAGGCTTGCAGCTCAGCTAAAGGAGAGGAGATGTATCTGGTTCTAGTTTGTAGGTCCATGATGGTTAAATGTCCTTCTTGGGTCAGCATCCTCACTACCCATTTTCTCCAGGAGTTCCTGAGATTCTCATTCTCCCTCATTGTTTTTTTCTCCTGCTATGCTCCTCGAGGGCAAACATTTATATTACAAGTACTTAACATAGACTTAAGCTCAGGAGCCGTTCCCCTCTTTCAGAGTAGATGGGCTGGTCGTCCAAATACCGGAAGCCGAGAGAAGCCACTGCCTTTAACAAGTAGTTGGTGGGAGCCATTTACTTTAGCCGGTATATGGAAATGTCCACCCTCCGTTGTCATGATTAAATCTTGAATGAGGCCAGTTTGAATTATGTGAGATGTCCAGTATCACCCTTCACCAAAGACGTGGGACCTCTGTAAATGGGTCAAGGCATGTAGAACGGTGTACGATTCAGCCCTGCCTCTCCTGCAGGCTCAGCGATACGAGGCAGCTTCTACAATTTATGGACCACATACCCTGTCTGCTTACATCCAGCTCTTCAGAGCCCTTGCTAAGGCCATTGCTACGGTAACCAGAACTCATACGTGTGTGCGTGTGTGTGTGTGTGTGTGTGTGTGTGTGTGTGTCTCAGGGGTGGGGAGATGCGGAGGAAAGCCAAAGAAAACCTTAGCCGCAAATGTTCAGTTTTTTCAAAACCTTCATATTTAAAGAGTTTGTAGTTATGAGGTACCTCTAAGAAATGAAACCGATAGTGAATTCAGATTCACTTAATACATTTTGGTGGTGACAGCTTTGCTCATATGTATTATCTCATGGTATGCTCATGATCATCATGTGAATATGGCGGTATCATTCCCCCCCCCCCCCCCCCCCCCACTTTTCAGATAAGCAAATTGGTTTGGAGATGATAGCTCACCGGGCTTACTCTAACTGTAGCTGGGAGTTGAACCAGTGTTCTTGAATCCCGGTGATGATCCTGCCAATGACATCGTGAGTTGAGTGGGTCATTCCTTCTGAGATGCCCATTTTCCATATTGTAGCATCTCTGAAATCGGGGTGCACCTTCCAGTCAGAGGAATCTTATGGTTAAAATTAGTAGCATGTTTTTACTTTCTGGGTGGTTCAAAAACAATAGTTGCTATAATCAATAGAGGCTTAGATGAAGTGAAATACAGCAGGTACCTTGGAATGTGCATTCGCACGCATCTACCTAGAGTAAGTACATCTAAACAAGTTTCCTTGAAAGAACTCCACTTATGGACATCTTCTTCTGGGATGCAGTTATTAATGAAACTGACTCTGGTATCAGAAGATTACTCAACAAGCAGGATAAAGGGCATAAAATAATAAACAGATCTTTATATAATACCCCAGAAGCCCCAGTGAAGGCTGAGAAAGAATTGGGGCATAGCACAGACTATAAAGCCTTTTCAAAGGAAGAGCTTGGTCATATCAAGTTGAAACAATGAAACACCTGTTTCTGTGGGTCCAAAAGTTGGATATTGGCAATGCCATTTGCTTCCTCTAATCGCCGACTGTGTGAAGTTTCAGTAGGAGGTATTTACGTAGGGTCTATTTTAATTACCCCGTTATTGTATTATCATAACACTCCTTCAGCTTCAGCTCTGGTACTTTTTTTTTCAAAGTAGAACTGCTTTGATTTTCATCATAAAGGCTGTAACTAGTTATAGAATATTCAGATGATACAGCAAAGTAGGAACCCATAACCCACCCTGAGAGATGGCCTCTGTTTTCAGAGTTGTAACTTTCATTTACAACTATACGTCTACTGTTCCTCCCATAGAAATAGAATCTTCAAGTTTTATAGTGATACTTAGGAAGAAAGTGTGGTTCATTTTGTAGACATTTGTGTCACAGTTGATGTTATGCATCTGTATCTAAGATTAGCTATGCGATCTTGAAAAAGAATAGTGAGTATCTCCAAGCTGATTTTCCCACTTGCAAAATGGGAATGCCAACCGATATTATGGCCATTGAAAAAGATTAAATATATAAAGTGAGGATTAGAGTACATTATGAAGGACTACTTAAAATTTGAGATCAGCGTTGCGATGGCACTATTAAAGGTGACAAATGTGGAAAACATAGGTTAAACCAGTCACGATATATGCAGATCTTAACTTTTAACTTAAAAGAGTGTTGATTGTATTTTTTAATTAGCACAGAGAAGGGTCTAGGGAAAAAAAGAAAACTTGGTACTGACTCTGGATAAGAGAGGTACAACACTTTTTAAAAGTAAAAGAGCTTATCGTGTGTCCGGCCCTGTCCAAAGTCACACGATTAAGGAATGGCGGTCCCAGGATCTAACCCTGAGTAGTGCTTACACTCAGATAGCTGAACTATACTGTCTTGGGCAGGGGGGCGGGGTGAAAGTGTTGCCTATGACCCAAATTTTCCTCTGGCGACCAAAGTTTACATTCTGGATGTCTAGACTCACGTCTTAGCAAGGTTCCCCCGCATCTTGTTAAAGCCGTTAGCTCTCAGAGCGAGGATGTGTGTGGGGGCATTTCCTTTAATGAAGGCATTTCTGGGAGGTGGGAGCCTGGGGGAAGGGGCTTTCACTCTACATTGTGTGCTCCTTAAGCAAATGCTCTCTGTTCTAGGACGCGGTAGCCAACCTGAGCAGAGGTCCAGAGCCTCCATATTTCAAACAACTGATAGCCTCATTAATTCCCAATATTGTGGATAGAGCACCACTAGGCAGAAATTTTGGGGATGTTCTGCAGCCCGCGAAACCTACATACAGAGTGGTAAGGCTCACCAGGAGATCCAGAAGCCTGCGTCTGGGGATGGGGGAAAGATATTGTCTAATGTCACCAATTGCCTCTAATCATGATGCAGACCAGCTGTTAGCAATGATTTTGAAAATTGTTCTTTTTTTTTTTTTAATTTTTTTTTTCAACGTTTATTTATTTTTGGGACAGAGAGAGAGACAGAGCATGAACGGGGGAGGGGCAGAGAGAGAGGGAGACACAGAATCGGAAACAGGCTCCAGGCTCTGAGCCATCAGCCCAGAGCCCGACGTGGGGCTCGAACTCACGGACCGCGAGATCGTGACCTGGCTGAAGTCGGACGCTTAACCGACTGCGCCACCCAGGCGCCCCTGAAAATTGTTCTTAACTCTGCAGGGCCTCTGCAAACATCAGAATGGGGAAATATTTATTTTTCAGGCGGTCATCATGTAAAATCAAATTTCTAAAATCCAAATTATTCTCTTCTTAATTTTTTTCTTTTCCATTTTCTTAAATGGATGAAGAAAATTCATTTTATTAATGGATGGTCATGGAACCATTTGTTGGAACTAAGAAAAGTCTCTAAAGTCAAGGACAGGAAGAGCGTGTAGAAATGAAGCAGGGCGATGCCACTATTTTACATTGATCTTGTATCCTGCAACTTTGCTAAATCATTTATCTGTTCCAGTAGATTTTGGGCGGGGGATGTGGATTCCTTACACATTTCTACGTATGTATCATGTCATCTGTGAATAAAAACAGGCTTCCTTATTCTTTTTTGGATTTCTTTTCTGGATGCCTTTAATTTTTTTTCCTTATTGCACTGGCTGGAATCTCCAATACGATGTTGAATAGAAGTTGTAAGACTGGGCATCCTTGTCTTGTTTCTAATTTTAGGAGGAAGAGTAGTCATTAAGTATGACGTGTTCTTTATGATTTTTGTCGATGCCTTTTATCAACTTGAGAAAGTTCCCTTGTAGGCCAATCTTTTTCTCTTTTCTTTTCTCTTCTTTCTTCCTTTCTTTCTTTGTTTCTTTCTTTCTTTCTCTCTAAGAATAGAGGTTGGGTTTGTTTCAAATGCTTTTCTATGTCTTCTGAAGTGACCATGAGGGATTTCGTCTCTTATTCTATTCATATAGTGTATCACATTTGTTGATTTTCAGATATTAAATAAATACCCTTTAGTAATGGTGTATAATCCTTTCTATATGCTGTTTCATTGGGTTAGTTAATATTTTGCTGAAGTTTTATACTCACGTCCATGAGGACTTTTGCTGTCTTTTCACATGTTGTCTTAGTTGCCTTTTGTGTTAGGGAAACACTAGTCTCAAAGAATGAGTTAGCAAGGGTTTCCTCCTGCAGTTTCTGAAAGTGCTTAGAACATATTGGTATTATTTCTTCTTTAAATATTCTATCAGATTTTTCAGCAGAGCCACATGGACCTTGGCTTCTCTTTATGGCAAAATTTTTATTTACTAATTCAGTTTCCTTACTCCTTATAAGCCTAACCAGATTTTCTATTTTTTCTTGAGTCAATTATGTATCTTTCTCAGCATTTAATTTGTCTTGAGGAATCTGTATCTTCCTAGGAGTTTGGATCTTCCTAGGAATTTGCCCGTTTCATGTAAGTTGTCTACTTTGTTGAGATAAAGTTCATAATAGGTTCTCACAATCCTTTTAATTTCTGTAGGGCCAACAAAAATGTCCTTTCTTTCTTCCTGATTTTGATAATATCTGTCTTCAAAGCGCTAGCTTTTAGCTTCATTGATTTTATCTTTTTTTTTTTTTTTTTTTTTCTGTTTCTATTTCACAGATTTTTGCTCTGGTGTTCTGTATTCTTCCTTCTGATGGCTTTGATTGTATTTTGCTCTTCTCATTTTTTAAGGTTGGAAGCTCTTCTTATGTTTGAGTGTACCTTTTTTTTTTTTTAATTCCTCTGTTGATTTTTAAAAATGATAGATATTTTTAATTACTTTTCTAGCCGTTTTCGAGACTCAAGAAGTCTCTCCTCTCCACACTCTACACTCGGTAGTTGTGACAGCAGGCATATAGAGGTTCTCCCCACGCCAAGCAATTCTTTAGTCCTCTGCAGACACCCTGTTGGTGTCCTACAATTGAATTCACTTCTGACACTGTCTGCTGGGGGTTGGCACATACGCCACAGGTTGAGGGCTCAGTCCCACAGACCGGACCCCCCAGCCCCTCACGCTTCAGATACCAACGGTGAATCTAAGTTGTCACATCTGCTTCTGAACCATTGGCTATGAACTGGAGATCCCCATGAGCCCCATCTCGGGTTAAGTAACTTGCTAGAACAGGCTTAGAGAACTCAGGAAAACGGTTTACTTGCTAGGTTATACACAGATACGACTCAGGAACAGCCTGAGGGCAGAGACGCAGAGAGGGCAAGGGGTAGGGGAGGGAATGTCAAGCTTCCATGACCTCTCCAGGAAGGGCCCCCTACCAGCTTCTCCAAGCATTCACCAACCTAGAAGCTCTGGTGAACCCTAGACTTGAGGGACTTTTATGCTGATTAAATCATCAGCTGTTGATGATGAACCCAACTCCCAGCCCCTTTCCAGTCCCTGGAGATCAGGGCGTAGGACTTGATCCTTTCAACCGTCTAATCACCTGGTTGATTACCTGGCACCAGCCCTCACCTTGAGGCTATCGGGAAACCCACACCAAAGGCCATGTCACTAAGGTGCAATCAGACCCATCCTTCCGGGATTCTAAGGCTGGAAATGTGCCAGGAAATGGGGGCAGGAAGGGAGGCTTAACTGACTGAGCCCCCCCGCCCCTAGAATATTTTGAATTGAGCCCACGTATTTACCCTTGGGGTGCTGCTTACTGTTTCTGAGGAATTTGAGTTATTGTTACCATCTAGCATCATTTCCTTTCAGCATGAAGGACTTCCACTGGTATTTCTCCAAGGGCAGGTCTGTAACAACACAATCTCTCAGGCTTCATTGATCTGGAAGGGCTGTATTTTCCCTTTATCTCTGAAGAACATTTCGCTGTGTTCTTGGTTGCCAAATGTTCTTCTTTCATCGCTTTGAATGTGTCACACGGTTGCCCTGTTCTTTGCTCTCTAATGAGAAGTCAATTGCTAATCCTGGGGTGTGCCTGTAAGTAATGCATTATATTTCCCTTAACTGCTTTCAAGATTTTCTTTTCTCTTCTTTTTTTGTCTCTGACTGCCACCCGTGTGCTACAATGTATCTAAGTATGAAACACTTCGGGATTATCCTACTTGGGATGTGTTGAGTTCCCTGGCTCCTCAAGGTAACGTTTATCAAGTTTGGGAAGATTTCATCCATTATTTCTTCAAAAAGAGTTTTGTTTTTCTCTTTCCTCTAATTCGGGGTCTTCTGTTTTGTGAATGTCAGCATACCTGAGGTCCCATGTGTTTTTGGGTTTTTTTGGTTTTTTTTGAGGCTTTATCAATTATTCTTCACTTTTCTCTGTCCATTCTTCTGATAAAATAATTTGTAATTGATAAATGCTAGTTCATTTATCCTCTCTTCTGTCATCTCGTATTTGCTATTAAGCCCTTACTGAGGAATTTCTCACATCAGTTGTGATTTTTGGTTCCAAAACATCTGATTGGATGCTTAATCCATCTTTAAAGTTACTTCTCCTAGGGTGCCTGGGTGGCTCAGTTGGTTGAGCATCTGCCTCTTGATTTCAGCTCAGGTCGTGATCTCATGGTTCATGAGTTCAAACCCCACATAGGGCTCTGTGCTGATAGTGCGGAGCCTACTTGGGATTCTCTCTCTCTCTCTCTCTCTCTCTCTGCCCCTCCCCCCATTCTCTCTCTCTCAAAATAAACAAGTAAACATTTTTTTAATTAAAAAAAATAAAATAAATAAAATTACTTTTCTTCACTGAGGTTCTCTAGGTCATTATCATCATAAGAGTTTCTTCAGTTCTTTACACATAATTTCTATTACTTCACAGAACATCCTTATACCAGCTGCTTTGAAGTTTGTGTCTGGTTTAACGACAATGTCTGGGGGCACAGAAAGTCAGTTTTGATTGCTGCTTTTTCCTCTTAATATGAGCCATATTTTCATATACGCACATCTCATCATTTTTTGTTGTTGAATCCTGGATGTGTTTTGCTATATTGTAGCAATTCTGGATTCTGGCCTCACCTCTCCACCCCCGGCCTCGTTGTTTTTGTTTGTTTGTTTGCTCATCGAAAACTTGACTAAATTAGTGAGCTCTGTCTCTCTTAAGTGTGGCTCTCAAGGTGTCGCCCCGTAGTTACCTCACTTAGTGTTCAGCCCAATATCGATCAGAGTTTGTGCTTGGATGCTTCAGGGAATAAGAATTTCAGTCCCTGGGACACAGTCTTCTCTTGGCTTCAGGTGGTTGTCTTACAGAGTTGGGAGGAACTTCCCACACCTCTCCAGGGTTCTCTCTCCCTGTGGCTCTCCTCTGTCCGGTGCCCTCTTCTCTCTGTCACTCTACCTTGTCAACGCAAGACTCCCTGGCCTTCGTGGACTCCACAAGGCTGCCTTACTTTGCCTGAGCTCTGCCTCTTTGTGCTGTGAATGGCACGCTCTCAAGGCGTTAAGTTGATCACTGTGTCTGTTTTCCATCACTCTAGGATCACTCTTTCCATTGCTTGTTTTCCTTGCCCTGCAACCATTGTATAATACACACCTGTCCAGCTCTTCTGGTTGTTTCCAGTGCGGGGGATGGGGCGGGGGGGGGAGGGGGAGACGCACACCCTGTCATTCTGCCTCGTATCTCGTTCATGCCAATGTAAGCACAAGTCACTCGTGGGAAGTTTTGATCGCTCTTATGTAAGTCAGTCCATTTCCTATATGTGTGTTGGAGGGAAGTGTGAGAAAATAGCAAAGGCTGAAGAAGCCGCTTTAATGCGCTGTCGCTGACGTGAACCATAGCTCTCTGTTTTCATCTACACCTGAATATGCTAAAGGCAAATTCACTGGCGAAAAATTGTAGAGCAATCTACTGGCCCCAAATTCCTGTGTCCACTCTTGCAAGGGCATGTTCTCTGATATTCTGAGAAGATAACTCACTTGGTTAAATAGAATAAAATCTGTTCAGGTGCCCAGCATCCTAGAACATTTCATAAATCATGGGCTAAACCTGAGCCCAGCAAAGAATGCTTTTATTAAAACTCATAAAATGAGTTTTTATTTTCAGGGAGAAGTTGCCGAAGTGATATTTGTAGGCGCTAACCCAAAGAATTCAGCAGAAAACCAGGTAAGCATCAATGATTCTTTTTATAGATTTCAACCCACTTTTCAGTCTTTGTTTGAAAATCCTTCTAGAGGTTAACAACATAATGACAAAATATTCCTACTTGATTTTCATCTTATTTTTTTAAATTTTTTAAAAGTGTATTTATTTTTGAGAGAGGAACAGAGAGAAAGAGAGAGACAGGCAGAGAGAGAGGGAGACACAGAGGCTCTGAGCTGTCAGCACAGAGCCCCATGCAGGGCTCAACCCCACAAACCATGAGACTGTGACCAGAGCCGAAGTCTGATGCTTAACTGAGTCACCCAGGGGCCCCTCATCTTATTTTTTTAAGTGTGGGAAATTTTTCAGTAGGAACAGTAATGTAGAATTAAGTCTGGGAGGGGCGCCTGGGTGGCGCAGTCGGTTAAGCGTCCGACTTCAGCCAGGTCACGATCTCGCGGTCCGTGAGTTCGAGCCCCGCGTCAGGCTCTGGGCTGATGGCTCAGAGCCTGGAGCCTGCTTCGGATTCTGTGTCCCCCTCTCTCTCTGCCCCTCCCCCGTTCATGCTCTGTCTCTCTCTGTCCCAAAAATAAATAAACGTTGAAAAAAAAAATAAAAAAAAAAAAAAAGAATTAAGTCTGGGAAAAAAAGCACACGGGAAACATTTAACTGGCTCTGCTTAGGCTCACATGTTGCACCATACAGAAAGAACTGCACTATCTCTTGAGAAGATATAAATTTGAGTACAATCCCATTTATGTATTCCAATTTAGAAACCCTACTGAATTTGGGAAAATAATCAAAGTGCCAAGGATGAAGTGTATCTTTGGTTGCTTCCTACCCCTGTTTTGGCCCCTCTCCTCCAGGATCCTGGCCTCTGGTCCTACCTGTACTGTTGTGGAGGGGGTGCCCTCCTGGCTTGGAGCCCTTTATCTTGCATTTGCCATTTCCCTACTCTTTACTACTGGCGCTAATTGGATGTTTATTTCTTTACCTCGAAAAATGACACAGGAAATACATGTTCAATGTAAAAATAGGCAATATAGAAGGTTTTTAAAGCAGAATAGGAGGGGCACCTGGGTGGCTCATTGAGTTAAGCGTCCGACTTCGGCTCAGGTCATGATCTCACGGTTTGTGGGTTCGAGCCCAACATCAGGCTCTGTGCTGACCGCTCGGAGCCTGGAGCCTGCTTTGAATTTTGTGTGTCCGTCTCTCTCTGCCCCACCCCTGCTCGTGTTCTGTCTCTGTCTCAAAAATAACATAAAAACATTAAAAAAAAATAGAGTTCGAAAGTACCTGTCTTTCCATAAACGTTTTTAGAGGTAATAATTGTTCATAGTTTGTTACATATCAGTTCATACTTTACTGTTTTTATATCCACATAGAAGACACATGACAAAGTGCACATATGTAATATGGCTATTAATAAAATGAATTCATTTTACTCCTCTGTAACTCCTTTAGAATGTTCTCGTAACTACCCAAGCAATAGCTAGATATGTTCTAGTTGTAGCAATTCAAACAACAAAGAAAACTGTAGAAGGAAAGGAGTAAGTATACAAAAATGATTTCGAGGTCAGACTTTTTTTTATTGTGGTCGAGGGTACATTTATTCCGTCCGTGAGCCATTCTTCCCAGGGACCATTGTTACTTACAACCCCAAACGCCTTTTCTCCCAATCCGCCTTCCATTTCCGTTCGCTGAAACCTCATTATTGCTGTGATAATAATTGTGGCAAGAGGACATTGGCAAATACGCCATTAGGGGAAAATGTTCTCCTGCTTGGAAAGTCAACACGCACCTGTTTGCAATAATGTCTCTAGGCAAACCCTGTCATAATATTTGCATGTTTATAGCATTGTTTTCGGGAGATCTCAAAGTGTGATAGCAAAACTGTGGGATTAATTGTCATTTGATATCCTTAGGGCGGAGAAAGACTGATCATCACTATTGCCATGGAGAAGCAGGAGACCAAAATGCTTAGAGCACTGTAACGAGAAAATAATTAATTCCTTAAAAAATTTTTTTTGTAATGTTTATTTATTTTTGAGAGAGAGAGACAGAGCACAAGCAAGGGAGGGACAGAGAGAGAGGGAGACACAGAATCTGAAGCGGCCTCCAGGCTCTGAGCTGTCAGCACAGAGTCCGACACGGGGCTCGAACCCACAGACCGTGAGATCATGACCTGAGCCAAAGTCGAATGCTTAACTGACTGAGCCACCCAGGCTCCCCTAGAATTAATTTCTTTTTTTTTTTTTTTTAATTTTTTTTTTCAACGTTTATTTATTTTTGGGACAGAGAGAGACAGAGCATGAACGGGGGAGGGGCAGAGAGAGAGGGAGACACAGAATCGGAAACAGGCTCCAGGCTCTGAGCCATCAGCCCAGAGCCCGACGCGGGGCTCGAACTCACGGACCGCGAGATCGTGACCTGGCTGAAGTCGGACGCTTAACCGACTGCGCCACCCAGGCGCCCCTAGAATTAATTTCTAAGGAGGCCCTGGGACTCAGCACACGACAGTTTCCACTCCCCTCTTTTGTTGGTAATCGGGACCTCCTCACCTCTGCTTATTCTTCACAGGCGCTACGTGAAGTGCTCTGTGGACGTTGTCACCTCGGTCTAATTCAATCCTTACTTCTGTGCATTGGGTTACATTTTATTATCCCCATGTTACAGACGAAGAAACTGAGGCCTAGAGAAAGATCCAGTAACTTGTATGAAGCAGTTGTGTGTCAGGAGGAGTTGTGTGTCAGGAGTTGTGTGTTGGGAAGTGGGAAATGGTAGTCACATGGTTCTCATAGTCAGTGGCCTACCCTCGTTCTCTGGTCCCCACTCTAGACCTGTGCGCCGGGGATCACCCTATCTCCTACTCTGTCAACAGCCTCCCCGATGTCACTCTGCCCTAAATGGCCAGAAGCCATTCTCTTTACAAGTGACCATCATAGTGAAAACTTCTTCACTGAATATAACCCATCAGCTGAGTAATATTTTAGATAATCCCATGGCCCAGTTGTAAATAAGTGATCCATTCACCAGAGTGTTATTTGAACATCTACACGTGACAGGTGTAAAGGACTGTAACGGATAAAAATGAATTAGACACAGGTCCTGCCCTTAAGGGCCACAATCTAAAGATTTTTGGGGAAAATTAGAGCTTATGGCCTCTGTATCTTTTAATTTGTTATATCAAATCTGCACTGTATTTGAAGCTGAATTGTTGGTCTGAAATGAATTATTATAGCAATTTTCCAATGGGGGAATGAAACCTGCTCGTGATGTGCTTTCTAGGAATCCATTATGACAAAACATAGGGATTGCTTTCAGCATCTAAGACAGGGAAGGTTTATGCATCGTTTTCAATTCTTTCACTTGGGAGACATATTTACTAATAATTCATTTACCCAGAGATGGAAAGATGAAGAAACATTCCCATTTTCCCTCCTACGTCTTGAAATGACAAGAGAAAGTCTTGGAATATAGATCAATAAACATGTCATGAAAAGGCTTGACTTAGGCCTTTTTTTAGAATCTCGAGTTTTATTCGGTCTCTTCTCTGCCCCGGTTTGCAAAATTTGCTATCAGCTCTAAAATTATGCTCCATTCACTTTTCTTAAAAAAAAAAAAAAAAAGAGGGGCGCCTGGGTGGCGCAGTCGGTTAAGCGTCCGACTTCAGCCAGGTCATGATCTCGCGGTCCGTGAGTTCGAGCCCCGCGTCAGGCTCTGGGCTGATGGCTCAGAGCCTGGAGGCTGTTTCCGATTCTGTGTCTCCCTCTCTCTCTGCCCCTCCCCCGTTCATGCTCTGTCTCTCTCTGTCCCAAAAATAAATAAACGTTGAAAAAAAAAAAAAGATTAAAAAAAAGAAAGTCATGGTGTGTAACAGCATGGGTAAAGTGACATTCTGAAGACCTCGCATGGAATGTAGAGAGAGATGCACCTGAGAATATGGACGAAATTCTAATACATTTTCACACAAGGTATTGGCAGCTCAGCCTACAGACGACAAGGACGTACTTACAGGCAGGCACCTTTTATGACCATGCGGGGTCTCATCAAATGTGTCAATTGCGTTTCAGACCCATCAGACCTTCCTCACTGTCGAGAAATACGAGGCCACATCAGCAACGTGGCGGATAGTACATAACGACGCCTCCTGGGAGACACGGTGAGCTCGCCTGTTGGACATTTTGTCTTTCAAGCCATGGGAACAGTCGATCAGTGATGCAGGGAAGACAAATGGGAACACGGGCTTAAGGCCGGAAATTACTGCTGTCAAATTCCCATGGAGCCTTCTGGCCATATTTAGTGGATTTATTCGACTCCATTTGGATTCTCTTTCCCTGCGAAACAGTGGGACATGTGCTACTGTCAGGAGAGGTGCTAATGAGGTTGTGGCCTCCATTTTTGTAAACATCTGTTAATTTTGTTCTTTTCCACGGCCACAGACATTACCCCTGAAGGCTGGCTAGCCTCAGCCATTCTTGCAAATGGGTCGCGAGGCACACGGGCCTCGGTAGAGCCTGACAGTTCCTTCTGGGAAAATAACAAGAGTCTATAGGCAAAATGATTACATGTTTATACGTGGCCAATGATTCTTCATTGGAATTACTAACACACGAGGAGCTTGAGTGTTTATCTTTTCCTGACTCCAGTGAGAAAGGAATTTGCTTCTGGAGTTTTCTCGGAGAGGCGTATCTCTGTGTTTTCGATACCAAATCCCTGAGCCGAATAAATATTTTGAAGATTTGCAAGTGGCATCTGAGATAAGAAAATGCTTTTGTTCCCAAGCGCATCCATTTCACACCACAGGACAGTGGCAGGGGAGTGGGCAAAAATTTTGGCAACTTGTACCTGACTCACATCACCCTAGATTAGGTCATTAGTTGCGTGTTGGTTTCCTTCACGTGGTTAACTGAAAATAGAGATGGGACTGTGCTGGGGCCCCTGTGATAGCCAGACATAAATCTGGGCCTCAATTTTCCTCGGATGTTTAGGAATCTCGGGCACAGATCATTTTTAAACAAATAATAAATACATATTTAGGGTTAAGATAAGACTATACAGACTATAAAAAAGCATGATTTGTTTTCAAGAGCCCCAAATCGCAACAGCAGTGAACACTGAGGATACGTATAGGCTTGTTTCTGCCTTGTTCAGCAGCAGCTGGAATGTCACCTCTGTCATGGGAGCACGGGGCCCGCCGCTGAAACACACAGAATGTTGAGAACACTCTCTCCATCCAGGGAACTTACTGTCTACACAGTTGGGGTTATCAGTCAGTCACCCACTCTATCTCACTTACCTGCAAGAGTATCTCACCCGCTTGAGGTGGTCTACAAGGGCTCGTGTGAGCTGACTCCGTCTGTTTTTGTGACCTCAGCCCCTGTGTCACACTTCGCTACCTCTTCCTTCTGCTCTTCCGCTGCACCACGTTTTTTCCTGCTCAGAACGCTTCGCACCCTCTGTTCCTTCTACCTAGAATGTCTTTCCTCTGGGCACGTGTGGGTTCAGCTTAAATAACATCTCCGTAGAGATACCGCTGCCATACTTGTTTCGTTTCACCCACCACTTTTAAAAATCATTTCTCGGTTTACCCGTTCACTGCCTTTCTTCCCCCCTTGCCCTAGTAGAACACAAGCTCCATGGAACTTGGAGCCATGTCTGTCTTGCTTACGGCCATATCCTCGTGCCTCTAGAAAAGAGTCTGCCGCATGCACTCGTGAAGTATATATTTTTAACAAATGAATCTGGCTGGGAGAGGAAGTGTCAGTTGAAGCAGAGGACAGCAAGGGCAGAAACAGTGCCACAGCCGTTCTCAAACAGGAGACATCCCGTGTTCTGAGTATCGGGTGAGGCTTTTTGGGGATGGATAAGGTTTGGGTGGTTATAAAGGCAGAACAGGTAAGACAATTTCTACAAATGGCTATTAACTAAAGGTTCCCTTCCAGGAAGTATTTGTCCCTGTTTTGTTCATTGCTGCACTCTCAGTATCTAGGAGAGCGCCTGGCTTACGGTCGGTACTCCCTGAATGTTCGTATAATGATCAGTCCTACCTTTGTCGAATCACACCTTTTTAAGAGTAAAACTTGGTTTGTTTGTTTGTTTCCTACCAACAGTTTCTATTGGCACAAGGGATTGCTGGGTCACAGCAATGCGACGATACAATGGCATATTCCGGGTACTGCCCAGCCTGGAATCTACAGAATGAGATACTTCGGACACCATCGGAAACAGGACTTTCTCAAGCCGGCCGTCATACTTCCGTTTGAAAGCACTTCCTCCGCCTTTGAAGTTGTAACTAGTTAACGAAAAGTTGACAAATAATTTAACGCGTTGGCTGTCCTCCCTAATTTATAAACATGATTTCACACGAATGTAAACAATTGGGATGACTTCTCTAATTGTCCCTGTTTGAGGACAGATAGTTTCCTGTGAATGGGACAGAGGTGTGTGTGTGTGTGTGTGTGTGTGTGTGTGTGTAACTGGTGGTCTAGAGCCTAACACATGATTTTCCTTGGAGCCTTGCAACTGTTTGAAGGGACAGTTCCCCTCGATATAAAACCTCTGAAAAGTTAGTAAGAGTGGCTAAAGATGTGTGAACAGCGGTTCAAGTATTTATTTATAGAATTATTGAGTGTTAGGCTGGGAAAGTTTAAAGAGCTCATGTAGTTGGAGTCTTCATTTTGCAGATGGGAATGATGAAGTTTCATGGATTTAAGATTCACAAAGGCTGCAGGACCTATCCCCCCATCACACTTTAAAAAAAATAGTATATAAACATCGACCATAAACGTGTAACTCCAATTAGAGGCAATTGGTGTGGAAATGAGCATGTCAGCTTTTCTCTATTTAGCATAGCCTCTCAAAGCGATTACCCTGGACTTGATGTACCTGGTCCAGAGTTGTTGATATTGTTAAATTATTTCTGGCCTTCAGAGGCCAAGTACAGGAAAGTCAGACTTAGAATATTTTGATCATGCCCTGTGTTTCCCTAAGTGCCCTTATCCCTCTGAATTGTGTCTCCTCTCCTCAAGACTGGCTCTAAGTGATTTTGACTGTTTTCACTAATCAAATTCATCCCCAAAACCTAAGACTTGCCGTTGGTGTAGATATTAAAACAAAAGTGTTAGTGGATTGGAAGTCAGTCCTCCAAGAGCAAGATCTAAAATTCATTTATCTGTTCTTTTATCGCTCACTTACTCGTGGACCCATTCAATCACACAGTATTTATTAACACCTACATACCCAGTATTGTACTAGTGTTGGGCCTTGATAATTAGTTATCATATTTGAGATGAATGTATAAGTGTCAAAAGGGGACCGTTGTGAAGAAGAAAATACTCAACTGAGGATATCAATTTTGGAAGGCATTTAAAAAGCAGTCATCTTCAAGTCCTATCTCACGTGTCATCTGTGTTGGGTGCTCGAATTTTGGGGGAAAGAGGCTCCAGACAATTTGGACAAAGTTGTTTCAAAAGTAATTCGAGGGCCTTATGAAATTCCCAGTCCAACGTCCTGAAGAATGAGATAGGACAATCTGACATTGATTGCCTGAAAGTACCAATTCCATTTAAAATTATCCAAGCTAACTGGCGCTAGCTCCCAGGCTACAAAGGAAATTTCCCAAACCCAAATCATGCTTTTGTATGAATGGCAGAGCTTTAGCATTTTAGGGAAAAATCAAACTTTACAAAAACAAACTTTACAGCTTGAAAATAGTAATGATGCTAATCACGATGAGACTGACGTTCATCTAGCTGTGACTCAACATGCCGTATTGCATTGGAACAAACCCGGAACGCTTTTTGATGACCCAGGGCTCTGGTTCTATGTGAGTTCATGGCTGGAGAATTAGCTCATCAGGATTCCAAAGGGTAGCGATCATTTTTCCTAATGACTGCTATCACAGTTCAGAGTCTTCCCAAGAGCAAGGAATTCTGAAAGTAGTTGACCTTAGATAAATTATATCAGAACTGATAAAATTGTTCTCATGACTCAGAAGCGTACTGAATTTTTTCCCACCACCTCCATGCCTCCCACTGCAGCTTTCCTCAGTGGACCTGTGAGTCCCTGTCGTTCACTTGGACCTGTGCCAAGCCAGACACTGCATTGCCTCGTACTGATGCTTCTGCACCAGCCCTCTGTCCACCAGGACTCCTGCCCCCAAAGAACCCGCAGAAACCTGTCTGCACGCCCGCTGCCCTCTCTTCCAATCCAATTCCATTTTCTGCGTTTTGTATGTAAAAATAAGACCAGATCCTGCCGCTGTAGAAACCACAGCTATTCACTTGTGTGTAAAAGAACACCACAGAAGAGGCGGTGATCTGTTAACATACAAACCTAGATCCAAGCTATGTCATTGGAGCCAGACTATGGGGAGAAAGCCCCTGAAATTGGCCGCGAATATGGGGAAAAGGGGGCTGGTTGGGTCGGAGAACGCTTCTGCAGAAGATTTTGTGTGTCATGTCAAAGTGTCTGCATTTTGTTTGTTGTATTCTGCCTTCTCTGGTTTTAAGAATGCTGTGACTTCCTAAAAAAGCACTGATTGATCCCCCTACAATTTTCGATGAGTATTATATCAATTGCTAATATTCAATATAAGACAATAATAAATCACTGAATACAATTGTGAATGTATGGTCTATGGAGAAGTGGAACACTTGTTTTTCTTTTTAAAAACATTTTTTTAATGTGTATTATTTTTGAGAGAGAGAAACAGAGTGTGGGTGGGGGAGGGGCAGAGAGCGAGGGAGACACAGAATCAGAAGCAGGCTTCAGGCTCCGAGCTGTCGGCACAAAGCCTGATGCGACGCGGGGCTCAAACTCATGACCATCACAGGGCTCCAACTCACGAGCCGTGAGATCATGACCTGAGCCGAAGTCGGACGCTCAACGGACTGAGCCACCCAGGCGCCCTTTGTTGTTTTCAAGAGATGGACTGAATGGTGCTGGAAAAATACATACAGTTGAACATATTTTATGACTAGGGCAACCGAGAGTTTCCTAGGCAGGTAGTTATCTGTAAAATTGTCGCATGAGCTAATTCTGAAGATGCTAAGAATGACTATATTTGTGAATATGTTTCTCCAGGTTGCCTCCTCATACATCTCCAGCACAGGAAGACATACCGCCCTTTTTTTTTTTTAATTTTTTTTTAACATTTATTTATTTTTGAGACGGAGACAGAGCATGAACGGGGGAGGGGCAGAGAGAGAGAGGGAGACATAGAATCCGAAGCAGGCTCCAGGCTCCGAGCCATCAGCCCAGAGCCCGACGTGGGGCTCGAACCCACGGACCGCAAGATCGTGACCTGAGTCGAAGTTGGACGCTCAACCGACTGAGTCACCCAGGCGCCCCAACACACCGCCCTTTTCTAACGTTGGCGCCTGGGTTTCATCTTTAGCCAACCAATTTCATTAGATGATCCTTTTCATGCCTTTAGCTCTTCAAATAATGATTTTGCTTCCGGTATCCCAATGCCACCTGCTGGTTTATAGTGGCTTTTGGAACATCATGCCTTACATGAGGCCACAGAGGAAAATTTGCATGTTCCTTACATAATTAGGATGTGTTCAGCTGTAACAGCATATTCCTGATCAACAGGGGTCCAAGCGCTAAAGACATTGACAGTCACACATAGCAATGTCTTAAGGTGACCAGTTCAGGTTTGGTGCAACCACTCAATGATGTCACTGCTTTTTTTCTTTTTTCTTAACCTATTAACTTTAATTTTTTGGCTGTCACCTCAGTCTAAAGAGACCTACCTTGTGTCTTCATGCCATTGTGTGCAACAGCAAGAAGGAAGGGGAGAGTTCTTGGAATCTCTTTTTGGAAGGTGAAAAATATTTAGTGGGAACCCGAGTAGAATTCCCTTTCCATTTCCTTGTCTGGAATTGTGTCACATAGCTTTAAGGGAGCCTGAGAAAGAGAATATTTGGCATTTTCTGCCTCTAGAGAGGGAGACAAGTTCTGATAGCATATCTGTTTTAGGAAAGAACACACCCTGGGGCTTGATGGTGACAGGGCTTGTTTTCTACATTGTAAAATACATGCATTCATTCAGCAAGTTCACACTGAGCGACTGTATGCTTTGTGGGCATTGTGCTACCCCCTGGCGATACAGTAAGGATCAAAGCAGAGCAAGTTCTTGCCATCAAGGAACTCAGACTTTTAATGGAAGAAGCAGACAAGTAAACAGGCGATTCTATACAGAGTGACTCATACTGCTGCAGTTTAGGGTGTTAGAGATGGGACCTTATATGGTCTTGGGGAGAATGCGGGAGGTTTCCTGGAGTAAATAACGTCTAAGCTAAGACCCAAAGGATATTAGCTAGAAGAAAGCTAATGGTGTGTGTGTGTGTGTGTGTGTGTGTGTGCGCACGCTCCTTTCCATGCATGGATGCAGGATGACTAGACTATTTCAGGTAAGGGGAATATCAAATAGCTAATCACGTCTGTAGTTCTCATGCAAGGGAGGAATGGCCAGAGAGGTAGCACTGAACTTCACCTTCATAAATAGCAATTTGGTTTTAAGTTCATGTTAGCATTTTCTCCCTTAAGACCCTTCATTTATTATATGCATGTGCTTGAATGCATTTTCCTTTTGCTAAACTAATAAAACACATCTTTTATAACTAAGGCAACTGATTTTCCCAGTCTCCAGTGACATTGGGCATCACCCTTCCGTCTTCATAGTCTGTGTTTCTTGGAATTGGATTTATTGACATTTCTTTTGCTTCTGTCCATCTCATGTTTCCAAATCTTGATTTCCTTTTGCTTTTTTGTGCCTATGAAGTGGGATATTACAGCCAACAAAGACCACTCTCTCCCTTTAGATGGAGTCCAGAGTTCCAGCCTACATCTTATAAGTACTTATTAATACTAAAAAAACTGACCCACCCACATAAACTTCAAAGTACCTCAGTGTACATAACTTCAAGTTATCGGAGATCCAGGCTGTGTTGACCTTTTTCTGGCTGTGTTTTAGGATAATGAGCAATCCAGAGACCTGGGATATTGGCTTAACACTAGCAGAAGAGAACAAGTCTACCAGCCCACTTTCTGGAAAGATTGACTTGACCATATTGCCTGTTTTATTGGCGCTTCCTTATTCAATACAAGACCAGGGTAAGCTAAACGAACCTAAGAACTTAACATCTCAGCAATTACAACCTTGCAAAAAAGTCCAACATGGACCCACAACATTCTTAAATGGCATTTCAATAAACTAATTGAATAAACTAACAATGATTTTATAGATACATTTGATGGCACTACAATGAGGAGAGTATGTACTTTGAATGTCCTTCTGAAACTGTGGATGGTGTTGTGCTGACCTATTGCAACTCTTTTATCAGTTTCTCTTGGCCTCAAGTCCACAGATTCAAAATATTTTATGAGGACTGAGGGATAGCTTTTAACCATGGGACATAAGTTGTATAAAGTGAAAGAAAGAATCTAGGTTTTGCAATCTGGTCAACTTGGATTGAATTATGTCTGTGACCTTGGGAGGGTTACTGAGCACCCCTGGCTGATAAAATGGTGTAACAATAATAACCTTGTATGATTGATATGGGGTCATATAATTTAAAGGCTAAGAGAGAAAGCTAATTGGAAACTAGCAGGAAAACTAGTTGGTTCAAATCTTGGTTCTCCCATTTATTCAGTGTCCAGCCCTGAGTAAAGTAATTTCTTAAAGCCACAGTTTCTTAATGCATCTCAACTTCTTACTATATCAATGAGAATAATAAAAGCACTTACAGTTTTAGTTTGTGAAATTAGAATAAGGTAAAGTTGTTGGCAGAGTGTCTGGCATATGGGATATGCTTAATTTATTTATTTAGCTGTTAATTAACTTAGCAGTCACTGAGTTTTATGTAAGATGAAGCATATAAATGTCAGGAAGAGAGTAGGAAATAAAAAAATTTCTCCATTGTGAACTGAATCCATAACTTGCTCCAGAGACATTATGCGTTTCCTGATCTTTTGACATCTCCAATATTAGTGTAGGAAGAATTGGAATGGGTGACAACTGAGGCTATGAGAGTGGTCTAGACTGAGAGGCAATGGCGGTCAGAACCAGAACCACTTCAGAAATGGGTCAGAAGGTGGGAGCGTATAATACTCTACACACAAAATGCTCTTGAGTTACTGATTGATGGGGCGGGGAGGGGGACAAAGACAGTTTAAAAAAATTAAAACCCTAAAACTTTGGGTGACAGTAACAGTAAAAACAAGTGCCAGAATGAAAGGAAGAGATTTTGAGAGGCAAGAAGGCAAATCTGGGTTTGGATGGCTGAGACTTGACAAGACATCCAGGTGGCAAAGTCTAGTGCACAGTGAGAAATGGGGAGCTCAGGTTTTGCAGAGAAGTAGGGCAAAACAGAGAGATACAGGAAGTGCCCGTTTTGGTCCAATAGCAGAAATCAAGGAATTTGATGAGTTACAAGAAGGAGAGCAAAGAGCAAGAATAAGCCTGGATGACAGGCCCATGGGGAACACCTACTTTTAGGAAGGGACAAAGGAAGGAGGCCCAGAAAAGACTGTTACTAAGAAGAAGAAGAATTAGAAGTATTAGGAGAGTAGGAAGAGAGAACTCCAAGAAGATCAGTTATATAAAGGTTGTAGAGATGCTAAAATGGTTAAGAATTGAGTTAAGGCTTTGTAACTTGAACGTGAATACTTTCTTAAGAATGGTAGAAGGCATATGCCAGAGACAGTGGGGGTACTACAGGGTTGATGGGATGTGGCAAAGGCAGTGGCCATTCCGTATCTGCTCCCCCATCCATAGTGAGAGTTTGCATTGGTCACAGGGACAGGACTCCATTTTCAGGCTGGGTGTGTCCTAGGACTGCGTCTGGCAGCTGGGAATAACCATCTGACTCAGTTCTGTTCGGTGGGGTGGGAGATGTGAGATGTCCTATTTCCCCATTTGTGCACTCAGAGGGGACAGTCATACATTCCTTTGTCTGGTTCCCTTCCTAGTAGCTGTGTAACAGACATGGTGGACAGAGCTGCAGCAGCCACCTTGAGCCCACGGACTGAAGCTCCATGTCAAAGATGGCAATCTTATAAAAGACATTGGGTCCTTGATAGTCCTTGATAGTCAAATCATCCCTTGACTCCTTCATTTCAGATGATTGAGGGGAAATAAATTCCCACCTCATATTTACTATTCATGTCATGGTTAGAACAGCAGAAACCTGTATTCTAACTACTATACTGATTATAGACTCCAAAAGGCTATGATTTAGACACTTTCTTCTACTGTGGCTAAGATAAATATCAACATATTTGTGTAAAATCAGAAAGCAGATCTTTACTGGCTGGCCTGGGGGACATGGTATGGTGACCTGTTTCTATTTTCTGACTCTCTGTTATGGGTTGAATCATGGCCCCCCAAACAGTGTGTATCTTTAAAAAAATATGCCACATAAAGGGATACACACAAGGAGAACACAGCATGAACGCGAAGGCAGAGATTTGAGTGTTGTGTCTACAAGCCAAGGAATCCCAGAAGATTGCAAGTAAACCGCCAGAATCCAGTTGAGAGGCATGAAGCAGATTCCCCCTCACATCTCTCAGAACAAAGCAACCTGCTGACACTTTGATCTTGGACTTCTAGCCTCCAGGACAGTGAGCCAACAAATTAGTGTTGTTTAAACCATCTAACACCTGGCGTTTTGTTATGTCAGTCCTAGGAGACGAGTGCACTGGCCAATGGATTAGTTTGCACCCTATAGACACCTGTCAGATGAGATCCTTGGGTGCCTTCCAGTTTAGAAGACATAGTCATTATGTCTGTTCTTTACTCTTTGGGACAATATGGTCATTTTATGGCAACTGGTCTCATCTCTCATTGGTTGCCTGCGAGTGTCACCTGTCACCGTCACCATCAAAGACTATATAGTAAATTCTGAAACTAATTTACATATCATAAAAAGCCAAATGACTCAGCTATGATGCAGCTCTAACTCAAATTTGATGGAGAATAAACATTCCATATTTTTGGAAATTGATCTTTTATGGGTTGTGGATGAGACCATGAATATCTATTATATAAGATGACAGAATCAGGACAAATATAATTACGCATGTTTATTCTCACTTCTTATTGAACTACATTGGTTTTTTCCCCTCTCCAATTTATCATGCAAGTGTTATTAGCTCTGAAGCAAATGAAGGACATGTCAGTAGAGCGTCTTTCTGTTTACATGGTGGCAAAGCTAGCAAGGAATCATAACATACTTTAGGAATTTGGCAGTGCTAGTTTTAAATCAAGGCAGAAGATGATCTTTACCATGTATTAGAGAGGTGTTGCAAAAAGTAGTAGCCGTGAATTTTTATTCTCAATGAATAATTGACTTAATGTTTACGTAAATATTTCCTCTTTTAAGAAATGCTTTGAAGATTACTGAAGAGAAATCTCATGTTTGGAGGGATCTTATTTTCTTGGACTTAACAAAGTAGTATCTCAAAATCCACGTTTTACATAAAATCAACTGGGACCCGTTGGGAAGTTTCCTCCTGGTTGGGTGCCATGAAACCCACCCATAGGAGTCTGATAATCTCCACCATGGTAGGAACATCGTGAGAATGCCGTCATGATTACAAGCTCAGACTGTCATAGGGGCGCCTGGGTGGCTCAGGTGGTTAAGCATCTGACTTCGGCTCAGGTCATGATCTCACGGTTCATGGGTTCAGGCCCCGCATCAGACTCTATGCTGACAGCTCAGAGACTGGAACCTGCTTCAGATTCTGTCTTTCCCTTTCTCTCTCCCCTTCCCGCATTTGCACTGTCTCTCTCTCTCTCTTTAAAAAATAAATAAACATTAAAAAATTTTTTAAAAAAGGTTAGACTGTCATTGAACGTTTTGAGACTTTAGGACAAAATATTATGGAAAATTTGAAACGTACAAATACAGAGAATAGTACATTAATACCCCATATATTTCAGCATTTGGCTTCAGAAATTATAAACAGCTTGCTCTTTGTGTTTTATTTCTCCCTTCACATTTTGCTGGGTGGGACTGGGGTCGAGCTGGACTATTTTCCTTATAAAATTTTAGCATATTTCTCCAACAAATATATTTTTTTCATTTACTTAACCAGAAGGTCACTCTCCTATCTTAACAAAGTTGACAATAACCTCTTAATTTCAGCTAATAGTCCGTGGTCAAATGTTCCTGACTGTCTAAAAAATACCTTTTTAGGGGTGCCTGGGTGGCTCAGTCAGTTAAGCAGCAGACTTCAGCTCAGGTCATGATCTCATGGTTTGCGGGTTCAAACCCCGTGTCGGGCTCTATGCTGACAGCTCAGAGCCTGGAGCCTGCTTCGGATTCTGTTATCTCCCTCTCTCTCTGCCCCTCCCTTGCCTGCATGCTCTCTCTCCCTCAGAAATAAGCATTATAAAAAAGAATGAAAAATCCCTTTTTATAGTGGGTTTGTTTAATCAGGGCCCAAGCAAGTTCTGCACATAGCATTTATTAATCTCTTCAGTCACACTTAATATATAACCTCTCTCTTCATACCATACTCTTTTTCAAGCTGTTTAAGAAACCATGGTATCTAATAGATTTTCCTACATTATGACCTTTCGCATCTTTATGATGTGTTTTAGCTTATTCCTCTACCCTTCCTGTTTCCTGGAAACATTAGCTCTAAATGCTTGACTAGATTCAAATTAATTTTTTTTTTCTTTAGGCAAGAATACTTTTTCGGGTGGGCTCTTTAATTCCTAGTTCCTAAAACAGGAGATATATAATGTCTGGGTGTCTCATTCAAGTTAGGATTGACCTGACTTTCAGGAGTCGTCAGGCTGATCCATTCATTATAAAAGTCCCTGTCAACCTTTGAGCTTTGGGTTTCCACAGGCAAAAATCATTGCTAATCAGATCCATTATTTCTTTAGGGATTACAAAATAGTAGTTTTCTTTTTTTTTGATAACTTTATTGAGATATAATTGACAAGTAAACTTGTAATATATTAAAAATGTCTAACGTGATGATTTGGTGTATGTATATATTCTGAAAAGATTCCCAGCATTGAGTTCATTAACACACATCGCCTCACATATGTACTTTTTTTTTTCTTTTTTGGTGAGGACACAAGTTCTACTCTTAGCAAATTTCGACCATGCCACACAGTACCATCAACTATAGTCACCATGTTTTTCACTAGATCCTCAGACCTTGTGTATAACTTATAATCACCATTCTACTCCCTGTTTCTGTGTTTGACTTTTTTTTTTTTTTAAGACTCCATGTTGGGGTGCCCAGATGGCTCAGTTGGTTAAGTGTCCAACTTTGACTCAGGTCATGATCTCATGGTTCGTGGGTTTGAGCCCCACGTCGGGTTCTGTGCTTATGGCTCAGAGCCTGGAGCCTGCTTCAGATTCTGTGTCTCTCTCTCGCTGCCCCTCCCCCCACTTGAACCCTGTCTCTCTGTCTCTCAAAAATGAATAAACATTACAAATTAAAAAAAAAAAAAGATTCCATGTAGAAGTGATACCGTATGGTATTTGTCTTTGGCCTATTTCACTTAAAATAATGCCCTCCAGGTCCATTCATGTTGTTGTCAATGGCAGGATTTCCTTCTTTCTCATGGTTGAACAATATCCCATTGTATATTTAAACCACATCTTTTCATCCATTCATCCATTGATGGACACTTCAATATTCTTCCATATCTTGGCTGTTGTGAATAAGACAATAAATATGAGAGGTCACCTATCTTTGTGATATCATCTTTTCATTTCTTTTAGATATATACTCAGAAGTATGATTGCTGGATCACACAGTAGGTCCATGTTTGATCTGTTGAGGAACTTCCATACTGTTTTCCATAGTGGCCACACTAGTTTACATTCCCACTACGAGTGTGTAAGGATTCCCTTTTCCGCACATCCTTGTTACCACATTCTCTCTTGTCTTTTTGAGGCTAGCCATTCTGACTGGTGTGAGGTGATATCTTTTTGTGGTTTTGATTTGCATTTCCTTGATAATTAGTGATGTTGAACCTCTTTTCATGTACCTGTTGGCCATTTACATGTCTTCTTTGGAAAAAGATCGACTCGATTCCTCTACCCATTTTTAAATTAAATTGTTTTCGTTTTTGTTATTGTTGATAAGTTGTATAAGTGTTTATATATTTTGGATTATTAACCCTTCATCAGATATATGGTTTGTAAATATTTTCTCCCATTCAGTACGTTGCCCTTTCATTTTCTTGATAGTTTCTTTTGCTGTATAGGAGCAGTTTGATGCAATTCCACATATTTATTCTCATTTTTGTGCCTTTGCGTTTGGGTTCAGATCCAAAAAAATCATTGCCAAGACTGATGTCAAAGAGCTTATTGCCAATATGTTGCATTTTTATACACCAATAATGAAGCAGTAGAAAGAAAATTTAGGAAAATAATCCCATTTACAATTGCACCAAAAATAATACGATACCTAGGAATAAACATAACCAAAGAGGTGAAAGATGTATGCTCTGAAAAATATAAAACACTGATGAAAGAAATTGAAGATAACACAAAGAAATGGAAAAAAATCCCATGCTCATGGCTTAGAACAAATATTGTTAACATGTCTGTACTACTCAAAACAATCTACACATTTAATGCAATCCCTATCAAAATACCACCAGCGTTTTTCACAGAACTAGAGCA
The DNA here is from genome assembly GCF_018350155.1 of Leopardus geoffroyi. Classification (NCBI taxonomy): domain Eukaryota; kingdom Metazoa; phylum Chordata; class Mammalia; order Carnivora; family Felidae; genus Leopardus; species Leopardus geoffroyi. Next base: position 6,585,647 of record NC_059334.1, on the reverse strand, counting down.
AGCCATTCTAAAATTTGTGTGAAACCACAAAAGAGCATGAATAGCCAAAAAAAAAAAAAAAATCCTGAAAAAGAAAAGCTAGTTTAGAGGCATCACAATTCCAGACTTCAAGTTATACTACAAATCTATAGTGATCGAAACAGTATGGTACTGGCACAAAAATAGACACACAGATCAATGGAATAGAATAGAAAACACAGAAATGGCCCCACAACTATATGGTCAATTAATCTTCAACAAAGCAGAAAAGCAGTGGGAAGAGGACAACCTCTTCAACAAATGGTTGAAGAATGCAGAAGAATGAAACTGGACCCCTTTCTTACACCAAACACAAAACAAAACCAAAATGGATTAAAGACCTGAATGTGAGACCTAAAACCATAAAAATCCTAGGAAAGAACCCAAGCAGTAACTTCTTTGACATTGGTCATAGCAACTTCTTTCTAGATAGGTCTCCTAGGGCAAGGGAAGTAAAAGCAAAAAGAAACTACTGGAACTTCGTCAAAATAAAAAGCTTTTGCACAGTGAAAGAAATAATCAACAACACTCAAAGGCCACCTGAGGAATGGGAGAAGGGCTTTCAAATAATGTATCTGATAAAGGGTTAGTACCCAAAATATATAAGCAACCTATAAAACAGAACACCTCCCCAAGTGAATAATCCAATTAAAAAATGGGCAGAAGACACGAACAGACATTTCTCCAAAAAAAGGCATTCAGATGGGCAACAGATACGTGACAAGATGTTCATTGTCACTTACCCTCAGGGAAATGCAAATCAAAACCACAATGAGATACCACCTCATACCTGTCAGAATGGCTAAAGTCAACAACACACGAAAAAACAGGTGTTGGTGAGGATGGAGAGGAAAAGGAACCCTCGTGCACTGTCGGTGGGAAGGCAAACTGGTGTAGCCACTCTGGAAAACAGGATGGCGGTTCCTCAAACAGTTAAAAATAGAACCCACCCTACAATCCAGCAATTGCACTACTAGGTATTTATCCAAAAAATACAAAACACTAATTCAAAGGCATACATGCACCCTGATGTTTATAGTAGCATTATTTACAATAGCCAAGATATGGAAGCAGCCCAAGTGTCCATCAATCGAGAATGGATAAAGAAGATGTGGTGTATATACACAAGGGAACATTATTCAGCCATCAAAACGAATGAAATCTTGCCATTTGCAACAACATGGATGGACCTAGGGCGTATTACGCTAAGCGAATTCAGTCAGTCAGAGAAAGACAAATACCATAGGATTTCACTCATACGTGGAATTGAAGAAATAAAACAAATGAGCACAGGGAACCAAAGAGAGGGGCAAACCACAAAACAGACTCTCAACTACAGAGAAGAAACTGATGGTTACCAGATTCCAGGAACCAGGTTACCAGAGTTCAGGGGGATGGGGGAAACGGGTGATGGGGATGAAGGAGAGCACCTGTCGTGATGAGCACCGGGTGATGTAGGGAAGTGTGGAATCACTATTTTGTACACCTGAAACTACTACTACACTGTATGTTAACTGGAATTAAAAAAAAAAAAAGACCTATGAAGTAATTATGGGAAAACACAAACATCTGCTGGTGGTTAATGCTGGATACATAGGTATCCATTATGTTATTATTGTTTTCATTTTTTCTAGATGTTTGCGGTACTTCACTGACATTTGTAAGAAGAGCGCAACAGGCGGAGGTTAGCGTGACCGTGAGGATGGGGGGAGGGAAGGAGGGACTCAAAGTAAGACTTCAGATTTGGGTGGCAGTGCACTTGCCACGTGAGAATCAGGGATGAGCTGGTGGATGACAGCAGCACTTCTGGGTCCATAATATTTATTTATTTATTTTTTGAGAGCGAGAAAGAGAGAGTAAGACAGCGTACGAGTGGGGGAGAGGCAGAGAGAATCTCAACCGGGCTCCGCGCTCAGTGCCGAGCCCAACGTGGGGCTCGATCCCACGACCCCGGGATCATGGCCCGAGCTGAAATCAAGAGCCGGACCCTCAACAGACTGAACCACCCAGGTGCCCCGTTGAGCGCATGATATTTAAAATTCTGGCTGGGTTTCATCGACCGGTGCCCCAAAGCCCACTGGAAATGCTCATTCTGACATTATCGGTAGTTTGGAGAAGAAAAGTAGCAGGATGTTGTTTAAGGGTTTCACCTCAGCTTTTCCTGAAGCACTTTTAGAGCGACAGATTAGAAGCTGAAAAACCCGGGGGTTGGGGGTGGGGGGGAAGAACATAGAAAAACCATAGAAAATTCCCGAAAAAGCAATGTTAAGGACGGGACCTGCCATTGAACTCGCAATTGGTACCTGATTGTCTTCAAAGCCAAGGGGTAAAAAGCCTTGGCACGTGCAGGTAGTGGCTGTGGGGCAAGAACATCTGGAGGACTGGGCCATTCTGGGCCAACAGAGCAGGATTTCCTGGACAGTAGGTCCGCAGTGCCACCTACTGGGGAAGACAGGAAACGGTGCAAAGCCCGTAAAAATATGTCCCACGACACACGGAGGAAATCTTTTGTTTTTTACTTAAGACCACATAATTTAACCAGATAATTTAGCTGCACTTACCTGATGATATATGTTTTTGTTTTTGTTTTTGTTTTTTTTGCGACAGAAATCACGAGTGGAGGAGGGGCAGAGAGACAAGGGCAGAGAGAGAGAGAATCCCAAGCAGGCTCTTCACTGCCCTGACGCAGGGCTTGAACTCATGAAACGTGAGATCGTGACCTAGGCCGAAATCAAGAGTCAGACACTCAATTGACTGAGCCACCCAGACGCCCCTTACCTTATGATATTTTAATAGGTGAAGGCTTTTGAGAAGCTTTTACACCATTTGTAATCTAATATGAACAAGAATCATGAGTAGGTGGTCAACACATGTTGAATCATGGTTTAATTTTTGTAAATTATTATTTTAAGTGATAGAGTTGAAGATTAAGAACCCCAAACCCCCAACCCCAAAGTGTACTTCTGATGCCCTTCTAATCACAAGAATGTTGGTTTTAGGAGGTAAGCAAGTCTGGGAGGGAGAAGAAAAAGGCAAGCGACGTTTGGCAAGGGTCTCTTGGGTTTTGCTCCAAAGTGCTGTTCCCAGGACTGTTTCTATCAGTGTCAGGAAAGAGTCCCATGATCTGGTAAGTTTGGGAACTACTGTGTACTAATCCCTTTCTCACTGACTCACAGGGCACATTAGAATAGTAGAGGTTTTTAGATTCTCTGAAGGCAAGAACTCTGTTTAATGCTAATTCAATGTTTCCTAAACTTAGTAGAACACGACTTCTTTATTTTAAAGCATTTCCGATTTGGGGCTCTCACGTGCCAGATACAGTGCTAGGTGCTTGGTATACATTAGCTGATTTACACCTCATTACAGCCTGTGATTTGACAGAGAGGAAGATGCTGAGAGCCGAGGGGACTTTTGCAGTGCACATTTTTAGCGGCAGTGCAGGAACTGAAACCCAGGCCTGCCTGACACCTGAGCGGAGGCTGTCCCCAACGTTGCCACATGGCCTCCTGACACAACATTGTGGTTTCACATGGCCGAGGGCAGGCTCTTCTGCTTGGCAAGGGGTGGGGTGGTCACAAGAGCCCCCATTTTCAGCTGGCCTTTCTCTGGGGTGAGCACTTGAAACGGTCCTCTTGGAGAAGCAAATGATTTGCTTCTCCTGGACATTAGACATCGCAGCCTGCCTGTGACAAACGTGCTTTGTCACTCCTCACGAACTCAGCCGGCTCTTTCCAAAGCTGGCCTCATTTTGCAGGATACCTGGTGAGAAAGGATGTCTCTAGGGGATTGGTAGTTTGCACACCATGCATCGGCTCTGGTTCCTTCCCAGGGCTGTACCGGGCTTGGGTTTTGTAGCCCTGAAAGCAGAATTTATAGCTGAATTCTCCGAGATTCAGAGTTCAAAGACATCTCCTGCGGGGATCATGGATTTTGTACGTTACCAACAAGGCACGGTTGGGAGAGAACAGACAGTTCCAGAAGGTCACCTGTCCAGAAGCTATTTTGAGGCAGACTATTTTGGGTGCTTTATATATGAAAGTTGAATGAGAGCAGGCCTTTCAATCTCTGTGTCCTCACACGTGCAGAGGAAGCAAACGTACCTCGTTCCTCAGGCTGGACTGAGTCCCAAAGGGGATCTCAAAGGCCTTCATTCTCTCATTCCAAATTGTTGTCAGCCCATGATACTCAACAAACACCACCGCATAAAACACAGCTGACCGTTTGTCGACGTGGTAGAGGAAACCTCTGTGTCTGACCCATGTTTTAGAAAATATTTTGGGTCCCCTCCCCCTGACTTCAAATGGTAGATTCAAAAGAAGGCGAATTTAGGAAGTTTGAGGACACAGGGGGAAATCTCAGACTTTTTACGTGGATCAGAAATATGATTACGACATGGGGCGCCTGGGTGGCTTAGTCGGTTGAGTGTCTGACTTCGGCTCGGGTCGTGATCTCATGGTTTGTGGGTTCGAGCCCCGCGTCGGGCTCTGTGCTGACAGCTCAGAGCCTGGAGCCTGCCTCGGGTTCTGTGTCTCCCTTGCTCTCTGCCCCTTCACCACTCATGCTCTGTCTCTCTCTCTCTCAAAAAAAAAAAAAAAAAAGAAATATGATCATTGCATTGGACGTCCATACACTGGACGACAGAGTAGTGAACTGCCCTGGGAGCCCCCACACCAAGGTCAAAGCTCCAGGGCTGGAGGGCAAGCCTCCCCAGGTCTCTTTGCGTGAGGAGACCAGGCGCTCAGAGGAAGAGAAAATTAACTCTTGGACTTTGGCTTCTCCACAGGACCCCTCTCAGTTTTAGGGGAGCCATGTAATTTTTTTTAACGTTTATTTTTGAGAGAGACAGAGCACGAGCAGGGGAGGGGCAGAGAGAGAGGGAGGCCCAGGGCCTGACGTGGGGCTCGAACGCACAAACCTCGAGACCCTGACCTGAGCTGACGTCGGACGCTCAACCGACTGAGCCACCCAGGCGCCCCAGGGGAGTCATTGAAACACCAAACCTAAGCCTCCTCCTTACTCTGCTTGTAGAGACGCAATAAGATATTTGAGTAGTAGAGAGCGTATTCTAGTAACCATTTCATGACTCCGTGTGGTTGAGGACTCCTTGGCTGCCCCCCGATGTTGCTGGTTACTAAGGGAAACGCAGCTCCCTGGCTTCTGGTGTGTGAGCGCAGTCCGTTGGCCTCTGTCGCTCTGGGACCTGCCACCCTCGCATATCCTAGCGCGTGCAGCTCTGTGACCGCCTCTCCTATGTCAGCCCTGGCCTGTGGGGGAGAGCCACGAGTACATTCTTTACGGCGTGTGCTCTGGGCCGTCCGCTGCCGGGGCTTTTGGACGCACAGTCTCTCCAGCGGGCATGCTGCCTGTCTGTACCTTTTAATTTCCTCTACCATTTTTCAGGGCAACTCAGGCATTTCTGCTTCAATCAGAGCGGGCCATCATTTTCTCCAGGCCCTCAAGAGTCACCTGTTACGTGCACGGGGATATTATCCAGTCAAAAAACCAAAAAAAAAGCAGAGAATCCTGCTCTTTGCCACAACATGGATGGGGCTGGAGGGTTTTATGCTAAGTGAGATGAGCCAGACAAGAGAAAGACAAACGCTGCTAGATCTCATTTCCGTGTGGAATCCACACACACACAGAAAGGGACTTACGGACACAGAGAGCAGACTGGCGGTTGCAAGGGCTGGAGGGTGGGGGCTGGGCTGAATGAGTGGATGTGGTGGAAAGGCACAGGGTTCCACTCGGGAGAGAGGTAAGCGTCGAGCGCGGCATGGTGACCCTGGTTAGCCACACCGTGTCGCAGATTTCAAAGGTGCCAAGAGGTTTGATCTTCAAGGTTCTCGCTGCGAGAAAAACATTGGAAGGATGGGAGGCGATGGATGCGAAACCAGGCTTCCCGTGCGATCCTGTCACGATGTCAACAAGCACCAATTCATGGCGTGGGCCTTAAAGTAATGCAATGTGGCGTGTCAAGAAAAATGTCGTCGGAATCAGGCAGAAAAATGCCCCGGCCCGGCCCCAAAGACGGCTGTGTCCTCATCCCTGGAGCCCGCGTGTTACCTTACTCTGCAAAAGGAACTTGGCAGCTGTGACCAAGGACCTTAATGTAATTAAGATCAAGGATGGGGGAGCGGGCCTCAGCTATCCAGGTGTACCTCCGTGTAATCACAAGCGTCCCTATTAGGGAAAGACGGAAGGGGGCGGCCAGGGAGCGAGACTGAAGGTACCGTACGAGGAGGGGGGGCCACAAGCCAAAGAAGGCCAGCAGCCTCTAGAAGCTGGAGAAGACGAGGAAGCAGACTTCCGCCCTGTCTCCAGAAGGAACACAGCTTTGCCAACATCTGGATTTTAGCAAGATCCGTTTTGGCCTCCTGACCTCCACAGCTGCAAGACCCGAAATGTGTGTTGTTTTAAGCCACTAGAGCTCGTGATAATTTGCAGCAGCAGAGAACGAATACGGCCTGTGCCGGTGAGTGTGCCCCTTCCTGAGGGATCAATCCAACCCCACGGGTCCCCCTTCGTGTCTGCCTCTGTCTGCCGGGTCATTTTTGCCATGCCTGCTGGGGATATAACTTCTTTCCTCTCTTATCAGCCCCAGCATGCGTGAAGCATGAGTTAGGCTGGAGTGGACGTCCCTGTTGGCCAGGCAGTCAGGAGACGGGGTGGAGCACTGCCTTAGGGGGACATCTGTTGCCTTGTGGACAAACTTCCCCCAGCGTCTTCCCATCCTGGGGAGATGCTAGTTCTCCTGCGGAGGGGCGGGCCGCTTCGGCAAGCTTTTGGTGGGGGTGGTGGGGTGTCTGCAGAGCCAAGATCCTTGGGGGCATCCATTCCATATTCCAGGGTCCCGTATTTTCCCGGCCAGAGCCATGGTTTTAGCTTAACTGTCCTATTTTGGCTGAGTATTTATTTATTTTTTTTAAATTTTTTTCTTAATGTTTTTATTTATTTTGAGACAGAGAGAGACAGAGCATGAACAGGGGAGGGGCAGAGAGAGAGGGAGACACAGAATCCGAAGCGGGCTCCAGGCTCTGAGCCATCAGCACAGAGCCCGATGCGGGGCTCGAACTCACGAACCGCAGGATCATGACCTGAGCCGAAGTCGGACGCTCAACTGACTGAGCCACCCAGGCGCCCCTTGGCTGAGTATTTAAATGTGAATATGGAGGGGCGCCTGGGTGGCGCAGTCGGTTAAGCGTCCGACTTCAGCCAGGTCACGATCTCGCGGTCCGTGAGTTCGAGCCCCGCGTCGGGCTCTGGGCTGATGGCTCAGAGCCTGGAGCCTGTTTCCGATTCTGTGTCTCCCTCTCTCTCTGCCCCTCCCCCGTTCATGCTCTGTCTCTCTCTGTCCCAAAAATAAATAAACATTGAAAAAAAAAATTTTTAAATGTGAATATGGATAGGCGCTGGAGTCCTGCAGCTTTCGCTATCAGGTTCTGAATATGGCCCTCTGCTGTTTGGCTTTTCCGCTGCAAGATAGAAGCCACCCGCAGAGGCCCTCGGGTTCTCTCACTGAGCCTGGAGCCCTTTCACACCACCCGTGCGGCCTTAATACAGCCTGGGAATGACTAAGCCACTCCCCTCGTCTTTGCAAGAGTTTTTCCCAAACACCCGAGTCCTTGTATGTTGAAGGCGTTCCCTTCCGCCAGGGCTTTTCCCCCGCTTATCCCCGGTGGCATCTTTAGGGATTAGGCTGCCAGCGGTGCAAAGGACTCCGTTGCATTAAGGATGGGGTTGTCCCTGCCGGCGAGATCATGAGAGAGCCGTCCTGAAACCTGACCACATAGCCTCTTTTCTCAGACACTTCTGGTGTCACCTGTGTCATCCGAGAGGCAGATGGCCAAAGATTAGACAGGCAAGAGGTCATCCCTTGAGGATGCAGGGAGGGCGCGGAAGCAGGTTGGAGAAGCTTCAGGCTGCAGGGCGGATCTGGCATTGGTGAAGGGAGAGTAGCTGAGGATTCACAGACCCAGTGCCTTCCTGAGAAAGTCTAGGTAGGGCTGATGGGGGATCTCCGAGCAAAGCTTGCTTGATAGGTGACATCCACGCTAGGCAGGGACGGTCCTGTCCCAGTGCCCCTGCTGTGCTCACTGTGAGGGTGACACCCAGAGAAAGTGTGGCTTGCTGTCAACTATGTGGTAGACCCAACTGTGGCGGGTCCTCCCTTAAAGGAGGTGTGAGTGGCACCCCTCCGTGGCCTTGGAACGGTCGATAACGTCAGTTCCTGAGTGAAGCTGCGAACATTTGAAACTTGACAGAGTCGCTTATTAGCTATGGGATCAATTTCCGTAAGCCCTCGTTGTCATGTCCGAAATCGTGAGTTCATAAGAACTATCTCATGGGCGAGCTGTGAGGCTGGAGTGGGTGACTACGTGTGAAATGGGTCGGACACCAGTGGGCACACAGAGGGGACATCAGAAACGGTAGCTGAACAAATCAACAAACCAGGACGGTGGCTGGAGAACCTGTTTTCCCATTTGAGCCTACCTATTGTGCTAGGAAATGCTGTAGGGTGTGCACCCTTTCCTCTTGATACACGTGACAAATGATTAGTAAGAGGCCCCTAGGCACCCCCATAACACTTGGCTGACCTTGGGATGCCACCTTCACTCAGGAGTGTTCTGTGAATTCTCTGCAAGCCTCGCAAGCTTGACAGGTGTGGTTACCGCATGGTCCCTTTCACCGCGTTCCCCTTGTGTCCGGGAACTCGGATTCTAATGGGGAGACACAACCATAGGAGGAATAATCACAATGCAAGGCAAGATGGAGAGAATGAGCAAAGGGGGAATGAAACAGGCCGAGGTAGTAAGAGGAAGGCATTCTCCCAATGACGGGATCAGGGAGTCCTTTAAAGGGGAGACTTTATTGTATTTGAGTTGCACCCTAAAGCGGGACGTAACTTTCGAAAAGTGGGAATAGCTAAAAAGATAAGAGGGATGGGAAGGGACGTAGACGTGGGGGAGACACTCGAGCCAGAAGATGTCGCTGGTGGAGAAGCAGAAGAAGCTTGTCCTGGGGGTTTTGAAGAGGTGAGTCCTAGAGCCGGTGCAGCGTGGGAGCAAAGAAAATAGGACAGAAGACACCTTTCGCCAAGATCACTGTGGACTTTCTATCTGAATGCCCTTCAAAGTCACTGGGGAGATACAACAAATGAATTCCTTAGAAGCTGTTTCTTGAATGGCTGTGAGAGTGAATTGAAGAGTTGGGTTTTATCAGGGAAGAACAGGCAAGGGGGTGCTGGACATAGTTCTTGTCTGGAAACGGTTCCCCCGTTTGTAGCATAAACTACAGATGGAAGGTGGGAGAATCCCTGGCCAGATGGGAGATGCCATCCGCCTCCTCCGATGAACTATGTTCATGGGTTTAGGATGCGGCAAACCCAAGCCGGTTTTCAAGATAAGCTATCTTACTGCACAGAAAATGTTCACTGTCCTCATTTTCGAAGTTAAATCTTGCTAAATTAGATTCCACATTTCTTTACTTGGTTAAGCATAGGACTGTAAGAATAATTTAATCGTGAATGCCTCAGGATCGTCATGGCAGGCATTAATTATGATGCTGGGCTGTATGGAGTAAAACATTTAGAGTTTAAAGTGTGTCAGACTGGGTCACCTGGGTGGCTCCATCAGAGTTAAGCGTCTGACTCTTGATTTTGGCTCCTAAGCAGGCTCCAGGCTCCGAGCTATCAACACAGAGCCCGACGCAGGGCTCGAACTCACGGACCACAAGATCATGACCGGAGCTGAAGTCGGATGCTCAACCAACTGAGACAGGTGCCCCCCCAAATTAATATTATTAATTCTTCTTTTGCCTCCTTTCTGCTGCCGAGTCTTGATAAAGGGCATTTCTATTATGGTCAGTTAATTATGGAAAGATTAATTGGTGGATCTTCTGTAAGATGTGGCTTCTAGCCTCAGCCCTGTCCCCAAGTAGTTATTTTATTTTTGGCATCATGTAACTTCCTCACCCTAATTTCCACCCGACGGAGAACACTTGTTACGTCCGATTCCCTTTCTTCAATTGAAGTCTGTTCAGCAAGACAAAGGGCCTCCAGGTCAGAATTCCCCAGGCTGGTCCAAAGTGTCTAAGTGTCATTAGCCAAGGTGACCACTGGATGTCACACTTGATCTAAGTTGCCACACACACACAACGTCCCGTGCACGTTGGCTTGGACACTCTCAGGCTTTTAGGAGTTGAGTAGACCTTAGCGATCTTTGAAACCACAGTCAGTGGCCGGCGGCTGGCAAGTTTTATTTCGCGTACGCTTTATTGTTTTTCAGCTTCAATGGAACTTGAATTCGTTAAGACTCTGTCCTATTCTCCAGAGTCCTCCTTGGGCCCTAAACTCACTTGGGTTATTACCCAGCAGATTCCTCAAGGCAATAAAGGGGGGAGCACCCGGTCTCACTTTACAGGGAAGGTGACTGACCCCCAAGACACCTTCACAGTTTGACCGAGGACACAGGTTAAATTCATAGTAAACGTGGGACGGGAACTGCTGTCACTCGACTCCCAGGTTGGCCTCTGGCATTGAGCCTGGCGCTTGAGAGATATATCAAGATTATGCACCTTTAGGATATTTTTATAGTGCAGAAGCAGATGAGATCATTATGTAGCTGAAGCTCTCTCCTAACCTCCGTCCAATCCACAAGCTTCAGAAAACTTTGGCTGTCACATTGGCATTCTATCGGATGTTTTCTCTCGTGCATTTTATTGGGGGTTGGGGCTGTGGTTGGACATTGGAACGTGTTTCCCAGGGCACTTAGCAGAGATACATCAGGCTAACAATAAAGTCCACAGCCTCTAACAGGAAACCAGTAAGACAAGTCAAGGGTCACGATTTATCCCAGCTCTTATCGGAAAAAGCAAGCCAACAGACCTCACTCTGAGTACTAATAAGTTACAATGTAACCGCACACACACGTTTAGATTTTCATAACTACCAGAGGGAGGATAGGCTAATGTTGCTCACATTCTACCCATTGCCTTTGGAAAGAGCAGGTCAGAGAGGGTCACGATCCCTCAAAGTTCGACTTCCCCGGTCGTGTTCTCGTTAGAAGAGCAGAAGGTTATTTCTGGGATTGTCTCAGCAGAACTGCAAGCCTGCAGGACTACTGAGATAAGAGTAAATCAGGCTTGCCCTGAAAATGTTTCACCGCCCAGGGCACCTGTCCCTGGATTCTGCTAAGTGTGGGGAGGTTATGGTCCCTTCCGTGGGGACCAGAAATACGGACGGTGGGCCATGCCTGTGTCTTCAGTTGGTGGGAGTTTTGAAGGTTCATAAGAAAGCACGCTGGCAGTCTCTTTAAAGTCTGGTTTGCAGAATCTCGATGTCAAGGAGTAAAGAGCGTACTGTAGCCTTTAGAAGGGGAACAAATATTAAAGAGCATCACGTCCAATCACTTCAGATCACAGATCATACTCACAAAGCCAACCACTGCAGCCAAGATGATGAACACAGCCATCCCCCTTCAACGTTTTCTGCTGCTGTCTGGCCACCCATCCGTCTTCTCTCCCCCAGGCAGCCACAGATCTGCTTTCTCTCACTGTACAAGGGTCTCCATATTCTGGAACCTTACATAAATGGAAGCACACAGCGTGTACTCTCTTTTCGTTTGGCTTCCTTCACATGGCATACTTCCTTCGAGATGCCTCTGTCATAACACTTATCAATAATTCATCCTACTTACTGCTGGGCAACATTCCTTGTATAAATGAACCATAATTTCTTTATCCATTTATTCACCTTGTTAATAAATGGGTTTTTTCCAGTTATCAGCTACTACAAATAAAGCTGCTATGAACATTCACGTTTAGGTCTTCCTATGGGTATAGGCTTTTGTTTCTCTTGGGTCAATACCTAGGGAGAGAGGGGCGCCTCGGTGGCTCAGTCAGTTAAGCGTCCCAACTCCTGATTTCTGCTCAGGTCATGATCTCACGGTTCATGAGTTTGAACCCCATGTCGGGCACTGTGCTGACAGCGTGGAGCCTGCTTGGGATTCTCTCTCTCCCTCTCTCTCTCTGCCCCTCCCCTGTTTGTGCTCTCTTTCTCTCTCACAATAAACAAATAAACGTTAGAGAAATACCTAGGTATAGAATAGCTAGATCATATGATAGGCATGTATTTAACTTAAAAAAAAAACAGCTTTATGGAGTTATATTGGATATATAGTACACTGGGCATATTTAAATGACAAAGTTTGATAAGTTTCAGCATATTTATATACCTGTGAAAGCATCACCACATTTAAGATAGTAAACGTATCGATCACTCAGAAACATTTCCTGGTGCTCCTTTGTAATCCTCCTTCCCTTCCCAACCTCAAACCCAGGCAACCTCTGACGTGTTTTCTGTCAAAAGAGAGTAGTTTGGGGGCGCCTGGGTGGTGCAGTCGGTTAAGCGTCCGACTTCAGCCAGGTCACGATCTCGCGGTCCGTGAGTTCGAGCCCCGCGTCAGGCTCTGGGCTGATGGCTCAGAGCCTGGAGCCTGTTTCCGATTCTGTGTCTCCCTCTCTCTCTGCCCCTCCCCCGTTCATGCTCTGTCTCTCTCTGTCCCAAAAATAAATAAACGTTGAAAAAAAAAAAAAGAGAGTAGTTTGTATTTTCTAGAATTTTAGAGAATGAAGGAATATGGTGTGTGCCATTCTGTGTTTGGCATCTTTCATCCAATGTAATTATTTTTAAATTCATCCATGTTGTAGCAAATAAATAGTTCATTCCTTTTTTAAAAAAAAAATATTTTGAGAGAGCAAGAGAGTGAGCAGGGGAGGGATAGAGAGAGAGGGAGAGAGAATCCCATGCAGGCTCCACCTTGTCAGCACAGAACCCGATGCGGGGCTTACAAACCGTGAGACCATGGCCTGAGCCAAAATCCAGAGTCGGGTGGCTTAACAGACTGAGCCACCTGGGCACCCCATCATTCCTCTTTCTTGATAAGTCACATTCCATTAAATGGGTGGGTTTTTGGCTGTGACAGAGAAAGCCGGTAGGAACAGTCATGTACAAGTTTTTGAATGAAAAGAAGCTTTCATTTATCTCTGGCGGGTCATTTGGTGAGTGTGCATTCCAACTCTTGCACATGCTTTCCACACTTGGTATGGTCTGTCTTTTTTTTTTTAAATTTTTTAAAATGTTTTTATTTATCTTTGAGACAGAGCATGAGCAGGGGAGGGGCAGAGAAAGAGGGAGACACAGAATCCAAAGCAGGCTCCAGGCTCTGAGCTGGCAGCACAGAGCCCAACGTGGGGCTCGAACTCACGGACTGTGAGATCATGACCTGAGCCGAAGTCGGACGATTAACCGACTGAGCCACCCAGGTGCCCCGGGATGGTCTGTCCTTAATCTCAGCTATTCTCCTACATGTACGGAGCTCTCTCTCATGGTCTTTGCATTTCCCTGATGGGGAAATGATATTGAGTATCGATAATGATATTGAGTATTTTTAAATGTGTTTATTTGCCATCTGTACATGCTTTGGTCAAGTGTCCATTAACGTCTTTTGCTTATTTTTTATCAGATTGTTTTCTTTGTGTTAAGTTTTGAGAATTCTTTACATATTCTGGACACATGTTCTTTGTAAGATACCTGCTTTGCAAAGATTTTTCTCCTCGTCTATGGCTTATTTCACCTTCTCTTGTAGACCAGAAGTTTTTGATTTTGAGATTCAATTTATCAATTTGTTCTTTTATGGACTATGCTTTTGGTATTGTATCTAAGAAATATTTGCTTATCCTAGGGTCACAAAAATTTCCCTTATTATTTATTGCCAGAAATATTTTTATTTTTTAATGTTGACTTATTTTTGAGACAGAGCCAGAGCACAAGCAGGAGAAGAGCTGAGAGAGAGGGAGACACAGAACTTGAAGCAGGCTCCAGGTTCTAAGCTGTCAGCACAGAGCCTGATGTAGGGCTTGAACTCGCAGAGTGTGAGATCATGACCTGAGCCAAAGTCGGACGTTTCACTAACTGAGCCACCCAGGTGCCCCATGAGCATAAGGTTTTAAAGTTTCTTTGTCTAAAAATATTCCTTCCTTTTCAATTCTCTAGACGAGTTTATATAGAATTGATATTTCTTCCTTAAATATCTGGCAGAATTCATCAGTATAGCCATTGAGACATGATGTTTTCTTTGTGGGGATGTTTTTATCTACAAGCTTAATTTGTTTAAAAGCCATTGGACTATTCATGCTATCTATTTCTTCTTGATTAGACTTTGGCAATTTGTGTCTGTCAAGGAACTTACTCATTTTGTAAACTGCTCAATTTCTTTTAATATATTTGTTCATAATTTTCCTTTGTTATCTTTTTAATATCTATAGAATGTGTGGTGTATTAGTAACTTGTTGTCTTTTCTCCTCTTTTTCTGATCAGTTTGGCTAGAGGCTTACTAATCTTACTAATCTTTGATTTATCAAAGAAATAACTTTTGGTTTCATTGATTTTCTTTGTTGTTTTCCTGGGTTTTATTACATTGATTTTCATGCTCATCTTTATTATTTCTTTTCTTCTGCATGTTTTCATTTGCCCTCTTTTTCTATATTAAAAAAAAAGATTTGAGACTTTCTTTCTAATATATATAGTGCTATAAGTACTCCTTTGTGGTATCCCGGATATTTTGATATACTGAGTTTTCCTTTACGTTCAGTTCAACATATGTTCTAAATTTTTTCTTTGACTGAGCCAACCAGGCACCCTTTTCCAGATAGTGTTTCTGTTACCGGTTTTCAGTTTGATTCTATTGTGATCAGAATATACTCTGTATGGCTAGGATTCTTTTAAGTTCTCTGAGATTTCTTTTACGGCCCCAAATAAGGTCTATCTTGGTAAATATTCTGTGTACATTTGAAAGGAATATTTGCTTCATAAATTATTGAGAATAGTATTCCCATCTCCAACCATAATCAGGCATTTTTTTATTCTCCTTTTAATTCCCTCAGTTTTTGCTTCATGTATTTTGAAGTTCTATTATTAAGTGTACAAACATTTAAGATTGTTCTGTCTTCTTCAAATTAGCTCCTTTATCATTAGGAAATAGACTTCTTTATTCCTGGCCATGATCTTTAACATGTCTTTTTGAGTTTTATTGTTGTTGTTGTTGTTGTTTTCTGAGTACGTGTAGCCTGGGGTGAAAGTGGAATTTATGTCCATTAATACACACATTTAGCAATTTCCCTTCCCCGCTCTACTTTCTGAGATTTCTCTTATGTTCTGTCTCCTGGGACTCCTTTGCCTCATCTCTTTGGCTAACAGGATGTGTTTCTCTCAGAGTTCTGTCTTCCTGTGTTCTCATGCAGCTCTGCATGGCTGGGTCTGCTCTCTGGGTGAAGTGGCAAGGGAAAAGAGTGAAAATGAGGATTCTTTCCACACTCTTCCTCCTCTGCCTGGATACTAGAATCTTCTCTGGGGTCTCTGTGCTGCTGCCACTGCCGCTGCCCCCTTGCAAGGAGGTCAGGGGTGGGCAAGACAGGGAGAGAGAAAAGGAGGCTAAAAAAGGAAAAAATAAAGTCAGTCCTCCACCCTCCCCCGCCCTGCTGGGTTCTTCCTTTCTTGGGCCTCTGGTCAGAAAAGGAGATTTCTCTTGGACGTTTTAGTGTTCATACTTGTAAAATTTCATTACCCTGAGGTTAAATCCTAAGAGATAAAGGAGAAAAAAAACCCCACCAGGAAAGCTCACTATCATTATGGATCGATCTTCAAGTTTTGACTTTTCACCTCAAGCTGCCTGCTAGAATTTTCTATTGCCATCAGCGGGAGAAATCGACTGCAGTTGGATTGCTTGTTTGTACAGCACCAGAAGGCTGTGCGCCTGATTTTTACTTGTTCCTTAGAGAAGGGAACCCAGACATTTCCATCAGCATCCTGTGTCCTGTGTGTAGAGTTTTGTAATGATAATGGCTTCTATTTATTTGGTTCTTACCATGCCAAACACTGTGATGAGTATCCTAATGTACATTATCTCAAAAAATTCGGATCATAACCCTATGAAAGAGATATTGTAGCTTCTCTTTAATGGATGAGGAAAGCGAATCAAGTGGATTAAGTTTTTCCCATGTTCCCAACAGTTGGTAGTTGGCAGAGCAGACTCCATTCTGACTGGCTCCAAAGCCCGTGCTCTTAGCCATTCTGCAAGTTCGCATGGGATTAAAAAGAACAATTGGGGCTATGTGGAACTGGACTCTGAACGGCAGAGCAGCCGGTCTCAGTACACAAACGCAAGCATGAAAGAAAAAAAAAATTATTTTTCTGTAACCTAACTTGATTTTTTCCTGAGCTTCCATCTCCGGGGGGGCAGGTACAAGCAAAAACTCGCCCACATTCGTCCTTCCGTTGTTGAGATTGTGCAACAATCATTGGTGTCCTACAGAGTAGTGGGGATGAATCCAGATTCCCTGCGTTCTTAGTTTTTCAGATCTCTTTCTTCTCTCTCTCCCTGTCCGCATTCTATTTGGGGGATGAGAGCATGCCTTCTTCCCCTCGCTTTTCCACGGTACTCTGTCTCTACCATAAATCACGTTCTCCCGGTCTTTCGCTTCCTCCCCAAACCCTGTAAATTCTTTGAATTGCTAAGGCATTTGGAAGACCAGAGCCAGAAAGGCTTGTGTGGACTCTGTTTGATGTTTGGCCAGATACTTTCATTGAAGCAGTGATAGATGGGCTTGCTGAGGAAAGAGGAAAATACAGTGAGAATAGAAGTAAGTTGATATCTTTCCTTCTCTTTCCATGCCTTCCCTTCCCCTTCTTCATTTCCTCTCTCCCTCCTTCCCTCCCTCCCTTCTCTCCCTCCTCCCGTCCCTCCCTCCTCTTCTGCTTCCCTGGGTCCTTCACTCTCTCGCTTCATCCCTCCCTCCCTCCCTTCCTTCCTTTCTTCTTCCCACCCCATCAGCATTTGTGAGCACCTCCTGCGAGGTATGTACAACTTCCTTGGCTTTTATTCTCCTCAGCATCGAGCATATGCTCCTGCATACTGACAACAGCAAGTTATTCATAAGCTCAAAAATTGGGTTGGTTTCGCAGGGTGATGCATGCCAACGTTGAACGACTCTATTATACACCTGAAACTAGTCTAACACTGTATCTTAACTAACTGGAATTAAAATAAAAACTTAAAAAAATTGGGTTGGTTCCTCTGACTTTGCATAAGAGCCTCGGTGACTCTGCTGATAAACACATTGGCATTTGCTGTAACTTTATAGCTTTTTTGCTGTTGTAGCCGTTATCTGCTGTTCACAGCAGATTATCCTGAAGCTTAGCAAATTTAAAATACATTTATTATCTCATGACTCCTGTGGGGTGGACATCTGGGTGTAACGTAGCTCGGTCCTGGGCTTCAAGACTCTCTCCTCATCTGTGATCGCTATGCTAGGCCCAGCTGTGGTCCGTCAGGGCTCCACTGAGGCAGGACCTGCTTCCAAAGCCCAGTCATGCCGTTGTGGGCAGCCCTTGGTTCACAGCCTGTCGGCTGCAGGCTGCCTCCAGTTCCCTGCCCCACGGCCCTTTCCATAGCACGGCTCCTGGCGTGGCAGCTGGCTTGACCGGAGTGAGCGAACGAGACCCAGAGAGAGGCCAGTGAGATGGGGAGCATCATCTGTTACAACCTGATCTTAGAAGAGATGCCCCGCATTCTAGTCATCAGAGGCAGTCACGGCCAGCTCCGGCCTGTCTTTACAGAAGAAGATTATACAATGGTGTGAAGATGGGACCCGTGGAACCATCCCCACCACAGATGCACCTTCAACGGGTTATGAGACTTTGAGAAATTCTGAGCTAAACGAACAGTTCCCCTTTCGTTTGGGAAGGGAGGGGTTCCAAGCCCAGTGCCAGATGATCTCATGTGCCATACTTCGTTTCACCCTCGCACCTTTCCTGTGTTGTAAATACTTGTGGCAAGCTCTGTTGGTTCTCCTCAGCGTTCATCATTCCATTCTTTCATAGAAAAATACCTCTTTATGGTGGCCCAGATAAGGACTACATTTCACATCCTCTCATGTGCCTAAGCTCTGCCCAATGGGACGTAAGCCAGCGTGAAGCGTGGCAACTTCCAGTGCATCTCCTTAAGGGAAAGCTGCTTAGCTGTCCTTTCCTCTCTTTGTTTCTATCTTCTTCTTTCCTTCTACCGGGATGTACGTGCCATCATCTTAGACCATGAGATGGAGATCCTACAAGTAAGGAGACAAGAAGAAAGACTTTCTGTTCGTAACCCTGTGAAGGCTTCTGCCAGCTTTGTACTACTTTTGGGACTTTTGGGGCCAGTGACAACAAGTTGTTGCCTTATTTAAACTGCTGCCATTTTGGATACTGTCACTGGCAGCCAAACCCAGTCCCAGCTAATTTGGAATTTGGTACTTAGAAGGGGGGTGCTACCTGTAACAAAAGTCAAAATACGCGGTGTTGGCTTAGGGCAGGGTTGGCAAACTTGTCCTAAAGGGACAGATGGTAACTATTTTAGGCTCAGTGGGCCACCTAGGGTCTTGTCACAGATTTTCCCTTTATATTTAAGCAACCTTTTAAAGTGTAAAAAATGTCTTGGCTCAGTCCTTTAAAAAGATAACAACCGTTCTTAGCTCAAGGACCAACAACAACAACAACAAAAAACCAGGTAGCTGGATCTGGCCTTTGAAGGATAGTTTGTGACCTCTGTTCTTTTCCATTAGGGATCAGCACCTGCCCCCAGGGCAAATGTCGACCTCAGAGCCCACTGACCTTTCTGGAGTCACGTTTTCTTATCATTTGTAGTTTCTGGGTATTTCTCTTGTTTTCTTTATTGATCGGAAAGTAATGCACTTCATTGTTGAAAGTTCCCTTTACCCTCAGAAGATGCAGCGGAGGGAACTTTTATCAGAGATGCAAATGTAAGGAGATCACCAAAAGGATACCTGCTTTTATAGGTCATGACTGTTTAGGTATTGACTCAAGAAGAATAAAGCTGTAGTTTTCAGGAAAGAGAAAATAAATCGGCGACTCAGGCTGGTACTTATTAAAACTTTATGAGGTTACGTGAAAATTCAATCGAAATCATCTTGTCATCTTGAAGGTACACTAGTCATCACAATACTGCATTACTTCTTAGTTCCTGTCATTCACGACTGTAAGGCACCGGCTCTGTTGCATTTACATCTTCGAAGCCAGTGATCACTGTCCTGATGAATGGATGTTGTCATTTCACTTAGTATATTCAGATAGATCCGGGTCCTATAGGATATGGTACTCAAAGTACAAAAACAAGCGCTCTATGCACATTCTTTAATACTGTTTCTGTTTCTCCTTTTCTTTGGTACCTCAGCTAACTAACGTCACATAAATCAGGTCGATGGTACCAAAAAGGAAAAGAAGCAAGAGATTGTGTAACACCTGGAAACTAGAAACACAGCTTGCTGACGGCATTCTCTTTGTTGGGAGGAGGTAACGATATCTGGCTGTCATGCAGTCAGAGAAATGAGAAAGCAAGAACTCGGGAAGGAATAGAAACAAAAATACCAATAATTGCACTAAATATTTAAATTTTTTTTTTCCAACGTTTATTTATTTTTGGGACAGAGAGAGACAGAGCATGAACGGGGGAGGGGCAGAGAGAGAGGGAGACACAGAATCGGAAACAGGCTCCAGGCTCTGAGCCATCAGCCCAGAGCCTGACGCGGGGCTCGAACTCCCGGACCGCGAGATCGTGACCTGGCTGAAGTCGGATGCTTACCCGACTGCGCCACCCAGGCGCCCCTGCACTAAATATTTAAACCAGTGATAATGATGGATTGATGTAAAGAGACTCATCTGCGGCTCTTGTCCCAAGATCCCCCAAATCTCTTAGGAATTACAGGAAAAAGTGCCAAATTTCAAAATAAAATTGCCGTTTGAAAAGAGCATGTATCCTGCATTGCAAATCATCTCTTGCAAACCATATAGGTGTAGCTCAGGCTTGTTCAAAAGGTTTTTGAATTGTCTAAACACGAGTATGTTTAGAATCCAGAAATAGTTAATAACAAACTGTTTTCAAGTGAATAACAAAGTCTGTCTACCTGTTCTTTAACATCAGAAATCAGTGGGTGAACTTGGCAATTCCACGTTTCAAAGCATGTGTTTTTGTTTTGTTTTGTGTTTTATAAAACTGCCTGTGTCATGTGCTGGTGAGGATGTACAGCAACTAGAACTCTTTTGGTTTTTTTTTTTAAGATTCTATTTTTAAGTAATTTCTACACCCAAAGTGGGGCTTGAACTCACAACCCTGAGATCAAGAAGCATGTGTTTCACTGACTAAGATAGCCAGGTGCCCTTGTTGACGTCTGTTTTAAATCTTCTGCACTGCTAACGAAGATTGTTGCCTCTTGTTTTTTGCACTATCTTTGATATTTCTCCCGGGAAAGAGCTTTGAAAACTCATTTTACTTAAATCGCAATTATAACAGGTCAAGGGTGAAAGTCATCTTTGCCAAGGCTTGCAGCACCCACCTTGTATTTGACACTAATGGCTGAAACTTAAAATTGAGAACAGGGTTGATTTAATTTGGGGGATTCCAACTAAGTGAAAAAAGCTACCAACTGGTGAACTTCAGTGCAATTACACTCAGTTTGTAAACATGCAGAGGATGCGTCACGGGACCGTGTACTGTGCTGTGGAAATACACACACACCCATTCATAGTTTCCGGCAGAGGAGAAGGTGCATAATAAATACAGACGAATCATCCATTCTGTGAAATACAGGCCTGTGGTTTATAGCAATAGAGATTATAATTTGTTTAATTCTTACTATCAGCGAAGAAAATGAGAGAGTAAAAGGAAGTTCTATAAAAAGGAAAGTATCTGTCACTATTCTTCTCCATTAAGAAATATTCAACACTTTATATGAGATTATATGAGGATAGTTCATGAGCAACAGTAATGTCGACGTGAGAGGCAGATATTTGAGCAAATCTGTAAAACATGGAAGGGAAAAAGCAGCGTGCCTTTTACGAGGAAGGCTGACGTTGGAAGTCCTTCCTGGTTTGCAGCATAAGGAGTTTGGTTTAAGGAAGAAAGGAACCGCCAAATCCTCCAAAACCCTCCCAATGCCCTACCTTTCATCTTGTTCCCTGTCCCATCTGGCCCCAGTGGCAGAGC
Organism: Leopardus geoffroyi; assembly: GCF_018350155.1. NCBI lineage: Eukaryota > Metazoa > Chordata > Mammalia > Carnivora > Felidae > Leopardus > Leopardus geoffroyi. The sequence goes on along the minus strand of NC_059334.1, from coordinate 6,564,537 downwards.
TCAGGACCCAGAGCCCAGGGGCTTGGGGAGGACGACCAGGACCAGAAAGGGGTTGGTGGTGGGGTCACTGGGTGGGGAGTGGATTGAGGGTAATCATAAATGAGAGGACGACACGTTTCTCTCGCTTTCTCTCTGCTTCTACCTCCGTCAGAAAGAAGTCAGTTGGGCATTTTCCTTTAACGTGCACCTGTTCTGGAGAGGATAAAGCCAATTCTATAAGATTAAAAAAAAAAAAAAAGGAACGACAAGAAAAGAAAAGGAGCCAACAAGATGAGGTCACTGTATAATTTGTTGTCTAAACTGGGACACATTTGTGAGTCTGAAGGGTTATTGTTAATATTGATAAACAGGGCTGTCCTGGCAAACAGAACATACTGTCATCCCAGAGGGACATAGTTAACCCCGAGTGGGGTTGATGTTCTTCAGTCTCCAAGAAGTCTCTGAAGGCAGCTTATTTTCTTTAAAGTGCTGTTTCTTGGCACCTCCCCTTCCCTTAGACAAAGTAAGGAGAATGCGAGGAATATTCTTCTTGATTTCTCTCCCCAAATGGGAGAACAGTGGGAGGAGGGAGGTATAGAAGGGTTCTAGATCTCATTCCAGGCATGTTCGAATGAATGGGGGCTTCTGGTTTCCAGGCAAATGAGTGAATTATTTTTCACTTCCGGATTGTTTACCAGTTTCTTTTCACTATTAGCTGAAGTATAAGGCTTTCTTTTTCTCTTTTCTACAAAACTGAGGTGACCTGGGAATGCCTAAAGTTCACATTCTCCCATCAGTGAGTGTATGTGTTCAAGATACGCACTGTTCTCCCTATTAAACTCACACATTCTACTTCCTGTAGAAATATTGTAAGAAAAACCTGGCTTGTAAAATGGACATTCTCTGTAGAATTTTCTGTAGAATTCGGTACAAAATTCTGTATGAATTTTCTGTTGAAAAAAGTTTTTGTATGTTCTACTCCATAAGCAAAGCGATCTGGCATGGAGGTCAGAAAGTCTCATTTCTCTGATGGTTTTACTCATTAGAGCAGGACATGCTTGGCTTTGTCCTAACATTGGCAAAGACAAACATCGATCCTGGTGGATACATGACATTTTCTATAACTATGTTCTTATAAAGCTTGAAGCATTTTCAAGACGTCACTAGAATGAAGTAGAATTTCAACATCATATTTGGTGATCAGTTCAACAAAAAGCAGTAGGTAACTATTCCATGTCAGGTAGGAATATTGGGTCCCTAGTTTCTCTGTCTTCCAAGAAGTACATTGAAACTCCCAAATTTTGCCGTTAATGTTTTCTTGTAAAAGTATTTACCACAAAGTTTACTGTAAGTGTCATACTTGAAGCTCGGTTTTGTCTTGGACAGAGGTATTTATATATAGGTAAAAATGTATCCCCAAGATGTAAAAAGATATAAGTTGTTTCGTCTCCTGGGTGTTTCTGTACGAATGAAGTCAAGGAGGTGATGAATGACCATGACCTTGTGTGAACCCTGGGGCACACTGCTCACTGTTAGTTGTAAGTTATTTGGGGGAAATCTTGGCTGGTCCTGGAGCTATGCAACATTACTATATTTTATCAAACTTTGTAGCTTTGGATACAAAGACAATTTACTCCAAATACTGTCTTTACTGACTCTTCTTCTTGAAAAGCCACCCTGGAGAATCTCCCTGTCCCCATGGATTCAAACTGTGACCCAGTTGTCCAAGGCAGAACTAGAAAACAGTCATTTAAAACATATTGTGAAAATGGACATAAATCAAAAATTACGTTGAGGCAATATTTATGAAAAGCTAATCAATGTGAATGGGAGGTTGCGTTTACAAAAACTTTTAAGTAAAACTAAACCTAATTTCCTGCATAATGATTACATAGCCATAATAGCTATTAAATTACATAGCTATTAATACATAGCTATAATTTGACCTCCATTCACCATTAGAAAGTCCAGGACCTGTGGTTTGTTAGATATTTTTTGAAGTCAATGTTTTTTTTAACATGAGGTAGCTTTCTAGCAGCATTTTGGGTGCTTTTATGCCAACACAGTGTGGTCTGGCATGATACCAGGTTTGGGCACAGGTGGGAGGCAAGAACTGGCTATGTAGGAAAACTGTATCTTGCTACAGGTAAAGATGGTCTTCTAGTTACAGTAATGGGGTGGGAGAGAAATATAGCAATTGGAGAATAAGCAGCACTCTTATGGGAAAGAGAATAGATATCTAATCTCACTACTGTACCATTTCTCGTGAGTAACGGTGGTTAATTTTAATTTTCACTAAGCTATTAAGTACCAAAACTTAGAAACTCAATTCTAATTTACTAGATGCTCCTAAATGATTGGTTTGGTACTCTGTTACCATTTGGTTGGTTTACTCATGTTAGTTTCTTCTGTGAAGAGTCTTTTCTAGGAAATAAGAAAGCAAGAAGTAACAAAAAATAGATTTGATGCACAAGGTACAATAGGTATTAAACAGGTGCTAATTTCTGACGTCCAAAAACATCAACATCATGTGAAGTAAACCTGTGGTCCCACACTTGATTTTTAAACATCTCATTTTTTTAAAGTTCCAAACTCATTATAGCTGGAGCTGTTCTACATGACTCAATTTGGGCAAAGTCAATACACATGGCACTACAGACACATTGATACCTTCTACGAATAGGTTCTAATGGAATTCAAAGTATTCTCTCGATTTTACTAGAATGAAGTAAAATTTCAGCAAAAAGTAAAACCATAGTTATTGCTTGAATACAATCCATCCTTACGAGGTAAATGTACGAATACCTGTGTTTCCTTGGTGTTCAAGTGGCAATTCTCAATACTTTGCTATTTTTGTATGTTTAGGCTTCTCTTCTTAGCCGTTAAAAAACTCATTATGATTTCACCCAGAATAATGATTTTTCTCATAAAAAGATTCCTGTGGTTAACTGTTCATTTTGATTAAATTTAAAACTCCTCTGGATGAAACCTTCTATTTTGCATTGACGAGACATGTAGAAGGAATCTTTTCTATTTTCAGAGATTTTAAAGAACATTAAAACTTTTGCTCTTGGAGTTTGGAATGCTTTTTTGGACTCAGTGGGAATTTGCCTGCCCCAATGTAATTATTCTTTTTGAGTATAAAAGCAGGTCTGTCCAGGAATGTAGATTTGGACCTCAAAATTGCTTATGGAGGAATTTTTCACTTCCTCATTTTTAAAACTAGTTTGGTCCAAAAGTTAGTTTGAAGCCAGTATGAATTATATTCAAATTTGTACTTTTTATGAGACGAATATGTGTAAAAATATGATTTGGCTATTTAGAGAAATTTTTCTTGCATTTTTCTATTTAATGAAAAAGAAATAAAAAAGGAAGACATTAAGGGTTGAAGACATGGTTGAAATGGAAAGATTATGGCCATTCCCAAAGTTAGTTGCACATTGAAATCACCTGAGATTTTTAAAAAGTACCGAGAATATCACCCCGTGGTATCCTTTTGTTTTTTTTCCCAACGTTTATTTTATTTTTGGGACAGAGAGAAACAGAGCATGAACGGGGGAGGGGCAGAGAGAGAGGGAGACACAGAATCGGAAACAGGCTCCAGGCTCTGAGGCATCAGCCCAGAGCCTGACGTGGGGCTCGAACTCACGGACCGCGAGATCGTGACCTGGCTGAAGTCGGACGCTTAACCGACTGCGCCACCCAGGCGCCCCACCCCGTGGTATTCTAATGTAATCCATATGAGGCGCCATCTTGGTAAAGGCATTCTGAAAAGCCTTCTGGGTGTTTCTGATGTGCAGTTAAGTTTGGGAGCCACTATCCTAGGGAATATGAGGATCAAAATGTAAAGTTGAAAGCACCGGGTCTTTCAGAGTGAGCTTAGCCTTGAGGCCTTTGATACCTGATTAGAATTAACAGAACTGAAAGGTTACGAGGACTTTTAACTCTTATTGGAATTTAGCTGATTTTGATTGGAATCTGGGCTGATTTTGGATCCCAGGATCCCATTCAAGAGTTGACCAATGGTTCTGTTCTATGTTTTCATGTGTATGTCTTCCTTTGAGTCCTGTAGAATTTTTACCAGGGCCAAAGGATTTTTTTAAATGGCAATTCTGGTACTGTAGGTCTTAAACCACTAATGAGACTGAAACAGTAGTGATAGGTGTTTGGAGTTCAGAGCTGGGTTATTTCTATTTTGATACAGACGCAGTCATTTACATGTATGGCAAGAAAGTAGAGCTTTCTGCTCCCTCCATCCTGGTTTTTTGTAGCACCCGTATCCCTAGAAGATGTTCCTGGAGAGAGGCCTGAAGCCCTCGAGGATTTTGGTAAACAGCACCCTGGCTGGGTGTCTAAGAATCAGCTTCTGATCAATCGGCAGTGGTGGGTGTAAGGTTTCTGTGCTGAGTTTGAGACCAAAGGGCTCAGACACGGTAAAGCTGTCCGATACTTGTTGAAAACAGAAGGGAGGAAAGGTAGAGGATTTGTGGGCAGATTTCATGCGAGTGGGTGAGACAGTCCAAGGCTGACCCCACGTCAATATAACAGTCTCTGAATGCCGGACGGTGGACTGGATGCTGCAAAAAGTCCAAAGAAATGAGAGTGGATCTTCACTCCTCTGTTTGAAAAGACTTCACAGCCCCTTTGCTGAGTATGAAAAAGCATCACAAGTGATGATCGGTAGATCTGATGCGCCTTTTTATGGTATTAGGCACGAGCCACGTGAGACAGATATGAAAACAAATCAATGTGAACAAGCGAAAAGTTTACAAGGAGAAGTCCTTTAACGCTGGGGTGATTACTGTGTTGGGGACCATTGGCAAGGATGGGGGTTCCAGGGAAGGAGAGGTGCGGGCCGATGAGTTTAGTAAACAGTGGGCCCGGGTTCATTTTATCGTTACCTGCAGCACATCACGCTTACTTCTAGGAGGTCCCCAGGGGTCAAGGGGGCCACGAAGATGCTGACCTAGGACAGACTGACCCGGGGCATTTTTTGGATGGAAGTGATGCTGACCCCATCAGACCTTGGGCAGTCTTTCACGGACCCCAGCCTGAGGACATACCCCACGTGGCGGGCAATGCGAACGCCTTTCAAAGAGCGTCCTCCCCCGCCCCCACCCTGCCTGTTTGTGACTCTCTGTGTCACGGAAGCAGCTGTGAGCCCAGGTTAAGACTCTGGAATTCACATGGCTTTCTTTGTTGTTTCTGGCCCAGGTCTGCTGACCCCTGAACGCTTGCTGGTTAATAGGTCTCTCTTTACACTGTCAGGGTTCAGAAACCCATCACCAGGTCCCTCAGGAGCCTGGGAGAAACGACTGTTGGGACAATGGTTCTTTAGCTTTCTGTTAGACAAAAGTCTGCTTGACATTTGATTTCACTGGGAATACAGCCTCCTATCATGATTCTACAATTAGTATACACTAACCAGTCTCGGGCAAGGCATCGCTTTAGGAAAAGTATTACTTGTGATCGTAAGGAAACTGAGTGAGAGGTTTATTTCTTCCGGATAGAGTTGTATGTGTCTTATTCTTAAGTTAAAAGAAAGATATCTTCAGAAGGCTCCATATCCATCCCCTCGGGCAGTCACTGCAAAAGTGGGGTAGACCTCATACGTCGTATACGCTGCTAAGTCTTGTCCAAGGGTCACCGCTTGCTTGAGCTGGGCCGCGGACACAGGCGCAGTTGCGTTAGGGACAGCGTATCCTGGAGAAGGAGGCAGAGAGAGCTTCAGCAAAGGCATCTGGGTGTCCTCCCTTTTGGTTAACTGTCTTCTTTTTGGGATATGAAAGTTTGACGTCGCTTAAAGCCAAAAGTTTAATACGTCCCTCTAAAAAAGTGAACTCCTGGGGCACCCGGGTGGCTCAGTCGGTTACGCGTCCGACTTGGGCTCCGGTCTTGACCTCGCGGTGTGTGAGCTCAAGTCCCGCGCCAGGCTGTCTGCTGTCAGCCCAGAGCCTGCTTTGGATCCTCTGTCCCCTTTCCCTCTGCCCCTCTCCCACTCTCTCTCTCTCTCACAAATCCACATTAAAAGAAATTAAAAAGGGAACTCAGGAGACATAATATCTAGACTCAGTGACTTAGGGGACAGTGTTCCTCGAAGCGAGGTCAACTATGTGTGCCCGATCCACTTCATGCTTGCAGAATCGGAAACACCAGAGATGGAGTCCGAGAAACAGAAACTTAACAGGGTGCTGAGTTAATTACACTTGAGACTTGGGTCTTTATCAGAGGGTCGCAAAATTTACAAAGGAGGAGAGGTGATTGAGAGGTCGGCAGGGCTGGAGGAGTGGGGGCTCTCTGGGTCTGATTTTGTGCCCCCACCCCCATCTGAGTGAAATGTTAAAAACTCATTGCTTTTGTCCAAGAAGGACGTATAGGGAGTAGGTAGACCGGTGGAAAAAATACTGAGCGTTTTCGCGTATTTCTACGTAAGACCGTGAAAGCAAATATGTGGGCTGTTTACATTTAGACCCGACCGTGAAGGGCAAAGATCATCTTGCCTCACCAACAAGCTGTCTGGAGGCCACGATGCTTGTCCTCACCCTCAGACAACTAAGGGGTTTGAGTGGTGAGGAGGCCATCACGGGCAGTCACATTAATATCACTTCTGGCTGATTGACATCCACGTTTAGAGAAAACAGCTATTACCTAAAAGCAGTGTTTCTCTGTTAACGTTTTAGATCAAAATTAAACCGTTTCTGAGAAGACCCAAAAAGTGTGCAGGTGACAAGAAAAAGGGAAAAATATACTTAAGCAACAAACGGGGACCTGAAAAAAAAAAAAAAGAAAAGAAAAAGAAAAAGCCCATTTGGTTTATGTGCCGTGGCCGTCATCCCAACCCCAGACACATTGATTTCTTTCTGGTGGCTTCTCAGGAAGTGGTGGCAGGAAACTGGCTGGACTGTTTTTTTAAAAATTAAATCCACTCCTTGGCTTGAACACTTTGGCCAGTAATGCTGACTAAGGCACGACTGAAGTTCGGTCTGTTTTCCAACGAGATGAGAAATGTGTTACCGATTACTTCCCTGACTTTGGAAATAGTATTTCTAAATAAGTGAGTAAGAAATACACATGTGTGAAGAGAGCGTGTGCATGTGTGCGTGCGTGTGTGTGGTGTAGGTTCTATTTTAGGGATTTTGAACTGTCTTCTTCAACTTGGCTAATTTCCCAAGTGCAAGAGTATTTGGAATTTAAACAGATTCTTCCCTTGTGACCCATTATTCTTTGCTTGACTCCACAGCAAAGTTATAAGAGAGGCTCTCAGATTCTCAGGCATCCCCAAGACAACTCTCATGCCCTAAATATTTTTTACTTCTTGTGGGAGCAAACAGAAGTGAGGACAAGAGCAAACGTTCTTAGGTAAAAGCAAATCTTTTGCAATGTGCAACTGGAAAATTCTGACAGTGGCTCATTTGTTTTTACAGTACATTATTTAAGTGGCTTTGGGGTGCAGCTGTCCACAAGACAGGGGCTGAGCCTTCTCCCAGAACCGAGAAGCCGTGGCACAGGACCCCCAGGAGACTGACATATCAACACCCTGTTGTGTGGGAAGCGAGCACGGGCCTGATGGCCCCAGCGCAGGCCAGGGGACCTGCCCTGTGCATTAGCAGCTGTGGTCTTGGCAATCTCGTGGAGAGATCTTCTCCACGTTCTACAGAACAAAGCTGGCATTGAGGTTACATTCACCGGTTGCAACCTTGCTTGCCAGAATGGAAAACACATTCGCAACTTTTGAGAAACAAAAGAAAATCAGAATGGGCCCAGGTGTTATGTTAGTGAGCAACAGACAGTTCTCACGCCTGTATGTGCCCAATATACAAATGAATGAATGGATTGACAGAAATGCCCTATTTCTGGGTCCAGTCAGATCTCTTAATTTGTCTTAAGGGAGGTATGCCAATGCAGTGACTCATGACCAATTTCTTCAAAAGAAATGAACTTTTATTTGCTAAAACTGAATGGAGTTACTCAACCTAACTGTTAAGGAAAAATTTCCAGAACAAATTTGTCGTCTGGTTTCTTTGAATCTCTAGAGGGTTCACTTTTTAATTGTTAGCATTGGTTGTAGGTACATAATAAATGGGGAAAAGTCTTTTAAATGTGACCCTGGAGGCGTGTCGATCTACAGACAGGCTTTATTCTGAGCAAACAGTGCACTCCAGACCAAAATTATAGAGCAGATTTGGGGCGCCTGGGTGGCGCAGTCGGTTAAGCGTCCGACTTCAGCCAGGTCACGATCTCGCGGTCCGTGAGTTCGAGCCCCGCGTCGGGCTCTGGGCTGATGGCTCGGAGCCTGGAGCCTGTTTCCGATTCTGTGTCTCCCTCTCTCTCTGCCCCTCCCCCGTTCATGCTCTGTCTCTCTCTGTCCCAAAAAAATAAATAAACGTTGAAAAAAAAATTAAAAAAAAAATTATAGAGCAGATAAAATGAGGGCTGATTATCCACATATTGAAAGGATCTCGATCTGTCTCTGACTCTCTCTTGCACACAGAGTTTTTGACTTAAAATAACTTAAGAAATGCATGGTCTACACGATTCTTCCAGAAAGCAAAGCAATGAAAGTCAAGTTGAGTTGAAGATGAGAAAAGTGCAGATACTCCAAGGGCTCCTTAAAAGCCAGTTGACCTTGGCCAAATTACTTCATCATCCCTGTCCTTGGTTCCTTCAGCTCACAATGGGCATTATGCCACAACCTACCTCTGGCGGGGTCCTGAGCGTCACTGATAGAACATACAGCATGCGGAGCATTTAGGTAAGCACCTGGTGTGCCCTGAGCGTTCGAGTGAACATCAGCTCTTAATAGGCCATTCCAACCTCTCTCACTAAAAGTGAAAACCCAAGCCGACCAGATGCAGAGGCTGGCTCTTTCGAGATCATGCTGCTACTCAAGCTGAGCTGAGCCTCGCCCCCGCTCCTCCCCCCCTCCCCCCACTCCTCTCTGTCCTACCTGGATGGTCCACTCACCTGGAGAGCGTCTTTGGTCACAGATGGTGTAAGTCAGATTTCTTGTGGGTGGGGGTCATAAAGAGCTCTAAGGGTCCATGGTCCCAAGGGAGGGTTTCCCAAACACGCTGGGTGGGCTGCCGTGTCCGGCACAATTTTCCGTACCTGGGAAAGCAGCGGCGGCCGTGGGGGCGGTGGGGGCCTCGGCCCCGTCGGTGGGGATGCCCAGGGTGTGGAGGGTGTGCTCTGCCGCGTAGGTCTTGGCTTCGTCCACGTAGGCACTTAGCTTCGGAGGCGTGAAGGGGTGGCTGCAAGACATATCCAGTCGGGGCAGGCATTTAAATTTGGGGTGCTGAGGGCTGAGATGGGAGCAAAGCTCTGTCACTGTTAGTGTTTGCAGATGAGCGGGTAGTGGGGTTTTGTGTGCGTGGTTTTCATTCTCTTTGCATTTAAGACTTGTACGTGTGTGTGTGTGCAGGGAGATTTGTGACCTGACCCAGGACCTCAGCGGTGGGTACGACATTCCTGGGGCACACGCCTAATGCACCACATGGCTGTTCTACTGCGCACGTGAACCAGGAAAGTTCCTAAAACGTGCAGAGACGCGGGCTTGAGGCGGGGATACCCACTCCCAGAGAGGATCTTTGATCCAAAATTTAAGGGACCACGCGCCGTGTCATGATGTACAACGTGGCAATTTCCCGTGGTTCAGCCTGAACGCTGCACAGGTAAAAGAGGGGCGATAGTTTTCATTTCCGTTACATTTTACATCTGAAGTTCTTCATTGGTGGATGAGGCTATGCAGTCTTCATTGTCTGTTTGAAACGTGGGGCCTTTGAGAGGCTGGCACCTCTATCCCCCTACACGACTGGACGTTTGTGTTTAATGAAAATTGAGTAGGCAGTACACTGAAATATTTAGCTTATATACATAGTGACAACGTAGGGGCACCTGAGTTGCCTAGTGGGTTCAGCATCCAAATCTTGACGTCGGCTCAGGTCGTGATCTCACAGTTCGTGGGATCAAGCCCCGTGTCAGGCTCTGTGCTGACCGCATGGAGCCTACTTGGGATTCTCTCGCTCTCTCTCTCTCTCTCTCTCTCTCCCCCTCTCTCCCCCTCTCTTTCTGCCCCTCTCCTGCTCACGCACACCTTCTGTCTCTCTCAAAATAAATAAACGTTTTCAAAAAAAGATAGTGACAAAATACACTCAATTTACTGGAGACTCGTACTCTAAAAATCTTAGAAAATTAGGAATTTGGAGATGTTACGCACATGGCAGGATTCTGGCTGGCCAGGGCAGGAATGGTTATTTTGTATAAGAATAGTTGCCGTTGATCTTGTCCAATGGCTGAGTGCAGCTGATATACCGGTTGTCCCCAGTTATTTTTCTGACAAATTTCTTCTAATATCTATGAGAGTTAAAACAAAAAAAAAAGTGATTTTCCTTCCAATTGTCGTATTTGCACTATTTCCTCAGCTTTCAGGGTTTTAAACTCTAATCTTCAGTGTTGAAGCTAATGTAAGAAAATATAAAACGCCACATGGTTTAATGACTCATACAATTTAAGACGAACTCAACTTGAACTCCATTTAAAATGTTACATCTATTAATTCACGAAAATCGTTTTCACGCCATTTATTCTAATATGTTTTTAGTTCAGTCCATTAGCCATAACTTTTTCTTCTTCTTTTTTTTACCCATAGCTTAATTCTATGATTTGTTGGATGTATTTATTCCATTAAAGAAAAACTGACATTTCAGCACTGTGCGGCTGGATTTCCTCACTACCCTCAATCCTTCTGTCTACAGTGGTTTAGAGAAAATAACCTAAGAATATATTCCTACTTCATGTCGTTTGTCGTAGGGTTTTAACTTTACATTTTCGTAAAAATCAAGGTAAAAAGTTTAATGGGTTACTAGTTACTGGGATTACAACTGCTGACTGTATGGGACAGTCCTTGTCTCTCTGCTCCTGGTGGGCGTTCGTGACTCCACCGTGGAACTGTTAAGGCTCCAACTCTGTTGGTTTGGGTTGGCACAGCCTTTAGTGTCTAAGCTGTAGTTGTAGAGATTCAGAGACAAATTAAAGAACTTTCGTTAGTTGCTAGAGATGGTTCCTTACATATTACTATAAACCACGACCAACTTCTGATCTGGGTTGAATACAAGAAGGAGAGATTGTCCCTCACGCTATGAGCTATAGCTCATAGAACTATGACATGGAATTTATAACAATTACTATTTTTTATTTTCTTAAAAGATTTCCAAGTATCTTAGTTCTTTAATAAGGTGCCTTATTTTAAATTTTAACCCAAGATAGATTGGATGACAAGCTTTAGTGTTTTCTGAGCAAGGCTTCATCATGATTTTATTACAATTAATTTTATTACAATTAATTGGCTTATGTGTCAGCTGTCTCTTACTGGATTGCCATATGAGTTTTGATGGCAAAGACCGTATTATATTCTTTTTTCCATCCCCAGCACCTAACGCAATACGTGGTGCGTGATACATGGCCAATAAATGGCTTTTGAATAAACAAATGGTTGCTGTTTACCACTCTGATAGGCATCTTTATTTTTAACGGCCTGGGTAAGGATAGCAGCAACCTTAGATGAACTAATGTGGATGTGTAAGACAACCATCAATCCTGCAAAAATAGTACTCAGGATGAGCTGTTAGAAAACCAAGTTTCCTACTTGCTTGCAATCATAAGGCCTACTTCCATTAACTTGGGGGCTTATACCTTTGGGCCTGGAGTAGGAATGTTTCCTTTAGGGTCAGACTGTACCTCTGAACAACCGGTTACTGGTTCCTTAGCCAGTGTCTCTACAGGGAGACCATCAGAGGTACTGTACACCCACGGGCTAAGGGTTAACACATCCTGTTTTGTTTTATTTTTACCCCTGTTATTCATTTTCCATACTGGAACAGCTTGTATAACTTTTAATTTTCCAATAATAAAAACCACAGCCTCAAGCAGAAACATGGAGCTGTGGAATGAGAGCATTAAAAATTCCCCATAATCACCGCCCAACTATAATTATTGTAGAAGACTTAATTGGATAGGAGTGATGGCATCTCATAGTTAATATGGGTAATGATATCACCATCGGTAGCGTGGTTTTACCTCTTAAACATAGTGTTTCTGGGGCGTCTGGGTGGCTCAGTAGGTTAAGTGTCCAACTTTGGCTCAGGTCACGATCTCACGGTTTGTGGGTTCGAGTCCGCATCGGGCTCTGTGCTGACAGCTCAGAGCTTGGAACCTGCTTTGGATTCTGTGTCTCCTTCTCTCCCTGCCCCTCTCCCACTCACCTCTGTCTCTCTCTCTCTCTCTCTCTCTCTCTCTCTCTGTCTCAAAAATAAATAAACATTAAAGAACCCCACAGTGTTTCCAATAAAGGATGTCCTTTATTGGCACATAAGAGTGGTCTATTCATTCCCTGTCACGAATACTCTCCATTAGCCTACTCCCACACAGTAGGCATTTATCTTGAGTCAGGGTCTTTGCTGCACTTTATTTGCATTTAAGGTATTGGTTAATAATTCTTAGTAGGATCTTCGTTTTCCAGTTGTTCAGATTATTTAGGGTGTCAAACTTCATTTTTAAGAAGAAGAGTGAAATGGGACAGTGACACTCAACGGCGGGGCATTCTCTCATTGTGTCGATTGGCCGCTTTATCTATGTAAACAAAACAAAACGAGCAGTGGCCCAAGTAGGGATCAAGTCAAATCATTTGACGAAAGGTGTACGAAGGTCTTTGGCCTAACTTAAGGAAACTATCTCCGGAATAACATTACCTACCTGGGGAGCAAGTTTAATTCCCTGGGGTTTTAAAGTGACAGGATTCATTGGGGTGAGCTCCATCCCAGGTAAAAGGTCGTAGAGTTTGTCTTCTCTCTTGTCTCCCTTGACCTGGTATCCACGACCCAGGCCTGTGTAGGTCAAATAGCCACGGCCACCTAGTCTTCTTACTCCCGCAGCCCCTACAGGTACATTCATGTAAATTTCTAGGAATGTAAGAAGGCATTAAACTGAATCAAACCACCAGAAAATCACCCTGAATCTTACTGAAATGGAAAAGTTAGCCCAAGTCCCATTGATTACCGCCCTGACGATGCACAGAAAACTCTAGGATTCTGATGTAATGAAACTCAACAAAAGGTAGGGGTCGCCACAGGTGTGTTTTTGTGTGTTTTCTTTTTGACTGGGGAAGAAAGCAATCTTATCAAAGCCATCATCACTAAGTACACGAGCAACTTTAAAACTTTGGTACAGAGAAAAATTTTGCAACTTCTGTCTGCAGTTAACCTTTTGTTTATATTTTTCTATAGGCTAATAAATGTTGGGAAGGCATTTATTTCAAGATCCCAGCGTGTTATGACCACATGTATTAAAATAAGAGTTGCATTTTTATCTTCGATCAGGAAATCAGAAATGAATTCTAGCTTCCCCAATAGTTCCGTCCCCAGTGATCAGTCGGGAAATGGAACATTGAGAAAACAGGTTTTTAAGTTCGCTATTTTCTGTTTCATGGCCTGTCAATGTGAGGCTTAAATTCCCATTGAGTTTCATTAATAGATTCCTTTTGATTTTTTGTTTTGCTGTGTTGCCACTTTGATTTCCTACTGATGGCATAAAGTTGATAAAAAAAATTAAATTGATTACCCTTCATCCATGAATCTCATTCATTGATTTCCTTTCTTGTTATAAGGTATTTTTTTTCCCTTGGAGTGGAGTTTGTTTTTTTCCTACATTACAACTGGTTGCCAATTTATATTTAACGTATGCATTATTTAATAATAGGATTTCAGATTACAAATTTGTAATATTTTAATGACATAATTTGCCACCACATAGATAGATTATACCGGAGGAAAACCTGATGATTTCCTTAGCATTATAATCTTGGGTAGAGTGATTTTATGATGATTATGGAAATTTTAAGGCTGTTGAAGACTAGGGATCTTAGGATGGCCAACTCAGTTTTCCTGAAAAATAGTAAAACACAGTAAGAGGATAGTTTCCACAGTAATCTGACATGCCCCTTTGCTTCTAACTAAAACCCAAGGATGGGATTTAAATACACAGTTTGTTGTCAAGTTGCCCAGAATGGTTTCATATTTGCAAGACAGAACTGGGATTCTTTTGGCATTAACTACATCCTAGCAGGACCATTCTGAAGGATCCCATTAGGCAGAGACAAACTAGTTGACTAGAAATTTAAAAAAATGCTTTCCTTTTCATCTCTCTTGCTTGAACTGAGCCCAGAACACTGCTTGAACATTTGGAACTCTTATAGGATTACATAGGAAAGATTTATCGTTTAGTAGTCAGTCTTTTTTCTATTTGGACCTTATTATTTAGTTCCCCATATCCTGGAGAAATAAGTTGATTTCCTCACTAGTGTGGCTTTTTAGAAGGCATAGCACATAATCCTGGGGGGAGGTCAAATGAAAGCATGTCATGTGTCTCTTAGAACATGTTTATGATAATTTGATTTATATACGAATAGGCCCCTGAGTCGCCCTCAAAGGCACATGTGCCTTGACGTGTTTTTGCTATTTGACATAACTGGTTTTCATTGGCCCATCCTAGCTTTCATTTGTAAATTTTCTAATGAGTCACAAATGACTGCAATATGGTGGTGGTCCAATGATGAGGGAGAAGCTAACTATTTACTCTGTACAAACTTTATGCACCCATGCGAAGACCAAATGTATGCATTAGACTCCTTTGTGCTATGTCCTGACCAAGTTTTTCCAATAACCAGTTGTAATGTGAAAAAAGATTTTTATGAGAGGACAACTATTGATATAATAATATTTGATTTTTCATGAACAATTTTCCAGTCCTTTTCTCCCGGTGGACCCATCCAATTTGTCTAAGGCTATTGCAATACAAATCATTTGAAATTGTAGAGTTATTCCAGGGCAAGAGCTGATGAGCATTACCTCTAACAGAAGGGGCTCGGATAATGGCCCTGTTGCCAAGATGTCCTTTAGTGGCTGGGAAATGAAGGCTGGGAATTGCTGTATAGGCCTGAGGGGCATAGAAGACAGGAGCTCCAAGGTAGGTTGTGGTGGGATCGTAAACATGGCCCAAAGAGTAGGTGTAATCTCCTTGCAGCATGGCGCCCCTTCCGCCCGTGCCTCGGGTGTACCTAACGTAACTGTCCTTGTCCACTGGTTTGGCTAGGGTCACTTCAATGGGGGATCCATCTAGCACCTGTTGTAGAGAGCAAAGAAGAAACAACATCAGAAGATATAAAGGCAACCCAGTGCGGCTGAGCCCTAGTCTCCTGAGCGTTAGTCAATTTGCTGCTCTGTTCGCTGTTTCGCTTACACATACCTTGTCTCTTTATCGGTTCACGTTTGTGGGTCAGTTGAGTTTTCCTGAGTCGTTTTGTTGGTACATTGCACATAATATGCACCAGGTTTCACAGTGACAAACTGACCACTGTCTTCTGACATACAGGTTATAAATTATGTGAATACAGTCATTGCAACAGAGAGTTATGTGATATTTTTATGAGATATATATGTTTTAAATTACATGTTATGTAATTCTAAGAAATTTTAGGTTAATAATGGGTGGAACATAATCTTTACTACTTAGCACAGCACAAAGAAGGTGAAAGGAAACCAATAAAGAAATCTTATCAGTTGTTAGCATGTTGGCATGGGCAGCCTAGTCAGGTCGTTCCAGCTGCCAGCCAGCTAAATAGCTCACTTCTTCCTCTTTTTTTAATGTTTTGTTTGTTTTTGAGAGAGAGAGAGAGCTAGAGCATGACCGGGGAGGGGCAGAGAAAGGGGGACAGAGGATCCAAAGCGGGCTCTGCGCTGATACGCTGATCGTATGAGCCTGACGTGGGGCTTGAACTCATGAAACGTGACATCATGACCTGAGGTGAAGTCAGACACTCAGTTCATCCCCTTTCTCTCTAAATAGGTTTCCTTTCCTGGCTTCCCCTACAGTATCATCCTGATCCCCCATATTGAAAACCAGCCAATGGCTCCTGCTCACTCCGACATCCAATCAGTTCCTGGATGTTTTCAATTCATGCCCCATAGCCCTACGTGGAGATTTCTCCTACTTTCCTTTCCCGCCCTCCTTCAAGCCCTTATTCAAAATAAGAGAGAGAGAATGGGGGAGGGAAGGGCAGCGAAAGGAGAGAGAGAGAGAGAGAGAGGGAGAACCTTCAGCAGGCTCCATTGTCAGCGTGGAGCCCAATGTGGGACTTGATCCCATGACCCCGGGATCATGACCTGAGCTGAAATCAAGAGTTGGATGCTCAACTGATTGAGCCACCCAGGTGCCCCAAGACATAACATCTTTAAAAAATATACCTAGCTTATCTAGCTGTAAAATTTGGGAACAATTTGAGCCTTTTTCCATCGTAATTATTTCAATGTAATTATTAGCGTTTAATTTATGACTGTCTCTTCTCAGCACTCATCATGTATCCTCAGGAATGTTCTCAAATGGAGAAACTGACCTATGAATTGTTTTCAGAGTAATAACAGCTTTACGGCACTAAATGTGATCGTCGATAAAGATGAGGTGGTGATTTGCTTCATGGACGTGTATTTAAATCCGCATGAATTTCTGCTTTGCAGTTTTTGCATTTTGGAGTCAGTACTTTGTCTCCTCCAGGACTCAAGCATGTCTGTGGACCCCAGATCGGCCCCTAAGCCCAGCCCCCCGTGACCGATGAACCTGCTCTGGGAGGTACTCCCTTAGCTGCTGGCCGTGTCCTTCGGACAAACACCCCTGCTTCCTTCTCCCAAGGAGACCTGCTCTGTCCAGTCCTCTCTCTCTGAGGTTTCCTGTGATGTCTCCCGCCCCTTGTCGCCTTGACCCCAGGGGTGCGGTGACCCTCAGCTCCTCCACTCTTCTGCTTCCCCTTCCCTGCACTCACACTTCTGTACTTAGCCCCTTTGCCAGCTGGCTGCTGTGAGGACTGACTGGTGCAAAGCCCGACAGGTGACGCAGCCCTGCGTGCATCATGTTCTAACTGAATCGCTCTGCTTTCGCCTTCCTTAGTCACTTCTTGCGCTTTCCAAATTCTGTGCCTCGGAAACCGCCTCTCCATTTCCATGTGTTTTGATTTGGGAAATCTGCCCAATTTTTATGGCTTCTTATAGTTACCTTCTTCCCATCTCCACAAAGATTTTCTGATTCTGAATGGCTCATTCCTCCTTCCTTTGGATATACTCACCACTTTTTATGTGTGTATATATATGTGTGTGTGTGTGTGTGTGTATATATATACATATATACACATACATATATATATACACACATACACATACATATATATACATATATATACACATATACATATATATATGCATATATACACATCTATATAATATATATATGAAACTTATTTGGCTGAACTATGAAAGATGTGTGTGTACTTATCTTATATACATATACATATATATACACATACATGTGTATACATACATGTGTATACATATATATACATACACATATGTATACACATATACATATACACATATACATATATATACACATATACATATACACATACATATATATACACACATACACATATTTACACACATATATAATATATATATGAAACTTCTTTGGCTGAACTATGAAAGATGTGTGTGTACTTATTCCTCTGGTAGACTTTTAGCTTGCTGACAAGTATCTTTGGGGTTTTTTTTTGTATCCCAGACATTATTTAGCAAGATAAGTGGTCTATAGAAACGTTTTAGTGTTTTTTTTAAAATATTTTAAAAATTTTATTTATTTTTGAGAGAGAGAGAGAGAGAGAGAGTGTGAGCAGGGGACGGAAAGAGAGAGGGGGAGACACAGAATCCAAAGCAGGCTCCAGGCACTGAGCTGTCAGCACAGAGCCCGACGCAGGGCTTGAACTCACAAACTGCGAGATCATGACCTGAGCTGGAGTTGGACACTCAACTGGCTGAGCCACCCAGGTGCCCCAAAGGGTTTTAATGTTTTTTGCATTGATAAGTAAATATTATATTGGTTTCTATTTACAAGTCAGGAGAAAGGACTTAGAAACTAGCTTTTTCCTGGACCTTATTCTTGGCCAGGTGAAGAGACCCAAAGCCTTCCAGAGTAGGGAGATCAAAACTCTGAAGGCGGACTGACAGCAGTGACCTTGACATCTTTTCTGGTCATCAGCCTCCAAAATACTGCACTACTGAGGTGATAATCTCTCAAAGTAATGACAGAAAGTTGCACCTGAGAAAAACACCTTGAAATAACCTACACCAATACTCCAATCCCCCACTTGGGAAGGAAGTTGAGGGGCAGTGACTTGTTCAAATCAGCCCAAATTAGAGACAGGGCCGGACACAGGAGCCACATCTCCATGGTGTTTTCCGTCGCTGACTCTTCTGTTCATCTTCAATGGATCGAGGCAGTCACGTTAGAGGTAGAGAAAGCCTGAGTGACACAGACTTGTGGGATCGTTCTTTTGAACAAAATTTCCATACCAAACTTGGGTGGGACTTGTGTGTGTGTGTGTGTGTGTATGTGTGTGTGCACGCACATTGTCCTATATTACCTTTCCATTTAAAGCTTTCATTGCCTCAACTGCATCCTCTCGACTGCTGAAATGCACAAAAGCATAGTCGCGGATTTTCTTTACCCTCTCTACAGCACCTGTAAACAGAGAGAAAGTAGCCCCATTAGCAACCTTGAGACAACACCAAGAATGGTACATTTTAGCATTTGGCTTCCAAGAGTATTTGATTTTTTTTTGAGACTTATTATTTAGGTTAAGTTCTCCTTGAGAATGTTTGCTATGTCCAGGTTTACAATTGTACACATTCAGTAGAAGCTTTTGTTTGTAATTTTTTTATATCACCTATATTCTTCCATATTATTATAGATTTGTGTTTTCCACTTCCTAGATTATAAGACCTTTAAGAGTAGAAGCATTGTCTTATTTTATCTCTATATAATGTAAACAATAGTAACTTATACTTGGTAAAATATTTTTTCAATTGTTTTGAACTATTGGTCATCCTATAAATATATATTTAGGCGATTACCTTATAAAATTTTATGGCTTTTCCCCTAGACAAATATTTTATTTCTTTTGATTTATGTAGTACAACTTTAGAATTAGGAGAGACTTTAGCAATGCTTTACTTTAAGCTTTTAGAGATTCACTTGACCTTGGGTGCCTGGGTGGCTCAGTCAGTTAAGTGTCCAACTCTTGGTTTTGGCTCAGATCACGATCTTGCAGTTTGTGGGTTCGAGCCCCGCATCAGGCTTTGTGCTGACAGTGTTGAGCCTGCTTGGGATTCTCTCTCTCTGTCTCTCTGTTCCCTTCCCCCCTTGCTCTCTGTCTCTCAAAATAAATAAACTTAAAAATATTAAAAAAAATAAAAATTCACTTGACCTTAATTTATTTTTAACTTAAAGATTAGGAATCTAAGGTTCCAACAAGGAAGGTGAGCTTGTAAGGGTTCACACAGCTAGGAACTGGAACTCTGATCTCTTAACTGCTTCTCTGATAGTCTTTTGATTAAAAAAAAAAAGGTAGTTTCTGAAAGAACATTTGAAAACCAAGATAGTTCTTTCCCTGCTGTTCATAATATCTACATGTTGGAAGCAATGTAGATATCCAAGAATTCTCCCTTGAGGAACATCTTTTATAGAAGCACTCCTATATGCAAAAGGATCATATATGAGGACGTTAGCTCTCACTGTTGTGGTAGCGAAAATAAAACAACTTAAAGTCCATTCTCCTGAGAGTGATTAAATCTGGTACATTCACATCAAATGAAATAAGTCTTTAGGGGCACCTGGGCGGCTCAGTTGGTTAAGCGTCCAGCTCTTGGTTTCGGCTCAGGTCGTGATCCCACAGTTTGCAGGATGGAGCCCACATCCCACTGTCTGTGCTGACGGTGTGGAGGCTGCTTGGGATTCTCTGTCTCTCCCTTTCTCTCTGCCCCTCCCCCAACCCTCTCTCTCAAACAAAAAAAAAAAAAAAAAAAAAGAAATGAGTCTTTAAAGAGAAAAGATAGACCTATGTATGCTTACACGGAAAGATTTAAGACCTGTGAAATTCAAAAATTTGTAAAATAGTAAGTATAATTTTGTAACATTTATGTTTTCAAAATCCCAACCCATATATATGTACAGAGAAATATGGATACACACACACACACACATACACACACAGAGAAAGAGAGCTGGAAACCAAACTGTTAATTCAGGTTATGTAAGGAATGGGGAGAAAATTTGCAGAGAATAAAGGGGACTTTCACATGTTAATTTATATTCTTTGGTATTTTACAAACATGTGCAATGTTTATTTCTATTGTTTGTGTAATAAAAAAATAACAAATCAACCTGACCTATTTTAATGTAGAGAGACTGCTGCAGGTCCTAATGGCAACATGAAAATAAAAAAGAAAGAAACGTTTTACCAACACGGTTGAACCTTATATTTTACCTTGATTATGAAAATGTTGTTAGAGAATATTGTTGCCTACTCAGTTTTAAAAATAGAAGTTTCGGGGCACCTGGGTGGCTCAGTCAGTTAAGCGTGTGACTTCGGCTCAGGCCATGATCTTGCGGTTCGTGAGTTCGAGTCCCGCGTCCGGCTCTGTGCTGACAGCTCAGAGTCTGGAGCCCGCTTCACAGTCTGTGTCTCCCTCTCTCTTCCCCTTCCCCACTTGCACTCTGTCTCTCAAAAATAAATAAACATTAAAAAAAATTTTAAATAGAAGTTTCACCTAGAGTGAAGGTAAAATGGAAACTTCTTTGACATTAACTTGTTAGTAGTTTAGCGTGACGACTGTCCTCTTTTAGTGACACTCACGTGGGTGTGTCTTGAGAGATACAGTTTCTTCTCCTCTCCTTAAGTTCCCAGACATCACACAGGATGGGACACTTTCCCAGGGGGGCCCAGAAGAGGACACGAGGGTTCTCCTTTTGTCGCCTCCCTATCAAAGCTCAGTCATCTATCCTATCAGATTCAAGGTCACAAAGACAGTTAGACGTTTTACTCTGCCACGTGGTTCAACGGCTATATGTTATCTTCTTTTGGAACAATGGTAGGGCTGTATTGTCAGGATGATGTAAAACCATCATGGCCCTCTCTCTTCCCTCTGCATCCAGCCCTTGACTTCTTCTGGCAAAGGGTGTAGAGAGCAGAATTGTCCGGCTCGGCGGAGAACGTACATAAAGGCAATTGAGACCACGAAGCATGGGACACGTAATTCCCTGAATTTCCAGCACACTGTCTTCATTCCTCCAGGGTCGGGGAGGGTAATTTTCATGACGTAGCCCCATGGCTTGTCCTGGTGACTGAGAAGTCAAAGGTGGGCCGATAAGGACCTGTGTCTTTCCAGTCTTTGCTCTACGTTCTCCAGTTCTGTCCTTCATCTGGGCTCCACTAGACTGGTAGCCCCCCGAGAACAAGACCTCCTTTGGGGCCACCTCGGTACTGTCTTCACCTAGGTCCTACCTCCTCCCTTGTGTACAGAGGATGCTCTATAAATAGACATGGGACGAACGAATATTACTAGTCAATTCGCACACCAACTTCCGTCGTTCCTATTAGGTGGCATTTCAGATGACAATGAATCTAAATGTCCTCAAATTCTGTTCGTAGACAAGGAAACAGACTGGCATTTTTGAGCAATACTGTTCAGCTGCACCTGATTTTGGAAATGTTACTGTATGAAAATATAGCTCCATGAAACAAATTTGAGCGTGTGAGCTTGGTTTTCTCTACAATGGTATTGACCACCTGGCTTATTATCGTATGCCCCTTCTTTAGTGTAGAGGAGTTTGTTTACTGATTGATCATCATCTGGCAGAGGGTGGAGGAAAACAAAATGCCCGTGGTCATCGTCAGCAATGGTGAAAAGACTCTGAAGTCCTAATACGGGGAATTAGAAAAATAGTACTCTGAAGAGCAGCACATCAAGTACCTGAAGAGAAACACACCTGGGATCCCAAGGAAGATTATCAGAGGGGTGTGGTTCTCCAAGTGTGGTCTTCTGACCAGCAAGTATCAGCCTAGGTCCACCCTGGACCCATGACTCAGCAACCATGGGGCGGGGGAGTGGGGATGGGGTGAGGTGGCCAGCAGTCTGTTTTCACAAGCCCCTCCTGCGGATTCTGATGCTAAACTGTTTTAGAGAAATCAGATTTTGTAGAATGACTATAATTGGAATTTCCGCGCATACCCTTAGGCTACGCTGGGGAAGAACATACATTTTCAGCCCCAGTTCCTGTTCTGATTGTCATTGATCTCTCTGAGTGGCAGTACAATATTTCCAGGCTAATCAGGGTTAAAACAAGACGGTCAAATATTTGCCAGGAATATTCGGGCTTTTCCGAGGGACCCAAACTTTAAATAGGATTTTTAAAGCATTATTTTCCTGTTTCTCCCCATATATTTTCCGAGAGAAGTATAAACACACCCTTTCCACTGGAAAATAAACCAGTTCAGCTCTGACTTTTTATTCCTAATACAGCAGATGTCTGCTAGTTATCCATCCCGTATAATTCATATTCTCTTGTGGAGTGCCAAGAAGCCGCCACACATCATTATAGAGCCCTGAGTTGTGCCATCAGAGGGAGAGAGGTGGAGAGGGAGAGAGCGCTAGCATTTATTATCTTCATTATAACTAGTAGGACAAAAAAGCAAACAAAAAAAGGTCGTGTTTTAATTAGATCAAAAAATACCATGTACAGCTATCATCACCGTCCATTTCTAGAACCGTCTTATGAACCCCGACTGAAACGCTGTGTCTATGAAATAATTATTTCTGAATCCTTTGTCCCCTGTCCCTGGGTAACCACCATTCTGCACTCTGTCTCTACGAATGTGACGACTTTAGGTACCTCATATAACTGGCATCAGACGGCGTACGACCTTTTGACTGTCTTGTTTCACTGGGATAAGGTCTCCGAGGTTCATTCAAGTTGCGCGTTTCAACACTCCCGTACGGTTTAGGTCTGAGTGTTGTTCCACTGCTGGTAATCGTATGTTCGTTAGTACCCAGCATGTAGTTTTCCACAGAGGCGGCACCAGTTTTGTATTTCCAGCTACAGGGCACATGGTTCTAATTGCCCCACAAACTCCCCGACGTTTCTGTGTCTTCTTCTTCTTGTTCGATTACTACTGCTACTCTTGCTATCTTGGGAGGCAGGAAATGGCTTTGGATTACATTTTCCCGGTGCATAGCGAGGGATGTTGAGCATCTTTTAATGGGCTTATGGGCTATGTGTATGTGGTAATTGGACAATAGCGTTTTGTGGACAAATATATAGTTGAAGTTTTACTTGTCTTAATTTTTAGCTGTTGACTTATTGGCGCACTTGATATACTTGGGATGTCGACCCTTTATCGGCTATATTGTTTGCGGGTGTCTTCTCTTATTCTGTGGGTTGCTTTTGCAGTGTTGAAAGTGTCCCTTGATGCACTTTTTAATTTGCGTATAGTTCATTTAATCTATTTTTCTTTGTTGCTTCTACTTTTAATACCATCCAAGAATTTATTGCCAAATCCAATGTCCATGAAGCTTTGCCCTGTATGTTCCTCTAGTGTTTTTATAATACTAGCTTTGTTTTGATCAGTCTCTGATCCCTTTTGATTTAACTTTATACCTCATATCAATCCAGTCCAAGTGTGTTATTTGCATGTGGACGTGCCATTCTCTCAATACAATTTATTGAAAAGATTGGGAAAAAAAGTATTGAATAAAAATAAGAAGGTCGGAAGTCAACACAAAGCGGGAGCCGCATCTACACACGCACGTCTCATTGCTCTGCCCACAAATGCGTCAACTTTCGTATCTCAGCTCACGCTTTACTCCTCTTAAACACGAGTCTCTCTGCGCCACAAGGGCGGGCTGTCATTGCTGTTATTCTTCTGGAGTATCTTGAACTCCTCCCACACACACCTCACACCTGTTCACTCCTCCCACAGTGCCTGGCACATAGGAGCTACTGAAGTAATGACAGTTGAATGAATGAGTGAATGAATGCAGTAAGGATGGGGCATGGAGGTCACAGAGTTGCGAAGAACATGGTCTTGGCCAGACCTGGACTCTAATCTGGGATTTGCCCCTTGCTAGTTGTATGACCCTGAGCATGCTACTTAACAGCTCTGGGTTCTGGTTTTCTCATTTTTACGATGGGAGTGACAGAGTAACCTATATCCTGGAGTCATGGTGCCGAATAAATGACACGTGCTGGGAAAGTGCCCGTGGCAATGCCTGGAGCATAAGTGAGCAGTCAGCAGCCAACCACTTGCAGTCTCTATGTTAGTATTGGACTCACAGCTGGTGGTATGGGGCCACACCATTATACTAGAATGGCAGGAAGTGGACAGAATTCCTGAAGGCTGGCAAACGAAGAATCTGGTGAATCTTTCAAAAGCGAGAAGTGGCATCCTTACTAATTATCTTCAGAACAAATCATCAGCTTATTCTATTACACCTGACATGGCACCCAGAGTTGGCAACAGGAACACACGAGGGGAACGTTCTCCAGCCGACTTAACATGATAGCACCATGGCTCATGCTTATCAACAAAGTAGAGAATTACTACCTGGAGACAGAAACATTTTAATTTATGGAAAGGTGTTCCCACAGTGATAAACTTAGCCAGAACGTGTCCCAAAACATGCTAATTCCACAAGATGATTAGCCAAAAAAACGAGATCTGTACTCCAAAAATTTGGGAAATGAGGCATCCTATATCTCTTCCTTTGGATACTTTCAAAGCATATTAGAAGGTTAAGGACTCTGATAAGTCCCACAATGAAAAAAAAATCTGTTTGATGTTGGTGAAGTTGTTGTTTACAAATTTATTTGACCATGGGTCTCTTTTATCAGAAGCATCTACTAACAGTCCATAGAATTAATGTTCCACAGAGCTGGCTTTGGGAAATGATTATTTGGACATTGTTTGGTGAGATGTTTTACTGTCTCACTGTTATAGTTCCCATATGAGAAAAAAGTGATAAGGATTGAATCTCATGGTTCAGTTCCTTCTTCCTCCTCTTCACCCAAATGAGTCTCCTGGAATTAATTCTTACCTCCCTCCTTATGTACCTAAAGTCACAATCATGTTGCATTAGACCAGTGGTCTTTCACTGGGGGCAATTTTTCCCTCCAGGGTAAATGTCTGGAGACATTTTTGATTATTACATCTTGCGACTGGCATCTAGTGGATAGAGGTGTGGGATGCTGTTAAAATTCCTATAATGTGCAGGACAGAGTCCCATGACCAAGAATTATATGGCCTAAACCATCAAGAGTACTGAGGCCGAGAAGCCCTGCCTCAGATCCAGAGTTATGGCCATGCATTCATCAACACAGTCAATAGTTAGTGAGTGTCTACTATGACCTGGCACAGAGATAAGGGCTAAGGAGACAATAGAAGCTAAAAAACTCTCTTGGAATTTATAGTTTAGTGAAGGCAATGTGTGTTAATTAAGGCATCACACAGATAATTGTAAAATTATAATGTTGATCAATGTTATGGACCACATGTCCCTATTTTCTGATCCAAGGTTGAAATATGGTGTTTGTAGTCCTCATGCAGTTATGAGAGTGCCACACGAAGCCTGCCCTGTTTAAAGTTATGAGAAGTCATCTCAAGCCTAAGTGTTTTCAGAGCACATTTCAAAACAGTCATCTTGTATGGTATGTCCCACCTGGTTTAATATTGTTGAATTCTTTCTCAATCATCTCTTCAGAAGTAGACAGCATCAGGTTTCTCACATACAGGATTTTCACCGAAGACATTGTGTCTTCGTCAACTTCTACTTCTGGTTCTGCCCAGTCTACTGCGATAGGATGTCCCCATAACTGAATTCTTCCTGTTCAAAAGGATCACAGGTATGATTAGTTATATAGAAACCGGGACAATGCCATCTCGGTTCACTGAGATGGCCTTTTAACTTCAGCGGATGCTTATGGTCTTGACTGAACACGAAGACAAATATTAAAAGAGGTGGATACTGATTTCAAGAAACATTCCAAATAAATGGAAGAGCTGACTAGAAGGGACTTCTGTGTGACAGATGGTTTATAGTGATAATTGCATACAAAGGGAACCGGGATGTGGTTTGAAATGGTGCAGAAATGAGGCCACGATGGGCAGGTTTGGGTCTTTGAACAGCTCTCACGGGGAAAGTAAGTCTTTGAAAGTGAGATGGCAGAAGAAGAGAAGGGAAACAATGGATTTAGGGCTTGGACATAGAGTCTGACTTCATGAAGCATTAAGGTCATTAGGGAGTATGTCTGCTGCTTCTAGAATCTGCGTGACCAGGCGCCACCACCGAGCAGTCTAAAAACCCGTGCTGTGTGGGCAGGAGTGAGCAGGGCTCAGGCAACCCTGGTTTGCTCTCTGTCCCTTATGCTTGGTCAGGGCTCCAATCATCTGTGTTCATGCCTAGTTCTCTGGCTGCACATGGGCAACTTGGGAATTGGCAGAAACATTCTTGATCC
Source organism: Leopardus geoffroyi (assembly GCF_018350155.1). NCBI lineage: Eukaryota > Metazoa > Chordata > Mammalia > Carnivora > Felidae > Leopardus > Leopardus geoffroyi. The sequence goes on along the minus strand of NC_059334.1, from coordinate 6,538,116 downwards.
CGATTGAGAAGACAAAGAGTAATGGAAGGGTCTATGATGAGAAACTGAACTCTTTTTAAAGGGGTAGTTGTTCCCCATGACTACGTATATTTTTGTATTTCTACAGTTGCAATTTATTGAGTGTCTTGCACTATATACTGTGTTTTCCATATGCTACCTTGGTTCCCGCTCACAGTAACTCTCTGGGGGAGGGGAGTGACTGTCTCGATTTTACAGAAGAGGAAATGAGCTTTAGAGGGATGACTAACTTGCCCAGACCCACTTCACTTCTTCATGGCTCCTTTGTGTTTTGGGGTTACCCAGCCCTGGACCCCTACACAGGGCAGAGCCCAGCTGAAGTGATGGGGGGTCAACTCAACTTCTAAATTTGATTGGAAGTCTTGTGTGTTTTTTATTAGTTGTTTTGGAACAAGCTACAGCCTGGAAGCAATAAAAAGCTTGAGAGAACACAATCAGAAATTCTCAGTGTTGGTAAGGGTTCAGTTGTTCAATTATTATTCCACATGGGAGGCAATTATTTTCAATCAAAAGGCATCTTTTTATTCTTTGGAAAGCAGTTAGTGAAACCATCTGTGGCACTGACTCCCTGAAACCCAAACAAAAAAGAGATACATTTACATGAGTTAGCTAATCCCAGAGGGGCTGGTTCTTGTGGGACCCCAGTGGCTAGCTATCTGCCCTGCATCCCAGGGGATAGTTTTATTCATCCCTCTCTTCCCTCTTCTTCCCTCTGCTCCCTTCTATTCCTTCCCCTTCCTTTTCCTTTCACTCCTTTTGCTTTGTTTTCCTTCCCTTTCTTTGCTTTACATAGTCCTTGCTGACTGTCCTAGCCCAAGATCCCCCTGGTTTCTGCAGCTGAGGGCTTCTCAGCGTTGGCCTCAGACTGTAAGGGCTTTGAGAAATACCCAACCTGAGTCCCACTCATTGTTGAGCTGGACCCAATTCCTTTCCACTTGCAACACTGGACTGTTAAGTTTTCAGAATTGTGTGAGCCAGTGGATGTCATCTTGGTAGTTTGAAATCAGCCACAGTGGGACTGTTAATACCATGGGAATCTACACATACTACAAGGCAGGACTTTGGATTTTCTCTGGGAGTTGCCTGTTAAAGATTGACCAGCTCAGGGGCGCCTGGGTGGCTCAGTTGGTTGAGCATCTGACTCTTGATTTCAGCTTGGGTTATGATTTCACGATTCATGAGATCAAGCCCTGCATTGGCTTCCACCCTGTTAATGCTATTAGCTTGGGACTCTCTCTCTCCCTCCCTCTCTCTCTCTCTCTCTCTCTCTCTGCCCCTCCTCTGCTTACACTCTTTCTCTCTCTCTCAAAATAAATAAACCTAAGTTTAAAAAAAAAGATTGACCAGCTCATCACTGACCCCAGGACTCTCCTTCCCAAATTTGATATGAGTGGTCCGGGTTTCAGGATTCTTAAAATCACCTCAGTTAATTCAGCCAAAGTTGAGAACACTGCTCTAGCCTTCCTGTCCTGGAACTACAGTCTGCCTTCAGCTGGCCTGAAAATCTGCAGAAGGCTGAAGTGGACAGAAATGAGAGGAGGTACGGTAAGCAGTGATCTCAAACATCCCCCTGCAAGTCAGTGTTGCAGAGGGATTTGGAAACATGTCCTCTGAAGCCAGACAAGTTCAAACATCAGATCGCCATCCTGGCTAGGACACCACCTTCCTAACCATCAATCTCTTCATTTATAAAATTGTGATAATCAAAGTCACTACCCAGTGCTGTTGTGAAAATAAAAGATGATACACATAAGGGACTTTTTTGTTTGGTCTCTTTTCTTGTGTGTCTAGTTTCCTCAGAGTGTGCACTCTTTGAGTGAAATAGTTAGGTTTGATTTTTTTTTTTAAGAATTTCCTTCAGAAGAGAGCAAAGCATATTGTAGAGTCTTAGTAAATGCTCCCATGCTGAGCATGGTTTCCACGTGTACTTGTTGACTTCCCATACAGGTGATGGCCAGAACCCTTCCTTGTAGGATTTAGCACTGGATCGTGAAACTAGCTCCACTACAAGATCATCTGGAAAACTGAAAACACCAGTGCCCCAGAGAAGCAGATTCAGCTGAGGAGAGATTGATTTGGTTTCTGGTACTGTTTAAAAGCGTCCTCAGGTTATTCAGATCTGCGGTCCATGAGGGACAGTCATTGACTTAGATTGCAGGTTCTCAGACTCATGGTCTCGGAAGCATAGCATCTTGGGAACTTGTTACGAAGGCAAATTGGCAGACGCCATACCTGACCTTCTGACTCCGGAACCCTGGAGGTGGGGCCTGGTTAGCTGCACTTTGACAAACCCTCCAGGTGGTCCCCGTGCAGGCTGACGCTAGGGCTTTCCTCAGAGTATCCTTTGAATGTTCTGCTGGCCTCTCAGTTGGATGCAATGACTTTGTTTGACACACGCCTCCGCAAACTTGCAATGTCCAGAGAGGGCTGCTGCTGTCGCCTGGGAAGGTAGGTGGCGGGAAGGCAATACATCGTGTTTGACAGCAATTTTCTGTCTGTCTCTAAGTCTGAATCAACGAAGAAGGAAAAGCTTCTTGTGGTCCTTTCTTATCACGTTTAGTAAAGATCTCCTTCTTTCAGACTAGGCCCTCCAGAGGATGGTCAGTGACTGAAATCCTCTGTTGTTGACTGTATGGTGAGGTAATAGGTAGAGTGTCCAAAGGGGCAGTAGACTGCGCAGGTAGAGAGAAGCACTTTCATGGGTCGATATGCTCTTTTCTTTGAGGACGGGAAGTTGAGGAGATATTCTAGTTCTTTAGGAACACTGGCTCCTGAAAACTATCTTTCTCCCATTTTGGACCGTCTTTCACTGCTGTGCTCCCCAACCCCCTTGGGACAGAGTGGCACCATTCAGTCTCTCCACACATAGAGATCAAATTCCTACTATTGGCAAGAATTGTAGAAAAGATGACCTGATATTTGGAAACAGTGACCTGAGGGTAATGTTCAGGATGGAGTAGGCAGATGGTGGGGTACGTCCAGAAGAACAGAGCAGGAAGAATAATCTCGAGTGTTTGAAAACAGTCTATGTTTGGGAATAAATGTTTTGAGACTCTACGGGTAGTCTGAGGTCAGTATGGATACAAGGAACTTTTTCGTGGCAGAACTGTTGAACAGAGAAGAGTTGAAGAAGACACCAGAGATGAAGTTCAGGTCACCAAAAGGCTAAGGGTGCCTCATGAGGAGGGCCTGCGATTCTCTGTGCCTGGGTGGCCCAGGTCTGACCATCGGGTGGTGACGGAGTAGTGAAAGGAAGCATCGACATTAAAAATGCCCATCTCTCTAAAGGACTCAGCAAATTTGGGGGCTGTTTCCTATCTTTTCCCTTATAAGCTGCCTCCATGAAAATATGGATAAAAAGTCTTCCCCAAGATCAGAAGCCGTCTTCCAATTTTGCAAACTTCTAGAGGGTGAATGCTCTCATTGAGTTAATACTTGTTTATGTTCTGAAGTATAGTTGATACCCATGTTACCCTAGTGCCAGGGGCAAAACATAGTGACCGGACAACTCTACGTGTTGACGTTGCGCTCACCACAAGTGTCGCTATCATGGCCCCATACAATACCATTGACTACAACGTCGTTACAGTACCATTGACTACATTCCGACTCTGTACCTTTCGTCCCTGTGACTTCATCATGGCTTGTTTGTAAGGATGTGTATGTGGACAATGTAAATCTAGGTGGTGGTGGTTTTGTCTTTAATTCTCATGGCTTTTCCATGGTGTTCAAGAGAAGAGTTGATTCCAATGTGTCCACTCTGGCATTCTTGAAATCCTCTCATTTTAGTATTGATTCCTCTTAATACCTTACTTTGTGTAGATTTTGGTGACTATTTTAGAATGAGCAGAGGACTTTCAACAATTTACCCTAAGCTGATCTGACTGAGGGAGGGCCTTGTTGGAGTCTTTTAATCTCTGGAATTGGTGGCTGTTGCCCAAACAGGACCCACCCTGTGGTTGTAGCACCTACTAGGTACCTTTCTGTGGAGGGCTGTTATTTCTACCCCACCCCCCAGCCCCACATTAGACACTGAGGAGTCACGGTATGAGTTCATGTCACTTAATTGCCATCAGGCTAATGTGTCGCTTGTAGGCTTATTCTACATTGTAATGGACAACCTCCTCCATTTCTAGTAAGCCTGACAACAGCATCTGTATAGAAAAATAACGTATATATTCACTTTTGAGAAGATTCCTCACTTTAACACCTTGTTACAGGGCTGCTGCAGCTCCTAGCTCTGGAAGTACCCAGGGCAAGTGCATTAGACTAAGGGCATGTTTTCCAGAACCCATTCTGTGAAAACTTCAGGGAGCTTAGTCTACGGTAACATAGATAAGAAGGGGAAGGGAGTTAGGATAGCGCAGAAGCAAAGCTCCAGAGCAAGCCAACCACACCCAGCAGATACCTCCTCTGCAGGGCACACAGCAGCCTGAGGCAGAGCAGAGGAACCTTCTCTTTGGGGAGGGGATGCCAACCTGGCAGCAGCTTCCTTCGGGCCATGGCAGCTGTCCGATGACTCTCGTACTCCACAAAGGCAAAGCCCCGGTTTCTGGTTTTATCTGCGGCGCTCGGGTAGACAATGACGTCGACGACTCCCTCGGTGACCTTTTTCATCTCCGCTAAGATCTCTTCTCGCTTTTTGGTCTTGGGGATCCCCCCGACAAACAACCGGCAGTTGTCCACACTGGCACACACCCCTAAGAGACGCCCATTTCTGCAAAAATAATGAATGAATGAATGAATGAATGGCATTCTGCTTGGCAAGAATCTGTGTGATTGAGGTTTAAGAAGTTGAAGACACGAGGGGCCCCTGGGTGGCTCAGTCGGTTAAGCATCCGACTTCAGCTCATGTCATGATCTCACAATTTGTGGGTTTAAGCCCCATGTTGGGCTCTGTGCTGACAGCTCAGAGCCTGGAGCCTGTGTCGGATTCTGTGTCTCCCATTCTCTCTCTCTCTCTGCCCTTCTCCTGCTCATGCTCTGTCTCTCAAAAATAAATAAATGTTAAAAAAAATTTTTTTAAATATAAATAGCTCTTTAAAAGCTAAGTCCACCTTGGGGTGCCTGGGTGGCTTAGTCGGTTGAGCGTCCAACTTCGGCTCAGGTCATGATCTCGCGGTCTGTGAGTTGGAGCCCCGCGTCGGGCTCTGTGCTGACGGCTCGGGGCCTGGAGCCTGCTTCCGATTCTGTGTCTCCCTCTCTCTCTGCCCCTCCCCCATTTGTGCTCGCTCTCTCTCTCCCTCTCTCAAAAATAAATAATCATTAAAATTTTTTTCCAAAAAAAAAAAAAAAAAAAAAAGAAGAAGTTGAAGACATGTGAGCATGGACCTGATAAGTCCTGCAGATGTGACATGTTTGGTCTTCATAGTGTTTTCTCACCACCCAGGATAATTCCCAATACTGGGGCTGCTGCACCTTGGCCCACGTTGCTCACACTGCCTGCCTGGGTGGGGATGGTCATGAACTTGCAAACCTGGCTGCTCCCTGTCCTCGCCAGCCCAACGGGGAAGCTATTCTGACACGCCTTAGAAATTTTCACATAGCATCTTACTTGGCCTATGCTAAACCTGTGATATGGGCAGAACAGGTGCTGTTTCCATTTTCCAGATGAAAAACTCGAGGCTCCTAGAAATTAAGTGGTTTGCTTAAGATGGTAGAGATCTTAAGGGAGGAAATTGGCCTCTGGACTCTCCGTTCAGTTCCTCTTTCTTCTCTATGGTGTTGCTGATTAGCAAGTTAATGTTCATCTCCACTGGCAGAGTGCAGATTAAGCTTTTCTGGGGGGGACATTTGGGGAAATGTGTCAGAAATCTTTTGTATATGATTTGGGGGCACATAGTGCCCCTTCTGGGAGTGTCTTTAGGGAAGAGTTGAACACCAACATTTTTGTGTAAGGATATTCACTGCTATTACTTAAAATAGTCCCCAGATTGGAAATAATCAAAATATCCCAGCGTCCAGGACCGGTGTAAGGCCTCTTGGCTGAGACGATAGCGACTCTGAGGTTGGACGTTTCCTCCTTGTGCACCATAACAGGCTTGTCACCCTGGGTTCTTCCTCACTAAATCCTAATGACCACCGTTAGGCCATCTAAAAATGCCTCTTCATCTTTCTAAATGTCCCTTTGGGTGAATGCTTCTGCTCCTGGCTGAGAATCACTGGTGAACAAGAGACGGGCATTTATACCGTAGAATGCTTGAAAGTCATTATGGGTAGTAATGTAGAAGGGTATTTATTGGTTAAAAAAACGGCTCACAATATGCTGCTGGCTTCAAAATAGATGGCAAAATACATATATGAGGAGACCATTTTGATGGACACGGTTCTGAAAACCTAGGAAGGCAATAAAGAGCCAACATAGTGATTATCTCGGGGCAACGGGATTACGGAGGAATGGTTTGCACGTTAATGTTTTTTTTTTTTTTTTTTTTTTTTTTTTTTTTTTTTTTTTTGGCTTTTGCTATTTGTTTTTTTTTTCTTTTCTTTTTTTTTTTTTTTAAATTTTTTTTTTCAACGTTTATTTATTTTTGGGACAGAGAGAGACAAAGCATGAACGGGAGAGGGGCAGAGAGAGAGGGAGACACAGAATCGGAAACAGGCTCCAGGCTCTGAGCCATCAGCCCATAGCCTGACGCGGGGCTCGAACTCACGGACCGCGAGATCGTGACCTGGCTGAAGTCGGACGCTTAACCGACTGCGCCACCCAGGCGCCCCGACTTTTGCTATTTGTTGTATATCAGGCTGTGTGACTTTTCTAATAACAGGAAGTTATTAAAAATGGGTAAAGTTCCATTAACAGAAATGACTTGTGCATCATGAGCAGAGGCGCTCAGCTGGGTGAGTGGGGGGTGTTGCTCTGCTTTCTGGGAGCTGGTGGTGTTGAGTCCTGTGCAGGTGCTGTCACCGGGACGGGGGCCCTGCCCTGCTGTCCTCCATGCTTTGCTGAAGAGCTGAGGACCCAGTATCAGAGGTGTGACAGGTCCATTACGGTCTGGTGGACATTGCCCCAGGAATGTGGTTTTTCCCGGGGGTGGGGGGGGGGAGGGAAGGGTGGATAAAGTAATCTTCAGGATTTTTGTTTTTGTTTCGCTTGCTTACCTTCAACCCCCCTCTATTCCAAGATACTATTTCTTTAGAAAGTCTCTTCTTTTTGAGGGAGGGCCAGTCAGGTGTCAGTGGCCAGCAGGTGGAGCCTGGAGCCTCCGTGTCCTAGTTTTAAATCTGTGTGGTTTGTCCTGCACTTTCCCAGCGCTGCTTGGAGATGAAAAGCCACCTCTCACAAGCTGAGGGCATGGCTTTCATGTCTCTAGAAGCCAGGCATGAGACAAATCTCCGTGAATATTTGCTGAGGAGGAGGATGATACGACAATTGTGGGTCTTTTCCGCATAAAGAACCTTATCGATCCCCTGAGAAAGGGTGGCTAAGAGCCAGTTGAAGTTTATCCTTCTCTGCAAGAAAGGTTCTCTCTCTGGCAGGACTGATCCAAGGCAGAGCGGGAGCAGGTGAGGACGGCTCTAGGGTATCTATTCTTCGGCTTCATATTCTATTTATCCCACACCGTGATTTTTAAAGTACCTCTGTGCCTTCCCCTTGCTTCTGGCATCCAACCTGAACTTTGACTTTCACCAGCTTTCTCTTTCCTGATGCTTTATAATATTCCTCTTCCTCCTCCCCCTCCTCCTCCCCCTCCTCTCCCTCCTCCTCCTGTCTGCTGTAATCATCAGCAAACTCTCATAGAGCATGTGATCTGTGCCAGGCACTGAGCTTCGCTGCATGGTCTATTTATGTTTCACGATGCCCCCATGGGGTAAGTATCGTTTTACCTCTTTTATAGTTGAAGACCCTGAAGGTCACAGAGAATTCTGTTACGGGTCAGGGACTGTAATGGATCGATTGTGTTCATTATTCATAGCCTCTCTCTCTTCCCAAAGCACGGACAGGTCCCAGGGTGGAACAACGTGTTGAGACCCGTCGACATCCGCCTCAACTTCAAAGCTATTTTGGGGATAACTCTTGCTCTTAAGATGTCTAGGCTCCATGAAAGAGCAAGGAGTGGGGACTCTTCCGATCCCCGGATCCCTGTGGCTGGAATATTTAAAAGTTACATTAAAATAGAGCTTGGGGGCGCCTGGGTGGTGCAGTCGGTTAAGCGTCCGACTTCAGCCAGGTCACGATCTCGCGGTCCGTGGGTTCGAGCCCCGCGTCAGGCTCTGGGCTGATGGCTCAGAGCCTGGAGCCTGTTTCCGATTCTGTGTCTCCCTCTCTCTCTGCCCCTCCCCCGTTCATGCTCTGTCTCTCTCTGTCCCAAAAATAAATAAACGTTGAAAAAAAAAAAATTTAAAATAGAGCTTGCTGTGGCCCTGTCCAAAACAGTTCAGGCGTGCATTATTTTCCGCGACAGATGCCAAGAACACGTGAGTAATTATGTGCCGATGGTAAAACTTGCTGCACGAGGTTCCAGGATTTCTCCAAAGGCACCTGTGCTCTGATTGCCTGGTTCCCATGCCAGACAACCCTCCACATTCCAGACAGAACTCTTTGGGATCCGTGGAGGCATGTGCGGAACTTCCTGGATACCTTCCTCCAAACTCCGGTTCCAGGCTCTGACCTTGAGATGGGGTGGCTGGGCTGTTACAGTTGCCAATCCAGTCAATCTCTCGGCAGCTGGAGAGTTTTAAGAAAAATGACCCGGTAATTGATTTTACAGAATTATGAGGATAATATGTGACTTATTTGGGGCGTAGAGGAAGGAAGTGAGGGAAAAGATAATTGTAGGAAATCTACTCTCTATTCACGTCTAGGATGACAATAATTTTCAGAGGCAGAGAGGAAATCAATGAAAACTGCATCTTGGAATTGATGAATGTGCTAATATGTAAGAGTTCTGTCATTTATTGACCTATTACCAAGTTCTACACACTGGGGTAAACATTGAAAAATCTTTAGAGCATCCCCACAATAACACCTGTGAAATGAGGACTCATATCACCACTTTAGGGAGGAGGACATTGAGGCTCGGAGAGGTTATGTCACTTGCTGGCACTCAGGCGAAGCCTGTCTGACCCCAAAGCTATTACTTTTCAACGGTTCCACTAATCTTTCTTCCAGGTGGCCCAGGACTTCCTTTATGAGAGGATTCAGGACAGTTCCCTCTCTACGTGAAGGTGTTAGAACTCCGTTTCGTGACGCTAGTCATATTTCCAGCCGATAAAAGCCAATTATTGATTGCACAGGGCCAATTGTGCCCTGGAACCTTCCACTGGTCCCGTGATTTGCAACATCACCTATGTTTGGCTGGCTCTGTGACCTCTGTCCTGACTCTGATATCATGCAGACGATCACCTCTTCAACCGCTCCCCTGAGACGTCTCGCATGAATCTCGAATGTAAATCTGCCCCAACTCAGCTCTTCATGTGTCCAGCAGGGTATTCTCTCTTTCTTTCCCATCTCAGTGACTCTATCTCATCCACAGATACTGGGACCCACATCTTAGCTTTCTTCCCTGAATTCGAACATCGCTTGCACTCTCAATCCAATATGGAGCCCGTCTTGTCTGTGCAACCTCCAGAAGGTATCCCAGATTCGGCTTCTCTGAGAACCTGCACTGTTGGCCCCTGTACACCTGCCATCATCTGTCATCCAGACCTAAATGAGTCTCCCGCTGCAGCTTCCCCCTTTCCATCTTTGCCTACCTGTTACTTCACCCAACAGCCAGAGTTCTGGTTTAAAAAGCACGGACCTAGTGAAATGTTTTCCCCTTTTTATTAGAATAAAAGCTAAATTTTGAATCGCGGTGTATAAGGCTCTCCAACTGCATCGGCTTCAACTCTCCCGTCTGTTTCCACCTCCTCGGTGCTGTTCTCTAACACACTGAGCTTGTTCCCACTTGGGAAACGTTGCCCTTGGTGTTCTTATTCTCTGGAATCGTCTTCCTCCAGGTCTGGCTGTGACGGCTGACTCTTCCCATTCAAGTTGCACGTACAGTTTTACTTTTCCCGGAGGGCAGGTTCTTAAGGACACCAAGTTAGAGTAGCCATTTCCTCACAGGTGGTTTTATTTTTTCACTCTTAATTTATCTTTTGAATGTAGTTGACACACAATGTGACATGGCATTCAAGTGCTATGAAAGCCCAGGGTGCCGTGCTCACCACAAGCATAGCCACCGTCTGTCACCATAAGATGCCGTTATAGTACCATCATACCCTATGCTGTGACCTTCACCCCTGTGACTTATTCACTCCGTGACTGGAAGCCTGTGTCTCCCCCTGCCTATCACCCATTTTGTTCAGCTCCCCCAACCCCGGCAACCATCGCTTTGCTCTCTGTGTTTGTAGGTCTGGTTCTGCTTTTTGTTTGTTGCGTTTGCTTTCTTCGAGTCCACTTATGACTGTCCTACTCTTAAACAATCTGCGTCCATTTGCTTACAGGGAAGGGTATCCTGATATTTCCAATGTGTTGAACAGTGCCCAGCACATATTTATGCAGATCCGTTGTCTGCTTCATTTTCCATCAGGAGAGGTGGGTCTTACCTAATTTCGTAGTTGTTAAGTTGTTTGATGGCGTCCTTGGCTTCTTGTCTATTTGAGAAAGTTACAAATGCATACCCTCGATTGTTGCCATTAAAATCCATCATCATCCGCATTTCATAAATTTTACCCATCTGCAGGGAAAAGAGAGAGAGAGAGAGAGAGAGAGTCCAGTTTGTCTATTTGTCCTTCCAAGTGAAAACACACCAACACAACGTTTTCTGAAGTCTTACCTCTGCTATGTTTGACATTTGCATCCCGTGTGGAACACTTTGCATAGTTTCATGCTGGGTTCAGATCTGCTATCTGACTCACGGGCAAAGTCAAGTTACATAAAGAAAACGTGTACACGTGGCATTTCAGCCTGACTTAACAGAGTATGTTTTCAACGGAGTAAATGGCCCTTCATCATTTAGTTATCTGTGGATCTATCCCCCATCCCAGGGACCTGAAAACGCGTTTGTCCTCAGAAGGACAATGTCTTGACAGATTTGTCCTTGCCCTCTACATTGCCTCTGAAGTTTCCATAGTTTTCTCTTTCCTTGGTCATACTCCACCACTGATGTTTAAAACAAAAACCCAGATGCTCATTTGAAACCTTGCTGAGCTGATTTCTTAGCTGTCTTTCTGCCACCATGATCTCAAGATGTACAGGGAAGATGTGATTTAGAGGACAATCTGGGGATTCCTGTTGTTTTTTTCATCTGTAGGCTGAAGGTCGGTGCTAGTCTTACGTGACTGGCCCAACGTCAGGACCTCCACAGTAGGAGGACACTCACCGTATCCCTCTGGCCTCAGATCTTTTGCTTTGCCTATAAACTATTCCTTCTTGCTACCACAAATCTTCTCTGGCAAGCCAGGCTCAGTAATTTATTATTGCTGGCTGCTGTACGATGAGTGACCCTAACAGGCCAGGCATATACAGGGAGAAGAGGTGTCATAAATGTGTGCGACTACCCTGGTGGTTGGTTACCCCTTGGAACTGCCTCCTTCCCATTTTCAGGTTCAGGATCTAAGATTCTTACCGGATTAAATCCCCATAGTTTGGGCACATGCCAAATGAGATTGTTTGTACAAAATTAGGAATGATTCCGAAACTGAGGCTGACTTACACATCCAAGTGATTTTGGCATTTAGAGAAAGGAATTTTTTCTAAATTTTCTATGGGGCACTTGGGTGGCTCAGTCGGTTAAGTGTCCGACTTTGTCTCGGGTCATGATCTCACGGCATGAGTTTGAGCCCCACGCCGGGCTCTGTGCTGACGGCTCAGAACCTAGAGCCTGCTTCGGATTCTGTGTCTCCCTCTCTTTCTGCCCCTCCCCCGTTCATGCTCTGTCTCTCTCTGTCCCAAAAATAAATAAACGTTGAAAAAAAAAATTAAAAAAAAAATTTAACTTTTCTAGGAATGGGGCTGTTGAAACACCACTTGGTAAAATAATAAAAATAAAATTTAATTTGTGTCCTCCCTGTAAGTTTGGGTGTAGTAACAGCATATCGCTTGGAATTAAAACTGAGGAAATGTATTCCTTAGCTATATAATGACTTTGAGAAACTACGTTATTAATCTTGTTGATGCCTTAGGGCAGACAAATTCAAACCTGTAGAAGGAAATTTCATTCTGAATCACTATGTATGGATACACCTTTGAGCCACGACAAGTGCACGCATTCTTTAAATGCAAAGGGTATACTTTTTAAAACTGGATTAAAATGTCAAGTTGGAGAAGTATCTTATTCTGGAAGGTTGTTGTAGTATTATTATAGACTGATAGCTAACTCCATATGTCTGTGCCATTTCAGATCAAAGATCAGAATTTGAAAGTTAGCAGCAGCAGTTCAAGCTGTCAGTCAAGGAAGAGCTACATCAAGTCAGTGGCATTAGGGGGACAACCACTCACAGGAAGATTTTAACTTTGTCCATGTTGAGAAACAGCAGTTGGAAGAGACACCATCACTGACCAAGAACGAGTGTGAAACAAAGTGTGGAGTATTTTCCCCTTGAAAGATAAAAAAATAAATAAATAAATTTGGACTCACTTTTTCACATAATGGTATAAGTTCATCCTCAAAAAGGTCTCGTGGAAGTTTCCCAATAAAAATCTCACAGCCCCTTTCTGGGGGTGCAGCATCCCAGCCAGGTGGAGGTCCACCATATTTTCTTTGCCCGTTTTCCTGCAAATCCAGGGTGGATTGTACGAGGGAGAGAAGAAAACAATAAGACCTTTAGTTTGAGTGCCTCAGTTATTTTCAACATCATGATAAGGAACAGATTTATCATTGACAAGTAATAGCTGGTCAGAGGATAAAATCAAGGTCCTTTACGTGGATTTTAATACCATGCTCTGTGCTTCAGCAACTTGCTTGCAATAAGCGTCATGAAAATGTGTCAAGCGCTGGACAGATATTATTATTGTTGTTCACACTCACCAATGCCTGACCATCGAAGGATTGGACAATAATTTCAATCTGAGGCTCTGCTGTAACCTGGAGTCTGTGGGGTGGCAGTAAGGGTTCTGGAGTTGGGCTGCCTGGCTCTATGACTCACTAGCTATAGGGCTTTGGGCAAATGGCTTAACTTCTTGGAACCTCAGTTTTCTCATATACAAAGTGGGGATAATATTGATTTTTGATTAAGGGAGATAATACATCAAATATGCATGGCACCGTTCTCGGCATCTCATAGCCAATAGTGATGAATTCTCTTCTTGTCTCCCTGAATTCGGGCCCTCTCGTTGGCCAAGGGAGGGAGGCCATGGGAGCTCCTACATAGAAACATTGTGGATTATCGTTTGAAGGTGTGGATTGGCTAATTTTGGGGGTAGCTAGTGAGAAACTTAAATCTGTTTTCAAAGCTGACAGGATGGTGAGAGGGGTTTACTAATGTTGGATCTCTTTGTGGGGAACAGTGCTGTTCTCAGTCCAAATAGAATTTCCTACTCCTCCTCCTCCCTCCTCTTCCTCCTCCTCTTCCTCCTCCTCCCCCTCCTCCTCCTCCTCTTCCTCCTCCTTTTGGCTTTGTCTTAACTAACCCTTGTTGAAACCAACCAACCCTTGGCCTTCTTTGGGAAGGAGTAGTTCTGGTTCTTTTCTTTACTAGACATTAGATATTAAAGATAGCATTACTGTCTTTATTTTTCCAGAAGTTAAAGACTGGAAAGCAACTTCAGGGGCCCCATGTGAAGTGTGGGCCTGGTCCACCACTGCTGACCTGGGATAGTGTATTTGCTGGGGAGGGTCTTCTTATTCCCACTTAGGCAAAGTCAGAGATCTTTGTCTTTACACCTTATTATGATTTTTGGAGAAAGGTGAATATAGGGGACGGAATGACAGTATTCATTGCTAACTTCTACAAGTGATACTTTAAGAAGTTTTAAACTATAAGAAGTTTTAAACTATAAAATGGCATACGTTGTTGGAGAAAACAGTAACGTAGAAGAGGAAAAACACAGTAAATATATAAGGTAAAAAGAAACGTTTCCCAGTGCATCACCCTACCCATCTATAGAAGCAGTTAGTGTTAAGTTTTTTGCGTTTCCAAATATTTTTCCACGTAGATTCTTAAAAGTCAGATGTTAGTTGTTTAAAGACCTTGTTTTACACGATTGTTTAAAATCAAAAGTAAAGTGGCCGCTAGTTTCACCGTTAAATCTTTCTGTATCCCAACTTGAGACTTCCTCAATTATTTTATAAGTATTAGCACAAAGGCTTTTGGATCACAACGTAAATTACATCTCTGGTTGTGATCACTTTTTTATTCCTAATTTATATCATGTTGCTTTCAATTAAAAAAAAGGGCGTCGGATGGGTGTTCTACCTTTGCCTTGATTATTTTATGCTTCTGACAACTGGGTGTTTCTTTTACTAAGTATTTAAACATTTGCCTCAAGAGTTCTTATCCTTTTTTCCTTCCCCTATATTTTTGCAGAATCATCTAGCAGCAAAACATTTACATCACTGAGAAATGAAATATTTTATACTTATAGGGAGAAAAAAACTCCTTAAGAATTCAGTGAGCTGTATCTTAACCAAGGATTTATTGACAAATACGAAGTTGATATTTTCAGAGATATATTAAAAACTTCTATTTATTTCTTGTCTAACAGAAACCTATACGGCACTTGCTATGTACCAGACACTGTCGTAACCCTTAAAGAACGTCACAGGTTCAGGACCATGGCTCTCCTCGTTTTACCCAAAACACTGAAGCCTAGGCAGATTAAGTAATTTGCTGAGGTCACATGGTTGGGAAGAGGCAAAGTTGGCATTTGAACCCAGGCAGTCTGGTTTCAGAGACCATCAGCCTTATCCCCACATTTTGCCTTGTTATATGGAAGCTTAATCATTTATAACAGATCCATACCTTTAAACACTCATTTAAGAAAAAAAAATCAGCATGCTGTTAAATTGCAAGCTCTCTGCTGCATTTAAAATCCTTTCCAATTTCCAATCATTTTATTACACAAATTTTGGAAGGACATATCTAATATCTGTTGCCTATAAGGGGGCATATTTCTTTCACCAAAGTAAAATCCACCTTCTTGGTTTGACCCTCACCATTTGGTTGTTGATGATCCCTTGGGGGCGATTTCTGTGTATGTTAAATGCCTAGAGGTCTAGTCGATGGATTATTGGAATACACAGCATAAATTTGGTAGTATTTTTATTCTTCAGGTTGAAGAAACCCAACTTTTATCCCATAATACTAAAGTGGCGATTCCAGAATTTCTGATCTGGCAGGCTTTGTCTGACAGTTGGAAAATAAATAGGCAACCAACAGATTGACCTTTAAAATTTTCCCTTCAACTTTCTTTCTTGCTATAATTGCTAAAAATATCACTGAACTATTTTGTGGACATCACGTGCATGGGAGGCTTCATCTGCTTATGAGCCAAGATGACTGCACAGGAGAGCTTATTGTCTTTCTATGGTTTCTATGAACACTTGAAAAAAATTCCCCAAGGATATTTTTGGGGATCACAGAGTCTGGCTGGTTCAGAGACACCTCAAAGTTCATGCCTGGGGGAGATCTGTTCTACCCACCACCCACTGGACTTGGAATACACCAGGCTGGAAGTCTAGACCAATTTAAGACCACGCTGGGCGTTAGTCATGGTATTAGAATAGCTGTCCATTACTCAGAAAGGACAGTTGGGAGCTGTATTGTCGGTATTTTTGGCACTGTTTTTATAGTTAAGGAGTTTAAAATAGATAAAGCCCGCTTATAATGGCTCTTTCCCCGACTGGCTGATGTCCTTCTCAGGGGACACATTTCCTCAGCACAAAAGTATTAATAGTTCCGAGAGAGAGAATATAGGTTTTTGTTTTTCTTGAGAGGATGTTCATTAAACTCTGGGAACCTGTACGTTTCTAATGGAAGATCTGGAAACCACTTACTGTCTGTTGTAACGCATACATACATAGAAACCTTCAACTAGGTAAATGACAAATTGAAGACCTAATTCTAACTATAAATCCAGGGGGCTGAATTCACATATTGGATGCTGAGCCTACCTAGTCATTCAGTTTATATATCAAGAGTATTTGAAAGTTCCTCTGTCACAGATTTTAAATCTTTCATTATGGAACCATAGAGTCTTTAAGAAATGATGTATACCATCTTGAGTGAAACCACTCACACTTTCATAAATGATTGTAGGCAATGAATCTTAGCATGAGGTCAATTAGGCTGAGTTCATTTTGACCACCTGGCATCTGCTCTTTTCGTACATCTGGGGAATCTGAGCAAAATTGCATTTTCCTACAAGAGTTAAGAAAGGCCAGATACTTGTCATTCCAAATTCTTTTGCAGCTGGGACAGTCATGGTTACAATAAAGTGAACTTGAATTCTGGTGTAGGAATCATACTGGTGCAAACTTATAATGTCGAGCACCCATAATATATTTTCTTATTATTCCAGATTTGTGTTGTGGTTTCCTAAAACCATACTTCCTAAAAACCTTAACCCCCCCCCCCCCCAAAAGCTTACTCTTAAATCTAGTTCTCCAAATTTATAAACAAACACTCTTTTAGTAAACTTCTTTCCTGCATAATCGGCAGGAGTTGACTTCTGTTATTTACACACAATAGTAGCAGGAAAAAAAAAAAATCCCACAACACTTAACCCTAATTGAGTTACTTTGCTAAGTATGGGCTTTCCATGTATTAACTCGCTTAATCTCAACAAACCCAACAGGATGATAGCATTCATTTTAGAGATGAAAAATCCAAGGCACAGACTGTGTCCCAAGTCACTCAAGCTGTAAGTTACAAAGACAAAATTTGAATCCTAAACCCTATGCCTGTGATGATATTTTTCTTTGGTTTTTATATTAACCCAATATGCTCATTTTACAGATGAGGAAATTGAGACCAGAGATACTACAGGGCTCACCTAAAGTCACACTGGTTTAATTTCTTGCAGAAAACACTAGTCTGAGGGTCCAATAATTCTCACTCTGGTGAATTTCATGGGACATATACTGTTAACAGTCACGAAAGCATTTTTCTCATAATTCTTCATGTTGCACTATGCCTACTTTTTTCACTCAGCTTCGCCAGATCTAGAGACCAGATGGTTTGTTGTCTCCTCTTAGTGAGCCCATTTATAAACTGGAAGGAGATTAATTAATAAACCTTCTTACAGTCTTCTTCTTTTTTTTAATTTCCTGAACAGTAATTTTAATTCCTTGAATGATTCTTTGGAAATGATCTGTAATCCTCATCGTGGTTGCCTTTAGTCCTTTGTTTTTTCTTGCCAAGGGGAAGAAATTGTGTACGGTCCCTTACTAAACTATTTTCAGATGTTCTCTTGCCCATTTTCCAATTGCTGATGTTTATATTTATTTCTGTTCCTGTTAGCTCAGGTGCTGGACGGTCCACTCAGGCTTGGTGGCATTTGTAGCCTTTGCAAGCATGCCAGTCACCGGGGCCATGGCCAGAGCACTGGTTCAGAGGCCAGACTCTTGTAGACAGTTCTCAACAGTCAATGTCAGTGTATCAAGAACATCTTTCGGGACTGCATCTTTTGAAGTTTATGACTTAATACCGTGTGTTCCCAGTTATTTGTAAGATTGAATAAAGTTATTAGGCATTATTTCTATTCCCACCTATATAGCACCTATATATCTCCTATGTCATAGGGTTCAAGGCAAATGTAAGAGTACTTAAATGAGATGCACCCAAAGGATCCTCTTAGATGTGATTTCACTTTTGGTCTGCTTATGACCTTTCTGTTGTCTGAGGACAGCAGATGGTGATGTGGGGAGCACTCATTTTGTTGATTCTATATAAAGATAATCATCTGTTTGTGTTTTAATTATTCACTCTCACAACTTGACATCAGTGACTTCAGGTTGGTAAAATCTATTTTAGGCTGAGAAATTTTAGGGAGCAGAGTTTTTTAAATTTATATACCGTTGATGGGGCGCCTGGGTGGCGCAGTCGGTTAAGCGTCCGACTTCAGCCAGGTCACGATCTCACGGTCCGGGAGTTCGAGCCCCGCGTCAGGCTCTGGGCTGATGGCTCAGAGCCTGGAGCCTGTTTCCGATTCTGTGTCTCCCTCTCTCTCTGCCCCTCCCCCGTTCATGCTCTGTCTCTCTCTGTCCCAAAAATAAATAAATGTTGAAAAAAAAAATTAAAAAAAAATTTATATACCGTTGAATTTGACATGACCCTTATTAGTTACATATTGGTTCTTAATTTTTTAATACTTTTTTTTGAGAGAAAGAGTGTGAGTCGGGGAGGGGCAGAGAGTGGGAGAGAGAATCCCAAGCAGGCTCCATGCTGTTATCACAGAGCCCGATTTGGGGCTCTATCTCATGACCGTGAGATCATGACCTGAGCAGAAATCAAGAGTTGATGCTTCACTGACTGAGCTATCCAGGTGTCCCCCACGCCCCCCACCAATTATTAGCTATATTTTTTACAGCCCTTTAAAAGCATGCTCAATATGAATGTCAGGTATTACTTTTCTACAAATAGAGCAGTAATAATTGTGATGTAAGGGCTGAATAAATGGGATGTAGCAATTGACAGAAAGCGAAACCACATCTGGAAACCGAGAGGAAAAGCTAAAGTAGGGATATAATAAGCAAGTACAAATTGAACTTTCTCCTCACACAGCTTTGTGTTTCTGAAAATGTGGTGTGTGGGATATTACGTAGTTTACAGGCCGATGTTTTATCTCAGGAGGCACTTTATTGTACATGAGAAAACATGTAATTATATGAAACCTGTGGCTTTTCTGTTTACGTAAGTGAGAGAAAGTTTACTTCTAAACTTAACTTGAATAGAAATGGCTGATTCAATAAATTCTGACTAATATTCTTGGTGGCGTGCATTCATGGCAAAGATCACAAAAAGAATCACAAATCGATTTTGGCTCTTGGAAACTTACCTCACTCTCCGCGGAGTCCTTATGTTTGATCGTACAAAAAAATATATATGCTACAGTTCTCCCATGAAAATGACTTTCTTAGCAAATTAGGAATCACGTTCTTGTTTCACTTGGAAAAGCTGACTTTTGAAGGCCTGTTGCCTAGCAAAACACTCCTAATGTCATCTCAGGTTACTTGTCGTCTTACGGAGGCAGAACTAATTGACATTATCAAGTGCTGCATTTAATAACCTGTAATAATTTCCTTTTCCCTTGAAGGATTACATGTGGCAAACCATTCTTTTGGAATTCAGCAACTCACTATTTGAAGCATTCGAAAGCCAACAGCCCTTTAAACATACCTTGTATCTTGTAAAGCTTTTTATAATACACGTTTCTGGCCAATTTCATGGGAATAGTCAATTCAAGAACATCCTTATGAAAATTTCGAAATCAGAAAAACTTTTTGGAGTGTGTCTGCCTTTACTAAGAGGAAAAGTAAAATGCCAACTCACTTCTAAGACCCTGCGTTCACATTTTGCAACAAAATCCACCTAATGATGGACCCCACAGCACTTGTTTGTGTGACACCAGATTCACTGTGCTCACGCCTCCATCTGGCTCCAGGCACGTGCGTGGACACACTGCTGAAATCTATAAGAACCTCTTGATCCCATCCAAGAAATAACTGGGTGACAGCTTTGGTGATTCCTTTATCCTTTTTGGGCTTTTACCTTTCAGAACGTGTGATTTATTCAATAGGCCCAATTATAGATTCAGTTCGCCTTTTTGAATTGAGTAATATTCCAGTAGACGGAGATCTGGTTACATTATACAAAGCTGTCCACATTACAGATGAAGACATTGGTCCACATGCAGGTGAAGAACGTTGGTTTGAGTGACCGACCTCTTATCCTGTCCTACCTGGTTCAACGTATGCCAAGAATGTCACCTAATGCATTTGTTTTTTGGCACGAGAGGAATTTTATACAGTAATTATTCTCCTTACCAAATTCCCCGTGAATTTTAATTTCTGGCAAGCTGAGGGATTTGAGAAGACACGTAGCCTTTCCTGACTTTAAAGTCTTTGTTTATAAAAGAACAGGGCTGACTGGGTGATGGCAAAAGTCTTGTGAGGGTGATAGAATGCTCCTGAAAGGAGGCTACCCTGACTCCACAGTTCAATGTGGGACAATGTCCAGAGGATGTTTTGTGAGTTAGTCAAAAGGACCCTTAAAGGGAATGCTGTGGAAATTTAAAGAATCAATGTCTTTCTGATTGCATGTCTGCTTGATACCTATTCTATTACTTAAAGACTTTCTTTGCATCGGTTTCTTTTTCTTTTTCTTTCTTTCTTTTTTTTTTAAACAACTTTTTTTTTTCAACGTTTATTTATTTTTGGGACAGAGAGAGACAGAGCATGAACAGGGGAGGGGCAGAGAGAGAGGGAGACACAGAATCGGAAACAGGCTCCAGGCTCTGAGCCATCAGCCCAGAGCCTGACGTGGGGCTCGAACTCACGGACCGGGAGATCGTGACCTGGCTGAAGTCAGACGCTTAACCGACTGTGCCACCCAGGCGCCCCACGGTTTCTTTTTCTTAAAGAAGCTTAGGCAAAAAAGAAAACCTAGATCATTCTTATAAGTGAAATAGCAAGATCCTTTCGCACAACTGGAAGGTAATTATGAAAACAACTGTACACGAGGGAAATCATGATCACATTGTCGCTCGGCTTGTTGTCTAAAACCTCTGAGCCCGAGTCCTGTCCTCGGTGTTTAAGAAAAGATCAGCAGGGGCTGGGGAGGGGTTTAAGACGTACCTCCAACAACTAACTCCTCCTATCAGAAAGCCTGAAGGAGGACGGAAACTACAGTTGACCTTGGACCACTGGGGGTTTGAACTGCGCCGGTCCACTTAGGTGCAGATTTTTTACGGTTCTGTAAATATATGTTCTCTTCCTTATGATTTTCTTAACATCTTCTGTCTAGCTTTATTGTAAGAGTACTGGGTATATATATATAATATATCGTATTAATTGGTGTTAATCGACCTTTTATGGTCAGCAGTAGGCTGTTAGTGATTAAGTTGGGGGGAGTTAAAAGTTATAGGCAGAGTTTTGACTGTGTGTCAGGGGTCAGCACCCAACCCCCACACTGTTCAAGCATCAGCTGTAGAATAATTCCTACCCTGAGATTCAGTCACGTAATGCTGTGTCAAGGCTCCAATGACTGCATGTTGTGTGAGCTGCCTTTTTTAGTCCTTGCCTATGTTGGAAAGCTATCTTTGTTTTTTTTGTTTTTTTTTTTTTTTCAACGTTTATTTACTTTTGGGACAGAGAGAGACAGAGCATGAACGGGGGAGGGGCAGAGAGAGAGGGAGACACAGAATTGGAAACAGGCTCCAGGCTCTGAGCCATCAGCCCAGAGCCCGATGCGGGGCTCGAACTCACGGACCGCGAGATCGTGACCTGGCTGAAGTCGGACGCTTAACCGACTGCGCCACCCAGGCGCCCCTGGAAAGCTATCTTTGAATCTCATGACAAACTCTCAGTTTCTTTAAGTGAAGAGTCACTTATTTTTGGTTCACTATTAAACATACTTATTTTGAGGAGCACCTGGGTGGCTCAGTTGGCTAAGTGTCTGACTTTGGCTCAGGTCACGATCTCACGGTGCATGAGATCAAGCCCTGCATCAGGCTCTGTGCTGATGCCTCGGAGCCTGGAGCTTCCTTCGGATACTGTGTTTCCCTCTCTCTCTACCCTTCCCTACTTGCACTCTGTCTCTTTCTCTCTCTCAAAAATAAATAAACATTAAAAATAATTTTGAAATATTTATTTTGATAACCCTTAATACTTGTTTTGATCAGTATTAAAGAAACAATAATTTGAGAAGTCCTGAAGTTGCCTACAAGTGAAGTCCATAGTCCCAAAGAGCTGTCCATGCTTCTATATATTTGAGTCATGAAGTTCACACCTATTTTTACTTGGAAAACCCCATGTGCTTGTAGTTTAAGGAAAAACACCATCAGACGTAGTTTCCAAAGATTTTGAACCTTATATTGAAGAGCTCATAAATAACCAATCCTCTTTGAAGCTATTTGAGGAGAATTTCATTGATGTCTGCAAATAACTTCGGGAATGCATTTCTATTTCTCAGAATCCTGAGGTTCCTGTCACCTGTCAGGCATACGTTTTCCTCAGAAAGATTCATGGGACTATTGTGTCATTTGGAGTCTGCCATACCATGCTGTGGCACTTGTGGTTCATAGAAGCAAAGCTTCTTAGGAGTTTCAAAGTTGGTCTGTGGGTGGCTGGGGTGAGAAGCTTAGGGAAATGTGTGTCTGTGATGATAAACTGGCCCCATCCTGTTCTCAGGCTTAGTCTCCCTATTTCAAGAATTAGTATTAACACACTTGGTGAATGACTTATGTCCTTGGATAGCCGGGACATGAGCAGGTGGTCACAGGCACTGGAAGGAAAAAGTAGGACCTGGGAGCTATATTTTACCATGAAGTCAAATTCCTATTCCTGTCCCCAGGACTTTGTGTGGTGGCTGGGAAGGAATGCCAATGCCACAGTGTTTTCCCAGCTGCCCCTCTTGGTGCTAATCTGGATGAAGCCAATTGTAAACACTGGGATCCTGAGTTGCTTATTTCCATTGCATTATTCATAAGAAAAAAATTGCAACTTAAGAACTACCCAAGTAAAAGGACTAAAGTACGTCATACAAAACCAGAGAGATGAAGGGAGTTATTTTGGGGGCATCCTTAGAGAGGGATGGTATCCCAATCCTATTTATATTTGATCTAACACTATCCTTTCCAACTTAGGACTTGTACCTTTATGTGAGTTTTGTTGAGGAGGTGAACAAATTATAATTAAGATATACGGCTGTATTGAAAGTCCATGTAAGAGAATATGCACCATGAGCAAAGTTCGAGGGGTGGGAATTAAGCTGTATTTTGTCCCTAGTGTGAGGGACCTGTTCCCAGGAACCCAGGCTCATGGCTGATTAACAGAGGGGAAGGACAGAGTCCACTCATTTCTCTAATTTATCTGGTGTAATCTTACTGGGTCTTCGAAAGTAAGATGCACTGATGTCTTGCCTGTTCAAAAGTGCTGTGCATTTTATAAATGTTTTGGTTCAGTCGTCCTGCCCAAGTGGTCCCCTCTGCCAAGGATGGTATTTTCTCTGGCTCCTTGCAAGGTTTGTTTTTGTTGGCACACGTCTTCCAAGTCCCGGCATCAGTGTCCTCTTGCTTGAAGAGGGTCACCTGCCATTCTCTGGCACACGACCGGTTTATGATACCTGTGGCTTTTAACGTGATCTGTGATTATTTGGTTTCTCCGTTATTTTCTGCCTGTCCCTTGAGAATAACCTTTATGAAGGCAGGACCCATGTCCCTCTTTGTGGAGTCAATGAGCGAATGAGGGCTCAAGCTGGAGCTGGCGGGGGTGGGTAGGAGACATAGGCGCCACCTGCTTCTTTTCAGGACATTTAGACACTCATCTGTGTTACGGGGAATTTTCTTAAAAAATAAACTGCGGATTTGCCTCTAAAACAAAGTACTAGAGTAAGCATTAGAGTCGGGGGCAGCAAACTTTTTCTGTCAAGGGCCAGATAGTTGATAATTTTGGCTTTTTAAAAGACAACCCTTTAAAAATGTGAAAAATCATTCGTAGGCTGAGATTATGGCAAAAACAGGCAGGAGCCAAATTTGAGTCATGGGTCCAGTTTGCTGACCTCTGGATCATGTTTCTACTGAATTGCATAACCCTGGGGCTTGTTTTCTGACTGCAGAATGAAAGGGTTGGACTATATCAATATTAAGCCAATTTCAAACATACAAAGATTTGAAAGACCAGCCTGATGAACCCAGGTATTACTATCCTGCACCTTTAATAATGAGGTTTTCTCCATGAAATTTCCCCAAGTTTTCTACTGCTAATGGAATGCTGCTTAGAACATTTCCCCACTTCATGAGACTTTTTCCCCTTATAATAAAAATCGTCCATACCCACTATAGAAAGTTTGGGGCGGGGGGGGGGGGAGGGGGGGGGAAACATCAGGCAAGAAAAATTTACCCTAATCAGAGATTACATTTTATTACTTTTCAGGGTTTTTACCATGTGTAAATAATCTCTCAGAATCTTATTTGGAAGCTGTATACAGATTTGCGTTCTGATTTTTAGGTAAACATTCGTGTTTGGACATTTCTCCAAGACTTTCTTTGAAAGCATAGTTTTACATGACTATATAACTGGTAAATGGAAGGGTGATCATATTTTCTGTGAGCGGTAATATTTTATTGGACATTATATATCTAACTTTCAACATTATACATTTCACTATGAGGAACATCCCTATGTATAAATATTGGTCCTCACTCATTAGGTCAGGGGATGGTCTGTTTTATCACTCTGTACAGAAAGGTAATGCCCACAGCTGTATTCCTCACTCAATGCATTTTTAATTTTGGATAAACTTTCATTGCAACAACATTCTATGCATTTTAGGTCAGACACTACATCTTATACTTCTGTAACCCCAAGGCCTTCCACTTGCGCATTGTATTCAATAGTAAGGACTAAGGAAACAAAAACTAACAACAAATAAAATGCTTTATGTGTGCTAAAAACAGTCATTAGATTAGGAATGTGATGGGGGGACGCCCAGTGGCTCAGTGAGGCGTCCAACTCGTGGTTTCAGCTCAGGTCATGACCTCACAGTTTGGGGGTTCAAGCCCCACGTTGGGTTCAGCACTGCTGGTGCAGAGCCTGCTTGAGATTCTCTCTCTTCCTCTCTCTCTCTCTCTCTCTCTCTCTCTCTGCCCCTCCTGCACACTCTTTGTCTCAAATATAAGTAAACATTAAAAAAAGAAAATAGATTATCAATAGGGTAGTTGAACAAACAGTGCTAATCCACACCATATTTTGAACTATTTAAAAATAATATAAAAGTATGGGAATACATGATAAACGTAAGTATTTATAAGTAATATCATATCAAGTATCCTACTTTAAAAAATATTCAGGGGTGCCTGGGTGTCTCAGTGGGTTAAGTGTCAGGCTTTAGCTCAGGTCATGATCTTGTGGTTTGTGAGTTCGAGCTCTGCGTGGGGCTCTGTGCTGATGGCTCGGAGCCTGGAGCCTGCTTTGGAGTCTGTGTACCCCCTCTCTCTCTGCCCTTCCCTGCTCACACTCTGTCTCTCTCTTTCTGTCAAAAATAATAAACACTTAAAAAAATTAAAAAATATTCAGACTACTTGAGGGCAATCTTTATTAAATGTTTTAATTTTAATAGAATTAAAATTGATGTAAACTGATTGCACCTTGGGCAGGAAGTTTTCTGCAAACGCTCATCTATGAAAACATAATATCTTTCTGGTGTTATAGAGAAAATTCCAGGTGGGAGGACCATCACATGCCAGAGTTTATGACCCACATTATTAATGCATTCTTGAAGAAAGGGTCATCATAATCTGATTTCTTTTCTTTGACTCTCAAAAACATATTTGTTTTGGGAAATTTGGCAAGTTCAGTTAAGAATGAAAAAGTAGGGGGGTAGAAAGCACCTCATGCAATGCCATTGTCTGGAGACACAGGGTGCCTGCAAGGAAACAGCCAGCATACTTTCTTCCAAAATATTTCCACTCAGCCCTAACGCAAGTGTGAAGTTGAGAGTTTAACTCGTCACCATCACACAGACTACTAAATGCAGGGGACCGCATGAACTTCCTTGTATTCTCTGAGATACTTTGATAAAATTTTCAGCTATCGATATCCAAAGATGTGCTTTGCGATATCTTTTTTTGTTTTAAACAAGCGGGTGTTTTCAAACCCTCAAAGGCGCAAGGTGTTGTATCAGTTGGGATAGAAAAGACTGGCTCGTGTTATTAAGTAACCTGCAAAATTCTATTTTTGACAGCTGTATTTGTCCTGCCGGTGATAAGAGAGCACCAATTAGTCACCCCCTGGCTTTTGAGTTCTTGTTTTGCAAGTATTCAATGTTCCATCCCACAGGCTGCAAAGATCCAACAAAAAGAAATCCTCCAAAAATCTAACTGGCAGGCACCATAAAATTTTAAATGGCCCTTTTGTGGGTATGCTCCCTGAATTGTAGTCAGATGTTTCTTTATCTTAAGTTCTTGTGCAGGGATTTTTATTGTCATATTTTATTATTTTCTAAAACATTTATTTTTGAGAGAGAGAGTGTGTGAGAGAGTGTAAGTGGGGGAGGGGCAGAGTGAGAGAGGGGGGCAGAGGATCAAAAGCAGGCTCCACGCTAACAGCAAAGAGGCTGACGTGGGGGCTCAAACCCGCAAACTGCAAGATCATGGCCTGGCCGAAGTCAGATGCTTAACCAACTGAGCCACCCAGAGACAGCACCCCGTGCAGAGACTTAAAAAAGGAAATCTGTTCACTCTTGTGTGGATCCTGAGAAACTTAACAGAAGACCATGGGGGAGGGGAAGGGAAAAAAATAGTTAGGGAGGGAGCCAAACCATAAGAGACTCTGAAAAACAGAATAAACTGAGGGTTGATGGGGGGTGGCAGGGAGAGACGGGTGGGTGACGGGCATTGAGGAGGGCACCTGTTGGGATGAGCACTGGGCGTTGTATGGAAACCAGTTTGACAATAAATTTCATCTTAAAAACATAAAAAAAGAAAGCTGATGTTGCCCTCTGTTTTTGAAGGCGGAAGTACGGAGAAGGTTGGAGGGTCTCCCCTAAGTCCCAAAGCGCCGAGGCTGTGCCTCCAACGTGCTGTTCTCCTCTTCCAGTCACTTACTCCAGTCTGCTGACCAGCGACTGGATTGAACAGATACCAGGATTGCAGCGTCGTGACCAGCAGCTTTGGGGTAAGACCTAGCCAGTATTCTGGAAATTAAGGCCAAGAGTAAATAAGGGATGTGTGGAAGATCGTACACCTGCTATGTGGCCAAGAATAGGTTAAACCACAGGTTTCCAACTTGAGGTCTTGAGTGGCTTCCTGCACTTTGCAGCCAAAATCAGGAGAGCTCTTCCAATTCACTCAACACGGTTGTCATGTACGTATTTAGAGCCTGATCAGAGGCTTTTGATTGGGAGAGCTCGACTTGGCAATTCTAGGTTTTACATTACGGAAGAATTTCTGACCCAAGAGTCATTCTGCTAACACAGAAATAGCATTACCTAGAGTGAATCATGTTACCAAGTTTAGGCTCAACAAAATATTGTTTGCATGCCTTGGCATGCTAATCGCTAAAATCTCAATCATAAAGATAATATTATAACAGCTCTTAGTTCTGTATAATCTTGCCAGAAGTTCTGGCCAATAGCCGTAGAATTATAGCCTGTAAATCGTGGGCAAGCTACCAAATCAATCGTGCCTTGTTTTCCTTATCTGGACACTGGAGATGATCACATTGTCGTTGTAAGCACCCACCTGCCCCCTCCCCTCCGCTTCGATCCCTTCCTCCTGCTCCAGCTCGGAGTCAGCAGGTGTAGTTCGCAGACTGGCATGGGAAGTTAGGCTTCAGAATGCACAGAGGAAGAAAGCGGGAAGCACCCTGTACCCTGACATGCTTGCGAAGGGAAGTAGCTATAACTTGGAAGTTTCTCTCATACTGCACCAGACCTATTATTATTGAGTGGAACTTTTTTTATTACCTGAAAGTTACCAGAAAAGTCATGAGGCTTGCCCTGAATTTCACTTGGGGGAAAAGGACGGACCAGGGCTTAGAATAACATTGAACAGACAATGTACATTGTTTTGTGATCAGTTCTCATCAAGTTCTGCTTGTTGAATGTAATGATTATATATTCATCGTTTTATTTAATAATTTTCTTCAACGCATTTAGGTTTACGATGTTGAGGTGTTGTAAATAATGCCACCCTCGACAGGTTTATAGACATTCGTAGCATTATATTTGGACCTGTACAGATTCACTTCCAGAAGAGGAACATCCTTATACATAAATATTAAGAAATTGGGGTACTTGGGGGGCTCAGTTGGTTAAGCGTCAGACTTTGGCTCGGGTCATGATTCTGCGGTTTATGAGTTTGAGCCCCGCGTCGGGCTCTGTGCTGACAACTCGGAGCCTGGCGCCTGCTTCGGATTCTGTGTCTCCCTCTCTCTCTCTCTGCCCCTCCCCTGCTCACACTGTCTCTCTCTCTCTTTCTCTCTCTCAAAAATAAAAATAAACATTACAAAAAAAGAATTTGCTTTCAAAAGGGTACCACCACTCTCTTTGCATGAGTGTTCCAGATACAAAGAAAGTAAAAAGAAAAACTTAAATATTTTTGGTAACATTTCAACATAACTACACGTAGTACACTTGGCAACAATCTGACAAAGGAATATGTAATAAAAGGACGCAGCATATTTAATTGTTATCCATATGAAATTTGTATTCCGTGAAAGCACGTGGGTTTGGTTAAGTTAGAAAAGCATGTGGGTGATAGAGTACAGCTGGGAATGAAAATGCATTGTCTGACGGTAAAAATGGCAACATTTTTTCTTCAAATAAGATAATTAATATCCCTAACACTAGTTTTCAATCTGTCATAACCTCTCTGAAGGAGGCTTTCATAGAAACCATGATCTATAGATAATTCTTAATGATCACTGTCTGTAAACAACCAGTTCTAAGACTTTTTTGTTTTTCCTTCTGCTGGAGATGGGGAGAAATTATTACGTACTGTGAACTTGGTTGGGTAGCTGTTATGAGAAAACATCATGGAACAGCTAGGATGACCCAACGGTCAGTCCTGGGACCCCACATCTACATCTTCCCGCATCCCCAGTAGGGAGCTTCTCTGGAAACAGGCTAGTCCTGGGAGAGTTTGCTCTCTGCGGATTCTTGAATCACTGGTGTGGGTCTGCTTCACAGAAAGCATTGGGTGGTAGACACCAATGGCCTTTTCAGAGACCAAAGCGATCTTTCAGAGCTGCGATAGTCTCTCTGACTGTGAACCCGGATTCTGCCTTCAAATGACCGGTGAAGGTTAAGCTGATAACCCAGAGTAGAAAAGACCATCACCATCCAGGGTCACCTACAACCCTGAAATGACGTGGCTTCTTCCCCCCCAGGAAGGAACATCCGTCAACAGTTACACGACCGACCGTTCACATTTTGCACCTTAGGACCACGAATATTCCCACCATTCAGTGGATTCAGTGGTAGGTCTCAGCAGATATCACGAGAAGCTCCTACCTGGACCAAGCTATATCCTGTGCGCTGGACCAATGCGCGAAGGGCTGCTTCCTTCTGGGTTCCGCTCAATCCATCCCCGGATTTGTGATTTGATTCCATTGAGAGTGATTATCGGCAAAAAATCAGGTTAATTAGGGTTGCTCACTGAAACCAAATTTAAGATAAATTAAGTAAATTACTGTTACCAAGTCCAAACTTGTCCTTCTCATGAAGGACATCTTCAGGAAACATTCTCTATAAATAAGCCATTAAGGTTAGAGCCACAAACAGCCACACACGAACACGACTGGTTAGATGTCCTCCTTAAAGAGTTTCGTTTTTTTTTTAAATATTCAATTTTAGTTGGAATTTAGAAATCACAAATGAGTAATACCCCTTCTCCAATCAGTAGATCTCAATGCAATTATTTTAGGATGTCACCATATGCTCAAAAACAAATTATTATGTCAATTAAAAATATGCAGAATGGGGGTGCCTGGGTGACTCAGTGGGTTAAACGTCTGACTTCGGCTCAGGTAATGATCTCACAGTTTGTGGGTTCAAGCCCCGTGTTGGGCTCTGTGCTGACAGCTCGGAGCCCGGTGCCTGCTTTGGATTCTGTGTCTCCTCCTCTTTCTCTACCCCTTCCCCCCTCATGCTCTCTCTCTCTCTCTCTCTCTCTCTCTGTCTCTCTCTCTGTCTCTTAAGAATGAATAAATTAAAAAAAAATTAAATATGCAGAATGGTCCTTGCAGATCATCTATCGCTTAGACCACCAGGGAGAGGACACGAAGCCCTTTGCGAAAAATCTAAGAGATTATGAAAGCCTATGTATGTGCATGCTTATGTAGGTGTGAAGGTGGAATTTCAGACTTTTATTGTCTATACTTTTTATTTGGGAACCAAGTTTGAACTCCATTCCAAATGTGATAATTGCTCATTAGAGGTTCACAGGGTAAGGGTGTGGCCATCTCGAATGGTCCAGGCTGTGGTAGCAGGAGGCCCTGGAGGCTCCCGTGTGCTGAGGGCCATACGCTGATCTGCTGGCTTGGCGTGAGGGCTCAGTGAAGGTTCCGTGCTGGGCTTTCCCTCTGCTTACTGGGCTTTGCCAATGGGGACAGAAGAAGTGTGCTTTACAGTGATTTGAATCACGTGTAGACTGAACGCCATTCGCGATGGGCCCTTCAAAAACTTTTCCGTGCTATGCACTGAGATTGCCTACACTACTTTGGGTGGTCATTTAAGGGTTCAGAATGAAGGTGCCGTTGATAACATATGGAACGAGTACAAAATTGGGTGAAAAGGGAAGCTGCAGGCATCATGTCGATAAACTACAGATTCACAGAATTCTCTTAAGGTAATAACTAATAGACAAGCATCATCTAGCAGCTTCTAGAAAGCAATACTTGCAAGAAAATGTAGAAAGCCAAAGGAAAAATGAGATCCCAGAGCGACTATTCGTCAGCTGTTACAGGGACAGAGCAATTTCATGCTTGGCATAAAAGCACGGCCATTGCTGCCCTGGACTCTTCTAGTAATTCTTGCTTGCGTCTAACCCGGGTCAACCCCAATTTTACTTTTTCATTCTCTCAAGCAGTATTTAGTCAGTGCTGTCTGCACACCAGCTTCACCCCCTGCCCAGCTTTAAGGCCCCTTGTATTAGTGAAGTGCGTTAAGTTAACGTACCAGTTTCCGTCGCGATCCTTTGTGAAAGGCAGTGTTCCCCCCTCCCCCCGCCGACTCCTGCAGTCCTAACTTTGTATCATGGCAAAGACAAATTAGAAACTAGTTTTCTAATAGTGGTGACTTGGGACATGTAGCTTTCCTGACACTTTTATCATATAAATAACCGTTTTAGGGATGCTACACAGTGGGGATAAAAGGAGACCCGTATTTGCTTTATAATTCTACCTGAATGCTGACTACAGTTATGTTAACTGTCTTTTCTTCAGGATACTCTCAACAACCCCCCCCCCACAACTGCACCCCTGTGCTGGATTGAACCCACAAAAGCAGAGAGGCCCACGGGTGGACTGGGGTCCGGTGATATCAGCCACATTTGTCATCATATCTTATGGATGTCTGAAGGCCAAGCCTACAGTCTTGTGGATTTGTAGATTTGCTCGTTGCCGACCTTCATGTTTTCCAGCAAAAAATAACAGTTTGTGGTGAAATGACAAGTTTTATTTGCAAAGCCTACCTTTAGTTTGGTTAATTATTAGTCAAGATAATTGAAGACACTTTTCTGTTACAAAGGTCTTTTGGTCACGTGAACTCACTCTGACATGATTGAGAAAATCTGTAGAACATCGCAATATAGTGTCACGACTTTGGAAGTCAGGTCAGGGCGCAAAAATAGAATTCAGAATTTGCTACAAGAGACATCCAGTCTTCCATGTTTATTTCCCAAAAACAATCCCCTTTCCCAACACTGACCTAACCTGAAGGCTGAACTTGGAGCCCAGATAAATATTTCTTTAAGCAAGTCAAACTTCTCTTAAATCTGGTCAATTTGGAAGAAAGATGGCATAGTGCATTTTCTAATTAACATCTTGTAACTGTTCCGATCTGAGACCACTGAATTTTGAAAGAGTAGTTCCCCAAGTAATTTATGGATGCGAGAGGATTAAAACCTATACATGGCAGGCATGAGGAACATTGCAGTAAAGGAGAGCACTCATGAGTACTAAGTATATGAATATACTTCTCAATAAGTAAGAATTGCTTATTTATTAAAATGTTTACTGAGTACCTACAATCATGCAAGATTTTTTCGAGACACTAGGAAAATAGCAGAGAACAAAACAAACCCATCTCCCCTCAAAACTTCACAGAGTTTTCTAGAGGGTGAGAGAGGTCATAAACAAGTAACACACAGTGTGCTGGTGCTAATTTCTGAGGAGAAAAAAAAAAAGGGAAAAGGGATACAAAGTGTGTGTGTGTTGGTGGAGAAGGTGAAATGTTAGCGTGATCCTGACGGGGGGAATTTGGGGAGAGACCTGGTGACGTGAAGGATGTGTTTGGGGGAGACCATTCCAGGCGGAAGGCCTGTGAGCATAAGGACCCTGAGGTGGGAGCTTGTTGGCGGAGAAGAGGAGAGGCTGGGGCTGAGTGAATGAGAGCAGAAATGGGAGTTATGAGAGAGATGATGGTGGCCCAGGCCACAAAGGATTTTGTAGGTCACAGGGAGGACTTTGGCTTTTGCTCTAAGATATGAAGCCAGAGGATCAACAAGATGTTTAACAGGGTCGTTCCAACATGGAAGGGAGTCGGGCAGGGCTGGGACTGAGCTGGGTAATGCAAACATGTTAGTCCTGTTTTTATGAACGTGTTTGTGATTTTGTTCATTGTGATGCTTTTGGCATGGATTCTGATTTTAAAAGATCTTGCATTAAAACATCACTTGGTCTGACATGTGAGTTTTTCTGACGTTGCATGTGAGGTAGTGCCTGAATCACCTCGTGCTTGTCAGCAGAAGGCTCATGGGGAGGAGGAAGGAGACCAGTCAGAAACCATTGTACCTTCAGGGCAAGAGGGAGTCGTGGCTTCAGCCAAGAGTGGTGAGGAGGGGCCAGGTCTTGGATGTATTTTACAGGTGCATTGGACGCATCATGGGAGAAAAACAAGATGAGTCAAGGATGCCATCCAGTGTTCTGGCTTGGGCAACCGGAAGAATAGAACTGTTCTCAGCTCAGATGGGGAAGAACAGATCTGCGGAAGGTCAGGAGCTCCATCATAGGCATGCCTATCTGGAGATGCCCATTAGACAGCCCCATTGAGAGGCTGAGTGGACAGTCAGATACATGAGCCGGAATTTTCTGGGAGAGTTCCAGGCAGGAGACGTCAGCTGGGAAGCTGTCTCCCTAGAGGTGATACTGAAGCTGTGAAGTTGAGTGAGATCATGTACAAGCTAAGTGTAGAAAGTAGGTCCAAGGACTGATCTCTAGAGCACTCCAACTTTTGGAAGTCAGGAAGACCAGGAGTAACCTGCAAAGGAGAATGACCTGGAACAGAGAATGGCAGAAGGGGAACCAGATGAAGGAGGTGGATGGAAAGCCAAAAAAAGAAAGGATTTTGAGAACAGATGAGTGACGAGGTGTCTGTGTCCTACCAAGTCAAGTAGGGTGAAGCCCAAATAGGGATGTCGACCCTGGAGCTAGACATCTGGAGTCAAATCCTCATTCTGCCTCTCACTATGAGAGGAAGAAAAGAACTGGAAAGTTCTTTAACCTCTTGGTGTCCATGCGTTCTCAACTCAGAAAGCAATAGTATTTCTCTCAGGGTTGTTGTATTACATGAGTAATTAAGTTGAAAGAGTTTTGGAAGAGTTCCTGGCACATAGTGAGAATGAGATTAGCGTCAGGCACAGATATCTATGATTTTAAAAAATGAGAAAGGGAGAGATGGCATAGTCACCAGGCACTTCAACTTCTCAGGATCTGCAGTAAGACATTCCACAGTTTCTTGGAAAAGCATTGTTACCTAGATGTTAACAGCTGAGAGGAGAATGGGGCAATGGATGGAAGTCAGATGGAGAGAGGTCACCATCACCATTACAGGCAAGAATGGGGGGTCCCCATCACTGCCTCAGTGTGGTAGGGAGCACGAGGGGAGAATACGCCAGCCCAGGGCTTGGTTTACACCTGGCCTGGGGCAAGTGCTCCAACATGACTTGCAATTACCACCCATGACTCCTGCTGGAGGAGAGCAGCAGAGTGCCCAATAAGTTATCTATTATGTTATTTTAATTGTTATTATCATTAATCTCTAATTCTATGGGGTAGCATTTCAAAATCTCTTTCTGGGAAGATATAGTCCTGGGTCTTCAACATGATTAATGGTCCCTCCAGGACTAGATTCCCTTCTGGCATCCCACCGGGGGCTGCCATGTTTTCTCACACTTGTTGGCTCCCTGCTTGGAATGCCATTCCTTTCCCTTGCCTTCCCACACCTAAGCTTCACTGCATTGGCCCTGTTATCCTTCCAGACTGGATTGAAATGTCTGATGTGATCCTTCCTTTGATACCCTCTCTTGGGTAACAGTACCACCCCCTTAATGCTCTCAAGAAAGTCTCTATATCCCTGTACTGTTGCACATAATCTTTCAATTATCTGCTTACATGGCTGTCTTGCTCACCACATTGTGAGTGCCCTGAGCATAAAGACTGTGCTGTATTCACCTTTCTGTGCCCAGAAGGCTCAGCCTGGCACTTTGCTAAGTGCTCAATAAGTAACTTGTAGAACCAACGGAAGACCTTGGGTGAGCATTTTGTAAATGACAATAACCTACACTTGATCTGAAGTAAAATGAATCTGCCTCAAATCTCCTACCACTTATTATTCTTCTGGTTCCCATCACTTCCAGAAAGTTCTACCCTGGGCTAAATTTGCTTTTTGTGAGAAATTGATGTCAGTGTTTTCACTGCATTTATGAACATGTTATCATCTTTGGGAGAGAGACCAGAAGAGTAAAACTGAAGAAGAGTACAAAGGGATTGAAAAACAGAGTTGACATTTCAATTCACTTTTCTTCTTTTCAATGCCTTTCTGGTTTTATATTTGCAATATTGGCGACGATTTGATCCAGACAAGAAGGGCCTAGAAGTTATTGAGGGTTCAAGATTTCTGCCTTCCCGAAAGTCACAGGTTGATTGGAATAAACACCTCCCCTCCTCACTTGGTTGAGATTTTTCAATAGAAATTTCCAGAGTGCACCGTTGGGCAAGGTCAGAGCTTGCTGTCCCTGGCTCTTGACCCTGGTGGCCTCAGGTGCCAGTGGGTCCTGGCTCAGGGAAGGTGGCAAGGAGACAAAGATAAGGAGACAGAGGCATGAGATAAGCAGGTTGGGAAGCAAAATCTGACTTTTCTGCATCTACAGCTGTGAGGGGCATACACAGCAGGCTGCCCTTTCTATATAACCCTCATCTCTCAAGAAGAAAAGCCTCTGTAAAGATTGAACATGTCAATCAGGCTCACATAGAGAACCAAATTGTGGAAGGAAAAAGCACGAAGGGATTTGAGGTGACAGTTGTCCGATTTGCCCAAAGGTCCCGCAGTGTTGGAGGTAAGCACTCTCTTGGAACATGAGTTGGCAGCTATGGCAACAGAGAAAGGGGGAAAACAAGTTTGTTTTTTTGAAATAGTAAGTTAGGCAAGACAAAGGTAAGAAGTGCATGGTGGAGAGCGCACTGATCACGCGGGAAGAGTAGCTTGGAAAGGCAAAAGCAGCCGCGGTAGGGTAGTAAGAGGCTGAGAAGAACAAAATGGAGAGCAAGGATAAAGACAGGGGTTAAAGTGAGTGGGTTTCTTGGTTTGCAAACTAAACGAAGTCATTATCCTCCATTTCAACCAAAAGGGCAACAGGTATGAACGTCATATCCGCTTCATGCCAGGCACTACGGTAGAGGGTTTACTCAGGAAATGGAGTAGTTTGGGTAATGGTCTAGTTTCTGGACACGTGTCATGGACTTTTTCCAAAGAAGAGGAAGAAGGACACTGTGTGGAAGGACAGACGCTTTCTGACCTGGTAAGCAGAGTCAGAGGTGTTCTTTGGGACCTGGGCGAGCAACGTGCCCCGTGTGCATTTCCTGCCAGTGGGTTCCCCTGGGACCTCTCCAGACCCACGCCAGGCCTCCCCAGCGTTTGGTTGTGCACCCGGGTCACATGACGTTGGCTGGACGTGACCCTTACGCAGCATGCAAGTTGGACACGCGGTTTTATCGTGAGTTTCAGCCATTCAGTATCTCCTGGGAATTTTACACAGAAGGAGTCCCAGACTGTATTGAAATGGTTTGTGCCGGACAGATGACCAAAGTTGACGTATTTGCTTAATGACGCTACATTAAGGTTACCGTGCATCACTTGATAACGAAACAGAAACTAGTTCTCATATTCTCCTTGGAAATACTTACAATCGGTCTTAGGTTTCCTGGGAAGTGGATTCAGGTAAGAGCTCGTTAGTCGGCCACGCATCCCAAACCAGAGCAAAATTAATAGAGAATGCGCATATGTCAAATTCCAAAATGTAGCCATAAAAACATCCCGCCAAGTCCCAAGATGTGGCGTCTTATTTTTAAGAATCAATAAAAATAAAAACCAGCTAAAAAATTAAACCAGAACCCCTTCTAGGTTATTAAGTCATTAGTAATGAATCATGCATTAATTTGGGCCTGGCCAATTTGGGCCGAGGCAAGGCTTAAAGTAGAGAAAAATAAAAGTTGTTCATAATAGATACGTTAGCTTAGAATTATCGAAAAAATCCTCCTCATGTATTAGGTTACACGTCTTCAGAGAAAGACAAGCTTGCATGGCAATTGCTGTCCTGCCACCAATGATTTAACTTTTCTAAGGCCCTGGTTCCTGTTCCAAGAGCAGGAGTACGTACGGATGCCTAACTTGAAGTTAAAAGTTGTCTTTTAGGGGCGCCTGGGTGGCGCAGTCGGTTAAGCGTCCGACTTCAGCCAGGTCACGATCTCGCGGTCCGTGAGTTCGAGCCCCGCGTCAGGCTCTGGGCTGATGGCTCAGAGCCTGGAGCCTGTTTCCGATTCTGTGTCTCCCTCTCTCTCTGCCCCTCCCCCGTTCATGCTCTGTCTCTCTCTGTCCCAAAAATAAATAAACGTTGAAAAAAAAAATTTAACAAATATAAAAAAAAATAAAAAAAAAAGTTGTCTTTTAGCAAAGGCTTGAACATCTCAGAGAATGGATATGGAGCGCCTAGTAGAGTGCTGGGGATACAGGAAATGCTCACTGAATATTTCCTTCTCGTTCCTTCTCTGCTGCTCTGGGTGACTTATCTCAGCATCATCTGTGGTCCTCTGCATGGCTAGTCTCCCTCTAGAAACTGTCCAAGGTAAAGAGAATGCAGTATTGAATGTGTTATCTTGACCTCTTTCATGTTGCTTTCGTAGTTGATCTATTTTTTTTAAAATGTTTTTTCAACGTTTATTTATTTTTGGGACAGAGAGAGACAGAGCATGAACGGGGGAGGGGCAGAGAGAGAGGGAGACACAGAATTGGAAACAGGCTCCAGGCTCCGAGCCATCAGCCCAGAGCCCGACGCGGGGCTCGAAATCACGGACCGCGAGATCGTGACCTGGCTGAAGTCGGACGCTTTACCGACTGCGCCACCCAGGCGCCCCTATTTTTTTTTTTTAATGTTTACTTGAGACAGAGAGAGAGAGAGAGAGAGAGAGCACAAGTTGTGGAGGGGCACAGAGAGAGGGAGACACAGAATCCAAAGCAAGCTCCAGGCTCTGAGCTGTCAGTACGGAGCCTGACATGGGGCTTGAACTCATGGACCACAAGATCATGACCTGAGCTGCAGTCGGATGCTTAGCTGATGAGCCACCCAGGTGCCCCAATAATTGATTACTTATTTCATGTATTTATTGTCACTTCTCGGAAAAATCCTGAAGGTATTCAGTGTGTGTGTGTGTGTGTGTGTGTGTGTGTGGTCATACAACTTGTTAGTGTTATAATGAAAATTTGACACAACTTAAATATTAGTGATTAAGAAATATTTGAATGAATAGTGCAGTGCAGCTAATAAAACTGATATTCTAGTACAATATTTACTTTAGACAGATATTTGTGAAATAGAATTGAGTAGTCTACAAAACAGCAGGTGTAGTCTGATTTCATTTGTGCTTTCATATTCATAAGGAATTATAAAAGGCTAACTGGTTATGCTTGGGTGGTAGGTTAACAGATTGGTTTAACGTTCTCATTTGACTATTTTTAACTTTCTACAATATACAGCTCTTACTCTAATAATTAAAAAATAAATGATACTAATAAATGAAGGTCAATGGAAACAAATCATCAAAAATAAAGATGCAGTCAAGATTCTATTCTGAGGAAACTGGTGATCATTATTTAGAAAAAAAAAATACTGGAAATTACTACAAGCGTCCAACTAAAGAGACCAGAGAAAGAACGAAGTAGACTTTATGAAATCAGAAGGAATCCAAGTAAAAGGAAATCAGTGAGACAGAAAAATCTGTAGACTTGATAAATGTAAGAGCTCATCGAAAAGGTTGGTAAATTAGCACCTCTGGCCAACCTTGATGAAGTGAAAGGGAGAACCATATTTTAAAAACAGGAGGGAAAAATGGATAGAATCACAGGCAGAGAGACTTTTAAAGAAGAAAATGTTTTTATCAATACACTGACAAATATGGTAAAGTAGCCAATTACCTAGTAAACTCAAGGGTAAAATAAAAATTTGAATAGGCTGATAACCACACGCTGTAATGAAAAAATTCAGTGTCTTTCTCCTAAATAACACAAGATCCAGATGGTTTTCTTGGGCAAGTTTTAGAACTCATTTAAGAAACAAGTAATTCTTTGACTATATAAAGCCTTATAAAACAGAAAATAATGCAAAACTGATACTAAATCCATCAATAATTTCATATCTCTGATACAAAGCCAGACAGAGATATCACAAAATAGAAAGCTCTAGACCCCAACATCACGTATAAATCTAAACACGGACTACAAACAGCAGAGCATCAAAATACTAATATACCATAGACACAATGGATTTCTTACAAAAACACAAAGACTGTTCAACTTCAGGGATTCTTATTAGTTTGATCCACATCAGTGATGAAGAAAAAAACATGATCATCCCAGTAAATGTAAAACTAGCACTCCCTTAAATTCAACACCTACTATTGGTTTAGAAAAATGACCCAACTCTTCAAGTTAGCAGTAGAATAAAACATACTTAAGTTGATGGAGAGCACGAGAAACATACAGAATAGTGAAACACCGCAATCACTCACCCTCATCAAAAGTAAGTGAATCGAGTATGCAGGGCAGTTAGAACAAAGGCATACTACAAGAACAGTTACAAAAACTAGTTCCTCAATGAAGCAGAGATGGCAAGTGAAATGAGAGAATCTGAACCATATAAACAAAATTTGTAAAAATATAATGTGGACTATCCACAATCGGTATGAAGAAAATGACAAAATTACATTGAAGGCTCTAATGCCTGGACACACAAAAGTGTTATTCTCGAAAGATATCCATTCTCCCCAAATTATTAATGTAGTGCAATACCAATTTAAGACCCAATAAAATTATTTTTAATTGCCACATTGAGTCTAACATTGATCAGGCAGGAAAACCATTCAGGAAGTACCACAACATGTACTAAATGTATAGTATTCCTGGGAACCAGCCTTAATTAACAGTTAAAATTAAAACGGGCACAGAAATAGACAAATAGGTGAATGGAGTGGCAGAAAAAAAGTCTAGACCTTTGGTTTTGTTTATATTTGAATTTGCCACTAGGTGTTATTTCAAAGGCTAGATCGTAGACACTTGGAGAAAAAAGTAAAGTTGGCTTACCATCTAACAGCATATAGCCAAATTTTAAGTGGATTAATGAAAAAACCTTTAAAAGCACTGTATAACTACTAGACGACAAGATGGAACATTTTTATACTCTTGTGATGCAGAAGGGCTT
Organism: Leopardus geoffroyi; assembly: GCF_018350155.1. Classification (NCBI taxonomy): domain Eukaryota; kingdom Metazoa; phylum Chordata; class Mammalia; order Carnivora; family Felidae; genus Leopardus; species Leopardus geoffroyi. Next base: position 6,498,542 of record NC_059334.1, on the reverse strand, counting down.
CTGAATCAGGCATATCAACAGCCATAAATGAAAAGACTAACAGATTTGGCTATGTAAAAATTACAAATATCTGTAACAGTACGAGAAAGTTAAAAAGCCATAGATAGGAAGAAAATGATTGCTATTTTTATACAATAGACCGAGAATCAGTATCTTTAATATACAAAGAGTGCTTTTAGTTCAATAATAAAGAGAGTCTCGCATCAGTGGGCAAATGACCAAGGGCAGGAGCAGTTAATTCACAGAAAAAAGAAAAATCATTTGTAAGCTTATTTAAATACTCATCAGAACCAAAAAGTTAAAATAAAACAAAAACACAAGATACCTTGTTTTTGCCTATTATGTTGCAAAATTTGAAAAGATTTTAAATAATGAATAGAGCTAACATGTATCGAGCATTTCTATGTTTCAAAAACTTTAAACCGAATTCATTTACTGCTCATAAAAACTCAGTGGGGTAGGTAGTATCATTCCTATGACGGGTAATAAACCAAGTTAGAGAGATCGGTTAATGTATCCGAGGTCACCCAGGTGACAAGGGACAGACCCATCATTTGAATATGCTGGGGCTAGAGTCTGGGCTCTTTATCACTATATTCACCTTAAAAAAAAATAGGTGAATGGTGCAGAAGGAGGAGGGAGATTATAAAACCTCCCCAGCTTCTCCTTAAGAGTCTTTGTAAGAAACCTGGTGACACCACAATGCAACTGATGAGGCAGATACTGTGGGGTTGTGTCTTCTTCCGCTTCCACAGGGACAGATGGTTTTGGTCACCTAAAGCACCAGGGTAACTTGGCCTGTTTGCTGAAAAGAAAAGGAGCTTTTATCATCTAAGTAGTGCTGTGGGTAGACTGTGTGATGATTCACTTGGATACATGCAGGATCCGATCTCCTTTGGACATGGTCCAAAATGGATACATGGTCATTGCCAGCTCTCTGCGATGCACTTGGTCACACATACCTGCCCCGAAACCTTATCCCTCATGCTTCTGGGCAGAACATGGAGCCTTCATAGATGACCAGGTGATGTATCACTTGGCAGGATGTGACTTGAATTCCATGTTAATTTCCCTTCTTAAAGTGTGGGTTCCTTCTTCCCATTGACCTTTACTCTTCTGGGTTGTAGACCGCCAGAGGGAGTCGGCTATGAGCCACATGTCTGACGTAGCCCGGCAATGGTTAACAGACACAAGTACAACTATTTTGGGAGCAGGGCCTCCTCTCTGTCCCTCTGTCTCCATCTTCAAATGTCCACCTGCATCCTCTTTTCCTTTTCCTATCCCTTACTCTCTCTTTAATCCCTTTATTTTGTTCTCTCTCCTTCTTTGGTGACAACCCTGGCCAAAGAAACTGCTGATTCCACCTGGAAGGTACATCCTACTTTAAAAAAAAAAAATGTTTTTATTTATTTATTTTGAGAGAGAGAGGGATAGAAAGTAAGCAGGGGAGGGGCAGAGAGAGAGGATCCCAAGCAGGCTCACACTGTCAGCACAGACCCGGCATGGGTTTGTGATCCCACAAACTGTGAGATAAAGACCTGAGCCGAAATCAAGAGTCAGATGCTCAACCGACTGAGCCCCCCAGGCACCCCAGGTACATCCTGCTTTTAAGACAAGGTGTTGGGGCGCCTGGGTGGCGCAGTCGGTTAAGCGTCCGACTTCAGCCAGGTCACGATCTCGCGGTCCATGAGTTCGAGCCCCGCGTCGGGCTCTGGGCTGATGGCTCAGAGCCTGGAGCCTGTTTCTGATTCTGTGTCTCCCTCTCTCTCTGACCCTCCCCCGTTCACGCTCTGTCTCTCTCTGTCCCAAAAAAATAAATAAACGTTGAAAAAAAAAAATTAAAAAAAAAAAAAAAAGACAAGGTGTTAACAGCTATAGAGAGGCAGTGCTGGTGGAGGCTACTTTGTCAAGAGATGGTTATTTTTGCAAAGATGCTTTGGGCCAGCTGATACTTTGATGATTGTTTGTTGATGTTTAAATCTATCCATCATCTTATTTGGAGTCATTTGAAACACTACATAGAGTAACTTAAAACGGCAAAACCTAAGATACAGGGGAAATTGTACTGTCGTAAAAATATTTATGGGGAAAATGAAACGATACTAGAGAAAGTTCAGTTGGAACGAGTGATTTAAAATTATCAGAGAAAATCAATAAGGAGATGTACAATAGTCAAATGATTATATTGTGATTTATGTGTGTTCCTTGTCTATATAGATATGTGTATACATATGTATCTATACACATACACACCTGGACTGAATTTCAGCATTATAAATATGCATGGGGTGAGAAGGTATGTTTTTTTTCAAATTTTTTAAAAGTTTTTTTATTTTTGAGAGAGAGAGAGAGAACAGGGGAGGGGCAGAGAGAGAGCAAGAAAGAGAATCCTAAGCAGGCTCCACACTGTCAGTATGGAACCTGATGCGGGTCTCAAACTCAGTAACCGCAAGACCATGAGCGGAGCCAAAACCAAGAGTCAGATGCTTAACCGACTGGGCCGCCCAGGTGCCCCACTTCTTGTTATTTTTTTAAGCACTAATTCCAAACCAGGAATCAGACACAATCTCAGTTGAGAAGAACAAGTTCCCCAAACTCTTGGGAAAGTTAAGCACGTCCATCTGGCCCACAGATGATCATTCTTGCAACACCGGTCCTGACATCTAGATATTCTTTTTCGTTTTGTTTGAGGGAAAAGTAATTTCACATAGACAATATATTTTCACTTAAAAAGTACATTTGAAATTGCATAATTTGTGCTCCAATGGAAACACCTCCTGTTTTTTTTTTTTTTTTAAAGCGTATTCTTAAGGAGATATAATAGAGGTACATTTGACCTGCTTGAAAACACATTACCCATTTCTTTGCTTACGATGCCCTTCAAGTACCAACACGAAGCCATTAAATCCCCGGGCTTTAGCCTGAAACTGTAAATTACACAAGGAAATGCAGGTGAGGAAGCATTAACCTATGCATGTTTTGTCAAAATAGGACTTTGAGATTGAACTGCAACTTTCCTGAATTTTAGCGAGTCCTATTTGCTCCCTTAAATCTCGCCCTCCTCAATTTTTTATCATGCTCTGAGAAACAGCTTCTCTGTAATATTCTCAGAGGAAGTGTCTGGTTTGAATGAATTCCTTCATCGTGACTTGAGAAGGAGGGCCCCAGACTTAAAATATTGTACCGCGATACAACATACTCCAAACTGGCCCAGAGAAAGTCATTTGAGAATTGCTCTAGCCAGGTTGAGTTGACAACAGAGAAGTCATGCTGGGGGAGGGACAGAAGGACTCCCTGCCTCTGGCTTGACGTTATAATCACGTGTACCTGGGATGCATCCTCCCCACCCTGGAGGGACCAGATTCACCCGGTCTGGAGCGGGGCCCCGGAAATGGGATGATGTAAGCCTCCAAAGTGACACTGATTGGCCGCTGAGTTTGAAACTGTTGCATTAAACTCTAGTCCATCCATGTTAAATGTCAAAACAAAAACATGGGCAGCAATGGAATTTACCCCACCTGGCAAATAGACGGGATAGACGTCACATTAAGACAATTGTATTAAAGAGAAGAAAACCCTATAAAAGAAAGGTAGAGAGTAGATCATAGGTGAAAAAAGGGGGATGGTTCCAAATTTTCTCTAATAATTATTGACATTTGCATCCTTTCTGATGAATAAATCTTTTCCTAAGCTAGTATTTAGAAATAAAACCTTTGAAATGCCTCCCTCCCCCAAACTATGTTCTTACTAGATTCTGGCTCAAGTGGTTTGCTTTCAACTGTTTCCATGAGGACTGGCCAATGAGGTACTTATATTCCCACTGTGGCTCGCATGTGGAGAGGAAGCAGAAGTGAGACCAAACGGATGGAGAGTGGGCAATGAGGAAAGAGGCTGGGAGGAGACCAAAGGAGGGAGGCGCTGAGCCAGGGTAACAGGGGAACCCCCTCTGCAGGTCCAGAATCACTCCTGCTGATACCCTGAAAGCCTCTTTCTCTGGAACAGGAAGTCTGATCTTGGCTTTTTTCCTGCCTTGAATACATGTATATTCTCACCTGTTGCTCGTCTTGTACTCCTCCCCTCATCTCCCACCTCTTGTTCCGTTACTGGACTCAACCTGAGCTCACGGTGTACAATGCATGAGGCCTCACCTCTTTCTGGCTGCCTCAGTCTTCTTGAAAGATCCCTTGCAATATTCTCCTGCTCAAAAGCCCTCATTGGCCTCGTCGCAGACTACAGAGGAGGAATCCATTCCCCCAGCCTGACTTCTGTGCCTGCTGTAACCTGGCCCTAAGTCTACTTTCCTGGTCATGTTCCAGGGCAAGTCCAGAGTATCTATTCTGTGCTTCTCCCACACACGCCAGTTGCTTCTTAGGTTCTTTGTTCCTCTTTGCCATTTGCCTTGCGCCTAGTTCCCCGCTTCCTTTCACAGTCTTCCTGGCCGAGACAAACCCAAGCTCCCTCTGAGTGCGTGCCGTTATATGGGTATACGTGTATGAATGCACAAATGTGTGTGTGTAGACATGGGTGTGTACATACACACAAGTGTGACTCAACTCCTGGCTGCCAGTGTCGGTAGTGTGCCATCGCCCAGGAGACTTCTCCGTACACCCCTTTCCTTTTGTAACTGACCCTGACCCCATCATTTTGTTTTATTGTTTTTTATTTATTTTATTTATTTTTTTTTTATTTTTTTATTTTTTAATTTTTTTTTTCTCAACGTTTTTATTTTATTTTTGGGACAGAGAGAGACAGAGCATGAACGGGGGAGGGGCAGAGAGAGAGGGAGACACAGAATCGGAAACAGGCTCCAGGCTCTGAGCTATCAGCCCAGAGCCCGACGCGGGGCTTGAACTCACTGACCGCGAGATCGTGACCTGGCTGAAGTCGGACGCTTAACCGACTGCGCCACCCAGGCGCCCCATGTTTTTTATTTATTTTAGAGAGAGAGAGATAGAGAGACAGAGAGGGAGAGAGAGAACGAGTGGGGGAGGGGCAGAGAGAGAGAGAGGGAGACACAGAATCCGAAGCAGGCTCCAGGCTCTGAGCTGTCAGCACAGAGCCCGATGCCGGGCTCAAACCCACGGACTGCGAGATCATGACCTGAGCCAAAGGCAGATGTGTAACCGACTGAGCCCCCCAGGGGCCCCATGAGCCCACCACTTCTTTACAAATCCTTCAGCCTTGGCTCAGCTTGGATGAGAATATCAGAAACTCTGAGAGAGAGGTCTTCCAACATGACCTCTGGTCGGTAATGCTGAAGACTGAGAGATGAACAAGTCTTTCAATCCAAAAATGATCTGAGAAAACTTGAATAGTAGGTGGGAATCACATGTGCAAGAGGAGGGAGGGGTGATGGGGGAAGAAATGGAGAGCTTTGCAATCAGACAACATAGGAACTCTTGACGCCATTAAGTTTCTACTGTATTGGCTGATTTTACGCGTCAACTGGACGGGGCCATAGGGCGCCCTGACATTTGGCCAAATATTATTCCGGGTGTGTCTGTAAAGGTCTTTCTGGTTGAGATTAAGTTTAAATGGTAGACTGAGTAAAGCCCCTCCCCATTTGGTGGTGGGTCTCATCCAATCAGTTGAAGACCAGAATTGAACAGAAAGCTTAAGTAGGAGGGAACCCCACCTTCCCGGAACATCAATCTTTTCTGGACCTCAGACTTGAGCTGAAACCCTGGCTCTTGTGTCTCATGTCTGCCGGCTTTCAGACTGGAAGTACACATCATCTGTCCTGGGTCTCCAGCTTGCCAACTTCAGGGCTTGGGGCTTCTCTGCCTCCATAATCATGCGAGTCAACCACTTACAAGTAAGTGGAAGATAGATACATCTTAGAGGTGCTAGTAACTAGTACTAGTATCTTAAGGTACCAGAATAATGACAAGAACAAAACTGCTTTTGTATATGCACTGAAATTCCAATTGGAATACCAGCTCTGTTTCTCCAGAGAACACTGGCTAATACACATACACATATGGTTTCAGTGCTGTCACGTTTCTAGTAACCGTAAGATTAGGCTGCAGATGACTATTGTGTCCTCTTCACTCAGTAATGATACCCAACTCTTCCCACCATGCCTGACCCTCTTAAAGATCCCCGGGAAAGACGACGGGCAGACTTTAGAAATTCTAGAGTGGCCTTAGAAGAACAGAATTTCTTTGCCCATATGTTTAATTTCTAAGTTGACGTCCACATTGGGAAAGTGGTAATCACAGCATGTGATGTAGATGTTTTTCAGCCTAAAAGCGGATGTTTATTCAATAGCTCTGGGACCAATTATTTGTGCGGCAGATTATAGGGGCCTGACGAGCTGTGAACACTATATTTCATTCATTCTTGGACTCATGTTATGATGTCTCTTCTTTCCAGTTGAGATTGTCCTTTTGAACTTAATTGCTGCATCTGGTTTCCTCAGACCAATTTGGAACAATTAGGTCGAACACTCAATTCTCACCATGACTGCCAAGCACTGATTAATAAAATATGTTTGGTCCTTGAGTGAAGCTTACAAAAATCCAACTATCTAAAGCTCTATATGGCAGTAACCCTGAGGCAATCTGATGCTTGTAATGAAAGATAGCCTTATGTTTCCTTTCAAAAAATTAGATTATGGAAGTTCTGATTTTATGCAACTTACATGCCATGGTATAAATTGTCTGTACTAAGTTCTTTGTCCTTATTTCTATTCAGCCACTGAGGTCTGACATTTTTCTGTCTCTTAATTAATTAAATGATTAATTAATTCCCATGGCCATTAATTAGCATGTATGCAACCATCATTTCATACCTGGATTTTGTCTTACCATGACCTCTGGCCTTTTTTCTAACTCTAACATCCTCTGCATAGCACTCGTTAATGTTCTCAACCATTTTGTTATGACATTTTCCTACTCAAACACTTCCCATGGTCCCTATTCTACAACTCTATCAACCTATGTCATCGCCTGCCAAATGCACCCAACTTCATATTTCCAGTGTATAGCTTCTCTCTACTCAGACCAGCCCAGAAGCTTAGGAGTCAGGAGAAGAATCGAGACAGGGACTCTAGGGGACAGAGGTATACATGAAAACAGCATGGACGGTGGAGAAGTTGAGTGTAGCTGGGATGTTGAAAGTTGAGTGTAGCTGGAATGTTGAAAGTTGAGTGTAGCTGGAATGTTGAAAGTTGAGTGTAGTTGGAATGTTGAAAGTTGAGTGTAGTTGGAACGTTGAATGCAAGTGGCGTGGAGGGGATCAGGTTTGGTAGTGACAACAGGTACGGCCAGTGAGGCAGGCAAGAATGAAACCAATACTGGCACGATGGAGTTTTCTGGGCTTCTTATGAATTCGGCATGGAAGAATTCCAACAGGTTCCCGTGTACTTTAGGAAGATGATTCTGCCAGTGTTGCGGACAATGTATTAGAGGCAGAAAGAGTAGTCTGGGGACCTGTGGGGAAAAAAGAAGTGTCCAGCTATGGCCGGCAGCATGGGCGAAGAGATGGAGAACCAGAGCCTTCCCAGGGACGGACACGCATCTTTCAGCTCTAGGCCCGAGCACGGAGCCTGACACTTAGTAGACACTTCATCACACGTATCTGCTGAGCTGAACGGAAACTTCCTATAGCCTCTCTGACTACTCCAGACTTTGTTCTCTCTGTCCTAACTTTCTAGTTTCACCACATGATGACAAAATACACAGTATTTTGCCCTTTGTTGTTTATTATCGATTCCCAGGTTGGAGGGTGGCATAGTCGGCAAACCAAGGGATCATGGGTTTGGACCAACTCAGTTTCCAATGTTGGAGCTCTACCCTTAAGAGCTTTGTAAACTTTGGTCAGGTTGTTTAACCCGATCCCAGTGTCTTCATTTTGAAATTGGGGATCATGATGCCTACCTCATCGTGTAGCTATAGTGAGGCAAAAAGCTGGGACAAGTACACGGCACAGACTTTGGTACATGGCGCTCCATGACATTTTTCTTTACCTCTTCTACGTCTTGCTCTCCCCAGTCAGGTGCCTCTTTTATTCCACAGACAATATTATGAATCTGTTATGTGCATAGCAATGTGTTTGGTCTGCAAACTGAAAAATAAATAGGATACCTTTCTTGCCCTTCAGGATCCCCTAGTAAATAGTATTCATTTTTCCAGCAAAGTGAGAGACTGCGGGGAAGGGAGACATTAATAATCTGGGGCCTGGGATGGGAGGTCTAGGGAAACCCTTCATGGGCCCCTTGAAGTGATAGGGACAATAGTACTTCTTTGTGTCCAGCACAGCATCTAGAAGAATGCTGAGCTCAAGCAAGGGGTCAACCAGTCAGCCCCAGTGGACAGAGTAACACAGTAATCCCAAGGGATTACCTCTTCCTGACCCTCTACCCACCATTCCTCTTTAGTTTTTACTTATTTTTAATTTTTTTTAATGTTTATTTATTTTTGGGAGAGAGAGAGAGAGAGAAAGAGTGTGTGTATGTGAGCAGAGGCAGGGGAGGGGCAGAGAGAGAGGGAGAGACACAGAACTCGAAGCGGGATCTAGGCTCTGTGCTGTCAGCACAGAGCCCGACGCAGGGATCGAACTCGTGAACTGTGAGATCATGACCTGAGCTGAAGTCGGACGCTCAACTGACTGAGCCACCCACGCACCCCAACCCACCATTCCTCTTAAAGTAGATGCTAATCCCTAACCCCCTCCTTACCAGTCCCGATGCTCCGTTTGGCCCCTGCCCCCATAACTTTCTCTGTTGCCCTGCCTTTGCCGGGGGGGGGGGGTGACTGATTTGGCAACAGGTTGTCTTCTTTCAGGCCTTCATTTTTGTCACATTAATAACTACGCTATTCTTCAATCTGCATCGTCGTGAGTGGCTTTGAGCACCGATGGGTTCTTGGTTGTAAGGATGCAAATAAAAAAGGCCAAGAGGCTCGCACTCTGGTGTGAAGTTCACGTTTCTATTCCACTTCCTTGATAATTAGCCAGGTTCCTTCAAATCATTTTATACTGACTTAATTAGGAGCCCCTGCCCGTGATGGAGAACATCTCTGCCTTGGAGAAGCAGCAACAGTGTCAGGGAGAAATTGTCCCTAATTTGCTCCACAGGCCAGTGGCGAGGAGAGTGTTTTCTGAGTCGCCCGACCTCCGGTCTAAATAACTTTCTACAGGTTGACCCCAGGGCCCATCTCTCTCTCTCTCTCTCTCTCTCTCTAGTCATTTTGTTCTAGGAAAGCGCTGCATCATCAACCCAGGAATGAGATGATTATTATAGATGCCACAGGCCAGGTTTGTGCGCACCTGCTTGCTATCGTACTAAGCACTTCGCGTGTAATTTCTGATCTCATCCCCAAGGTAACCGTGATTTTACAGGAGAGGAAACAGGCACAGGGAAGTTAAACCACTTGCTGTAGGTCACGTTGCTGGGAAATGGTGGGGCCGGGATTCAAGCCCAGCCACTCTGGGTCTCCAGCCCCCGGCTTTAGCAGTGCCACTGTCTTCTCTTTGCTCTATGCTGTGCGTGAATCTGTCCGTTAGACCACCATGTTTTGGGGAATGCTTTGAAATACTGAAGTTCTAAATTATTATTACGGGAAGTAGTTGGCTTTGCAGCTTGTTTGGAAAGGCAAATGAAAGTAAGAGTTTCTAGACAGGATAGGTTTTTCTCCTACCTTAAAATACCCTAAAGGGCCACATAATAGCAATTCTTGGAAGATTCCAATTCTAGTCAATGCCCCTGTATTACATATCTGTTCTGTAGTGAGGGAGAGACGTGGGGGAAATTCCTATCTGGTAAGCATGATGCTCAAATGTATGTAATAATAATTCAACATTAATATACAGATGCTTCCTCAAAGTTCAAATAGCTGCCCTACAAATACTTACATTCTCCTCTGGTTCCCTAGGACACTTCCATCCTTGGCCATTTCTCTCCTACATGTCTCCTTTCCTATCATCACAACCTACTTGTCCTAAATGCCGTTCCTGCAAGGCTTTACCGAGCTAGTTAATTTGCTAAGTGATTTTAGGCTAACGTGTTCCTGAATGTGAACACCTCTAAGTGTCCCTATCATTCATACCCTGTATCCCGAGTAATTTGTATTCTACTCTGGAAACATAGTCTTATTATCCTAAATGAATAATTCTATTGAGGCTGGTGGGCCTGCTATTTGGGAACATTTGGTCTCAATTTAAAGCTCCAAACTAGGTCAGTTTAAATATGGGACTCCCTTAGCATTTACAGACCTAGCAGCCCAGTTATTCTGTCCCTGGGGAGAAGAGTGTGTCCCCCAGCTGGGAGGCGCCCGTCTTGAGACACAAGCAGAATGTGGGCCTCGGGCAGGCATGTCATTAGGACAATTACCCTGCAGTACTGCAAACCCCTCGCTGCGCTCCTGGTGCCCGTGCCTGCGCCTTTCTTCTGTGGTCTGGGCCTGGCCCTCTCACTGGGTCACAAAAGGGGTCTCCTTCAACTGAGTCTCTGGCTGCGTCCGTCTGGGAGTCTGGGCCTCGTGAGGAGGGTGGGACTCAGAGAGAAGGCCATTTTCCTCCCAACCACGGGGGCCTGTTAGTCTGCCTCCCGGGATTCGTGGAGAGAGTCAGGCTGAATATAGGGGCGGTGCAGCGAGGGCTCCTATAAGGCGCAGGGCCTGCCTGAGGGTTGGGGGTCTGCACTTGGGTTCTTACCCTAACAGGAAAATGTCTTTTACCCTTGGGAAACTCCTTTAGCTTTTCTCTGTCCAAAAACGGACCTCCAAAATTTAGTTGTAGTTCCAAGATTCAGCGTTTCTCTGTGCTCCCTTCATGCTCTGTTTTCAGAGCGCTCTGTGCCGGCCGGTTGGAGCTCACTCCTGTTTCCACCGCTTTTTGTTTTACTTTATTTTATTTTACCTATTTTTTTTAATGTTTTTATTTTGTTTTAGAGAGAGAGAGAGAAAGAGAGAACGAGCAAGCAGGGTTGGGACAGAGAGAGAAGGAGACACAGAATCTGAAGCAGGCCCCAGGCTCTGAGCTGTCAGTGTGGAGCCCGACCTGGGGCTGGAACCCACGAACCGTGAGATCATGACCTGAGCCGAAGTCAGACACTCAACCGACTGAGCCCCCCAGGCGCCCCTCCACCGCTTTTTAGCCTTGTGCAGCCTTGGGTACGTTTCTCCACATTCCTAAGCCTTGGCTTCTTTATTGGATGAACCGCATAGCAATAGCACCTATTGCACAGAATTCCACAGGGTCGAATGAGTTAGTGTATGTGCCCCGCACGTGGCAGGAGCCCATATGGCAGGAGCTAAGAGCTATTATTCATATTGTTACCATCACAATAGGGTCCTGACTGGTTGGCCATAAATGCCCGCCTTGGGAGGCACTGCTGGGGATCTTCAGGAAAGAGGGTTCCCGACAGTCACTTCGATGGGCTGACGTCCCCCCTCCACGGTATCAGAGCCTGTTCTCTGACTTCCACGGCAAGTAATCAAAACTATTAAGTTTAAATAAATCCAAGAAGCCAATCTGCTTCAGGCAGAAGGTCCCAGCTAGAAAGATGGGCAGCCAACTCAGTCCCAGCATCAAAGCTGGATGGAAGAGTGCTGAAGATGAGTTGAGGGGGATGAAAACCGGTCACCTTGACGCATGATGTCCTGCCAGTGTCCTGCCAGTGTCCGTTATTCCCCTCACCTTCCACGGGGATTCTCTTTACTTTTTTTATGTTTATTTAGCTTTGAGACAGAACCAGAGCACGAGTGGGGGAGGGGCAGAGAGAGAGGGAGACAGAATCCTCAGCAGGCTCCAGAACGGAGCTGTCGGCGGCACCGAGCCCGATGTGGGGTTCAAACCCACGAACTGCGAGATCGTGACCTAAGCCGAAGTCAGATGCATAACTGACTGAGCCACCCAGGCGCCCTATTTATCTGCTTTTGAGAGGGAGGGAGAGCACAAGCAGAGGAGGGGCAGAGAGAGAGAGAGGGAGACACAGAATCCGAAGCAGGCTCCAGAACTGAGCTGTCAGCACAGAGCCCGACATGGGGCTCGAACCCACAACCATGAGATAGGACCTGAGTCGAAGTCAGACGCCTAACTGACTGAGCCACCCAGGTGCCACCTTTCCACAGGGATTCTTATCTTTTCTGCCTAGTTTCATCTAGGCTCTTAGTTAACTCAGCATTGGGTCAGTTACATCCAGTACGGAGGTGAAACCTCCATACGTAATCCGCCCTCTGCTGTGGGAGCCCAGCTCGGCTGCTAAACTCTAGTGGCCATGTTGCAGCCTCCTTGCTCTGTACAACTGGAAAAATGAGCAATGACTCGGTGACCTGGAAGAAAGCAGGTGTGCTGAATTGACAGTGAAGAGATGTGGCACTAGAAAAAGTCCAAATGCTTCTGTATAAAGTGTTTTGTAAACTAGAATATTCTATAGAAATAAGGTATTACAGTAGGTAATTCTGCCATGTAAGTGTTCTTTGAATCATTTGGGCATCCCAAAACAATGATCATTTTTTAACCGCTGGAAGAAGAGAAGGAATCACTGTATCACTGAAGGCGGGGGTTTACTGAATGGCAAACCAGTTTGGCCACTCTGTTGTTCCATGCGGCCAAATTGTCGTGTGCTAATTCTCTTAGCCATGTTATTGCCGGGGGCGCAGCCCTACACCTAACCTTGCAAACTGGAGGGGGTTAGGTTAGTCCTTATTCTTGCCTTCCTCTTAATATTACCAGGGATGGAACCCTACTGGAATAAACAAACCTGGAAAATACTTTCCATATGATTGTTAATACCTACACATATAAAATTCCAGGTACGTATCTGTGTAAGGGAAAAAAAAGGTAAGTTTATATATCTTTAAAAAAATCAAATTAAAGGGGTGCCAGGGTGGCTCAGTCGGTTGAGCATATGACTCTTGATTTTAACGCAGGTCATGATCTCATGGTTCGTGAGTTCAAGCCCCATGTCGGGCTCTGCGCTGGTGGTGGGGAGGCTTGTTGAGATTTTCTCTCTCTCTCTCTCTCTCAATCCCTCTCTGCCCTGTCCCCCTCCCCCAAAATAGATAGATAAACTTAAAAAAAACATCAAATTAGCAAACTCAAGATACCAGCATGTTTTCGTCAAGGCAGCCATTTTTATAAAAGGAGATCTCTAAATTTTCGGTTTGGGTGAATCAAAAATACTCCACACAAAACCTTAATTTGTTAAATTAAGACTTCTACATAGTTCTTAAAGCTGAGGTCCTCGTTGGACTGGGGTGGATGGGCTAAACTGATTAAATGAGCTCTCCTGATCCCATCAGCAGGACATTTTACAGCCGCCTGGACCCTACAGGGATGCTTCTCCTTCTCTGGATGCTTTCTGGGGGGGGGGGTGGGGACTGTTAGAACTGCACTTTAGAGGAGCCTGGTTACTGTTTCCATGAGTAAGATCAAATGGTGTTTACCCTCCGTCGATCAATACCGTCTTGTTTGAACGGATTGAGTCACTTAGAGACACATAAGGTAATGAAAACGATTGCGCAATGGTACCCAGCGTCCTACCCCGCTCGCCGAGGGATGACAGTATTTTAAGAGCCAGTTCCCGAAACCGACGTGTCACATTGACTGGCCGTGTGGCGAAATGAACACCCGCTTGGGACCGGATGCCCTGTGGGTTGCTCTGCCAAGGGCCCTGGGCTTTTAGCTGAGCGTTTCCTTGAGCAACCTTCTCTAAAACAAAAGGATACTCTGCTCTGTTGCCGTTGCTGCTGTCTGTGTAGAATAAAAGAAAGTCAGCGGGTTTGTTTTTTGTTTTTTGTTTTTGTCTTTTTGTCCGAATAGATAGAATATGGTTACCATTGGTGGCTGATCAGAACTTTATCGTTTGTGTACAGTTTTCGATCGAAAGCGTATCAGTACAGTCTAAACAAAGAGCAGCTGAGTGGGGCGAGTTTCAGGAAATTTTGCTGGAGGTTGTTACAAACAGAGACATGGGAAGAGGACCGCGTTTTGCTGAATTCCTACCGCGTGCCCCGGATGGTGCCTGAACCGTTTGGCTATGTCATCTTGTCAAACCCTCGCTAAATTCTGTGGGGTGGGTCCTACTCTCCTTGCACACTTGAGGAATCTGAGCCCAGGGAAGTTAAGTAGTGGGCCCGAGGCCACACAGCGAGGGGAGCTCGGGAACAGGCCTTCCGAGCAAGCTCTGTCAGAGGAAGAGCCTGGTGTTCCTTCTGTAATGAATTTGGAAAGTCTCGAAGAGAGGCATGGTCTTGTTTGTTGGGAGATTGCTAGGCTCTCAGGTCCCTCGGATGGTTTCAGCCGGTTCCGGGTTTAGGGGCTGCAAAAATGTTTGTTCTTTCTCAATCTGTGTTCTCAAGAATACCATTTCTGAGACATGTCAGTAGATGTTTCCGAGTGATGTTCTGTTACAGATGAAGCTCAGGAAGCAAAATACCACCCACCCCTAGATGCTCACCAGAAACGGATATGTTGACATGCGCAGTAAATGCCTAGCCCCCCGGCAAGTACAATTACAATGGTTTACTAACTGGGTGATGTCGAGCCTGGTAGGTAACTAATCTGTGCTCAATTTTCTCATTAGTAAAATGTTATAATAGTGTCTTACCTTCCATGGCTGTTTTGACAATAATGTAGATAAACAGGAGTGGACTGGGTGATACGGTGCTTAAGAAACGTCTGCAATTATTATTACTGCAAACATTCATGTGATAACATTCACCTGCTTTAACCTAACTACCTTTCCTCAACTTGACATTGGGGTTACTTCTGGGGGAGGGCACATTTATTAACATCCACTGAATACAGCGTAGGACATGTTGTATTTGAGACAACACAAAGTCAACTTGGGATTAGCCCACTGAAAAATAGTAACTAAATATTCAGTAATAATAACAATAAACAACAACAACAACTATTCAGTGTTTCCCTATCCATCGTGTCAGTTCATATTTGCCGACTGTTTTTCTTTCTTTTCCTTTCTTTTTGACAATTCTCTTCCCCCTTCCCTTACACCTGATAAATAGTGAGTTGGAATAGTAAAACGTGAGAATGGTCTCAAATGGGCAGTATTAACATGATTCTGGAAAAGATGGCCCTGAAAAGTCATCTAGTCACTCATGTCTATTAGCCCGTCTTTGGCAGGGGAAGGCCTCAGCTCCCCAACAAGTAAGCCCTCTCGTTATCTCCAGATCTACGTTCCTACTGTTTATACCTCAGCACATATTACCGAGGATGCTTCAGACCAGACCAACACATCTTTGGAGCTTCGAAATCATAACGAAAGCTGAGTCCGTCAATGTGTGTTTTGCGAAACACTAATCGGGCACCATGCACAAAAATGTTCTGTTCCTCGCCTCCCGGGAGATACCCAATGCACGTCTGACAAGTCCTACTGCAAATACACCTGTTTAACTTGGAGCCCCATTTCTCCTTCACATTTATTTTAACCATCATGGCACAAGAGTAATTCCATCAGAGTTTAAGAGATTTCTGGTAGGAATGGATATTCCTGGTAAGTGCTCTGACTGCCATCTTTCTTTAGAGAAAGTCGCATCATATTTTGGTTGTGAATCATCTTTTTGGGGTGAACGGAATGATCATGTGAAAATATATCTGCTGCGGCACTTGCCCAAACCATCCCCAAAGGAAAAGCTCTAATAATCGTCTATCCCCAAGGCTGAGGTTTAACACACTCAAAGCCAACTGTTTTTGTTTTGTTTTTTGTTTTTTTCTGTTTTGCTAGAATGAAAAGCAAATAGCTTAGGCTGTTCCTTTGGTGAGAGGTAGGATCCTGGCAAAAGACACAGCGAGAATTGACCAAGGTGATTTTGTGTGGGTTTCTTTTCTGTGGGGTTTTGCATTTTAGATTTTGGTTTTCGGTGGTTGTGAAGGATAAGAGAGAGGGAAGGAGAGACTTGAACACACAAAATCTCAAGTATAGTAGGGATTGTGATCTACACAGAGAACTCAGAATCTGCTGGTGATGTTAATGCTATTTCTCCTGTAATTACATTTTTTTAAATGTTTCTGGGGGTCCTAGGATCAGGACAGCCAACCACAGTTCTCCCAGCTGTCTGGCTACTGCTAAATATACTTCTCCGACACATCAGCCCTGCACTTGAACCTAAAGCGGTAAATCTACTTCGAAGCTTCAGAATTTGATTAAACCAAGTAGTGGAAGATGGCTGCCATTTCATTCTGAGATCATATGATGGTCCCAATCTGTTCTTTGGTTTTCGGGTTGCTCCGTTCATATGAAAACAGCCAGAAAGCACCCTGAATTAGGCTCTAGGGTCGAAGAGGGCAGAAGCTGTTCTCACTGCATTCCCATGGAGCCACCCTGCACAGTTTCCCAGAGCCGAAGAAGAAAAAGCAAAACACATGCACCGTACCTGAGCGATTTCAGAGATCCCCACCCGGAAAAGGTTTCCTTGATTATGGCGAGTTCAACGTGTCACTCTGGTTATGCCCTAATCATCATATCAAACTCCAAAGGTTCAGTGGCTTTAGGTTTGGTTTACAATTGCTGGGAGTTAAACTTTAACCCGCCCTGTCCCTTGCATCCATGCAGCCCTTTGACCGGATAATTGGGTCACCGCAGCCCAGCAGAGTCGACAACACGACCGTGAGCATTTGTTCACAGCATCAAGATACGTTTTGCACGAAACACCAGTGGCGTGAATATGATTTTGAGGCCGTTTTCGTGAGTTGCGTATTGAAAAGAGTGGAAATCTCTGCAGTGTGCATAATGGGGCTTTTATTTACGTTAGCTCCCTTGTTTTCTGTTGCATCAAAATGACATTAAGTCTAAGGTATATTTGGGAGAAACTTTTTTTTTTTTTTTTTTTTTTTTTTTTACACTTTTTATACCACTGTGGTACACGGAGTAAAGTGTGGCATTTCGGGTCAAGCATGTAGATACGTGTCGGCTTACAAGGAGAAACTACACAAAGCGTTTGTATAACCAAGCAAGTAGGGTCCGATGGGTTGGGGAAACACGCTTCTTTTTACAATAGCTGCTCATCTCCACCTTAAGAGGGCACGGTTACTGCGGACGCACAGCGATGAGCCATGTACTGTGTCCTCTGAGATCTGAAGCTGTTATTCATGGCTTGAAATCTCAGTGGTAACTGCATTTCTTTTCTGGAGAAATTTTTTTTATTAAAAAAAGTTGTTTAGGGGCGCCTGGGTGGCGCAGTCGGTTAAGCGTCCGACTTCAGCCAGGTCACGATCTCGCGGTCCGTGAGTTCGAGCCCCGCGTCAGGCTCTGGGCTGATGGCTCAGAGCCTGGAGCCTGTTTCCGATTCTGTGTCTCCCTCTCTCTCTGCCCCTCCCCCGTTCATGCTCTGTCTCTCTCTGTCCCAAAAATAAATAAACGTTGAAAAAAAAAAAGTTGTTTAATGTTTCTTTCTCTTTGAGAGAAGGTCAAAGCATGAGCGGGGAGGGGCAGAGAGAGAGAGAGAGGGAGACACAGAATCCGAAGCAGGCGCCAGGCTCCCAGCTGCCAGTGTGGAGGCGGATGCGGGGCTCGAAGCGATGAACCGTGGCGTCGTGACCTGAGCCGAAGTCAGATGCTTAATCAACTGAGCCACCCGGGTGCCCCAAGCATCTAACTCTTGATTTTGGCTCAGGTCATGATCTCACGGTGCAGGAGTTCGAGCCCCATATCAGACTCTGCGCTGACAGAGCAGAGCCTGCTTGGGATTCTCTCTCTCTCCCTCTCTCCCTCTCTCTGCTCCTCCCCCTCTTTTTCTCTCTCTCAAAATAAATAAATTAAAAAAAAATTAAAAGCAAAAACACCACAAAACCAAAGCCCTCCGAATTTTGAGTAAAATTTGGCTTCTAAGCCACAGACCTCCAAACCAGATTTAGAGGCTACCCTCGCTTGGCTCCAGTTCAAGTAAGAGAAGTCTAATTTTCCGGGGTGACAACACAAGTTTTGCCCTGGAGTTGTGCCCTGGGACTGGGCTCTGGGGGAAGCACTCATGCTCCAGGAAGCCACACAGCTGCACGAGGGACACATCCCCGGACAACCCTAGGGGTGCACCCCCTCCGAGCTGTGTCCCTGGAGTTTCCCGGGGAAAGCTCAGTCCGGGTTTGCACGGTTCCCGAGCGAGTGGGGGATCCTTACCATGCGTTTGCGGAGAACTGTGGGGGAGATGTCAGTCCAGGGACAGTTTCCTTCGCTGTTTTGTGTGGCAGGTGCCTGAGGTAGGTGCAAAATGGAGACGTGGAGGGAAGAGCCCTGGGGTTTCAGGTATCTCGTGGAAACAGAAAAACACAGCAGGTAAAAGATGGCATTGATGAACTAGTTATAAAAAAAATTGGCTTCTCATGTGAGGGGTCCTGGCATTCAACAGGACAGGGCTGTGCTCATGGGAGACCAAAGGGTTTGAAAAATCAGTTAAAATAGCCCTGAAATCTGATAATTAGATTGGCCAATTGACATATTAGCCAGAAGACCAAAGGCAGTAATGAATTGGGTGGCATTAGGATGTTGCTGGAAAGTTTTTCCTTTTTTATTTCCTAAATCCTATCTCCTTGCTGTGATAGGGATATAGCGGTCTGTAGCAAAGAGGGAAATCATAGACAATCTCTTTCTGGAGGGTACTTAAGGGGGCAGTCTGTGGCCCTGGGACCAAGGGAAGCCACACTTGTGACCCTGATCCCATCAGCCCAACCAAGGGAAATAACTGTACCCGGAATGGCGGGGGTTAGCCCTTCTGGGCCCTCGTTCTCTTAGGAGGGACAAAGCCATAAGCAAATAAACCGTTACACGGTGTGAACAAAAAGCAAATCGGTTTCAGTAGTGGCTGGTGAATAGTTGGTCATCTGTCTCTTCTACAGTCACCCAGGACCTACTAAGCATCGTGTTACATGGGTGGTTATTTAAAATGCAGGTTGATGCTTCGGATTCTGTGTCTCCCTCTCTCTGCCCCTCCCCTGTTCATGCTCTGTCTCTCTCCGTCTCAAAAATAAATAAACATTAAAAAAAAAATAAAAAAAAAATAAAAAAAAATAAAATGCAGGTTGAGTCTCTTAGCAGGCTGTCAAATCATTAACCTGGGCCGTGGCCAACATTAAAGCAGAAGAGAAACTGTCAGGTGAATTGTACGCAGAAGGGGTACGTTCATGAAACGTTGGTTTCAGGTGCGTGTGTTTGTGGGCATGTGTGTATTGCTTATGATGAAAAATTTACACTAAGGCACAATATTCAAAGCTTCAAAATAATATGTTAGTTTTCAGGGGTTCAGTGGTTGACCAACCAGATGTAGAGTATACTCATTAAAATTTTTTTTTAACGTTTTATTTATTTTTGAGACAGGAAGAGACAGAGCATGAACAGGGGAGGGTCAGAGAGAGGAGACACAGAATCTGAAACAGGCTCCAGGCTCTGAGCCGTCAGCACAGAGCCCGACGCGGGGCTCAAACTCACAGACTGAGAGATCATGACCTGAGCCGAAGTCGGCCGCTCAACCGACTGAGCCACCCAGGCGCCCCTAGAGTATACTCATTAAGCAAATACTCCCCACAACACTCCACTAAAGGATAGTTGGAATAAGTATTACAAAGGAGGAGTACAGGATGCTAAACGCAGCATTAGACACAGGTGGAACTGGGGAGGGGGGACTGAGGAAAGTCTTCCAGAATGTCTGAGACCAGAAGGGGGAGGGCACGAAGGTGGGCATTAGGGCAGGTGGAAGCAACACAGTGGATGCCATGAGTTTGAATGACTTTGGCACAAATAACTGATAGAGGCCAGGTGTGAGGGGGAGAAAGAGGCTGGAGCCCAGTAAGTGGCACCGGGGACCTTCAGTGCTACCCCGGGCAAGGGGGAGTCCCTAGAAGGGTTTTAAGAAAGTGAACCATGTGATCGATTTGTGTATTTGGGGTGTAGAGTTGAGAGCAAATTGTTGGGGAATAACAGTGCCTGCCTCTCTCCTTTTTTTAAGTCAAAATATGTTTGTCTTAGAATTATTTACACATATATATATTTGTATAAATTATATACATTATAAATATAAATACTCATATATACAAATAAGAGAGATTTGGATTCGAGGCAGGAGAAGCATCTGACAGACCATTTGGAGAGAAGGTGGCAGGTGATGGGGGTTGATCAGGGTGCTGGCAACAGAGCAAGAATGGAGAGACGAAGGAAGAGACGTGCATAGCTGTCTGCGATCGGTCCATAGTAGGTGCTCATTAAACGGTAGTTGTCATTTGCATGTGAATTTCTTGGCTTGTGGATTCTAACTGATCTTGCCTGTAATATCCAACTGTCTTCGCCACCCAGCAGAGCTGGCATATTTAGGTAAAAATCATTGATTGTTTATTGATGGCGTAGGTAAAACATAAAATTGTCAAAAACTTCAAAGCCAAAGATTACCAAGACCTAGAATTTTCCCTTCTGGCCACAACCCCTCCCTCTCCTACCTCAGTGAAAGATTTCTTTACTGTCGTCAACTTCCTAGGAACTCCAAGTACATTTTGGAAGGGGGTATTTAATGAACTGGAATGGAGTGTTCTAGAAAATGAAAGGGCCATGCCAGACACACTACACAGGGCAAGCGTCTTATTCTCTTTCCTGGTCCGATGTGTGGGAAGAGCTCTGAGCAAGGAGCTGGTGCTTGGGGAAACCAGTGCTAACGTCGTCCCTCGGGAGCTCTGTCACCTTGAGCAAGCTTCTGCCCCTTGTGTGGGTCTCCGTGTCCTCACCTTTGATGAGGACAGCATCTCCCTCAGGATTATGGAGAGGGTCAGATGAGTTGGCATGCGTGAAACTGATTTGAAAATAACAGGGTGCCGTCAGAGCAGAGTGGAATCGTTACAGAGCAAGTTAAACCTGCATCCTCAAGGCTGTGTCAGGGGAACGTCTTCATCTGTGAAATAAGGACTTCTAGAATGTAAGCCTGCTCCTTCAGAGATGCGCGGCACTTTGAGCCTAAAAGCTCGGTGCTTATTGTTACCGCCTGCGAGACGGGAAGAGGGCGGCACTGAATTCACAAGGTTAGAATCCGTCTGTTCTCTAGCGTCCCATCTCAGGATTTTAGACCTTGTGAAACGTATTGGTTTTGTAACTACAGCCATCTAGTGTTGATTGATTAAAACATGCACATGCTCGCGGACATACACACACATGAATGCAGGTGCACACACACACACACACACACACACACTCCTTTGTTTTGGGCTCTAGGAAATTGCATTTTGTTCTCCTGACACCTTTGAACGGTATTTTCACTGTGCCCTAGTTGTAGGGTGAAATGACTCGAGAAAGTATCTGAAGTCTAGGTTCCCTCTAAAAATCATGGAAGCGAGTGGGATACTCCATACTCTGTCTTTTCCACGTGAGTGGAGGGGCGCCTGGGCAGCCCAGTCGGGTAAGCGATGGCTCTCGATTTCAGTTCAGGTCATGATCTCATGGTTCGTGGGTTTGAGCCCTGTGTTGGGCTCTGTGCTGACAGTGCAGAGACTGCTTGGGTTTTTCTCTCTCCATATCTCTCTCTCTCTCTCTCTGCCCCTCCCCCCCAAGTAAATAAATAAACATTAAAAAAATGCATAAACATGAGTATCCTCCTCATGTCAGTCCCTGTTTCTTCTCATAGTCAGTCTTAGGTTTCATGAATGATCTTGAAATTAGAGTTTCCAAATGTCTCATTGTGTTTTTTTTTTTAAAGCAATGTTGAGTTCATCCCCAAAGCAAAAGCAAATATTAATTTTTGTAAAAGAACAATTTTAGAAAAAATTCGATCACCAATCTGGTGATTTTCTTTATTAATATCAGAAAACACCAATCATTGGTGATTGGCTCACACACGAGTGAGCAGGGGAGAGGCAGAGAGAGAGGGAGACACGGAATCTGAAGCAGGTTCCAGGCTCTGAGCTGTCAGCACAGAGCCCAACGCGGGGCTCGAACCCACGAGCTGTGAGATCATGACCTGAGCCGAAGTCGAATGCTCAACTGACTGAGCCACCCAGGCGCTCCATAGAAGTTCTGTTTTGTTTCTGTTTTGTTACTTTTCTTCGTCTTAAGTTCCGTCTTTTATTTCATAAACATGATGAGCATATTTCTTTTATAGCCCGTATGTGATCATTACAGTCTAGGAAGCGATTAGCAGTCGAATTCTTCTCTTTGTTGTTTCTGTGGACCCTCTCTAAAGATGCCACGTGCCCACATAGTTTGCCACTTTAGGTCGTGGGGTTATGTGCAATAGAAGCTTTTTATATGTGGGAATCCTGGATCTGAGTTTGCCAGCTGGGTGGTGAGGGAGCGTCACTCCAGAGAGGCTCTACGTGGGCTTTCTCTGGGACACATTTCTGTCTTGACTTTCTTACCTCGGGATTTCTGAGACTGCAGGGTATAGATGAGACATGTGGACGTGTGTGTGTGTTTCTGTGTAAGTATATATATTTTATAAAGAGATGTAGATACACCTTATAGCTATCTTAAGATGGGCGTAAGGAAAGGGCAGTGGTTAAAAACAGGAGAAATTTGATCTCATTCAGAGGGAAGATTGAGACAGACAAATTCCATTTTCATTTCCCTTCGCCAGGGGGCAAACATTTTCCAGTTTACATTTCATTTTGGGTGGTGCAGCTCATTTAAGAGTCCTGGCTCCCTTACTTTTTTTTTTTAACGCTCCTTAAACTTACATTCCTTCCTGTAAGTTCAGCTAGGCATTTACGTGAACATTCTATTTTCTATCCGCATCTCCACATCTTTTAGTGGAAATTATATTAATTTGAATATATTAATTAATTTGAATTAAGTTTTGATTCTTATAATAGGAAGCCCCAAATAGCAGTGATATAAACAGGATAAATGTTTATTTCTTTTTTAAAATGTTTGCTTATTTTTGAGACGGAGAGACAGAGTGCAGGTAGGGGAGGAGCAGAGAGAGAGAGAGGGAGACACAGAATCTGAAGCAGGTTCCAGCCTCTGAGCTGTCAGCACAGAGCTGACACGGGGCTCGAACTCCTGAGCTGTGAGATCATGACCTGAGCCAAAGTCAGACACTTAACCGACTGAGCCACCTAGGTGCCCCTATATACATATATTTTTTAAAAAATGTTTATTTTGAGAGAGAGAGAGAGAATGGGGGAGAGGCAGAGAGAGAGGGAGACAGAGAATCTCAAGCAGGCTCTACACCATCAGCACAGAGCCCAGTGCTGGACTCGAACTCATGAGATCGTGACCTGGGCCAAAATCAGGAGTCAGAAGCTTAACAGACTGAGCCACCCAGGTGCCCCATTATATAAAATAAGTCAAAGGAGGCAATGAGGGGTAGCAGGGGGCCTATGGGATTTTATCAGGGACTCCTTCCTGTCCTCAGCTGCAATGTGACCCTCATTTTCATACACTGGGGTCCTGCTTGAGCTCATCAGGACAGATGAAATCCAGAGGGTAGGGTCAAGAGAGGGGTTAGAGGTCGTGTCCCTCTCTTAAGGGAGACTCTCCTCAAAGTCCCACTCGACAATTCTGGCCACGTCCCACTGGTCCAAATTTGGTCTTCTGGTCTCCCAGATTGTATGTAGGGGGACTCTTCTTCCGAGGCTGCCCCAAGTAAGACAAGGTTCTTTTACGACGAGGACAGAGTCGAGGTGGACAACCAGTCTTTTCCATAATGAGAAGTTTCTCAAGATGTCTAGCCTGCAGGATTGTGGCTCTAGGAACGATTTTCATTGAATACTTATATCACACTTGATACTGGGGTCATTGGAGCTGGTGGGCGTGGTCTCCGCTCTCGTGGGACTTTAATCCCAAGGGATATATTGTCATACACATAATAACTTCATCTCTAGGGAGACGTTTCATGTCTCTGAGTCTCCGTTTTCTTCTCTGCATCCGCCTAAGGACTGTTGTGATGGTTAATTTCGTATGTCAACTTGGCTAGGCTATGGTCCCCAGGTATTTGGTCAAACGTTATTCTAGATGTCACTGTGAGGATATTTTTAGGTGAGAGGAGCATTTGAATCAGTAGACTTTGAGGAAAGCAGATCACTCTCCATAATGCAGCCTGCTTGTGGGCTCCCACTGGGGCTCCTCCCTTGGGCTCCTCCCTGGGGCTCCTGCCTGCTGGTTTCCCCTGCAGACTATGGACTTGCCATGGCTCCAAGATCACATGAGCCAATTCCTTAAAATCTCTCTCTCTGTGTATATGTATATTTGGGCACACACACATACATGTATACACGTATATTATAAATTTTTTTTTTCAACGTTTATTTATTTTTGGGACAGAGAGAGACAGAGCATGAACGGGGGAGGGGCAGAGAGAGAGGGAGACACAGAATCGGAAACAGGCTCCAGGCTCTGAGCCATCAGCCCAGAGCCCGACGCGGGGCTCGAACTCACGGACCGCGAGATCGTGACCTGGCTGAAGTCGGACGCTTAACCGACTGCGCCACCCAGGCGCCCCTACACGTATATTATATACATGTAATTCTAATTATGTTTATACACACACACACACACACACACACACACACACAATCTTATTGGCTCTGAAACAGAACCATGACTGATACAGTTTTATAGATCATGGAATACACAAGGTGAGAGGAGGTCTAGATCCTGTTGTACAGGGGTAGAGAAGGTGAAGTGTTAAAGCTATGCGCACTGTTCTCTGAAGCCTCACCAAGTACGAGCAGGCACTGAAAAAGTAGGGAACTGGGCCAGGCACCTTATTACTAGAGAGTGAGGAAACCCAGCATCCAGGGGACAAGCTAGGTAAGCACCACCAGCCCGTCCTCACACAACGCCCCCACTCGTGTGCATGCACACCCACACGCTCACATGTCCACACTCATGCACATACACACACACACCAGAGGCAGGCTAATATAAAACTTACCTTAGAAATTTGATGATAATAAAACAGAGACGATAAAGTTAAAAATTAAACAACTGAGGTCCAAAAGCATCTGAAAAGCGACAACTCCGTGCTGTAGCAGCCACATTTTGAATATAGAATTTCCAAGAATTATTACCCTCAGACGTACTTGATAGAAATTAGCACTCACCAGAGAAAATAGGTTACCATGAAAAAAAGAAATGATGGGCAGCTAGAAATATTTCAGTACTGCTTGCATTCTGATAATAAGAATGTATTTAGGCATCACTTATAATAGTAATTAGTTTTAAAGCAAAATCTACATACTGCTATGGGTAAAGTGTTCGCTAAATAGATTGCTGAAGAAATACTAAAAGTGAACTTGTTGTGTTGGAATGGAATTGGGTCAAGAAAAGAGAAGGACAGGAGTGCTTACTTTATGTATTTATTTTTGAGAGAGAGAAAGAGAGTGGGGGGAGGGAAGAGAGAGAGAGAGAGAGAGAGAGAGGGTGAGAGAGAGAGAATATGAGTAGGGGAGGGGCAGAGGGAGAGGGAGAGAGGGAATCCTAAGGAGGCACCACGCTCTGTACAGAGCCTGAGGAAGGCTCCATCCCACCACTCTGGGATCATGATCTGGGCCCAAATCAAGAGTCAGACACTTGACCGACTGAACCACCCAGTCGTGCTTACTTTAAATTTTGTTCCGGTCCCAGGAATGGCGGTCTCTCTACTGAGCCTGGAAGAAGGGTATTCCCCTTTACTACCTGGGTGGTCATCATACCATTAAAGTGGTAACTTCCCTTCCAGCAGCAGAACTCTGTGATTCTTCCATAATCTGAGTTCCTGAAGGCCAAGTGTGCAGGTGGGGCTGAAGCCATGGCACGTGGGGAGCTCAGAGTCAGAAGCCCCCATCCACAGGAAGATGAGAGGCCATGAAATCTGGAGAGTCTGTAATCTGAACCTCTCTTTTTACAACTGAGGAAATTGAGAAAGAGGTGACTGGGGAGGCTGGTGGAAGGAAAAACGACTCCCACACTTGAATTCCTATTTTGGAACCTAGTGGGTTCTGGGTTTCAGCTGGGGGGTCTGGGTGGGACTCATGGGAATGACATGGCGGACTGTTGATGTCTGGTAGGGTGGTCTAGTTCCTGAGCCAGATGTCCTGCCTCCATAAAATCTAGCTCTCTCACTCGCTAGCTGTGAAATCTTGGTGAAATTACGTAAGTTCTTGATGCTTAATTTCCTTCTCTCTGAAATGGGGCATTTTGAGAAAAATTATATAAACATTTAACCGTTGTCAGGCATGCTCTCAAGTACTCAGTGGATGTTAGCTTTAGATCATTGAAGTAAAACGTGAGCTCCAGTGGTTTAATTCACCATCCAGAAAGGTTTACTAGTGAAGCGGGAAGGGAAGGGTTCCTTTATACTGTTGTTTGACAGAAATATAAAAGGGACACTGTCAGGGCTCATGGTGTATACAGTTTGTGTCAAAACACAGAGTGTGCCTGGTGTTCAGGAAGGTGCTATTATGCCTGAGCCCTGGCGTGAGAGAAGGCGCCTTGTGGTATAAAATGCAGAACAGGTTGTGTTTGCTTTGGCCAGCGAGAATATTTTGGGATTTTGTTGCTGGAAAAATTTTGGCCTGTCCACACAAATTACTTCTAACCCATTAACTTCACACATCGGAGCACCACTGAAAATAGAACGACCAAATTTTACAACCTCCCCCAATACTGTTCACTCAGTTGGAAAACGAGCTCCATGTTAATGGAAGTTTCTTTGGATTTGTTTGCAGCAAAACAGACATTCAACCAAAACACCAGTTAAAGGCACATTTAATTTGGCAAGACCTACTTTGCTGAGTTCCTTTGAGTTCAAACATCTGACTGCTAACTGTGCCTGAGAGTTGTTTTAAGTTTTTCTTCCTTTCCTTTCCTTTCCTTTCCTTTCCTTTCCTTTCCTTTCCTTTCCTTTCCTTCCTTCCTTCTTTCCCACCCTACTTCCCTCCTTTCTTTCTCTTTCTTTTATTTCTCATCCTTTCCTTTCTTTTCTTTCTCCTTCCTTTCTCCTTCCTTCCTTCCTTCTTTTTTTCTTTCTTTCTTAATTTTTAGAAGGAAAGTAGATTGACATTTTTTCCATCCTGTGAACTTTTCGCATTCTCCTATAACTGGCTAGTACAGGCCTTTATTAAGATTTTTTTTTTAATATATGAAATTCATTGTCAAATTAGTTTCCATACAACACCCAGTGCTCATCCCAAAAAATGCCCTCTTCAATGCCCATCGCCTACCCTCCCCTCCCTCCCACCCCCTGTCAACCCTCAGTTTGTTCTCAGTTTTTAACAGTCTCTTATGCTTTGGCTCTCTCTCCCACTCTAACCTCTTTTGTTTTTTCCTTCCCCTCCCCAGGGGTTTCTGTTAAGTTTCTCAGGATCCACATAAGAGTGAAAACATATGGCATCTGTCTTTCTCTGTATGGCTTATTTCACTTAGCATCACACTCTCCAGTTCCATCCACATTGTTACAAAGGGCCATATTTCATTCTTTCTCATTGCCATGTAGTATTCCATTGTGCATATAAACCACAATTTCTTTATCCATTCATCAGTTGATGGGCATTTAGGCTTTTTCCACAATTTGGCTATTGTTGAGAGTGCTGCTATAAACATTGGGGTACAAGTGCCCCTATGTATCAGCACTCCTGTATCCCTTGGGTAAATTCCTAGCAGTGCTATTGCTGGGTCATAGGGTAGGTCTTTTTTTAATTTTTTTGAGGAACCTCCACACTGTTTTCCAGAGTAGCTGCACCAATTTGCATTCCCACCAACAGTGCAAGAGGGTTCCTGTTTCTCCACATCCTCGCCAGCATCTGTAGACTTCTGATTTGTTCATTTTAGCCACTCTGACTGGTGTGAGGTGATAACTCAGTGTGGTTTTGATTTGAATTTCCCTGATGAGGAGTGACATTGAGCATCTTCTCATGTGCCTGTTGGCCATCCGGATG
Source organism: Leopardus geoffroyi (assembly GCF_018350155.1). Taxonomy (NCBI): domain Eukaryota; kingdom Metazoa; phylum Chordata; class Mammalia; order Carnivora; family Felidae; genus Leopardus; species Leopardus geoffroyi. The sequence continues at coordinate 6,470,753 of NC_059334.1, read as the reverse complement.
TCTTCTTTAGAGAAGTGTCTATTCATGTTTTCTGCCCATTTCTTGACTGGATTATTTGTTTCTCAGGTGTGGAGTTTGGTGAGCTCTTTATAGATTTTGGATACTAGCCCTTTGTCCGATATGTCATTTGCAAATATCTTTTCCCATTCCATTGGTTGTCTTTTACTTTTGTTGATTGTTTCCTTTGCAGTGCAGAAGCTTTTTATCTTCATGAGGTCCCAATAGTTCCTTTTTGCTTTTAATTCTCTTGCCATTGCAGATATGTCAAGTAAGAAATTGTTGCAGCTGAGGTCAGAGAGGTTTTTTCCTGCTTTCCCCTCTAGGGTTTTGATGGTTTCCTGTCTCACATTCAGGTGCCTTATCCATTTTGAGTTTATTTTTGTGAATGGTGTAAGAAAGTGGCCTAGTTTCATCCTTCTGCATGTTGCCGTCCAGTTCTCCCAGCACCATTTGGTAAAGAGACTGTCTTTTTTCCATTGGATATTCTTTCCTGCTTTGTCAAAGATGAGTTGGCCATACTTTTGTGGGTCCAATTCTGGAGTCTCTATTCTATTCTGTTGGTCTACGTGTCTGTTTTTGTGCCAATACCATGCTGTCTTGATGATTATAGCTTTGTAGTAGAGGCTAAAGTCTGGGATTGTGATGCCTCCCACTTTGGTCTTCTTCAATATTACTTTGGCAATTCGGGGCCTTTTGTGGTTCCATATGAATTTTAGGATTCCTTGTGCTAGCTTCGACAAGAATGCTGGTGCAATTTTGATTGGGATTGCATTGAATGTGAAGATAGCTTTGGGCAGTATTGACATTTTGACATATTTATTCTTCCAACCCATGAGCATGGAATGTTTTTCCATTTCTTTGTATCTTCTTCAATTTCCTTTGTAAGCTTTCTATAGTTTTCAGCATACAGATTTTTTACATCTTTGGTTAGATTTATTCTTAGGTATTTTATGCTTCTTAGTGCAATTGTGAATGGGATCAGTTTCTTTATTTGTCTTTCTGTTGCTTCATTATTAGTGTATAAGAATGCAACTGATTTCTGTATGTTGATTTTGTATCCTGCGACTTTGCTGAATTCATGCATCAGTTCTAGCAGACCTTTCGTGGAGTCTGTCGGGTTTTCCATGTATAATATCATGTCATCTGCAAAAAGTGAAAGCTTGACTTCATCATTGCCAATTTTGATGCCTTTGATTTCCTTTTGTTGTCTGATTGCTGATGCTAGCACTTCCCACACTATGTTAAACAACAGCGGTGAGCGTGGACATCTCTGTCGTGTTCCTGATCTCAGGGAGAAAGCTCTCGGTTTTTCCCCATTGAGGATGATATTAGCTGTGGGCTTTTCATAAATGGCTTTTATGATGTTTAAGTATCTTCCTTCTATCCCAACTTTCTCGAGGGTTTTTATTAAGAAAGGATGCTGAATTTTGTCAAATGCTTTTTCTGCATCGATTGACAGGATCATATGGTTCTTATCTTTTCTTTTATTAATGTGATGTATCACGTTGATTGATTTGCAAATGTTGAACCAGCCCTGCATCCCAGGAATGATTCCTACTTGATCATGGTGAATAATTCTTTTTATATGCTGTTGTATTCGATTTGCTAGTATCTTATTGAGAATTTTTGCATCCATATTCATCAGGGATATTGGCCTGTAGTTCTCTTTTTTTACTGGGTCTCTGTCTGGTTTAGGAATCAAAATAACACTGGCTTCATAGAATGAGTCTGGAAGTTTTCCTTCCCTTTCTATTTTTTGGAATAGCTTGAGAAGGATAGGTATTATCTCTGCTTTAAGTATCTGGTAGAATTCCCCCTGGGAAGCCATCTGGTCCTGGACTCTTATTTGTTGGGAGATTTTTGATAACTGATTCAACTTCTTTGCTGATTATGGGTCTGTTCAAGCTTTCTATTTCCTCCTGTTTGAGTTTTGGAAGTGTGTGGGTGCTTAGGAATTTGTCCATTTCTTCCCGGTTGTCCAGTTTTTTGGCATATAATTTTTCATAGTATTCCCTGATAATTGCTTGTATTTCTGAGGGATTGGTTGTAATAATTCCATTTTCGTTCATGGTTTTATCTATTTGGGTTATCTCCCTTTTCTTTTTGAGAAGCCTGGCTAGAGGTTTATCAATTTTGTTTATTTTTCAAAAACCAACTCTTGGTTTCATTGATCTGCTCTACAGTTTTTTTAGATTCTATACTGTTTATTTCTGCTCTGATCTTTATTATTTCTCTTCTTCTGCTGGGTTTGGGGTGTCTTTGCTGCTCTGCTTCTATTTCCTTTAGGTGTGCTGTTAGATTTTGTATTTGGGATTTTTCTTGTTTCTTGAGATAGGCCTGGATTGCAATGTATTTTCCTCTCAGGAGTGCCTTCACTGCATCCCAAAGCATTTGGATTATTGTATTTTCATTTTCATTTGTTTCCATATATTTTTTAATTTCTTCTCTAATTGCCTGGTTGACCCACTCATTCTTCAGTAGGGTGTTCTTTAACCTCCATGCTTTTGGAGGTTTTCCAGAGTTTTTCCTGTGGTTGATTTCAAGCTTCATAGCATTGTGTTCTGAAAGTATGCATGGTATGATCTCAATTCTTGTATACTTCTGAAGGGCTGTTTTGTGACCCAGTATGTGATCTATGTTGGAGAATGTTCCATGTGCACTCGAGAAGAAAGTATATTCTGTTGCTTTGGGATGCAGAGTTCTAAATATATCTGTCAAGTCCATCTGATCCAATGTATCATTCGGGGCCCTTGTTTCTTTATTGACCATGTGTCTAGATGATCTATCCATTGTTGTAAGTGGAGTATTCAAGTCCCCTGCAATTACCACATTCTTATCAATAAGGTTGCTTATGTTTGTGAGTAATTGTTTTATATATTTGGGGGCTCCCGTATTCGGCGCATAGACATTTATAATTGTTAATTCTTCTTGATGGATAGACCCTGTAATTATTATATAATGCCCTTCTTTATCTCTTGTTACAGCCTTTAATTTAAAGTCTAGTTTGTCTGATATAAGTATGGCTACTCCAGCTTTCTTTTGACTTCCAGTAGCATGATAGGTAGTTCTCCATCCCCTCACTTTCCATCTGAAAGTGTCCTCAGGTCTAAAATGAGTCTCTTGTAGATAGCAAATAGATGGGTCTTGTTTTTTTATCCTGATACCCTATGTCTTTTGGTTGGTGCATTTAGTCCATTTACATTCAGTGTTATTATAGAATGATATGGGTTTTAGAGTCATTGTGATGTCTGTAGGTTTCATGCTTGTAGCGATGTCTCTGGTACTTTGTCTCACAGGATCCCCCTTAGGATCTCTTGCAGGGCTGGTTTAGTGGTGATGAATTCTTTCAGTTTTTGTTTGTTTGGGAAGACTTTTATCTCTCCTTCTATTCTAAATGACAGATTTACTGGATAGAGGATTCTCAGCTGCATATTTTTTCTGTTCATCACGTTGAAGATTTCCTGCCATTCCTTTCTGGCCTGTCAAGTTTCAGTAGAGAGATCCATCACGAGTCTTATCGGTCTCCCTTTATATGTTAGAGCATGTTTATCCTTTGTTGTTTTCAGAATTTTCTCTTTATCCTTGTATTTTGCCAGTTTCACTATGATATGTTGTGCAGAACATCGATTCAAGTTACGTCTGAAGGGAGTTCTCTGTGCCTCTTGGATTTCAATGCCTGTTTCCTTCCCCAGATCAGGGAAGTTCTCAGCTATTATTTCTTCAAGTACACCTTCAGCACCTTTCCCTCTCTCTTCCTCCTCTGGAATACCAATTATGTGTAGATTATTTCTCTTTAGTGCATCACTTAGTTCTCTAATTTTCCACTCATACTCCTGGATTTTTTTATCTCTCTTTTTCTCAGCTTCTTCTTTTTCCATAATTTTATCATCTAGTTCACCTATTCTCTCCTCTGCCTCTTCAATCCGAGCTGTGGTCATCTCCATTTTATTTTGCAGCTTGTTTATAGCATTCTTTAGCTCCTCCTGGCTGTTCCTTAGTCCCTTGATCTCTGTAGCAATAGATTCTCTGCTGTCCTTTATACTGTTTTCAAGCCCAGTGATTAATTTTATGACTATCATTCTAAATTCACTTTCTGTTATATTGTTTAAATCGTTTTTGATCAGTTCATTAGCTGTTGTTATTTCCTGGAGGTTCTTTTGAGCGGAATTCTTCCATTTCGTCATTTTGGATAGTCCCTGGAGGGGTGCGGACCTGCAGGGCACTTCCCCTGTGCTGTGGTGTATAACTGGAGTTGGTGGGCGGAGTCGCAGTCCGACCTGATGTCTGCCCCCGGCCCACCACTGGGGCCACAGTCAGACTGGTGTGTGCCTTCTCTTCCCCTCTCCTAGGGGCGGGATTCCCTGTGGGGTGGCGTGGCCCATCTGGGCTACTTGCACACTGCCAGGCTTGTGGTGCTGGGGATCTGGCGTATTAGCTGGGGTGGGTAGGCAAGGTGCACGGGGGCAGAAGGGGCAGGCTTAGCTCGCTTCTCCTTAGGTGATCCACTTCAGGAGGGGCCCTGTGGCACTGGGAGGGAGTCAGACCCACCGGAGAGGTGGGTCCGCAGAAGCACAGCGTTGGGTGTTTGCACGGTGCAAGCCAGTTCCCTGGCAGGAACTGGTTCCCTTTGGGATTTTGGCTGGGGGTTGGGCGAGGGAGATGGCGCTGGTGAGTGCCTTTGTTCCCTGCCGAGCTGCGCTCTGTCTTCCGGGGCTCAACAACTCTCCCTCCCATTGTCCTCCAGCCCTCCCATTCTCCGAGCAGAGCTGTTAGCTTATAACCTTCTAGATGTCAAGTTCTGCTTGCTGTCGGAACACACTCCATCTGGCCCCCTCCACTTTTGCAAGCCAGACTTGGGGGCTCTGCTTGGCTGGCGGGCCACCCCTCCGCCCCAGCTCCCTCCCGCCAGTCCATGGAGCACGCACCGCCTCTCCGTCCTTCCTACCCTCTTCCGTGGGTCTCTCGTCTGCACTTGGCTCCGGAGACTCCGTTCTGCTGGTTTCTGGTGGTTTTCTGGGTTAGTTAGGCAGGTGTCAGTACAGGCCTTTAAAAATGATTCCAACCCGTTAGGAAATATCCTGTGTCATAGAAAATAAACAATGATTCTGAGTTAGATAGAAAAAGCAGGGAGCCAGCTCTGGCAGGTGTGCCACAGAATCTCTGAACCTTAGTTTCTTCATATGTAAAATGGGAGTTTGTGTACTTACCTTCAGAAGTGCTATAAGGAGTAAGGATTTTGTCTGAGGACCTTACTGCCACGCTGCACACACTAGCATTTAATACATGTGAGTTTCCTTCATAGGCTGATGGGCTAAGGGTGGCATTTTGGAGGAAGCAGTCATGCTCAGGGTGGGACATGATCCCCTCCCCCAGGCAATGGCCCTTGGCAAGCCTGACTCAGATGAGTGACTCCAGTAATGAGTGGTACAGATTTTTCGCTAAGGAAGGAGATCCTTTAAAAAAAAAAAAAAAGAAAAGTACATCTTAGAATTAAAGCATTAGCTGCTCTTTAATGAGCCCAGATTCAGCTCTTCCAATGCTGCCTCAGGAGAACCATTTATAAATGCAAAAACAGAAGTCAGAAGTCAAATCGAGCAATTTCCTGCTCTACCCACTTCCATACAACCTCTCTTTAGGAGCCCTGTTTAAAACGCTTTCAAGGGGTGCCTGGGTGGCTCGGTCGGTTAAGCGTCCGACTTCGGCTCAGGTCATGATCTCATGGTCCGTGAGTTTGAGCCCCGCATCAGGCTCTGTGCTGACAGCTCAGAGCCTGGAGCCTGTTTCAGATTCTGTGTCTCCCTCTCTCTCTGCCCCTCCCCTGTTCATGCTCTGTCTCTCTGTCTCAAAAATAAATAAACGTTAAAAAAAATTTAAAAAGAAAATAAAATGCTTTTAAAAGAACACTTATTAAAGGTTAGAATGGGTGCATTCCAGATTTTTTTTTTTACAAACGTGTCCTTAAACTTTATTTTTAGAACAGTTTTAAAGGTACAGAAAGGTTGTAAAGACAGTATGTTCCCAGATATCCGGTACCCAGTTTTCTTATTATTAACATCTTCTATTCATCTAGCACATGTATTACAATTAGTGAACCAGTTTTGATAGGTTGTTTCTAATGAAAATCAGTACTTCATTCGGACCTTAAATTTTACCCAATGTTCTGTCCATCCCAGGAGCCCATCAGGGGATACTATATTGCATTTACTCATCTTGTCTCCTACAGTGCTTGGCTAGGACGTTTTTTCAGACTTCCCTTGTTTTTTGATGACCTTGGTAGTCTTGAGGCACACGGATAAAGAATTTTGTAGAATGTTCTTTCGTTAAAATTTATCTCAAGTTTTTCTCACGATTAGACTGGGGTGATGGATTTGGGGAAGATCTCAGAGGTACCGTGCTGTTTGAATTGCATTGTTTCAGAAATACATGCTGTCGGCATGATTTCTGACTGTGGGTGTTAATGTTGGTCCCCTGGCTGAAGTGTGTTCAACAGGTTTTCTGTACTGGAAAGTTACTGTTTTTGTTTTAATTTAAGAGAGAGCGAGACAGACAGACAGCACAAGCAGGGCGAGGGGCAGAGAGAGAGAGAATCCCAAGCAGACTCCTGAGGTCAGCTCAGAACCTAATGAGGGGCTCAAACTCACGAACCAGGAGATCATGACCTGAGTGGAAATCAAGAGTTCAGATGCTTACCAACTGAGCCCCCCAGGAGTCCCTGTAAATTACTCTTTATTTTCTCCTTTGTAAATTGCACTCTCCGGAAAGGTCTCCACACACAGTCCACACTCAAGGATCAGGAATTATGTTCCTTCTCCTTCAGAGTTACTTTGTTTGGAATCCTGCATGGGAGATGTGTCTCTGCTCCCCTCTTCACTCACTCATTCATTCATTTATATCCGTATGGACTCGTGAATATTTATTTACACTTTGGGTTATCATCTGATACTATTTTCTTGCTCATAATTGTTCCAGGTTTGGCTGTTGGAAACCCTTTCCAAAGAGTCAGTTGCTCTTTTGAAGTATAGTTTTCACAGTTAATTCGTTAATCTAATGTAGTTTTCTGCACAAAACTAGAAACTTGATGAGGGCAGGGTGTGTGTCTAATTTTGATTGTTTACCTCTGTATACCTAGGACTTAGAGGAATACTATGTTCCTGAAATATAGTACGTGCTCAATGGATATGGAGTGGAGAGATACAACGATGAATGGGTCAAAGAATGTGTCAGACACTGTGCAAGGCACATCACATGCACCATTCCTAAACTTCAAAGTAATTCTGAAGAGAAGGCATTATTCCCCATTTTATAAGTACGCCCAAGGTCGCACAGCCCATAAGCAAGAGCTTGAACCCAAGATTGCCTATTTTATTTACATAGGCAGCCCTGAATATTGCTGCTGAGAAAAATGTCAAGGCTTTCCAAAAAGTCAAATTACAAGGTTATATTCATGTGTCCGTAATCATTACCATTATCATTATTTCTTTCCTTGTCTCTTTCTCTTTCTTTATATTTATATACAACCAGGTACTGTCTGTTGTTGTCAATGGAACCCAAAGAATTGGTATAAATCTCAAGAAAGTATTTAAATTTTTTCAATCCTTGCTTCAGTGTGTAAATGATGCATCCTCCAACCATTTCTCACATATCCCAGTTTGCATGAGAAATTCCACATTTTGACTAAGCGACATATGTAAATCAATGCAAGTGACTCTGATATACTGGTGAGAGTTGAATAAAGCACCCTTCTGACCTTCACGGAAAGGCTCATTTGGGACCCTGGGCTTTATTTTATCACTTTGTAAATTAGTGACAGTGGGCAGTGAGGTATCACGGAAAGTAAATAGGCTTAGGGGATGGAAAGACCAGGTTTGACACATGGCTCTGCCATCGTCCCGCCAGAGACCTCACGTAAGTTCCCTAACACTTGCAAGCCTCAGTTTTCCCCTTCATAAACCAATGATATTTAAAGCAGTCACCTCATAAGTGAAGATTAAGTGGGGCATTGGGTATTAAGGGTATAATACAGTGCCTGTCACAGGGAACTCAGCACATGATCGTTATTTTTTGGGTTTTTTTTTGTCATTATTATTGTTCCCTTTCTTCTCAGGAGATCAGAGTATATTTGGGTGGTTTTTTTTAAGTGTTTTATTTTAATGGAGGACTGGTAGGGAATATAGAGAGACAAGCTGAGGACTCATTAACTGCACACAACTGATTTTGGAGGATGTGTAATTTCAAGATAAGCCCCTATTTTTCTTGAAAACATATTGTTAGCTTGAATATATTTATTCTCAAATTGTAATCTGAATTATAAAGATTGCTTCTAGGCTCTGTTCAACTGGCACCCCTCACACTCTGTGATAAACACGTCGCATGCCTTTTTAAGTGACCCTGAACATAGACCATCCTTTACTGCACTTACTTAAGAACATTGTATTCTATACTCAAGGGGGGGGGGGGCTCGAACTCACAACCCTGAGATCAAGAGTCTTATGCTCTACCAACTGAACCAGCCAGGAATTCAAGGAAAAAAAAAAAAAAAAAAAACAGATGAACACAAGGGAGGGGGGAAAAAGAGGGAAGAAAACCATAAAAATCCTTCTAAGGGACAGAGAACAAACGGAGGGTTGATGGAAGGATGTGATGGGGGATGGACTAGATGGGTGATCGTATTAAGGAGGACACCTGTCGGGATGAGCACTGGGCATTGTGCGTTAGTGGTGAACCACTGAACTCCTGAAACCAATATGGTGCTGTATGTTAACTAACTAGAGTTTAAATAAAAATTTGAAAGGAAAAAAATATAGGAAAATAAGGGTTTTGGGGGGGAAGAAGAACATGGTATTTTAAACCAGTGATATCAAACTCCTCTTTGTATGGTGGCAGATAATGAAAACGCTCTTCAGTCAGGTTGGGTGTGTTGGAGAGGGAATTATAATGTGACTATAATGCCTGTTGCCACCAGTTTCTGTGTCCTCCAAGAATTGCTTTCTGGTACCGTGTAAAGTGTCACCAATGATCCATCATCCAAGCAGTAAATCACGGTTGCCTTACAGAATCCTGTTCTTGGCCCTACCTCTCCAGTTGTTTGACATGATTCTGTGACAGCAGGAGGGAGGGTGGCCTCCCCACGGTCATGTTCACACGTTGATGCTGGGGCGGTGCACTGTAACAATAGGGACGTGTGTCGGCCCATACACTGTATTGCAGCGATTCTAAGACGCCTATTTTCTACATTTTAATACTTCAACATACCTTAAACAATCATTGTTGGCCAGGCAGTAAGGGTGATGTGGTCATTGCCTGTACATGCGTATCAGTATTTGAAGAATGGTGTCACGGGGCTGGAGGAAAGTCCTGAAGGTAGTCGTGGACCATTCCTTTAAACAAAACAAAACAAAACACCATCACCAGTGGCCTTAATGGTACAGGAGAAGATAATATATGGAAAAACTAGATCCAAGGAAAGCCAGACTAAGGGTGAAGTTTTGAGATGACCTTGAATTGTCTTCCCTGCACCCTTTTATTATGTATAAAAAAGATATCTAATAAAAATCTATGCCCAAATAAGTCTAAAAGACCTATTTCAATAACAGAGTTTCAAAAAAATCTAAACGTGAGGCCCCTGAGTTGTTTAGTCGGTTAAGCATCCGACTCTTGATCTCAGGTCAGGTAATGATCTCACCATTGGGGTTATCAGATTGAGCCCCACATTGGGCTCTGCACTGACAGTGTGGAGCCTGTTTGAGATTCTCATTCTCTCCCTCTCTTTCTCTGCCACTCCCCTGCCTATGCTCTCTCTCTCTCTCTCTCTTTCTCTCTCTCAAGTAAAGAAACTTAAACCCAAATGTAAGAAAGCATTGTATCATGGGGATAGAGGTTTTTCTTAACAGTGCATAAAATAGTGGCATATCTTACAATGGCTGGTGTATTAGGTAATATGGCAGCTGGATGTCCTCAGGTAACATAGGCTTTTGGTTTGTTTTAGAACTTCTGGCTCCATTTTTCAGCCCACACTCCTGGTATATTACGTCAGCCTCATTATTGTAAGGTTGACTCAGGCCTCACATCCCTACAGAGCAAAATCCAGAGGAAGAGAAAGATCTTCATAGGTCTATTCTTCAGTCAACCGTTGTCTGTAGGGAAAAGCCATGCTTGGCTTAAGTCTGGCTTCATAAGTCAATTATTGGCAAAGGAGAATTACATTCTCACAATTAAGAGCAATCAGGGTCCCATCTGAAAACCACATGGGACCACTCACAATGGGGGAAAGGTAGAAAAATGTAGAAAGGCAGCTATGGCGTCCACTGCAAGGCTTTTCTTTCAAGTTGTGTTAAACCAACAGCACTGACGCACTTTTTTTTTTTTTTTTTTTTGTCAAGGTGCACTTTTAAAGTTAAATACTATTGTGGAAACCAAAATCTCTTCCCATTACCTGATTCAACAAGCATCAAATGTTCTGTTAAGTATCTGTACACAATGAAGTCTATCTGTAGTCACCATGTTTAAATAGCGGCAAAGTTGTAAAATGCTTTCTTGGAGCAAACACGTAGGGTATTTGTGATTTGTTTCTTAAAATATTCCAGTATGTGAATGTTCCCATAGTGTCACGAATGATACCAGCATTTCAGAGAATCAGAGTTGGGCGAGGATATTTTAGCCTAGTACCTGGGAAAATGAAACACTGCTCTTTAGGAAGGTGTTTGCTTAAAGTTGACTGGTCTCAGACAAGTGTTTTTCTAACCTGGGAGAGAGAAGAGTTGCCATTTTCTGGATTGGAGAAAAGAGATGGGATCTCTTCTATACCTGAGGTGTGTGTTTTCACTTATTATCTGTTTTACTTCTGGAAAATGACTCAAGGAGACACTGTTGGTGATTTGTAGGTAGAGAGAAGCAGGGTTTTTTTCCGCCCCCGAGACGATAGAATCTTAAATTTGTGGACAAAATGGTCAATTTCCTTATTCATCCCTGGGAGGGACAGTTGGAACTTCTGGGGTCTGGATGATGGGTTAGACGTTTTTGTTCCCCACTGTAGAGTTGGGAGCAGAGGTATCAGAAATGCCAGGAAAATAAGAGCAAAATCTCACTGGTGACCCAAAAGGGGATGTGAATGAATCCCACCTGGTTTTCCAGGAAGACATATTGACAGAGTCCTCAAGACCATAGACTCTGGTGTTAGACTTGGGTTTCAATTCACTTCTTTTTTAAAATTTTTCTCTAAATGTTTTATTTATTTTGGAGAGAGAGAGAGAGAGAGAGAGAGCGAGCTTTAGTGGGGGAGGGGCAGAGAGGGAGAGGGAGACACAGAATCCAAAGCAGGCTCCAGGCTCTGAGCTGTCAGCACAGAGCCCGACAGGGGGCTCAAACTCATGAACTGTGAGATCATGACTTCACCAGAAGCTGGACGCTTATCTGACTGAGCCCCCAGGCGGCCCAGGTATAATGTTCTGAATAGGCGAGAAGGGATGGACTCAAGGAGACAAACGGAAAAGACTGGAAGGAAGAGGGGTGTATTTCACTGTTTTTGTGAATTTAGTGTGCGTACAAGTGTGGGTTGTAGGAATCTTGTCAACAGGGCAGATGCTAACTCAGTGGGGCTGAGGTGGGGCCTCAGAGTCTGAATTTCTGACAAACTTCCTGGTGACGTCAAGGCTATGCTGTAGGGACTAGACTCTGCGTGTCAAGCTCTAGAGAAATTATTGAGTCAGACACTATAGGGATGGAATCAGGGGGCTGTATTTTTAGTAAGCCTCCCAGATGCTTATGAGGCATATCAAAGTTATAGAATATGCTGGGATTAATGAAAGAGGAAAGATAGAGATTTTAGGAAGTCCACAGGGACCAGCCGGGTTGGACTCAAGTCAAAGAGGCCAAGATTAATGTACAATAATGCTTAACTGGAATTCTGGGATCCTCTCATATAAGTTCTTATTCGACTGAGAACAAAATGATGCCTTCAGCAGATTCCAACCTGGCTAAACTTTGGATTGCTTAAAATGAGGAACTATATATCCCATCCAATTTAATGACTGCATATTTCCAGTCACCTTAACCCAAACGCCTCTGAACTTATTGGCAAATTCTGGAAACAAGTGGGAGAGTGTTCTAACACCTGGCACTGTTTTGTGAAGGACCGACTCTGTTTAACAAATGGAATTTGCATCCGTGGCGAAGTCATAGGGCCCTTATTGAAGATGATGAGAACGAGATAACCAGCTTGTGCTTTAGCTTCAATGAGCTTTTCTTTTTCATATTTGCAAATTAAATTTCTTTGCAAGGTTCTATTTAGACTGCAATATCGATGGCTTACTATTAATATTGAAGAGGAGAAAGGAACATGTAATTAATATTTTGTAGGTCTTTGGCCATGGGCCATGGCTACATACTATTTTTACACGACTTTAATGATGAGAAGGAGAGCACAGTCATTAAATCTCTAAAGTCAGCAGAGCTGGTGTCTCATGGATGGAATCTAAAATCACATTGCACTTAAGGTTCTGTGGAATAATAATATTCACCTAATAAGAACTTTATCGACTGATTGTATATCCATCACATCTGAAAGGGCTTCCGGCAGATTGAACAAATACCTGAGTGCCGTGTAAAGATACTCCAGTGGGTGCTGGGCACTGGGCAGAGGAGACATAAGACTTAAGGGTTGACTTCAAGTGCTTGCAGCCCCAGGAAGAAGAAAAGCCAGGCACCTGATGAAAGGTACAAAGGGTCGTATCTGACCCAAAGGGTAAGCAGAAGCCGGGGCTTTGTAGGGAGGTGGTGAGAGCACATGAATTACAGGCTTGATTGTGGAATTCAGCAACACTCTGCAAAATGTAAAACATGCTCTTAGACTCGCGTCTCCTAGACGGTGTGTACTGCCCGGGTGCTGCTCCAGGCCTTGTGGGTCTTGAAGCATGTGTAATTTTGTGGTTCCCTCTTTATGGGGGAAAAAAAAACACACCAGAAGGACCCAGGCAGGGGAGGGACACGGACACTGGAGTTTCATTAGCTTCATTGTAAACATGCCTCTGCTTAGAGCTGGGTGTGTTCATTAGCACCACTGTTCATAGCAAAAGACTGCACTAATCAAATTGTTTATTGGAGTGCTGGCTAAAGAAATGATGATAAATTTTATAATGCAATATTCTCCAGCTGCTGAAAAGGACAAAGGTGATCTGTCTATATGTATTGATAGAGCACAATCTCTAAGACACTATTAGGTGACAAAAGCCAAGTGCCGAATGGTGTGTATAGTGTGCTGTTATTATTTATTTATTTTTTAATATGAAATTTAGGGGCGCCTGGGTGGCGCAGTCAGTTAAGCGTCCGACTTCAGCCAGGTCACGATCTCGCGGTCCGTGAGTTTGAGCCCCGCGTCAGGCTCTGGGCTGATGGCTCAGAGCCTGGAGCCTGTTTCCGATTCTGTGTCTCCCTCTCTCTCTGCCCCTCCCCCGTTCATGCTCTGTCTCTCTCTGTCCCAAAAATAAATAAAACGTTGAAAAAAAATTTAATATGAAATTTATTGTCAAATTGGTTTCCATACAACACCCAGTGCTCATCCCAAGAGGTGCCCTCCTCAATGCCCATCACCCACTTTCCCTTCTCCCCCACCCCCCATCCACCCTCAGTTTGTTCTCAGTATTTAAGAGTCTTTTATGGTTTGCCTCCTTCCCTCTCTGTAACTTTTCCCACCCTCTTTCCCTCCCCCCTTGGTCTTCTGTTAAGTTTCTCAGGATCCACATTAAGAGTGAAAACATATGGTATCTGTCTTTCTCTGACTGACTTACTTCACTTAGCATAACACTCTCCAGTTCCATCCACATTGCTACAAAAGGCCATATTTCATTCTTTCTCATTGCCATGTAGTATTCCATTGTGTATATAAACCACAATTTCCTTATCCATTCATAAGTTGATGGATATTTAGGCTCTTTCCATAATTTGGCTACTGTTGAAAGTACTGCTATAGACATTGGGGTGCAAGTGCCCCTATGCATCAGCACTCCTGTATCCCTTGGGTAAATTCCTAGCAGTGCTACTGCTGGGTCATAGGGTAGATGTATTTTTAATATTTTGAGGAACCTCCACACTGTTTTCCAGAGAGCTACACCAGTTTGCATTCCCACCAACAGTGCAAGAGGGTTCCCATTTCTCCACATCCTCTCCAGAATCTATAGTCTCCTGATTTGTTCATTTTGGCCTCTCTGACTGGCGTGAGGTTTTGATTTGTATTTCCCTGATCAGGAGGGACGTTGGGCATCTTTTCATGTGCCTGTTGGCCATCTGGATGTCTTCTGTAGAGAAGTGTCTATTCATGTTTTCTGCCCATTTCTTCACTGATTATTTGTTTTTCGGGTGTGGAGTTTGGTGAGTTCTTTATAGATTTTGGATACTAGCCCCTTGTCCAGTATGTCATTTGCAAATATCTTTTCCCATTCCATTGGTTGTCTTTTACTTTTGTTGATTGTTTCCTTTGCAGTGCAGAAGATTTTTATCTTCATGAGGTCCCAATAGTTCCTTTTTGCTTTTAATTCCCTTGCCATTGCAGATGTGTCAAGTAAGAAATTGTTGCAGCTGAGGTCAGAGAGGTTTTTTCCTGCTTTCCCCTCTAGGGTTTTGATGGTTTCCTGTCTCACATTCAGGTGCCTTATCCATTTTGAGTTTATTTTTGTGAATGGTGTAAGAAAGTGGTCTAGTTTCATCCTTCTGCATGTTGCCGTCCAGTTCTCCCAGCACCATTTGGTAAAGAGACTGTCTTTTTTCCATTGGATATTCTTTCCTGCTTTGTCAAAGATGAGTTGGCCATACTTTTGTGGGTCCAATTCTGGAGTCTCTATTCTATTCTATTGGTCTACGTGTCTGTTTTTGTGCCAATACCATGCTGTCTTGATGATTACAGCTTTGTAGTAGAGGCTAAAGTCTGGGATTGTGATGCCTCCCGCTTTGGTCTTCTTCAAAATTACTTTGGCTATTCGGGGCCTTTTGTGGTTCCATATGAATTTTAGGATTCCTTGTTCTAGCTTCGACAAGAATGCTGGTGCAATTTTGATTGGGATTGCATTGAATGTGAAGATAGCTTTGGGCAGTATTGACATTTTGACAATATTTATTCTTCCAACCCATGAGCATGGAATGTTTTTCCATTTCTTTGTATCTTCTTCAATTTCCTTTGTAAGCTTTCTATAGTTTTCAGCATACAGATCTTTTACATCTTTGGTTAGATTTATTCTTAGGTATTTTATGCTTCTTAGTGCAATTGTGAATGGGATCAGTTTCTTTATTTGTCTTTCTGTTGCTTCATTATTAGTGTATAAGAATGCAACTGATTTCTGTACGTTGATTTTGTATCCTGCGACTTTGCTGAATTCATGCATCAGTTCTAGCAGACCTTTCGTGGAGTCTGTCGGGTTTTCCATGTATAATATCATGTCATCTGCAAAAAGTGAAAGCTTGACTTCATCATTGCCAATTTTGATGCCTTTGATTTCCTTTTGTTGTCTGATTGCTGATGCTAGCACTTCCCACACTATGTTAAACAACAGCGGTGAGCGTGGACATCTCTGTCGTGTTCCTGATCTCAGGGAGAAAGCTCTCGGTTTTTCCCCATTGAGGATGATATTAGCTGTGGGCTTTTCATAAATGGCTTTTATGATGTTTAAGTATCTTCCTTCTATCCCAACTTTCTCGAGGGTTTTTATTAAGAAAGGATGCTGAATTTTGTCAAATGCTTTTTCTGCATCGATTGACAGGATCATATGGTTCTTATCTTTTCTTTTATTAATGTGATGTATCACGTTGATTGATTTGCAAATGTTGAACCAGCCCTGCATCCCAGGAATGATTCCCACTTGATCATGGTGAATAATTCTTTTTATATGCTGTTGTATTCGATTTGCTAGTATCTTATTGAGAATTTTTGCATCCATATTCATCAGGGATATTGGCCTGTAGTTCTCTTTCTTTGCTGGGTCTCTGTCTGGTTTAGGAATCAAAGTAACACTGGCTTCATAGAATGAGTCTGGAAATTTTCCTCTCCTTTCTATTTTTTGGAACAGCTTGAGAAGGATAGGTATTATCTCTGCTTTAAATATCTGGTAGAATTCCCCCTGGGAAGCCATCTGGTCCTGGACTCTTATTTGTTGGGAGATTTTTGATAACTGATTCAACTTCTTTGCTGATTATGGGTCTGTTCAAGGTTTCTTTTTCTTCCTATTTGAGTTTTGGGAGTATGTGGGTGCTTAGGAATTTGTCCATTTCTTCCCGGTTGTCCAGTTTTTTGGCATATAATTTTTCATAGTATTCCCTGATAATTGCTTGTATTTCTGAGGGATTGGTTGTAATAATTCCATTTTCATTCATGGTTTTATCTATTTGGGTCATCTCCCTTTTCTTTTTGAGAAGCCTGGCTAGAGGTTTATCAATTTTGTTTATTTTTTCAAAAAAAAAACAGCTCTTGGTTTCATTGATCTGCTCTACAGATTTTTTTAGATTCTATACTGTTTATTTCTGCTCTGATCTTTATTATATCTTTTCCTTTCCTCGGTTTGAGGTTTCTTTTCTGTTCTGCTTCTATTTCCTTTAGGTGTGCTGTTAGATTTTGTATTTGGGATTTTTCTTGTTTCTTGAGATAGGCCTGGATTGCAGTGTATTTTCCTCTCGGGAAATACACCCTAAAGCATTTGGATTGTTGTATTTTCATTTTCATTTGTTTCCATATATTTTTAAATTTCTTCTCTAATTGCTTGGTTGAGCCATTCATTATTTAGTAGGGTGTTCTTTAACCTCCGTGCTTTTGGAGGTTTTCCAGAGTTTTTCCTGTGGTTGATTTCAAGCTTCATAGCATTGTGTTCTGAAAGTATGCATGGTATGATCTCAATTCTTGTATACTTCTGAAGGGCTGTTTTGTGACCCAGTATGTGATCTATGTTGGAGAATGTTCCATGTGCACTCGAGAAGAAAGTATATTCTGTTGCTTTGGGATGCAGGGTTCTAAATATATCTGTCAAGTCCATCTGATCCAATGTATCATTCGGGGCCCTTGTTTCTTTATTGATCCTGTGTCTAGATGATCTATCCATTGTTGTAAGTGGTGTGTTAAAATTCCCTGCAATTACCACATTCTTGTCAATAAGGTTGCTTATGTTTGTGAGTAATTGTTTTATATATTTGGGGGCTCCTGTGTTAGGTGCATAGACATTTATAATTGATAGCTCTTCCTGATGGATAGACCCTGTAATTATTACATAATGCCCCTCTTCATCTCTTGTTAGTCTTTCATTTAAAGTCTAGTTTGTCTGATATAAGATGGGTACTCCAGCTTTCTTTTGACTTCTAGTAGAATGGTAGTTCTCCATCCCCTCACTTTCAGTCTGAAGGTGTCCTCAGATCTAAAATAGCTCTCTTATAGACAGAAAATAGATGGGTCTTGTTTTGTTTTGTGTTTTTTTAATCCATTCTGATACCCTATGTCTTTTGGTCGAAGCATTTAGTCCATTTACATTCAGTGTTATTACTGAAAGAAATGGGTTTAGAGTCATTATGATGTCTGTAGGTTTCATGCTTGTAGTGATGTCTCTGGTCCTTTGTGGTCCTTGCAACACTTCACTCACAGAGTCCCCCTTAGGATCTCTTGTAGGGCTGATTTAGTGATGAATTCCTTCAGTTTTTGTTTGTTTGGTAAAACATTTATCTCTTCTTCTACTCTGAATTGCAGACTTACTGGGTAAAGGATTCTCGGCTGCATATTTTCTCTGTTCATCACATTGAAGATATCCTGCCATTCCTTTCTGGCCTGCCAAGTTTCAGTAGATAGGTCTGCCACTAGTCTTATGGGTCTCCCTTTGTAAGTTAGAGCCTGTTTATCCCTAGCTGCTTTCAGAATTTTCTCTTTATACCTGTATTTTGCCAGTTTTACTATGATATGTTGTGCAGAAGATCGATTCAAGTTACATCTGAAGGGAGTTCTCTGTGCCTCTTGGATTTCAATGCCTTTTTCCTTCCCCAGATCAGGGAAGTTCTCAGCTATGATTTGTTCAAGTGTACCTTCAACCCCTTTCTCTCTCTCTTCCTCTTCTGGAATTCCTATGATACAGATATTGTTTGTTTGCATCACTTAGTTCTCTAATTCTTCCCTCATACTCCTGCATTTTTTTTTTTATCTCTCTTTTCCTCAGCTTCCTCTTTTTCCATAATTTTATCTTCTAATTCACCCATTCTCTCCTCTGCCTCTTCAATCCCAGCTGTGGTCACCTCCTTTTACTCTGCAGCTCATTTATAGCATTTTTTAGCTCCTCATGACTATTTCTTAGTCCATTGATCTCTGTAGCAATAGATTCTCTGCTGTCCTCTATGCCCAGTGATTAATTTTATGACTATTATTCTAAATTCTTGTTCTGTTATATTGCTTAAATCGTTTTTGATCAATTCGTTAGCTGTTGCTACTTCCTGGAGTTTCTTTTGAGGAGAGTTCTCCTGTTTTGTCATTTTGGTTAGTCCCTGGAGTGGCGCAGAACTTTGGGGCACTTCCCCCGTGCTGCCCGGAGTAACTTGTATTGGTGGATGGGGCCACATTCAGACCCGATGTCTGTCCCCAGCCCACTGCTGGGGCCACAGTCAGGCTGGTGTGTACCTTATCTTCCCCTCTCCCAGGGGCAGGACTCACTGTGGAGTGGTGTGGCCCCTGTCTGGGCTGCTTGCACACCGCCAGGCTTGTGGTGCTGCTTCGGTGGGATCTGGTGTATTAGACAGGGTGGACCTGCAAGGTGCACGGGGCGGGAGGGGCAGGCTCAGCTTGCTTCGCCCTTGGTGGTCCCCTGCGGGAGGGGCCCTGCGGGACCGGGAGGGAGGCAGACCCGTCAGAGGGATGGATCCACAGAAGCGCAGCGTTGGGTGTGTGTGTGTGGTACAAGCAAGTTCCGTGATGGGGACTGGTTCCCTTTGGGGTTCTGGCTAGGGTATGGGCGAGGGAGGCAGCACTGGCCAGTGCCTTTGTTCCCCGGCAAGCTGAGCTCTGTCTTCTGGGGCTCAACACCTCTCCCTCCCAGCATCCTCTTGCCCTCCCGCTCTCCAAGCAGAGCTGCTGACTTTTAACGTTCCAGATGTTTAGTCCCGCTGGCTGTCAGAACTCCATCCAGCCCCTCCGCTTTTGCAAGCCAGACTCGGGGGCTCTGCTTTGCCAGGCGGGCTGCCCCTCCACCCTGGCTCCCTCCCACCAGTCCGTGGAGTGCCCACCATCTCTCTGCCCTTCCTACCCTCTTCTGTGGCCTCTATGCTTGGCTCTGGAGAGTCCATTCTGCTAGTCTTCTGGCGGTTTTCTGGGTGATTTAGGCAGGTGTGGGTGGAATCTAAGCGATCGGCAGAACAAGGTGAGGCCAGCGCCCTCCTACACCGCCATCTTCCCTCTCCCTATCTGCTGTTATTTATTTTAAAAATGGGGGACATGTACACACAGAGATCTACACACAGCGAATAGCTCCAGAACTGGCAGTGTTGTTGCCTCCGGGAAGGGGCGCATGGAGGGGAGTTGATGGCACAAGGAGAGGTACTTTTCCCTCACATCCTTTTGCATCGTTTGAAGGTTTACTCATGTGGGAAACAAAGGCAGAAGGAAATGGCAGATAAAATTGAATTTCCTTACAACCTGCAGCCCATTGACCGATACTCTATGCAGGCAGAGTAGAACATTCCTCCAGGAACTTCCCACTGTCTTAATGTTAACACTTGGCTAGAAGGAGAAACAACCTTAGTGGGACAATGGTCAGGCCTCCAGGATCCTGGGAGTCCTCTCTAGCACACGAAAGTCCTCTTGGAAAGAAACCTCCCTTTTTCTTCACCTCCCCTAACTCCCATGTGTACCACCAACCTCTCCTCACAACCCCTGGACAGCTCTTTCTGTGGATGGGTCCTGTCCCTGGGCTTTAATAAAACCACCTTTTTGCCCCAAAGACGTCTCAAAAATTCTCTCTTGGCCGATGGCTCCAAACCCCAACATTTTCCACATCATTTACCATGGGTACTTGTAACATGTTTGAAAATGAAAGTTAAAAGCAGCTATAACAACTAAAACAAGAGCATTTGAATCTGGGGCACCTGGTGATTCAGTCGGTCATGTGTCCGACTTTGGCTCCGGTCGTGATCTCATGGTTCAGGAGTTGGAGCCCCACCTCAGGCTCTGTGCCTACCTGCTTCGGATTCTGTGTCCCCCTCTCTCTGCCCCTCCCCCACTTGCGCTCTGTCTCTCTCAAAGATAAATAAACATTAAAAAGAAAAAAGAGTATTTGTGATGAGGGAGCATCAGGCAAGCCGACAGGCCACAAACACCCTGCCCCCCTCCAGCAACTGGGTGGGGACAAGCGTGATACTCCTCGGGCACTCCTGGCTGCCCAAGAACAAAGGAAAGGGGGGAAACAGATGGTAACCGATAGAGATCGCAGTCCTGCAGGACCTGAGTCTCCATCACCCCTCCGTAGTGATGTGGGGACAGGGGCAGGAGAAAATGGCAGATAGAACTAAGTTTCCTTATACCCTGAAGCCCATTGACTAACGCTTGAGGCCGGCAGAGCAAACGTTTCTCTGGGAACCCCCTGCTGTCTCAATGCTAATGCTTTGCTGGAAAGAAAACCACCCTAGCTTCTGGCCTCCACTGTCCTGGGAATCTTCTTTAGCATATGAAAATCTCACTGGAAACTTCCCCTGGACTTTACCTCCCCCAGTCTCTCCTCATGGTCCCCGGGCAGATCTTCCTGGCCACGGGTCCTGTCCCCGTGCTTCAGTAAAATCACCTTTTTGCACCAAAGACATCTTCGAGAATTTTTTCTTGGCCTTGGGCTCCGGACCCTACAGACCCCACTGTCACCCCCCAAAAACCTCATCATTTTAGTCAGGCCTTGAAAGGAACCAGCATGAAGATCTGTTTGGCCCTTGTAGGGGGTGAAGGTGGGTCCCACTGTTGAAGAAGCTCTTTCACGGGGGCGCTGGGGGCCACATCACGGAGGACACTGCCCCCCGCCCCCCGAAAGTAACTGTGTTTTGCAGATACTCCTCTGGCAGTGTTGGCGGGATGGATTGGAGTCAGGAGGCCGATTCTGAGCCCCCGGTCACTGTGGACTCCCAGGAGGCCTACAGCGAGCGTCTCGGCAGTGATTTGCGAGCAAGAGGATAGGCAGAAAGGGCAGGGTGGAAGAGACGGAAAGAGGGACTCCTGTGAGTCAGGGGGCGCGTTAGCTCTAGAGGGAAGCGTGATGCAGAAAAGGACCCCAAGGGACTGAGGAAATAAGGCCGACATAGAAAGGAAGAGTAGTGCCCAGGGGTGCGTTCTGAGAGGTTTTTGTCAGAGGGTTGGCAGTACGCGTGAGTTCTCTTACTAAAACTTTACCCATGTGGGGAAGCTCCTGTCGCCATCAGCCCATCACAACTTCTTCCCTCTTCTCCCGATGCCCTGGGGAAGGAAAAGTCTTCTCAGGAGCTCTGGCTTTGGTGAGAAACCTCATCAGAGGTTCTCACACCTTAGGTCCTGGAAATAGGAAGGGAAGCATAGGGCTCATTGGGCCACATGGAGGTGAAGTTCGTTGTGCACCCCAGGGAGGCAGGAATGGGGGTGGGAACGGGGTGTGGGGAGCAGGCCGCTCTCAGGGCTCTGGGGGAGCTCCTCCCAGAAGTTGAATAAATGGCACCTGTAAGGCAGGATCTTCTCCCTAGGAACAGTTCCCTCACCCCTCAGCAAGTGATCCTGCCTTCCTGAGGAGGTTTCAAATTTTTTTTTAACTTTTTAGAGGGAGAGAGCAACTCAGCTCCACGCTCAGCCTGGAGCCCAACGTGGGGGTTGAGTGATCCCACAGCCCAGAGATCATGACCTGAGCCGACATCAAGAGTCAGAGGCTCAACCAACAGTGCCCACCCAGGTGCCCCAAATCTTTCAGTTAAAGACCGGGGTTTTTGTTCTTTGGAGGTTGGGATGAAAAGCGAATTCATCCCGGTTGTGGTAACTCAAGACTCTCGCTCACGTTGGGAGGCCAAGGGTGTCCTTTCTGGGGAACGTGTCTCCATGATTCTGTAACTGGGACTGTGTCCCATCAGACCGTGTGTCACCACAGAGGGGAGACAGAGAAGTAGAAATTGCATCAAAGGCTATCCCCCCGCTGTGCTTGGGGCTTAGTTTTTGGGGTACGAACCCACTGATCTGGGGCCGGCATGATGAATAAAGTTGCCTCCTGGACAGAAAAGCCTCGGTGTCCCGTCTCGCTGTGCGAGAATCCTCCTACAGGGTTGGCTTCGGTACAGTGTTACTCAAAACGGGGACTAGGGTCACGGGAGAGAGAATCACTCAGGAATGTGCTGAGGAATCAGATTCCTGGGATCCACTGAGGCACCAGTGAACAACAAACTCCAGAAGGAGGTCAGGCCTTGGGATCTGCATTTTGACAAGTGCTCTCTGGTGATTCTTTTGCTCACTAGAGCCTGGCAACCATCACTTATGGCTTCAGGATTCCTCCTCTTTTCTCTCTTCACTCCCTCTGAGGGTCCTGTCCCTGAGCTTCCTGTCAGCTCTTGAGCCAGTGACCGTCGTTCTGGGTTGTCTGCCCTTCTTCTCCGCCCCCTCTATCATGGGACTTTCCGCGCTCCCTCTTAAATGTGTACTTGTCTTTCCTCCGCTGGCTGGTGCATTCTTGGGGGCCAGGAGCTGTGTATTTTGTTTTTCCATGCCCTGTTCTAGAATTCTCGGCATTGAACACCTCACCGAAGAGCTCTCGATCACGGGGGCTGGGACAGTGCTGCGGTGAGATCTGCTCTCCATCAGTGAAGAGCTATGGCTTCCAAAAACGTTGAATGGAATCGGGTCAGCTCAGCGATTTCCTGATTTCTCCTTAGCCTTTTGTGTCCTCAGCAGGGATCTGGAAATAGCACGTGGATGAGCTCATTCATGGAGGGACAGCTTGTCTTCTTCGCTTGGGTCTCTCCTGGGCTTTTCGTGTCCCCCCCACCTTTGGGGGTCCCTCCCCACTTCTCATGATACATAGCCGTACCGGCTACTGTGTGCAAAATTCAGATAGGAAAAGCAGAAGAGGTTAAACCTGAGTTTCACCCCAAAATAACTCCAGAGCCCTGGGCTCACATTGGTGGACGACACCAGAGATGGGAAAACAGGTCAGTGACAAATTTAGGTCCTGATTTCATCAGGTAGTCTGGCAGCCAGCCAGGACGCAGGACAGCTCAGATAGCAGAGAGAGCGTGTTCCTCTCTCCTAGCCTGCTGCCTGTAGGCTTTTAGCCCCAACGCCTCAGCCGGGGTTGCTAAGCACTTGCGTGGTTTACAAAGCACTTTCAAATTAATTCAGATCAGGCCGTCACTGGTTGTAATGGAAGTTGTTGAACTGGCATCAGACAGGCCCCAGAACCATTTCTAGAATGTATTTCCCTCACCTGTGTTCCTTCAAAAATCAATAGATTTTCTCTAGAGCCTGGGGTTTTAGGGGCTGGAAAAAGGAAGATCTGAAGTCAGCAAGCTTTTGAAAGATCCCTAGTATTTGCAAGTGCTCCGGGTGGAGAGCCAGCCGGCCGGCCAGCACACACAGAGCCAAGTTCTGGGGTCCGGAGAAAGAGGATGGCTTGGCACGGAGCCTCTGGGCTCGCCTACAGAGCCTCCGGAGGCTCCGGAACAGGTGGTTTTCTTCCCCCACCCAGTCTGGCTCAGGGCTCCCCGCCAGAGTCTGCACCTGCCTTATTGCTGGGAGTTCTGTCTTGGCCTGTGGGGGGGGGGGGCAGGGGGGTTCGGCTCATCAGTGCACAGCCCGGGCAGCTGGACCTGTGCTGCCGGGTCTGGGAAAACATGACTGAGGCTCCACGGGTACATTTTACCTCGCGTGGAGTCTGCGGGCAGGTGGCGGGTGTGAGTGGCTCATGCGCTGGCCCTCCAACTCCCGGCGGGCGTGGGCCTCTCGACCCCCCCACTCCACAGTAACGACTCTGCCCCAGGACCTGGCAGAAACGTCTCTCTTCCTGGGGGTGCTTTTAAGTGTCTGCGTCTGCTTTCCTGGGGCCCTGCCTCCTTCTGGGGTTGGCCGCCTATCTTGCTGATCCATCTGTACCTCCCAGGGAGGACCAAGGTGGGCCGCGGTCCTGAGGGAGGTGCCCAGAGCCTGCAGGTGCCCCCCTGGCGCGGCCGCCGGACCCGGCCTCCTGCCGCCACGGTCAACCTCTCGGAGCGCTTTCTTGTGGCGTGTTATTTCTTTGCTTCCGGTTGCATTACCAAATGCCCTGTAAAGAAAAATTTTTTTAATTGATTTATTTATTTTGAGGGAGAAAGAGGGCCGCGAGAGCAGGGGAGGGGCAGAGAGAGAGCGGGAGAGGGAGTCCCAAGCAGGTTCCATGCTGTCTGTGCAGAGCCCGACACGGGGCTCGATCTCACAAGCCGTGCCACCATGACCCCAGTGGAAATCGAGAGTGGGACGCTTAACCGACGGAGCCGCCCAGGCGCCCCCACCAATGCCCTTTTAGTCTCTTGCTCTTTGGTTGCGTTGGGCCCCAGAAGTTGGCAGAGGATTTGGAGTGGGAATAGGCTCTTCCTTCCGGTGCACGTATGAACTGCCTCCTCGTCTCTTCCTCCGTAAGTAGGATTATCGTGTTGTCTGCATCTCATTCTTGGGAAGTTATATCTGAGAAGTGTGCGTACGCTTATACAGACAGTGGAATAAACACTTGAAGGAAGGTGTGTTCGGATTGATAGTTTAGAAATACCTGCTTGGGTCAGTATATCCCCTGCCTGTGGTATCCGATTTCCCTCTGGCTGTCAGACCTACTATTCGGAGTCTCATTTCTTCAAGTCTGGTTCCAACAGGTGACCTCATTCATGTTTAATTAATGAACGTAACTGGCTCATCTTAATGACTTATTCATGCAGAGTAATATATTTTCATTTTGGGAAAGGCTTTAATGCTCTCAACTTAAAGGTGAACTATCAGATTTAAAAGACAACTTGATGAGGGTTTCAGTTGAGCCTGGAACTTTTGTTCCGGTTTTGGCATAGTTTGCTCTCTTACATTCGGTATTTTGTTGAACCGATCCTCAGTTATCTCAGGCTAGAAGTGACTGGCGATAATAATAACAGTTTCGTTCCGCCGTTTCAAAGTGTGCAGTCAGGGGGCGCCTGGATGGCTCAGTCTGTTGAGCGGCCGACTTCGGCTCAGCTCATGATCTCTCACGGATCGTGGGTTCGAGCCCCACGTCAGGCTCTGCGCTGACAGTTCAGAGCCTGGAGCCTGTTTCGGATTCTGGGTCTCTCTCTCTCTGCTCCTTCCCTGGTCCTGCTCTGTCTCTCTGTCTCTCAAAAAATAAACATTAAAATTTTTTTTTAAAAAGTGTGCAATCAGGTGCCTATCAAAGCATGCCTACCATGTGAAAGAATCACCTGGGGCCTGTGTTGAAACACAAGATTCCTGGACCCCGTGCCCAGGAGAGGTTCTGACTGGTCAGTCTGGGGCTGGCCTGAGAATTTACATTCCTGAAAGATGGCAGGTGATGTAGCTGACAGTGAACTGCCTTTGGAGTCCTACTGGCTGCGTCTCAAACAAGCACTTCTCAGACTTGGCTGTGAAGCAGGATCAGATGATGGTCTCAGTCACAGATTCTTAGGCTCTGCCTTTGGAGATGGGATTCCGTCCCCATGGGAGGGACCTGAGGATCTTTGTTGTTCATAGGAAAATCTTTATTGTTGCCGTTGTTGTTTGTATCTTGCATGATACTTTTCGGTTTTCCCACTAATTTTAGATTTACAGAGATGTTACCCGAACCAAAGTTCCCGTGTACCCCTCATCCAGCTTCTCCTGATGCTAACAGTTTGCATAATCTTTTTTTTTTTTAATTTAGTTATTTATTTTGAGAGAGAGAGAGAATCCCAAGCAGGCTCCATGCTGTCAGTGCAGAGCCCGACACAGGGCTCCATTCCACGAACCATGAGATCATGACCTGAGCTGAAACCGAGTGTTGGATGCTTAACCTACTGAACCACCCAGGCACCCCTACATAGTCTTAATATAATCATCAAAACAGGGAAATAGATGCTGCTACAATACTATTAACTAAACTACCCACCCCTCGAAGAAGTCATGCACAACCACATTGTGGTAGGCTTTGAATAATGGCCCCAAAGATGCCCACGTGCTAAGCCCCAGAACCTGTGGATGCCACCTTATGTGGAATTGTGGAACACCTACAGGTACTAATTAGGGATTGCAGCATGAAGAGATTGTCCTCGATTGCCTGGATGGACCTGATACAATTACAAGGTCCTTAGAATCATAAGGGACAAAAGAAGCAAATTCAACATCAGAAAAGAAGACAATGTATGCGTGGAAACAGAGGGAGAACAGGCATTTTGAGGTAGGGTCATGAACCCAGGAATGAGGACCGTCTTCCAAAGCTGGGAAAGGCAAGAAGAAAGAACCAGGCTACCCCAGCACCTGGAGTTTGGCGCTGTAAGACTCATTTTGGATGTCTGGGCTCCAGAACAGTAAGAAAAACAATGGTACTGTTTAATGACACTGAGCTTGTGGTAATTTCTTAGAGCAGCAATAGGAAACGAATGCAGAGTGTGTAGATAGTGCTTGAGAATCGCTGAACCTCACCAGGGTTGTTGACGGAATTCAATAACATAACTTACATGGAAGTGACTAGCTTTGTATTCCCGTATCTACAGTGGGGGCTCACTGAAAGATGACAGCCAAAGCAAACATTAAGACTGCCAGGGCTGGTTTTCACTGTTTGAGAAAGAACATTGGCTTAATTGGTAAGAACAGAAAAGATCTCTGTCCTGGGAGGTTACAGATGGACCTCGCTTTGCTGCCTGTCCCCTTGGTCTTTGTAGGTGAAGGGCCACTCAAGAGACCAAACCTTCCTTATAAAGGCAGTGATTTGAATTCTTCCGTTTCCTTATCTTCACTGAGAATGGAGTTGCTTTTATTTAAAACACACACACGTAGCTTAGAGATTTGCATGCGTTGGCGTACTTTCTTATTTTTGAATTAGAGTTTTTAAAAAGAGTGCTTCCTTTTGGGTTCATGTTAGCTTTTTGACCTCTGTTTGTGACTTTATTTTCCTCTTCATTGTTCATTTTGATCTAATCTTTTGATTTCTCTTTATCTTTTATCAATTCAAATCTTTTATTTTTCTTTCAATCTAATTCAGCTGTACTGATTTCTGTTTTCCTTTTAATAATAACACTTTCCCCTTATTTTGTTCACTGTATTTTTTACCAACAATGTTAGGCTGCAATGAACTTATTATCTTTGTTTTGATATAGCCCCTGTTTACATGTTCCTTTATATTTATTTAATTGTGTAACTTGTTTTTATAATTTCAGCAGGAAGTCTGCTCTTTGGGAGATAGGGACTCCACTCCACCATGAATGGAGAATGTGTAGGTTTTTGTCTCCAGCCAATTCTTCAGGTGTCACTTTTAATAAAAGTCATATTCGGGGCTTCTGGGTAGCTCAGTGGGTTAGGCATCTGACTCTTGGTTTCGGCTCAGGTCATGATCTCTCGGTTCATGAGTTCAAGCCCAGCATCAGACTCTGCACTGACAGTGCATAGCCTGCTTGGGATTATCTCTCTCTCTCCCTCCCTCCCTCCCTCCTCCACTGCTCTCTCTCTCTCTCTCTCTGCCCTTCTCATGTTCTTTCTCTCTCTCAAAATAAATGAACTTAAAAAAATTTTTAAAAAAATCATATTCCACTCAATATTGGTTCCCAAACACACACACCTCATGAAACATATGTCAGAAACACTTTTAAAGGATAGTCATGATTCTCCCAGAAGGAAGACAGTGAGAAATGAGATTGTTTGCTGACATCATTAATGGCCTTGTTTGCAGATGTCGTTAATGACCACACATGCATTCTGAAGTCTTTGGGGAGGCTGTTCTTAGGGAAGGTAGCAGCAGGGATGCTCAAAGTTGCTTCGGAGAAGACTGGCTTTCTTCCCTCAGTTCCTCTGTCGAGCCAGAATTATTATAAATTTCCAGATGTCCTTCAAACTCTCCAGCTGTTGCTCCAAATTCTGTTTTCATAAGTTTGTATGAAGTCTAGACTTTTCAAGACACCTTTCTTCACATTCAAGACTTTGACTCTGTGTCGGTTGGATTTCTTGGGTATGATAAACAAAAGCAGGCTCTGGGTAACCAAAACCAGAAAACAGTATTTCTGACATATTTTGGGGGGTAGCTCCCAGAAACTTCTGGAAGGTCCAGGCTCAAAACACAGGCAGGACCAAGGGAGACTGGGCATTGGGAGTTCTTAGTCAAGTTCACATCACAGACACAGTCAGGTTGGGGAGTCACCACTGGTAATAGGTTCACTGTCCTGTCAAGGCCAAGGACTCTGATATCAGTAACTTTGGTGGTGCCTTCATACCCCTCACCCCTACTTCCCAAGATTCAAAATTCTGAGTAGGAGAATTCAACTGGCTAGGCTTTAGCCATCTTCTCTTATTCTGGCAGCCAGGGATAGGAAGAGGATAAATCTCCCTTGGACTTGCATAGTCAGAGGCAGATTCCTAAATAGGAAGGGTGCTCAAATGATGGGCAGCCAAAATATTACAGATGTGCACTTACAGAGGCTCCATCCCGCAAACAGGATGTAAAGGCAGTGGGTGATGTTTGAGATGGTTCAAGCCTATGCTTTTCAAGCCTCACAGCATATCATCAGCTCTCTGCTCTCAATGTTTGTAAGCCTGGTATCGCTTTCTGAAGTCTCTTCACTATTGATCCTTAAAACCCATTTGCAGTTTCTCTATCAAGAGGGCTTTCCTTGTCTCTTATCGGATCATTTGCTCTTAAAGCTGGAAGGGGTCTTAGAGACAAAGACATCTATTCAATAAAGATGTATTTTGGCTGCCAGTAATGGAATACCCAAATGAAAATGGGTATTTCCATTTTCTGAGAATAGCATGAAAATATGTTGCTTAATAACTTCTATGGTCGGTAATTCAGTGGCTCAAAAGTGACAGAGCTCTGGCTCAGATTCTATACAAACCTCTTATCACCCTCATCATTGTGGCAAGACAGCTACCACAGCTCCGGGCATGAAAGCTTCCAAATGCATATAGAAGGGGAGTTTATTTTCAGTAGTGAGGAACACCTTTCCCAGAAGACCCCAGGCAGAGCGATCAGTTTCCATTCACCAAGAATGGTCAGAGGCTCATGTCCTAGCTAATAGGAGGCTAGAGAAGTCAGGTGGTGATTTTTAGCCTCTGTTGTGGGAGATGAGCTCCCCCGGCCAGAGTCCTGGCAACCAGCACCGTTTGATATAGCACCCAACTCAGCACTTGACTTTCAAGGAAACTGAGCCACAGCATGAGTCAAACAGTCTTTCCAAAGTCACAAGATTCGTCAATAACAGACCCAATAACAGAGCCAGGGAACTTGGTTGAGTACCCGTTACTCTGTTTAGCATTCCTCCAATATTCCAGGGATTCCTATTCATCAAAATGTCCTATCTGAAGGGAAGAAAAATAGTGTTTACTTTGCGAGCTTTCCATGTCATCAAATCCATCACTATACGTGAGGTTTGGATGTCACCATAGGGTAGTTGAATTTGTAGAATAGTGGAACATTTTATAATGGAGTTTTATATCAGGGAAGATTTTATTGTCTATCTTCCATGGCATAGTTTTCCTGGCCACCATATTGTGTGTGAGTGGAGAATTTTCCATCAGCAATAAAATTTTTCATTTTCCCGCAGCAGCTGAGATTAGAGCTGATATACTGGGAGGAGGGAGAGAAAAACAAAGGGAGAGGGGGGGATTTAAAGAGATTGTGTAGGGTAGGTGTAAAAAAGAAAACGAATTATATTGTTTTGTGGCAGGGTCAGTCCAATCTTGTGAGCTGAAAAGAGGGCAATCAAGAGGCCCCTTTCCTCCTCTCTGGGTCCATTGTGAAGGGCAGTCAGGGACAGACAGTTCTCTTGGTGCACTTGTCTTGATGGTACTCAATGTTGTGGCCACGGTGTGCTACAGCAGATGGAGATTGTCCGAGCGTCCTCTATCATGATTGCTACAGAAGTGGATAATCGTGGTCGCTGGGCGATCCATGTGGATAGTGCTTTGTTTCAATATTAAGTAGGTTCTGAAGGTTGAGGGCCTAAAGTAAAGGAGAACAAAAGAGGTGTGGGAGGCAAGCAAACGAACGTGAACTGGATTTCAACAACAACAAAAGCTCTGTAATAATTGGAAAGGAGGAAGAGAGGAAGGGCCGATCATATTGTATAATGACCTACAGATACTTTGTGGTAGGAATACAGATGCGAGGTCCACTGAAGATGTTTCATTTCCTGCCCCCATCTAGACATTTTGAACATTTCACCTGGTCCGGATCCCATGTAGACACCCCTACATACTTTGGTATCTTGGTACTTTCTGGGTCCAGATAATTGGGTCAGAAGTGAACCCCTTATCCAATATCTGCCTGTGAACTGGTTAGTCAGCAAACTTCATAGAGTGGCTTGAGAGGTGAGTTGTACCAGTCACACTCTGACTCATTTATTTTCTTCCTATTTTCCTCTTTCGTATTTGGATTGAGGAACTAAGACTGATAATAGCTGGTGATGGGCGGAAGGGCTGAAACTTTATAGAACTTGGCCTGCTGACCCCATGGAGCCATGTGGAAGGTGGATTGAAGAAGCTGGCTGAGAACGGAAGGTGGACCAGACTCAGGGGAACAGCAGTTAGAAATCCTGTCACCCCTGAGAGAGAAAGAGAGGGATGGAGAACCATAGCTGCCCTTGATCACTCTAGTTTTTGGCTAAAACACCACCGAACGGCCATTGAATTTTCACTTTCTGCCTTTGGTCCATGAACTACCTACACTCGTTAATTCCACTTTGTACTGATGTTAGTATATTTCTACTTCTTGTAATCAGAAGAGATGAAAGACGGTAGCTAGATTCCCCACAGCCGGAAATTTCATTGCCGGAAGCTTCACATCTTGAGCTAAACTTTATCCTCTCTCGGGGTCTTCTTTAAAAAGTGTTGCCCTGGAAACGTAAGCCTCGCATATTACTGTATTTCTTCCATAATGCGAAACTTTCAGTCTATTGGGGAAGAGGGATTGACGGTTTCGTCATTCTCAATAAGGGGGTGCTGATCACAACAAACAAGCTCTAAGACTGAGCTCTTGTCTGGAGAATAGGAATCATGTCAGCTTTTCCCTCAGATCCTGGCAAAGTGCTTGGCCTCTGGCAAACGCACAGCAGCTTAAAAGATTAATTGAAAATAGAGAAAACGACCGAAGAGGGATAGTTGTCACTGATACTTCATAAGAGTTCGCTGGACGACCTTTAAATAAACAATGACCCCAGGGGCTGTCTCGTGTTTTCTTCTCCTTTTCATCATCGGCAAAGTTTAGGTAAAGCAAGGAAGGTTTCATAATGAAATATTAAGCCACAGGTCAGAAACTTTCTGCTTGAGAAAACTTTCTCTAAGCATCGAAGCAAGCTGATATTAAACAAGGCTTTGCTGTTCATCTCTGTTTTTCCTACCTTTAGTACATAGAGAAGACAAGGTGGTCCTTCAAAACAGAAGAGTAATCTGGGATGTCCTGCAAATGGCATAGTAATGATTAATTTTTTTAGAGCTTTAATGTTCTCCGCTTATAAAACCTTTGATCTAGGCTGGGAAAAGTAGCAACAAGTTTTTGTAGTATTATTAGCTCCTCGGTGCAGTCTCATGTTCTAAAATTATGGCTCCAAAATTACTAGCACGGAATTTAGGACACTGATGAGATTTTAGGTCATTCCTCCCTCCCTGATTTAGAATTCTTTCTCTAAGAGATAGCAGCAGCACAGATTTCTGGAAGAGGGGAAACAGTTTGGGCTGGACTTTAGGTACGGGTGTGTAAAAAGTGAACACCACTCTCTACAAAAATAAAGTTTATGTTTATCCAAAGATCAGCCTTATTTATGTCTGTTGATTGAATCAAGAGCCACTGATTTTAGGAATGTGGGCTCAAAACCGCACCAGGGGATGGCATAAGGAAACAAAAGAAAATACGACATCTCAGCCAACCCAGGTTGATGAGTAACGATCTACCCGTGACCACACATACTTGTATATGATAGGCTGAAAAATGTAACTTGGCAACCCAAACAGAATACATTTTATAAAATGATAGAATTTTATTTGCTTTCCAAAGGGCTTTCAACTTCAAAAGCTTATGGGGTCGGGGATGGCAGATAGAGGCGGGCAAGGGAAGCACGTCATTGAAGAAGATTCAATGAGTCAAAGGAAAGTCTTTGAAAATCTCGCAATGTGATAGACCCGACCCACGTGGTAATAGGCTTCTGGGGACGTTTTCTGGATTCTAAATTCTCTGTAATGCAAGGGGCCCAGGTGTTTTTAGGATACTGACTCCGTAAGGCCAGAAGACGCAGAGTTGGTGAGATACTTTAGGGCCAATGACAAGAGGTGATGAGAGAGGCCACAAACATCAGAGGTTCAGACTACTTTAGTGGCTCTGGTGGTGGTATGAGTGGCCTAGATGAGTTTGTCTCAGTGCATTCTGGTGGAAGGGATAGTGGAAGAAAAGAAACAGTAGCTGACTGTGGCCGGTTCCTCCCCCTTCTTCCTCTAGGAGTAAAAGCGGAACAGAAAGCATCAGTATAAAGCTGAACCGTAGCAGGACGGCGGCTATCTTAGCTAAATTATAGAGAAATCTTAAGGTCTTTTGGAATGACAACATCACTAGCTTAATTTAACACGATCACTTCTCTAGCCAATAAAAGAATTGAGTTTGTTTCTGGCTCGGCCACTCGGGAATTTTCTACCATGAGTACCCATTGGTCAGGTAGCAACGAACCTGCCACCCTTGAGGCGTGTCTGTCTTTAAGACAAAGCTCTGTCGTCGTTCCTATTCAAGGACCAGTTATTCCATCTCTGATGACTTAGCTGTGACTCTGATTTCTGGCTGCGATGGTAGGTTGAATAAACTCTCTAGACACCTAGGAAGATGCTCTTTGACATCCTTGCTTCTGACTTCTATTTCTATGTGCAGGGACAGGGAAATCTAATTGAATGAATGGTAGAATTTCAACACTTGGGTGGGTTCATGAATTTGTGATGCATAACCCAGTAGGTCCTCTGCTGACTATGAAGCATCGGTCTACGTTGACTCGGTATCCCTGAAAAGGTGGGGTGACGACTGGGCGGAAGGGGAATTTGTTGAGCACCTACTAAGTTCTAGCCTGCTATCTAGAGGATTTATGTGAATTATCTCCATTACCCCTTGTGACAATTCTGGAAGGAGGCGGCAATTATGCTCATTTTTGAGGTGAAGGAAATTAGGGTCCAGGGTAGTTAGGTAACTTGCTAAAGGTAACAGAGCCTCAGCACGAAAGAGCTGGAAATGGAACCAAGGTTTGTTTTGTTTCTTTGTTCATCCACCCCCTCATTCATTCCCTCCCTCGGCCATAGACCTACTCTGTGCCAGGAACTGGGGACACTGCAGTGTATGTTTTCGGGGACAAGGTTTTGCCCTCATGGCCTTTCTATTCAGGGGAGGGGGACAGACAACATTAGCAGCAACTTCACTTCCAGCTGAAATCCTCACACTGCTTTTTCCATGCCACCTAGAATCGTCGCTTGTTTTGTCACACCCAGAGAACACGTGTGGTCGTCGATGGCACACACACCTGTATGTCTAAGTTGGCAGGAAATACGTGCTACCTGCAAAATACATGCACGCTAAGGGGACAGAGAGGAGCTGGGTTGAGGCGGACGTGATAGTGTAGACAGGGTGGTGGGAAAGTTGTCTCTGAGAAAGAGACAGCTGAGTTGAGACCTCACTTGAAGCCGTCTGCAAAGACTGGAGGTAAGGCCATGCCAGGCAGGATGCACCCAGTATGCCATTATTCCCCTACGAGAATAACAAGCTCAGTGTGTGCAAAAGCACGGCCAAAGCTAGAGCGGCCAAGAAGTGTGAGCGAGGAGGAAAGTGTGGGAGTCACAGCCGGGGAACGACAGGCCGGGGTATGGTACGTAGGGCTTTTATAAACCATTGTAAGGAGTTCAAATCTTATTCTGAGTGCCATGGGGAATCAGGAGTGTTTGAGGCTGAGAGGCACAGTCTGATGTCTGGTTTCGAAGGGTCGTAGTCCGCCTGTCCTCCGAGGACTTGGCTCCAGGGAAACGGGAGCAGGGAAACTAGTCAGGAGGTCATTGCCGCAAACCTGGGGGGTGATCATGGTGTGAACTGGGCGGGTATCAGGAAAATGGAAAGTGGTGAGATTCCTGACGGATTCTCACTTCCCCATGTGCTGCTTTCCGCAGCATCATCTCCTAGGAAGGGGGAGAGCTCGCTTGTCCACTCTGGGCCTCCTCTTTGTCTCTTGGGGACTCACACTCCTCTGTCTTCATGGGGGACAGGCGGAGGCAGGGACCGGGGCCAGGAGGAGAACTGGCCTCGCCCTTTGTGGGCATGAGGCAACTTGGGGCCCAGGCAGACCCTGATATTTTCATAAATCATCGTCCTCTCATCCCGCATCATATAGCACTGCACTTGACTCGAGATTTTGGGAGATGACACTTGTTGAAACATTTTGCATAGTTGTAACTTCCAGATCTGTTGGCAGGCCTGCACATCTAAGCCTTTATCTGCACTGTGATTTCAAGACAGACCGAGAGAGCCCTTAGATTAGAGCTTTCCCGGCACCCGGGGCTCTGAACCAGTCATTGCTGGCCCGAGAATGGAATGTGCTCATTAACAGAGAAAATTGGAAACAAGGTGGCACTTTTCCATTAGTGCTTTTCTTTCTGAAGCATTAATGGATAGACCTTGCTCCTGCTCCAGAAGCTATTAATAATCCTCCCTTTGGTTCCCAAACACGGTCCTACTGACCCAGCATCTGTGGAGCGTGAGCTTTAAAAGAAAGTTTTTAATTGTTTGGACGGTGCTGGTGATGGATATTATAACAATCAAAGTTATTTTGGTTCGGAGTAACAGAAACCTACCTCCACTCATTTAAACCAAGATAATAAATAAATAAGCCCCTGGCAGTTTGCTCTATAAGCATATTTTGTGTAACCAAAGGATAGAGTTGCAATTGCCATCAGGATTCCAGGCAGTTTCTTTTTCTCAGCCCAGATTGTCACTGAAAGTTGGCCCACTTCTCAGCAATGGGACCAAACTCGGTAGAGGAGGCTCCCTGGGGAGGAGACCTTTGTGACCATGTTGCTACCAGACTTTCCTTCAATAAGCAATAGGCCGTGTGACGAACAGTCCAGGTTTGCCTGGGATCATCCCGGTTTGAATATTCAAAGTCCTATATCCAGGTGACGAGGAGGGCTGGTCGTCCCCTGTGGGGCCATATGCACATGGGAATAGCACGGAGTGGAGGTTGAGAGTTCAGGTTCAAGATCAAAGGAATCGGGACCAGGAAAGAGACCCATTTTGAGTCTAAATAGAAACTTCCCAATTAGTCTCCCGGTCTTCTCTAGTTTGAATTCAACCAGCGCCTAGATTTTCAGAGATAATTTGGCCGGTTATGTTAGGAACATGTAGACCCGACCGACATCTTGGATGTATTTTCACCATTATTGTGTTCTCCCCACTGTAACATTTGTAGTGCTCCCCCCCCACCCCGCAAACGAGAGACAGTTCATTTCCAAGCAGAGTCTGGACACGAAGTGGATCCTGGTTGAAGTGGGACCTTTGGGGGTTGAGACTATTTCTAACTGTGTATACCTCTACAGGTTCGCCAGTCTTTGGATTTGCCAGAATGGTGCTTGCTGAGTTTCAGATGCCTCTCTTCTCTTGTTCATTTAGAAATCGACTGGGGTGCCTGGGTGGCACAGTCGGTTAAGCGTCCGACTTCAGCCAGGTCACGATCTCGCGGTCCGTGAGTTCGAGCCCCGCGTCGGGCTCTGGGCTGATGGCTCAGAGCCTGGAGCCTGTTTCCGATTCTGTGTCTCCCTCTCTCTCTGCCCTTCCCCCGTTCATGCTGTGTCTCTCTCTGTCCCAAAAATAAATAAACGTTGAAAAAAAAAATTAAAAAAAAAAAAAAAAGAAATCGATTTACGAAAGCAGGTGCATGTTTAAAGAACACAAGTAGCATGGTTGAAAATCTGATACCTGTGAGTACTAATACCAAAAAAAAAAAAAAAAAGTTGCAAAAGTCATATGGAACCCAGACACTTCCTGAGATTGTTAGGGTAATAATACCACAAGCTCCAGAGGCAGACATTGCCACCATAGCTTGACCACACGACCTTGTAAGTTGGTTTCTTCTCCGGGTCTATCAGTGTCCTCATTAAATCCAAAGCTAATGGTGTCAAAAAAAAAAAAAAAAAAAAAACAAGAAAAAGAGAAGAGTGTTTATTTTAGACCAAGGCAATTAAACAGTTATGGCTTTTTTTCCATTTTAGCAACAGCATATTTACCCCCAGCACTATTTGCTTTTGCCTCAGTTTCTTTCTATTCAGATGTCACGAAGAATAAACCCTGTACTGTGTTGAGAGATTCCTCATCCTTTTTCCACCCTCATGACCTTAGACCAGTTCACCTAAGTGCTGGCAGCTTCAGGTACTTTATTATCAAATGCAGAAGATAAGATTGTTCCTTTCTCTGGATTAGAAATGGATGCCTCTTGGTCTCCGATTCCCTAGATGCATCGTTTCTTCAAGCCACAGAAGCCTGTGCTTAGTATCTTAAGGCTCCTCCTCCTTTATTCTTAGTGTTATCAATTCAACTTCTGTGAGCTTTTCCAGCCTATAGACCTAGAGATCATTTACTTTTACGTGACCCCGCAGCTATAAGGACGGCTGAGGGATTAGGTCTCTCGCTTCTTTCCTGCGTTCGCTTGTACAACTTCAGGAAATGCTCTGAAAGCAAAACTTTATATTGATCATGCTCTTCCTTCAGTCTCTCCTGCACCGCCCTTCTAAATGCACAAATCGAGCGTTCTGTGTCTTCTTCCGTTTGATCACAGCCGTGACAGGCTGCACATTGTTGCCAAACCCAACAGTTCACACTCCAGTGATCTCTGGGCTGAATACATGATATATCTTAGACATGTGTGTCAAGTCCTACTATTTTTCAAATGTATGTAGAAGTTTATCGGACAGAGTCCACGTGTGAGTTATGTATTATGTATTTTCTCCATCAATAAGTACTAAAGGATGGCTCCTTTTTGGGCATCGTTGTGATGTACATCAAGATTTCTTGTGTGGTTGGTTTTGTGATGCAAAGATTGGGGAACGTTGGCCGATAGCAAGACTCGGCCAAGAGCAGTGTGCCAGCCAGACCCAGCCCCTACATAGCCTGTAAATACAATTTTGTTGGCAGGTGAGAATTGTACCGCTGAACCACCCATGCAAAATTTTGTTGGAACACAGCGCCATTCACCTGCTTATTGTGTATGGCTGCTTTAATGCTACAACAGCAGTGTTGACAAGGGGCAAGAGGAACTTTGTGGCCTGCAAAACCTACAATTTTTATCTGGCCCTTTGCAGGAAAAATGTGCCCACTCCTGGTCTCCAAGATAAAGTAAAATAAACCAGCATTTGTTGAGCATGTATTTTAGGCCGCAGTGTTGGGCAGTTTCCCACCTATCACCACATTTAATTTGATTTACCTCATTTGCGAGGTTTTAAAATCTTGGGTCCCGTCTTCATTGGGGAGCTTACTGTCATTTCCAAAATATCATCATGCACTTGCCCTATTTCCATGCCTTTGCTTTTGTGACCCTCACTGTGGGGAATGCCTCTCATGTTCATTTTCCTTGGGAAGCTCCTCGTTTTTCCATACAAATCTCAAATGTCACTTTCCTTGAGTAGTTTTCCTTGACTCTCAAAGGCAGCATTGTTTCCTCATCTTGGCTTCTGGAAGGTATTAGGCACTCGACAGGATAAGTAATCCTAGAGTCATACAAGTTGATGTTCGACTTCCTTCTTAGCTGGTGGGGGCAGTGCATAGCAGGGCTTAGAAAGTCAATTTCATTACGCTTATGGGATATCCACTCTCTGCAAAACACCATCCTGTGGCCTTATCATTCTGGGGTCTCTGCACACAAGATACTGAGACAAGGACTTGCGGGCACAGAGTTTATTTGAGAGACGATCCCAGGAAGCACGAGTGACAAAGTGGGGTAAGTGAGTCAGAGAAAGCAGAAGAGCCAATGGTGGGCATGAATTATTGGATCCTTGCTGTGGGCACCAGGAGCTCGGCCCCGCTGGGCACTCTCTGAGAATGTGCCTGCTCGATCTGCCTCGGCACTTCCTCCCTGCAGGATGGGGAG
Source organism: Leopardus geoffroyi (assembly GCF_018350155.1). Taxonomy (NCBI): domain Eukaryota; kingdom Metazoa; phylum Chordata; class Mammalia; order Carnivora; family Felidae; genus Leopardus; species Leopardus geoffroyi. Next base: position 6,432,488 of record NC_059334.1, on the reverse strand, counting down.
GCTGGGGCCTCTGTCCAAGGGCTTTGGTTGAGAGTTTATCCCAGAGATGTTCACCTTGCTTCACTCTACCCCCTTTGCTGAAGTATGTGCTCCTGCGGTGCCAGAGAAGGCCCCGGGGAAGCAGAGTCAGGCACTTGGGGCAGGAAAGTGTCCAACAAACACATCTGCGGAGAAAGCCAAGGTGAGGCACAGGGGCGTGGAAGAATCTCCAGCAACACCTGCTATGGGTCTGACACATAGCATCTATGCAGTAATGTTCTGTAAATGGATACTTACAGGAGTCATGGCTTATTCCTTTTTTTTTTTTTTTTTCAACGTTTATTTATTTTTGGGACAGAGAGAGACAGAGCATGAACGGGGGAGGGGCAGAGAGAGAGGGAGACACAGAATCGGAAACAGGCTCCAGGCTCTGAGCCATCAGCCCAGAGCCTGACGCGGGGCTCGAACTCACGGACCGCGAGATCGTGACCTGGCTGAAGTCGGACACTTAACCGACTGCGCCACCCAGGCGCCCCATGGCTTATTCCTTAAAAACAGTAATTGTCTTTAAATTTTTTTATTTGAATATACTTGGCACACGATGTTACGTTAGTTTCAGGTGCACAACCAAGAGATTCAATATTCCTATATAGGTGTAGCTACCTTCTGTCACCATATGATGACATTACAATCATTGACTGTATCGTTTATTCCTGTGACTGATTCATTCCATAACTGGAAGCCTTCACCCCCTTCACCCAATTTGCCCATGCCCCCCCCCGCCATTCTCCTCCTCTCTGACAACCACTGGTTTGTTCTCTGTATTTATATATAGATTTGATGCTGCTTTTTGTTAGTATATTCATTTATTTTGTGTTTTAGATTCCACGTATAAGTGAAATCCTATGGTATTTGCCCCTCTCTGCCTGACTTATTTCACTTAATACCCTCTGGGTCCATTCATGTTATCAAAAATAGCAAGATCTCATTTTTTTTATGGCTAAGTAATACTCTAGTGTGTGTGTGTGTGTGTGTGTGCGCACACATACACATATCCCACATCTTCTTTATCCATTCATCTGTCAATGGGCACCTGGGTTGCTCCCATATCTTGGCTGTTGTAAGTAATTCTGCAATAAACATAAAGGTGCCTATTATCTTTTTGAACTAGTGTTTTGTTTTTGGGGAGGTAAATACTCAATAGCGAAATTATTGGATCACATTGTGGTTCTCCTTTTAATTTTCTGAGGAACCTCCACAGTTTTCCACAGTGGCTGCACCAGTTTCCATTCCCAACAACAGTGCATGAAGCTTTTCTCCACATCCTCACCAACACTTGCTATTTCTTATCTTTTTAATTCTGGCCATTCTGACAGGTGTGAGGTGGTATCTCATGGTTTTGATTTGTGTTTTCCTGATGATAAGTGATGTTGAGCATCTTTTCATGTGTCTGTTAGCCATCTGGATGTCTCCTTTGGAGAAATATTTATTCAGGTCCTCAGCCCATTTTTAATCAGAGCATTTGTGTTTTGTTTTTGATGTTGAGTTGTAGAGGTTCTTTATATATTTTGGATATTAACCTTGTATCAGATTTATCATTTGCAAATAACTTCCCCCATTCAGTAGGTTGGCTTTTTGTTTTGTTGATGGTTTCCTCTACTGTGCAAAAGTTCTAGAAAATTGTTAGTAGGTGTTTTTTCTTTATTTTTTATTTTCTGAAAGAATAGTTTCAGCAACGGTGTTTTCCCGTTTAAATACAGGCAGGTATAAAGAAGAACATGAAAATGACTGATTATCTCCATACACAGGTAAACCCTGGCATTAAGGAAATGCACGTGGTAGGGGCACTTAGGTGGCTCAGTCGGTTAAGCATCCAGCTTCGGCTCTGGTCATGATCTCACAGTTTGCGAGTTCAAGCCCCACATCGGGCTCTGTGCTGACAGCTCGGAGCCTGGAGCCTGTTTGGGATTCTGTGTCTCCCTCTCTCTGCCCCTCCCCTGCTCATGCTCTGTCTCTGTCTGTCTCTCTCTCAAAAATAAACATTACAAAAATGCACGTGGTAAAATTTTTTTAAAGTACAAAGAATATAGAATGGTAAGTAAATTTCTGTGCCCCCTTTTCTTTATTCCCAGAGGTAAGAATTATAAACAGCTTCCTGAGTATCCATACAGGAAAATAAATCTACCTATCAGTATATTATTGGAATATTCTTTTATTTTTAAAGTCTATTTATTTATTTTGAAAGAGAGAGAGTGCGAGTGAGGAAGGGGCAGAGGGAGAATCCCAAGCAGGCTCCACACTGTCAGACATGGGACTCAAACTCAGGAACCAGGAGATCAAGACCAGAGCTGAAATCAAGAGTCAGACGTGTAACCGACTGAGCCACAGAAGTGCCCCTGGAATATTATCTTTTTTTATTTGACCCAAAGGCTCATCTTTGGCCACATTCACTTTGCTTGGTCATCTTTTCATATCTGCTGGGAAGGCTCCCCGATTGCTACGTGGTTCACTCTCCACACTCACAAAATCTAGGGCGTAGGTAATGTTAGACCTGTTTCACAGGTGAAGAAACTGAGGCACAGAGAGACTTATCGAAGGCTACCACAGCCTAAGTGACTCAGACGAGGTGGGGGTGAAGCTGGCTAGTGCAAGTGAGGATTCACACCCTACACCAGCCCGCAGCATACTTCCCTCCAGCAGGCGAGGCCAGTAGTGTTACTACCCATCTGTCACCCTGCCACCTGCTGCCTTTCCCCCATCCTCCCCTGAAAGGCCACAAATGTCTACTTTTTACGTTAAAAAACCAAAAATCAAACAAAAAATGGAACTAATCAAAGGGAAATAAGTCTCTAAAAGTTTCGGGTTAAGGAGCCAAAATGCTGTTATCTCCTCTTTATGTTTAAAACCTGTTTCTTGTATTTGTGACATTACTTTGGCTTCTTTTGATGATATTTTCATCCTATTCAATATATATCTAGTTTTGATGACATCTGAAAAAGTCGCTGCTTTCTGAACTTTAAGTTCCGCCTTCTTTACACAGAGCAAACCACCCTTCTCTTCCGTCCAACAAAAACAGGAAGCATTGTACTAACCACTCAGACAAAATTGAAAAATCCAGGGAAATTGTTTTGTTTCAAAGTCAAGTCTCCAATCACAGCTTCTTGTTTGAAATATAATAAGTTCACTGTGTGGGAAGAAAGAAACTTAGTGTATTTTACTGAATTTAATCCATTGGCATATAATACATTTCCATTACTTACAAAATCCTGAAACGATTCAGTTGCATTTGGTGGCAAGAATGTCTTAAAACGAGGCAGGTGATAACTGTGGGTATTGATGCTCAATTGTTTTTGGTAAAAATGCTTAATTAGTTTCTTCCAAGCAGCCATTTAATACTCAGGCTCCCTGCTCTTGCCATTCTTAATGGCAACAAAACACTTGAAGGTGAATTTAGAAATACACTGTGAGGGGTAAGCAAAATTGAGCTCTCTTCAAAACTATGCAAGAGGAGTGTCTTAGACTAGAGCTGCAATCGAAGCAAGATTGAACATCTAAGTTGTAGAAACAACACTGCGTGGCCCAGAATTCTAAAGAGTGTTCTTTGTTCATCGGAGCTGGTTTTGCTAAGGTAGAAGGTTAAGGCTAGAAGACAATGGAAAACATTTGAGTAGTGATAGCTTCAATCCAAATCTGCTTTAGTACATGAAACATTAGAGTGTATCCGTTGTGCCACTGAAACTTTTCTTGCAGTTGACGGTATTGTGTTTCATACTAAAGACACAAACAATAATAGCTACAATGATTGAGTTGCACTGTGTTTGATCAGCTAGCTTTCCGAGATGCCCTCATGACTACTAAGTTGGCAATACAAATTCCCATATGGAGTATATATCAAGTTCCTCAAAAGAAAGGATATGCCGGGTGCCTGGGTGGCTCAGTCGGTTGAGCGTCAGACTATTGATTTTGGCTCAGGTCATGATCTCTGAGCGGAGCCTGCTTAGGATTCTCTCTCTCCCTCCTCCTCTGCCCCTCTCCTGCTCATGGTTTTGTGTGTGTGCTCTCTCTCTCTCTCTCTCTCTCAAAAAAAAAATAATAATAAAAAGGAAAGGACATGCAAAGGCTAATGTCTCCATGATCACAACAAATCCTTGGGAACCTTCCAAATCCTTGTAATATTCTAGCGATGTAAGCAGAAGTGAACTGCAGAGCTTGTAAAAGGAACAAGTTCATGGCTGGGATAAACCTAGTGCTCAACTAATTAAACCAGTTCATTTTACAAAGGAGATAAAGATCATTGGAACCGTGACTGTTAAGACCATGTGTTTGTTGTGAGGTGGGGCAAAAGTCAGAAGCCAAGCTGTGTGTGGACCCTGGAGCCTCTGACTCTTGGGATTTTTAAATAATGAAAATTCAGCCTAGCAAATTTGAAGATCAAATCGACTTTATTCGATGATTCATGGATGGGGCAGCGTCCCGTCTAGCAATAGAAAGGGGCTCCAAAGGGCTATAGAAAGGGACAGGGTTTTACAGGCAGAACAAGGAAATCTTAAACAAACAAAAATTCTTTTTGAATTATTTTGGGCAAAGTCATGGGTGCAAAGGGTCTTATTAGGTGGATAACATCACTGTAGCCGACCAGAGTGACCCTTTAATATTGCATTTTTGGGGGGAAGGTTAAAACTGCAATTAGGTCAGGTATTAATCCCCTATTTGGTGGCATGGTTTAGCACAAGTGACTCCATTTTGGTCCAGTGGTTTTGGTTCCAGTAACCTGGAACCTGGCTCTTTCCCTGCCTTCATAACCAGAGGCTCCCTTCGCTGCACTCTGGATCTCGTGATACTCGTTATTTTAATGTTTACTTATTTAGTTTTGAGAGAGAGAGAGAATGAGAATGAGCAAGTGAGGGGTGTACAGGGGGAGAGAGAGAGAGAGAGAGAGAGAGAGAGAGAGAGAGAGAGAGAGAGAATCCCAAGCAGGCTCTGTACTGTTAGCACAGAACTCACATACCGTGCGATCATGACCTGAATGAAAATCAAGAGCTGGATGCTTAACCACCCAGGTGCCCCTCATGTTTCTCATTTGTATTTGTTTATTCAAGTCGTGCCAATCATCCTGTCTCCGTCCCCTCTGTCCTGAGGACTGTAAGCTCAGGAAGGGCATGGCCTGTGAACGTTTTCCATCTCCATTCTGCTCCTAGCATCATGCTTGGTACACAGAACATTCTCAATAGGCATTGTTGAGTAAGCGATTGCTGTGGAGGGGTGTACTATTTCCACTGAGGCAGGTTTGGTGAGGTTGAAGTCTGGATCCAGGTGTAGTTACAAACTAAGACGACATCAGAAGAACAGACAGAAGGAGCTCTCTACTGACTTTTGCTTAGGAGACAAACTTTGTGTCTTAGTTTGATTCAAGGTCCCTGCTGACTGCTAGCCTGGACTCTGTGATAACCAGCTTCATCACCCTCTGGATCATTCTCCAGCGCTTTGGCAAGAACACATACAACTAACCAATGTAGCTGCAGGAGGGCCAAGATAGCCTTCGCCCAAAATAAACTTTGCCCAAAATAGACTATTGAGGCTGGAAAAGGCATCACTAAAACCCCTGATCTATCAATCCATCTCATAGACCAGGACATAAGCCTTGCTTTCTCATTCCGCGGAGGATGAAAATAATTTTCCCTTTACCCTTCTAGGTTCTTGGCTGAGACCTCCCTGTAATAAAGGGCACATTGACAGGAGAAAAACAAATGGAAATGTAATAACATGTATGTCTTCTGTATATTTAGGAGATGCCCAGGAAACTTAAGTAACTCCTCTAAATGGCCCCCCGCCACAACCTTAAATACCACCTTAAGCTAAAGACAAAAGGTATTAGAGGCAGAGGTGTCTGGGGGGCTCAGTCGGTTAAGCGTCTGGCTCTTGATTTCAGCTCAGGTCATGATCTCACAGTTGGGAGATTGAGCCCCACGTTGGGCTCTGTGCTGACAGTGTGGAGCCTGCTTGGGATTCTCTCTCACCCTCTCTCTGCCTCTCCCCCACTCACGTGTACTCTCTCTCTCTCGAAATAGATAAATACACATAAAGAAAAAGGTATTGAGGGCAAAGGGAAGGCCAGCTGTGGGAGGTTACCAGGAAAGGCACATTAAGCAGTGGTATGGTTGTTATATAGACTGAAGTTGCCATCTTCTCCATGGATAAGAGTTTCTAGAGATTAGTCAACTTCTTCCTGGCACAAAGAGGGAGACACCCTTTCAAATGGAGGTTTCCCTTATAAATCTGATTGCCTGTCACTAAGGGTAATTTTTACTTGGTTCTCAGAGCCTTTTCTATGTTAGCTCTTTCTTAAAAACAACCAGCTCAAAATAATCCTTATGTCAAAGAGGCATATTTTGGGGTGGTATATTCTGCTTTCCTTCAACTCAATACATTAAAATATTCAGAAAACTGGAGCAGGAAGGGAAGTCTACTGTTGCCCCAATACTTGGTTTTCAGAGAGCTATTAACAGGGGCCACTGTCACATTCTTCAGCTACTCTAGTTCCAGCTCAGTCAAGGATGCAGGCTTGATAAGGTGCAGCCACGCTTCGTCTGTACAATCTTTCTTTCCAATGACTGGGAACCAACCTGGTTGTCTAGGTATCTCTCACAGTATTAGAGGCTTTCTTCAGGACCTCCTGAGAGTCTGATAGCCCCACCATCCAAGCTTGTCCTGGGATTTGGCCATGCCCGTTGTTCTTAAGAGTCACTGAAACTCTGGCAGGTCGAGTTACTTATGACTAACTACCCCACTTGCAGAAGAGCTTCTGATCTTTCACATTTTATTATTTCTTCCCTCTTTTGATATTATGGATATTTGCAAAAGCTATTGAAAATACTTTGACATATTATTTTATTTTTTTTTCAACGTTTATTTATTTATTTTTATTTTTTGGGACAGAGAGAGACAGAGCATGAACGGGGGAGGGGCAGAGAGAGAGGGAGACACAGAATCGGAAACAGGCTCCAGGCTCTGAGCCATCAGCCCAGAGCCTGACACGGGGCTCGAACCCACGGACCGTGAGATTGTGACCTGGCTGAAGTCGGACGCTTAACTGACTGCGCCACCCAGGCGCCCCTGACATATTATTTTAAACAGCTGAATGAAATAGTATTTCATTGCATGAATGGTTCTTAACTAACCCTCTAGTTTGGGTCATTTCGGGTGTTTCCAATTTGCCACTATTAGGTATTTCTGAAATGCGTTTTTCTTCGATTTTTTTCTTCAGGTTACACTCAGGGGTCAAATGATCAGTCGTAGGATAGGAAAAAGGTTAAGGTATAGTAAAACCTTGCATTGTGAGCAACTTGTTCTGTGAGTGTTCTGCAAGACGAGCACACATTTCTAATAAATGCTAACTTGATAAACGAGCAATGTGTTAAAATATTGGTAATATGTGCTGCCCAATGTCACGTGATCACAACCGAGCCAATGGTTCTTGAAATTCGCTTTGATATACGAGTGCTTTGGATGACAAGCATGTTTCTGGCATGAATTATGCTTGTAAACCAAGGTTTTACTGTCCTTGGTAAGTGGTCTCAAAGGAGAAAAGTCACCTTGAATTAAGAAAACCGCACTAGTCTGTAAGTTCCCTGATGGCAGGGACTTTGTTACATTTTTCAGACAATTGTTTCATAGGGAATAGTATATTTTTCTAACACTTAAAACAGACACATATAGAGATATTCAATACATATTTTTGCCTGATTGACGTATGGTTCTACTTAGAGTTGTATTGATTATTTCCAGATGAGCCTGGAGCCAAGCTATCAAAGGAATATCTACTTCCCTTGAATACCAATCTGTATCAGTAACACAGAAGAGGGTAAATCTGCTGTTCATCTTTTTTAGTGTTTCTATCCCTGGAGCAGAAGGAAGTTGACCCTGGGGATATTTTCAAACAGAATCTTTGTGTTTGTAACCTTTTAAAGAAACTGGTCGCCCCTCAGCTTTTCTAGGTGATGGTGGTAATTTAGTAATAGTAGGTGTTATTGGGAGAGTGGGGGATGGGAATGAGGGCCAAGATCCACTCTTCTCTTTTACCATTGTAAATATTAAACACCTTGGATTTTAGATATTCCTTCATGATTTCTTCAATTACAACTGAATTAAAAGGACATGGTTGCATATTTGCGACTCGGGCTTTGAACTAACCATATACACTCACAGCCAATCTCAGTGTCCTTTTAAAAGATGTACTTCTTGGGGCTGCTGGGTTTCTCAGTCAGTTAAGTGTCTGACTTTGGCTCAGGTCGTGATCTCACAGTTCGCGAGTTCAAGACCCATGTCAGGCTCTGTGCTGACGGCTCAGAGCCTGGAGGAGCCTGCTTTGGATTCTGTGTCTCCCCCTCTCTGTGCTCCTCCCTGCTCACATGCTGTCTCTCTCTCAAAAATAAATAAAGATTAAAAACAAATTTTTTTTAAAAGATGTTCTTGTTGGGGCACCTGGGTGGCTCAGTCTGTTAAGTGTCTGACTTTGGCTCAGGTCATGATCTAGCAGCCTATGAGTTCGAGCCCCAAGTCGGGCTCTATGCTGACAGCTCAGAGCCTGGAGTCTGCTTCGGATTCTCTCTCTCTCTCTCTCTCTGCCCCTTCCCTGGTCTTGCTCTGTCTGCCTGTCTCTCTCCCTCAAAAATAAAAATAAATAAACATTAAAAATTTTTTTTAAAGCTGTACTTGTTTTGCTGAAATTGCCTTTAGAATTGTGAATTGAAATACTTAAAAATACTTTTGAGTAGCAGATCTTTCTCAAGACATCACGAGTTCTTAACACTAGATGGCATGATAGAGTTATTATACTATTCATGGTAGGAGAAGTGCACTCCAAAGCACAGAAATTTTGGCCTTGAGAAAAGTAGATATCTGAAGTAGGAAGATAAAGCTTTGATCTAGGTGCAAGCGTGACTAATCTCTGTGCTTTTAAAAATTAACTGAGTGTATGTTATGCCCTTTCCCCAACTTTATTGTAAAGTAATAATGCCCATTTTGAAATTTAAATAGTCTACAAAGCCAGAAAAGTGAAAGTCCCATAAACTCACCATCCCCATATATTCACTGTTAACCTTTTGGTAAGTGCTCTTGAGATTTTGAGACTTTTTAATGCATATATAAACATGTATAGACAGATCAATGGAAAATGCTGTTTTGTCATGTGAATGTTACTGAATAAACCAGACACCTTTTATGTCACTAAATATATATCAACGTTTAAAAAGTTAGGCTTGGGGCGCCTGGGTGGCGCAGTCGGTTAAGCGTCCGACTTCAGCCAGGTCACGATCTCGCGGCCCGTGAGTTCGAGCCCCGCGTCAGGCTCTGAGCTGATGGCTCAGAGCCTGGAGCCTGTTTCCGATTCTGTGTCTCCCTCTCTCTCTGCCCCTCCCCCGTTCATGCTCTGTCTCTCTCTGTCCCAAAAATAAATAAACGTTGAAAAAAAAAAATTTAAAAAGTTAGGCTTATAGAGTTTTCAGGTTGTTTTGGAATTTTTGCCGTTGTAAACAGTGCTGAATTTAGCATCTTATTCTCAGTTTTTAAAATACTTTTCTGATTATTTTCTTAGGTTAAATTTCTAGGTCAAATGGTATACATCTTTAAAATCTTGACACATATATTGTTAGATTGTCTACCAGAATTACTGGACTAGTTTATTGCCGTTACTACCAAGAGTGCTTAAGAGGCCCATTTCCCCAACACTAACGCCAAAAATGGGTATTTTTGTTCTTTTAAGTATTTTCAGTACAAGGGATAAAAAAATTACATACCATTGTTTTATTTTATAGATTTCAAAATTACTACTGAGATTATATGCATCTTTTCCCTTTCGAATCATAAGCTTGTAATTAGCTGATTACTCCTTTGGATATTTGTCTTTTTCCATAGATTTTTTTTTTTTAAAGACTTTGTTTTTCCCTTAGAGCAATTTTAGGTCCACAGCAAAACTGACTGGAAGGTGTGGAGATTTCCCATAAATCTCTTACCCCCAGATATATAGTCTCCCCCACGATCAGTATCCTCCTCTAGAATGGTACATTTGTTAAAATTGCTGAACCTACATTGATACAGTATAATCACCCAATATCTATACTTTGCATTAGGGTTTACTCTTGGTATTGTACATTCTATGGGTTTGGACAAATGTATATAGAACATATCATTAAGTTGTAGTGTCATACAGAGTACTTTTGCTGTTCCCAAATGTCCATTCTTTGCCTATTTATCCCTGCCCATCATCTCAACCCCTGGCAACCACTGGTCTTTTTACTGTCTTTATAATTTGCTTTCTCCAGATTGTCACATAGTTGGAACCATATAAAATGTAGCCTTTTTAGAATAGCTTCTTCCACTTAGTAGTATGAATTAAGGTTTCTCCATGTCTTTTCATGGTATGATAGCTCATTTCTAGATTATCAGTTATTTCTTTCATGGATCATGCCATTGGGGTTGTATCTTAACAGACATCACCATACCCAAGGTCACCAAGGTTTTTTTCCTATCTTATCTTCTGGGGGCATTGTGGTTTTACATCTTGTGTTGAGTTTGTGATAAATTTTGAGTTACTTCCTGTGAAAGATATAAACTCTGCCTAGATTCACTTGTTTTATGCATCAATGTCCAGTTGCTCCAGCACCATTTGTTGAAAAGACTGTCTTTGTTCCATTATATTGTCTTTACTCCTTTGTTAAAGATTAGTTGAGTATATTTATGGATCTATTTCTGGGATTTTGATTCTGTTCCCTTAATTTGTCTATTCTTTGACTGATCACACTCTGTCTTGATTGCTGTGGCCTTGTAGTAAGTCTTGAAGTTGGGTAGTGTCAGTCCTTTGATTTTATTCTTCTCCTTCAGTTTTGGGTTGGAAATTCTGTTTTTTGGTTGTTGTTTTTTCCCCCCTCTTTATGAACTTTAGAATCAGTTTGCCAATATCCACAACACAACTTGATGCAATTTTGATAGGAATTGCATTGAATCTATAGATCAAGTAGGGAAGATCTGATGTCTTGACAATATTGAGTCTTCTTATCCATGAATATGGAATATCTCTCCATCTATTTAGTTCTTTGATTTCATTCATCAGGGTTTTATATCTTTCATCATATAGATCTTATATATGTTTTGTTAGATTTATGCCTAAGGATTTATTTTTGGGGGGTGCTAATGTAAATGGTAACAGGTTTTTAATTTCAAATTCCACTTATTCGCAGCTGTTATTTAGGAAAGTGATAGACTTTTGTATATTAACCTTGCATCCTACAACCTTGTTATAACCACTTACTAGTTCCAGAAGTTTGTGTGTTGATTCTTTTGGGATTTTCTACATAGGCAATCATGTCATCTGGAAACAAAAGCAGTTTTATTTCTTGCTCAATCTGTGTACTTTTGATCTTCTTTTCTTGTCTTATTGCATTGGCTAGGAGTTTCAGTACAATGTTGCAGAGCAGTGGCAAGAAGGGATGTTTTTGCCTTGTTCCTGATCTTAGTAGGAAAGCTTTAAGTTTCTCATTATTAATATGATATTAGCCATAGGGGTTTTTTTTTTGGTATATATTCTTTATCAAGTTGTGGAAGTTTCCCTCTATTTCTAGTTTACTGAGATTCTATCACGAGTTGGTGTAAGATTTAATTAAATGCTTTTCTGCATTTATTGATGTGATTGTGTGAATTTTCTTCTTTAGCCTGTTGATGTGATAGCCCATTTAATTGATTTTCAAATGTTTAACCTGTCTTGCACATCTAGAATAAGTTCCAGTAGATCATGGTTTATAATTCTTTTTATATGTTGTTGGATTCAATTTCCTAATATTCTGTTAAGGATTTTTACATCTATGTTTATGAAGGACATTGGTGTGTAATTTTCTTATAATGTCTTTGTTTGGTTTGGGTATTAAGATAATTCTGGCATTATAGAATGAGTTAAGTATTCCATCTTCTTCTGTCCTCTGAGATAGATTGTAGAGAGTTGGTATTTATTCCTTAAATGTTTGGTAGAACTTACCAGTGAGCCAATCTGGACCTGGTGATTTCTGTTTTGGAAGGTGATTCATTATTCCTTTAATTCCTTTATTAGATGTAGACTTGTTCAGGTATATATTTCTTCTTGTGTGAATTTGGCAGTTGTAGCTTTCAAAGAATTGGTTCATTTCATCTAGGTTAACAATTTGTGGGCATGGAGCTGTTCATAGTATTTTTTAGTTATCATTTTAATGTTCATGGGATCTCTAATGATGTCTCTCTTTCATTTTTGATAGTAGTAATTTATGTCCTCTCTCTTTTTTTCCCCTAACTTTGCCTGATAGAAGTTTATCAATTTTATTGATCTTTTCAAAGAAACAGTCTTGGGTTATTTTGTTTTTTCTCTATTATTTCTTATTTTCAGTTACATTGATTACTGTTATAATTCTCATTCTTTTTTTCTTCTGCTTACTTTATATTTAATTTGCTCTTTTATTTCTAGTTTCCTAAGGGGGGGAACTTTGATCATTGACTTTAGGACTTTCATCTGTTCTAGAATGTGTATTCAATGCTATAAATTTCCCTCTCAGCACAACTTTTGCTGCATTCCATTCAATATATTTTTAAGACTTTATAATATTTTATATTCAAGACTTTAATCCTTCATATTTTCTGTGTTACAACTCTTTGTTCAGTTTGCTGTTTTCTTTTAATCGCTGGTGGTATTTGTTGTTGTTTTGCCAGTATATGTGTGTGACACAAAGATGTGTGACATTTTTACACTGTCAAATCTATTCATCTTTTAGGCTTTTGGTTTTTGGTGTTGTGCTTTCTTTACCACATAGAGATTCTAAAAGAATTTGGTCTCTGAGTAAGAGACATATGTGTTCTTCATAGAGTAAACAAGTACTATAAATATTCCATGTTTATTTTTCTCAGTCAATTATAGATTTTTGATATGTTGATATATTTAGATCTTTGTAAATTCATTTCTATTTTTCACTAGAGAACCTGCCTAGTTTCTTGTCTTTGGTATGAGAATGGGTTAGAACATACATACTGTACTTCCAACCTCAAGTTAACATTGAGAATTTTCACGATCTCTTTTCTGCCACTGTCTTCAACACATGGAAGTCTCTGGGAGTGCAACTTAAGGTACCTCTTCTAGACCAAGTCTTCAACTATCAGCATCTTAATTGCAATTGCTTAATTGCATCTTAACGTTTATTTATTTTTGAGAGAAAGAAAGAGAGATCGGGAGGGGCAGAGAGAGAGGGAGACAGAGGATCCAAAACAGGCTGTGCACTAACAGTGCAGAGCCCAATGTGGGGCTTGGACCCACGAACTGCGAGACCATGATCTGAGCCAAAGTCGGGCACTTAACAGACTTAGCCACCCAGGCACCACTTAATTGCATTTCTTATATCATCCTTTTTTTCTAAACTGTTGTTCAATTTGAAGCTTAGGCTGCACCCTTTTCCCCCTCCTCAAGTTAATAACATGTTTTTAATGTTTATTTTTGAGAAAGAGAGAGAAAGTGTATAAGCATGAGCAGGAGAGACAGAGAGAGAGGGAGACACAGAATCTGGAGCAGGCTCCAGGCCGTGAGCTGTCAGCACAGAGCCCGACATGGGGCTCGAGATCATGCCCTGAGCTGAGGTCAGACGCTTAACCAACTGAGCCACCGAGGCATCCCAATAACATCTTTAAATGTAGAAATCTGATGTTGTTGCTACTAAAGTAAATGTACCAAGGGGTAACGCTTACATATTTTTTCTTGTTGTTTTGTAACTTATCTTGAGAGAAATCCATGATGCTTTCAGTGACTAACATGCTGAGAAACCCTTCAAGAGAAACTATACCATTTCTCAATCATTTGTATATTCATCCATCCGTTCAAAATATATTCTTCAGCACTTACTAGGTGCCCTGAGGATATGAGGGGAAATAAATATAAAAATGATTTTAGCTAATGTGAGTATTAGAGTCTGGTGGGGGGGGGGCAAATATTTTAGAAAAGGCGCCATTAGTGCATCATTTGTAAAGATGGAAATATGGGGCCTCTGGGAGCATACAGCAAAGAATCCTGACATCTGTGGGGATGAGGAAAAGTTTAGTTCTGAAGATTGTGTCGGAGTTACCCAGAGGGGCATCAGGGTTTCCATGTAAGGAATCATCCCATGGAAAGGATTTGTTACAGGGAAGGATCCTGGCATACTAGAGGGTGTGAAATGAGGTCATCGTGGCTAGGACAAAGTAATTGACGGCTAAATGAAGGTGGTGAGGCATACAGGGTATAGGCTAACTATGCAGGACCACATTAAAGATGCTGTTCTCAATTACAAGGGCAATAGGAAGTCTTGGAAGGTTTAAGCTAGAAGGGTGACCTGGTAAGAACTGACTTCTGTAACGCTCACTGTGGTATCGGGGACAGCTTGAGAAAGAGCTGGAATAAATGAGAGGGACCATTGTGAGGGCTCCTGCAGTGGTCCAGCAGGGCAATGATGGTGGCATGAACCACTGTGGTGGCCGTGAAGAGCACGAAAAGTGGATGGCTTTAAGGAATGTTTAGGAAGTGAGATTGACGGAACAAGGGATAGGTTGAAAATGGGTTTGAGGCAGAAAGATAGGTGAAGCGTGACTCTTAAGTTTATGAATTTTGCAACTGAATGGATAGTGATGTATGCTGGAAAGCACAGGCTTGAGACAGAAGAACACAAATGAAGTCCAAAATATGTTGCAGTGGAGAGGCCTCTGAGACATGAAAGTGGGAATATCAAGTGGGCAATTAGATCTTAAATCTGGAGCTCAAAGGAGGGATGTCGTCAGGAGATATTTGGAAATCATAGGCACAGGTAGGTGAACTGAAGCCATGGGCGTGGTAGAGATTATATAAGGAGAAAGATGATGGGGAAAAGAAAAAGAGGCCCAAGGTTCAACCTCAAGGACATCCCACATTTAATGCCTACACAGAGGACCACAAGCTTGGAAAAGAACCCAAGGAACAGCCAGAGAGGTAGTAGACCATCTAGGAGAGTGTGGTATCCCAGCACCACGAGTAACCACATTCTCTTTGCTGTGATTCCATTGTTCCGGTCACAGCTACTGGACAAGGTGCAGGCATCTGACCTAAAGACAGCTGGCCTCTGGCTAGCTAGAAGCATGTTAGGTTTTCCGACACAAATACTGTTCCCAGCAGGAGCTCTCTACGGGATGGTGGGCTAATGAACAAATTGGATCCTCTGCCTTGGAGATGTTTCATGCCAGACCCACGGAAGGAGGGAGTGCTTAGAAGGAAGGGCCAATGACTTGCAGAAAAGGGCACAGGCAGAGAGGACTGTTGAATTTCCATCATGGCAGAGCAGGAAACAAAGAGCTTCTGTTGCTCAGGGGAGGGGAGACAACCCAGTAGATAGAGTTATGTCGGATTCTAAACAGTCTTCTAATTTCTGAGCTAGATGTCCTTCTATGCGAAGCCAATCTGGGTGGCTATTTATGAGTTTATGTTAGCCCAGGCCACTTAGTAATGGGTCTTGTCATTCTTATTTCCACATGTATCCTATAAACAAACAAACAAACAAACAACGCCTCCCTACAGGGGAAATCTAAGTCTGTTCCTTACAACCTTAACTGCCCATTCTCTCGCCTTCTGCAGGATCTTTTCCTACCCTTTTATTTTCTCATTCTTGTGTTTTTTTCACATGAATTTCACCCCTCCAGCCTCTACCAGCCTTGCGCTGATTATGTCCATATGTGTTCTGTTGATTCTTTTATGTACAAACTCCAGTAAGACTCATAAACCGTGGACCCACTCGTCCAGCCTCTGGAGTGGTTTTGCATTTAAAGAAACATGGTCCCAACAGGATTTTGATCTTATCTCTTTAAGGGATCCAAGCCCTTTGTCCACACTTACTCTTTCAAAAGTGTTTTTTATTCTCCATCTCCCTGAAGCTCCAGAAAGAGTCTCTCCTACCCCAGCAGACAGTGGCAGCACCAAGAGATGACAAGAGGGTGGGCACTAGCTGGGGTGAGGCAATGTCCAGAGCTGTGTGTCTGTTGACTCATCATAATCAGCAGTGCCCCTTTCCACTCTCAAAAGTGAGCCAGATCGGACTGATGGTGGGGCGCCTGGGTGGCTCCGTCAGCTGAGCGTCCAACTTCGGCTCAGGTCATGATCTCATGGTTCCTGAGTTCGAGCCCTGCATCAGGCTCTATGCTGTCAGAGCCTGCTTGGGATTTTCCCTCTCTCTCTGCCCCTTGCTTGCTCATGCTCTCTCTTTCAAAAATAAAAACAAAACAAAACAAAAAAAGGTTAAGAATCAGAATGATGAAACATGGGCACCTCAGGGACCATGACTTCTGTCTCATTCAGCTATTCCATTCTGGAACAATTGGGCCAGTGGGTCAGTGATGCGCCTTCAGTTCATCGGTTCATAACAGTATGTGACGTGAGGAGCATGTTAACCTGGTCATGAAGCATCGATTCAGGGGGGAAAAATGTTATAATTAGAAAGTATGTCACTAGTGATAAAATGCATATTTTTTTCTTTTCTTTGAGTCTTAAAAACCAAAGGAACTGTATTAGAAAACGTCCTAAGTGCTTAGCATAACAGGCAGTACTTACCAAGCTTTAGTCTTCCTAAAGTACTTCTGACCAAAGGTCATCCATTGAGTTTTATTTTTGAAATGTTCTCATATACCAAAAATTGAATGAAATTGAAAATAGAAGTCTCACGTTTATAGGTCTCTTGAATGTTACATATATTGTTTAAGTAAACAGTCATTAGCCCCCTTTTTTGCTATTGTATTAACTCATTAACTAATAAACTCATTTGCCATGGTCTTCTGGGTGGGCGTTCTCCCTCGTTATAGTAATAGATGCCTTCTGTTTTCTTGGTAATATGGGTTGAGAGTATTGGATTCTCACCTCAAACCTCCTGAACTTGAGTCTCCCCACTGCCATTAATAACTCTGTGGCTCTGGAAACTTATTTAGTGGCTTTAAACCTTAACTTTTTCCCCTAGATAATGGAGAGAATAATAGTTCTTACCCTGTGAGGTTGTGTGTGCATTCAGTGACAAGTTGCCTATGAAGCACACGACCCCGCCTGAAACTTCAACGCATATTAGGAATTCTTGTTTTTGTGATTGTAGAGCAACAACAGATTACCAAGTGTGAGAATCTATATCATCCTAAGCACTTCTGATGCTGATTCTTTCATCATTTCACGGGAAACCACTCTGACTGTTAAAATTTTATATTCCCATAGTGGAGGAAAAAAGAGCAAAATGTCTCATCCCATTGATGGCATAAGAAAATTCAGACTCAGAGTCTGCCTGAAAACAAAATTTGGCATCCCAGGATAAAACCATGAATCCTTTTAGGCAGATGGCTTTCTGGACTTGAGCAGTTCACAGAGTTGGCCCGTTATAGGCAGATAGTTTTATTGTCACGTTGCAATGATTAAGTAATAAGGGAAGTCTTATTACAAAATATCAGTCTTCACTTTGCATAGTTGGTCCTTAGAGACCGTAGTTGTCATAAAATATCCAAATGGAAAAGTTGTAGCAGAGGAAAACATGAGCAACTTTCTCATAAAAGTTGACTCCATCCCCTGTCTGCCTCCCTAAATTGCTTTGTTGCAGAGCAATGGCTCACAGGACCTGGCATTAGCTGCTGTCAGTTTTTGTTTCTTCACCAGATGAGAGAAAGTGCAAAAAATTGTACAAGCCTGTGGCCATGGAAAACCCATAAAAAATAGCTGAAATTTAAGTCAACAATCTTTTTCTTTTGAAACTCTTTGTAATAATTCATTTGCTCTATCCCAATTAAAAACAACTCCCTACGTCTCATGTCTAAGACATTTAAAATATGCGTGGCTGACTCCAGATGAACAGAGCTTTTGTGTCCCCACAAGTTTTCACTCCGAGGATGACCTAATTAACATACGGGATATCATCACGGATGATGCTGTTTGGACGGTCTCCGCAATGAATACAGTCTTCGTTTTGTCTGGGTGCTGTTGCGAGGGAGGGATAGATTCACGTGGGCAATTCTTGCCGGCGTTGACAAAAGTAGAAGCAGACGCCTACGTGAGGTGGGAAAGAATGGGTGGCTGAGTCAGTTAAGCATCCAACTTTTTGGTTCAGGTCATGATCTTGCAGTGTGTGAGTTTGAACCCCACATCGGGCTCTGTACTGACAGCATGGAGTCTGCTTGGATTCTCTCCCTCTCTCGCTGCCCCTCCCCTGCTCACGCTCTCTGTCTCTCTGTCTCTCAAAAATAAATGAACACTAAAAAAAAAAACAATGAAGCCAAATACCTTATATACCAGGTGGGTTGCCTTGGACAAACCACCTAACTCAAGGTCACAAAGCTCATGAGGACTGGAATTAAGATGAAATCCCAGGTCAAAATTAGAGCATGTATGAGATTGAAGAATTCATAGTAAACACACACATATGTCCACCATGAAACACCACAGAGACTTTAAGGGGTGTCTGAAAAGACACGCAGAAAAAAATCATAGTGCGTGAAGTATCTATCATTTTCTTTTTTTTTTAAGATATTAAAAACTTGACCGATAACCACACTGTGAGTGCGCATGTATCTCACTGTCTCTCTGCGTGTTGTAACTTTAAGCACTTTTCTCCTTCCCCTTGGTTCTCATTTACTCTTTGACCCGCTATAATTTGTCTTTCTTTTCATCATTTTATTGAAAACACTGCCACTAAGCAATCACGTTCTAACTGTCCAGGTTGGATCGTTGACACTTCCCCTCTTCATTTTACTTGACTTTTCCACAGTATTTGACTCTCTTTATCAGTCCTTTCTTGAAACCTTTTCTGGATTTTTATATTACCCTGGCCTGGTTTTTCTCTTGTCTCTGAGTATCTTATGTTTGTGAACTGCCTTCCAGGGTCTAAATTTCTTTTCTCATCCTTCAAATATTGGCATTCCACACTCATTCCTCTTGTCTCCTCTCTCTCTGTACTTTCTCTAGATGGCTCTCAGGTCTCTCCCAGCACACAGCGTTCTGCTAAGATCTAGCCCCACATCTCACCTCACCTGCATGGACACATCCACATCAAGGCACCACAGGCTTTTCAAAGTTTATGTGTCCCAAAGTGAAAATCATCTCTTCCCCCACCTCAACTTTCTCATTGTCCCGTGTTCTCTATTATCCATCAGATTTCTAAATCAAGAAAATCCTTCACCTCTGTATGCTACCTGTCATTCTTCAAGGGGAAATGGGTCGGAAAATGTTGGTTACCTATTTAAAAGTTATTCCTGACTTTTTTCTTGATAAGAGTACTCTGACTTTGTTTGTTTGTTTGGATGTGTCTAGATCAAAAGGATAAGTTATGGGTTTCTCTAGTCTTGGCCATCCCATTCATTTTTTCCAGATGCTCATTTCCACATCCTCTCCTAGACCTAGGAGTGGCCCAGGTGATTCGCTTTGGGTCAGTGAGGAATAATGAGAATTTATCTGGGTGTCATCTTGATAAAGTTTTTTCCTTGGTAAAACTGGAGAAATGTGCACTATGTCTTTGTCCCCTTTTTTCCTTCTTGAGATACTGACATGTGAGAAGGTGATGCTTGGACTGCAGCAGCCATCTTGATAGTATTGGAGAAAAGTCTTAGGACGAAGGCTGGTCCGGTAAAGACGATGGCACACAAAAATGGTGTCGTGTCTGTGAGTTGTACTGTACCCAAATGGAGGACTCCAGAAAGCGACTGGCAGCATAAGTGTATCCAAAGAACTGAGGAAGATTAACAAGTTAAAGTATCAATGTTTTCTAGCCTTGGTAGGCATATTCAATTCTGTGCACCAAAATGTAAGGGAAAGAAAAGCAACTTGGTGGAGAGGCGTAAAGAAAATTAAATGGCTAGAAAGGAAAGCCTGCTAAAACACTGAAATATTAGCAGCTATTTGTTAAATAATAAAATCTTAAAGCCTTAATTATATTGTAGATCAAAGAAGTTTATTACAGGTAGGCTATTGATCAAGTCTTAATGTATATTTGTGTAATGCCATAAGACAAGATAATGCTTCACATTTGATAGCCAGATATGTCTAACTTAAATCAGTTGTCTTTTCCCTCTTACCTATTTTCTCAAATGTTGTTAGGATTCAACATGCCGTTGCTCAACTCATTACCCAGACAGTGAATCTCAAAGTCATGTGTAGTGATGGTCTCTCCTTAGCCTGCATTGTCTACTAGTGTTACAGGTAATTCTTTTTATAAGACAACATTTTCTGCTTTTTAATTTTGCTAGTTTTCTTTTTAATTTAAATGTTTATTTTTGAGAGAGAGCAAGAGAGACAGAGTGTGAGCAGGGGAGGAGCAGAGAGAGAGGGAGACACAGAATCCGAAGCGGGCTCTAGGCTCTGAGCCATCAGCACAGAGTCCGACACGGGGCTCGAACCCACCAACTGTGAGATCACACCTGGGCTGAAGTCAGACGTTTAACCAACTGAGCCACCCGGCGCCCCTCATTTTGCTAGTTTGTGATTGAGTATATTCAATCTTTCCTTGGTTTAAAAATCTGTGGAAAACCCAAAGGAAACCATGAAAATGAGAAGCCAAATCTAAAAGGCTAGAGGAATCTAGGGCTACCTACCACGTAGTGATAATGGGACTTGCTTCTTGGCCAGTCATTGTCACAGCAGCCCTTTAGAGACTCGTGAAGCCAGAGGTCACAATGAGACGAGAGGATCAAAAACTATTTACATTATGCCTCGGCTGAGCCATGTACCAGTCAGTTCTTCAGGAATCAGAGGGGACCTTTGTTATTGGTTAAATCAGCATGTATGTCAGCTTTACTAGAAAGTCTTGAAAGAGCCAGGACGCAACGAATGCCGTGAATCTATTCATGTCGATCAGTGATCTTTCAGGATCTAGAAAAATGGGCCAAATTTAATGAATATACTCTGGAGGTGTAAAATTGGCGTGTGGAAGGCCACATCTGCCAGGGCCAAAGAAAGAGCCATCAATGGCTCCTCACTGCCAAAGCAGGAAGTTGAGAACCTGACTTTGGCTCCATCCGTCTCCTCCCTTCCTTCTGGAATGGAGGCATCGCTGATGACTCTAAATGCAACCCCAGACCCTTTACACAGCTCTTCAGGAAGCTGCCAACACTGGATTGGGGTTGGCTTTCTAAGAAGCCCGGTCTTCAGGTTGATATGTAACTGCCTTGCAACTTCAAGCGCCATCAGTAATGAACTACTTGCGATTCTTGTTGCTTGTGTTGTTGCCGAATCCATCTGCTTTGTCTGAAATGTCCTCCCCACCCTCCCCAGTCGTCACCTGGTTGACTGACATTCAGTGATTTAGTCTCTTTTTTTCATGCAGATGGAGGGCCCAGAATCACAGTCTGAAAGTCTCTGGCGATGCTTCAAAAAGAAACCAAAATAACCGCCCCCCAAAACTATTAGGGTGTTATTAAATCAAAGTATAAACTTGGTCGCTGTGGCCACAAAGTGGCACTGCTTGTGTCCTATGACTCAGAAAGTCTTTCAAGAATATATCACATATGGGGGTGCCTGGGTGGCTCAGTCGGTTAAGTGTCTACAACTTCAGCTCCGGCATGATCTCATGGTTCGTGGGTTCGACCCCCGGGTCGGGCTCTGTGCTGACAGATCGGAGCCTGAAGCCTACTTCGGATTCTGTGTCTCCTTTCTCTCTGCCCCTCCCCCACTCACACTTCGTCTCTCTCTCTCTCAAAAATGAATAAACGTTAAAAAAAAATCTTTAAAAAAATCTACCACACATTGAATTTACTGCAGAACTACTTTACATTTCCTTCTTCTCAAGAATCAGACCTCGTCCTGGGGCTAGCCTGAGCTAGGCACCTGCCATCATCCTGTTCTCTCCATCAATGCCCTTCTACCCTCGGCCATAAGCCTTTCTGCACATGAAAATCTTCTCTGGGCTCTGTTCCCCTTTCCCAACTTGCCCACACAGGTCAGTAAAACCATGACCTCACATTTGGGCAGACCCTGAATGCCACTTAGATTCAGCTGAATCCCTCAGGAAAACTGAAATTACATGTCCTAAGGAATTTAATTCATCTTATCACATGTATAGCAGCCTCCTTCCTGCCTTTAGGAACCCGAGAAGGAGTGAGGGAGAGAGACACAGAAATAAAGAAAATGGTTTGTGTGCGGGTTGAGGTTGAAGAATGAAACAGACTGTAAGACGGAGAAAGAAAGTTATTTAAATAGTGACTCAAAGCAAACCCCAGAACCTTTTCAGATTCACTGCCATACATCACAATCACTTGGTACTTTTTGAATTCTGAATGCGTGTCCAGCGCTGTGTCAAGTAAGGAAGAACTAACCAGAAATAATAGATACATGCTTCTTAAGGAACACGATATCCTTGAAAATCCGATGTATACAACTGCAGCAAAAGAATTCACAACAACATAGGAACAAGTATTGGCATCCTTGACCTTGGGAACCCTTATGTTTGATTAGCTTATTTTTGCTTTGTTGGCAGGGAGAGTAAGGAGAGTGACTTTTTCTAGGTCTGCAGGGCAGGCTTTGTATCACCTCTTCTGGCACTAATGAGGACAAAAACCCAACCAGTCGTTTTAAGAATTAAGCACCATCCACATAATTAAACCTATTGAAAAATACTTTGTGATATAGATGGATGTTTGTCCTCACTGTCCTTGAGTTGTGGAATTAAAGGTTACCTTTGCCTCTACCGTTGAAGAAAGACTTTCAACAACTTCTGAAAACATCTGTTCTACTCACCTTTTTAATTTTAAGAGCCTATTCTCAGTGGTGTTGATAAATGACAGAGACAGAGGGAGAGGGATAAAGAGAGGGGGAGAGAGAGAGAGAGAGAGAGAGAGACTGAAGCTATTGCACTAAGTGGTGGCCCCTGTTATTCAAACTCTACTCATCAATTTTGACCCTTAGCGTGGACAACAATTAATGTAAAAGGCTCCAGGTCCCAAACTGGATGTGTCTCCAGGAAGAATAATTCAATGAATTGAAAAAAAAAAAGCCATACTTTGCATTTTTTATGAACTGCTTTGGGTTCCTGGAAATGTCAGCTATATATAAATAGAGTGTATTATGTCATTCTTCACCATTACTTGGATGGAATACAAGTGTTTTACTTTAGCCATGGCACCACTGAAATCTCAGCCTAAAAACTTACAATTGCACCACAAAGTTTAACATATCCTAAACTTGAACCACTGCCCTCCCTCTAAAATCTTGCTCATACCCAGTTTTCTCTTGGTGAATGATCGCCCTATCCATCCACGTGCTCAAATGAAAAACTTGAATCTATCTCTTATTCGTTCCCTCCTGCTCATTTTACCACATATTATCTCTCAAACCCACCTCCTCCTGTCCATCCTCATTGTTAACTACCCTACGTTATGCCATAGCCAGATCTTACTGGAATTAATAGCCAATCACCTCGCATGTCTGTGGTGTTTGATGTGTCTGACCCATTCTTCACACCGGGGCCAGACAGATCTTTCTAAACACGCTCCCTTGCTTAACATCCTTCAAATGGACACTCACACTTGGGCACACATTAAAATTCGCTTCTTGCCTGTATGGTTCTGTGGGTTTTGACAAATCCATAGCGCTTTGTAGCTACCCCCCCCCCCCCCCACAATCAGGATTCAGAACAATTAACGTCGCCTTCAGAAACATTTCCCCAGGCAGTTCCGCTGTAGTCAATTACAACCCTTACCCCTTGACAACCACTGATCTGTTCTTCATCTCTGGTCTCCCCAGAGAGTCATATGAATGGGATGAGACAGTACATAACCTTTTACTTTGCCTTCTTTGATTTGTCATAATGTACATGAGACTCATGTGCTGAGTGTAACGGTTCCTTTTTATTGCTAAGTAGCATTTTACTGCACCGTAAAACTGGTTCACGCGCACTCCATCTGTTTCGTATGGTGGTTGTGAGTATTAAAGAAGCTTCCATTTGGTGGAAACTGATTGAAAAATAGAAAGCACCAGCCTCACGTCAACACAGGGAGAGCTCTTAGCACAATGGCCCCCCCCCACCCCGACCTTTTTTCTGTGCCTTGCACTTGTCCGTCCCGTTGCCTCCTGACCATATCCACTGGGATGCCCTGATAGCATCTCAAAAGCAACTTGTGAGAAACTTCTTCTTCTACCTCCCCAGTCTCCCTGGCTTAGTAAATGAAAACCTGTCCGCACAGTTGTTCAGACTAAATCCAGAGGATTGTCCTGACATCTCTCTTTCTTGGTCTTACTATCCAAACGATCATCAGTACCCATTGATTCATCTTCTGAATTATATCTTGAATTGGTGTTCCCACGATCTCTTCTCTGGATTACTGTAGGAACTTCCTTTGTGGTATCTGTTTTCACTCCTTCCCCTTCACTCCAAACCATTCTGCGTGGAGCAGTCAGAGGGACTGTTGCAAAACTCATAGATTTCTTTAGTAAATAGTGAGACATGTCTAAAAGCAAGTGTTTTTGCTCCTTTATCCAGAAGAAAGTCACACTGATTCTAAACTATCCCCAGTACTGAATTTGTCTGCAATTAGATTTATTTAATGCTGTAGGATAAGATGTGCCAATGGGCACTTTTCCAAAATAAACATTTCTTGGAAAATGTTGCCAGATCTTTCCTTACGTTGAATTACAATTAGTTGCCATCTAAATTTTGGGAGCGAAAAGCATAAGAGACTCTTAAAAACTGAGAACAAACTGAGGGTTGATGGGGGGTGGGAGGGAGGGGAGGGTGGGTGATGGGTATTGAGGAGGGCACCTCTTGGGATGAGCACTGGGTGTTGTATGGAAACCAATTTGACAATAAATTTCATATATTAAAATAAAATAAAATAAAATAAAATAAAATAAAATAAAATAAAATAAAATAAAATAAATTCTGGGGGCGAATAGGATCCTTGTTTTAAGAATAATAAAAATGGAAACCTTTTATCCTTCATCCAGCAGCTATTAACCTATAGCCATGAGAGTAGTTTTGCCCATAAACATGTATGAGAAAAGTGTAAATTTTAGATAGGACAGATATATCTAATTTAGTATCATTTAAAACACATGAGTGTTTCAGATACAATGGATTTTTTTTTAAACCTCTTGGTAATTCAGGATTGTGGATAGCTTATACTATACTAATGAGGACCAAAAAAGAGGGGAAAGCATTTATTTTATAATTTCTGGGATTTAAAGTTTTACTTTTAAAAGGTCCTATACCTCTCCCCATGCCTATTAATTACAAAGGGTAAAATAATAACTTTATAGTACCGAAAGTACCTGGCAATAGCCATCTTAACCCGTGTTCGAAGTTAAACATTCATTATTAATGGGACAAGTTGGCATCGAGTAGCCCCTGATATGATGCCTGGAGACAAATACCGTATCACCGATTCCTGCCAAAAGTGGAAACCTCAACCGAATCATGAACCACCATGTAAAGGCTAACTGGTCTGGCCTATGCTCTTCAAAAAACATCGCTATCCTAAAACATAAATACTGAGAAATTGTTCCCGGATAAAAAGATGTAACTGAAGGCAAGTCATGACCTGGGACCTTCTTTCCCCCCAAAAGGACCTTCTTTCTTAAAAATGAATTGTGACCGGGTGTATTTCTAGGAAACATACACTAATATATTTAGGACAAAGGGATCCCAGGTCCACACTTACTCTCAGACTTAGAGGGGAAAGAGTGTGTGTGACTGTGTGCATATGGGTGGGGGGTAGGGAGAGAAGATAAGATAAATAGGGTAAAATGTTTACATTTGGCTAATCTGGCTAGAGGATAAAAAGATGTGTGGAATGTGTATTGTTTTGTACTATTTTACTTGAAGTCTGAAACGAGGTCGAAATAAAAATTTTAAAGGAAAACTAGACATTACCTATTTTATTACGTTAGAGACGTAGTCTATTATTTTCCCACCTGCCTGAGAATGATCCTTTTTGTCAAAGAAACAATCATCTTTCTCCTCTGTGTCCAAATACAGTCTGTGTTCGGAGGCTCCCAAGATTGTTTTCTTCCGCCTAAACCTCAACCTTTCGAGGACTGTATTTATATTTGTACAGTTTAACTTACGATCTGTACAATCATCTGTCATATAACAATTTTACGTTTAACTGAATAGGATGATATTTACGGAAAATGGGTTCCCCTTGACTTTCACATAGAAACTGTGCATTTATTGTTAGCAAAAGTTGTGTATTCCTTGACTGACAAGGCGTGCAGGTCAGGTGCCAGAGAGGGGAGTATAGGGATGATTGAATTCGCCCGTGCTCCCAAAGGTCGTTTACAGTGTAGTTAGGGGGAGATCAGACATCTGTGTGCAAAGTCAGATGCCCATGTGTGAAATAGGGCAGCCCTGGGGTAGATGACTAACTTAATTTCCTACTGAATTAAAGGCAGTAAACTTTGGTTAGGTGTTCACATTCCAATACAGGCTAAGCAGGTTTGTGGACACCCAAATATGGAGGAGAAGATCAGGGACTTCAAGCGCCAGACCAAATTGGACATTAACTTTGCTCTTTGCTGGTCTGATAATCCTGGGAACGTTCCTTATGCTCCGCCAGTTCAGTTTCTTTATCTGTACAATGAAGAAAATAACCCCTGCTCTAAGTGTCAACGTTGGCAGATCACCTGACGTAGACCGGGCATTTTATTCACGGAGTAGTATAAGGCTCATGCTCGCAGCTTCCAGGCTTTTCGTGGATGTACTTGGAAAAAAGCATATGAATAAATATGATAAAATTCCATTCAAAACTCAAAAACTAGTTTTAGTGGGAGTTGTATACTTTAATATATTTGATATAATGAAGGTTTGGGCTTTCAGAAAGAAGCCACGCCAACAGTATGTTAACCTCTGTCACCATACATAGTTACAAAACATTTTCCCCTTCTAAGATTTACTCTTAGCAGCTTTCAAATACGCAACACAGTGTTAGTGACTATAGTCTCCATGTTGCGCCTTGTATCCCTTTGACTATTTATAACTGCAAGTTTGTTCTTTCTGACCCCCTTCCCCCATGTTGGCCACCCCCCTACTCTACGTCTGGCAACCACCTCTGTGTCTGTGAGCTTGTTTTCTTTCTTTCTTTCTTTTTTTAGATCCTGCGTGTAAGATCATAGCGTATTTCTGTTGGACTAATTTCGCTTAGCATAACGTTCTCAAGGTCCATCCGTGTTGTAAGCAGGTGACAAGATTTCATTCTTATTTATGGATGAATAACATTCCAACCCTTGTTATTTTTTGTTATTTTGTCAGTGGCTATTCTAATAGGTACGAGGTAATATCTCCCTATTGGTTTAAAAAAATTTTTTAATGTTATTTTATTTTTGAGAGAGAGAAAGAGAGAGAGAGAGGCAGGGAGAGAGGGGGACAGAGGATTCAAAGTGGGCTCTGTGCTGACAGCAGAGAGCCCAAGGGGGGCTTGAACCCACAAACTGTGAGATCATGACCTGAACTGAAGTTAGATGCTTACCCGACTGAGCCACCCAGGCGCCCTTCTCCTTGTGGTTTTGATTTGCTTCTCCCTGATGATTAGTGAGGTCGAGCACCTTTTTATGTACCTGTTGGCCAACAATATGTCTTTGGAAGAATGTCTCTTCAGATCGGCCCACTTTTAAATTGTTCGGGTTTTTTTGCTGTTGAGTTGTGGGAGTTCTTTATATGTTGTGGATCAGATATATAATTTACAAATATCTCCTCCCATTCACGAGGTTGGCTTTTCATTTTGTTGATGATTTCCTTTGTTGTGCAGAAGCTTTTTAGTTCCATATCCCACTTGTTTCGTTTTGCTTTCATTGGCTTTGCTTTTGGAGTCAGATCCAAAAAATCGATGTGAAGAGCCATGTCAAGGAGTTTCCTTCCTATGTTTTCCTCTGGGAGTCTTAATGTGTCAGGTCTCCTATTCGAGTCTTGAATCCCTTCTGAGTTGATTTTGGTGTAGGGTCCACTTTCATTCTTTGCATGTTGCTGTCCAGTTTTCCCAGCACCATTTATCGAAGAGACTGTCTTGCATACGTTTGTCTCCTTTGTCATAAATTAACTAACCCTACACACATAGGTTCATGTCTGGACTCTGTTCCCTTGATCTTTGTGTCTGGCCTCGTGTCACCAGCATATTGTTTTCATTTCTGTAGTTTTATAGTTTAGTTTGCAGGGAGCATCATGCAGTTTTGCTCCTTCTCAAGATTGCTTTGGCTCTTCAGGGGATTTTGTGCTTCCGTACACATTTTGGGATTGTTTGTTCTATTTCTGTGAAAAGTGCCATGGGAAGTTTGGTAAGTATTGCAAAGAATCTGTGGGCGGACTCCTCTGGGTAGTATGGACATTTAAAAATTTTTGAAAATTGTTGAATTCTGATTCTTTTTTTTCTTTAATGTGAGACGTTGCCAGCCTGGGGCTGATTGATTTTCTTGTCACATCTGTAGGAGTGAGACAAACAACCAGCCCCAAACCAGGATTATGTGTGTTCAGACAGTAAGAGTAAGGGAAAGTTTTTTTTATAGAAACTCCATCTCGTGTGTTCTGCTGTGTCCTCCCTCCAGCTTTGACTATGACCTTCAGTTGTCAGGCTTAAACGCAGTAGTTTTATTTGGCGGTTGAGCCTAATTATAATGAGTGAAAGGCTCTAAGACGTACCACAGATGAGGTGGTGAGCCTTTTTCAGAAATGTCGCCTTCAAATAGACTTTTGTGGCTTAATATATTTGTGGCACCTAACAGCTGTGTGCTACGCCTAGAAACTTTAATTATCACACTGATTATGTGGCACAAAAAACAAGATGTGGGGGTAAAAAACCTTAGGTTTAAATTGTGTATGTGAATATTTATGTAAGTATAAAACACTGTCAATAAATACACTGATGCTATATTATTTAGACTTCTTATGGTGAGAAATTGAAAGATTCATTTTTGATCTCACATTATCATTTCCAAAGGGAAGATTCTTCTCAAACGAGTTCAAATTGTTTTCAGTGACATTAACGGTGAAGTATTCTTTACGTATGAAAGAAACCTCAAAGTGCCAAAGAAGAAAAAGGACAATGGAAAAGTATGGTTCCATTCCTTAAGGAACAGCTTTGTATTTTTTAAAGTTTACTTATTTATTTTGAGAGAGAGAGAGAGAGAGCGCAAGCAAGTGAGTATGGGAGGGCAGAGCGAGAGGGAGAGAGAAAATCCCAAGGAGGCTCCACATTGTCAGCATAGAGCCCAATGTGGGGCTTGAACTCACAAACCGTGAGATCATGACCTGAGCCTCAACTGAGAGTCAGATGGTTAACTGACTGAGCCACCCAGGCACCCCTAGCTTATGCTTTTTAAGAACAAGTTAAGGCATTCACATGTGGAAACCTGAACTAGTATGAGATCTTTGGAGGCCACATGTCATTTGTGTGGGTTATAGTTGTAGGATTTTAGATGCAGGAGATCTACATAGAAAGGGAAAATAAAAAAGGGATTTACAGAGAGAGACAGGAGTATTGGGATGAAATTTACAGGAAAGTGTATTGACAGTAAGCAAGGGCTGATTTCGTAGTGCAGGGTTTTTGCATATGTATATAAACTCAGTGTATGCTGTATAATGCAATTTACTGTGATTTTTAGAAAACTTATAAATCTTAATTTTTAGGGCAGTTTTAGGTTCACGGCAAAATTGAATGGAAGGTACGGAGAGTTCCCATATACTCCCTCTCCGCCGCAACCACACCATCCCTCATTACGGATAGCCTGCACCACGGTGGTATCTTTGCTACATTTGGTGAACCTATCTCGACATTGTTATTACCCAACGTCCTCAGTTTACATTACAGTCCACTCCTGGGGTTGATTTATAATGGCCTATCACCATCATTGTAGTGCACAGAATAGTTTCATTGCCCTAAAAGTCCTCTGTGCCCTCACTATTCTTCCCCTTCCCCCCGTCACTTCTGGAAACCAATGGTCTTTTTAACTGTCTCCATGGTTTTGCCTTTTCCAGAATGTCACATAATTGGAATCACAGGAGCCTTTTGGGATTGGCTTCTTTCACTCAGTCATCTGCATTTCGGTCTCCTCCGTGTCTTTTCATGGTGTGATAGCTCCTTTCTTTTCAGCACTGAGTAATATTTTTTTTTGGTCTGGATGTACCACAGTTTATCCATCTCCTGAACGATATCTCGGTTGCTTCCAAGTTTGGGCAATTACGAACAAAGCTGCTATAAACATCCATCCATGCTCAGGTTTTGTGTAGATGCAAGGCTTCAATTAATGTCGATAAATACCAAGGAGAATGGTTGCCGGGTCATCTTGTTAGAGTACGTTTAGTGTTGTAAGGAACCTTCAAACGGTCTTGTGAAGTGGCTACATCCTGTGCATTTCACCAGCAATGAACGAAAGTTCCTATTGCTCCACTTCCTCACCTACATTTGATGGTATTAATATTTTGAATTTTGGCCATTCTAGTAGGTGTATAGCTGTATTTCATTTCGTTGTTCTCATTTGCATTTCCCTGATGACATTTGATGTTGAACACCTTCTCACATCCTTACTGGTCATCTGTAGGTATTCCTTGGTGAGGTATCTTTTCAGGTCTTTGGCCATTTTTAAAATCGGGCTCTTCATTTTCTTAAAGGATGAGTTTTAAGAATTATTTTTGTATTTTGGATAACATTTAAAAAAAAAAAAAACTCAGATCTGTCGCACGTAATTATTTTCTTCCAGTCTGTGGCTTGTATTCTCATTCTCTTGACTTTTTTTCAGAGCAGAAGTCTTAATTTTAATGAAGTCCAGCTCATCAACTATTTCTTTCATGGGTCATGCCTTTGGTGTTGGATCTAAAAGCCACCACCATATCCCAAGGCCGTCTAGATTTCTCCTATGTTATCTCGGCTAGAAGTTTCATCGTTTTGCATTTTACATTTAGGTCTATGATCCATTTGGAGTTAATACTTCTGAAGGGTGTAAGCTCTGTGTCTAGATTAATTTTTTTGTATGTGGACATCCAGTTACTCCAGCATCATTTGTTGAAAGATTGTCTTTTTTTTTTTTTTTAATTGTATTGCCTTTGTTTTTTGTTTTTGTTTGGTTTGGCTTTGCCAAAGACCAGTTGACTATACTTATTTGGGTCTATGTCTGGACTCTCTATTCTGTGCTGCCAATGTGTTTACCCTTTCTTTTATGATCCCGAACTGTCTTGATTACTGTCGCCTTATAGTAAGCCTTGGTGCTACGTAGTGTCAGTCCTCCAATTTGGTTCTTCCCCTTCCAATATTGAGTTGGCTATTTTGGGTCTTTTGTCTTTCCATAGAAACTTTAGGTTCAGTTTGTTTATACCCACCTAAGAACTTGCTGGAATTTTGATTGGAATTTTGTTGAATCTATAGGTCAAATTGGGAAGAACTGACATTGTCTGGTATTGTCTTTAAATCCATGAACATGCTATCACTCCATTTATTTAGTTCTTCTTTGATTTCTCTCATCAAAGTTTTACAGTTTCCCATGTAAGTTGTGGTACACGTTTTGTTACATTTATATCAAAAATTTATACCAAATATTTCATTTTGGGGGTTGCTAATGTAGATGGTAACATGTTTTTAATTTCAAATTTTACTTGCTGCTGGTATAGGGAAAGTGATGAACTTTTGTATATTAACCATGTATCCTGAAAACTTGCCCTAATTGCTTATTAGTTCTAGGAGTTTTTGTGTGATTCTTTGGATTTTCTACATGGATGGTCATGCCATCTACAAAGGCAGCTTTATTTCTCCTTCTCAATCTGTATTTCTTTGATTTCCTTGTCTTACTGCCTTGGCTAGGACTTCTGGTGTGATGTTGAAAAGCATGATGAGAGGGGACGTCCTTGCCTTATTCCTGATCTTAGTGGGAAAGCTTTGAGTTTTTCACTATAGACGATGGTAACTGTAGGTGTTTGCAGTTTTATCAGATTGCAGGAGTTCCTCTCTATTCCTAGTTGCTGTGGGTTTTTTTTTTTTATTATTATCATGAATGGGTATTGAATTTTGTTAATTGCTTTTTCTGTATCTATTGATATGATCATACAAATTTTCTTCTTTAGCCTGTTGATGTGATAGATTATTTTAATTGATTTCTGAATGTTGAACCAGCCTCTCATACCTGTGATAAAACCCATTTGGTCATGGTGTATAATTCCTTTTATACAATTGTTGGATTCAATATGCTAATATTTTGTTCCAGATTCTTATATCTATGTTCATAAGAGATACTGGCCTGTAGTTTGCTTGTAAGGTCTTTGTCTGTTTTTCTCAGTTTTTTTTAACGTTTGTTTATTTTTGAGAAAGAGAAAGAAAGAGCCCATGAGAGAGTAGGGGAGAGGCAGAGAGAGGAGGAGACACAGAATCCAAAGCAGGCTCCAGGCTCTGAGCTGTCAGCACAGAGCCTGGCACGGGGCTCGAACCCACAAACAGGGATATCATGACCTGAGCCAAAGTTGGACACTTAACCAACTGAGCCACCCAGGGGCCCTGTCTTTGTCTGGTTTTAGTGTTAGGGGGATGCTGACTTCATAGAATGAGTTAGGGAATATTACCTCTGCTATCTTCTGGAAGAAAATGTAAAGAATTGGTATAATTTCTTCTTTGTGCTTTGTAGAATTCATCCATCTGGGCCTAGTGTTTTCTGTTTTGGATGATGATGATGACTGATTAAGTTTATTTGAAATAGGCCACTGTGATTTTAATGCCTTCTAAGTGCCAGGAGATATGCTAGGTGAATATATATTTATTCCTTAACTATTTAATTCATAAAGTGAGAGTAGGTCATTGTATTAGACACTTATAGTTGAATTCTCAACATCTCTTTGACAGTAGATGATTCTAAGCCATGCATGGTCGCTCCATCCACCTTGCTAAGGTGAGCTGGTGGGCATGTGACTCAATTCAGCCAATAGGACATGAAGGAGAAACTACTCAGTGGGTGATTAGAAATGTCTCTTTCCTCGTTAAACAATTTTCTCGGAAGAGACCGTCTTTCTTCTTCCCATGGATGTTGTCTTATTTGGGTATGGACTGCAAATGCTGCAGCCTTCTTTCGGCCACAAGAAGAACCAGGTTGAAGATGATGCCGAGGATGGCAGAGAGAAGGTAAGGTAAGAACGTGGAGACTTAGGGTAAGTAGTGAACCTTTACGGCAGCCATACCTTCAGCGTGCCCTTCCCCTGAACATTAGATTGTGTGAGGTAATGGTATTTCTTATTGAGATTTTTTACTATTTTTTGCAATCAAAAACATCTTGTGGGGGGGGCGCCTGGGTGGCGCAGTCGGTTAAGCGTCCGACTTCAGCCAGGTCACGATCTCGCAGTCCGTGAGTTCGAGCCCCACGTCAGGATCTGGGCTGATGGCTCAGAGCCTGGAGCCTGTTTCCGATTCTGTGTCTCCCTCTCTCTCTGCCCCTTCCCCGTTCATGCTATCTCTCTCTGTCCCAAAAATAAATAAACGTTGAAAAACAAAACAAAAAAAAAAATTAAAAAAAAAAACATCTTGTGGGATACAGGTTTCTCCATTTTATGTGTGAGAAAGCTGTGGCTTAAGGAGGCTAAATAACTTTCCCATGTTTACATATCTAATAACTGTCTGAGCTTGTACCTGAACCCTGGTCGATCCTGTTCCTTCGTATATTTCACCACTTCTCATACGCAAACAGAATAATGAAAATAAAAGCCAGAAAAAGTAGTGTTGATAACTTTTATTAATTCCCAAAGGCAGACAGTGCTCTGGCAATGCCTGTTGCTCTTGTACTAAATAATTCTCCTTTCTAAGTGAAGAACTAGTTTTGTAGCATCTCGGCTGAATTTATCCTGTTTAGCTGAGATAAAACTGTATTTATCCTGTTTAGCTGAGGTGAAACAATTTTAGGATTGATGAAGATACGTAGTGGCTTGAATAGCGGTCTTTCTGATGCCACCCACCCACAAAGATGTGTCCACCCAGAATCTATAAATGTGACTTTATTTGGACGAAGTGTCTTTGAAAATGTAATTAAGCTAAGGACTTTGAGATAAGATCATCTTGAATTGGGGTAGACCCGAAACCAATGGCAGGTGACCTTAGAAGAGAAGACACCTTCACAAAGAGGAAGGGAAGAAAACACAGTCATAGAGAAGACAATCATGTAAAGTTGAACGCAGAGATCGGAGTTGTGCAGCCCCAAGCCAAGAAACACTTAGAGCCATTAAAAGCTGTAAGAGGTAAAGAAACCTTCTCCCAAGAGCATTCCAAGAGAGTGCAGCGCTGCTGATACATTGGCTCCCAAAAGAAGCCAATGCCTCTAAAACTGAGAGGGAACAAGTTTCTATTATTTTTGAGCCACTTCGTTCATAATAATTAGTTATAGAAGCCATGGGAAACTAGCATGGGAGTGTCTTGACTTAAAGAATTTCCACCTCCTTCCCTTCCCTTTAACAAGAATTTGTCTCAGTGTTGCTTAGTGTCTCAGTTAACATGGTAGACGTGACTAACTGCGTGCTCCACCTTCCACGAAATGGAGTTGGCTCTCACAAGTGGTTGCCCAGCCAGGGACTATATTTCCTAGGGCTTCTTGCATCCTGGTCAAACGTGTATCTAGTTCTGACCAATGAAATGTGAGCAGAAGTGATGATTGTTGCTTCTGACGTAAGGAAGTTAAAAAAAATGCTCTCGGGGCGCCTGGGTGGCGCAGTCGGTTAAGCGTCCGACTTCAGCCAGGTCACGATCTCGCGGTCCATGAGTTCGAGCCCCGCGTCGGGCTCTGGGCTGATGGCTCAGAGCCTGGAGCCTGTTTCCGATTCTGTGTCTCCCTCTCTCTCTGCCCCTCCCCCGTTCATGCTCTGTCTCTCTCTGTCCCAAAAATAAATAAACGTTGAAAAAAAAATGCTCTCTTCCCCCTTTGTTGAATCTTCTTCATTGGCTGGATCAAAAGACGCCGAGGTCCTAGCGGATGGTCCTACGATGGCATCGCCATCATAGCTTAGCGAAGCACATGGCACTGTAGAGAAGAGCATGCTTCTTGAATAAAAAGTGAGGTTCTGTCCATAGGAGAGAGGGATGGGGGAAACACAGCGTCTACTTCAACTGCTTGTTCTGTTCATACACTTTGTTACTGGAGTTGCTTTGATGGAATTCAGATATTAAAAAAAATACCTTTCCATGGGATACACTCTCAGTCTCTTGAATAATAACTATAGTATTTAACTGCGACGTATTGCTCAAATGTCAACGAAACACTTTCACTACATACTGATGTACTTCTCACAAGAACCCTGTCATGTAGCTAAAATCAGTTGAACTAACGTTATAAATTAATACATTTGATTTCTAATCCACAGTTCCCTTTGCAAGTTTACTCCCATGTATAAATGGGAGTTCTTACCTCCATCTGGGAGACACAAACTTATCAATCTTGGTAAACATGTGCTCTTTTTTGGCTACCCAGTATATCTTTTCCTTTCTTTTCGCTAATGCTAAATAGTTCATGCTAATCTAATGGGGCCAGGACTTCCACTATTCTCAGCCTGAGTGCTTCAACTGGAGTTGACACTTTTTCCCATTCCAGGCACGGAGAAATGTCTCATACTGCCCAATGAAAAATAACATTCCTCTAACATGTGACACAATATGGGCCTGTGAGAGGTCCAGAGCTTTCATTGCATAGGGAGAAGTAGAAGAAACCACTCAGGACAGCCAAGATGCTAACCATGTGGTGTCTGAGAGAAAAGCCTACAGTGCTGGTATAGCTGATGGTGGGGGAGTATAGTGTGGATCTCCATAAAGCTCCAAGTTTCTGTTCTTCTCTTCTGTTTACAGAGAATAACACCTACATTTTAATTTGGTGAATGTGGGCCTGTGTGTGTGTGTGTGTGTGTGTGTGCACATGTGCATGCTGCTAGAGGGGCTGTTAAAGAAGTCTCTTTGGCAGGGGTGGAATTTAAAACATAGTTCTGTATTGTTTCTGCCTTATTCATATTTCTCCTTCATTATAACCTTGAGTCGGGCTATTTCAGATATTGGGTTATGGTTAAGGACTGTGAGTAATCTTCACTGAGTTAATTTCATTTCTTTGGTATGTATATGGCAATTTATCCATCAAAAATTGGTTGTGCTGTTTCTGAGTCCATGCTGCTTTAGTGTTTATAGGCATTCATGGAATTTGGGGATACAAGTTTCCGTTCCTTCCAGGAAAGTGGGATGTTTTTAGTGGCTTGCTTTGCATGGATTCCCTCCTACCTGTAGAACCTGGAAAAGGTAGGTCCTCTGGTTTCTGCCTCCATATGGGCAAGTGGAAAGTATAAAGTGAGGACAGAGATGGAATAGTGTGTGGAGAATACTGTTTAATGGTATACAGACACTGGAAATCTTCACGTCCATTTGCTCCCTGGTTAATGTGTTCTCATGCAGAATATAAGCTCCTTGAGGCCAAGAACCTCGTCTGTCCAGTTCATTTACTACTTAGGCACCGCCAAAGCCATAGTAAACACTAAAATATTTTCTGAAAGATCGTTGAAAGGTGAGGTGAATAAAGAATTCTACAGAAATTAGGAAATAATGCTATGGTAAATTTCCTTATAAAGCCCAGGTTCTTATCATCCTTTAGCCTAATTTAATCTTATCAATCATTAGTTCTTACCAGCACGGGCCTGGTTATTTTACATATTATTGTGTTGGTTTATTCATTCAACAAATGATCACTGGGCGCTTGCAAAGTGTCAGCTGGGGGTGGTCAAGTCCCCCTACGGGAGCATTTGAAGATGTGTTTGTTGTTGTTACAATGCTGGAATCTAGTGGGTGGGGACCAAGCATGCTAAATGTCTTGCAATCTGTTCTTCTATAATGGACATGGACGTTTTAGTCATTATGAACATTGGGTACTTGTCTCGTGGTGACAGTCCTTTCTTGGGGCATGTGTACGAGAGTTTCTCTAGGACAACCAATGGCTTTCAAACTCTTTTAATCATAGCCAAGAGTAGTTCATACATTTCATGTCACGACCCCAAAACACCCACACGTGTGTCTGTGTGTGTATAACTGAAACAAAATTTGCAAGACAATACTATACCCTGTGGTATGTATTGTGAGCTATTTCATTAAAAAATAATGCTGCCTATAGTCCATTAACTTGATTTTCAAAAGTCATTCACTGATAAAAGCTCAGTTGAACAAGCAAAGCATTAAGGACACGCCTTGCAGTGGAAATATTGGGTCTAACGGTAGCTCATGTTAACTTTTCTACGATGCGCTAAGCTATTTTCAAAGTTGTCATTCTAACCTACACCTGTTGAAAATGGACGAGAAATTCTGTTGCTCTACAACCTTGTTTTTAGTCTTTTTCCCTCTACGGCATGTGTATATCACCCTCTATGCAACTTTGTATCTTTTTTAATGTGTTATTTATTTTTTATGAGAGAGGGAGAGAGAGAGAGAGAGAGAATGAGCTGGGGAGGGGCAGAGGGAGAGGAGGGCAGAGCACCTGAAGTGGGCTTTGTACTGACAAGCTGACAGCAGTGAGCGCAATGAAGGGCCCGAACCTACGAACTGTGAGATCATGACCTGCGCTGAAGTCGGATGCTCAACTGACTGAGCCACCTGGTGCCCCAATTTTGTATCTTTTTTTTTTTTTTTAACTTAACGTCAGTGTGAATAGTTTTCAATGTTATTAGTTGGCCTTAAAACCTGAGCTTTTGATTTAGAGCATAATATTTCATTTTAAGAATATATTAGAGGCGCCTGGGTGGCTCAGTCAGTTAAGTGTCCGACTTTGGCTCAGGTCTTGATCTCACGGTTTGTGTTGGGCTCTGTGCCGACAGCTCGGAGCCTGGAGCCTGCTTTGGATTCTGTGTCTCCCTCTCTCTCTGCCCTTCCCAGGCTCATGCTCTGTCTCTCTGTATCTCAAAAATAATAAATAAACATTAAAAAAGGAATATGTTATCATATACTTGACTTTCCCTGGGATGTTGACATAACTATGCTTCCAAGATTTTTGATAACTCTAATGAGATCAGTAATTAAACTCTTTGACTAATCAATCTCCCACTGCATCCTCGGTCAGATGCTAAGTCCGAGGATTACAAAATCAAAGAATGTGATCATATTTATGACTGCTGATATGCATGTTCAAATTGCACTCCAAAAAAATGTGTACCTGTTGATTTTTAGATGAATCCAGATCTTCCTGATTCTGCCTGGGCAAAATCAAGTTTAGCTGAACATATAACATTAAACAGTGGTGTTTTGTTTATGAAACATTGCTCTTAAATAGATTTGGAAACATGTTTTCCATTCTCCATATTTAGACCTGTAAATGTAAACACAAGTAGGGAAAGAATTTCCAGCCTTCACACTATATTAATTCATTTCACTTTAATAGTTGCTTGTCTCACTGTGGAGTAAAAATAACACAGTACTAGCCATTAGATGGCCTGACTTTTAACTGTCCCCCATCAAAACCACGTGATCTTCAGCAGATCATTTAACCTCTCTGAACCTTCGCTCATAGACTAGCGATGCTGAGTTCTATTCTGCTCACCTCCTAGAATGGGTAAGAATTAACTGACTCATGAGAGGGGAAACCATTGACACTGAAACTGATCAAAGGAAACAAATGAAATCGTAAAAAGTTTATGTGAATTTAGCCAGGAGATTTACCACTGGGACATGGGTCCTGAATAAGTAACCCGATACTTTATGGCTTTTACCTGTGAGACGATGCTAATGTCTTTCTTGTCCGTTTATTTTTTTTATTGAAAGATAACATTAAAGAAAGAAGTAAGCTTCCCATAATTAAAATATATCAGTGCCTAGATCCCAGCAACTTAAGGTCCTGACTTAGCTGGTGTAGGTTGGGGGCTGGGCTTTGGTAGATTTTTAAAGCTTCTTAGGTGATTTCAATATGTAGCTGGGAATGAGACCAGAAATGTGCTGTTAGTACGGTAGCCACTGGTACATATGGCCATTTCAACTTAAATTCAAACGAATTCAGTGGTACGAAAAAGCTAGTTCCTCCGTTGCAGGCACATATGTGCTCAGCTATCAAGTGTGGCCAGGGTGGTGGCTGTCCTATTGACCAGCACAAAAGACCTTCTCTATCACTATGGAAAATTCTGTTGGCCCCCATTGCTCTCTTTTCTTTCAATTTATCATCTCTGTTATGTTTTTTTGTAAGTGAAGTAAAATTTACATAGTGAAATACACAGGTCTTACTGAACCATTAAATGTGTTTGGACAAATGTATGTGCCCGTCTATCCAACACCCCAACCAAGATAGAAACATTTCCATCATCCCCTGAAGGCTCCCTCACACCCCCTTCCAGTCACAACCCGTGGTCAACCACTGTTCTGATTTTTACCATAGATCTATTTTGCCTGTCTTTAATTTCATGTAAATTACTTCGTTTAGATTAAACAAGAAACTAATATTCATGCTTATAACAGACATTGCATTGTTAGGTTTTTAGCATAAATGCCGGATTTCAATGTCTAATGTTGATGAAGAAAATTTTCTAAGAATTTCTTTTTCTTTTTTTTTTTTTTTTTTAATTTTTTTTTTAACGTTTATTTATTTTTGGGACAGAGAGAGACAGAGTATGAACGGGGGAGGGGCAGAGAGAGAGGGAGACACAGAATCGGAAACAGGCTCCAGGCTCTGAGCCATCAGCCCAGAGCCCGACGCGGGGCTCGAACTCACGGACCGCAAGATCGTGACCTGGCTGAAGTCGGACGCTTAACCGACTGCGCCACCCAGGCACCCCAAGAATTTCTTTTTCTAAAAATATTTATTTATTTTGAGAGAGAGCACGCTAGCAGGGAGGGGCAGAGAGAGTGGAAGAGGGGGAGGGAGAGAGAGAGAGAGAGAGAGAGAGAGAGTGCAAGCAAGGGAGAGGGGCAGAGGGAGAGAGAATCCCAAACAGGCTCCACACTCAGCATGGAGCCCAAAGTGGGCTCGAGCTCATGAGTGTGTGATCATGACCTGAGCCGAAATCCAGAGATGGAAGATTAACTGACTGAGCCACCCAGGCGCCCCGCTAAGAATTTCATAGTGTGGACATCATTGGTCTTCATACATGTACAGCTGACGTAGAAGGAAACTTTTAATGAGAGCGATATTTTTTCCTACATACTCATTTAACCATCAAACGTTTATCGTGGGCTTACTGTATGCCCGGCAGTGTGCTAGATTCATGTTTTCCACTTACCTGTTCGTCTCCTGATATTTGTCGTATCTGAGTACCACCTTCTCTGCTGTTTCTTTGCCGTTTTTCCAAATAAGATTATTTTAGGAGTAAACATTTTTATTGTTATAAAAAATGGAGAACGACTATCATTTACATTAAATATAAAGGAATGTTTTTAAAAGATAAGGGGGATATTGCTGGCAAGTCTGGCAAATCCCTAACTATGACGGCGTTCATTCTACGACATGGAAAATGCCAGATTAAAGGTAACCGTTGTTAAGATTTCAACACATATCTATCTGAAGGCAAAATGTAGAGAACTCTTCAAAGACAGAAAAGACAGAGAAATCAAAGGCAGTGTGGTGAGCAGGTGGGAAATCCTGGTGGCCCACCGAGGTGGTGTCCCAGTACAGCCATGGAGACTGGATGTCCAGTTGCCAGACTGTGTCATACGAAGGGGTGGGGAGACTAAGAGTAAGACATCCTTCTCCACCACCCTACAAAGAAACACACACACACACACACACACACACTCCCCAGACTCTAAGAACTTCTTTGGTAGAAAGAGCTAGGATGTATGAAGCGTGTGTTTGGATGAACAGAACATTTTGACAGGTGACCAAAACTAACTAAAAACTCTAGGCTCGCCATCATGGTTAATTTTGTGTGTTAACGTGACTTGTCATGGGGTGCCCAGACATTTGGTCAAACGTGATTCTCGGTGAGGGTGTTTTGGGATAAAATTCACATTTGAATAGGTAGACTGATTAAAGCAGATTGTCCTTTCAAATGTGGGTGGATCTCACCTACTGGACTGAAAAACACTTAATAGAAAAAAAGACTCAGCAAGAGGACACTTCACCTGCTTGACTCCATATACATTTATGTATATGTGTATATATACACATACACATACATACACACATACACACATATGCACACATACACACATATACACACATAGGCACACATACATATACGCACATACACAATACACATAAGCACACACACATACGCACACACACACATACATACACACATACACATGCACACATACATATATATACATACACATACATACACAAATACATATATACATGCATACACACATACACATATATACACAAATACACACACATATACACACATGCACACACACATACATATACATGCATACACACATATACATATATACATACATATGTACATATACACATATATACACATATACACATAAACACACATGTACACACATACACACATACATGCACACATATGCCCACATATACACATAATTATACACATACACACACATACACACAGATACATGCATACACACATACATACACACGTATACACAGATATACATACACATGCATATATACGCACACACATGCACACACATGCACACATATAGACAAATACACATATGCACACACATATACACAAATATACACATATACACACAATACACATATATAATATACACACATACAAATACATACACATATATATATACATACACATATAAACACATATATACACATACATACATACACACATACACATATACACAAATATACATATACACACATATAAGTACATACACACATGTATATAAACATACACACATACACACGTATACACAGACACACATACACACAGGCACAATGCACACACACATAAATATATGTATATATACATACATAGATGCACACATACATATACATGTATGCAAACACATACAACACACATACACATGCACCCATTTACACTTATGCATGCACATAAACATATACATACATACAGATACACACATACATATACACATACACACATGCGTGTACACATAAACATGTATACACACATACGTACATATGCACATACACATACATGTACACAAACACACACATACCCACTTCCACATATGCATGCACATACATACATACATACATACACGTATACA
The DNA here is from genome assembly GCF_018350155.1 of Leopardus geoffroyi. NCBI lineage: Eukaryota > Metazoa > Chordata > Mammalia > Carnivora > Felidae > Leopardus > Leopardus geoffroyi. Next base: position 6,390,395 of record NC_059334.1, on the reverse strand, counting down.
CACATGTACATGCACATTTATATCCACACACACATAGACCTACACATGCATACCTGTATGCATATGTATATAGAGACACAATGTTGAAGCTGAGGGGAACAGTTGAATATTCTCCCTGCTCCCTGGCAGATGGAAACAGATAGAAACTAGGAGCATGACCTAAATTTACTCAAATATTCCCACTGGGACCCAGTGGGATTGTTGAAAAAACTGAGGCAAAACCCAAATAGTCAGTGATGATTTTGCATTGAGCACGTAGAATCAAGAATCAAGGGTCCTGTGGCATGTGACTGAGTGACCAGGGGTGAGGTAAGCCAGAAGCCAAGCTGCCAGCATCCAGGGTGACCATGCCAACTCGATGGCATCAGAAACCTCCACTCTGGCGGGATCTTGGCTACAGCTGGTCTCCCCCGATCCCGACCTCTCCGGCAGTTCAGCTGAAATGCTCCACAACTGGTTTCTGTTTGCCAGCAGGCTTTGGGAACTCACTCAATAATGTAAACAGGAAAATGACAAGATCAGTGCTGTGGGCTTGTGTCTCTGTGATCAAAGAATGCTGGTCATTTCTTATGGGAACAGCCTCTCCCTCGACACACATGATGGGATGCCTCGCAAGAGTTTACGTGTGGATGGCATTTTCCACTGGGCCAGCTCTCTGCCTTCAAGAGGAGGTGCCTCCCACCGTGAGAAGCAGGTGACATGATGAAAAGATCCCCGCTCCCAAACGTCCACCTTTCTCAACAACTGACCACAGAACCTTCTCCTGCCCCTACTTTGAAATTCCAACCAGGAGTCTCCGGGTGTTAGTGACCTCTTCACGTGACTTTGGTTTTGCCTGCCCGCTGGCCCCCATGCACCATTACCAAAGGGTCGGAGAGATGCAGACTTCCATCCCAGCTTTAGCTGGAGTACCTATGTGGTCTTAGGCAACTCAACTGGATCTAGACCCTCAGTTTTCCTTCTCTGTAAAATGGGCATATCATTAGTTCTTAATTCACAGAGGCATTGGGAGGCTTAGGGAGGTATGTTTGCGAAGAATGTCTCACAGTCTTGCACATGCAAACTGTTTGATAAGCAGGAGACCCTTTTTTAATACCTTGGAAACCCGGAGGGTAGATGGTGTGCGATGGAGAGATGGAGATATTCCTGTTCAGCGTGGATGGAAGAAGCGTTGTGTGTTCAAATCCAGTTGAAGCCAGGTCCGTTTTCATAAACTCTCACGTGCTTCTATAAATTCAATCTCACATTTTATGAAACATATTACCGTATACCCACATCCCACATTAAAAATCCTTTTTGAAATGTCTTTTGAGGGGCGCCTGGGTGGCGCAGTCGGTTAAGCGTCCGACTTCAGCCAGGTCACGATCTCGCGGTCCGTGAGTTCGAGCCCCGCGTCGGGCTCTGGGCTGATGGCTCAGAGCCTGGAGCCTGCTTCCGATTCTGTGTCTCCCTCTCTCTCAGACCCTCCCCCGTTCATGCTCTGTCTCTCTCTGTCTCAAAAATAAATAAAAACATTAAAAAAAAAAAAAAATTTAAAAAAAAAAAAAAAAGAAATGTCTTTTGAAATTTTTTTCAAAAATCCTTTTTGAAATACACTATTGAAAATATTTTTTATGACTGCTTTTTCTGAAGTTTTAGCACCGACCACTCATTTAGCTTACGTTACTTAGAAATTTCTGTGCATGCAGTGGGATTCTTTTGAAGTAATCATGAGATCTACAGATTTCAAGGGAATACCATTTTTGGAAACATAATTTTTTTTTTTGGTTAGGCTTCATAGATGCAGAAGTTTCCTCCAACTTAAAAAAAAATTAATGTTTATTTTTTTGAGAGAGAGACACACACACAGAGCGAGAGTAGGGAAGGGCAGAGAGAGAGGGAGACCCAGAGCCTAAAGCAGGCTCCAGGCTCTGAGCTGTCAGCACAGAGCCCGACGCGGGGCTCGAACTCACGGACCACAAGATCATGACCTGAGCCGAAGTCGGATACTCAACCAAATTGAGCCACCCAGGCGCCCCTATGCTTTGCTTGCTTCTGATTTTACTCTGGTGCTGTGTATGTATCAAGTCCGGAGCTCCCGTGGCATTATTTTCTCCCTTAGAAATCTCCGATGGTTTTCAAAAGCTCCTGGAATTCTGGAATGAACCCCACATTCCTGAGGCTGGTGCTCTAGGACCTCACCAGTGGAACCGGATCACTTGGTCTCCTGCAGACTCCTGCGGCATGAACCCACTCCTGTGGGCTCGAACCCACAAACCGCGAGATCCTGACCTGAGCTGAAGTTGGACCCTTAACTGACGGAGCCACCCAGGCGCCCCTCTGTGTTTACCTCTTGTGAGCATGGCTGGATGGCAGGGTTCCCTGGGGCACCGTTCATTTTCCCGGCACTCAAGCTGGTAAGTTCTCAATAGACGGTGATTGGATAAATAAATGAATGCGTTAAAATAATAATAGGGGCACCTGGGTGGTGCAGTCAGTGGAACATTCGACTTGGGCTCTGGTCATTGTCTCGCAGTTCGTGAGTTCGAGCTCCAAATCGGGCTCACTGCTGAAGCGGGCTCCGTGTGCAGAGCCCGCTTCAGATCCTCAGTTCCCCTCTCTCTCTGCCCCTCCCCTCCTTGCCCTCGCCCCCAAATACATACATATTAACAAATGACAATAGCTAATAGTTTTTGGGTGCTAGGCACTATTTCTAGTGTGTTATGTACATTAGCTTGTTTAATCTTCGTGATAACTCTGCAAGTGATACCATTACCCCGATGTGGGACCTGGTATCTTCCGTTGGGTCCCGCGGACTCGCCCTCTGCCCTGCTGCACCTGTTGTCTGCCCCCAGCCGGTGGCCCATGATGACCACTCCGGTAGGACCCCCTTTCCTTCTGGTTAGTATGGGTTTGGCCATTGGGAGGCAGGGTGGGAGAGGGATCATTCGCGGCCCCTTCTTCGTGGTGTTGCCTTGGACAGGCTGGGACCCTGTCCTTCACCATCCCTGGTGGTTTCTTCCCAGCTTACGTGTCACCTGCATGAATAACCCATTTGTGAAGCCATCTAATTATATCTCGTATGTCACCCATATCTCTCTAGGACTCTGAATGTAAACTGTGTTACTGGCGAGGAAACCGAGGCCCACGGAAGTGGAGGAATTGCTCAGGATTGCCATCCTAAAATTGTTGACCTGGAGATTTGTTATCCGAACCCGTGGCTCTGGCTACCGCATCGTGCACACAAGGAAGGGCTGCGTTTGGGTGCTGGGGGTGGTGAGACATAGTGGATAAGCTCGTCACCGTTGCAGTCACAAAGATCGGGACCCCAAAATTGGCTCTGTAACCTAGTTAGGGGGTAACCTTGGGCAAAGTATCCTGCCTCTTTAACAGAAGTTCCCACATTTGTGAATGGGAATTTTACCTACCTTAGAATTATTACAAGGCCTACAGTAATGAGTTAATTTTTCTTTCTTCCTCTCCCTTTCCTTCCTTCCTTCCTTTCTTCCTTCTTTCTCTTTTCCTTTCTTCTTTCTTTCCTTCTTTCTTTTTCTCTTTCTTTTCCTTTCTTTTTCTTTCTTTCCTTCTTTGTTTCTTTTTCTTTCTTCTTTCTTTTCCTTTCCTTTTTCTTTCATTATTTTTCTTTCTCTCTTTCTCTTTCTTTCCTTCCTTCTTTTCCTTTTCTTTCTTCCTTCCTTCCTTCCTTCCTTCCTTTCTTTTCTTCTTTCTTTTTTCTTTCTTCCTTTTCCTTTCCTCTTTCTTTCTTTCTTTTTCTCTTTCCTTCTTTCCTTTCCCTTTCTTTCTTTCTTTCTTTCTTTCTTTCTTTCTTTCTTTCTTTCTTTCTTTCTTTCCTGTTGAAGTATAGCTGATATAATGTCACATCAGTTTCAGGTGAAGGACATAGTGATTGGACAACTCTATGCTACGCTCACCACGAGTGCAGCTGCCATCTGTCATCACACGGCACTGTTACACTACCATTGACTATATTCCCTGTGCTGTGCCTTTCATTCCCGTGACTTGTTCCTTCCATGACTGGAAGCCTGTATCGCCCTCTCCCCTTCACCCATTTCTTCCACCCCCCACTCACTTCCCTCTGGCAACCATCATGTTGTTCTCTGTGTTTATAGGTCTGGTTTTGCTTTTTGTTAGTTTGTTCATCTGTTTTTTAGATTCCACTTGGAAGTGAAATCATATGGGATTTGTCTTTTCTCTGACTTATTTCACTTAACATAATACCCTCCAGGGCCATCCATGTTGATGCAAATGGTAAGGTCTCATTCTCTTTTATGACTGAATAATATTCCATTGTGAGTATTTGCCACATCTTCTTTATCCATCTGTCTATAGAGGGACTGTTGGGTCACTTCCATATCTTGACTGTTGTAAATAATGCCGCAATAAACATGGGGGTGCGTATATCTTTTTGAATTTGTGTTTTCATTTTCTTTGGGTAAATATCCAGTAGTGAAATTACTACATCATATGGTATTTCTATTTTTAACTTTCTGATGAACTTCCTCACTGTTTTCCACAGTGGCTGCACCAGTTTGTGTTCCCACCAAAAGTGCACAAAGGTTCCATTTTCTCCACACCCTCGCCAACACCTGTTGTTTCTTTTTTGATTCCAGCCATTCTGACAGGTGTGGGATGCTATCTCATTGTGGTTTTGATTTGTATTTCCTTGATGATGAGTGATGTTGACCGAGTATCTTTTCATATCTCTATTTGTCATCTGCACATTTTCTTTGGAAAAAATGTCTGTTTAGGTTCTCTGCCCACTTTTTAATTGGGTTTTATTTTAGTGTTGAGTTGTATGCCTTTTTAATATATTTTGTATATTAATACCTCATCAGATAGATCATTTGTGAATTTTTTCTCCCGTTCAGTAGGTTGCCTTTTTTGTTTTGGTGATGGTTTCCTTTACTGTGCAAAAGCTTTTCATTTTGGTGTAGTCCCAATAGTTTAATTTTGCTTTCATTTCCCTTGCCTGAGGAGACCTATCTAGAAAGCTGTGTCCGTGGCCAATGTTGAAGAGATTACCGTCTATATTTTCTTCTAGGAGCTCTATGATTTCCGGTCTCATGTTTAGGTCTTTCATCCATTTTGAGTTGACTTTTGTGTACGGTGTAAGAAAGTGACCCAGTTTCATTCTTTTGCATGTTGCTGTCCAGTTCTCCCAGCACCATTTGTTGAAGAGACAGTCTTTTCCCCATTGGCTACTCTTGCCCCCTTTGTTGTAGGTTAATTGACCATGTAAGCACGGGTTTATTTCTGGGCTCTCTATCCTGTTCCACTGATCTGTGATAATGAGCTAATTTGTGTCAAGTGCCACCATGCTATCTGGCACATAGCAAAGACTCAGTAATTATCATAAAAGCTATCACCAAGGGGATTATTTCGAACTATGGGAAACATGGGGAAAGTTTTATACTAGGTACCTTCATTCAAGATGCTTCTATTCTAGGGGAGTGGACATAGATAGTGATCATGATAATGGAAAGAGCAATAGCGATAGAACGAAAAGAATCCTGGGTGGTTAGAACAGACACTGCAAGCCAAGGTCCCCAAAGATAGGGAAGGAGCATGCGGTTCATGTTTCGTTTTGCGTTTCTTCCATTTTCTCTCTCACTGGCTTTCTTGTCTTGGCCCTGGCCGTCTGTCAAGTGTGCAAACAGCCCTCAGGCAGTGTGGCCTGAGCGAACCTACGGAAACCAGTGGGCTTTGGGGTAAACCTTCTTTCCGGCTGTTACTTTGTGTGACAGCTACCATTGCTTTCTGCAGTGGCCTGCCCGGCTGTTCTGGTAGAGATAGATTGGTGGGGTGAGAGAAGGGAGAGCCGGGATGCTAACTCCAGATCATCCTTGGCTGTACCCTTTAAAACAAAGTCTCCTTTCCGTGAGGCAAATGATACCGTGTGTTTCTTCGGCAGCTTCGTAACCTGAACCAGAATTGTTTAAGACAGTGCCAGGAAGTGAAAAAAATCACATCTCAAGTGCGAGCTCTGAAGAGAGACAGGCAACGCAGAGTGAATAACGAATACCTTGTATGGGCACACATGTTCCCAAGTGTACATCTAGACGATGTAAGGGCAAGGCTGGTGAGCGTAGGGCATCCGTGTTCTTCCCGCCCCATCAAAGCTACAGACGGTCTCGGGATCCCGAAACACAACACTGAAATTTGCCATCGTTCATTTGATTGCAGTGAGCACACGGAATGTTAATCTTTTCTGCTCTTATTGTTCTGTGGAGACGAGGATCCTACCCTTCTGCATTATACCAACGCCCAATGTTTATAACTGAGTACGAAACCAAATGGGATGGGTTTCGGCTTATTGGTTGAATTGATGCTGTTGTCAGTATTGTATTAGCAAGTCAGCATTTTTCCTGAGGACTGTAAATGTAGAGTATTAGCTACCTTCTGAATTATGATTTTTTATTTCTTACTTAACGTTGCCTATGGGAACTGTATCAGTTAGCTTTTGCTGTGTAACAAACCACTCCAAAATTGATGACTTGGAACCAACAGTCCTTTTACTTGTTCACGATTCTATGCGTCAACAGTTTAGGCTCAGCTCGGTTGGGATGAGTGTCTTCCTGGTTATTCTGGCTGGGCTCACTCACGTTTGTCATCAACCAGGGGCTGCTGATCTCACACGTCTGGCAGTGGTATGGCTGTCGGCAGGGATAGTGGAGGCCACTGGGTCATGTCCCACGTATCATCCAGTGGGTTAGGCTAGGCTCATTCTCGTGGTAGTGGTCACGGTATTCCCAAGGGCACCAAGAAGGCAAGTCTCAGTGTATGGGTACTTTTCAAGTCTCAGCTTGTGTTGCATTTGGCCAAAGTGGCCCAAGCAAATAGAATGGTTAAGCTCACAGTCGTTGGGAAAGAGAGTTTTCCAAGGGCATAGATATGGGAAGGCAGTTGTTGTGGAGAGTTTTGCAAATAAGGTACCACAGAGACACAATTTCAAAACGATAGCGTATGGTAATAAAACGATATGCTTATATTCACGTAAATTTTCGGGAAGGTTTACCATAATGTAATGGTTCTACTTAGAAATTAGGTGGAGACATTTAATATTATTTAAATTCAATACTATGCTGAACTATGGTTCTTAATGCTATCACTAATAAATACTTCATTTCAGGGGTGCCTGACTCTTGATTTCAGCTCAGGTCGTGATCTCATGGTTTTTGAGATTGAGCCCCACATCAGGCTCTGCACTGTCAGTGCAGAACTTGCTTGGAATCCTCTCTCCTTCTCTCTCTGCCCCTACCCCATTCGTGCTCTCTCCCTCTCTCTCAAAATAAACAAATAAAGTTAAACATGTTTTCATAATCACCAAATGATAAAGGTATTACTAGTATCCCTATTTTACATGTGAGGAAATTGAAACTTGGAGAGATTGTAGAACTTGCCCAATGTCACCACATTGGGAATAACATTTGGGAATAACATTGTTATTTGGGAATACCATTTGGTGAGCCATAAGGATATATTAGTTTAAAGTATATCCAAGAGACTGAGTCTGGAGCCTTCTACAGCATCCCACGTGTATATGAACCTTGTGTTAATGTTAAATATTAATAGCCTCTCATGTTCAATCATTACTTTCTTATTTGGAACGTTAGACCACGTAGAGCTATAAAACTAAGAACACGCTAACATATTAAATTTCCCATTGAGGGCATCTCTCTAATTGATTCTCTATTTTGCTTTGACTGGAACTAATTTCAAATGCAATCTAAACTCCAGTTTGCAGAGAAGTCTTATAATTGTTCTTACTACTAAATGATCAAAACTTTTCCAGCACTATCCATTGAGTTACGTCATTAACTCTGAGGCTGAATTACCCAAACACAAAATTATTGGAGAGCCTGCACCTCGTATCTCTTCACTGATGACAAAAAGGTGTCTCTACCAAATCTCTGTGTATGCCATTTATAATTTGTTTTGATTTAGATTAAAAGGCTTCATCTGAGGGAGGAAGGTTAAGTTCTACGTATTGAATGTATATCACTTCCACGTCACTCACACCTATCACACGATGAGAAAAGAATAGTACTGGAAATCCTGGGGGGAAAAAAAAAGAATCTTCAAAAAGATAGCTCAAGGAAATGAGAAGCAGGTTTATGTCTCACTTGATAACATTCTTCTCTCTTTTCCTGAATGGTGTCTGAGAAAATATTAACTGTCCCGTCCAGTCATTGAATGATAACTTTTAGATTTAAGCGCAGTGCGGATGACTCATTAATTCTGTGGTTTCTCTGCTCTCTTAGAATTCACTTGACATCAAAGAAAGAATAAGGCCCGGTATGAGGACCGGTGGTCTCCAGTTGAGTTCCTGAAGACTCTGTGAGACAAGAGCACAGAGAAGGGAAGGAGCATTGCTCTGGCTTCTTTTTTCGGGGTTTTATACCTTCTTTGGGTTTTATACCTAACTCTGTTTCACGATGAAGCCCCTTAAATTAGTGTGGCAATATGACACGAACTACTGGTCTACTCTCCCCATGGGCTTACTGAAATCGGATGCATAAAAAACATAACATAAAAAACATGGATAAAGCTTTGAAATGTTTCACGCGAGAATTCACTTTGATGATTAACTTTAGCAGCCACTTACACAGTGGATCGCGGCTGGTGCCACTGTCAAATCTGGAGGCGTTTTTGGTTGTTACAAGCCGGGGTGAGGGCTGCTACTGGCATCTAGCGCGTAGAGGCTGGAGATGTCGCAAACCATCCTACAAAGCACAAGGGCAGTTCCCACAGCAAAGAATTATCTAGCCCCAAATGTGAGTGGTGCTGATGTTGATAAAGGGCTGATTTATGGACTATGTGTGTTGCACTCGTTCTAATGTCTTAAACAATTTATGTGCATATGTAGCCATTGGTGTAGATGGCTGTCTCTCGGGGATATTTTAAATTTTTTTTTTTCAACGTTTATTTATTTTTGGGACAGAGAGAGACAGAGCGTGAACGGGGGAGGGGCGGAGAGAGAGGGAGACACAGAATCGGAAACAGGCTCCAGGCTCTGAGCCATCAGCCCAGAGCCTGACGCGGGGCTCGAACTCACGGACCGCGAGATCGTGACCGGGCTGAAGTCGGACGCTTAACCGACTGCGCCACCCAGGCGCCCCTCTCGGGGATATTTTAGAAGGGGCGCGCGCGTGTGTGCGCGCACCATGCGGGGGATTAAATTAGGTTATTTCTGAAATCCATTACACTGTAAGATACTATGCTTCCCATCCATTTATTTTGTCCTCTCGAGGGCAGCCGTACACAAGAAGCCCAGGGAGATAGTGCAGACCCGCAGCTCTGAAGCTAAAGCCTGAAGGGCATATCTTAGGATGGATGGTTGCATCACTGACAGGGTTGCCTGCTCAGTCCTGCTCATGCCGTGGGTGAGTAGTTTGAGGTAAGGGGAAGGCCAAGGGAAGGAGGGCTTTCCAGCCCTTTCTGGATAGTGTTTATCAGTCAGGCTTGGTCATTTTCTTCATATTTGCATATTTCAAAACGGAAGTGCCATAAGTTGGAAAGATTAGCTATGATCTGTTACCTTAATTGAGGTGACAGTTTTCTGGGTGCGTGTACCTGTCCCAATTCATCAGATGGTACAATTTGAGCAGTCCTTAATCACCTTGTGAATGCACCGCACACATGGGCACACTGTCATCCTAAAGAGTTCCAACAACGTATACCTGGTAAAACACGACAGTTCTCCTTCCCTCCTCCCTCCCGTGGTCCCGTGGTCCCCCTCCCCCCTCCCCCAAGGTAACATCTGGTAACAACTGATCTTAGGGGGCCTGGGTGGCTCAGTCCGTTGAGCATTCCTCTCAGGTCATGGTCTCCTGGTTCGTGCCCTCAGGAGCATGTCTCAGGTTGAGCCCTGTATCGGGCTCTGTGTTGACAGCTCAGAGCCTAGAGCCTGCTTCTGATTCTGTGTCTCTGTCTCTGCCCCTCCCCTGCTCATGCTCTCTCTCTCTCTGTCTCAAAAATAAACAAACATTAAAAGAATACATATGCATGTGTTTTAATATAACATTAAAATGGTCACATAAATGAAATCACATTTTTTGCTTGTTTTCTTTTTTTTTCACTTCTACCACGTTTTGGAGAACTTCCTAGGGATCTGCTGCTTTCTTTCTTGATAGCTACGTAGCATTTCATAATGTGATTATGAAGTAATTGTATCACCAATTACTTAATTCTTTAGGTTAAATTTTTTCTCTTTCACAAACAGCAAAAATAAAAAATGTTAATTTTTTTTTAAGTTTATTTACTTTGAGACAGAGAGAGAGTGAGCATGAGTGTGGGAGGGGCAGAGAGAGAGGGACAGAGAGAGAATCCCAAGCAGGCTCTGCACTGCCAGACTCGGGGCTGGAACCCACGAACCTCGAGATCGTGACCTGAGCCGAAAGCAAGAGTCGGATGCTCAACTGACTGAGCCACCCAGGCGCTCTTCTCACTACCCGATCCTCCCACCAGCAATCTTTGTATATAAACATGAATCATGTTATAAGCTTAATTTTTACAGGTAGGACTGCTGAGTAAAAGCAAATGTATTCTTACGATTTTGGTGGCTACCGTTAAATTGCTTGCTACAAAAGATGAACAACTTACGCACCTACTTGTATTTAGGAGAGCCCACTTAGGACAACGTTGACATGAAGGAGTATTACCAATCTCTTAAGTTTTGCCAATTTGATAGGCAAAAGTGAATTTTATTAGCAAAGATGATTGCTATTTGTTTTTGTCATTTTGTGTTGGAATTTTGGTATTTCTATTGACCTTTAGGGAGTCTTTGCATGTTATGGATCCCAGCTCTGTTTGATATGTTTACAAAATATTCTCTGTGGTGAAACAGGATGACTATATCACCCAGCAAGTTCCCTGCTGGTTCTGTACCCCAAAGAATTGAAAGCAGGGACTCAAATACGTATTTGTGCACCAATAAGCACAGTGGTCTTACAAGAGCCAAAAGAGAGAAGCCACCTGAGTATCCATCATAAACAAAATGTGATTATATACACACAATGGAATATGATTCAGCCTTAAGGAAGAAAGTTGTGATACATGCTATGGCATGGAACCTTGAGGACACTACGCAAAGTGAAATAAGCCAGTCACAGGACAAATCCTGTAGAATTGCTCTTAAACGACGTACCCAGAGAAGTCAAAGGCATACATACAGAAAGGAGGATGGGGGTTCCCAGGGGCTGGGGGAGGGGAGAAGTCAGCTACCGTATAATGGGGACAGAGTTTCAGTTATGGAAAAGTAATAGAGAGGGATGGTGGGGTTTTCGCACAACAACGTGAGTGGACTTAATGTCACCAAGCTATACATTGAGAAATGGTTACACAGTAAACTTTACGTTATGTATATTTCAGCATATTGAAAAGTGGGAAAAACATCATATACATATGTTATATTTGAATAAACATATACAATATATTTGAAATCTGTATTACATAAATTTTCTTCTGATTTGTGAACATTAGTTCTCCAATAATTTGAAATGCTACTTTTATAATAAATTACATTTCCACATAGATGAGGATTGGCTTCTCAACTATGTGTTTTCCTTGGCCCATTTTTAAAAAGGAAATGATCACATTGGTTTAATTATTATAGCCTTACAGTACACTTGAGGGTTGACAGTCCAGGACCATAGTTTTTGTTGTGTTTTGGTCATTTTAAATCTTGAAATATTTGTTTCATATGAATTTTAAGATCAACTCATCAACTTTTACCCTGAAAATTGTTGGAATTGCATTGAATGTACAGATAAGTCTATCTGGCGAGATACAGCATAGTATTCAGGGAATTTTGATTAATCACACTACTCTTTTTTTTACTTTTGAGAGAGAGAGAGAGAGAGCACACACACACACACACGTGCACAAATGGGGGAGGGGCAGAAAGAGAGAGGGAGACAGGATCCAAAGTGGGCTCTGTGCTGACAGCCAAGAGCCTGACGTGGGGCTCGAACCCGTGAACTATGAGATCATAACCTGAGCCAAAGTAGGACACTCAACGCACCGAGCTGCCCAGGTGCCCCAAACATACTACTCTTCATTTTCTGAGTATAGCATCAATTTTTACTGTTAAAGATGACGCATCGATAAAATGTTTTCTCCTTGCTCATGCTGATAGCCCCCCCCTTTTTCCTACTTTCCTACACACACAGCCCCCTGAGTAGTAGCAACTGAAAAACTGCCCTCTCGCATGCTACAAGCTAATAAGCATTTCCTACTACCCTGTATATTAGCTACTTATTAATTTTGTCTTTATTGGGAACATGATTTAATTTTTCTAAAAGATAAATGGACTCAGTTCTCCCACAAATAGAACGATAGCTCGAATGTATGGCGTGAGCTGTTAAACAAACACACATGTTCAGAACCACAAGGGTGGCTCTGTCCGGGAACGGTATTTCTGTAATCTGATTATCTTAACCCAATTTTCCTGGTGAATGGATTTGCACACTCACAAGGAAAAAGCAGTCTTTGCAGAATTGAACGAACATAAAATCCCGCGGGACACTATAGTATCACTTTATGGGTGCTACAGATATAGTTGGTTGTTTTCAAATATCACTTTGGAACTTTCCATATGTCACTTACCGTACAATTTCCCTGGTTATGGCATTTTATTAAATCCTCAGTGCCTCCTAAGGTAAAATTCACAGTCCTTGGAGGGGCCTCCACACGGCCCTCGTCTCTCCACGTAGACTTTCCCGGAAGCGTGTGGCCTTCTGTCTCCCACACCGGAAATTCAACTACCTCGTTCATTTGTTTACCAAGTTAGTCCTTCAGTTTCAACAAAGTGGGCACGTATCAATCGGTGATGTGGTGATTCTTGCTCTCTGGGGGGCACTACGTCTCTGTCTGTCTCTCTCTCACACTCACATTCACACACACTCAAGGATCCAGTGTTTCCCCCGCCCCTTCCTTTGCACTGGGATAACCTCATTTTTCACTACAGCTTTGCAATAGTCATTTACGTATGTGTGTCCATCCCTCGGCTGCTCCCACACGCTCGTCCGTTTCTGGAGGGTGCACACTGTGTCCTACTTGTCTCTGTGTGTCCCCAGTCGTCCAGCAGCATGCCTGGGACCTGCAGAAAAGTGAGCAAAAATACTTGAATGAATGAAGCCAAGTACATCCGTTCAGGTAAATGCAGGCATTGCTTTTTTGGTTTCTTTGTTTCCCTTTCAAAGGAACAATGCAGGAGTCATGGTTCCTCTCTTAATAAAATGATTCCTGACGTCAATGGCCTTTCTCCGGTGCCTTTCCTAGAATGCTAACTTGACATTTGTGCCAAAGGTAAATCGGTTTGGCTGTGGAGGGGAGGGAGTGGACACTCCTGATTGATGACAACACACTGGAGGCTGATCCCCAACAACTTGTGGCATTTCCCGTCTGTTCTTAAAATCACTCCATGCCTGCTCTTAACGTGGAACTATCCAAATGTCCAGAGTGGAGGCAGTTTTTAAGGAAGAGCTTGCGTTTACTGACCGACCCCAGCTAGAGAAGATGATTTAGAAGAAAAGGGCCGTGACTGAAATACACACACACACACACACACACACACACACACACACACTCCAGCACCACCTCATGTTACACTGAGGCATTCCTGGCAGGGTTTCTTGCTGATGATTTTAGCCACAGTCTGAGTAATGTCTGCCCGCCTGCACTCTGTAAAGTGATCTCCCTTTAGCGGATGAAGTCTTGAATGAAGGGCTGTGGGTATCGTGTCTTCTTAGTTCAATATCCTCTGTCTTCCTGCCACCTCTTTGCTCCCTGCGGACGATGGGTGCTGAAAAGCCACCCTGCGGGGAGGGGCAGACATCTGCTCAGCCAAAGCATCTTTCAATGCAAAGTTGTTTCATTGTAACTAAAGCCATTACTTCAGATTAATCTGGGAGACTTGGGAGCTGTTTCTTGCACCCTCCCGCTTTCGCTAGGCCTTCTAAATTGGAGCCCTCTGCAGCACGGGTGGGGAAGATCTAACGAACGCGGCCCTGGGGAGTGTCAGCTGTAAATATGAGAGTTTGAATATGTCCCGGAATACAGTAGGTTCCATGCAACTATTTTCCCCCCCAGGTATAAAAACAAATTATATTTTTATAATAAATGACCACATAGGTTGAGAAAATAATTTCCAAATAAATGTGTCCTCATGGGACCAGAACTAGTAAAATGAATTCTCTTCGGCTAACTATGCAGTTTTGATTGGAGACCAAAACAAAAACAAAAACAAAAACAAAACAAAACAAAACAAAACGTGTTATTTATAAAGGCTCAGAGGCTGTCAAAATACAGTGCTCCTTATCCCTAGTGATGGCTTCTTAGCTTTTTGTACATGAGGATCATTAATTCGGAACAACCTGGGATGAGCCCAGATGCGTGTCTCCATCAACAAAGAGCAGGTCTAATTTTATCACATCCTTTAAAGATGTATGTAGGTAAGATGCCTGCCTTGTTCTCTGAAAGCAGACCATTGTGAAGTTTTCAGTAAGAATATTTAATAAAGATGCCCAATATCTTTAAGGTTAAGAAGAAGTATAAATAATGTCTGCACGAAGGAAAGGCACACTCCCTGAAGTTACTGGAGGAACTCCTGTCACCCAGGATTTTGTCACACAATGGGACAACGTCTCCTAGTGTTCTCAAAGTCGGGAAATTATAGCACTAAGCTAGGCAATAAGCTAACATACAGAGCAGATATTAAAACTTCTGTGTCAAATGTGTGTAAAAATAGGTATTTATGTATAGCTATGCTTACTTACATGCAAATACAATAGTGAGGCATACATGAGAGAATGGCAATCACGAATGGGTGTCACCATACAGGGGGTCAGGGTGGCTGGGCCACCCCAACATCCTTTTGTGTTTTCTGAATTCTATATCGTGTATATCTATTTTCTGACTTTCAGAACACTTTGTGTAAAACATGCTTGAAGCCCTGGGTGGCTCCGTCGGTTAAGTGTCTGACTCCTGGTTTCGGCTCAGGTCATGATCTCACGGTATAGTGAGATCGAGCCCCACATCGGGCTCCTTGCAGACAGTACAGAGGTTGCTTGGGATTCTCTGTCTCTCTCTGCCCCTTCCCTGCTTGCTCGCTCTGTCTCTCTGAAAATAAAAATAAATTAAAAACTTAAAAAAAAATGTCGGAAGTAGATCGGTCAGTCTCTGTCATTTTAAGAAACCAAATAATCAAACTAAATCAAATAAAAAGCTAAACTCAAGGGATTTGTTCTCTTTCCTGTCCCCTCTTCTCAAATATTTGATTACTACATGAACCTGGAAGGCGGTATGATGCAGGGGCCCTTAATTTCCACGGATGGCTATGGAAATAACCAATTAATAAGAATCCAAGATTATTTAAATGTATTCCCAGAGCCAAAACAAATGGTCAAGAACACAAAATACTATGACATAGTTATTAGCGTTTCACAGAGGAGACAGCTAAGGCTCAGAGTCTGTCCTACTCACAACGCTATTCACACTGTCACCCGTGTGTTTCAAGCGGTTTAGAAGTTCTGACGACTTTCTCTGTCCCCGGGTATCTATCTGAAATGTACTAAAGTGGTTTCACTAAAAATGACTCTTGTAAAGTCAGGCTTTTAAGAGTGGTAAAATATTTCTGGCCTTTTTAGTGGATGTTTTTAATGATAGCCGAATTCATTAGTTTTATCTTGTTGTCTCAGGAAGCACCACAATCTCAGAGACTTAAAGCAACACTCACCTCTTATCTTACTGTTCTGGAGGTGAGAAGTCTGGGCGCGGCTTGGCTGGATTCCCTGCTCGAGGTCTCGTAAGGCTGAGGCCAACATGCCAACTAGCCTACACTCTCCTCTGGGCCTCAGGGTCATCTTCCAAGCTGTCATGGCTGGGACAGGACTGTTTTCTGCCACGGTAAGACTGAGGTCCCCATTTCCTTGCTGGTTGTGTGTCCGTGGTCACGCTCACTCTCAGCACCTAGATTTCCACCTGCATTCCTTATAGTCCTTTTTTTTAAAAAAAATATTATTTATCTTTGAGAGACAGAGACAGAGTGTGAGTGGGGGAGGGGCAGGGAGAGAGGGAGACCCAGAATCCAAAGCAGGATCCAGGCTCTGAGCTGTCGGCAGAGAGCCTGACATGGGGCTTGAACCCATGAACCGTGAGATCACGACCTGAACTGGAGTCAGATGCCTAACCGACTGAGCCACCCAGGCGCCCCCCCCCCCCATGGTCCTGTCTTCAAAGGCAGCAATGCAGACTCCCTCTTGCATCAAAACCTTCTCAGGCTTGGAAACCCTGTCTCCGGGAGGAGCCCAATCCCTTTTAAAGGCTCACCTGATTGATTTTATCTTAACATCACCAGATGATCTTAAAATCAACTGACACAGGACCTTAACCACAGCTGTAAAATCCTTTCAGAGTGATACCTTGAGTCGTTGTGTTTGAATAACTGGGAGAGGTTGCAGATTCGCCAAGTGTAGGAATCTTGGGGGCTGTCTTTGAATTCTCACCACAACTGATGACTAGGCTGAATGTAGTATAAATATTACCACCACACCACCATCACAGAACCTGTCTGCTCTGCCCCCTGCTGGGGGACTTCCCTTTCAAGAATCCAGGTGGGGGTGGGGGGGAGCATTACCCTTTCATTTCTACTTATTTATATAGGGTCATATTTAAGTGATAAGCATCTGGCTTTCATCTGGCTTCATTTGAGCCTTATAAGTCCAGGCGCAAGAGACCTTAATATCCATACATAGTTGGGAAAACTGAGGCTCAGGGAGATATAATTATCTGCCTGAAGTCCCATAGCCTTCCCTATGTCCATATTCCAGGAGTAATATTCCGTATTTCAAGGTTCTGAATATATCTCAGAATTTGACTTGTGCAACACTTAAGTAGCATCATCTCTTAGTTTTATTTTTCAGAATTGCTAAGAAAAGTTATGTTTTTCAAACCTTGTAGAGGAGATATCACAGAAATATCACCAATGGCCATGGTCTCCCCGTTGTATGCAACATGAGAAAGAGCTCCATGTACAGGCACAGGACCACGTGGTCAAAAGCATTTATGTATTTTTTCCTGGAGGGCAAACATATTGTATTAGGTAAATACCATAAATGGAAGTAATTTTGAGGTTTGACTGAGGCAGCGTTTCATTTGCCGTTTTTCCATTCTATATGGTCGATGCAGATGTGGAGGTGTTTCAGGACTTCACGCCTTTATGTTGCCTAAAGTGTGACCACACTCGTGGTCACCAGTACGTGGTTTAGGCACTAACGTCGAAGCCACGTCTAGTATGATGTAGAATTAACAGAAAATGCTCCAAGCTTCTGTTAATCACAAAGCACACTGTAATCTTTAAAGGACCATCTAGACTCTGCTTTAACCCTTTCTTGTCAAAAATTTTAAACTCTGCTGAAGTTGATGGATGCATGTCGTTTGTAAGAACGGACTGATAATTTCAAAATGTGAGTCACCGGGAAGGCAGAATTCTACAGAATCCTCGAAGGTAGAAAGGTGCTACCATTCTGCAAATGGGTGAAGCACGTCCCCACGAGGTTTCGGGACTTGCCCGAGAGCACACAGCTTGGGAAGTGATAAGAGTTGAGACATAAATACACATCTTTACATACACATACATTTACATACACATACATACACATAATACAACATCATTCGCTAGTTGCATCCCTGGATGGGAAATGCATTGTAAGCGGTTTTCTGCAACTACTGACTGTCGTTTTGTAACCAAGAGGAGTGTTTGGATACAAGGTGTTGGAATTCAGTCCCCACCCCCACCCCACCCATGCCAACCATTCCAGAGGCTGGGACCGCTGGCCCTGTTTTCATTTTCCCCAACCTTTCTCCTGCTGCCATTCAGGACACCTCACTCCCACCATCCGCACGTGCCTGTTCTCTTTGCTCCGGATCCTCAGACCCTAATAATCTGTACGAAAGCTCAGTGTTGTTGCAGGGGTGTGGCTCTGGGAGCGGTTCATCTGCTCAGCAGTGAACGCAGCAACTGCTTGAAGTTAGACCAATGAAATATTTTGGGGGAGGGGAGTATTTTACCACTGACATTCTGGACGGCTTGTGGCATACAGTGACGATAAAAAGCAGACTGACTTTTAGTTTTTAAAAAATTTTTATCGACTCCCATTGCTTCCTCGGACGTCGACCTGGAGCAAAGGACAAGAATGTCCCATGAGCTATCTATAAGGCTTCTAGTTCTTTGCAAGATGTTCCTTGTTGCTAGGGGGTAGAGAGGCACCACACCCCCGTAACATTTTGAAAGTACGTATATTTTAAACACATTGTTTTGAACTTGTGTATGAAATGGAGAGTAGATCCCCAAGTATCTCAGGGAAAACAGTTTTGGTTAATAGATCGCTGAGAAGCCAGTGCCTTAGAGATTTATCCGGGTTCATAATGGGTTTTAAATTTAGCGTGTTCCCATTATCAAAGAACTTTTAGTTTTGCTTGTCTCTGGGCTCAGAGAGAAGTGGACATTTTAAAACATTTCAGGTTGGGGTTTATCCCACTCAGGGATTAAGACAGGCTACGTTAAATCTGGACATTGTGACCATGCTTATGTTACCTAATCTGGCTGAGCATCAGTTTCTCCATCCACAAAATGGAAATGAATGCTAGTGCCCACCTTATAGTCATTATGAGCCTTAAAATCGGTTGCATAAAGGGCATTGAAAAAGCTGCATAACATGTAAATCATTATTCAGTGGCCAAAAGATTGTAAATGTTTAATTCTTTTTTAGTTTTAAATTGTTTTAATGTTAATTTTTGAGACAGAGAGAGACAGAGCGTTAGTGGGGAAGGGGCAGAGAGAGAGAGAGAGAGAGAGAGAGAATCTGAAGTAGGTTCCAGGCTCTGAGCTGTCAGCACAGAGCCCAACGCAGGGCTCCAACCCACGAACCATGAGATCATGACCTGAGCCAAAGTCAGACACTCAAGCGGCTGAGCCACCCAGGCGCCCCATGTACATTTTTAATTCTTAAAATTCTTAAAATTTTAATTCTTAAAAATGTTTTTACTCTGATACAAAATTCAGCGTATTTGCTTTCTTTCTCTCAAATAAGGAACATAAGAACACTCTACGGGTATTTAAGGACATAACCTCACTTCACTGTGGTTGATTTTTATTTAGCAAATCTCTCCAAGGGCACTAGATGGCGACCTTCTCCTTGAAGAAAAACAGGAAACGGAACAAAATAAAACTAAGATTCATTAATACTTTTGCTTTGATAGTTGAAACTTACTGCTACAGAGTCAAAAGCAAATGACACGGGGTAAAGCCACGTCTTTGAACGCCACGTTGTCTGAATCATAGAATTTCTAGATTTTCTGGTGTCGAGCTAGGAGCAGCCTGTTAGGGAAAGCACTCTGTGTGGGCATTGAGAATCTCGGATCCAAGCTTATTAACTTAGGTCGTGACCTTGGACCTTACCTTCAGGCATCTATTTTTTTTTTTTTTTCCTCTTAGAATGTTAGGTGATTGGGTTAGATGGGTTAATTGTTTTCAGCTATGAAATGCTATGATTATTTTTTTTTTTTCATAATTCAGGGTTTACTCTCCTGCCAGGCTATCTTTTCTCAAGTGTTCTTTGTGCTCTAAATTAAATATTTATTAAGCCAATGGACAAGATTTAATGTCAACATCGCTTAAGTTAAAACTGACGTATGAAAAAATAAGATTAATTTTGGAACTTAGGGATGAATTTAGGGTTTTGAGGAGTGTGTCTGTGTGTATGTGTATATGTTAAATCTCGGTCTAAATATTGCTTTTTTAAAAATTTTTTGTAACGTTTTTATTTTATTTTTGAGACAGAGAGAGACAGAGCATGAACGGGGGAGGGTCAGAGAGAGGGAGACACAGAATCTGAAACAGGCTCCAGGCTCTGAGCTGTCAGCACAGAGCCCCACGTGGGGCTCGAACCCACTGACCGCGAGATCGTGACCTGAGCCGAAGTCAGACGCTTAACCGACTGAGCCACCCAGGCACCCCATGCTTTTTTTTTTTTTTTTTAATAAGCAGGAGAAACATTTGAGTATCTGCATTTAAGATAATATAAAAGTTGAGGGGCACCTGGGTGGCTCAGTAGGTTAGGCGTCCGACTTCGGCTCAGGTCATGATGTCGCGGTCCGTGGGTTCGAGCCCCGCATCAGGCTCTGTGCTGACAGCTTGGGCCTGGAGCCTGCTTTAGATTCTGCGTCTCTCGGGGCGCCTGGGTGGCGCAGTCGGTTAAGTGTCCGACTTCAGCCAGGTCACGATCTCGCGGTCCGTGAGTTCTAGCCCCACGTCAGGCTCTGGGCTGATGGCTCAGAGCCTGGAGCCTGTTTCCGATTCTGTGTCTCCCTCTCTCTCTGACCCTCCCCCGTTCATGTTCTGTCTCTCTCTGTCCCAAAAATAAATAAACGTTGAAAAAAAAAAATTTAGATTCTGCGTCTCCCTTTCTCTCTGCCCCTCCCCCGCTGGCACTCTGTCTCTCAAAAATAAATAATAATGTTAAAAAATGTACAAAAGATCATGTAAAACTTGAAAAAACCTGTCCAGGAATCATTTTAAAACTGTATCTGTTTCATAAGGTTGAGCCTCTGCTAGTTTTGAATGTGATAAAGTTTACTCATGTGTTATTTTTAAAATATCACTTGTGAGTGTTCCTAAAAGGATTCGGGAAGTTTAAGTTGGTCATAGATAGAAGCGACCACACCAACAGGACTTAGAACTCCTTCTCAAAGATGAGAAGCAGATTGGCATCTGGTGTGATTAAGAATTCAGCTGTGGTTTGAAAGGTGTTTGATTTAAAATAATCAGATGAGCAAAACTAACAGTCAATAGTAAATCCCTAGAATAAAATATATTTCAGGATTTGTTTACAAACCAAAGTATATGAGTTAGTAGTTTCAGACAAGGTAGAAAGCTTTTCGTTTTTAATAAGTAGCCACTGATTATACACTGATCTTTCTTTAAGCTGAGATTGCAGAGTCCTCTGGTATTTTGGTCTGCGTCTATTTTTTTTTTTTCTTTAAAAACACATTTACTAATCTGTTGATCATTACCTGATCAACTCCTCCTGTGGCAGATAAACCCTTAAACAGTGATTTACGTTATGAAATATGCTCTCTGGGACACACAGATACATAAGAAAAAGAAATTTTAGGCATTAGCAGATACTCAGGCTCAAACAGGAAGAAGAATCCATTTAGCATAAGGTGAGGGGATGGAAAGGCAGGTGAGGGAGAAATACAGGTTACAGATGCAATTTCGGTTTCAATTTCCCTCAGCCCGGCCCTGGTCCCGTGTGCCAGCCTTGCGGCAGGGGCGGATGCCACTTCACAGCCAGGGAAGACGATGCTGCGGTTCCATTCGGATGCTGGATGTACACATTTTAATTGCAGCGCGTGAAATAAAATCCAGGCTCCGAGAAGTGCACAGTAGAAGGGCCTGCCCCTCATCCCGCCAAGCGTTTGGCTCATTACTTCGTGCATATTCATTCAACTTTCCTCGCAACAGCTGACGATTTCCAGCACAATTTTCGGCTGAAAAAAAGTTGGAACTGCGAACGCCTTGCCATTATTAGTGGGGGGTCAAAGCCCCAGGGCTTCCCAGTAAGAGAAACACGCGCGCCCGCACCCCTTCCCCCTCCCCCGCCCCCCTACCTGATCCAGAGCAGAAGAGAAGCGGACGGTGAAAAGCAAGGTGAATTAAGGCGGCTGCCGGGTGAAGGCGGCGCGGTGTTCATGAACCCTCTCACCCTCTCGCACACACACACACACACACACACACACACACACACACACACCCCACAAAGTCTTTAGGCTCCGGTTACAAGCGCTGCGTCATCTGCCAGATCACATGGTGATTGTTGCTATTTCGAGGACCGAGTGGCATCGAGCTCCCCCCACCCCGCCCCTTCCCTTTGGTACCATATAGCGTGTGGGAGCGCTCGCTGGGCGATGGGGTGACGGCCGGCTGTCTGGTCCACCCGGCTCTCGGCGGGCGGCGCGCGCGGGGTTCTCACGGAGCGCCCGGGGGCGGGGGTCCCGGGGGAGGCCGGGCAGCTCTAATTGGTTTCTCAATGAAAGATAATCACCTATTCCCCCGAGAGCCTGGGGATTAGCGCTCGGCCTCGCCTCCGCTCCGCGCTCAGACGTCCCGTCCCTGCCCTGGGCGCTCGCTCCCCCGCCGCTCGGCGCTAGGGGCTCGCAGCCCGCCCGGCTCCGGGGTCCGCGCCCGCCGCGCTCGCCCCCCGCGCCCGCCCGCCCGCCGCCCCGGCCCGCGCAAACTTGGGCGGAGGGGCTCGGCGGGAAGATGAGCGAGCTGCAGGAGGACTTCGCCCAGATCCTCATGCTCAAGGAGGAGCGCATCAGGGAGCTGGAGAAGCGGCTGTCGGAGAAGGAGGAGGAGATCCAGGAGCTGAGGCGGAAGCTGCACAAGTGCCAGTCGGTGCTGCCCGCGCCCTCGCCGCACATCGGGCCGCGCACCACCCGGGCGCAGGGCATCTCGGCCGAGCCGCAGACCTACCGCTCCTTCCACGACCTGCGGCAGGCGTTCCGCAAGTTCACCAAGTCCGAGAGGTAGGCGCCGGCCGGGCGCTGCGGGCCGGAGGCAGGCCCGCTCGGGCGGGGGGCGCGCGCGCGCGGAGTGGGGTGTCCCCGCGGCCCCCGGGCCCCGGCCGCGTTTATTTTTGTGCCTGGCCGTCACGTGCCGGGCCGGGCTCCGCGGGGAGACGCGCCCCGGCCGCGTGGGGGCGGGGGCAGCGCAGAAAGTTTGCTCGCGCCGCGGAGTCGGGCGGCGCCCGGCTGCGGGGACGGAGCCCCGCGCGTCCCGGGGTCGCTGGGGCTCCCCGAGGCGACCCCAGTCCCGGGCCGCAGGGCGTGCTCGGGGTATGGGGGGCGGGGAGGAGCAGGGGGCGCCGGCGTCCCGGGGAGGGGCGGCCGGCCGGGGTCGGGTGCGGTGCAGCGACTGAATGTGCCCCGCGCCGGGGCCCCGCGGGGCCGGTGCAGGGGCGTGGGGAGGCGGGACGGGGGCGCGTCTCCGCTGCCGGGATCCGGCCTCCCGGGTGGGGACGGGTGCGGGGGGGGGGGAGTTTATGCACAGGGTCACTCTCCAGGCAGCTGTGATGTCGGCGCAAAACTGCGAGGAAACCCCACTTTGTGGACGTCCGCGCGCCCCGGGCTTGCAGGCGCCTCGGTGACCTTGCACCTGAGGCGGGTTTGGGTCTGCGGGCCAGCCCCGTCCCAGGGCGGACCACGCTGCCTGCCTGTTGCCTTCCTTGGGAACGTTTGCGCCTTCAAGTGGGGGTGAGGCGGGAGGGGAGCCGTCTCTCCGGGCGCCTCCTGCTCCTTCCCTTCCTCTCCGGACACTTGAAGAGCCGGATCCCGCCGGTTGCGAGTTGTGTGCGGCTCGGGGCTAGCGCGCGGAGGAGGCCGGGCGACTTTGGCCGCAAGTAGGAAGCTTGTGCACTCCCCGCCGCCTGCAGCGGAGGGGCTGATCGATTAGCTCCAGCATTAGAGCGCCCGTGGACATTAGGGCAGGAAGTGCACACTCCAGGGCCCATTACTGGCTTTTAGTCTCTGGAAGTGCGCGGCCCAAAGTGCACTTCGCAGGATATTGAATATTCCATTAGGCGTGCCTTCATGCCCGCCCCCCTCTTCCCTCCTCTTAGATCACTCGGTGTCTGAGTTTGGGGCTCCCAGGGGACCCCTCAAGCCGTCCCTCCCCCCTCGC
The DNA here is from genome assembly GCF_018350155.1 of Leopardus geoffroyi. Classification (NCBI taxonomy): domain Eukaryota; kingdom Metazoa; phylum Chordata; class Mammalia; order Carnivora; family Felidae; genus Leopardus; species Leopardus geoffroyi. The sequence goes on along the minus strand of NC_059334.1, from coordinate 6,366,652 downwards.
TCTCTGAGGTGGAGGCCAGCACTTGTAAAGAGCACTTTCTCTTGTCCGGTCTCCATCCTGGCTCTCAGGGCCCCCCTCCCCCGCCACTGCACCCCTCCTTTGTCTCCCTCTCGGGTGCATTGATGAGCGTGCCTGTGCGGTGGGGGAGGGGAGCACAGGCGGCTGGGCAGGGTCGAGGAGCTGTTAGAAGAGGGCCAGGCGCTGGGAGGGGGCAGGGGAGAAACACAGGAGCCGGGCGGAGAGGATTCGCCTTGGGGGCTTGGGCCCGTTCCGAACCGACGTCTAGGGGGACCGCTTTCAGCGTCCCGAGGGACACTCGGCTTACAAAGTGACACCGTCCACATGGCACCGTTTGGCCCAGCCTGCCCTGAACATCCCCGCCCGATGGAACGGTGGCATTCCTCCCTCCGCCAGGCCGAGACCCAAACAAGGCCCTCCTCTCTGGCCTTGCCCTCGGTGGGGAGGCGGCTGCCCCGGGCTGAGGCTCCGGCGGCGCGGCCGGGCTGCGCATTCCGCGGCCGCTGCCCTGCCCCTCGCTCAGCAGCTGGAATCAATCTGCCCACCTCCTTGAGGAGCCACTTCGTCAGCGGTCACCCGGCAGCTGCTCGCCTCCCGGGGCCGACGGGCCGGCCGGGGCTTTATCGCATTTTTGGCGCATTTTTGGCATTTCAGATCCCCGCTCTGGGCTGCGCCCCTCCTGGGTAACGAGCGCCCCTTCGCAGCACAGGGGCCCCGCGTTGACTCTCCCCACCCAGAGTCCTCCCTCACTCGGGGCCTGGCTCTCAGAGGCGCTTTTATCCTCCAGGATGAAATCTCTCCAGCAGCGAGAGGACGTTTTGTGTGCGCTGGGAGGAAATGGCTGATCTTTCCTAGGCACCCCCCCCCCGCCCCCCCCCCCCCTTGATGTTAGGGGTAGGAGCCTCCGGCCTCTGCGGGGAGGGGAGCCTGCTCAGGAGAGGTCAGGGCATGTTTGTATCTACACCAAGGAGCTGGAATGCTCTGCAACTTCCTCTCTGCTTTTCGCTGGGATCCAGGGTGAACTTTTTCCCACTGAGCACTTGGGTTTTTTATACTTTCCAAGGGGGAGCCTGGGGTGTATTTTCAGCAAGCCGGCTCACTAGGGTTGAAAACGATTTGGTCAGGTACACTCTACGGGGACAGTAGCCATGGGCATCAGGTACGACCCCTAGCCCTGAAAGAGATAATCACAACTTCATTGTTGGTGAGGCACCTTAATTTAGCTCAAGAAGGAGAATGATTGAAAAAGGAGTTGTCTGATACAACGCGTAACAGCAGAGTAGACGCTTTGGAAATAAAGTCCATTATGGGGCGCCTGAGTGGCTCTGGCGGTTGAGCCTCTGACTCTTGGTTTCAGCTCAGGTGGTGACCCCAGGGTCGTGGGATCCAGCCCCACGCGGGGGCTCTGTGCTGAGTGTGGAGCCTGCTTGGGATTCTCTCTCTCTGTCTGTCTTCCCCTCCCTCTGTCCCGCTCTCTCTCTCTCTCTAAAATAAAAATTTTTTAAAGTGTATTTCCTGCTTATCAGATACTCGGATTGGGGGGCTCGATATTCCGTCACCTTATGTAGCCCGTGTTGAAAATGGCAGTATCCTGACCGCATACCTGGGCTCAGAGACTGCTTTATTGCAAGGCTGGTGTTCCTTTGCAGTTGCTGCTGGATTTGTGGGATACCTATTCAGGAGTTCATTTCAAACTTTACTAAGACACACAGCGTTTAGATGCACAAGAAAGAACACGTATTTTGAAATGGTAGGAGTCTGTTTGGCGGGCAGGAGGAAAAAAAAAAAAACAGCTTTTGCCTAAAAGCGCCGTTTTAGAAAATGATGGCAATCTAAAATATTTACATAATAGGTGGCAAAAGTATCTTACGCATTTATTGCAGGGGAAGGAAATGGCAGAATTCACCGACTGTTGTAATCAAGTCAGTCCAATTAGCCAGATCTGCCTCTATGTGTCCACGGAGGGCAGAAGGCACAATTTCCATTAAGAATGATCTCAGTGTCCAAGGAATGCTTAGATGAAAATTATCCTAGAGAAAGGGAAGATCTAAGTGCTCAGCATAAGTATCAAGTGTACAATATGATGATCGTGTTCAAAAAGAAAACATCCGACTTATTGCAGCCCTCGTTTTCAGACCCCATAGAAATGCCCAGTAGGGATCAAGTGGATTATCTTTGAAAACAGGACGGTATTTTGGATGGTGATGATGATATCTTGAACTTACATGTCACTTTCTGCCAGTTGAGTCCCAGTACGTCATGTTGTTTTCTGTGAGCTCTACGCTCCGTGCCTGGATATAGTCCACATCAAGAATTACCTAATATCCTTAATTCTTTCCCTTCGTGTTTTATGCACACCTGAATTCCTTGCTTTGGCTGCCCATTTAGCTCAGAGGACTGCAAACCGTTGTTGTTGTTTTTAAATTGGCTCAGGCAAAGCCTGGAATCAATATTAATCTGTAACAGGGACAGTGGATTCTTTCCAAAGCCATTTGAGCTATTCCTTTTACAAATCCCTTGATTCTTGACGATGCAGATTCATCATTTGGAACTTGAACCTCCTTCCACTGGGACACGGATGCTTCGGGATGGACGCCCCAGAAAACTCCTTGCTTTTTGCATGTCTAATTCCATTCAGGTCTGGTTTGACCTTCAGATGAGAAATCAAGGGATTTGGCCTAATTTTGATATAAGCAACTTCAATGAAATGACTCGGTACCAGCCGAACTCTGGGCCCAGCTGACTATTCACAGAGAAAAGACACAGCGCTTTTGAAAATAGCAGAGATAATGATGATCGGGAGAGCAAAGCCTTTGCACGTGAGGAATCTCAGTCGTGAAGTCGCTCGCCTGAGATCTCACAGCGAGGAAGCACGAGAGACAAGTTTCAAGCCCGAATCTTGAGGTTTGTAGGGCCCAGGTTCTAAGCTGTCATATACTGTCACCTCGGAATTGGGTAATTTCCATCTTGGTGACTGGTGAGGCCTTTCAGGCAGAAAGAAACAAACCTACCCTAATTTCGAATAGGATTTCTGTGAACAGTCCTAGAGCCAGCCGTCCAGTGACCTCTGGCCTCCGAACTCTTGTATCCAGCACATAGGCTTGGACGTGCTCGCCAGCCTGGGGTTTTCTCAGGCATGCCTCTCTTGGGATGGTCAGTTTACCAGTCTCTCTTTTTGCTTCCTTCCTACCCTTCTCCTGTCACAGGTGGGGATGATGAATAGGATGGTTGGGACAGCGATCTGGGTTGCGTCCTGTGAACACCATTCGTGAAACTCTTTGCCTTTTGCCTTGCAGACCAGACCGCTCATGCTAATCCCTTTGTCCCTACCAGTTCTCCCAACAAAAGGAATTTATTACTAAGTGACGATATATCAATGTGTTACCCAGTTATCTTTGCCGGGTTAACATAGTAATAGTTTAACAGCTTCTGGGAGAGGACGTTGGTTTCCTTGGCTCAGATGAGTAACATTTATGACAGGAATTTAAGGGGAGGCAGGCTGAGGAGGGCAGGGGAGGATTTTTGTGCTGGGAGGCTTCTCAACATCCTGGTCTTTGGGAGAGGACAGGTTCTGAGCGTAGGCTTTCATCACTCCTTTTAGTCAGAGCTGCACGGGTATCGCATGGGGCAATACCCTGCCTTTAGTGACGAGAAAACGGAGCACATTATCACCAAAGTGCCTTTTACAGGATCTCAGACACGGGACCGGAAAAGTAATTCAGGTTTCTGAATCTCGCATTGGTGCTCGACTTGGTGAATTGATGTCTTCAACTTATCGTCTGTCCGGACTTCTTGTTTCAGACCTATTCGCTCTGCTTTGAGATCGGCTCAGCTTCTGGAATCACGTACCGTTTCCAGCTGTATTTGTGACATGCCAGGAATTCCCGTGACGTTGGAACCATTGATCTATGTATAGGCTGAAAGTTCACATTTAATCACGTGGTCATTAGAAATTTGGCTGATCCCCTTGAGGTTATTTCTAACAGACCTGAAAACACGACAGATGTCGTATCTTGATCCTCTTTCCAAAGCACCGTCTCACCCTACTGTGGAAGAGATGCCCACAGTGCATTAAAACCCTTCCTGTTGGGGCGCCTGGGTGGCTCAAGTGTCGGTGAAGCGTCTGACTCTTGGCTTTTGCTCAGGTCATGATCTCACGGTGTAATGAGTTCGAGACCCACACTGGGCTCCGTGCTGACGGTGCAGAGCCTGCTTGGGGTGCTCTCTCTCCCTCTCTCTCTGCCCCTCCCCTGCTCCTGTGCCTTCTCTCTCAAAATAAATAAATCAGTAAATAAAAAACCCTTTCTTTTGATCAGATTTTCAGCTGATTTTGTAGTTGCTCAGAACATGAATAATTATTTTCATTTGCTGTTGAGAATGTGCCTCGCGGAGTTCGGGACGCTGTCTTATCCAGGATTCTTGTAGCTCTTGGAGGTTACTGAAGTTTGGGAATTGTCAAAAAGGAGAGCTGACCTTGAGTCCGCCTCTGTTGGTGTGCCTCGCTGTTGGGTCCCTGAAGAGAAGGGACCATGTGTGTGTGGTTCCGTGTAGGTGTGTGCGTGTCTGTGTGTGTGTGCACGTGCACAGATAGCTACTTAATTCATCTTATGATTGTTACACTTCTTGCTGTGGTCGTTATTCTGAGACTCCTCTGCGTTGGCCCAAATCAGTTTCTTGCGGAAAACAAGATGTACGTGTCTTCATACAATAGACTTCATACAATAGGCTACAGCGTCTTGCGGTTTGTCAAACGCTCGTGCTTGGTGTGGGGCACACGTGCCAGCTTGGCTTCCCAGAACCGGGTACTGGACCCAATCTCTGTTCCTTCCTCCTTTTCACTCACTGATGGTTTTTCACTTCCTTTTCTTTGTCCTTGGGTCTGCTCGTGCTCTCTCGCGCGCGCGCACCCCCGTGTTTCTCTGTTCCGGCCCAGCATCTGTGACTGCGGCCAGATCTGTTTCGTTTGCAAAAGTCTTAAAACAGCACACGCAGAACGGAGTTCTCGTTCATAATGCTGCTCTAACCTTTTAGAGTCTATCATCTCTTCAGATGTTTCGGGTATCATGCAATTTGAATTTCCTAAAGTTTAAAAGATATCCACTGTCCGTATCGAAATCTGTAACACTTTAATGTATTTGCTCAATAAAATATGCACATTTCCAGGAAATGTGTATCTTTGAAATAGATTTGTTTTGTTCTAGAAATACAGACGGTAGAAGTAATCTCCTTAGTTTACTTATTGCCCTTAAGCAACAAATTCCTTTTTAAAAACTCTTAGCCTTACTCCTCATGAAACACTATTTAGTTCGTTGTACGAGACGTTGCTTTTATTCTAAATATTTCCGTACAGCCAGGCTTCCTTGGAAAATGGTGTAGTTTTCAATTCAATCGATATAAAGTTGATATTGACTAGAAAGGTTTGAAGTACTGTCTCTAATTTGCCTCTCTCGTGAACTAAGTGCATGTTTATAGCTTTTTCTTTTCTTTTTTTTTTTTTTTTAGCGCGTGTTTGTTTGACATGTTTGTGCAACTTAGCCGTGACCAGTTAATACGTTGATACTAGGAGTTGATGGGAGGTGACTCTGTTGTGCGTAGGGACACGTGGGTACCACTTTGGTGGGCGAGCTGATATCCTCAACATGCTGGGTTCATCTGAGTGTTTGTTTATGAAGGCTAATCCGATAAGACGTCTACAGGAATTACCTCGTTGGGTTCAATTTTTGACTTGTGAACAAGAATAGCCCACCACAATTCTCGAGTTATTCTCTCAGATTTGTTGCTAATTCAAATTGTGTGCTTCCTTTCTGGTCCTAATAAATTAGGGAGTGCTTCCTAATGTGTTTTAATCCTCAAATGTGTCTTTATTTGAGCACTCTGACCCGAAAGGCTGTGAGAACACTGCTGGCAAACCTTATGGGGAGTCTAAAAATAACCTCTGTGTTTGCCTCTTACAAATATTTGTATGTCTATTTCTTCAACTATATGCTACTCTGATTCCGTGAGGAGCGGATCTAAAGCCTTTGGGTAAACGTTAATATTTTTCTCGATGTCTCTCGTTGCCCGTGTGGTACGGATAATGCTAATTTTGTGTGCCACATGGCCACCAAGGAACTTGGCTCCATATGCCCCAAATTCTTAAAATAGAAAATTCTTTTATATCTTAGGTTGTAAACCCCTGGGTAGACACCAGGTCTGTTTACAGTAAAAATTCCAACCTAATAAAACCCTCAGCTTACCATAATTTTCTTTTCCCAGATGCTAATTTTTGGGCAAAGTGAAGAACAGCACATATGTAGAATGTGTTAAAAACAAGCAAGCAAAACCAACCAACAATCAAAAGATCCCTGAACCTTCTAGAGAATAAAACCAGCTCATATTTAGTTCAGTCTCCTCTCGGAGAATGAGATCGCTCTGAAGTATACGGCACAACATCCTCTGTCTCTCCAGGCAGATTTCAGCTGTGCTGAAATAGACACAGCGGTGTGTATTTGATTATTTTGAGTTTCCAATGAGTAGGTAATAGTTTAAAAATCAAATTTCGTGACTTGCTTTGCTTCTTAGAAAATAAGATCGAGAGCACTCACAGACATCTCTAGGGAGAGCCCTTCACTCACATTCCAACCGGCTTCCTAGACCGTGGTGACAAATAGATGGCAGGAAATTGCACATAATCCACAGGCGATCTCGACTCTTCACAAGAGTGTGTTGCACATGGGGACGTCACCCCTCTGGTGAGTCACTGCAGGAAAAATGTTTGAGAACTTCTGATCTGAATAATGGCTCTAAGAAAATGAAAATCTCGACCCTGGGACCCTCAAAGCTACTTACTTATAAGTCACAGTTGTGAGATTTACTGCACTCTCTCTGTTCAGCGCGTCTACGTCAGACCGACATTCCCGGAAGTGTGATGTTCACAGTATTGTGGCACTGGGGATGCTTCTGGGTGGTGCACAAGTGAATTTATTTCATGCAAACAGTTAGGAGTTTCCGTAAGTGTTTGAGGAAGACGTTGCATTCACAGCAAGTCCATGGTGTGTGTGGCTGTTATTGCTTATAATAAGGCTAAGTTGAAATTTTTTTTAAATCTTTTTACTTATGTTTGAAGGAGAGAGAGAGAGAGCATGAGCGGGGGAGGAGCAGAGAGAGAGGGAGATACAGAATCCGAAACAGGCTCCAGGCTCTGAGCTGTCAGCACAGACAAACTGTGAGATCATGACCTGAGCCGAAGCCGGACGCTCAACCAACTGGGCTCCACCCGGGCGCCCCAATAAGGCTAAGTTTTAAGAAAAAAATATGAACGTAGAGATTGTGTGTAGATGGGTTGACAGAAGGGGATGGGGGAACACGGCTTTCATGCTTCTTTTCTTACCCCTTCCCCGTTTGGGAAGATTCTAGCTGTCTGTGTTAGCTTTGGTGACTCTTTGGAGAGCGATCAGTTTCTCCACCAGGGTTCGAGCGGGGACTTCGAGTGAGGCAAGAATTGTGGGCTTTTAGAGAATATGCTCTTGTACGGAGGACAAAGCAGTCTGGTTAAGAATGAGTCACTTTACTATATCATCAGACAAACATCTGATTTCTGCCCCCACCAGATTTATGAATTTCCTTGCCATACCACAGCAGGGGCCCCAGGTGAGCAGGACAGCAGGGAAATGATAAGGGATGCTGGGCTGGCCACAGTCTCCGTCTAGCTGGGGCCCCGGGGAGCTCTGTCCAGGAGCGTCTGCCGTGCAGTGCGGCCTCTCTGTTCCCCACAGGGTTCTTCCTTGGATCCTGACAGTCTGCAGCCAAGTCTGGCCGTGAATGGTAGCACTGTGGCATTTAATAGCCGGAAAGACATGATTTGTTCTTTCTTTCTTTGTAAAAACGCGATTTGGAAAAAGTGGGGAAGGGAAAATCTGTTATGAAAAGACAAATTTATTTTCCTGTAATCTGCATTTCATTGACTTGACTAGGAAACTATATTAATGCAAACACGAGGAGAAAGGCTTGCTAAAAGTTAATATTGTTGAAAGAATGGCTTTGTGGAAACATGAGAAAAATGTGAGAAGGGAGGGAAAGAATATACAGGCCGGAAGAGGTATTAGCAACAATCCGGTCTTCTTCCAGAGCATAAAGCAGACTGTTTTCCCCTCCTGCTCAAAAAAGGGGATCCTTAAACTCTGGATATAGGTACCCTCCACAAGATAGAAAAAGCAGGTGGAGGGAGAGAGAAAGAGGGAGAAAGGGAAAGAGAGAGAGGTTGCGATTTCAACATTGACCACAAGATGGCAGCAGAAGCATATTATTTAGTAGTTGGCAATGGCCTTGGGTTGACTGAAAATAGACTCCCAAACGAGACATCTTTCTCCCTCTCTCCCTCCACCCCACCCCCAGAGTTTATTTATTTATTTTGAGAGAGAGTGCAAGCATGGAAGGGACAGAGAGAAGGAGAGACGGAGAAGCACAGGCCGGCTTCCCTCCTTCAGCGCAGACCTTGATGTGGGGCTCAAACCACGGAGCGTTGAGATCATGACCTGAGCCAAGATCAAGAGTCTGACGCCTAACCAACTGAGCCACCCCGGCGCCCTTGCATACAACCTTCTTAATGTCAGCATTCAAGTATTTGGACAGCGTATCATTGAATGCGTGTCGTGCTATCATTTTCCATTTAGTAGTGATTTGGCGGAAAGTATTTAAAAAGCCAGAGTGCGGTGTCCTTCTGTAGCATTTTTGCCTTTAGCGAGGGGGAGGCAAGCAGTGCACTTGGCACGGAGAGGTCTTTGAACATGAATATCCATCTGAGGGAAATTCCTCACCCCCTGTGAGGTCTCTGGGCTCCTATTTGCCCGAGAGGAGACAACGGAGAGAAGAAAAATTAATAGTAGTAAAAAGCATTATGTGTGAGGAGGTAGGATCGAGGTTTCCTACGTAACCCCGCCCTCCATGAAAAACTAACAGACAATTATTATAAGAAAAAGTCAGATGGGCTATTTGATGAAACTTTGCGTAGCTTCTGGTAGGTTGTTGGATCTTCTTGCTAATTCTGCGATTCTAGAATATAATCAAGTAGATCTGAATATGGCCTGTGACAGGGCGAGGTCCTTCTTAGAAAAACATTTAATAATCTAGTTAAGGATTATTTATATATATCTGAATATTTGCAAGCGAAAAAGAGGTCTGTGTGTGTGTGTTTGTTTTTTGCTTTGTTTCTGGGATGCCCTGAATATAAACTGCCTTTCAACAATTTCAGAGCAACGAGGAGCAACTGTGTCCTGACCTACCACAAAGGGGTAAATTGTGGGTCGCATCTAATGGACTGTAAGTTTTTGAGTCAATAATCCCTTGGCAAGTGGCATTCAGTCTTCCTGTAAAAGGCTGTTTCATGCAGTGTGTGACTCCCTCTCATGTGACAGCCCCAGGGGACTAGAAGTAACAGAGCCTTGCTGATGGCATCATTTGTGATTTAACACCGAGAAGTGTGCTGATTTTGGTCTGTCTCAGTAAGCAAGGGTGAATGCCACACCGAAGTTGTACTTTGGGTAAAAAGAAGTCAGTTTTGAATTACTGTGATCACTTGGCCCTCTTTAAATTCGTTCTGTTTAATGTTTATTTACTTTTTTGAAGGAGAGAAAGACAGACTGCAAACAGCAAAGGGGCAGGGAGAGAGGGAGACACAGAATCCGAACCAGGCTCCAGGCTCCAGGCTCCGAGAGGTCAGCACAGAGCCCGACGCGGGGCTGCACCCCACGAACCGCGGGATCATGACCTGAGCCGAAGTCGGATGTTTAACCAACTGAGCCACCCAGGCGCCCCTCGTTGGCCCTCTTTAATTGATTTCTTGGCTCAGATGTTATGTCAGGTTGTACGTAGATAAGCTTGCAAGACGGAAAAGAGAGAAAATTTAAAACAGGACACGTACTGATATCCTATTTGACAATAAATTGCCTCTGTAAAACGTGTTTTGAAACTCTGCGATACATTTGTTTGAAGCTGTCAGCATATAAAAACAATGCTCTTCAGGGCAATAATTTATATTTTTTTCCAGGCGAGGGAGAAAACGTTGTAGTGTATGACTGTGAGAGAGGATGAAGCGTAGAGAGAACGGAAGGGCTTCTCTCTCTCTGTTGCGTACAGGGCCAGAAAAGCAAATCTCACTATTAGACATGGTGAAGCAGGAGAGAAGTATTATCATCTTTTGTTTCCTCTGATCTTTCTGGTTTGTTATCAAGGCAAAGCGAATTCCTGCAGGGGAGACGTAGGGGTGTCTCGTTGTCACCATGGGGCCCCGGGCATCACGTGCTGTGGGCTCGCTGGGCCTTTGATCTTGGAGCAATCCGAGACAGAAGTTTCCTCTGCGTGCTTCTGCGTCCATACTCACCGTGCTAAAATCCGGATGTGCGTTTTGGTGCTTGAGAACACGCGTCACATGTCAGCTTTGCTGATCTTCATCTTTTCTTGGGCTCTGCCTACTTCCTTGATTGTTTTAATTGCCCAAGTAACGCGTGCTGGTTGTGAGACCGTGAAAGGCGGCATCGAATCCTGTCCACAGCCACCCGCGCCACCCGTCCTCCAGCAGGCAGCAGGTGTTAGGCTTTCTGTATGTTCATGCAGACCTTAGCAGACCTCCCTGCCCATTTGGACTTGTTTGGTCATTGCTTGTTTTTCTAACCCAAGTGGCATTATTCTATAACACTCCTCAGCAACCTGCTGGTGTTTTGTTTTTGTGTTTACTAATAGCTCCTAGGGTTCTTTCCAGATCAGTCCATATTGGGTTTTCTAATGGCTGCCCGCTGTTCCGTAGCGTCCCAAGTCCTTCCGCTTATTGATATTGATGGTTATGGGTTTTGTCCGTTTCCGAGCATAAACACGGCCACTCATATTCTCGCACACATTTTCTCGTCTGTCTTTATTTATCTACGGGGTAAATTGCAAAAGGCCGAGAGCGCTAGGTCAAAAAAAGTTCCCAATTTTCAGCGTGACCTTTTCGGTTTATCTGATGATGCGTAAACTTTCTGTGTCAGATAAATTGATCGCTAGCCCTTTCCGCTACACATAAAAGGTATGCCGGTGGCATTGACGGGGTTAACTTTCTACATTCTGGAAGGGATTGATAGCAATCAGACATGTAACCATATGCATTTCCTTTTTTATACTTGAGCACATTCATGAGAACACTCTTTGAAGCAATGTTTACATGCCTTTAACTTTTCAGATTTACAAAGCCCGTGTTGTGCTTTGGGCTTGATTTTTTTCCTTCTTCTTTAAAGTTGAATAAAATCCCTCAATTCCTACAATGTCTTGATTTTGAAAGTAAGAATACAGTTGTTTGTGCTCTTAAGTAACCAGACTTTTTCTTTACGGATTGCAATGATTTGTTTTTCTTTCATCAAAATACATTTTTCTGATACTTGAAGGATTCTGAGGATCTTGCTCCCAGTTGGGAAAATAACAAATTCGAAGTCACTCAGCTACATTTTTTTTTTAAAGGCTAGTGGGAAGATTTGGACATATATGGTATTGGAACCACTCACTGGAGCTTTCTTTTTATAGGAGGGCAACTTCTGGTAGAGTTTTCTTTCCCTTCCTTTTTTTTTTTTTGATCATGGTTACGATATTGGACTAGATTTCCCGAAAGATAACTTTACAAACATTTATTTGGGTCAGATATCAGTCATATTAAAAGTAATCAAACATGAGATAGAAGCTACAAAGTGAAACTTTTTTTTTTTTTTTTCCCAACGTTTATTTATTTTTGGGACAGAGAGAGACAGAGCATGAACGGGGGAGGGGCAGAGAGAGAGGGAGACACAGAATCGGAAACAGGCTCCAGGCTCTGAGCCATCAGCCCAGAGCCCGACGCAGGGCTCGAACTCACGGACCGTGAGATCATGACCTGGCTGAAGTCGGACGCTTAACCGACTGCGCCACCCAGGCACCCCCAAAGTGAAACTTTTTGGAGATTAGGTAGAGCAACCTCAGGAATTTTAGCTCGGCCTTACAGAGAAATGACCTCACGACATGTTGTGATACTCAAAACAGGGGGCTTTGGGGATGCCTGGGTGGCTCAGATGGTTAAGCGGTGACTTCGGCTGAGGTCGTGATCTCGTGGTTCGTGGGTTCGAGCCCCGCGTTGGGCTGTGTGCTGACAGCTCGGAGCCTGGAGCCCGCTTTGCATTGTGTCTCCCTCCCTCTGTGCTCCTACCCTGCTTGTGTTCTGTCTCTCTCTCTCTCTCTCTCTCTCTCTCTCTCTCTCTCAAAAATAAACAAACAAAAAATTCAACAACAACAACAGGGGGCTTTGGAGTCATGGACCTGAGATTGAACTCTGACTCCTCCTGTACACACTGGCCTTGTGATTTTTGATGAATTACTTCTCTCTCTGAGCTTGTTTTCCCGTCTGTGAAATGGGGATAACAATGCTTCTCCGCATAGGCTTTGTGTACAGGAGATACTCCATACCTGTTTGTGGAGTGACAGAAGGCAAGTGCAAAGTGCTGAGTCAAATTGCTAGCCAGTGTGTGCCAATGTAAGGCTAAAAAGTTTTAGAGAGTTTTGGGGCGCCTGGGTGGCTCCGTCGGCTAAGCGTCCAACTCCTGATTTCCGCTCCGGTCATCAGCTCACAGTTCATGAGTTCGAGCCCCGTGTCAGACTCTGTGCTGACAGTGCAGAGCCTGCTTGGGATTCTGTCTCCCTCTCTTTCTCTCTGCCCCTCCCCGCTCTCTCTTTTTCTCTCTTTCTCTCAAAATACATACACTTAAAACAATTGAAAAAGATAAGATCAAGAAAACAAAAAATTTTGGAGGGTTTCAAAAACTTGAGTTCTGGTATTGACTCACAGAACCCCGTGGCTAGAAAGGATTTTAAGGGGTAACTTTGCTCACCCCCTTTGATCAACAAACCATTAATGGCAAAAAATCAAGCAAACATCGAGAGGTTCGGAAAGATTGTGCTTTGCCACAGACGTGACACCAAAGCTTGTCAGTGACGGGGCTGGGACTGCCCCCTCCCCCCCACGGGTCTTATTTTCCATCCCAGCTCTCCTTACACCTGTCTGAAACATCCACAGTGATGAGTGAGACAAGGGCAAGTAGACATTTGTAAACTGGAAGCCAGACACAGGTGGAAAGGTCATGCTGTTTCCATGTTTTTCAAGAATGTGAAATGTGCCTGTAAGATGGGCCGAGCAGAGGTCACACAGCGTGCCCGGGGCAGCCCCCCGCGGGTTCTGGGAGACCACTCGTGTCAGTTTCCTCCGGGTGTGGGGTGGGAGTGAACCACTGCCTTGGATCGCTCCTAAAAGGCCGGGAGAAGGCAGGGGCGCAGTGCACCTCCTCCCTCCTGTGCAGCCCGGGGGCTGTTGACAGCCGTCATGTCTGTTTCTGCTCTCCTTGTCTCACTATGGTTCAGTGCGCGTAAACGAAGGTAACTTTCCACATCCAGGGGCGCTGCAGGTCTAGAGACGTGGGTGGAGGCTCTTCGTAGATGTTCTAGAAGCTCAGCAGACTTCACCTACAAGCCTGAAAGCTGGAGGGTGAAAGTGCTTTGGCTCAACTGTCCTGTGTGTGTCCCTCTCCCTAAGTCAACATGAAGCGTATACGTTGGTGCCTTCTCTGTGGCTGTTGGCAAATTACAGACTGATATTGACTGCATCGGAACTTTCCAATTTGGACAAATACTGTTGCAGATTGCAGATCTTATTTCTCCGAAGGCAGTTGGATCTGTCAGTCGGTCAACTAATACGGGAGAAGATGTCTGAGGTATTCGGGAGACCCAAAGCCAGGTTCTGTAATTCCTAGCCTGGCTGTCGTGCTGTTGTGCAATGTGCATCCAAGCCCCAGCTACTGCTGCTGCTTTTTTTAATTTTTTTATTTTTTAAGGTTTCTTATTTTGAAAGAGCAAGCGGGGGGAGGGGCAGAGAGAGAGGGAGAGAGAGAATCCCAAGCGGGCTCCGTGCTGTCAGCACAGAGCCCGAGGCGGGGCTCGAACTCACAAACCATGAGATCATGACCTGAGCTGAAACCAAGAGTCGGACGCTTAACCGACTGAGCCACCCAGGCGCCCCTCCCACCAGCTTCTTCTATTGCTACACATCTCAAGTTGCCCGAGAGGATTAAATGAGCTCACGCGTGTAGTGATGATTTCAAAAGTGCCTTGTATAGTCATTCAATACGTGTTAGCTCTCGTCGTTATTATTTATTTTTTCTGACTTTATTCACCAAGCGTGTAATGACTTTTCACTCCAGATCCATTCATATTCTTCCCTTATTTCTAACTCCACACTTGGTTCCAGTTGTGCTCATTACAATGGCTCTGACCCGGTTTTCGGAGTCATTTCCTGAATCACAGTTGAAACTCTGACGTAGGCTGTATTTAGGACTTATTTTTCATCCATAGTACAGTCTCAACTCTCTCTCTACAAGTATCACACCCCTCCCCCCCCATCCCATCGTTTTAGAAACGTATCACTCTGGCGCTAGATTTGGCAGGGGTAAGCCCCCTCCGCAGTTACCTGCTCCCTGACTTGAATAAACCCGGGTGTCTCAGATTCTAAGCTGCATAGTCTAACGCAGGGAATCCAACTAAAACGCGCTTTCTGATTCGACACGTCTGGGGAGGCACCAGAGTTGCTGTGTCTGTAGCCAGCTCTCATGTGATGCTGACGTTGCTGGTCTCCAGATCCATACGTGGCAAAGGACTGGCCAAAGGTTTTCTCTGGCTCCTTCCTCTTCTCCTTTTTCTTTTTCTCCCCCCCCCCCCCCGCCTTTTTTCCCGTCCAAGTTAAATTTTTTACACAAGTAATCAGACACACGAATGCAAGCTAATGTGCTAATGAAACATTAACGTGGATTACATTATAAGATCGACTCCTTATCTAGGAAAGCCTGGAGGAAACATTCTGGTATTCTGTCCCCTTCTAGACAATACATACGCATAGCTGTACATTGGAAAGCCTCTGCACGGAGGCTGTGCTTGGGTTCAAAACCCCTCATGCCTTAATCCTGTCGCTTCACCTCTTCGAACCTCAGTTTCCCGTCTGTAAAACAGGGATAAGAAGGCCCACCCAAGCTGATGCTGTGCAGACGACTGGCCGTAAGCATGCAGCGAGTGATAACCATCGCTTCTGTAGTGTTAATACTAGTGTTCCGGAGACAAAGTCAAATTTGTCCCCGAATGACAAATGTGGTCCGGAAAGAACTTTAATTCAGGTAAAATGGGAAAGTGAGAAACACTGGTCCAGCATCGGTGAGAGCTGAGTGTGTGCAATGCACTTTATTGGCATGCCCTCATCTGCTGTTGTCAGGAACACCACCACGCGTCTTCACGGTGCCTCCAGGCAGGACCTAATGCACGGGCTCTGCATTGATGAGGACACTAATTCCAGCACGCGAAGTGGCTTATTCAGAGGCTTGCAGGCCCAGGACTCTGGCTCTAAGGCTCTAGCAGTGTATTATATACTCATACATATACCTTCAGCAGGTGCATGGGGAGAAGTATAAGGAAAATGGCATTTGAAGACCCTTCAACCATCCCAGTGCCCAGGGGCCCTTACGCTATAGTGCATGGAAATATCCATGGAGCTAATTGTTACAAGAGATTCCAGGGCTCCATCCCAACAGATTCTGACTTAATAATAGGCTTGGGAAATCGGGGACCAGGACGTTTTCCAGACCATCCTGGAGCAACAGCACCACAGGTGGATCCTGTAAGGACAGGTGTCGGTTTCCATGGGCTGCTGTGACACATCGCCCCAAATCAGGGGGCTGAAAACAGTGGGGAATTGTTCCCTTGCAGTTTCGGAGACTGGACGTTGGATTCAAGGGTCGGCAGGGCTAGGCTTTCTCTGAAGATGCGAAGGCAAGGTGCTTTCTGGTCTCCTCCTAACTTCCAGCAGTTGCCTGCAGTCTCAGCAGCCCTTGGTGCGATGCGGGCACGTCGCTCCAGTGTCTCTGTCGCTGTTCACACGGCTGTCTTCCCTCTGCGTGTGTCTGTGTCCAAATTCCCCTCTTCTTTTAAGTACCATAGTTGTTGAAGGCAGGGACTACCCTCACCCAGGACGACCTCATCCTGATGACATCTGCCAAGACCTTATTTCCTAATAAGGTCATGTTCAGAGGTTCTGGATGGACATTAATTTGGGGGGGGGGGGCAGTATTCAACTCCATACACTCTGCCATCTGTTTTTAAAAATTTTTCCCTTGAGCCCAGGATGTAAAGCTGTGACTCTTGAAGTCTGCTGAGCCCTGTGGAAAAGAGGTTTCAGAGGCGATGGGGAGGGGTGGGGTGAAGGGCGTACCTGGGTAATGATGCCGGGTTTCACAGAGGCTTTTTCGCCTGCCATTTCCATCTGCCCCCTCCCCCTGCTCCTTGTCTTATGTTTCAAAAGATGCCGTGTTGATTGATAGTCCTTTGGTTCAGAGGAAAGTATTAGTCTCTCATGGTTCCAGGAAATGTCATAGATCTCTGGTGGTTTATGGTTCTCTTGTTTTCACGGTATGGGTTTTATGAAGATTTACGGGGAACCAAAATGGGGCTTAAAAGGAGAGACAACTGGTGATTTTCATTTCTGTAGACTGTAGTTTTCCTACCTGTAATTTTAAGGGGGAAGAAACTTCTATGCTGTAATTTCGACACTTTACTTCTCTATAATTTTGGTAAATTGTTTCCTTAGGGTTACGAAGCATAAGTGGAGTAAACCCCAAGTAGACGTATTACGGTAAAGCCAAATTTGCTCTGGCGCATTTATCGAAGCAATGTCAAAATACAAACCAATTTAGAAAAGCTCTAATTGGTTCAATCAAAATTACACATTTTAAAACTACAGGGTTATGTTGTGGAAAAGACCGTTTTTAAGTTTACCTTCTTTTATATATTTAGAAGTAGAATTTAAACTGGTTTACCCCAGGCTGAGGTGGGTGCACATATACTTGGTAACCTAACTAAAGAGTTTTTCCTTAATGTGTCCTGTAATAGAAATTGTATTTCCACCACTAAGAATTTCTACTTCCTCTTAAACATTGAAGAAAAGTTTAGGAGACAGTGGCATTAGTTCATTTAGTCTTATTGGTGATTTGGTTTAATATAAAATAAATTATGTAATAAAAGACGTTCTTATTTGAAAACACAATTTTAAAAATTGTCACATGGAGATATTTTTACAGGGATATATGTAGTTCTCAAACCCCTCTTCCTCCAAGATGCTTCAAAGAATCCAGGTTTCTGGGAATGGCTCTGGGGTTCTTGATAACCTTGACCATTTAACGATGTACTGTTCAGTATGGGCTCAGTGAGGCCTTTTGGAAAGAAAGATCTATCTGAGCAATCACGCTACGCAGACAGAAGTCTCCGTTCTCCATTCTCTTCAAAATTGTATATGCCTTTGTTTTGTTGGCTTCCTGTCTACCTGCCATCTGATTTCTTTTTTAAGGAAAGTTTGTCTTCTTTTTTTTTTATTATGAATTTTTTTTTACATGTATGTATTTTTGAGAGAGAGAGACAGCGTGAGCAGGGGAGAGAGAGAGAGAGAGAGAGAGAGAGAGAGAGAGAGACAGACACACAGAATCCGAAGCAGGCTCCAGGCTCCGAGCTGTCAGCACAGAGCCTGATGCGGGGCTCGAACCCACAAACCGTGAGATCATGACCTGAGCCGAAGTCGGACGCTCAACCGACTGAGCCACCCAGGCGCCCCGGAAAGGTTGTCTTATGATTTCCAGATGAGATCAGTAATTCACATGACCATTTCATTTCTGGGAAACCTTACTGGAAATTTCCAAGTGCCTTCAGCCGTGGGAAGAGGGGTAAGCAAAGGGTCAGACCCATTGGAAGAGGTGATTGGCCCCTATTGTGTGGAAATTTCCCAGGATATCTTTTTGTATTAGGTTGTAGAGTTGGGCGAGGGTATCAGTGGCATCTGAATTAAATTTGCGGAGGTTAAGTTGCTGTAGGGGTTGCTAATTTTATTGGAAAATAGAATCAAGATCCCAGAGGGCTTTGATGCGCAAGAAGAATGGGGTAGAATCCTGGTACACCCAGTGCTCTCCTGTTATGCCATATATTTTCCAGATGCTCCCAGGTGTTTGAAATGAAATGCAGAGATAATGTAGCCCATCTGCACACATGATATGTATGCGTTTGTGTACCTAGTCTCCTAATGCTAGTCCAAAGAAAAGACAATAGAAAGTAATGCATCATCAAATAATACGCAGTTTAACAATTGCTTGGATTGTCCAGGTTGAAAATGACCACAGGAAAGGACAGTGTGGCAAGTTGAAATGAAGGTGGCAAGGACTTGCACCTCTTCCTAAAATCATTCCATATAACAACCGAAAACACATATGGGTCCTGGTGTATTTTCTTGGTGGCTCCAGTACGCGATTTGAGACCAGGCAAAACCGAGCAACTCGTTCACATGTAAAACAGATTTAGGTTCTCGGCTTAGATGATGATATACGGGGTTTTCTTCTGCATGAATGGCTGGTGAGAGATTTTGAAGTTGCGTGGGACGTGGCATAATTCTCCAGTGTGTGGTGTTCTCTGGACCGCAGGACCTGGTGATGACCAAAGCGCACCCCAGAAATTCCCAGAGTTCCCACAAGGGGGCAGTACTGCTCGCGCTGAGAATCACGGGACTGTTTTCGCTTTGGAAACGTGGACATTTTGGGCGGGATAACGCTTTGTCTTGTGCGTAGGCGCGTGGGGGCGTGGGAGGTGGTGCTCTTGTGTGTTGCAGAATGTTTGGTGGCGCTTAGGCTTCCACCAGGTGACGATAGTCCCCCACCACCGGGTCCGGTTAGGACAACCACAGATGTGTGCGGACACAGACTGTTGTCTCCTGGGGGGGCATATTCACCCTGAATTGAGAACACTGAACTGAACAAAAAGATGTTGAAGGGGGATATGAGGGAAAAACTTTCCCCCTGAAGGAACCATGAAATAAATCTCATAATTACAAGTGACCTCATGGAAGCATTTGTGACAAGTTTAGGGACCATCTGTAGGTGATCTATGAATCAAGCAGGTGTTCAGGTGCATCAATATGTGAGCATATTATTTAGATTTTTCTGATTTTCTTTTACTTTCATCCTGTTTTATTCGATAAACAGACTCGTGGCCACGTGAGAAGAAGGGTAGAATCGCGAAGAGAAGATGTGCTATTCTCACTCTGTTTCCTCCCACTGGAGGTATTGTGCTCCATACTGGGCACGTGAGCAGGGACAGTTATTTGTGTACTGGAACCAAGGCATTTCATGGATTCTATGTTGTTTCAGCAAGTAGAATGAAGACAAGTGATTGCAAGTGATAGCGTGACAGTTTTCCGCTCAGGGTAAGGAGTGTCTTCCTAACAGAACTTTCTGGATGGAGCTACTTGGGGACTCGTACGGGAGTAAGTGGTGATATTTAAGGAGAGGTTTGCTCACAACGGGCCTGGAAACAGTAGAATCGTTTTTAAGGTTGCAGGTTACTGTAGGAGTGACAGATATTTATTTGTGCATTCCATACTTCCTACGTCCTTCCTGTATCCCTACATCTGTCATCCTAAGTGGTCATTAGCTCTGTAATTGGACACTTACTGCCACGATCGGGCAATACACCACTTGCTTTCCAAGACCATCCATGTGGGCACGATCAGTGAGCGGCCGAGAAAGCACCGCTAAGGTTTAGAATTAATGCACCTTTTAGCACATGATTCATTCCTTTATTCATTCAGCAAGTAGTTATTTATCGAGGGCCTACTTTGGGCCAGTCGTTGTTCTTGGTGTTGAGAGCACAGCAGCCCCAATCCTATGTAGCCTCTAGTCTGGGAATAAAAGCAAGCAATAAATCACGGAACCGACAAAGAAGTAAAATCTCAGGGCGCCTGGGTGACTTGGTCGGTTGAGTGTACAACTCTTGGTTTTGGCCCAGGTCATGGTCTCGTGGTTTTGTGGGTTCCAGCCCCATGTCAGGCTCTGCGCTGACAGTGTGGAGCCTGCTTGGGAGTCTGTCTCCTCTTTCTCTCTGCCTCTCCCCCACTCACACTGTCTTTGTCTTCCTCAAAATAAATACATTTTTAAAAAAGTAAGATTTCAAATGGTGATGAATGCTAGGAAGGTACCAAAGGTGCTGTGGCACAAAATTAAAGAGGGAAGGAGGGGTCTGTTTTAGAGGGGGTGGTCAAAGATGAGACTCCTATGAGGTGGCATTTAAATGGGGACGGAAAAGATGAAGAGCCCATTGTTCTAACAGCGGGAAGAGCATTTTAGACAGAGGGAAGGACATGTGCGAAGGACCTACATGGAGAAAGACACGGGCACCTTTGAAGCCCAGAAAGAAGAACCATGTAGCTGGGGTATAGTGGGCGTCGGAGCGTGGCATGCAGTGAGCTTCCAGAAAGAGAGAGGGTCCAGCTCCTGTCGGGAGGCATAGGGCTTACAGGTCAGAGCATGGACCAGGGTTTGGGTTACATCACTTTCTCGTTCCTTATTCCGGCTCACATCTGTGCATAACTGTGAGGACTGGACCTTGCGGAACATGTGAAGGAATGTGGATTTTTTTTTTTTAATTTTTTTTTTTTAAAGTTTATTCATTTTTGGGACAGAGAGAGACAGAGCATGAACAGGGGAGGGGCAGAGAGAGAGGGAGACACAGAATCGGAAACAGGCTCCAGGCTCTGAGCCATCAGCCCAGAGCCCGACGCGGGGCTCGAACTCGCGGACCGCGAGATCGTGACCTGAGCTGAAGTCGGACGCTTAACCGACTGCGCCACCCAGGCGCCCCAGGAATGTGGATTTTATCCTAACAAGGTAAAGTCCCTGAGGAGCTTCCCAGTTCAGACCCTTGTGTAAAACTTTGAAACAAGGCCCAATACAGGTGTGATTGCTTTGAGTGAAGTTTTGAATATAACGTCCACAGCAAAGTATGTGACGTCATTAAAGGGCAGAGTTTTGTTTTATCTGAGTTGTCTCTCTCTCTCCATGATTTGAGCCATTTGGCAACAATGTGGAGAGGTTACAAGCGGTGTTTTTCTTTTCTTTTTTTTTTATTTTAGTACTATTTTTTAAAATTTTATTAAAAAAAATTTTTTTAACGTTTATTCACTTTTTGAGAGATGGACAGAATGTGAATGGGGAGGGACAGGGAGAGAAGGAGACACAGAATCCGAGCAGGCTCCAGGCTCTGAGCTGTCAGCACAGAGCCTGACGTGGGGCTCGAACCCATGAACTGAGAGATCACGACCTGAGCCAAAGTTGGACACTTAACCGACTCAACCACCCAGGCACCCTTTAATTTTAGTATTTTTTTAATTTACATCCAAATTAGTTAGCATATGGTGCAACAGTGATTTCAGGAGGAGATTCCTTAATGCCCCTTACCCATTTAGCCCATCCCCCCTCCCACCACCCCTCCAGTAACCCTCTGTTTGTTCTCCATATTTAAGCGTCTCTTATGTTTTATCCCCCTCCTTTTTTATATTATTTTTGCTTCCCTTCCCTTATGTTCATCTGTTTTGTCTCTTAAAGTCCTCATATGAGTGAAGTCATATGATTTTTGTCTTTCTCTGACTAATTTCACTCAGCATAATACCCTCCAGTTCCATCCATGTAGTTGTAAATGGCAAGATTTCATTCTTTTTGATTGCCGAGTAATACTCCATTGTATAAATATACCACATTTCCTTTATCCATTCATCGATCAATGGACATTTGGGCTCTTTCCATACTTTGGATTGTTGATCGTGCTGCTATAAACATGGGGGTGCATGTGTCCCTTCAAAACAGCACACCTGTATCCCGTGGAGAAATGCCTAGTAGTGCAATTGTTGGGTCATAGGGTAGTTCTATTTTTAATTTTTGAGGACCCTCCATACTGTTTTCCAGAGTGGCTGCACCAGCTTGCGTTCCCACCAACAATGCAAAAGAGATCCTCTCTCTCCGCATCCTCGCCACCATCTGTTGTTGCCTAAGTTGGTAATGTGAGCCATTCTGACAGGTGTGAGGTGGTATCTCATTGTGGTTTTGATTTGTGTTCCCACGTATTTTTTCATGTGTCTGTTAGACATCTGGATGTCTTCTTTGGAGAAGTGTCTATTCATGTCTTTTGCCCATTTCTTCACTGGATTATTTGTTTCTTGGGTGTTGAGTTTGATAAGTTCTTTATAGATTGTGGCTACTAACCCTTTATCTGATCTGTCATTTTTAAATATCTTCTCCCATTCTGTCAGTTGCCTTTTAGTTTTCCTGATTGTTTCCTTCGCTGTGCAGAAGCCTTTTATTTTGATGAGGTCCCATAGTTCATTTTTGCTTTTGTTTCCCTTGCCTCCAGAGACGTGTTGAGTAAGAAGTTGCTGTGGCCAAGATCAAGGAGGTTTTTGCCTGCTGTCTCCTCGAGGACTTTGATGGCTTCCTGTCTTCCTTTTAGGTCTTTCATCAATTTTGAGTTTATTTTTGTGTCGGTTGTAAAAAAGTGGTCCAGGTTTGTTCTTCTGCATGTCGCTGTCCAGTTTTCCCAGCACCACTTGCTGAAGAGACTGTCTTTATTCCATTGGATATTCTTTCCTGCTTTGTCAAGGTTAGTTGGCCATACATTTATGGGTCCATTTCTGGGTTTTCTATTCTGTTCCACTGATCTGAGTGTCCGTTCTTGTGCCAGTACCATACTGTCTTGATGATTGTAGCTTTGTAGTATAGCTTGAAGTCCGGGATTGTGATGCCTCCTGCTTTGGTTTTCTTTTTCAAGATCGCTTTGGCTATTCGGGGTCTTTTCTGAGTCCATACAAATTTTAGGATTGTTTGTTCTAGCTCTGTGCAGAATGCTGGTGTTACTTTGATAGGGATTGCGTTGAATATGTAGATTGCTTTGGGTAGTATTGACATTTTAGTATTTGTTCTTCCTATCCAGGAGCATGGAATCTTTTTCCATTTTCTTCCATAAGCTTTCTATGATTTTCAGTGTATAGTTTTTTACCTCTTTGGTTAGATTTATTCCTAGGTATTTTATGGTTTTTGGTGCAGTTGTAAATGGGATCAATGCCTTGATTTCTCTTTCTGTTGCTTCATTGTTGGTGAGTAGGAATGCAAATGATTTCTGTGCATTGATTTTATATCCTGCCACTTTGCTGAATTCATGAATCAGTTCTAGCAGTTTTTTGGTGGAATCTTTTGGGTTTTCCATATAGAGTATCATGTCATCTGCAAAGAGTGGAAGTTTGACCTCCTCCTGGTTGCTTTGGATACCTTTTATTTCTTTGTGTTGTCTGACTGCAAAGGCTAAGACTTCCAATACTATGTTGAATAATAGTGGCGAGAGTGGACATCCCTGTCCTGTTCCTGACCTTAGGGGGAAAGCTCTCAGTTTTTCCCCATTGAAGATGATATTAGCGTTGGGTCATTCATATATGACTTTTATGATCTCAAGGTATGATCCTTCTGTCCCTACTTTCTTGAGGGTTTTTATCAAGAAAGGATGCTGTATTTTGTCAAATGCTTTCTCTGCATCTATTGAGAGGATCATATGGTTCTTGTCCTTTCTTTTATTGATGTGATGAATCACGTTAATTGTTCTGTGGATGTTGAGCCAGCCCTGCATCCCAGGTGCAAATCCCAGTTGGTTGTGGTGAATAATTTTTTTAATGTATTGTTGGATCCAGTTGGCTAATAATCTTGTTGAGGATTTTTGCATCCATGTTCCTCAGGGAAATTGGTCTACAGTTCTCCTTTTTAGTGGGGTCTCTGTCTGGTTTTGGAATCAAGGTAATGCTGGTTTCATAGAAAGAGTTTGGTAGTTTTCATCCCATTTCTATTTTTGGAACAGCTTCAAGAGAATAGGTGTTAACTCATCCTTAAATGTTTGGTCGGATTCCCCTGGAAAGCCATATGGCCCTGGACTCTTGTTTTTTGGGAGATTTTTGATTACTAATTTGATTTCTTTACTGGTTATGGGTCTGTTCAAATTTTCTATTTCTTCCTGTTTCAGTTTTGGAAGTGTAAATATTTCTAGGAGTTTGTCCATTTCTTCCAGATTGCCCATTTTATTGGCATATAATTGCTCATAATATTCTCTTATTATTGTTTTTATTTCTGCTGTGTTGGTTGTGATCTTTCATTCTTGATTTTGTTTATTTGGGTTCTTTCCTTTTTCTTTTTGATCAAACTGGCTAGTGATTTATCAATTTGTTAATTTTTCCAAAGAACCAGCTTCTGGTTTCATTGATCTGTTCTGGGTTTTTTTGTTTGTTTGTTTCGATAGCATTTATTTCTGCTCTGATCTTTATCATTTCATGTATTCTGCTGGTTTTTGGTTTTATTTGATGTTCTTTTCCCAGCTCTTTAAGGTGTAAGGTTAGGTTGTGTATGTGAGATCTTTCTTCCTTCTTTAGGAAGGCCTGGATTGCTATATACTTTCCTCTTATGACCGCCTTTGCTGCATCCCAGGGGTTTTGGGTTGTGGTATTATTTTCATTGGCTTCCATGTACTTTTTAATTTCCTCTTTAACTTCTTGGTTAGCCCATTCATTCTTCAGTAGGATGTTATTTAGTCTTCAAGTATTTGTTACCTTTCCAAATTTTTTTCTTGTGGTTGATTTCGAGTTTGATAGCGTTGTGGTCTAAAAATATGCACGGTACGATCTCGATCTTTTTGCACTTGCTGAGGGCTGATTTGTGTCCCAGTACGTGGTCTATTCTGGAGAATGTTCCACGTACACTTGAGAAGAATGTATATTCCGCCGCTTTAGGATGAAATGTTCCAAATATATCTGTTAAGTCCACGGGGTCCAGTGTGTCATGCAAAGCCATTGTTTCCTTGTTGATTTTTGATTTGATTATCTGTCCATTGCTGTCAGTGGAGTGTTGATGTCTCCTACTATTATGGTATTACTACCAATGAGTTTCTTTATGTTTGTGATTAATTGATTTATATATTTGGGTACTGCCACATTGGCTCATCGATGTTACAATTGTTAGGTCTTCTTGGTGGATAGACCCCTTGATTATGATATAATGCCCTTCTGCATCTCTTGGTACAGTCTTTATTTTAATGTCTAGATTGTCTGATATAAGTATGGCTACTTTGGCTTTCTTTTGTTGACCAGTGCCATGAAAGATGGTTCTCCATCCCCTTACTTCAATCTGAAGGTGTCTTTAGGTCTAAAGTGGGTCTCTTGTAAACAGCATATACATGGATC
Organism: Leopardus geoffroyi; assembly: GCF_018350155.1. NCBI lineage: Eukaryota > Metazoa > Chordata > Mammalia > Carnivora > Felidae > Leopardus > Leopardus geoffroyi. The sequence goes on along the minus strand of NC_059334.1, from coordinate 6,341,496 downwards.
TTGTTTTCTATCCATTCTGTTACCCTATGTCTTTTGGTTGGAGCATTGAGTCCATTGACGTGAGTACTGAAAGATATGAATTTATTGCCATTATGTTGCTTGTAGGGTTGGAGTTTCTGGTGGTGTTCTCAGGTCCTTTCTAATCTTTGTTGCTTTTGGTATTTATATATATATATATATATATATATATATATATATATATATATATTTTCTTTTTGTTTTTGTTTTTGTTTTTTGTTTTTTTTCATCTTTTCTCCCCTCAGAGAGTCCCCCTCAAAATTTCTTGCAGGGCTGGTTTAGTGGTCACAAACTCCTTTAATTTTTGCTTGTCTGGGAAACTTTTTATCTCTCCTTCTAGTTTGAGTGACAGCCTTGCTGAATAAAGAATTATTGGCTGCCTATTTTTCTGATTCAGCACACTGTATATATCCTGCCACTCCTTTCTGGCCTTCCAAGTTTCTGTGGATAGGTCTGCTGCAAACCTGATCTGTCTTCCCTTGAATGTTAGGGACTTTTTTTCCCTTGCTGCTTTCATGATTCTCTCCTTGCCTGAGTGTTTTGTGAATTGGACTATGGTATGCCTTGTTGATGGTCGGTTTTTGTTGAATCGAATGGGGGTCCTCTGTGCCTCCTGGATTTTGATGTCTGTGTCTTTCCCCAGGTTAGGAAAGTTTTCCGCTATGATTTGCTCACATAACCCTTTTACCCCTATTTCTTTCTCTTCCTCTTCTGGAACCCCTATGATTCTGATGTTGTTCCTTTTTAATGAGTCAATGATTTTTCTAATTCTTAAATCATGCTCTTTTGCCTTAATCTCTCTCTCTCTTTTTTTTCCTGCTTCATTATTCTGCATAAGTTTGTCCTCTATATTGCTGATTCTCTGTTCTGCCTCATCCAGCCTTGTCGACATGGCATCCTTTTGAGATTGCATCTCAGAGCATTTTTTATTTCATCCTGACTAGCTTTTACTTCTTTTATCTCTGCAGAAAGGGATTCCAATCTAGTTTTGACTCCAGCTAGTATTCTTGTTATTGTGATTCTGAATTCTGGCTCAGACATCTTGCTTGTGTCTGGGTTGGTTAAGTCCCTGGCCATCATTTTTTCCTGCTCTTTCTTTTGGGGTGAATTCCTTCATTTCTTCATTTTGAAGGGAGAAAAGGAATTAATGAGGTAGAAAAAATTAAAATTAAAAAAAAGTAAAATTAAAAAATAATAGGGGCGCCTGGGTGGCTCAGTCGGTTAAGCGGCTGACTTCAGCTCAGGTCATGATCTTGCGGTCCGTGAGTTCAAGCCCCACGTCAGGCTCTGTGCTGACAGCTCAGAGCCTGGAGCCTGTTTCCGATTCGGTGTCTCCCTCTCTGACCTCCCCCGTTCATGCTTTGTCTCTCTCTGTCTCAAAAATAAATAAACGTTAAAAAAAATAAAAAAATAATAAAGTTAAAAAAATTAAAAGCAAACACACACACACACAAAATTGAATACATGATGCTAGACCCTAGGTGTGTTTTGGTGTGGGTGTTGAAAGTGGCTTGATAGATTAGAGGAAAAAAAGGGGGATAAAAGAAACAAGGAAATCATTTGAAAATTTGAAAAAATGAATACACTGAAGTAGACCAAAATGAAATGATGAAAGTAAAATAGAATTTGAAAAAATTTACACAAAAGTAAAAAATATGGTAGAAAAAATTTTTTAATATTTTTAATAAAAATTTAAAGTAAAAACGAATTTTTTCTTTTTCTGTATTTAAGAAAAAGAAATGAATTTAGAAAGAGAAGAAAAAAAGAAAGAAAATTGAATAGTTGGACTGGCTAACAGACTGAAATACGACTGAAATTACTTCGTTTTCCCCTAGAAGTTAAACTATGAAGCGCTTTATAGTCCATAAAGTAAGCAGGCGTGTGTTTATGAACTAAGTGTGTTCTTGAAGAGCGAGGTTGGCCCCGTTGGGTGGAGCTTAGTGTAATGGCTCCATTCTCCACTAGATGGCTCTGCTTAGCCCACTGGGGTGGATTGTTGTGGTGCTCATAGGTGCATATGCGCATGCCTGGGAGCGGTGAAAATGGTGTCCCTCGGCTACCCAGTCTCTAGTATCAGAATTCTGTTCTCCCCGATCAGCACTTCCTTACCCATTCTTTGTCTTCAGCTTCCATCCACTCCCTGCTTCCACACTGTCTGTGACCAGGCCCCAGGCGGCACCTCCCTCCCAAGTTTTATCTCAGATGCGGCTGCCTTCCTGGCCCCCCACTTCTGAGGGACTGCGGCTTTGAGGGTCTCACCGAGCAATGGCTGGGTGCCAGCCGCACCCAGGAACGCTTGCTGGACCCTGCTGCCGCCGAAGCCCAGCAACTGTGGCCAGGTGCCAGCCCATTCCAGAAAAAGTTCACGAGATAGTGTAGCAGCAGCTTTTCAGGGATTATGGAAACTCACAACACACATCTGGCACCAGGCTTCACCCCCAATGACCTTTTTCCAGCACCAGCGAATGTGGCCATTCTCTGGGGTCTGCTGGGCCCAGGTGGCCTCACCTCTACCAAATGTCCTTCCAGCAATGGAACTGCTTCTCCCCGTGTGGCCTGAGAACCTCCCAGACCCCACTCTGCTCCTGGGGATTCGCCCTTCTCACCAGAGCACAGCTAGTTATGGAGCTGTGGAGTTGCAGACTTTGTGCTCCCCCTTGTTTATAGTCTTAATGGAATTTAAACCCTCTCCTTTCTCCTTTATCCCTTTTTAGTTCAGTCCCTGCGGCTATTTCCAATTTTCCATTTTGTCTCCAGCTGCTTTTGGGGAGGGGTGCTTTTCCTGTATTCCCCCCACCGCCCCCATCCTCTCTCTACACACAAAAGTGGCTCCCTGCCCTCCGTGGCTTCTCACTCCCCACGTTCACCTCTTCATGCCGCATACCTGCTGAATTCTGTGGCTCAGGTTGTACAGATTGTTGTGTTAATCCTCAGATCAGTTTTCTAGGTGCGCAGGATGGTTTAGGGTTGGTCTGGCTGTATTTCATGGACATGAGACACACAAAAAACTTCCATGCTGTTCCGCCATCTTGGCTCCTCCAAAAACCACAAGGGGTGTTTTTCTTAAATCATCTTGGTCAGTGGCTCTCACATGTTTTCTAGGTTAAAAAAAACCCAAATGTGTGGGAAGAGATACTTGAATATTCTGATTTTTAGGAACAAAGTGTGTGGGTCCTTTAGGAATAAAAAGGAAATTTTAGACATTTTTAAAGCTACGGGAGAATGAAAACCTTAATACCGTTTGACTGTGAACATGACTAATAGCTAATAGGGTTTCTGTAGGGTTTTATGTCAGCTGTGTCTCATCTCCTGTCCCTGTTGCTTCTGGTTCTGCTCTTAAACTCTCGCTGGTAGCCTCAGCTAGAAGCACATCACCGGGGCGTTAAGCTAATTCATAGCTGTTGATGGAAGAAGGTGTCATTGTCTTATGGGAGCCACTGCTGGGTGGACATTCTCTTCTTCTGTTTTTGAGATGCCCCAGAGGGCACTATCCGTTTCTCACATGAGCCGACGTGAGATGGCATTATCTTTATTTCTGCAAACTATGGGAGTCTGCTGTTGCAGTGGGCATAGAGTAGTGATTAATTAGATCCCAGCTGTAAAAACTTACGGGAAAAAATTTTTGTCAGAAAAAATTATCTTGAAAACAATTTTTTTTTTAGACTTCAAGTCTCGGTGGCCTATCAGTAGTGAAGCTGTGCCTGCAGAAGACTGGTCCCTTGGCAGTCTTCTTGCACCTGTGGCCAAGGGCCATGGAGACGAGGACAGAGAACCTCACACTGGCTTGTCCCGTCCTGCTGTTCTTCCCGACTCCGTAGTGTGGCGTGACGTAGATGGGCTGAAAACAACGTATGGAGACTGGGGTGACATTGTGTGGCTCTTGTGCATCCTGTTGTCCAAGTGACATAGGGTGAGACTGACGCTCTTCTCACAGCAGAAGTGCCTTGATTGTCGCATGATAGGAACTTGGATGATTTCCCAGCACGTACGTCTGATGTGTTGAAAAATTATTTCCAAGTGATTCAGCAGAAAGACCACGCCCACTCTGCCGTGGAACGGTCTTCTGGCTAAATAAAATTTCTTTCTAGATGAGCAAGCATTTTCATTGCAATCCTCATTGAACCAGTTTCTAAGTACGATAATGACTTGACTTAACTGTGAAAGAATGTCCAGATTGCAGTTAAGCTGCTTTCCCAGGCTCTTGCAAGCATCCCAAATTACAATTACTGGGCTTGTATCTCACTGTATCTTCATCAAGTATTTACTCAACACCTACTATGTTCCAGATACTGCGCTGTTTTTTAAGTCTGTGTGTTTCAAGCGTTTCATTTTGTCCCTAGAGTTTCCATTCCCTTTGTAGGTTAGGAACACAGGACCTCCCATCCCCACCCCCCAGGACAAACAGCCAATTCCTTCAGACCCCAGTAAGAATCCTATTTTGGGTTAGTGTATCTCAGTAGATATTTAAGTGAGTGCCTGTAATATTCCAGGTACTGTGTTACGTCCTGGGAAAACACAATTCATCCAGGTACAGCGGGTGAGGAGCTCACAGAAATGGGTGGGGGAAGCCCAGTAAAGAGAGTTTTGATCAGCCTTGTAAGGGTGATGACAGAGGAGCATTGGGGAGGAGGTCAGGGGTCTAGTGGGAAAGAGCACATTGCCCTAGCAGCAAAGGGGTGTCGGGAAAGCTTTCCGTAGGGCGTCCTCATCTGGGTCATAGGCGTTTGGTGTTTTCACATAGTGTGCACAGGACATCAGGCTTCCAGAAAGTAAGTAGTTGCAATTCAACAAACACGGAATGTACATCTTTCATGACGTGTGTTGTATTTGGCAAGGGGACGGGGATACAGGTTTAGAAACAAATGGACCAGGGTCCCTGTCTTTCATTTTTCAGTCAGGCACTATCAGTTTATACTGTATTAAATGCTCTGCCAGCCCTGTGGTTTACCGGCAAGTTTTGAAACTTACGTTCTCTGTCCTTCTCAGCCAGTGCCCCTGTATTTTTTGTTTACGTCACCGTTACTAAATCTTTGTTATTATGATTGAGTAAAATGACTACTTCTGATGGCAGAAATGCACTGCCTGAAATAGGCTAGAGTGCTTGACTCAAGCAAGATTCATTTCAGGCTTCTATGATAAGGGGGAAATGCCATGTTACTTCTCCTCTTTTTCTGAATACCATTTATTCCCTAAAGCCGTTCAAAGGCTAGTGGGTAACGCCTTTGGCCAGTATCTGTGCTTTACCCCCATGCGGGGCTTTAACGCAGTTTTCTGTTCCTTCAGTTCATTCATTCTAACCGCAAGTTGGTGGAGAGGATATTATTATCTCCCTTTTAACACTGAGAAACTGAGGCTCAGATTGATCAAATGACTTGCTCAAGATCCTATAACAAACCCTCTTCAAACTCCCCAAGCCTCTGATCAATCCTGACTACTCCCCTGTTGTTGTTGTTTAGGACACAGTTTAAGTGCATCTCCTCGAAAAAGACTTCCTTGGTGCCCAAACCCTGGGTCGGCTGTCCATCCTCTGGGTCCTCGTAGCATCCTAGGATGCTACATATTGTAACATTTGGGCTTTGATATCTGCCTGTTTGCAAGCCTGTCGCCTGCACTCCATACCCCATAGAACCTGGGAAGTGTCACCACTGATTGAATGTGAAAACTAAAGACCTTGTTCTAGTATGTGAAAGTGCTTTATAAGTGACTTAGAGTAGAAGAAATTCTTAGAAAGTTGAGCACAGGACATTATGCTAAGATGGAATTTCAGACTTTCAAAGAGTTTACCTTCTAGTTGAATAGACATGGATATGGACTGAATGTTGGTGTGATTCTCGTCCTGCCATGTTCTTTGCAGTGGGACCGGTTGGCGGTCTGTAGCCCAGAAGGAGGCTCTCACCGCATCCTAACCAGGCTGGCGTACTGATCTCAGACTGCCAGCATCCAGAACTCGGGAGAAAGAAGTCTCTGCTTGGAAGCCACCTAGTCTATGGTAATTTGTGACAGTAGCCTAAATTGACTAAGAAAGGCATATTATTGGTATGATCTACTCATAAAACAAACAGTTGTACTTAACCTCTCCTTCTTCCTCAGGGGGGTCTATTAATCTCATGCCGTCTTTTCATCGGGAAATACTTCATTTTTAAATCCCCATCACCCATAACAGCTCTAGGAGGTGGGTGCCGTTATTCTTTACCTTTTCAAATGAGACACATGTCTTTATTTATCTTTCATTCTGAAGGGTATTTTTGCGGGATATAGCATTCTAGGTTGGTTTTTTCTTTTAGCGCTTTGGAGGTATTATTGCATTGCCCTCTGGCTTGTGTGGTTTTTTGGGGGCGCACAAAATCTATGGTAATTTTTATGCTTGTTCCTTTGTATGCAATATGTCTTCTCTTTCTGCGTCTGCTTTTAAGATTTCTTCTTAACAATTTGATTCTGACGGCCTTGATGAGGTTAAGTAATTTCGTAGAGTTAGGATGCAATTCCAGGAGTTCTTCCTCTGGTGGCCGTGCTCTTAAGCAATATAGCGTGCTGCCCTAAGGTTAGTCATCGGTATTTTGGTAAGGACACTGACGCAGAGAGGGGAACTTGGGTCTTCTGATTTCCAGGCCAGCGTGCTCAATTCCCTTAAGCACTGAGAATGGGATCATACTTGACTTTTCTATAAATATGATTTTTATAGGTTTTGGAAACATTTAGGGCAGTTGTTTCCAATCTGGTGTTCTTTTGATCTCCAGAAAATAGAGATCTACTAGAAAGTTTTAATGTTTAAAAGTAGTAAATCAGAAATTGACTAAATACAGAGGCTTACTAGGACATTTGCCTGGGATTCAAACCAACTTACTGTGTTCAGCTGGTTTTCTCTTGCACATCAGAGACTCTGAGTGGTAATGACATGTTTATTTGATTATGAAGTAAGGAAATAAGAAAATAACTTTTGACTTAAACGTATTCTGTAGGACAGAAAGCTCGATGATGGGATTGCTGAGTGACTATTACAAAAGGGAACCTTCATGGTGAAAATACTGGGGATCAGTCTGGCATCTCACCCTGCTTTGTCATTATACACTCTACAAAAGTAAAAGGTTATGTAATTCTAACCTTGTATTGTTTCGCTCTTTATGCTCTAATAGGAAGTCAGAATTAAATCCAGACTAGCAATTTCCATTTAGTGTTTCTTTCATGTTAGAACACTGTGATTATCAAAAAACCCCAAAAAACTAAAAAAAAATTTTTTAGCCCATTGACAACTCCTTCTCCAAATAGTCCCCCTTTCTAGTGGAAAAAGAGTAGAATTCTGTGAAGGGATTGGAAAAGGATAAAATTAGATGTTGCAGTATATGCTTGTCTTCATGGTCTTATGTAATAAAAATGGGCTAAAAATATAAAAATAACCCCGTTAAGTTTTAACACGGTAACTTATATGGCAGATCATTTCGCCAGCATAAATCCATAGTCTGCTCATCATCGACGAGGTGTCGTAGCCATTACAAGTGAGTGGGCACATTGAATGGTACGTATTTTTGTAGATTTGTGATAGCAGTGGGGTTAAAAGATGATCCACATTTGAAAAACATTTCATACATGTCTTAGAAATTAATATTTGAAAATTACAGCTCAACGTCTAGTCAGAGTGGTCTATAAGGCTTTGTTGCAGGATTAACAGAACAACCCATCACGAATGAAGTTCACGGTGATGATATAGAGCAGCAAACCATGGCAAAGTCAAGGCAGCACTTGTGGCTCTGTCTTGCAGAAAATCATAGAAATTCCAAGTATCTGAACTTCCCAAAGTTGTGAAGCACTGAATGACATGTTTCTTAGTAAAAGGCTGACTGAGACAAGTTGCTAAGCTCTTGTAATGCACTAGTTTTGGTTCATCAATACTGAGTCTTAGTAACCTTAATGATTCATTGGATAAGTTATAAGTAAATGACCTTTCCTCATGTCATGTATTAAATATGGCCATGAAGTTCAGTCACTTGCCTGTAAAACCAAAGATAGACTGACTTTAAGAAAATCAGATTGCAAGATACTGAGGAGCCTCGTGGGGCTATGGGCCACACTTAAGAAACATGTAATTATCTATAATTTGTCCGATGTTTCTTAGTAAGTAGAGGAAGGTATAATAGACCTCTGTTAGGTCTGTTCTCTGCACTACAGCAATGTAAACTCTTTATTCTCCAACTGGCTATGAAGTCTGAAGAGTTTTCTCACAACGGTATCACTTTGATTTCTTCTTTTTATCTTAGTTCACGGGCTTTCTGTCCTCCATCTACGCTCATTCATGGACTCTCCAAGAGGTGCATTCATTATTGCCTATTTTCCAGTCTCCTTCTATCAGTGAAAGAAGATGTACCCTTCAACCACACAAATCCAGCCATGTTTCCTACCCCATCAAGAATCAGGGAGACATGTGGGGCCATTATTACTCTCTAAAATTGTAATTTCAAGATTAACTGTCGTTAGCTCATACTCTGTACTTGGATTTAGAGTAGCATTATCCAAAATGTGTTTGGCAAGACTTAGTTCTACAGGATGCTCCTTGAAAAGCGAAAGTTATTACAGTTGGGAACTCTGTGTGTCATACTCCCTTCTTGGAAATATGCAATGTGTGTTAGGATATTAAAGATTCTGAGAAGTACTGCTCTCAAAAAACTTTGAAGAGTCTGTGAAAATTAGCATTTCCCTTATTTTTGCCATGGATCTTCTCCCCTGCTCAAATTCTCCTTTCCCATGCAAAACATTTACTATCACACAGGATTGTTGTATTCTGAGAAAATCCCCTGGGAAAGATGATCTGAGAGCAGATGCAGGGTGGAAGTGATTTTCCAGAGTCACATCTCAGCGTTGCTGTGTAGTTTTTTCGTCCGCCATCTCCCACCCAGCTCCGGCACCCAGTTTTCAGTTGACACCCCCTCATTCAGGCCACTGAGTTTTCTATAACATGTATCCATCACAGTCTTGCAAGATCCCACTATGTTTTACTCATATTTCTATGTAGTTGGAAGGATGAACAGTATCTTACAATTACTCGTGTTTTATATTTGGTACCTTCAACAGTGCCTTCAACCTTGTCTATAGATGGGACTCTCGCCCTCGCTTCCTTAGCAGTCACTTCAAAGGATTATAACTGGGATTCTGTTCTTCAGCATTTTCTAGGGCGAAAAATAATAATGTATGACAAGCAAAGTAAATTTAAGTCTCTGTGGTTGTGTGTGTGTATACCACACATGGGTGCAAAATATATACATTTATCAATAAACCTATCCATTCAACAAGTTTTCTAGAAGTTACTCTGCATCAGGTGCTGTTCTTGATACCCAAAGGCATATGTTGGCCACCCTAGCAGTTTTCTCAAAGATTCTGTAATCTGGAAACTTCCAGAAGTGCCTCAGAAGTTCATCACAATCTCAGTCCCCTTCTGTCAGTGGGATTTTCAGCAACTTGCCCCATAAAGGCAGGCTTCTCGCATGAGTACAGTGGGGGGCTCTGGAATTATAGACAGGGACCAGGTAGAAAAAGTTCTCTGATGGAACAAAAGTGATGTGTTCATTGAGTTTAACCAAACTGTTTTTAATACTAAATTTCATGAGAGCTCTTCAAACCATTGCTGTTATAGGAATACAAGATGGCGGAGCATTCGCAGAACTGAGCTGTGACAGGTACCGCTGCATAGTTTTGAAGTATAAAACTGAAGTGAAGGAAAACAACTTATAGGTACAGGCAGGGTTTTCCTGTTAGAGTTGTCTTTTCATTGCTACTTACTGGCTGGTATGCCTTGAACCAGCCTTTCCTACAAGGGTTCTTCAAAGAAGCATAGAACATAGATGGTGATAAAGAAGGTGAAGAAGTCAATCTTAAGGATTCCAAATCTAAAGCATAACTAATTGTTAAGATATAGTTCATTCTGCCAGCCACCCTTGGGATGGCCAACTGGAATTATGAGTCAAATGTAGAGGAATCGTACAAGATGCTAAAGATAATTATAAAATACCCCAGGGTCCAGCACATAAACCAAGGCAGTCTCCTTCAAATAAGAAATTAGTTGTAAGATCCTTGTTTTTCTTAATGTAGTCTCATTCGTTTTGTTTTCTGATCCATAATATGTTGCTACTAGTTCTAGTGTAAAAATATTTTATTCCTCTACTCCCGTATGCAAGAAATGTGCCACCGTGTTTATCCTGTGGCCTTGGGTACCCAGGCACTGGGCCACTCACTTTAAGGGTCCAGAGAACTCCCCCTTAAGAAGTGGAGTTAGGAAGTGAGTTGTATAGCCTAGCAGGCAGCAACGTCTTAGCTTTCCCCAGGGCAGCAACGTCTTAGCATGCCACATTTGTCCTTCATATTAAAAAGCTGTATGTGGCAGGTGTACTCAATATACATAGAGGCTTAGGGGCAGTGACATCTGTGTTCACCGGTTAGTTTTCATTCTCGAACCTGAACAACCCTGCCTTCTGGAAGGAAGCTTTCATCTTCTCCCGATGTCTAACAGAAGGGACTATGAGATCCAGCCCCATCCTGGTAGCAAATGAACCTTAAGTGAATGTTGAGACTGTTACATCGTTTTCCAAAGCTTCACAATTGTTTCTTCTTTAAAAGTTTTGAATCTAAGAAGGCCAAACAGATAAGCAAATTAGAAGGTCACTCACGGATTCAGTTTTGATGGTATCGTGATTGAGGGCTGCCTTCCTGAAGAAACTCTCAAGATCCTGTGACTTAAAATAACCACAGCTTGTATTTGGTCACAAGTCTGAATTTATAGCTCATCCCTACCCCTTTATTGTAAGCCAGGAGCTGAAAGCATCTGAGGGCTTGCTAACTCACATGTCTAGCAGTAGACCCCAGATGTTGGCTGGTTCCTCAGCGGTGGCAGGTGTGGGAACGAGTAGATGTGGCCCTTCCGGAGTCATTCCATGTGGCTGTTTCACTTCCTCCCAGCCTGGTAGATAGCCTATCTATCTCTTGATAGAGGAGTGTCAGTGAAAGGGGGAGCATGGTTGGCGAGACCATCACTGGATTTTGGAGACCACATGTGTAGTTTAATAAAGCGTTTCTCGTGTTCGAAAACTTTGTTCTTGTTGAAATTCTTACCTGAGTGTGTGTGTGTGTATGTCAAAATGGCGATGGGCTCTATAAAAGATGGTCTCTGTGAAATCAAGACTAGAGATTAGAAATATATTTCATCGTTGGTTCAGATTATTTCATAGGGTCTTGGAAGAAGAGGCAAATTCTGATATAGAAGGAAGAAAAACAAGTTCCGGAGCGATTCTATGGCGACAGCATCGCCAGAGTGTTGGATGCCCTGATGATAACTGAGCCGGGTGGAAGGATCCCTGGTGACAAAGTGTACCTCCTTCACAACGTTCCCCAAGACCAGACCAGCCTCTTGGCTCCCACAGCATTTCTCAGCAAATACGACTTTTACGAGAACTTGTTACCAAACTTAGGAGACTGCCCTGTTTGTTCAGTGTGCCTCTCCATCCCAGTTCTATCTTCAGTGAAGAATTCTGACTCATTTTCCAAAAAGGAAAAATGTTGCCGGCTCAGTCAAATGCCTTGGTTGAAAGTCTTTCATCTCTACCATATTTGGCAGACGGCACGGAGCAGATACGACATCCAGTGGTTTCTTTTTCTTCTTATCTAATCGCCTGCAGATCTTCTATCAATTCAGAATAAAAGTCTGGTTCGCGCAGTGCGTGTGTGTCATTCCCTAAGCTCAGCTGTGCAAGAGACACATGTCTTTATTTTATTAAATGGATGCACGTCTGACCTTGAGCCTCTGTTGGGCTGTTCGATCCTGGCATGGGAATTCTCTCTTCTTGGGGTTGTGCAGTGGTCCTCGGATGCTGGGCATCCCCAAAACATTGGAGAGGTCCTTCCAGTCATCAGTAATCAGACAACACTGGTCACTGCTAGATACCCGCCATAGTCTGGGGACTTCAGGCCTTGTGGCTCTGATGTTTCGGCACCACTCCTAGGACTCGGGAGTCTTTGGTGTGGCTGGAGCCCGTGTGTCTTGTGTTTTCTCTCAGGTGCTCCCCAGCTCTTGATATCACCTCTTCAAGGTGTGGCCATCCTCCTTTGTGCACGTCCCTCTCTCCTTTGAGACATGCTGATTTCTCTTCCCTTCACGGTCTAGAAATGGCTCCTTTCCTCTGGCGGCTTCTCCAAGGTCCTCCCTTCTCTCCCTACTTCCTTCTGGGCACCTGGAGTGATGGGATTTTACCAAAGCTGGAAAGGGAGTGTCTGGCTGACAACCCACACTCTCCAACCCTTTTATATAAACTACCTCTGTGCCCGGGTGAGCCGCCTGACATTTGAGAAGGCGAACATAATATAGGAAGAACAAACAACCCTTGGCAATTAATTTTTTTTCGCCCCCAAAACAAATCGATTAGGAAAAAAAAATTCTTGTTCACTTTTCCTCCGAGTAACAACTACGGGGGTATAAACGGACCCCAAATAGAATGTAGGATTTAACATACAGGCTAAAATAAATTCAGATAAGTTAGGACTTAAAAGATGAGTGCCCCACAACATGCGTTCACATGGCTAGAGAGGCAGCTTGACACAGGGTAAAGGGTATTGGCACGAGATGCATGATCCGGATCTGAGACTGATGTTCCACGAAGCTGTGTGCAACCTAGAGGGTGGAGGGGGGAGGCGAATTTGCTGGACCTCAGCTGCTTCTTGGTGCCATTCCGGAGTAAGACTGGATCGTCTGTAATGCCCTAATAGTTCAAGCACTTTATGATTTTAACGGCCGTTCTCCCAGTGCGAAGCATCGTATGCTAAACAAAGGTCACTTGTCTAAATTTGTCATGTGAAAAATTCAGCCCGGACGCCGTGCTTTTCGTATGTGCTACGCGACTGTTGTGTAAGGGCATGGGGAAAACCGTGGCCCTCTCCACGGTAACCTTTCCGGTGGGATTTGTCTCGAAGGCGCTGAGAAGTTCGGTACGATAATTGTGTCAAAGGTCAGGCTTATGAAAGCAGAGATGCAACTCAAAACACAAGAGGAACTCGTGACCTGTGCACGAATATCATCCTGCATGGACTTTTCTCTTGTTACTGGGTAAATTCTCAGGGATGGTTTCCAGTAAATCAAATCATCCGGGGTTGTTTTGATAGCCTAAAAAAAGCAGATCAGAAATGAAAATAATGCGTAACCTAGGCATTTTCTCTGGGCTCTCAAGATTCACTGCTTTTCATAATTCAATTCCAGTTTGAATTTCAGCCAAGGTTTTCCTCTGCTGCTCACCACAGTCTCTTTCTAGCTTTGATACCCCTGGTTGTATTCTGAGGCGAACAAAAAGCCGCATAGCACAAAACAAGTTGCATTTGAAAATTTAGCCAAGAACATTCAGAACTGGCAGGGATCCTGCTCCTCCAAAGATTTCCAGGCAAATGTGACATGTTGTAAGCACTATATTTTGAATTGTGGAACCTCTCTGCCATTTGAATGGACTCTGTCGTTTTCAACATATTGGGATAATAGACGGTACTCAAATGTTAACGTCTCTATTGCTTAAACACAACCTCTGCGTCAGAACTCCAGATGTCCAAGTAGCTTTAACTGCTGAAGCGTGTGCCGGTGTGGATCTTCATTTATCCATAAAGGAGGTGCTTCTGAATTTAAGTCAGGATCTTAGTCAGTGTTGGTCAGAATTCAGCATTTAAAATAATTTTTACTTTAAAACCTTAGTGTTTATTTATTTTTGAGTGAGACAGTGTGAACAGAGGAGGGGTGGAGAGAGAGGGAGACACAGAATCTGAAGCAGGCTCTGAGCTGTCAGCACAGAGCCCGATGCGGGACTCGAACTCATGAACCGCGAGATCGTGACCTGAGCCAAAGTCAGACACTTAACCGACTGAGCCACCCAGGCGCTCGCACTTTGTCCTTTCTAAATGCCTCTTTAACTGTGTGAGGAATCGTGTAAGCATTCTTGTTGAAGCTCCAATGACATATGGTTAATTGTGTCGGAATTTAGTGTTGAATAACAGCAGACTTTCATTTCCTCTCCCTTGCCCTGGATCCCAGGCGGGATGTGTACTTGTCCCCCGTAGGGGATGAAACTGGCTTGTGTTTATCAAGCGTGTGGTAAGTTCTACGTACTTCATCTAGATTCTGTTTAAGTTTCCTAAGTAACCCCTATGATGTGGATACTGTTTAGATGGGAAGTCGGGGCCGAGTGAGGAAGTAATTTGAAAGCGGTGCGTCTGTTTCCGTAACTGTCTACCCTGCACCCCGCCAGGATACGCCACCCCACATCGGGCACTACGAAGCCAGGTGCCCCATGGATGGAACCCGCCGGGCCGGTGGGATGCAGCCTGAGAAGCGACACCTGTCTCGGGCACCTGGGTGGCTCCGTCACTTAAGCGTCCGACTCCTGGTTTCGGCTCAGGTCATGAACTCAGTGTTTGTGAGTTCGAGCTCCGTGTTGGGCTCTGCACTGACAGCACAGAGTCTGCTTGGGATTCTTTCCCACCCTTTCTCTCGGCCCCTCTCCCGCTTGCTCTTTGTATCTCTCTCGAAAATAAAAGCAAACTTTAATAATAATAATAATAATAATAATAATAATAATAATAATAAAGTCTACACCTGTCTACTCATTTCAACACTTGCACTACGGACCTGTCATTCCTCTGTCGTGGGTGAGCCCTTCCACGGCTTCCGTTCATTTCCAAGTCTCTTAATCACAGGCAGGACCCCACCTTACTAAGTTCAAATTAGGGCTGGCCACCAAAGCTGACTCTTTCAAGTTTGGACACGGGTTCAGATTCCTCAGGGACACTCTGGCCAAGGACCTCCTTGAGTAGCCCTCGTCGCGGGGGACACGCGTCTCCTTCGGTTGGCTGCTCAGCCCCTTTGCTGGCATCCCCTGGTGGATGACCTTCTGAGGCTAGCTCCAAGTCTGGCTCCCTGGAAACCTTTGTCTCGCTGTCGGGGGAAGGGCGGCTGGGTCCTGGTGCCGCTCTGCTCTGTCGTCGGGCCGAATCTGCTCCAGGTACAGCCTCAGAGTTTACAGGTATTCCACGTCCTTCAGGTGACACAGGACAAGGGCAGAATCCCTTGAGCTTCACTGAGCAGACCTTCTCTCTGGACTTGGGAGAGGATGTGACGGGTTGAATGTTACCCCCCGCGTTCGTATGTGATAGTCCCAACCCTGGGACCTGAGAACAGCACCTTATTTGCAAATCCCATCATTGGCGATGTAATTGGTTCAGAGGAGGATGCACTGGAATGGGTGGGGTCCTACTTCTGGATGACTCGGAGTCCTCATAAAAGGAGAAATTTGGACGGAGATATGTACGCAGACGTCGGTGCGATTTATCTACAAGCCCCGGTATGGCAACGATTGCCCCCAAGTCACCGGAATGAAGGGAGAGACCTGTAGCAGATTCTCCGTCCCAGCCCTCGGGAGGAACCATCCCTGCCAACCCCTTGACATTGGACCTGTAGCTTCTAGAACGGAGACATAAGAAATCTCCTGTTTCAACCACCTGGTTTGTGGTGTTTTGCGGTAGAAACTCAAGGAAACTAGTAAAGAAGGAAATAAATATCCCGTGTGTCCCTTCTCATGCCCTCACGAGTAGGGAATGCCAAAGAAATTCTCTTTCAGTCTCCAGATTGAGCCTCCTCCGTCAGCTGGAGAAGGGTGGCCAGCTAAAATCAACAGAAGAGATTCTAAACCGCTGCCTCCACAAGGCCCGCCCGGACAGTCCAGAAGCTCCCTCTAGAACGTGAGGGCACAGGGGGTCTCCTGCCAGCCAGCCACACCAGTTTCTTCGTCACGGGATGGACAGACTCAAGGAACAGCCACTGACCCACACCGTCTTGCTTTCAGGCTATGTGCCGAGGTGTGGCTTAAGTCTGACCTGTTTGCGTTACCCCTTCAAGTCGGGCCGGCTCGCCGGGGGTGACGTTAGGGTACTGACCCCAAGGTGTGGCCTGTCCTCACGGTACCATCTCTGAGGGTGACGGACTCAATAGGGTGGGGAGGAGACAGGGAGCTACCAGTTATTAAGCACTGATGTGAGGTGGGGGCCTTGCTGCCCATTGTACACGCCTTCTCTTCCTTAATTCCCAAAACCCTGCAAGTGGCCACGAATATTTTTCAAAGGGGAGGCGGCTCCGAGATACTGCACAAATTAACGTCGTTTCGCCGAGGCGGCACTGGACCCAGATCAACTCCACGTCTGTGTGAATGCAACTCCCTGACTCAGGACAGGCTACACAAATCATGGGAGCCACTGCGAAGTGAAAAGGTAGCGTCCCTTGTTAAAGATTAGTAAGAGGTTAAAGACGGCAGGGCATTAAGCCGGTGGGTCCTGGACGGCTGCTCAGGTGGCCCGGCCGTGCTCTGATGCTTTCGCAACACTGCTGGCGAAATAGGTGAGGAATCGGAATGTTCCCCGGATTCTTCGCAGCAGGTTTAGCGTCTCGTTGATCCTGCGTGTTTTGAAGGGAGACATGAGGTGGTGTCTACATCACTACCCTTCTCAAAAGCGTGTGGACCTGCTGTTCTTTTATTTTAATTCCAGGATCGTTAACATGTGGCGTTATACTGGTTATCAGATTCACGAAGTAGTGATTCAATACGTCTATTGGTTTCTGAGCGCTCATCACGAAAAATGGACTCTTCATCGTCTTCGCCTGTTTTTTGGGTTTTCCTTTTTTCTTTATTTGTTTTGTTGCTCACATTCCACACATGATTGAAATCATACGGTATTTATCTTTCTCTGACTGACTTACTGCATTTAGCATAAAACCCTCTAGACCCATCTCTGTTGCTGCAAATGGCGAGATTTCATCCTTTTGATGGCTGAGTAATATTCCATTGCGTATAGACCACGTCGTCTTTATCCATTCATCTGTCAATGCACGCTTCCGCTGCTCCCACATTTTGGTTACCGTAAATAAGCATAGGGGTTCATATATCTTTCCGAATTAGTGTTTTAGGATTCTTTGGATAAGTACCCGCCAGTGGAATTCCTGGATCATATGGTAATTATATTTTTAATTTTTTTTTTCAACGTTTATTTATTTTTGGGACAGAGAGAGACAGAGCATGAACGGGGGAGGGGCAGAGAGAGAGGGAGACACAGAATCGGAAACAGGCTCCAGGCTCTGAGCCATCAGCCCAGAGCCCGACGCGGGGCTCGAACTCACGGACCGCGAGATCGTGACCTGGCTGAAGTCAGACGCTTAACCGACTGCGCCACCCAGGCGCCCCTATTTTTAATTTTTTGAAGGCACTCTGTACTGTTTTCCACAGTGGCTGCACCAGTTTACATTCCTGCCAAGAGTACATGAGGGTCCCTTTTTCTTTATATCCTCACCAGCACCTGTTGTTTTCTTGTGTTTTTTATTTTAGCCATTCTGACAGCTGTGGGGTGATATCTCATTGTGGTTTTGATTTGTGTTTCCCTGACGGTGAGTGATGTTGAGCATCTTTTCATGTGTCTGTTGGCCATCTGGATGTCTTCTTTGGAAAAAAATGTCTATTTATGTCTTCTGCCCATTTTTAAATTGGATTATTTGGGGGTTTTTCCTTTGGTGCTATGTTGTATAAGTTCTTTATATAATTTGGACACTGTTTATTAGATATGTCCTTTACATATGTCTTCAGCCATTTTGTAGGTTGTCTTTTAGTTTTGTTGATTGTTTCTGTTGCCGTGCAGAAGGTTTTTACATTTGATATAGTCTCGATAGGTGATTTTTGCTTTTGTTTCCCTTGTCCTAGGAGTCAGATCTAGAAAAAAGTCACTACAGAGAACAGAAGAATTACTGCCTGGGCTCTCTTTTAGGATTTTCATGGTTTCAGGTCTCACATTTGGGTCTTTCATTCATTTTGAATTTATTTTTGTGTCTGGTGTAAGAAAGTGGTCCAGTTTCATTCTTTTGCTTGTGGCTGCCCGGTTTTCCTAATATCATTTGTTGAGGAGACTTTTCCTCATTTCATTTTCTTACCTCCTTAGTCATAGACTAATTGACCATATAATTGTGGGTTGACCTCTGCGCTCTGCGTTCTGTTGATCTACGTGTCTATTTTTGTGCCAGTACCATACTGTTTTGATTACTACAGCTCTGTGATATATCTTGAAATCTGCCATTGTGATACCTCTAGTTTTGTTCTTCTTTTTCAGGATTGCTTTGGCTACTGGGGTCTTTTGTGGTTCCATACAAATTTCAGGATTATTTGTTCTCGTTCTGTGAAAATTGCTGTTGTTATTATGATAGTTTTTGCATTAAATCCGTAAATTGCTTTGGGGGGGGGCGGGCATTTTAACTATAGTGGTTCTTCCAGTGCACGAGCATGGAATATCTTTCCATTTATTTGTGTCATCTCCAGTTTCTTTCGTCAGTGTCTTATAGTTTTCCGAGTACAGGTCTTTCACCTCCTTGGTTAAGTTTATTCCTAGGTCTCTTCTTAGTTTTGATGCCATGTAAATGGGATTGTTTTCTTTCTGTTTCAACTGCTTCACTCTTCGTATATAGAAATGCAATGGATTTCTGTATATTTTGTATCCTGTGAACTTACTGAGTTCCTTTTTCAGGTCTAGTAGTTTCTTGTGGAGTCTTCAGGGTTGCCTATATATATGTCATGTCATCTGACAAGAGTGAATGTTTTACTTCTTCCTTACCAGTCTGGATGCCTTTTATTTCTTTGTGTTCCCTGGTTGCTGTTGCTAGGACTTCCAGTACTGTATTGGACGCAAGTGGTTAGAACGGATATCTCTGTCTTGTTCCTGACCATAGAGGAAAAACTCAGTTTTTCCCCAGTAAGGATGATGTTGGCTGTGAGTTTTTCATATAGGGCCTTAATCATGAGGTATATTCTGTCTAAACCTACTTTGCTGAGGGTTTATATCACGAACAGATGTTGTATTTTGCCAACTGTTTTGTCTACATTTATTGGAGTGAACATACGGTTTTTATTCTTCCTTTTGTTGATCAGATGTATCACGTTGATAGATTTGTGAATATTGAAGGAACTTTGCATCCCAGGAATAAATCCTGCTTGACTGTGGTGAATGATTTTTTTGGGTGTATTGTTGGATTCGGTTTGCTAGTATTTTGTTGAGGATTTTTGCATCTTTGTTCACCAGGGATATTGGTCTGTAGCTCTGTTTTTTTAGTGGTGTATTTATCTGGTTTTGGTATCAGAATAATGCTGGCCTTGTCGAATGAATTTGGAAGCCTTCCTTCCTCTTCTGTTTTTTGGAAAAGTTTGAGAATAGGTATTAACTTTTCTTTAAATGTTTGGTAGAATTCTTTTGTGAAGCTGTCTGATCCTGGACTTTGTTTTTTTGGCAGTTTTTTTTTGATTCCTGATTCAAATTCATTGCTGGTAATTGATCTCTTTAAAATTTCTATTTCTTCCTGCTTCAGTTTTGGGAGGTTATATGTTTCTAAGAATTTCTCTGTTTCTTCTAGGCATATAATTTTTCATAATATTCTCTTACAATCTTTTGTACTTTTGTGATGTCTGTCATTGTTTCTTCTCTTTCATTTCTGATTTTGTTTATTTGAGCCCCTTCCCCCCCCCGCCCCCCATTTTTTGAGGAGTTTGGCTACAACTTTATCAGTTTGTTGACTTTTTCAAAGAACCAGCTCCTGATTTCCTTGATCTGTTTTGTTGTGTTTTAGTTTCTAGTTCATTTATTTCTCCTGTTATTTTTATTATTTCCTTCCTTCTGCCTGGTTTAGCTTTTGTTTGCTCTTTTTCTAGCTCCTTTAGGTGTAAGGTTAGGTTGACTGAGATTTTTCTTGCTTCTTGAGGTAGAACTGTATTGCTATAAACTTCGTTCTTAGAACAGCTTTGCTGCATCCCAAACATTTTGGACCATTGTATTTTCATTTTCATTTGGCTACATGTATTTATTGATTTCCTCTTTGATTTCTTGGTTGAACCATTCGTTGTATAGTAGCATTTTATTTAACCTCCATGTGTTTGTGTTCTTTCCAGGTTTTTTCTTACGGTTGATTTCTAATTTTATAGCATTGTGACTGGAAAACTTGGAATTTCTTGAAACTTGTTTTGTGGCCTAACATGTGATCTATTCTGGAGAATGTTCCAAGTGCACTTGGAAAGAATATATTCCACAGTTTAGGATTAAATGTTCTGAATGTATCTGTGAGGTTCATCTGATCCGGTGTGTCATCCAAAGCCATTGTTTCCTTGATTTTCTGTTTAGATGATCTGTCTATTGATGTAAGTAGGGTGTTAAATTCCCCTACAATTATTGCATTACTATTGATTACTCCCTTTATGTTCATTTAGCTGCTTGGTGTATTTGGGTGCTTTCTTGTTGGGTGCATAAATATTTACAATTGTTATATCTTCTTGTGGGATTGTTCCCTTTACGATTATGTGGTGGCTTTCTTTGTCTCTTGTTACAGTCTTTGTTTTAAA
Source organism: Leopardus geoffroyi (assembly GCF_018350155.1). Taxonomy (NCBI): domain Eukaryota; kingdom Metazoa; phylum Chordata; class Mammalia; order Carnivora; family Felidae; genus Leopardus; species Leopardus geoffroyi. Next base: position 6,321,055 of record NC_059334.1, on the reverse strand, counting down.
GTCAATTTTGTCTGATATAAGTGTTGCTACCCTGGCTTTTTTTTTTCATTTGCATTTGCATAATAGATGCTTTTCCATCCTTTACTTTGAATCTGCAAGTGTCTTTTGGTCTGAAATGAGTGTCTTGTAAGCAGCATATAGATGGGTCTTACTTTTTTACCTATTCTGTCACCCTATGTCTTTTGATTGGGGAATTTAATGCATTTCCATTCAAAGTAATTACTTGTAGGTATGTACTTATTGCCATTTTGTCAGTTGTTTTATGGTTGTTTTTGTAGTTCATCTCTGTTCGTTTCTTCTCTTGCTGACTTCCATGGTTTGCTGACTTTCTTCTCTCTCTCTCTCTCTCTCTCTCTCTCTTTTTTTTTTTTTTTTTTTTTTGCACATCTGTAACTGGTTTTTGATTTGTGGTTACCATTAGGTTTCTACATAACATCTTCTGCAGATAACAGTCTGTATTAAGTTGATGGTCACTTAAGTTTAAACCCATTCTTTACTCCTTTCCTCCCCATGTCTTAGGTATATGGTGTCTCATTTTACATAATTTTACTTTGTGAATCCCTTGACTGATTTTTATAGATTTACTTAATTTTAGTGCTTTTGTGTCTCCTACTTTTTAAAAAACTCCTGCTTATGGCCTTTTCTTTCCACTCAGAGAGTCCCCTTTAACATTTCTCTTAGGGTTGGTTTCGTGGTAATGAGTTTCTTTAGTTTTTGTTCATCTGGGAGACTCTTTATCTCTCCCTCTATTCTGAATGCTAGACTTTCTGGATAGAGTACTCTTGGCTGCAGGCTTTTTTCTTTCACCACTTGGAGTGTAACATGCTAGGCCCCTCTGATCTGCAAAATTTCTGCTAAAAAATCTGCTGAGAGATTTATGGAGTTTCCCTTCTGTGTAACTGTCTTCTTTGGTCTTGCTGCTTTTAAAATTCTCTCTTTATCACAACTTCTTTGCCATTTTGATTAATATGTGACTTGATGTGTACTTCCTTGGGTTGATTTCTCGGGGGGCTCTTTGTGTCTCCTGGATCTGGATTTCTGTTTCCTTTGCTGTATTCAGGATGGTTTCAGCTATTATTTCTTCAAATAAACTTTCTGCCCCCTTTTGTCTCTTCTCCTGACATCCCTCTAATGCACATGTTATTCTTACTGTGTTGCTGAGTTCCTTAAATCCATTTTCATTTTTTATTTTAATTTTTCTCTCTTCTGTTCAGCTTGATTGCCTTCAGTTACTATGTCTTCCAGGTCACTGATCTGTTCTTCTGCTTCCTCTAGTCTCCTATGTATTCTCTTGTGTCTTTTTAATTTCGGTTATTGAGTCCTTCATCTCCAATTGCTTATTTTTTATGTGCTCTCTCTGTCCATTAAGGGTCTGAATTCTCTATCAGGCATATTCCTTACCTCCATTTTGCCTAGGTCTCGTCCTGTTCTTCATTTGGGACATATTCCTCTGTCTCCTCATTTTTTTCTAACTCTGCGTGTCTGTTTCTGTTAGGAAAGTCAACCACATCTCCTGCTCTTGAAGGTGCTGACCTTATGAAGAAGAGGTCCCGTAGCGCCCTGCAGTGCAGTGTCCCCTGTTCACCAGAACCGGGTGCTTCAGGAGTATCTCCTGTGTGTTCCTGTGTTGTATGTGCCTTATTGTGGCTGAGCCCATTAGCCTTCAGTCCAGTCATCTGCAGTGGCTCTCTTTGTCTGCCGTTGGCAGTTTTGGTCCTGTCTTGTTAGTGGGGCAGTCTGGGGCTACCGTGGGCTTGAGTTGAGTCCAACCAGGCATTTGTCAAAGATGTAGTAGCATGGACCCACAGCATCCTTTTTCTGTGTTGTCCCCTGAGAAGCTTGCATTGGTGGGTGGGGCCTGCAGTCAGACTAGATGTCTGCCCCCAGTCCACCGTTGGGGGTCACAGTCTAACTGGTGTGTGGGACTGACTTCCACTGTCCCTGGTACGGGAGTCACCTTGGAGTGGTGATGACCTCTGTCAGAGCTCCTTGCACCTTGCAAGGCTTGTGACACTGCTTGAATGGGCTCCCACCAACGGTGTGTCGGAGGGGGCAGGGTTTGTGGTGTTAGCAAGGTTTGTGCGGGGCTGTTGCGGGAGAAGACCTGGAGTCCCTTCAGGAAATTCCTGCCACGGGGCTGTAGGGGTGAATCCGCAGGAGAGTGTGGGGGCAGGGTACATCGTTAGCAAGTCCGGTAATGAGTATTGCTCTGCTGGTTCCCACGGAGGTCAGTATGTCAAGGCGGCAGGTTTGGAATCAGAAATGGTGCCTGCCAGCTCCTTTGTTCCTGGAGAACTCCCCCGGCGGTCCCTGCCCTTCTGAGACAAGCTCTGACGTTAGTGAACAAATCTCTGTCCAGGCATTTTTCAAATGGTCACATCTGTGCTGTATCTCTGCAAGGTTGTTTGTTGTGTTGTCTCTTTAAGTGCAGGGACTCAGTTTCCCTCCTGGCTCTCCCAGAGCCGAGCCCACTAATTTTTAAAGTTCCAGTGTTAAACCCCACTTATTATAAGAAGTCACATAATTACACCCCTTTGGTTTTCAAAGCCGAATATTATGGGGATTTGTCCTCCCTGTGTGGATCCCCGTGCCTGGGGTGCCTCGGGTGAGGGTGTGTTCACGCCTACAGGTCCTTCCCTCCGGTGGGCAGTCCCACAGGTCCCCGTAGCTCCCAGCCACATCTCTGTCCTTCCTACCCTCTTTAGTGTGACCTCTGCTCTACATTTCGCTGTGGGTAATCTGTTCTGCCAGTCATTGAGCTGTTCTCTGGGTTATTTACACTGATGCGGGTGTTATATCTGGTTGTATCCCTGGGAGGAGATGACCTTAGGATCCTCCCTCTCCGCCGTCCTCCTCAGAAGTCACCTAGTGTTCTTTTTGAAAGGTTAGCGTTCCATGGATTTTTCAGTGGATAAGCCATTGATCTAGCCTGCTTGTAAGCTATCAGGCAGTTTTCTAAGAGGATATGGCATAATTAAGTTTGGTACTTTTATTCATGCTCCTTGTGCAGATCCTTATGATGTTGTTAATGTTAACAATTTTTTGTTGTTGTTGAGATCTATTTAAGATTCACTATCCAGCAGTACCTTCTCACAGAAAGTAAAATGATCACATCAAGGTCATTTCATTAAATGTTGGTATTTTCAGTGTTGTCCCAAGATTAAAGCAAGTAGAGCTTTAAAAAACATGGAAGAGAATCCTAATTTTTGTCAGGTCTTCTTAGGGTTACCTTGGGATCGGAGAATAATCTCCCAATTTTCAGAGACCATTAAGTCACCCAGACTAAAATGGCATCATGCCAAGTAGAAAGCCATTATTTGTTACCAGCGTATTTTTTTTATTTATTATTTGTTGTCAGCTCTTAGGTTCTCGTATGCAACTGAGCAACCAAACTCCTTAACTGTCTTCAGTGTCAGCTCATTTTGACAGCGATTTATTTTCTTAAAATATCAGACTGAAAAGAAATGATCCCCTGGTTGTAATAATTATATACAGTTGATTTCTCTCTGGTAGATAATGCTAGACAAAGACAAGGCATGTATCACAGATAAAGACACTAAGGCAGGACTGAGGCACTCGAAATGAAAGATGCTTTTTCTTGTGAAGCTGCTTTATTCCAGTGACCTTATTTCTGTCGTTCAAAATGACAAAGGGGAAACCGATGAATATTTGAGAAAGACAAAGAGTGTTTGTGCCCCATATTACTTTAAAAAAAAATCCTGGCTTTAAAATCAGATATTCTGATTTATTAAAGTGTAAGAGTTTTACATGTGAAATGTTTTTAAGGAATGCCCAAGTTATTTCCCTTCTGGCTTTCAGGAATGAAATCAAATAATTAAATATCAAAGAGCATAAAAGTACGTTTTCTAATTTTTTAATTCAGGGACTTATCCGGTGAAGAGGCAGGGCCACAGCAAAGATGAGCCATGCTGTTTCCATATGTGCTGACATGTCCGTTGGCCAGGAACTCTATGTTGATTGAATTTGGCTGGATTCTCGATGAAAGCCTAGGGCTTTAGACAAGAATGAGTTTGGCAGGGCAGTGGGGAGACAACAACAAAATGATAATAATATGCTTAATCTGATTGCTAAGAGAAGAGAGGGAAGAGAAGGCAGAAAATAATTAGAATTCAGAGAGGTGGACTGGAGAGGCAAAGAAATCAGAGGAAATGTAGCAAATTGTCAGGAAAAAAATGACGAGTGAAACACCAGGTCATACCAAGGATGAATTTAAACTTGTTGGTTCCAATGAGTGAGAAACTCTTACCCTGGAAGACAGGAAAACACCCGGTGGGACATCTTTCCTTTAGAAATATGTCTGATTTGTTTGTTATTTTTGCGGCTGTCTTGAATTGGGTGTTTGATCATTCTAGAATACAAACTCATAGTTTCACAAGTCACGTAAACTAATTTGTGATGCCAAATTTAATTCCGTTTCAAAGCCCATAAGTAGAACTCTATCCGTACTTATCAAAATCAACATTTTACTTAAAAACACTCAGTAGGCTATTAGCAGGTGTCCGTTCAAAAACTACAAGACAACTTCCTTTTCTCCCTACTTCTTTCGTCCACGGACAACTGGGTGACCACACAACCGTTTTATTATTTCGGTCTTGGGGTGAGCTAGAGAAGGTTACCTAGAAGCACAAGCTGCCATTGTGGTTTGGGTGAATTTGCTTCAAAATAAGGGCTAAGAAAATGAAGACTCAACCTTTATGGCAACAGTTCAATAACGGGAGGTGATCAAGGTCGCTCGGCTGCACTAACATCCGTCACACAGCATGATCGCACAGGTATTATTCGTTTGGTATTACGGAGATGGAGTCATTATAACCAAGGGCTGTGTCACCGGATCAGCGTCTGTTGCTCTGGAAAGAAGCCGCTTGTCTTTGCCTAATGGTTTCTATGTGGGAAAGGTCTCAGCACCCACAATTTAACCATCCGTATCATTAGCCTGTGACTCTTTTTAAAAGAAGCCAGCTCCTCCGTTTCCTTTATTGCCATATATATTTTATGCCAGAATGTCAGAAGTCCTAAAACTTGTGAGATTTCAGAGGATGTATTTTAAAAGATGTGTCAGAATGTGCTTGTTGGATTTAGCTGTAGGAGACCCTATTGAAATCACAGCAGAGCGCGAGAGTAGGATTTCAATCCCATCTGTGACATATAAACAAGTTGTGACCATGGGTGACTTCTTTCAATTTGTTCTTGGTTTGTTTGCCTGGAAACCAATAGACGCCTTTCCCGCTTAATAAACGTCTTGTGGGGATCACGTGAAATCGTGTCTTGGAGGGGAGTGTAAAATGTTATGCAAATGTAGTAGTGTGAGCTCAAGTTCACCTGCTTGGTTCAAACCAAGCCTCCAACGTTTGCTGGCTGGGAAACCCAGGGCAAGTAATAACTTTTCATATATGCAATGGGTGTGAGGGTTGTGATGAAAATATTAGTAAAAAAAATCTATCTCTTAGAACCGGTTTTGTTAAGTTTATTTATTTATTAAAAAATTTTTTTAATGTTATTAGTTTTTGAGAGAGAAAGAGGCAGCGAAAGCAGGGTAGGGGCAGAGAGAGAGAGAGAGAGGGAGACACAGAATCCGAAGCAGGCTCCAAGCTCTGAGCTGTCAGCACAGAGCTCGATGAGGGGCTTGAACCCATGAACTGTGAGATCATGACCTGAGATGAAGTCAGATGCTTAACTGACTGAGCCATCCAGGCACCCCTAAGTTTATTTATTTTTTTGAGAGCGAGAATGAGCAGAGGAGGGTGAGAGAGAGAGAGAGAGAGAGAGAGAGAGAATCCCAAGCAGGCTCTGAGCTGTCAGCACAGAGCCCAATGTGGGGCTCGATCCCGCAAACTGTGAGATCATGACCTGAGGTGAAATCAAGAGTTGGATGCTTAACCAACTGAGGCACACAGGCGCCCCTCTTAGAACTGTCTTGAAGGGACAGATAATTAGGATTCTACCTGCCAAGAGATTAACACTCTCCAGGCAGGGAAAGCAGCCAACAAATATTAATCTTTGTTGATGTTGTTAGAATGACATACCAGTGATTTTGGTACCCTTCTCCCTATGGTGTCCCCCTCCTAGTAGCTGTTCAGTAACTAAATATTGGGTAAACAGGGGCTTGGACACCGTGTTTATCTTTGGGGTCAAATGAACACGAATGACGATATTCATGATTTATTTTAATAGGAAACCTTGGGATCAGTTATCCATCAATCACATCTCGCAGACAAAGATTTTTCTCTTTCAAATGATGGCAGTGTTTTCTGCTATTTAGATCAAGACGTGAACGTGGACGCCTGTCACTTGTTGTGACTTACCCGCTGCGGCACGGAGCTGCTTCAGTTGTTTCACGACCTTCCCACATCAGAGAAGGAGCTGCTCGAAGAGTCCAATTTTTTCCTGCGGACCATGTTCCCTTTAAAATTCGCTTGAATTCTTTATGGTAGAAAATACTTCCTGGTACAATCCACACTCTGTAACCAAAGAAAGAAACTTCGTGGGGGTTTTTCAAGTGCGCTGCCCTTCAGTTTCAGAAGGTGCCCCCGGAGCTCCTGATTTTAATCTGTTTCCAGTTACAGACCCCGAGAGGAAAGGAACCAAGGGGTCACCCAGTTTCCAGACTGCCTCTCGCAGTCAAGGGTTATATCTTCGAAGATAACTCAGTCTTGACTCTGCTTCCATTTTTGGAAGCGCTGATGACCTTCTAAGTCTTTCCTTCAGAATTCAGTCCTGTATCTTCCAGATTCCTGGCTGGTAGGTTGGAATTTATAAGTGGCGGACAAAAGGTTATTAGAGTTAATTTTTTGGTTATACTATCCGGAGTCATATTTTTCCTGTTTATGAAATAGGTCAGCTCTAAATCTTAAATTTGTAGGAATGTTGGTTTCCTGAATTCAACTGCGAGTTTCTTGCACATAAACTCCTTTTCGTCAACCTTGGCCACAGACCAGAGATTCTGGCAGAAACACCAAGGGATGGCAAATTTTCCATAAATGCCTTGGAATGACCGTAAAACAAGAGCCTCTAAATACGTGTTACTTACTTTCTAAGCACAAGGGTTGGAGTGAAGGGCAGGGGATGGAGGAGAAAGAACAGAAAAGAAGAAAACTAATGTTTGTGAAGTAGCTATTACGCGTCAAGCACGTTCTTTTCTAGCTACGGGCAGTATCTCAGTTTATCAGCTTTGCAAAGGAGATACTGTGGCCCAGTTTTGTAGGTGTAAGGCTCAGAGACGTTAAGTGATTTACTCAATCACACAGCCAGTGTGTGGCATAGTCAGAAGTCAAAATACAGGTCTGTCTGATACCTGCCTATTTTCTTTTCCTGTAAACACAGGATTATACCCCATAAACATTCATTGTACATCTCATCCTATGAGTATAAAAGTCCTGGGGATGTTAAGCAGGAAAAGATACACTGTTAGATCTTGACCAAGGTAGTCAATTAACCCTGCCATTTTAGGTGACTTTTTCAATTGACCCAGAAAGCCTAAAGAAATGTTGAGGACTCTACTGTAATAAAAAGGTTGGAGAGCTTTACGGAATTTTATCTGTATGAGGCAAATTTATTTCCAAGCTGGTTAGATGCTCTGCACGGGGAAAAAACGTTAAGACTGGTGGGCTTGGCTGTCGTGAAGTTGAGTGGGGGAACCGGATGTGGTTGGGAAACCATCAGCTGTTCAGTGGATGCCCAGAAGAACCTTCTCGTGTTCTGGAGCAGCTGCCAGTGTTCCTGGAGCTCAGCAAAGGGCCGGTGGGCCGGAGGGACCGTGCCCACCTGTCCTATGGGTTCCTGCCTCTCTGGTGTTCTTACTCGCTGCCCTGCTGCCCCTGGGCTCCACCCTCTGCCCGTGTTTCGTGTTTGTGGTCTCAGCTCTGCGGCCCCTGCGCTTCTCCCAAAGCTCTGCGACAGCTCTTACCTGCTAGTATTTCCTCTCTCATCTTCTTGTCCTTGCAGATTTTATAAAACTTCTGGGCATTTAGTGTAACAGGTTTCATTTCCAGAGACGGTAGAAATAAATGCATGTGTCGATGTCACGCACACACACAATAATATATGCACGTGTGTTTGTTTCTTCTAAGGGACTTGTTTCCATTACGGTTGCACTCACTTGCCTAAATACTCTGTTTTGTCTCCTCCCCTGCCTTCCAAGCCTTTCTGTATTCCTTGTTTTAGAAAGCTCGTTGTTCCCAGAGCCTGGGGTCTCACCTCTCCAAAACTCACTCCCGTTCTCGCCCCTGAGACTGGACCCCCTGTGCTCATTGTTCTCCTCACAAAAGTGCACCCCATTTCCATTTCTTATATTGACGCTCCTCATCAATAATAATACTTGACAAACATTTATTCAAAGCTCACTGTGCTCTTTTTCAAAAGATGCATGCCAGTGTGTCATAACTGATCACACAGGCCTCTAGTCACGTTTCAGAGTGAAGAATTGTTTTAAACCACATATATCGTGCAGGTACAGTTTCCAAACAGGAATGAAAATTGCTGCATAAAATATCTGTCATACAGAGAGCTAGGCGAGGAAGGCAAGAAAGCAAATACCCCCAACTCGCTGTATTTAAGCATTCTGTACCATTATATGCTTTAAGATTCGCTCTTATTTCAAGTTTGGTCATTTATTTTTATGTACCTTTTCAAGTTCAAATCTTTTAAGGGGAGCTCTTCTCTTTAACTCACTTTGAGTGTTATGTAGGGCACAACACTGCCTCCCACCCAAGGCAATGAGATGCTTCTAGATTATGGTTAGAATTCCAAGAGAGGAAAAGAGATACAATTATTAATAAGTGAAATGTGTGAAAAAGCACATTTTGAAATTAAAGGGGTTAATTTACTTTAAATATTTTTATTGTGTAGCAGTCACTCTTCATAGACCTAGGCAGTGAGACCCATAATGTATTTCTGTATATTTTAATTACTTTTTCTTTCGGGTTTGATAGTGTGCTCCTTTCTCAGTTTCTGAGAAGTTGTTAAGTTGAAGAGTGAGTTCGGACAGGAAAGGATGGAAGTGACTTGATATATTTATTCCACAGGCAACGAATAATGGGTAGTTTGTTGGTGATTTATGTTAATCTAAATATATGCTACAGGATATTACCATGTACTCTCCAGTCTGTGCCGGCATTTCTGTCCTGTCTAGAAATATACAATTATCCATGGCTTTTTGTAAATGTTTGTTTATATCGAGAGGGAAAGACCGAGGGATCATGCATGTTGCACGTGTGTGAGTGGGGGAGGGGCAGAGAGAGAGGGAGACAGAGAATCCCAAGCAGGCTATGTGTCAGCATGGAGCCCATCGTGGGGCTCGATCTCATGAACTGTGAGATCGTGACCTGGGTCGAAATCAAGAGTCGGATACTCAACCAACTGAGCCACCCAGGGGCCCCTCTACAAGACTTTTTTTTTAAATGAAAACCTTAATTTGTATGGTCATTTGATGGTATTTTAGTTTTGCCCACAATCATAAAATTGATTTGTCAGAATGCAATAAGCAAAATTACATATATATGTAAAAAATGTTATTATATATTTAACTTTTGGATTACTATAAAATTGCATTATGAAATTCAAGAGATAAAGTTTGAAATCTCTAGGTAAACAGACCTTTCCCCATCCTATACTTGTTTTTTAGAAGAAAGAAGAAAGTGTTGAAAAAAAAAAAAGTCCAATATGGACCAGGAAGCTTCTGAAATGAACCTGCTTTCTGGCTCATTCAAACAGCTGGTTATTTACCGAGGCTCTGTGTATCTCAAGCTTGTGCTGGCCGCTAAGCCCACCAACCCTGCCCTCAAGACAATTCTGTCCAACTGTCTCTCCCTGACATCAGCCGCATATGATGGTTTGTTTTATTTGGGACTCTGAAAAGAGGTGTGTGGCAGAAAGGGGACAGAGATGAGACTCATGGTCATAAATGGGAGACAGCGAAGTGTAATGGTCAGGGGTCCGGGCTCTTGGTTCAGACTGCTGTGTTCAAATCTTGGCTCCCTGGTTTACCAGCTGTGCAACCTTGGCCTTGACTTCTCTGTGCCTCAGTTCCACATTTGTAAAATAGGAATAATAATGGTAGTTAATTCACAGGATTATTAATGATTATGGGAAATAATGCTCGACAAAATTTGGTTACTGCTGTGTAATTGATCATAGCATCAGTTTCCTGGTAATTTTCTTAGGGCAGGAGACAGCAGAAAGGTCCTCTCAACATCCTGCTGTTTCCTAATTTGTCTAATTTGTCGGTCGCAAGAGACAAAGACAACAGTAAGTCTTCTTGTTGTTTTGGTTGAGGTAGTTAGGGAAAAATCGGTTCCGGGCAAATCATCAGGCTTTATTAACCTAATACCTGGACAGCCCCGCCTGCTCTTTCATGAAGGGATACGCTATTGACACTTACCTTGAACTCAGACGTACTCTTCTGAAGTGTCATTTTTAACGTGATGCAAGTAACGTAGGGCTTATTCTTTAATATTTAGATTATATTCCATTTTATGCATTTATATTTAAGCTGTTGGGGCACCTGGGTGGCTCAGGCTGGTCAAGTGTCGTCCGACTCTTCGTTTCGGCCCAGGTCAAGATGTCACCGTCAGGAGACTGAGCCCCATGTTGGGCTTTGTGCCGGGTGTGGAGGCCGTTTGGAATTCTGTCTCTCCCTCTGTTCCTCTCCCCACCGCCCCCCGTCCCGCTCACATGCTCACTCTCTCCCAATAAATAAATAAATAAATAAATAAATAAATAAAATCGCCATTGTTAATTATTGCCAAACATGCTCTTCACGTTGCCTGTCCTCTGCCAGTGTCTCTCGTAGTGCTGTGCACTTTGCTCATCAGCCCTTTTTATACCCACAGAGTCACCCCGGATCATCACCTGTTGATCTGTGCTTCGTTCCTCCACCAGGCTATCTGTGCCATGGGAGCCCAGGCTCCATCTAGTGTCACCATCGTAACCAGAGTTTCCAGGAAACTGCTTGGCCACGTGCAGGGGGCTCAGTGTATATTTGTTGAATAAATACGTGATAGGTATCATCTGCATCTGATAATCATTCTCAAACAGCAAATCATTCTGAAAGCTCCTATGATTTGTTGTTTGGGGCTGGGTAGATCTGGGTTGTGATTCTGGAGGGAGGTATGGAGCTTGGGGGTGGGGGTGGGCAGGGAAAATCAAGGAACAGCCTGGTTGGGAGACGAGGGACAGGGGAGTGAAAAATGTTCTCTTGACTCCTCTTTTCCCTCACGCCTTACATCAAGAGCTCAGTTCTTTCCACTGACCTTCAGAATAAAATTCGTGGGTGCAATGGGACAAGAAACAGACCCTTCCTTTATTTATTGGCGGATTAAGTGAATGTACGCTTACCTGGGACTGCCTGAATTACATTTAAGGAATCCAGTTCCAAGCCTGTGACTTCACTGAAAAAATTCCAGTGCTGTGTCTGGCACATGGTAGCAGGAAAAGGAAGGGACAGTATTTATAGAACACCTATCATAGTGACTTTCCAACATCATTGCCTTGGGTCTACTCAACAGCCCAGAGAGGTAGGAACTATTCAGGGGCCCAAATGCAACCCTGGACTAGTTGACTCCTGAGTCTACTTTCTTAAGCCAAAATCAAAATATTAGAGAGAATAGGGGTGTCTGGGTGACTCAGTCGGTTAAGCGTCCGACTTTGGGCTCAGGTCACAATCTCATGGTTCTCATGAGTTCGAGCCCTGCGCTGGGCTCTTTGCTGACGCCTTAGAGCCTGGAGCCTGCTTCAGACTCTGTGTCTCCCTCTCTCTCTGCTCCTCCCCTGCCCGCTCTCTCTCTCTTTCTCAAAAATAAACATTAAAAACATTTTTAACAATATTAGGGAGAATGAATTCTCAGATTAGATGGGGGAAATGACTTATAGCTAATGTAAACAAATTCTAAATTCTAACAAGGAAGCTATTTCTGTTTGTTTACATATGTGTTGGATGATTCTCACTTATGAATTGGTTTAGAAAGTAGAAATAAAAAACACTAATGCAGGGCGCCTGGGTAGCTCAGTTGGTTAAGCTCCCAACTCTTGGTTTCAGCTCAGGTCGTGATCTCATGGTTCATGAGATTGAGCCCCACGTCAGGCTCTGCACTGACATGGAGCCTGCTTGGAATATTCTCTCTCTCTCTCTCTCTCTCTCTCTCTCAAAAATAAATAAACTTAAACCACCCCCCACCAATCTAGAGAAACAAACCCATTTAAAACCTCATGTCTAAGAAGTCAGAGCCTTTTCCCAACACCTGCAGGAGGTGTATAAAAAATGAAAAGAATTTCTAGACCAAAAATATTTGATGATATTTATAAAGTGTTCATTCAAAGGCAATTCATTAAATGGCCTCCTGCTTTAAAAATTCAGTGAAAGTGCCTTTTTAACATTAACATTAGTTTACTTTAATTAGCAGTCTACGAACCTAAGAGGAATCATAGAAATCTGGCTTTCTCGTGTTTAAATTCAGTAGGTGACTGTGTTTCTTGCTTCTTAATTTCAGGCCAGAACCACGGCCCCCTGGCCCCCTACTCCACCTTTGTTAGGAAGTTGCCAACTGCCAGAGTGGAGATGTTCAGGCTACTTCTGCTTAAAGGCTTTAATAAAAACCTATTTCCTTGCTGGGGTTCTTGTTCTTACACACTGGGTGCAGTTTAGAGATGTGGCTGTAGACAAACACTTTTACACTCTCAGTTTCAAGTCTTGATTCACCTATGGCCATTACGACCATTTAGATGGTATAGAAGAGAGCAGAGCATTCGTTCGGGTGCCTGCGTACATCCTGCTGGCTGTGTAAGGTGCCCTTGCACATCCTTCTGGCATCCTCTTTTGTAACTAGTGATGCAAATCATTCATAGTGCTATTACCGTTTTTTGCTTTCAGCCCGGAGGTTTCAATGAACACAAGGGGTTATGATAGTCACATGTCACATGAAATAAGTCATCCTGGTGTTTTCCATTCATTTTGGTCTCAGACTCCCCACCCGCCCCCATGCTCTCAGAGACCTTTTTGGGTGCAGCCTAAAGCATACTTTCAAAAATCGCCTTTTAATCTTACAGTTAGTCTAAAAGTAGTCATGAGTGCCGACCTGATTTCCATAATCCTTTGAAATATTATCCTGGCACCTTAGGCGGTTGGAAGAATTACAAGGGGCACATGAAACATGTTGTACTCACGTTGGACTTCATATATGGTACCCTGGCATCATATTATGGGTTTTTTTCCCTTCACAATGTATTGTTTCTTTGATTCCCAGGCAAGAATAACGGGTTTGTTCTCTGTGAGTTGGTCTTGAAGTTGTCGTCTTTCATGTGGGTTCCAGCAAAGCATGTAGCAGCAGATCGGTAAATATTATCTGGTGAACAATGAATGAATCCCATTGGCATGGTGGTTCTTACCCCGAAATCCTTGGCTAGGTTACAGGGGGTCCTTGAACTAACTGAAATTTATGTATGATCCAGATGTCAGCGTCTTGGGTATCTCCGAACCGAGTCTACTGAGGCTGTTTCGTCCTTTGATGTTTCGTCCTTTGATGCTTTGATGTTTAAGCTTGGCCGGAGCCCCCGCACCCAGCGTACTTGTTAATTCCTTGTCACTTTTGACTCTGAGCTCACCATGGCTCTGCCAACTTCACCGGTTGTTCTGTCTCTACAGCGCATCATCATGGGCACTTAATCAGGTTTTTAAGATTTTCTTCATTCAGATTAAAAAAAAAAATTTGTCCGGCGTACCATTGACATACAGCTGTGGAGGCAGTTTAATTTCATGAACAGTTCTGGCTAATTGAAAACCACATCCTCTGTATTGCTGTCATGTGCATTTTCCAAACTCTCATTACTCAATTTATTGGATGTTTCTTATCGACTCTCCTGATACCCGGAGTCCCTGACACCTGCGGTCTTCCTGGAGAACTCACTTTCCATCCTGTTTCACCCTCCCTCCCCCCTCCTTTCTCCTCAAACACCTAAATAAGTAATCTTCTTTTCTTTTTCTGCTTTATTTTCTTGCATAATTTTCTTTTAATCTGCACTATGCACGTCATTAAAAAAAATAATGCTTTTGCTAAGCGAAGAATCTTGATCCTCCTAAGGAGAATTCTGTCTCCGGCTGAAAAAAAAATTAAATTTATTCTTGCAATTGGTGCAAAATGCCGGGCCTACAGATGCTTTCTCAGGAAAGAGTGCTATTAATGGGAATCATATTCTCAAAGATGTGTAGGACCTTCTAAAAGGTGAAAAGCCATTGCATTTAGGATTTTTCTGATCCTTGGCCATGACCGTGAACTGCTTTCCTTTAACACTTCTGGTCAGCCTGGAGATGGCTGTATAGTGTGTGCAGTTTGTCGTGCACTCTGATTAGATTGTATACTAAAGCTGGCCGTTGTTCACCCCTTTTGCTTCCGTAGGACTATTTACTTAAACCTACGGTAGCAGTTATTATACAATGTGGAGATTTCCAGTCTTGGCCTGTGTCCCCGTTAGACCTCAGGGGGCAGGAACCACAGGCCTTTGGACTCTTTTCATTTACTAAAAGCATCTCCCCCCACTATTTTGGTTGGTGTTTCACCATCTGTCTGACCATTGATAGCGTAAACTCCACAACAATAAGGTCAACATCTGCTTTGTTTAATGTTTGGTCCTGTAGCACAGTGCCGGGAAGGGGAACTGATCAACATTTTACCGGGTGGATGGATGCGTGAATGTTGGAATTCCCCTGGGAAAGGGAAGTAGGGACATGGAAGAAGGAGGATATCCAGAGGGCCATAGATGCCTGAGAGCACCCAGTCCCAGTGATCTGAGCTCCCCAAGTAGGACCAGCAGTTACTAGCTACCTCTCCCCTGTACCGAATGTTTGCCAGGGTACTTTACATGTGGTCACGCATTCAATCCCCGTGACGACCTTATGACGGAAAGCCGATTGCCGTGGTCATTTTGCACGTGATGACACTGAGGTATGGAGAGGCTAAATACCTTGCCCGGGTAACACGGCTGACACAGTGGGAGTGCCAGACTTCCCTTCCATCCTCCCAAACGGCAAGACCAACACTCTCACTCCCGCACCTCACCCCTTTCCTTCACTAGGATCTCGTTCTGGGGCTGGGTCCCTGCCCTTGCTAGACTCCGCATGTGTAAATGTGCCTAAGCTGGGTTGTGGGAAGGCCGTGTGGTGTGCGTGAGTTCACCAAAGACCTTTGATCTCACAGAACTTTGGTAGCTATATTCATGTGGATGCGAGAGATGTTGGACGTGGGCTCCGTCCTCTGATTGAGTAGGGGGAGGCGGGCTGGGAGGTGGGGGCGGGGGCAGGGAGTCAGGAGCTGGAGAAGCCCACACTCTTCTGGGATCGTCCTCCTGCCTTCTGATGGCTGTCCCCTCGGAAAAGTTATGGGAGATTCCTACACTTGAAGCCAAACGTTAAACTTTATCAATCAGAGCTCATTGGGCAAAGGGGAAAGTATGTTTCACTGAAGGAGACAGAGCAGGAAGGCTCTATTTTCCACAACAGAAGGACAGAAACCCCCCCTCCTTAGGTACGTCGGGTTGTGGGGCCCTGAGCTGGTCACCGACAGATATCAACCTGTCTCAGTACCCTGAGCAGTACTGGGTTGGGTGAGGATTGTCAGGAGCCTTTCGACGGCTATTTCTAAGTGTCCTGTTCTCCTCCAAAAAGACGATGCTTAAGAAAATCCTGCATTCTTTGACTTCAAGGAAAGGCTTGGAAAACTGGATTGAGTTTGAGTGCTTGGTTATTATGCTATTAAAAATAAAAAAGGGAGTCTTGGAAGCTGAATGTCTGTGGATGGATTTAGCTGATGTGCTTCCAAAGAAACACTTAAGGAAGTTATTAGGACTGCGTGATGATATTTTAGGGCATTTATTTGGTAGTTCTGTTGTGGAAAGGGACGTATGTTATTTTAAAAAAGACATTTTTATTCTTGGAAGAAAATTGTCTCTTAAAACACTTTTAATATGTTTACTTTTACTTGCTTTTATTGCTTGGTGGAATAGTAAAATTCACAGCAGTGATAAAAAAAAAATCCTTCTAGGTCATGCTTAGAACCTGCTATAAATCCGAGCCTGAACACTGAGAGGGGATACCATCATTCAGTCTTTTATTTAAATTATATACATGTATTTCAAAAACTGTCATTTTGGAACCACTTTAGAGGAAATATTTTAAGGTTAAGTCCTACCGTTATAAAGGAGTGGTTTTATATCCCGTGTTTTTCTTCTGCCCTTGTCCATATGCACATGTACATTTCCACAGTTGTGCTCATGGTCGTTTATAAAACTTGGTGGTTCTAGGTTTTAAACTGAACATCACATCATAAAATCTTTTCTAGATTACTATAGTCTTTATAATTAAACATTTAAAAAGTGTTTTAAAGCCTATCTGTTTATTACTTTGAGAGAGTTGAGAGGGAGAGAGAGAGAACACAAGTGGGGGAGGAACAGAGAAAGAGGGAGAGAGAATCCCACGCAGGCTCCACACTGTCAGCACAGAGCCTGATGAGGGGCTCGAACCCACGAACTTTGAGATCATGACCTGAGCTGAAATAAGAGACACTTAACTGACTGAGCCACCCATGTGCCCCTATAATTAAACATTTTATTTTTTTAAAAATTAAAAAAAAAAATTTAACACTTATTTATTATCGAGAGACAGAGCATGAACAGGGGAGAGGCAGAGAGAGAGAAGGCACAGAATTGGAAGCAGGCTCCAGGCTCCGAGCTGTAGCACAGAGCCTGACATGGGGCTCGAACCCACGAACCGTGAGATCATGACCTGAGCCAAAGTCGGACGCTTAACCAACTGAGCCACCCTGGCGCCCCTATTTTTAAAAAAAATTTAATGCTTATTTATTTATCTTTTTTTTTTTTTTTTTTGAGAGAGAGAGAGAGAGATACAGAACAGGAGCGGGGGAGAGGTAGAGAGATAGGGAGACACAGAATCCGAAGCAGGCACCAGGGTCTGAACCCACGACCTGTGAGATCATGACCTGAGCCAAAGTCGGATACTCAACCGACGGAACCACCCAGGTGCCCTGCTAATGAAAGATTTTAAAGGATTCCTCATTTTCATAAATCAATGATGCCAGAGGTGACTTAACCATTGTGGACTAAACACATATTTCTAGCTTAATTTTTTTCCACAGTTGAGACTTGAAAGGGTGGTTCTAACGTTGAAAATTTGGAAGACACCATAGGGTCACCTACGCGCTGACACTACCCTGTCGCTGAGCGGTGTAGTTACAGGCAGGCACTAAGCTTTTCTGAAAGTGGTATCACCAGGATGCAAACCCAGCGACACCCACACAGCCACCAGTGCCAACAAATGGTCAGAATAAAAGAGCCCGTGAAAGTGTATTCCTGTATGGCGTGGTCGTTTCCAGGGGAACCTCGGTCGAATCAGGCTCTACAGATTGCGTTCCATCTTCCCCCACCGTGGGTTTAATAATCTTAACAAACCAATTAAGTGCATTCCAGAAAGGTGACTGCGTCCCTTTGTTGGGGGGGGGGTGCTCTGGACAGGACCTCCCAAGCAGGGGCTGCTCGTTCCGAGTACGGAATCTGCTGAGGGAAGTTCTGAATCTGAGCTACCAGAGTGCCCTGCAGTGTTTCCCTTGGTCTAAGAAATTCTGGAAGGAATTCAGGAGGGAAGGCAGGGCTGGGCCCCCGTTGGGGCATTTTGTTGATAAATGAGGTCGAACCTAAGTCTGTGTTCAACTGCAAAGAAAGCCCATGGTCGTATCAGGATGGGAAATCAGGTGATCATTAAAGAACTGGGGCTCAATCTTAACTGGGAAAGAAAAATGGCTTTTACTTTGGTTGCAAGTCTTCCGTTGCACAGAGTTCAGCTGTCCCTTCCGCAGAAGGAGGAGAGGTCTCACGGAGATACTGGTGGAAATGAGAATGGTCCCACTGGTCTACCTGTGGGATGTGGACCAGTCAGAACCCAGCTTTGGAGTACATGTCAGCCCCGCCAGACAGCACACACGGCAATGAGGCTTGACGGGGTCTTTGCAGAATGCCGGCAGGAAGATTCTGGAAATATTAAGTGCTCTTATTACCGACGGGCGCTCCGTGCCTCGGGTTGGCAGGTCCCCTGCTGGAGCTCGCCCGGAATGTGTTTCTGTCGGAAACGTCAGGCGCTCAGATGGAGTTCATGCTCGTGGGATGAGTCGGTGCTCGGAGCTCAGCCAGAGATACCCGTGCTCTTTTCCTGACGTTTTTGATAAAATGGGATGACAATGTAATATGAGCCTTTCTGGAAAACCAGACCACAGTATTTACGTGAAGAAAATGGTCAAAAGGGAAAAGCAAGGCTTTTCTCACATGGAATGTAGGGTGTGGCCTTCGTGGTAGCGATTTTCAGTCTTTCAGCTGATCCTGTCTGGAGGTGGTAGTTCAAGGCCCGTTGTGTGGGATGTGCACTTAGACGATGTTAGCTTAGAGTGGTTGGGGCCTGGGCTACATCTGGGATTGGATCCCAAGTCCGACCCCTTACTTGACCTTAAAGCGGTCTTACATTCTGTGTGCTTCATTTCCTTGTTCTGTAGTCATGGGGTCCTGGTGAGGAGCACATCAGATAGTTCACGCAAAGCACTTAGCCCTTTGCAGGGCACATCATGTGAAATCCATGGTGTTAATTGGTTGGACTTGATCTGCCGATGAGTAACCTGTGTTGGTTTTCTAGAAAGGTGGCTAACAGGTGGTGGAATGTCTGGCTCCTGAGCTAAACCAACCTCATGGATTTGTTTTTTATTTTTGTCGAAGTAGAATTTATTTCCTTCCACTGCTGTCTTATTGCTGACATATTTAATAGTAGTTAAAATACTCTTTTATAGGGGATCCAGAGTACAGTTATCGTGAAGAATGCTGAGTATAGAATTGTTGAATCACCGTATTGTATGCCTGAAGTTAATATAATACTGTATATTAATCATACTGGAGTTAAAATGTAAAAAGAATAGCAATGGAAAGAGTAAAAAGATTTTAGACAAAAGAAAAAAAAATACTCTTGTATATTTCAGCACCATACAATGAGGTAACATTTTGAAACTGACCGCTCTCACCCTATCCATTATTTTTGTTGCCAAATGTGGGAGATGTCACACAGCCAGACTTCAGGGTTCCGTGACAGCCGTCTGCAGGAGCTGGGTGACTGCCGGCCTCTTGAGCACAAGGCCTGCCCTTTCTGGCCTCCACTACCGTTGTCTCTGGAGAACCCATGTCAGCTGGCATTCCGCAGTAACGTACAAGAACGTTAGGTGAGAGCGTATTTCTTTGTGGATGCGGGGAACCCGCTCGGGTGTTTAAAAGATACAGAAAAGTAGGAAAGAATACGTTCAGCCCACATTATTCAACGACGGTGTCTTTGGGACCCTTACTGTCCTATCAGCCTGTGAATCGGGATCTACGGGACACAAGGAAGGATGGGGAGAGCTCCCTGGAGCCTGGAATATCTAGAAGTGGCCTGCGATACTTGGCTTTTGTCGAGTAGCCTAAAGCCATCCGCTGCATTTCACCGAATTCCCGCAGCCCTGTTACTCGCAGAACCTTGGTGATTATCCTGTGGATGACTTGACAATCTCAGGCCTCGTATTTTCTTCCCCATCATTGGGATGGGTTGGACTGGAACTGTAACAAGTCTGTCTTTCTCTCTTTATGCCCCCCCAGCCTCTCTCTCCTCCTCTATCCCCCCCTCCTTTCCTCTCTCTCTCCCTTGTACATGTGAACGTATTTCAAGAGTAATAATTTCCACTAGACAAGTGGCCAACGGCGGTAAGTAATTTACGGTAGTAGAATGTGTGTGTCTCCCAGGGGTAACTGAACTGAGAAAATAGATTTGAAACCAAGAGGACAGAGGGTGGTGGCTTTTCTAACGAGACTGCAGTGCGGTCACATGCCCCACATAGCAGTCAGTGAGACTAGCCAAGGGTGTGGTAACAGACAATCCCAAATTCTCAGCGGCTCAGCAGAGGAAAGATTTACTTTTTGCTCACCTGCCCATTGAGGGTTTATGGGAGCTCTGCTCACGACCACAGCTGACACAGGCTCTGTCTAGACGCTTCCTCTGCCGCCACTGCAGGAGGAGGGAGAGCCGCCTCGTCCCAGACTGCCGGTTCGACGCCTCCACTCCGAAATCTCACTTGCCCGCTCCCTTTAACGCCTGGATGGAGTCACGTGGCTGTGTCCGGGTTCCAGGAGGTGGGGGAATGCAACTTGACCGCATGCCTGGAAAGGGAGAGAGCTGGTGTGTTTGTGACTATCCTCACTCGCTACGCCTTTCCCGAACCCTACCTGGAAACCTGCACCGATTACCTCTCGTGACTGTCATCTGAGTATAAATGTCAGCACGTAGCGTCATAACTCGTATCTTTTTTTTTTTTTTTTTTTAATATATATATAAATGGAGAGCCTTGACCTTAAATGCATAGTGTCCGGGCAAGGCTTCTGATTCCGGAGATTGGGCCCTCCATTTCTGCCATGCCCCTTCGTTCCCCTTGTCCTCTGAGAATGATGCTCTTTTACTCACAGTTTGCTCCTGTCCATCTTGTCTTGTTAAGGCAAACGCTAAGTTCCTAGGTGGTCACGATTATCCACTAGTTTGGCTTAACTTCCAAGCTCCAAACACTGTATAGAAAGGTATTTGAATGTCTGTTTCTGCTGCTGCCCCTGCGGATAATACAAAAAGTTCCACCTTCTCTGTTACGACCTCTGCCATCCAGTGATGTGTTTTACTCGTTTTGTGCCAAACGCACAGAATACGATTCAGTTACAAGTGGTAGGGATTTCTGCGCATTGTCCGCCTCAATGTATTTAACGTTTTATTTTCGTAGTAGTGTAATTCTAGCTTTGTGAACGTTATGATAAACTGCTAAAGTACCCGTACGGCTGGCCTGGGCTCAGGGAAGCGTGTCACTTCCATTTACGGAAACTCATGAAAACACGTGGCAATGTCCACTTTCCTTACCTGTAATTAACTTCGGGTGCTGGACGTCCTGTCTAGTTGGTACCCCAACATTGTAAATGCTTTCGCTCTTTCTACGTGCTGTTTGTTCCCCACCCAGAAAAGTAAACGAGTGTATAGTCTTTTTTTTTTTAATTTTTTTTTTAACATTTATTTATTTTTGAGACAGAGACAGAGCATGAACGGGGGAGGGGCAGAGAGAGAGGGAGACACAGATTCGGAAGCAGGCTCCAGGCTCTGAGCCATCAGCTTAGAGCCTGACGCGGGGCTCGAACCCACGGACCGTGAGATCGTGACCTGAGCTGAAGTCGGACGCTCAACCGACTGAGCCACCCAGGCGCCCCGAGTGTATAGTCTTTTACGTGTTCTCACCCGAAAACATTCACCTCTTCTATTGCTTCATTTTCAATATATGCTCCACTTTTACAATAAATTTTATATATTGAAAAAAAAAAAAGAATACGTAAAAAAAATATATATGTATATGCTCCACTTTTCCGCTAGTCCCTCATGTTTGTTTTCATCGTTCAAAAATGTTCTCCCTTCCACCATCTCCAAGTAAGTCCTACTTGTTCCTATGATTACAACAGACCCATGAATAGATATGTATATTCTTGCTGAGCTGTAACTAGCCTTTACTTAAAAAAAAAATACGTTAAGGCACCTGGGTGGCCCAGTTGGTTAAGCATCCGACTTCGGCTCAGGTCATGATCTCACAGCGCGTTCGTGAGTTCAAGCCCTGCATTGGGCTCTTTGGTGTCAACACAAAGCCTGCTTTGGATCTTCTGTCGCCCTCTCTCTCTGCCCCTCCCTCACTCATGCTCTCTCTCAGAAATAAACATTAAAAGAAAATACTGTTTATGGTTTTTTGGTGGGGTTTGGGGTATCATTGTCCAAAACCCTCCACTCCGAATAAACTAAAATCTACTTATTGATAATTCCCAGAACACACTGGCCTATTATCACTCCTTGCCATTTTACATGAAGAATAAACATCATTCAACTCTTATTGCAAAGTTGTGCTTTTTAATGCTTTTATGTATAAGCCTTCCAATTAGCACGTTCCCAAGACTCAAGAGAAATCAGTCCAGGATGGTAACACCACTAATAAGTAATAACCCTAATTAACCCATGTAAATAAATACATTCATTGATATGAAAGTACTTTGATAAGTAAAAGTCGATCCATAAACGGCAAAGTACTATTATTGGTAATAAAAATAAAACATAGGATTTATCAAATCATGCCTATTTGCAGGATGTTTTAGAAAAGGTTTATAACAAAATAATATGGATTTTGTAGCGCAATGAAAATCAAAGGCAATCAGTACATTGTATAAATTATACTCTTCCCCAAAATAATTTTAATCAGTAGATTTATGTTCTTTTCAGCAGAGTTGAGACAAATTCCAACCGCTAATATTGGACAATAGTTCTTTTATTTCTTTTATGCACCAAGGGGAGTAAATCAAATGTAAAATATAGCCAAAGATAATTTTTGGAAAAGGAAACATCTCTTGGCAAGGAGCTAACCTGGAATTTTCTTATTAATACACGAACAGTGTGTTTGGTGGGCTGGATTCTGTCTTGCAGGCTTTCCCATGGACTAATGCCCAGTTCGAATATTCTTTTCCTGAATACATAAACAGATGTGCACAATTTTTTTTTTTTTGGTCATTTTCTTTACTCAGAAGCTTTCAGAAGAAAGCTCCCCAAATAAAATATTAAACGGAGAAAATAATATGAGATGCAAAACGTGCACTTTTGTTTTCGCCTGGCCTCAACCCCGTTCCATGTCCCACGCCGGTTTGATTTGGTGACCACAGACAGCTGCGTTCAAGTGTAAGGTCCTCATAGGAAGTCAAATGGTGGAGAGCCCGTGGCTGCCGGGGACCATTTCTTCACCCGAAATCAATTCTGCCCCTGAATGCTTATCTCTTGTTTTCAATTTAGACATTTTGCCCTGTGTGGAGGCCAACTGGTTCCTTTTCCACAACGTTTTCACCTTTTTTTTTTTTTTTTTTTTTCCCCTAGCATTGGGTAGATAAAAGGGTTGGGCGGGTTGACAGGCATTTAATGACTTTTTTTGAATAACTAGGATATTTAAAATCATTAAAATGTAGTTATTTGTATCTTAATCATTCTCTACCCTGCCCCCACCTCCTAATTTCAATCAGTAATTACTGTGCCCCTGTAAGACTTGTTGTGTGCTGGGATGTACTCTCCAAATAAAAACATTGAGGCACCTCTGTGACTCCAAGGCAGACTTGGAGAGGGTGGATTTGTCCTGGCACAGTGGAGGCACGTGGGATCTGTAAGGCTGGCCCTTTTTTTTTTTTTTTTTTTTAATTTTTTTTTTCAATGTTTATTTATTTTTGGGACAGAGAGAGAGACAGAGCATGAACGGGGGAGGGGCAGAGAGAGAGGGAGACACAGAATCCGAAACAGGCTCCAGGCTCTGAGCCATCAGCCCAGAGCCTGACGCGGGGCTCGAACTCACAGACCGCGAGATCGTGACCTGGCTGAAGTCGGACGCTTAACCGACTGCGCCACCCAGGCGCCCCAAGGCTGGCCCTTTTTAATTATCTTTGTAACTAGGAATGCTATTTCTGTGGTATCTTGGACCATTGCCATTTTCAAAAATACATGTCCTTAGTTTCCTGCCATAAATCTCCCTCCCAAGAACTGCCAATATGCATTAAAAAAAAGAAAATGGGGCGCTTGTGTGGCTCAGTCGGTTAAGCGTCTGACTTTGGCAGAGGTCACGGTCTGACAGTTCATGGGTTCGAGCCCTACATCGGGCTCTCTGCTGACCGCTCAGAGCCTGGAGCCTGCTTCCGATTCTGTGTCTCCCTCTCTCTGTCCTCCTCCACTCACGCTATGTCTCTCTCTCTCTCTCTCAAAAATAAATAAACATTAGAAAAAAAAGTTTAGAATTTCCAATATACGTATATATGGGCCTTCTTTTCGTTTACGAACATACTAGATTTTCATCTTCACGAGCAACATTAGAAAGTTGCCATTCTTTTTCAAAAGGAGAACAAGTTAAAGCTTTTGGCTTAAAATCTGAGTAGTTGATAGAAAATGTTAACTACAAGGTAGGAGTTTAAGTTTTGTAAGTGGAGGACCACACAGCTTGTTGGTGTTCTGTAGTTCATGACAGTTTTTTTGTTTTTTGGGTTTTTTTTTGTTTTTTGTTTTTGTTTTTGTTTTTTGTTTTTTGTTTTTTTTTTTTTTTTTTTGCTTTTGAATATATTGAGACATCATGGAACTGAAGTTTGGAAAAGTTGGTGGTTTGTGGGTTTGTGTGTTGGCAGCTGACTCTTTTCAACCTCTTGGTAAAATGAAGTTATTTATAACTGCTTCTTTCGTGTGCTCTGTTTTATGTTGACTCCAACTTCTCGCATCCAAAGCTAAGTACAGTAAAAATGATGCAATGGAGTTTAAACGCTTTGTAGCAGAAGAATGTTAATGAAATAGGCATTTGTTTAAAAACGTTAATTTTTCCTAATTGCAAGTATGCTATCTTTTACTGCTTTGAGCTTTAACTTTTGACACTAAGTCCTTTTTCTGAGAATCTGTCTCCTCTTGAACTAAGCCTCATCTTGAACTAAACCACACATACACACATAGGAATTTCTCCCCTAAATTTTCAGAGAGAAAAAAAAAAAACAGTCCATGGAGAATTCTAGCTTTGAGGAACATCTATTCTGTTTTTAAAATGCAATCACATAGAAGGATTAGGAGACCTCTGAAACTCGCAACAATAATTTAAACATTTCATTCTGTGGAGGAATAGAGTATAAAATAAGTTCCTTAAAATGATTTGTTTTTTCCCGTCTTTTCTATGTTCAACACTCGTTTAGGCTGAATATTAAATGCTGGTAGAGGAGTTGGTGCTACGTAGTTATGTAGCACGTCCCTTGGGCATGGGGGCAGGGTTGTGCTTTTAAGAATTAAAACTAAGCCTACATTTTGGTGATTGTTACTATAACCTTGTGTGGGGGTCACATCCTGAGAAGACAGTGGTGTGACGGATTCCCAAAGCATGGAAAACGTTTTGCTGATGGGCATATCTAAGTGTGCAGAGCAGATCTTAATAAGTTTCATTATTATCATCATTATAGTTGCTGGAGCATCATAGCGTATTTATAAAAACCGTGGCTCTGGAGTCAAGAGTTCCTGAGTGTGAAGTCCAGCTGTTGTTGTCAGTAGCTCTGTGGCCTTGGGCAAGCCACTTACATCCATCGTTCTCCGTTTTCCCGCCTCTAAAATGAGGACAATACCAATCTCATAAATTCGTGAGGCTCGAGGTGGTCTGTGAAAAGCACTTATGCCAGTACTTAGCGCTTCTAAGATACTATAATGATAAGCATTCGATAAATGTCAGATGCTACAATAATATACATAACGGTTATTTATATTGTTATTCGTGTTCTCTTTCCCTCAGTTTCCCCTCTTATCCCCGAGCATAAACTGGTTTTAAAGGGTGTAATATACATACCTACCAAGAGCTTCATGAATGGACAGCTTTGTTGCTTTCGTTTCTTTTTTTTTCTTTTTTCTTTTATTTTTGAGAGAGAGAGAGAGAGAGAGAGAGCGTGCAAGTGGGGTAGAGTGGCAGAGGGAGAAAGAGAGAGAATCCCAAGCAGGCTCCATGCTCCACATGGAGCGCGACCCGGGGCTCAATCCCATGACCCTGGGATCATGCCTTGAGCCAAAAGCAAGAGTTGACCGCTTAACCACCTGAGCCACAGGCATCCTGGTTTCTTTTCCTAATTGAGGAGGATGTCGGGAGTGGCGTTCAATACCTCAGGGGTGTGCTGCCATGTGAAGCTTTATCAGTGCTCAGTGTTAGGGCTTGGCTTTCTCTTCGTTGAGTCTTTCCTTGTATAGCGCCCAAACTGCCCTGCAGAGTCAGAGGTAGAGGTCAGAGTGACCGACTCCTTTTATGGATTGATTTCAAATGCAACCAAACTTTTCCTCTTCTTCCATCAAAAAAAAAAAAAAAATCTAGGGGCGCCTGGGTGGCTCAGTTGGTTAAATGTCCAACTTTGGCTGAGGTCATGATCTCGTGGTTTGTGGGTTCAAGCCCCACATGGGGCTCTGTGCTGACAGCTCGGAGCCTGGAGCCTGCTCGGGATTCTGTGTCTCCCTCTCTCTCTGCCCCACCCCTGCTTGCTCTCTCTCTCTCTCTCTCAAAAAGAAATAAACATTAAAAAAATTTAAAAAAAATCTAAATTGCTTTCTTGTACCATTGTAATTCCTTCAGGTTATTGTAGTCTTATAAAGCCAGAATCCACACCATCCAGGGTCAAATGAACAGGTCAACAAGCAAAAGTTAGTTAAAAGAACTTTGAATTTTTTTAAACTTCCCAAAGGGAGGTACTTATAAATCCCACTTTCTTCTTCCAACCCCTTGACTTACATACTATAACTGCAACTCCCTGCTCTCTGTCCCATAACTTAGTGAAAATTCCACCATTGGCCCAAGCCCCTGTGTCTCCTTCCCTTTCCCTGGGACTGTGCAACACACGGGGCCAACTCTTGATCAAATAAAGTCCTCTGCTCAAAACAAGGTGGGATGGGGAAACTGAGCCAATAAAGTCATGCATCAAATCATTAGCACCTGTGAATTCACTAGCGTGGAATAGTTGGGGAGTACAAGGAACTCGTGGAGTCTTGGGCCCTGAGACGGCCTGGGTAGATACGGAGGTGCAGTGGGAGTGGGGTGGTATTACATATGTATGGTTCCTCCTCAAGAGCTCTTCAAGAATGTTCTCCTGCTTTCCAGCCAGGCCTGGGCCTAATGCCTGGGTTTAGTGAGATTACAAGGAAAGTACCTTCTGGAAGAGGAGCCCAGGCCCTGTGAAGAACGCATATGCTCAGAGATGATTCTCCATAACAGTTAACTTTCTTAACAAGTTGTGCCTGGACCCCAAGTGCTTGATCTCTGTTTCCAGTTCACCTACGGAGCAGTGAAAAAATGATTATGTGGGAATACAGCCGTGAATGCCGGCCCTGAGGAATGAATGGCATTTTCAACAGGTAACCTCGCTCCTGTCTTCCCCTCTCTGCCCTCCATCCTGTGTTTTGATTGACCTTTAGTCTTGCAGCGGCTTCCTGACCGGGTCTCTGGCCGGTCTTCTCAGTCCTCGGGTCACGGAACCCCATGCTCTCAGACGAATCGATCTAAAACACGACGCGGATCGTGTCATTTCCCGGCTCAAAGCCGGTTTTCCTTCCATTCCTGGGTGCACACAGGCTCCGTTAGTCAGCGTGGCATCCTGAGGCTCTCACGAGTGTCCTCACCTGCCTTCCCAGGGTTCTTCTGCCCAGTACTTCTCTTCTCCATCCAGAACGAGCCCCGGCCTCAGGCCTGCCTTTCCCACACCGCCCCTCTGATTAAGCTCTTCCTTCCCCCCCTTGAAACAGCTTCCTTCCTCCGTTTACTCAGATCCTGACTTGAGGTCAAATGGAACCTTTTCCTATTTTATTCCAGTTCTTAAGACACATTTCTAGTGCAAGTTTTTCCTTTGGTTTGTTGAAAATAAAAAATACACACACACACACACACACACACAAATTATTCCTGAGTTACACATATTTTCCTGAGTTATATATTTTTGAAATATGGAATGTATACATTAAATGACTACACATATGTATATTTGTGTACATACACATGCACATATATCACAATATAATGTTCATTTACCTAGATAATTCTGTCTCTTTAAAAAATTTTTTTAAGTTGATTTATTTTGAGAGAGAGAGATGAGAGATGAGAGAACATGAGAGTGGTTGGGGCAGAGAGAGAGAGGGAGAGAGAGAATCTCAAGCAGGCTTTGCACAGCATGGAGCCCGACAGGGGGCTCAAACCCATGAACCGCGAGATCATGACCTGAGCCAAAGTTGGACACTTAACTGACTGAGCCACGCTGGCACCCCTACATCTTTTGTTTTGAAGGTAGGATGTATACCTAATTCATTGGTTGTCCAAATATAACGATTGTACAATACAAATATTTGACAGTGGAATAGACTTGGAGTCTTCGATCATCTAAGGTGTCGAAAATCATATTCAATAACTCTTTGCTGGTTGCTGATCTTAATAAACTAAATAAAGCATTTGTCTTCAGCTTTGCTAGTATGCTCGAGCACACATACGGAGAAGTGCATGAGCCATAACTTTATAATTCAACAAGTCATCTGAACTTACTCTACGAAAACCACGGATGGAGACGCAGAACTTCCCCAGCCCCTCTGATGCCCGCCATTTCCCACTTGCTGCCCCCAAAGTGGCCATCATCTTCATCGTAAACTTGTTTTTCCCACGTTTGAATCTTATAAAAAAGAAGCCGTACAATGTGTTTACCTTTATGTGTGGTGCATTTTGCTGAGTATTGTTTCCAAGTTTTGTTGCTATTGTTGCTTGTAGCAGTGTTGACTTGTTTTTACTGTCTTCCGTATTGTGTAGCGTGCAGGATATATTTACCTGTCCTAATGTTGGTGGGCGTTTGGGTGTTGCCAGTTTGGGCATATTATAAATAATGTTTCTACAAATATTCTTGCACACATTGTGTGGTGATATCTGCCTGTTTCTTTGGGGTATATCGCTGTGATTGGAGTTTCTGGATGATCGGGGATGCATATATTCAGTTTAGGTAGAAATTGCCACAGTTTTCTCAAGTCGGCTATACCAATTTATCCCCGCAAGAGCAGGGTATGAGAATTTCCCTTATTTCACAAACTCGGTTACATTCGCTGTCATGATTTTTTTTTTTTTCAATTTTAGCCGTTGTGTAGATATGTAGTGGTATCTCATTGTGTTTAACATTTCCCTCTTGATTAATGAAATTAAACAATTTCTCATCTGTTTATTGGCTATTTGGTTGTTTTCTTGGGTCAAAATCCTTAAAATGTGGCCATTTCCTGGTCACCAGTCCCATAAGAAAGTACTTGAAAATTTCAGGTATTTTTCCTGTTTCTCTATGAGATTGTCTGTCATTATAAATTTTCGGAATTTCAGATATAGTATATAGACTAGCCTTTTGCTGATTAAATATATATTACCAGTGTATTTTCCTGTTTTCTGGTTTGCCTTTCAACTCCCCTAATAATATCTTTTAAAGTATACTTTAGGGGCGCCTGGGTGGCGCAGTCGGTTAAGCGTCCGACTTCAGCCAGGTCACGATCTTGTGGTCCGTGAGTTCGAGCCCCGCGTCAGGCTCTGGGCTCATGGCTCAGAGCCTGGAGGCTGTTTCCGATTCTGTGTCTCCCTCTCTCTCTGCCCCTCCCCTGTTCATGCTCTGTCTCTCTCTGTCCCAAAAATAAATTAAAAAAAAAAAAAATTCACTTCGTCTGATAGTTCACCTGTAGGTAAACTTAGTGTAGACGTAGAACTTGTCCAAAGAGACAGAGATCTAGATATAGAACCTATCCAAAAGTATGACATCTTCTTTTCCAATCTTTATGTAGTTTCTTTCTTTTTCATACCTTATTTCAGTGACCAGGCTCTTGATTATAATGTTGAGTAGGAGTGGTGATTATGGGCACCCATTTCTTTTTGTGATATGAGGGGGAAATCTTTCAGTATTTCACCATTAAGCATGAGGTTTCTTTTAGATTTTTTTATAGATATCATTTATCACATACGTACCTTTCTCTAGATGATTTTAAAATCATGACTGCGTTTTGAGTTCTGTCCCATCCTTTTTGCGTCTATCGAGATGACTGTTGTTATTGATTCCTAGCTTAACTCCTCTGCAGTAACAGGACACCATTTCCATCTTTCGAAGTTTGCAGAGACTTGTTTCACGGCCCCACCCATGGCCAGTTTTCATAAAAAATTGCTTACGCACTAGGAAATAAGGTGTTCTGCAGGTTGGGGGAGAGCGCTCTCTGTATGGCAGTGAAGTTTGTTAAGTATGTTGTTCAAATCTTCTATGTCCTGATTAATTTTCTGTCTACTTAGTCCATCCAGTTTTTGAAAGATAAGCTGAAATCTCTTAATAAGATTGTCAGTTGCTATCTCCTCTTAGGGCTGTGCATTTTTACGGTTCATGTTTTGAGGCTGTTATTGAGGATATATATATATATATATATTTATGTATATATATATTTATATATATATATTTATAATCCCTTCCTGATAAATTAATCCTTTCATTATTGTGAAATGTGCCTCTTCCTCTCTAGTGATGTTTATTTTCTTAAAATATCCCTTGGTATCAATACAGTGATGTCAGCTTTCTTTTGGTTTGGGTTCCATTTTTTCCTTTAAACTTTTTTTGTGCCCTTCTACAAAATTGATCCTCGTGAGATGTATCTACTTTTATTTCTTTTGTATTCAGTCAATCTTTGTCTAGTAATTGGAGTATTTAATCTCTTCATTAGTTTAATTACTGGGACACTTTGGTTTCAATTGATCACCTTACTGTTTGTGTTCTATTTGTGTCTCCTTTTCTCTTTGATATTCCATTTTTTTCCTCCATCAACTTTTCATTTATGTATGTTTTATTCCTATTGTGGCTTACTCAAGAAAGTACAACATGCAGTGTATCCTTGAACTGGCAAGATTAAAGATAAATTAATACTCTGAGTTCTTCTCACTGCAATGACCTGACCACACTCTTACCCCTCTCGGTCCCCTTCTATCTTTCATTTTATTGTTATTAGATGTTTTTATTGTTTTATGCAGCAATCATTAATATAGACTTAACTTCATATTTTTCTTTTCTGTGATAGTTTTTCCCTTAGATCTGTCTGCAATCCTCTAGTTTCATTTTCTTTCTTCCCAGAGACCATATTTTAGCATCTTCTTTAGAATGGATCTGTGGATCGGGGCGCCTGGGTGGCTCAGTCGGTTGAATGTCCGACTTCAGCTCAGGTCATGATCTCGCAGTTCATGATTTCGAGTCCCGAATCAGGCCCCGTGCTGACAGCTCAGAGCCTGGAACCTGTCTCCCTGCCCCTCCCCCATTCATGCTCTGTCTCTCTCTGTCTCAAAAATAAATAAACATTAAAAAAAATTTTTTTTTAGAATGGATCTACGGACGACAAATACTCTAGCTTTTGTTTCCCTGAAAATGTATTTATTTGCCTTTATTTGCAAAGGGTATTTTTGTCAAGTATAGAATTCTATGTTGGGAGTTTCAATCTTCCAGTCTTTTGAGGCTATTATTCTATTATTTTATGGCTTTCACTGTTTCCATTGGAAAGTCAACTGTAGGGGTGTCTGGGTGGCTCCATTAGTTAAGCGTCTGACTCTTCATTTCGGCTTAGGTCATGAGCTCATGGTTTGTGAGATTGAGCCCTGCATCAGGCTCTGCACTGACAGCCTGATTGGGATTCCTTCTCTCCTCTCTCTCTGCCCCTCCATCTCTCTCTCTCTCTCTTTTTCAAAATAAATCAATAAATTAAAAAAAAATGTTGGCTGTAATCATATTGTTGCCCCTCTGAAGGTGATAAGTATCTTTCTCCATCTGCTCTTTGGAGTTTTGTCTTTATTTTGGATTGTGAGAAGTTTTACAATGATATCCCTGGGTTTGTGTGTGCTTATGTTTCTGTCTACTTTTGTTTTTATTTATTGTGTTTGTGGCTTACGGTGCCTCTTGAAATTGTAGCTTGATACAGCTTTCATCAGTTTTGAAAAATTCGTAGCCATTATCTCTTCAAATACTGTTTTTGCCCTATTCTCTCTTTCCTTCTCTTTTGGGCTTTTGGGACTCCAATTACATATAGCTTAGACCTTTCCTTTATGATCCCACATCCTGTATCCTTTTTTTTTTTTTCTGTTTTTAAAAATTATTTGTCTCTCTTTTTGTGTGTTCCAAGATTTTATTTAAATTCAAGTAAGTTGGGGCGCCTGGGTGGCTCAGTTGGTTAAGCATCCGACCTCGGCTCAGGTCACGATCTTGCGGTCCATGAGTTCGAACCCCGCATCAGGCTCTGTGCTGACTGCTCGGAGCCTGGAGCCTGTTTCAGATTCTGTGTCTCCCTCTCTCTCTGACCCTTCCCCATTCATGCTCTGTCTCTCTCTGTCTCAAAAATAAATAAACGTTAAAAAAAAATAAAAAAAAATACATTCAAGTAAGTTAACATATAGTGTAGTATTGGTTTCAAGAGTCGAATTTTGTGACTCATCAGTTACATATAACACCCAGTGCTCATCCCAACAAGCGTCCTCCTTAATGACTATCACCCATTTAGCCCAGCCCCCACCAACTTCTCTCCAGCAGCCCTCGGTTTGTTCTCTGTGTTTAAGAGTCTCTTACAGTTTGCCTCCCTCTCTGTTTTGATCTGATTTTATTTTTCCTTCCCTTCCCCTATGTTCATCTGTTGTGTTCCTTCAATTCCATATGGTGAAATCGTATATTTGTCTTTCTCTAACTGACTTATATTTGCTTAGCATAATACACTCTAGTTCCATCCATGTCATTGCAAATGGCAAGATGTCATTCTTTCTGATGGCTGAGTAATATTCCATTGTATATGTGTGTGTGTGTGTGTGTGTACATACACACACACACACACACACACACACACACACACACCACATCTTCTTTATCCATTCATCATCTGATGGACATTTGGGCTCTTTCCATAATTCGGCTCTAGTTGATAGTGCTGCTGTAAACATTGGGGTGCATGTGACCCTTTGTGTAAGTATTTTTATATCCTATTCTTTTTCATTTTTTATTCTATTTTCTTTGGATTTATCTTTTAGTTTACTAATTTTGTCTCCTGCCGCTAAATACAACTACAGAATTATTAAAATTCAGCTACTGAATATTTTCAGTTCTAAGTTTCAATTTCTTTTATAGTTGCCAGTTTTCTCTTGAAGTTACCAACATTTTCACCACATTCCTAAAACATATTTGTCACAAATATTTAAAAGTCCGTATCAGGTAGGCCACCTGGGTGGCTCGGTTGGTTGAGCAGTGAACTCTTGATTTTGGCTCAGGTCGTGATCTGATGGTGGTGGGATCGAGCCCCTTGTCGGGCTCTGTGCTGAGTGTGGAGCCTGCTTGAGATTTTCTCTCTCTCTCTCTCTCTCTCTCTGTCTCCTCCTGCCCACCCCTCTCCCCTGCTTATGTGTGTTCTCTGTCTCTAAAATAAAATAAAATAAAGATTTTTTTAAAAGTCCCTATCAGGTAATTTCATTATCAGGATTCCCATTGGTCTGCGTTTGTTGTATGCGTTTATTTTTTCTTAGCTTTATGTTTAATTGTCTCCTGGTGTACCTGTTTCTGATTGAATCCTGGGTGTTGTGTGTGAAAGTGGGAGATGATCTGAGACTCTGATCTAGTGCTCGCCCTCTGCTGAGGACTTGCTTTTGCTCTTGAAGGGCAGGCTCTTAACCCCATCATGGCTCCAGCAAGTTCAAAGCAGGGTTTCAGTCTGCAGAGTGCTGGATTGTTACCAGATTTGGCCTTCATGGTTTTGAGCCGGTTTGGCCTGAACTTCAGTTCTGTCCGTCTGGCCCCATGAGGCATTTAGAAGCTTTGCCTAGCTTCTTAGCCTCTCAGCTTCTAATGTATACTCCATTATTTATCTTCTGTAGGAGTGTTTCTAACTTGTATGGTGCACCAAAAAGAACACTGAATGTTGGGTTTACCGCTCTGGACTATGCTCTTCTCTGAGACGTTAGCCCTTCAAATGCTATTGCTCAGAAGCCCGAAACATTTTTTGGAGCAGGGGGCGAGCTTTTCTAGTCATTCTTGGTGGGACCGTTTGCCAGAAACAAACTAACCCTTTATCAATAGAAGAGGAAGTTGATAAGAAAAACGAATAAATACCAAACAAGTACTGACTGTCTAATTAAAAGGAGGAAAATGGGTTGAAAAGAAAGGAACAAAGAAGCTACTTGCATTCACGGTATCGAAAGTTTTGAAAATAATAAGATCTCAAAACTAGTTTTTTAGAACTTCAGGGGCATTTGGATGGCTCAGTCGGTTGAGTGTCTGACTTGGGTTCAGGTCATGACCTCACGGTTCATGAGTTCAAGCCCTGCATCGGGCTCTGTGCTGATGGCTCAGAGCCCACTTGGGATCCTCTGTCCCTCTCTCTCTGCCCCTGCCCCACTTGTATATTCTCTCTCTCTCTCTCTCAAAAACAAACATTTAGAACTTCAATGTACAGTTTTAGAGCAACACGATGTTTATTTTAATTGCTAACTTGAAAAAAATTGGAAAACTTTATATGCTGTTGGAAGTGGATGCCAGTTGTTGGCTTCAGTGACTTGACATTTGTCCTTGTGACGACTGATGTCACAGGTGATCAGCATCGGCATTTGTGGTCCGTAAGTTAATGGACGCTTCACATTTCAAATACTTTGATAAGAATCACTATTTTCTAAGGTAGCGTGGTCCCATTTAACTGTATAAATGTCCACTTTCCTTTTGTAGGACCAGAGAAGTTCTAACAAATAGCTTAATCATTTGAAGATCTGCCAATTAATGTCGAATGGAAGCCAATATGATTTACCTGCTACTTTTGCAACGCATGTGGTAAACAAGCATAGTCAAGATGTTTTTGCTCGATGTGGAATGGAAAATTTGAACAGTAGAGGGTGCAATTGTACCTTTAGTTCTGTATTTTAGCCCTCAGAAATTAGTATTTAATAGCCAAGGGGAAAATGTGAAGAATGTACTGTTTGCCGAAGCTGTGTACTATTTATGGAAATGTAATTAAAATAAACCATGCAAAGGAGAAGTATGCATTTCATAACCATTTGCTTGCCTCATACTTATAAAAAGTGACAAAATCTCAATTAGAACCCATTTTTTACCAAATATTATTTTAACTGAATAAAATATTTACTCTGTAGAAAGGTATACATATCTCGATGTGGTATTTTTCTTTTATAGAGCTTAATTCTTTGTAATCATACATATGTTTCCCCCTTAGGAAATCCTGCATCCAAAAAGATTATGTATATTGATAACTTCAGCATTAGACTCCTGTGTCTTGGGAGAAAAACTAAGAATAGGAACCAGTAGAGATAAATAAGGCAATGAAAAGAGAGTTCTTACACTCACATAGTTATTGACACTTAGGTTTTATTGGAGATTCAGAAATTTCAGGAGGTTGCAAATCAGATTCTTAGGTCTCCATTCAGACTCAAGCAGCATTATATAGTTGCATCGTAAGGCTTCACGTGTAAAGACTTGTGGTTTGTGTGTGTACAAAGCTTTGAGTCTTCATCTCCAAATCTGACTCTGTCCATGCAAGGGGAGGTCTCCTATTATTTTTTTCATAGGTGAAGGTTGAGCTTAGGTTTTTGTAATCTTGTCGAAAGTTACCTTTATTTCAAAACCTATATTCAAGTACAGTAAGCTTGGAGAACTTAGGAAGCCTTTTTGCAGACTTTGTGAAATTATAGGAAACATCTACTTCTCATTCCGTGTGTGTGTGTGTGTGTGTGTGTGTGTGTGCATGTGCACAAAGTATCTACTTCTATCTTTTGGTTTAGTGGAACAGCTGTTTAACATTGAGATTCATGCTAACACCCAAAGGTTAGCACATCAGGGTGCAGTGGACTGTGTTGGTAAAGTTCTGATTTCATTTGAAGGGCCAATTTATTTTGATATTCTGATATTCTATAGGAAGAGCAAAAGAAAGTACAAAAGAGAGGAGAAGGAGAGAAGTATACCTACTTTACGAATTACATTATTGGATTAGAAGTATTTTTGGAGATTAATTTGGTTTTTGAACTTTGTTTCAAGCTGAACTTCCAAAGCTATTATAGATGACGTGAGCAGGGTTGGGTTATCAGCCCTGGCGAAACTTACAAGCACCTTAATTCGAAGCATCTGTTTTCAAAATAATATCAGGTGGCATTAATAGTTTTTGAAAAGAAGCATTAAGGGGGACTCTTAAAAACAGGTCAACTCCAAATGCAGCAGTCAGCTTTTTTGAAGGAGTAGCTAGAGCTAGGGAAGAAACAAAAGAAAGAAATTGCAAAATGGATGGTGTTATAGATGCTGCCAGTGTTATATCAAAGAGCATTGAACCTTGAAGACAATGTATTATAAACCTAAAAGTAAGAAAGACTCTGGGATTCTGGTGATTTAGAAGTACATTGAGACAGTAGATTGTCTGGGTGCAATTTTTTTTTCAATTTATTTTGACTAACAGCAGCAACAACAACAAAAACCCCCCAAACGCTCCTTTCTTCCACCCTCCCCACCCTCCACCTGTGAAAGCCACCAGTCTGCTCTCTTCAGGTTTGTAAGTGTAATGTGAGAATGTGGCTGGATATCAAATATTTTTTCCCAGAAATATTCAAGGTGACAGGTAGCAAGCGGTTATCATGGGACTTAAGCAGGGACTTTGAACATGTTCACGGAGTGATGTCTGTGTTCTTTCTTCTGCATAAAAAACCCCACAGTTTTCAACTAAGCCTCTGATATGTTTGACTTATTGCATATAGAAGGGACACGCAGAATTATGGAGAGCTAAAACATCAGTTGTCAGAAAAATCACCGTGTCCTAGTTTTTGTGTCACTTTTTGCTGTCATGTGACAGACAAATTCATTACCTGTATTCACTTCTAAGCTGTGTTTACCATGTTGATGTTGGTTTTCATTTAATATACATATATATATATATATACACACACACACACACTCACACACATACACGCACATATATACAGTTGAATACACACACACACACACACACACATACACACATACACAGTTGACCCTTGAACAACGTGGGGGTTAGGCGCACTGACCCAGGTGTGGTTGAAAATGCACGTGTAATTTTTGACTCCCCCAAAACTTAACTACTAATAGTCTGCTGTTGACTGGAGGCCTTGCCAATGACATAAACAACGATAAACAATGATCAACATATATTTTGCTTGTTATGTGTATTGTATACTGTATTCTTACAATAAAGTGAGCCAGAGAAAAGAAAATGTTATTAAGGGAATTGTAAGGGAGAGAAAATACATTCATAATTCTATACTCTATCAAAAAAAAAAATCCACGTGTAAGTGGACCCACCCATTTCAAACCTGTATTGTTTATTCAAGGGTTAACTGTACACACACACACACACACACACACACACTTACACACACATGTTCCAGGCTAATTTTGGTCACAATATTTTAGTTTCAAAGGTTTTGTGTAAGGGGATTGTTTTCACTTTTGAAGCACCTGTCAAGGGCAACAGATACCACAAATAGTTCCTGGAAGAACGTAGGAACTGGGTGCTCTTTCAAAAGCAGACAAACATGTGACTTGCAGACTTCCTGCCAGAGACCTGCGATTCAGGACAGCTGCTCACAGGGGCGGTTGTACTGAGGTTCCCGAGGCTTATGACACGTGCGCTCCCAAATGACACCCCAAGTGAGGGCTGCCGACTCTGAAGGCCATCTCCATCTGTATCGCATCCCTGGATATTCATTTTGGTTTGATGGTTTAATCTTTTGGTGGGGAAAAGGCAGAAAGGGACGAATTTTCTGTTTATCGGTGGTGGTGTGTGATACTGAATATTTCTTGAATTCATTCATTTGGTCTATGCAACTAACAAATATACAGGGAGGGCTTGTTTTAGGTTTTGGTGGATGAAATAGAATTCCTAGTTTTCTTGGAGTTTACCGCCTAATGATAAGATAGCTCTGTAGCAAATATTTTCAAATATCCTTGAAGATAATATATAATTATACATCGTAAGTTCTGTTATAAGGGAAAATATCATGGGGATGATCTGGAAGGATTATCAGAGGAAGTGATATTTGGGGAGAGAAGTGAGGAATGAGTTCAATGAGTTAATGGCTCAAAAGATAGAAATGGTGATTGGGAAGTGATGGGGTGGAGATTTTAGGGTTGTGAAATGGGTTAGGTGAAGGATCTCAAAGGCAGAAAGAGAATCACCAGTGGAAAAGCTCTGAGATGTTACAATGAAATTGCTTGGTGCCTGGAGATTTGTAAGAACTCAAAGGTCAGTATAACACTTAGGTAATTAATTATTAATCAATTGCTCTCCTGATTTCAGCCCCATTGTAATTTTTCCTTGACCATTTTCCCAGCGGGAGCAAAATCCAATGACCTGCCTCCTTTGAAAGACAGGAAACGTGACTGTGGGTCAAATGGCAACAATGTTAGTTAGTCCTTCCTGTAAGCACCAGACTGGGCATGTGTTCAGGTCTTCTGTCCTGTCATTGACTGTGGTCATAGACTGGGTGAATCGTGACTTTAAAGGGAAGGTACTGTGGTCTGTAGTCTCGTTGGTGGATCAGGAATTATCGCTGTGTATGTAAATACCCATAAGGGATTTCACAAATGGGGGAGCTGTTTATTAAAAGTATTTTTAGGGGCGCCTGGGTGGCGCAGTCGGTTAAGCGTCCGACTTCAGCCAGGTCACGATCTCGCGGTTCGTGAGTTCGAGCCCCGCGTCGGGTTCTGGGCTGATGGCTCAGAGCCTGGAGCCTGTTTCCGATTCTGTGTCTCCCTCTCTCTCTGCCCCTCCCCCGTTCATGCTCTGTCTCTCTCTGTCCCAAAAATAAATAAACGTTGAAAAAAAAAATTAAAAAAAAAAAATAAAATAAAAAAAAAAAGTATTTTTAATAAGTTGCCTAATTTACCTTTAAACATTCACTATCGTAAATACTTAGGTTCCACACTTAAAACATTAGATGAAAGAAAGCCTAGTTGTTTAAATCAACTGTATACATTCACTCTACTTATTTTGGAGATTCATAATACATGTCGGAAATTTAGAAGTTCTTTGGAATAACTATGCAGAAAGAATTCTGTTTCAATGAACTTTGCTCAGTGTCTCCCAAGCATTTTTGACCCTGAACACTTCCCCCTCCCCCTTTTCAAGGAACTAGTGTTCTTTAGTTCACCCTTGGAGGAAACACTGCGTGTTAGTATATACTCGTTTGGTGAGAGCTCTCGGATTACTGGATTGCTAGAAAGGCTGTTCGCTGACCACTGAGTTTAGCTGTTGTAGCAGCTGTTACCATATGCTTCTTCTTGGTTATTTGTGTTTTCTTCATTAATGCTTCTGATTTCTCACAATCGGATATTCCCTGGTTGCAGAATATGAAAGTCATGTACTGTGTTAAAAATTCGCTTTGTAGAGAGATTGGTGATTAAAAGAACGTGTCCTGAGAATATTAAAATACAAAATTCTTTTCAGGAAAATACCAATGTAATAAGATTTTAAATGCTGTATGTTTCAATGAGTTTTGAAGTATGTCTTTACTGTCTTTTGTGAACATTCTTCAAGTACTCCACTGGGAAATATTAAATGAACAAAATCATCTCTTGGCACATTCTGAAGTTATTATTACCTTAAAAATGTCTCAAATGGTCTAAGACCGATTACGTGATTTCAGGGAACCAATCCAGTATCACCACCTGAATTTTGAGAGTTTTAGGTAAGGTTTACGGTGTTACCTTTTCATTTGTACGAATTGGAGACAATTGTTCTCTTTCCTGGTGATGACGTCTTTCGTATCACAAGGGATTTTAAAACCTTGCAGTGGGAGGAAGGCTGAACTGCTCTCGTCCGAGAAATGAAAAAAGTTAATCTAGGTGCTTTACCGTGTTTCCGCAAGTAGATCTCTGTCAAATAAGGTGGAATGCAAAAGATTTGGGGTGCGTCCATCTTTCCTTTGACATAAATGAGGATTGGTTAGGAGGGTGCGGTTGATATGTCACACCTATGTCGCATGCGAGACTTTGAGGCTGTGCAAGCACACACACACACACACACACACGCATGTGCACGCATCGTCATGTCCCATAGATCCCCATCCATGTAACAGCGATTCCTTACGGTTCGAGTGTAAGGAGACGCATGATAGAACTAGTTGGACGTCCTAAAGACCCTTTAATATATTTTGTTCTCTGCAGCAAATTAAATGTTCTGAATTGGCTTTAATAGCTATTGCCTAGGAAGAGAGACGAGGTAGGATTTTCAGGTGCACCGAATCAGGCTTCTGTGTGCACTGATAATAAAACGCGGGTGAAAGAAAAATATCACTGGAAGAACACGATGCTGGCAAGGGGAATGCTTGGGTTCCAAACTTGCTTCCGCCTTGAGTGGGTCGTTTGAGTCCCTCGGCCTTTGCATTTCCTTAAATTTAAAATTAGGATGTTGAATTACATAATCTCAGTGGGACATTTCAGCTACAATTCTGTTATATTCATTATCGGTAAAAAAAAAAAAAAAAGGCCGCTTTGGCTTTTTTTTTTTTTTTTTTTTTTTTTG
This sequence comes from Leopardus geoffroyi, assembly GCF_018350155.1. Taxonomy (NCBI): domain Eukaryota; kingdom Metazoa; phylum Chordata; class Mammalia; order Carnivora; family Felidae; genus Leopardus; species Leopardus geoffroyi. The sequence goes on along the minus strand of NC_059334.1, from coordinate 6,280,839 downwards.
TGGCTGCAGGTGGGGAAGGGTGGTAAGCCATATGGTCTTTGAGTTCTCTGTGTTTTGGGAGTGCTGGTGATGGAGGCAAAAATTAAGTAAACAGAGTGCACGTGGAAATGCTCTTGGGTTAGGTAAGCTTCAGCTTTGTGACTAGAGAGAGAGAGGGGTACTTGCTGTGTACGGATAGAGGGTCTGACCCGTGGAAAAGAAGCAATTTTCACTAAGATATCTGTGCTCCTAAGAGCAGCAGTTGCTTTTAGCAATCTGCAAATAAGTATTTTGAAGACTTCCCTGTCATTTTTTCCACTTGAAATTGGTATTTGACGTCGATGCTTTTCCAAGAAAGATAGATGGGTAGAATTTTGGCTGTGCTGCATGTTATGGAAAACTTGGATGGATTTTCCATGATAACTCCCCAAATTAACTTTGAGATTTGCGTAAAAACATTCTTACGTAATGCGGTGACTCGAGACAGATCCTGAATATTCTGCCTGATAACCAAAAATCAGTACAAGTCTCTATTCGACATTTATTTCCATGGGGCATTCTTATCTACCAGATCATGTTGTGCCTGCACTTTGAAAAATGATTTGTAAAAAATACAGTCTGGACCAGGGAGAAATCATTGAATCTTTAAAAGACGTACATGGGGCAAGGCGACTCATAATCTTCTAGTTGGTTACAAATGCCTAGTGACAATATGTGTCTCCCGGGCCCCAGCTTGCCTCTCTCTCTATCCTTGGTCCAAGGGTATGCCTTCTCAAACCTCAAGTGCCATGTCTCGACCCTCGCATGACATCCACTTGTTTTATCAGACTACCACAGCATTAGCCTATCATTAAGGATGGATTTCTGGATCTCCATCTCATGGTGATGGCATAAAAGTCAAAACATCAAGAGTTTCCTGCATTTGAAGTTAGGTGATATTTACTTGGCCATCAAGTTCAAGAGGATAAAGATGAGATGATCAGAAGACTTCCTAGTGAGTCTTTTTTTTTTCCACCTACAACTTCCCTCTCCTTCGGATCCCTGATTCTCACGATGCAGATGCCTTTGTTCCTATAGGCTAATCCCTTCATTCAACGCCCCGATAAAAACCAATTCACTCCAACTTCGATCTTCTTGTCTTTCTTCCATCTTCACTGCTTTCTCAGTTTACCGATTGTAGTAAGTTCACTAGCAGAATGTAGTGCTCGTCGTATGCTTTCAACTTTGATTACAAAACATGTAGGTTGAAAACGGCCCAGTGATAGTAGCTGTTAAATGAGATTTAAAGTAAGAGTAACAAGCAAAATTCACGGACTTCGGAGCTGTTCTTCTATAAGCCACATGGTATCGCATATGCTCTCAAATGCAGACGTAGTTTCCCAAATATTTGTTACTATTCTGTGGAAAGTACTGATGCGTTAACTTATGAAATGATGTGCATTAAAAATGTTTTTTTAACATTTATTTATTTTTGAGACACAAAAAGAGCCAGAGCGCGAGCAGGGGAGGGGCAGAGAGAGAAGGAGACACAGAATCCAAAGCAGGCTCCAGGCTCTGAGCTGTCAGCACAGAGCCCGACGTGGGGCTTGAACTCACGACCCGCGAGATCATGACCTGAGCCAAGGTCGGACGCTTAACCAACTGAGCCACCCAGGCGCCCCACAAAATGATGTGCATTTATAGGCCAGAAGAATCATTGAAATAGGACTGAGAAACGAAATCTATTAGGCAGGCAGGAGAGAAATTATCATGTTGCATACCCACTGTTACGTACATTCACTGGGCTTAAAATGTAGCAGAATAATAGTTGGTGAACAAAGCATTTTAAAGTCCACGTTCCATTTAAAAATTCTCCATTCATGGAAAAAATCTGGAAAGCCAAATTCCTTCCTTCTTAAACACATTTTATTTCTTCCATGATTTGGAAATGTTATTTGGAAACAGGCAGCTTCTTAAAGAGTAGAGAGAAGCGTTCTTTTCGCAGACAGGGCATGTGTTCTCATGAATACTGCTTCAGGCTCCATAATAACATACCATCATTTTAAGCCGTGGAGTAGAAGAATTCATTTCAACTGATATTAGGCATGACACTAATTCGGTATTAAACTCTAAGCACATTAGCAATTATGGTACAATGCACTATTACTTTCCAAATCTCTGCAGTAAGTTTTTCATCATTAATGGTTTCTGTGTTTTTTTCTTTTCCATGTGGGATATATCATGCACGGAAGTAAAACTTCAAAAAGCCAGACCATTAGAATGTTTACTTATCTCCATTTGAATGTGGATTCCTGATGGCTGAGTCTATCCACCAAATATAATCATAAGAATAACCTAATTCTGTAGGAGTTAATCAAATAGCAGGTATTTTAATTATTGTGACTTATCCATAGAAAGCCAGAATGTCTGAAGTCCAGATTTTTATAAAAACAGTAAGCCGAAAAGAGAGCCTAGAATCTTTGTCTAATTCATCAAACTGCAATTAAAATTCTATCGTCTGACTTCTCTCTTGTGTAGTCCAAAGGCAGTTCCTGTGGTATATTATTATGCATTGAAATAGGATGATTGTGTTCTTAAAATATATTCACACAAACAAATGGGTGAGTGGGTTTACAATGTGCCTAAAATAATAGGTATTATCATTACAGATCGTCCTGGGGTTTACTTTTCTATCTGTAAATTTGAAGGCAAAATTTGAAAATATTTATAAAATCGGGTGGCTCAGCAATCCCGAATTTAATAGAGTGACCAACTGTCCTGGTTTGCCCAGGATCGGGGGGTGCCCAGGACTTCAGCTCTAAAACCGGGACAGTCACAAAGAGTTTCAGTATTAAAACAAGGACAATCCTAGCCCAGTGGGTGCAAGTTGGCCACCTTAAGCCAGGATGAAATGCTGCTGGAGTGAAGACAATTTTGGGAAAAAGACCTTTCAAGAATTCTTTCTCCTGCTCTTTCAGGATTTCCCCACGTTTTCCTCTTTCCACCTACCCAACCCCAAAGTCAGGCTAGTTAATAGTAAACATACTCTTATCTCTGTGGATCGAGACTCAGGACATTGGCAACATCTGGAAGCCCTGCAGAAGACAGTGAAGGTCAGGGAGTCAGGGAATGAGCTCCCTATCACATGGTGTGGATTCGAATCTAGGCTTTGCTGTTCATTAGGCAGATGATTCCGTGCTGCCATTTTTCCCCCAAATACAAGTGGAAATAATAATAAAGGCCACCTGGTGGGGTTACATAAACAGTGCCTGTCGTGCATTAAGAGTTCAAGGAAGTTAGTTATTGTAATTGTGACCTTGATTAAGGTTCGCAATTTAGAGCATGCCAGTATATCTACCAGTAATGGCAACTCTCATATCTAGATTCTTAGGGGTACTTGTTCCTTGTAGCGGTTTTCCGTAAGGGGTGGTTTCCATCACTTAAAAAGCTCAGGTGTGTTTTGTTGTTTTTGTGAGTTTTCCCTACTCAAGATACATACAGGAAATGGCAGAAGAAAATGTCATACTTAGGACTCTTCCGGGAAATGTAGCATCAGTGGAATGGACACCCAGATGACAAAGTTATCCCAGTCCTTTTGAGGCTAATTATGGCTTTAGTGAAGGGTGATAAATTCTACAGACTTTCTTCTTTTCATAGCCAATATTATGATGAAGCTGTGTCACTGAATGCCTCATTAAATGGTTCTGAGATTCCATTAAGGAAGGCCTGATAAAATTTATTCTCAATCATGAGGGGTGGGTGCAAAATTGAGGAGCATCGATATGCCACAGGTTGGGCTAGTTACTGGTAGTTCACTTTTCTGAGGGCTGTGACAGAGAGAGACTAGCTACAATCCAGTTGTGAGTTGACTATGGTTGTGACTTGTGAGCTGACTACGGAATTTGAGAGTATGAACTCACTTCCTTCAAAATTTCACGGATCTCTGTTTTAGCATCTACCATGGAGGCTTCCTCCCATGAGACAGGCAGTGGGAGAGCTCAGGAGACCCGACTCCACTCCACTCCACTCCACTCTACTCCACTCCACTCCACTCCATCTCAGACTTGTGTAGTCACTGCCTGGGAAGCAGAAAGTAGACTTGTGCCTGATCTCGGATTCTATGGTTTAGTTTACCATGAGACACGTCGTCAGTTTGTCTGTTGAAATGTAAGTACAGGACCTTGATTTTTCTCATAGAATTTATATCCAGCATTTACCAATACAGTAGCAAATATGTTTAAGGGGGGGGGGGGGGGGAGAGAGAGAGAGAGAGAGAGAGAGAGAGAGACTGAGATCACTCAAAAGATTGAGATGCAAAGCCAGATCCCTTCAGATCTAAACAACCAGTCAAAAGCATCATTGAAAAACGTACTTAAAATATTTATTTTGACTTCAAGAATGGAAAAGTGAAGAATTCTGGATGTTGCATGTACAATTATAAAGTCAGGGGGAAATTCAATTATTTTGGTAATATAGGCTAATATAACCAAATATATTCTTATACCTTGAATACTTTTTCAAAGTGTAGGTCGACTGTAATAATCATGTGTTTTGGCTGTTTACTTTCTTTGCATGGATTATAGCAGGCTCCTGATTCTCAGGATGGGATTCCTCATGGGATGTACATTTTGTATCACAACGAAATGTAGGATGGATATATCCTGTACTTGCGTGTAGATATGAAAGCTTAAATAGTGAAAATTATTTACATGACTTAGTGGAAAAAATTTCACTTGTATCCAAAATACCTGTTTTGTTTTTTTCTTTTTTGGGTTTTTTTTTTTTTTTTTTTTTTTTTTGGTTGAAGGGCTATTTTTTTAAATTTCCTTTGTGGGTGTTGACAGGCTTTCTTAAAAATGAAGAAGAATCTTCTCTACTTTGTGCCGCCCAAAGACATTTAAGTTACACCATTTAAGCCTCAAATGAACCTTAAAACATAACCCTGCTTAGTGGTTGTCTAATGATCCCCCCTGTACCATTGCTTCGGATATATTTTTAGATATAATCGCTTGGCCTCAGGGCCCCAATGTAGATCTATAGGAAAAAGGCAGTTAATGCTAAACATTTTCTCATGGGATTAAAGAATTTGCATAGGTTAAATAAAAATAAGAATTTGGCCTTTTGCCTGGGACAAGGAAATTGTAACATGCGCTCTCTTTTAGAATATCGTCCTATACAAAGTCACAGTACCTCTACTCGATTTAGTTTTAATTAAAACAACAATTAGAACTATTTCACTGCTGTCAGTATTTGTAAATTACTTATGTTCTGTTCACTAGGAATGAAAATGTTTCGGGAATTATCCATCTTGTGTGTCACATTCCGAAGTAAATGCATTTCCCTGTTGGAAAGCAGAACATTTAAGTGTCTTCTATCACCTAATGCTAAGAGCATTAGATCATGATCTTAGCGAAGCATGTTTAGGATATATATCCTTTGTCGTGTATACCTCTGATGACAAACAAATACACGTTGAATCAAAAAGTTTGTTCATGTGCCATTGGCTAGTGTTTTTTTTTTTTTTTTTTTTCCTCTTTGCTTAGAAAAAGTTGTGTATTCAAAAGTAAGAGCGAAAATTTTTTTGAGACCGATATATTCACTCTTGGCTACGTTTAGATTGCAGTGAATAGTTCTGGATTGCAATTCGATTTTAATGTATTTTCTATCAGCTTTGTTTGACTGCGAGGGAATGGCCCAATAGAGCATTGGTTTGTGACACTGAGCGCCCAAGAAGAGTAATCAGGACTGCTATAAAAGATGCTCTGAAGTTGGGTGAGTCGATGAAGATTTAGATAAATATTAGGAATTTAGGTAAGCGGTGAGTAAATATTGGTAGATTCTAAACGTGTTCAGGTCATGGGCGCGTTCCCCTCCCACAGAGAGAGCTCACTAAATTGTCATTTCAGGAACTACTGAGTGGGCAGAGCTGAGTGGACGGGGAGAGGTGGGGCGGTGTGGCTTTCGGTTCTGCAGCCCATCTGGGCCCCCCTCTTGTCATGATCCCTCCCCACAGTTTGCGTCTTGCCATTCAAGTGTAAGGATACAGTTCTAACAGCTTGGTCGCCAGAGATGGAATCTTTTTGAAGATCTTAGTTCCATTTCCCGATGGACTTTTTGGAGCTCGGCGATGATGCTTCCCGCCGCCCCCTTCCCCGGCCCCCCACCCCGAAATAGCAAATGGCAGAAGCCAGGCCCTCCGTAAAGTCTTCCGCAGACACTAGCTCGGGCTGGGGTGGGGCGGGGAGAGCCGAGCGGCCTTCCAGGGCCCAGACCTGACCGGGAGAGTTCACGAGTGTGAGTCCGGAGGGGGCGGGCAGGGGGGGGGTGGCAATCGGCAGGGGCCCGAGAGAGCCGCCCCCGCCGGGCGCCACGCACCAGAAGCCCCGCCCCCCTCGCCCCTTCCCCAAAGGCACCTGCGCGCCGCCGGGGCGCCCTCCCGCCGCCGCTCCTCTCCTCCGGGAGGCAAGTTTGTGGTCCAGCGCCAGCCACCTGTGCGAGGCGCTCCCCGCGGGCAGGGTGGCGTGAGTGAGGCCACCGCGCGGCCACGCAGCTCGCGAGCCTCCGGCGGGGAGGCCGGCGGCCAGGAACCTCCGGACCCCGGGGCGCTCCGGCGGCCGAGCCCGCCCTGCCCGGGGACGCGGCCGGGAGCGCAGCCCCGCGGCCCCGAGGCCGGGGCGCCCGGTGGCGGGGGCGGGGGGCGGGTGTCCTCCCCCGCGTGCCCCCACCCCGAAGTGGCGCGCCCGCCCGCTGCGCCCCGCCTCCGGCCCTGCGCCCGCCGCGGCTCCCGGCTCAGTCCCGGCGCGGACCCGCCGCCTCGCGGCCCCCGCGCTCAGCCTCCCCGGCGCCCCGACAAGTGGGGATCCGCACGGAAAGTCGGCGGCGGAGCGGCGGACTGGGCATGCTCAGAAGCCAGGGCTGGCTGGCTCTGGGCTCGAGTAGGAAGCGTCTGCACTCGGGAGGCGGCGGCGACTTTGGGGAAAGTTGACCGGAGCGGGGAGCGAGCCCCCGGGCGCGCGGCAGCGGCAGGAAGGCGGCCCGGCGGCCCGGCGGAGCATGGGCACCCTGCGGGATTTGCAGTACGCGCTCCAGGAGAAGATCGAGGAGCTGAGGCAGCGGGATGCGCTCATCGACGAGCTGGAGCTGGAGTTGGACCAGAAGGACGAACTGATCCAGAAGCTGCAGAACGAGCTGGACAAGTACCGCTCGGTGATCCGGCCGGCCACCCAGCAGGCGCAGAAGCAGAGCGCCGGCACGCTGCAGGGCGAGCCGCGCACCAAGCGCCAGGCGATCTCCGCCGAGCCCACCGCCTTCGACCTGCAGGACCTCAGCCACGTGACCCTGCCCTTCTACCCCAAGAGCCCACAGTAAGCAGGGGAGCCGCGGGTCTCGGTCTTGGGTGTGGGCCCCCGCCCCGCGCGTGCCATGTCTGTGCTCGGGCTCCGAGGCGTTGCAGCCGTTGTGGCGGGCGCTCCGCGCGCGCCCTGCACGCTCCTCCGAGCCGCGCTCGCTGCGCCCCCGCCGCCTTGCTGTCTTTGTCAGATGTCGGGCTATTTTTGCAAGATAGACACGCACGTTCGTGTATGCCACCCGGGGTGCATAGTTGGAACGCGCCCCCAGGTGTGTGTGTGTGTGTGTGTGTGTGTGTGTGTGTGTGTGTGCGTGAGTGTGAGCGAGCGAGCGAGCGTGAGAAGACGAATGAAAAGCCCCGTCTCCCAAACACCCGGGCGAACCTGAACCTGCCCGGCCGGAAAATCCTAAATGCAGGCTCATCGGACTCGAAATGAAATGCGTCTGTTGTCACCCTTACTTTCTCTGCTCCGGCGGCTCTCCCGGATTTCTCTACCTGCTGGCGACAATCGCCCGCACCCCTCCAACCTGATGTGCTGTCATCGCCAAAGTGTCAAAAATAAGCAAATGCGCATATAAAAGGGAAGATTTTTGTTTGTTTGGGTTTCATCTCCTGAATTGGATGGCATTGACAGCCCGCAAATGGAAGCCTAGTCTGTTGATTTAAAAAAATTTTTTTTTCTTCATAACACGCGAGGGAGATCGTTGCTTGTTTTCCTTAAGGAATTTGCATGATGTTGCCTGTGAGGTGCCTCGGTCTGCTGGGAGGGCTGCGTGTGTCCAGGGTCCAGTGTGAGAACTACACTTACCTTTATCGACACTGGGAACACAGTGTTTGCCTTACTCCTGGCTTCTGATGCAACCGCTCTGGTAGGGCTCTTGCGTTGGGAGAACTGTGTTCTGATGTCAGTGGGCTTCATAACTTGGGTAGGAAAATTGAACACAACTTGTTATACACCTTAGGGAGAGCATGGTGGCAGGACCGTGAGATTAACACGCAGGGAGGGAGAATACCCAAACGGATGGTGTTTTTAGTGGATAGATAATGCCGTAATAGGTAAAATGAAAGATTTTGCTACTGTATTTCTAACTACATCACACTGGCTGTTTGACACGTGTTACATAATAATGCAAGCTTTCTTGGAACCCTTCGCTTCACAAACACAAGGAATTAATATAAGGAGAAGGGGTAAACGCGGGATTGTCTCCCTTTGTATTTATCGGGTTTAGGGGAGCCATCGGGCATGTACTGATGATACTTCTGAAAACTTAAGAGTTGTACCATCATCTGTTGGTTCCCATAGAGGTTTTGCTGTACCTCCCGCAGGTTTAGCTTCAGAGAGAGTTTGCATTCTCGGAGAGTGTGGGGAAGAAACGATGAGGGTAAACACTGTTGAGATTCTGACCTCACCAAGTGGCCCTGATCAGTAGACTTAGATCTGCCTCGGAAACCTGAGCGATTCACATCTACTTCAACTTCTTCCAGTAAATTGATTTGCAGTCCTGACATGCTCGCCTGTTTTAGCTAACGAGGTACACGGCCATCTCTCCTGGGCCAAGTTTTGCATAATGAAAAAATAACTCAAAGACAGCTCTCTGCATTTTTAAGCATTGCCTAGGCTCTCATTTTAGGATCTGCAGGACTTTGGAGTAACACGGAGAAAACTCCATTTTTGTAAAAAGACCATTTTAATGGGTTTTATAATGGAGCATGATCAAGCCAGCTGATAACTCCAGTGAAACATTCGATCAGAGAAGATCTGGAGGAATCCAGGCAGTGGGGGATGAGCTGTAGAATGTGGCAAGTTGTAGAAGCCTCTCAGTGTTTCACATGTAGAACAGCCAGATTTTTTTATTTTTTATTTTTTTGCAAATCCCTGGTGGAAAATGAAATTAGTGTGGTGGCAAATAAGTCACCCCATTCTGTTACAACAAACGTTGTATCTATCGGGCAGCGCTGTGCGTTCTGGTATTTATTTAATAACTTGTGCTTTGAAGAAATCAGCTGTTACGGTATCACCATGATGGTTTTGGTGATTTCTGAGGGATTCTATTGAAGAACACGATGGAATGTCTTCCAAGCTTAAATAATTTTGGAAAAACATCTGTTCTTTTTTCACACTTACATAAAGAAAACTAGAATAAAATTGGCTGAAGTGGCATAGTGTACCTTTCTTGAAAGAGAAGTTATATTGTATGCAAAATGATTATACCTTTGCCATCTGGATGAGGGTGCAAGACAGCTCCACAAAGGATCAGGAAAACTTGGCAACCCCACGAAGACTTGCGTGAATTTCCATTTCTCTGCCGCTGAATAATTTGATCATGCAGACTTACTGGCAACAAGTGTTTGTGTTTCACTTCCGGTGCAACTTAAATGTCGTTACCTTTCTTCAACTCACACACAGAGGATTGTGAGTTCGAGTTGAAAGGAAACCATCTCAGTAGCCTAAAATGGATTTCGGATTCACGTTCATGGGAGCGTTCTGTTCTCTTTTCATCAGATGTAGGTAACTGCCCAGCTCTGAGGATTATAATTTTTTAAAAAAGCCTTCCCTTTTCCTTTTTGAGTGATTTTCGATCACGTAAAAAACAGTGTTAAAATAGCATGAAATGTAAATTATTAACTTAATTCCTTTTAACATTTTCGGTTTGGAATTTTCCCTGAAAGCTGGGAATTGGAGGGAAGGCTGGGTCAGAGCCAGGGAGCTCCTGCTGAACGTGTGTGTGTGTGTGTGTGTGTGTGTGTGTGTGTGTGTGTGTGTGTGTGTGTGTGTGTTGGGGGCACGGGGGTGTTCTCATTTCTCTCTTTCACACCAGTGTAGAAATAGCCCTTAAGCCCTCTGTGTGTTACCAACGTGAAGCAAAGAACCGTTGCAGAAGTTGGCACTATGTTCCACAGCTACGAGAACGTAAAACTCTGAGGCTATACGTTTTGAAATAAATCGAGCAAATAACGCCTTGAAGATGAAAAAAAAAAACCACACCGCATTTTATGAGATAAGATAGTCTGTTGGTTATATACATAGGATGGTTCTTTTGGACTTTTAAAGTAATTTTATTTCATGATCTTCCATTCCTGAAAACTGACTCTCTAATCGGCTGGGACATTGACTAGTATTTGGAGCCCGACCCTTTACCTACTGAAAATACCTTCAGATCCCTCCCATTCTGCTGTGTCAGTCTTCTGCGTTCTCTCAGTCGGGCTGCACAGACTTATGTTCCTGTAAAAACTTGTTAGTGTCTCTGGATTTTTGTTCAGCTGGTGCCTTTCACCCCAGAGGCAGCTGAATTTCAGAGAGTGATGATGTGTTTTATAACATTTCACTCTTGGGTTGTGAAATAGTTTGGAAGAACGGAGGACGAAAAGAAACATATTTTCTTATTTTTAGGGAGGCATTGCTTTTTTTTTTTTTTTAAGTTTTTAAATGTTTATTTTTGAGAGGCAGAGAGAGACAGAGAATGAGCAGGGGAGGGGCAGAGAGAGAGGGAGACACAGAATCCGAAGCAGGTTCTGGGCTCCGAGCTGTCAGCTCAGAGCCGGACGCGGGGCTCAGACTGACGAACTGTTAGATCCTGACCGGAGCTGAAGTTGGACACTTAACCAACTGAGCCACCCAGGTTCCCCAGGGAGACATTAATTTTTAATGAGCTCTTATATGATCTTTCCAACCTGGGCACTAGTACATCTCAAGAGAAATAGTATCTTCCGAAAGACTGTATGTAAAATTTTGTAGGAAAGTGGAGACAATTCTAGAATTTTGGTATAATGTTAGATGGGATAATATTAAAACGTAGATTTATTCAAAGGTAGCAATCAAATGCCAATGTGTCCTGCTGCTCAGTTCGGTATTTTTTTTTTTTTTAATGTTTTTATTTATTTCTGAAGAAGAGAGAGAGCATGAGTGAGGGAGGAGCAGAGAGAGGGAGACAAAGAATCCGAAGCAGGCTCCAGGCTCTGACCTGTCAGCACAGAGCCCCACACGGGGCTTGAACTCATGAACTGTGAGATCATGACCTGAGCCGAAGTCGGACGCTTAACTGACTGAGCCACCCAGGTGTCCCCAGTTTGGTACTTTTATGGGCCGTCTGCTATGTGCAGCTTACCTTGGGCGTTAGGGGTGAGAGAGATGTAGGCCCACATCCAGTAGGTATTCTAGAAAGTACAGAGCACATTAAACCACAGAGGAAGTACCTAAACAGGTGGCAAAGGAGAATTGCGATCATTTCATTTCATGGTATGGGAAAGTCGTGGAGGCGAGGTGTTTAAAGTGGGTATTTGAAGGGCCGCCCGACTTAGGCGAGTGGTCAGGGGATGAGAGGGGCACGGTGGGAATGGAAAGGACCATCCGGCGGACAAGACACATGGGGCCGTGACAGCGACAAGGGGCGGAACCAGAATACCTTAGTGGGAACTGCGGAAAGGCAAGCCTAGGCCCCACAGAAGGAGAACTTGAGTTTCTGTTTTGTAAAGTAGGCGAGAGGGCGTTTCTGCTTGTTTTCAGAATGTTCTGGCAGCGACGTGCACGCATGCGCCCTCCGCCCCGCAAGGACCGAGTGGTCCCCGCCAGTAAGGTTCTGAGTCCCCGAAAGCCTCCTGGGCTCCATGCCTCCTGGACCCCCGTTGTCCTGACGATAGCTGTGACTGTCCCAGAGAGGTGGGACTTGGAGGGAGCAGAGCAGCGGCTGGTTCAGACCCACAAAGAGACGGAACCCAGTCCAAGAGAAACCAGCTTCCCCTCTCCTGTCACTTCAGACCGTTCCCATGGACGGTCATCTCAAGTCGTGCCCCGGACTCCGCAGCGCAGATCCCTTCCGTATGGCGGTGGACGGGGGCCCGCGGTGACAACCCGGCCTGAAGTTGGTTTCAGAAACTCACCTTTCTGGTTTTCGTGGAGGGGCTGAACTCCAACTTCAGGCAGGTCTGCTGGACCGTCCGGCTGCAGGTGGGTCGTGAATTCGACGTGACGGGCCGTGCAGTCGCAGCGAAGCGGTGGGAAGCTTTTGCAAACGGGTGAGACCAGGTTCCTAAACCCCTGTGAGGCTGTTTTGAAACACAGTCAAGTTGCGTGCCCCTAAGCTGGGGATTCTAACGAAGGAACGGACAGGCCCTGTCTGAGAACAGAAACGGCCGGCCTCCTTGCTCCTCTGAGCCCCGTTTCCGCCCTCCTGCTACTTAGCCTTTCCCTGAAGAGCTGGACACACAACGTGTCTGTTGCTGTTGGGACACATTTTCCCCGGGCACAGGGACACATTTTCCCCGGCCTGCTTAGCAGTGGAGGGGGCTCCGTGGTCTCCTAGCAATCGGATCTGAACACCAGGCTGCTCCCCTTCCTGCCGTCCCTGCCATAGGTACCGCTGCCCATCTGGGGCGCCGGGCCTGTTGCCGGCACTCAGACCCTCCGACTGGAACCTTCCACGCTCAGAGAGCGCAAGGCAGTGTGACAGACAAGCACGCGGCCAACGCAGCCTCTACCGGTACGCGTCGCACCTTTATGCAGTCACCTCGGTGGCGTTTTGAATCCCGGTCTGAATTGTTGGGCCACCGCCGTTCGCCCCCCCTTCCCCAACAGGCCCCCGTCCTTCGTCCCACCCGGCCTTCTGACACCGGTTCTCCTCCCCTGTCGCCATCTTCCAGCATGGCCGCGCTCCTCGGCTTCTCCTTCAAGTTCATTTTCTGGCGAGTTCGATACGTGCAGCCCGTTTGAACTCTCCGACTAGGATTGTCTGTAAGAGTGGAGGAAGTTCTCCCTCCCAGAACTGACATGCCAGCGTAAACAATGGCGCAAAATCGGCGGCCACGCAAAACAGACTTTTGGCAAAAGTTGGGACTAATTGTATCCTCTCCAAAGGGTCTTGTCTCTGAATGGATTTTATAATCAGGGCTATTAATGAGAAAAAAACGAGGAGAGCACAGTGGGAAGAAGAGGTGTGAGTGGAGTGGGGGGGGGCGGTAAGGAAGGTGGTGGACAAAATGGGAATTTGGGGAAATGCTCAAGGGCCAGGCAAGATCCAGATGGAAAGGAAAGGGCGGAACCCGAGGAGCATCATTAAAGGAGCACCATATTTGCACATGCTGGCAAGGAGTGATGGGTTTTGTGGGCGATGGCCGGTGACTGGAACAGCGTTTACCAAGAAGACGGCGCTTTGTGGGGGAAGACCGCCATGGGGACGAGGCGCCTGGACGGTAGCACATCGAAGGCTTCCTTGCCTTCTCTGTGAGCGGGAGCCATCCTGGGGTTTGGGTGGAAAACCATTAAGATGTTTCCCTTTAGACCACTGCTTATTTTGAGTGCCTTGTGTTGTCTCTCGGAAGCATCCCTTAGTCTGATAGCAAGGAGCACTTGAAGCTCGCAGCAGAGAGGAGAGGATGAGCAGAGCGAGTTGGTGAACCAACTTTATTTCTGAAATAAGAGGTCCGCACGGCACTGCCTGCCTTCGTCGTGACGGCTCACATTTACCCAGCACTTACTCTGTGTCCCTTTGTCTTCCATGGACTCTTTTATCCTCGAATGACCCTCTGAGGGAGACTCCAAAGTATCCCCATTTCACAGCCCCGAGGTACAGGACACCGAAGCTCAGAGAAGTGACTTGCCCAAGGTCACACACTTTGTTAAAGGTGGACCTTGAATTCAAACTCCAGAGCCGACTTCCCTAGCCGTGAGGCTTTTCTGCTTCCCTAAGGGATGTGGGGTTTAGGCGCTTGTGCCCAAACCCCACTGAATAGCATCTAGGCTGTTCTCAGGGGGAGTAGCTGTTCACCAGTAATTACATAGGAGGCAGAAATACTTGAGAAGAAATGGAAAAAATAAGAGGCCACTGGTTCCCAAGCTGCATATTAGAATCATCTGGGGAACTCTATAAAAAAATCCAGTGCCTAGGTTCTACCCCCAGCCAATTAAAGGAATAATGCGTGGGACCGGAAGCCCCCACCAGGAAAGATTTCCCCAGGCAGCTCCAACGTGAAGAACCAGGGTAAACTTCCCACTTGAAGAGTTGACCGTTTCTACTGGTAAAAACCTTGAAGCACTCAGGACTTACAAAAGCAGTGAAGAGTTTGGTTTTTTTTTTTTGGCAGGGGGAGGCAAATTATAGGTCTACGTTATTTAGTGTCGTAGGTTTATTCTCCCACGCAGGTAATCCTGACTTTACCTGGCTCGTTGGTTCCCGGCCTTAGCTGAGTGTTAGAATCACCTTGGGAACTTTAACAATATCTCTCCTGGGGTGCGGCCTCCAGAGATCCTGATTCAATTGCTCTGGGGTGGACAGGGGGACTAGGCATATTATTTTGGCTCCTGGGAGGACTCTGATCTGCAGCCCGTGTCGAGAGCCTTTTCTGTCGCCCGTTCAGGCTCGGTCGTTACAGGCTGCTTGAATCCCCGTTCTTTGCAAAAGCACTTTCCTTGGCCCATCGGAACCAACCGGATGCCCGCTGGCTGGGAGGCCGGGCATTGCCAGTGTGTGCACTTGCTGGTCTGACGGGGCCCTCTTGGGGTTACCTGCTGGGACCCGGGCGCACTAACCTGGCAGGAGCCGCATTCGAAAGGTAAGTGCGTTTCCTCTTTCCCGGCAACCCCGGGTCCTGGCCGCTGCTCAAATGCAACACACAGGAGGATCGGCCATCATCACAAGTGTGTTTTTCCACCCACTGAGGCCTGCTGCCTCGTTAACCAGTAACACTGTTTCCTTGGGTTCCAGATACTAGTATGAAGTGTTAAGTGCCTGAGGGGCAGATGCCCGATGAACCCACGGAGGAGTAGCACCGGGGCTGGTAGCCTCTCCTTCTGGTATGTGATGTCTCTGCAGCCAGCTACAGTGTTTTTTTTTTTCCTACAGATATTTTATCCTTTTAAGGCAAACAGCCTGTGCTCAGGCTGAGGAGTACTTTCCAAAGACGCTTCAGAGAAAGCAGAGAGAACACGTCAAGCTCTGAGTCCCCTTTCCAGACGGTTTGGTTTGAGTGGACAGATCTGGGCCCTGTCGCCGGCCGGCCTAGAGGTCTGAGGTGACACCTGAAATTCGAGAATCTTCTGCGTCCCTCGGGACACTCCAGGCGGGGAGGAGGGGGGGAATGGGAATTCTCACACCCCGTGGTCACGACCTCGCTACGGGCCCTATTCCTAGCTCTTTGTGTCTCTTTGAGCCTCCTGTCCCCTTCCATTGTTGGTAAAAACTCTCGAGATGTTCCTCATTGTCTCTGATAGGAACCTATTTATGTTTGCAATCTAATTATCTCAGGTGAGGGCCAGCCAACACAGCACTTTGTATAAGCGATGAAATAGCTAATATAATTGCAAGCAGTTTTTGGTAAAAATAATCCTAGAATGGCAGTCAGCAAGCTCTCTTGTCCCTCTCCCCCCTTTGTTCTCAAATATGAAAATATATTCAGCCGATGGATAGCATGTAAACACACAGTGGATGTCATGACATGAGGCTGTCCAGGGGTTTGGGGGCATTAATTACGTGGGGAAGTTGATCGTAAGGAAAGTACACACTTTCCTTATGAACCCAGCTTCCAGTCATGCTTTTGGTTATGGGGCCTAAATGCGAAGGCAGAGAAGGAATTAAGCAGCAATAAAGTTGCTTAAACTCGGTTTAGCAGTTTGAAGCGGAATGGTGGGCAGAGTTCGTGGTAGGACGCTGGGAAAAGACGTGTTAGTGTTCTTCTGTTCCAAGATCTGAAAGGATGGGTGTTAGCATAGAAAAAAAAAAAACAAACAAAACAAAACAGTGACGATTTAGTGTCAGTATATATCCATTGCGCCAGCATCAAAAATACAATAAAGGGGCGCCTGGGTGTCTCAGTCGGTTGAGCGTCCGACTTTGGCTCAGGTCATGATCTCGTGGTCCGTGGGTTCGAGCCCCACATCGGGCTCTGTGCTGACAGCTCAGAGCCTGGAGCCTGTTTCAGATTCTGTGTCTCCCTTTCTCTGACCCTCGCCCGTTCATGCTCTGTTTCTCTCTGTCTCAAAAATAAATAAATGTTAAAAAAAATACAATAAATTAGTAATAATTACCTTTGCTGCTCTAAAGATCATAAATGCTAATTAGGTTTCACGAAAACGGCTCTAAGACCTGTGCAAGTTCATTGACTTCTACGCACAGCGGTAGTGACTTTGACCCCGCCAAAGCATAAGTAAATACCTCAAGTTATTAATATGTGTCAAAAGTTGGTGTCTACTGATCAGCCTTAGTCTCTCACTGCTAGGTGATGCCTGCTCTTGAGGAATAAATAACACTCTGTTTCTTGGAACGTGAAATAATTACGGTATCAGCCAGTCAATTTAATTTGATTAATGGTATTCAAACGTCAGTGATGACAAATACACCTTAGTTAAGCAAAATAATTTTGCTGTTTTCTGACGCCGTGGCTTTATGGTAATATCACGCTTCCACCAGATCTGGGCCAAGGAATAACGAGATAACGTGCGGGGGAAAGCGTCTCCTTTCTGGGTATACTGTATATCATCTTAATGGTCCAACTCTATCAATAAATTATGGTTTTGTGCTTCCAAGTCTGGACTGAGAGGAGAGAAAAAAGGGTTGTCAGGACAAGGAAGAAGAATGGGATCCTGGAATTGCCGCCGCTGACGGGCTGGAAGGCGGCCTGACCGTCCTCCTGCCTCGGCAGGTGGCTGGCAGTCCGGCCGCACGAGCCTGCACAACTCCACCTCCGTGGAAGCCTCCATCTTCGTGAGACACACCGTGCCCAAATCACTGGCGACTGAGTAGCACATTTTATATTACGGCGAGGCAGACAAGATGGCCCCGTATTACTCTTGTGCTGGCTTGACAGGGTGTCACCACAGCCTTTACAGAGGAATATTAAACATCTGAATGTGACAGGTACCATTTTGCTTGGCCTGCAGTGGCAGCCCATTATGTCCGTGGGAGGAGAGAGACGAGAAAAGAGATGGTGCAATAAACCCCGGAGTGTCTGCGGCCTGCACCGTCAAAGCACAGAAGCATTATGGTCTTCATCGTAGGCAATTGCCCTCTTATTCAGGAGCTGTCTGAGGAGAGCACAGCTTAGAAGAATGAGCTCACAGACACTCAGTAAAAGTAGTTGTGTTTTTTTTTTTTTGGCTGGAAGATCCATTCAGCGAATCCCTCTTTATTTTGAGTGAATGCAGTTTACTTAAGACAACTTCTGCGGTTCTGAATTGTTAGAAGATCATCTCTCTCCACCCCTGCCCGCCCCCCCGCCCACCCCAAAGAGCGTGTGGAAAACTACAGAAGGAAAGAGTGGCTCGAAGTTTCTAGGTACTCACCGAATAGTCACCGTCATAAAAACATAGCCCACAAGTCTGTCACACAGGCATATGAACAACGTTTCCTGTTATAGATCCGAAAAGCTTTAGAATGTTGTGGAAAAGGAAGTGGAGACTTTTTACAAAAATAGTGGTAGCCTCGATCAGGAAATAGTCATCTTTGTTTTGGTTTTGTTTTTCTGATTTTTCAGAATTTCCCTCTAGATGTCCCGTTCGTCATAAAAGGGAAAGATGACATGAAAAATTAGAATCTGTCTGGCTCTGCCTTCCAGATGTTTTAGCATGACTTAGTATGGAGACCTAGATTCCCTTGTGGGGGAAGAAATCTTTCCTTGTTCATCTAGCACTGAATGGCATACAGCTAAATGGATATTACTTTGAAACGATCCTCACGAAAAGGAATGGCAAATAAAAGAACCAGCCCGCTGTGAACGGAGCATCTTTTATTAACTTCTTCCTATCTCCTTGCTTACTTCACGGTCATCCAGCCTTTGCTTTTTCATTGCATTGCTTGACACATTAAGATGTTCATTCCCCCATGTCCCACCCCCCCCCACCCCCCGCTGATAGGTAACTGCTGAAAGAGTATCATCTTTGGCTTTTGAAATAATAACTATCGAAAAAACTTCCAGAAATAAAGAGTTTAGACACTAGGAAGCATTATATATGTGTGTTGGAGAATTTGTTTACATGGTTATGAATAATTATAAGAGGTTATTTCGGGGGGCGCCTGGGTGGCTCAGTCGGTTAAGCATCAGACTTTGGCTCAGGTCACGATCTGGCGGTTCGTGAGTTCGAGCCCCACATCTGGCTCTCTGCTGTCGGTGCAGAGCCTGCTTCAGATCCTCTGTCCCCCTCTCTGCTTGCCCCTCCCCTGCTTCCGTTTTTCTCTCCTTCTCTCAAAAATAAATAACCATTAAAAAAATTCTAAAGAAGTTATTTCGGAAAATTCTGATATTTGAAGAGTACCCTATTTCCATCACAAGTTCTATTCTGCCTGTAATATAATCATGATTATTTTAAGCTATCCAAGCTGTCCTCATGCACCCTCGGAAATGAAGAGGTTGAAAGAAGTAACACTGAAATATCTTGGCGAAGATACCACCTCAAGATGTGCAGAGGGGTGACCCAGGTAGAACACATCGCTGGAACCTTCGCCTGAAAGTACAAAACAAAACGTTGTCCATCACACCTGAGAGAGTTGGCTGCCTTTCTCAGGTGACCGCTTCCCTTCTGTCCCTTCCCTTCTCCTTTGGTGGCAGCACTGAGGTCCTGCACCCTCTCCATCATTGGTCATCACAGAGCAGGGCTCCACCTTCTGGATTCCCAAGTGTTACTGTCAGGGTGATAAATGGAACGTAACCCAAGGACGCCCTTTATTTATCTTGGCAAGAGCGGCATCCTCTGCCAGATGACCTTGGAGCTTATTAAATCATATCTAGGTGAACCCTTGCTGGTGAGTTTTCACATCATCTATGGCGAGTTCCCCGCTCCTTCTTGACTCCCGTTACTATATTTCCAACTGCCGTTCGTGGTTCAGGCCGTTGCTTTATCGTCGTGACGGGGAAAACTTTTCTTGCTCAAGTTAGGCTCCCTTGTTTTTTCTTCCATCTTTTTTCCTTTTTTTTTTTTTTTTTTTTATCTTTTGTCTGGACACAGAGAACAGTTTCTCTCATCTTCACAGACATCTTTCATAAAGCAGAGGCAGTAATGGTTATTTTTCAGCTTCATCTTTACTGGTCGTTGGTGATGATGATGGTGATTACTGACCATATTTGTCTTGCTCTCTGCCACGTCTGCTCTCTTGTTTACTTTCTCCTAAAGGAGTCTCGTAAAGTATGGAGCTCTTGGGTGGCTCAGTGGGTTAGGTGTCCGACTCTTGATTTGAGTTCAGGTCATGATCCCGCGGTTCTTGAGATCGAGCGCCGCGTTGGGCTCTGTGCTGATGGCGTGGAGCCTGCTTGGAATTCTCTGTCTCCCTCTCTCTGCCCCTCCCCTGCTCTCTCTCTCTCTCTCTCTCTCTCTCTCAGGATAAATAAACTTAAAAAAAGAACACAAAAGGAATCTCACATCGCAGGTACTGCTATCATCCCACTTCTTCCAATGGAGAAAATGAGGCACAAGGAAGTTCAACAACTTGCCCAAAACAAAACGTTGGGCTGAAGCACTCAAATGCAGATCTGTGTGATCTGAGCCCATGCACGTTCTGTACGCGCCCCGTGGTGTAGCTGATTGTCCCAACTGCTCGTGTTTTTAGCACAAGTTCTGTTTCCTATTCCCTTTCACAGTTTTGTTCCTCTTACACAGCTTT
This sequence comes from Leopardus geoffroyi, assembly GCF_018350155.1. Classification (NCBI taxonomy): domain Eukaryota; kingdom Metazoa; phylum Chordata; class Mammalia; order Carnivora; family Felidae; genus Leopardus; species Leopardus geoffroyi. The sequence continues at coordinate 6,260,952 of NC_059334.1, read as the reverse complement.
GCAATAATTTTTTTATATACCTGTGTCTTCCATATGCCATGTACCCATATACCCATGGCGGCTGCAGGGGCGTTCTCTTTCAGAGGCTAGCACATCTCAGTATCATGGAAGTTCTTCTAACAATAAAGCTGTGTTTCTGCTATATTTAAACTGTTTTAAATACAACTCACGCCTAGGGCATTTTTGCTCTATCATACGTAGAAAGGTTTCCCCATCTTGTACCTGTGTATTTTGGGTATTTTGGCTGAAAGATTTCAGTGGCCTTTGTCCTTAGTGAACCAAATTCCCATTTCAAAGAAATGTTCCCTCATTTTACTGATGATTTGTGTCTTTGTTTTCTCCTAAATATTAGCATCTTAACATAATCGAATAGTAGTAGAAAGTTTATCAAGTACTTTCTGATTCTTTTTCCTGGTAATTAATCAACGCTCTGTGGATTGGAGTTTGTTTGTCATTTACCAAATATTAAGCAACTACTCTGGCGTAGGGCTGTAACAGATGCACCCCTCTCTCTCCCCTGAATTATTTAACACCGAAAACTCTCTGGTTTTAAAATACGTGCTAAAAAAGACATTGCTCTTTTCAGAGACTCTTGCAGCATGGATTGGGCCCGGCATTCTTGGACTGAGGTCAAGTTTCCAGTTCTCAGTGTCTGATTTGTAGTCCTGTGTACTTACTGGACTTCATGTCCATCAGAGTTTGCGTTTCTGTATGTGGGTCATCATTTGGTGGACATCTGCTTCCCCCAGAAGATGGTTAGTTCCATGAAAATGAACCCAGTGTCTGTTTCGCTCCATGTTGTATCCGGGGAGCCTTGAACAGGCCTGGCACACAGCAGGTAGTTGATAATTCTGTGTCAAATAAAGGATGAGGTGAAGCCTCTTTTATCTCCCTAGTCTTCGCACACTTTAACTTTTAAGTTTATTATTATTTTTTTTAACTTATTTATTTTGAGAGAGAGAAGGAGAGAGAGAGAGAGAGAACGAACTTATGGGGTGGGGGATGGGCAAAGAGAGAGGGAGAGAGAGAGAGAGAATCCCAAGCAGGCTTTGCACTGTCAGCGCGGAGCCCCACGTGGAACTCGATCTCGCGAACCACGAGAACATGACCTGAGCTGAAACCAAGAGTCGGGTGCTTAACCAACCAAGCCACCCAAGTTCCCCTCAACTTTTTTTAAAATTTGGAAAATGGGAAACTTCCGCAACTGGGTTGAGCAGGGCTTGGAGACATGCTTGGGTTGGGCGAGGAGAGAGTTTACAGACTTGGGATTTGGGATTTGGGTGCCTCGGCACACCTTGGTGGACTTTCCCTCTGCTCCACAATCCACATCGGCCCTGTCACTGCCTCCTGTCTCTTTCAACCTCACACCCCCTTGCTTGTATTATCTATCTGCCTGGCCTCTGAAGGCATTTTAGTTTTTTACCTGAAAAGCTGGAATTAGATAGTCCCTAATTGAAAAGTCCCTTCTAGTTTGAATAATCTGTAATTCTTGATTGTCTTTCCAAGGAAGTGTACTCATCTTCCAGATGAAATAAGTGCTTCATCCTAAGTTCTGCGACACAAAACCTCCTACGTTGGCTAACCTTGAAAAGCAAATGGGTTGATTGCTGAGAAATGCGAGCCTAGAATTAATGAAAATAGTCTCAAGAGAGTCTCTTCAAATTCTTAATTCCTTTTGCAGGCATAGCCAGAACTCTCACTAACAAAATCCTGTCACGCTTATGATAATAGCTTGCTAATTTTGACTATCCAAAAATTCACATATTATGAGATGGTGGAACCCATCAAACTCAGGATAAAATACCGTGTTATCAGGTTTGTACCTCCGCAGTAGCCCAACTAAAGCAGAAAATTTAAAGGCCGGTTTTGTTTGGCGTTATCGTCCCTTAGCTTTTCAGGATGGAACCCAAAAACACCCAATCCTGGAAAAAACTTTTTCATCTCATCTGATCATATGCTTCTGTGAATAAATTCTGTAGTAAAGTCTAAGTAAATTCGCTCGGAACATAAATTGGCTTATGTGCCAGGCAGCTGTGTGTCTTGTAGCTTGTAAAAATGAGGTGTGATAGCAACTTCCGTTCATTGGCTGGAAAGATGAACATACATGTGATCTCATTTATGCCTCATGATCGCTGAGTGAATAAAGGAGCCCAGATCATCTTCATTTTACAAAAGGGAGAATTAAGGACGTGAGGTGTGAAGGGACATGACCCGGATCCAACAGCTGTTACGTGACGACCCTGTAAACCTGATCGGCCGTCACACTCCATCCATCCTGGCTTCTGCGCTCTAGACAGAATCAGTGTGCATTCATGAGATTGCCCTGAGAATCCAGAGTCCTTGTGGTTCAGCAGTGCCCTTAAGGGACACGCAAGCAGATGGGCTCGGGATACATCACAGAAGCTGGGTAAGAGCCTTAGTTCTGATTCGCTTGCTACTTTACACTCGCTAGGTCTGTGGCGTTATCGTAAATGAGAATTATAACATGCAACGTGACTAGAGATCGTGTTTGTGAGGTCCTCGGCACCCCAAACGTAGCAGGGGTCCACGATAGCATGAAACACGGTCTTTTGTCAAGTTTACTAAACCAGATTCCGTTATGAAAAGGCTCTAAGCATTTCCCAGCCAAACCGAAGACCGTTGAGGTAGAGAGAGTTTCGGTAATGACGAGGCCCTAGAACAGAGCCCAACGCGACCCAGCTTGGCTTTGCAAAGTGTGAGTCAGAGGGAGATTGAGTGACAGCGAGAACCCGGCATGACTTCTGTGTGGGCTAACTGTGGGCAGGAAGGGCAAACATAAGCAAGCTTGCAGTTCCATAATCATGCAATTTATTTCATTCAGTGAGCAGCCACAGGCCTACGGAGAAGTCAAGAATGGATTGGTCCAGTTTGAACGGAGTGCTATGCATTTAAATTATGTTAAGAAATCATAGTGAACACGGTTGTAATAATAGCTGAAGGAAAAGCCGTCTGTGCTTTAAGGACAGGATGAATGTTTGAAGGCCCCTCTGCAAAAGACGCATGCATGTGAAATCGTAGTAATACCGTTCCCAACATTTCGTTTGAACACATAGGACCGCGTAGACCCTGGCATTGCTGCTGGGGAGCGCTGTGCATTTTTAAAGAACCGCTCCTTTCACGATTTGATTTCAATCCATCAGAAGTATCTACAGCAAAGTGCCTTTTCTGTTTCCTGAAACGTCTGCAGAGAAGCACTGAGGACGGATTTCTATTTGAAAACCATTCATTTCGAGCGTGAGTATTTGCTGTCCAGGCTGCGGAGCTCTCAGAGGCAGAACATACTCTTAGCCTATAAATGCTTCCTGCTAATGACTTTGATACTGCGTCTCAAGATTGTCTTTCCAAAAACGACGTGGTTGTGAGTGAAAGCCGTGATAACAGCCCTGTTAGCCCGTGGAGGGGACTACGTTCATGGTCTCGGACGGATTCTTGACAGTCATGGTGAGGAGCTGATAATGGAAAAGCTTTAGAGTAAAAAGAGAAATAGTTGTTTATTTTGAAATGGGTTGTGGGGTACCAAAAGATGGATTATTGTTAGCCGCTTTATTGAGGGATCATTTACATACCATAAAGCTCACCCACTGTGCATGCACCATGTAGCATGGGTAGCAAGTACCACGAGTTTTAGTAAACGTATGGGGTTATGCAACTATGACCACAGTCCAGTTTTAGAATATTTCTCTTACCCCCAAATTACCTGGGGCCCCTCTTGCCCTCAGTCTCTGCGCTGCCCCCAGCCCCAGGCAATCACTGCTCTGCTTTCTGTCTTCATGAGTTTGCATTTACGTGCATTTCATGCAGAAAGGCGTCTTATTTTGCCAATGATATCATTTCGCTTGAAAGGCTGGGTGACGTCGGTTGATGGTTTAGAGTGAAGTTTAGAATGTTAAGATTGTATTCGACCCAGCGCGTTTGTGATTAACATTAAACACTGAATCTCTCTAGTGTCGGAAAAGATCAAGTGGACTATTGTTTTCGGAGTAACTGAAACAGAAACTGAAGAATTGAATTTTGTGCCCAGACCCAGAATGTTCGTGTGGTAATGACCTGATTGAAAGTAACAGCATTAATAGTAGCAGGGTGCTGTTTATGGGATACGTCCTGTGTTTGGGCATTCTGCTTGGGGGGCGGGGGGATTAATGTGTGTTTTTAAAATGTCTTCATAATAGTTCTGCAAGACAGAGAGTATTTGCTCCTTGTGAGAGGCAATAAAAGTGAAACCCACTCAGAGAAGTTGAGTAATTTGCCCACGACCACGCAGTGCCGCGTGGTCCGAGGTGTATGCATTTGGCCACAGCACTAGGAGTTACTTATCTGGCAGTACAATGGTAAGCAGACTGTGTGGATTGTTCTTGTCTACACCTTCCCGACCCACAAGCCTACCCGCCTGTATCTCCCCTTTTCTTTAGCACGAAGATCTCTCCTTGAAGTTACCCTCCCGCTCCCCATTTTGGCTTCCCTTGCACATTCTGTCAAAAAGTAAGAGAGCACGAGGGACTTAAAGATAACCACCCCCGAGGTGAATAGAGAATTGATCAGGGAGCTGTTTCGAAATGAGAGAGACAAAGACAGAGGAGGTGTTTGGATTATGCGGTCAAAGAATACAGAAGAGTACACGAGAAGTATAGAAGAGGAAGTAAGCTTTACAAGAATTGAGAAAGAGACAGAAATTACACTTCTCTAGATGTGCCCGCCATGGTGATTTCATGAAGAGGGTGGGGGGGTGGCAATAAAAACTCTCTTTAGAATCCTTTGAAAAGGAAGAATTCTGGTGGGTTCTTGTACCACTGGGGCCTCTGCTCTGATGCCCAGAAGCCCTGCCTGGTGCAAAGGCTTCTGGGTTACGAGCCAGTTGGGGAGTTTGCCAGATCTTATTCGGCAGTGAAAGGAGGTGGCTTCTTACGGGGCACGCACCGGGAATGAAGTTTCAGTCTGAGAGAATAAAGAATAATCTTGGAGGATTCAGTGGGGTTCGACAGAAGGGATTTCAGAGATGAGAAACCGGTTCGCGTGTTCGCGGTAAAGCCGCAGGTTCAAGTTTCGCTTACGCGAGTGGTTGGAAGTCTTAAATTCCACTGGCCACATTTGGATGTTTGAATTCAAACAAGTCACGGTGAAGATGGCTTGGTTTGGGGGGGGGGGCGGGACCAGTGTTGACAAACGTGTGGTTTCAAGGCAGCTACGTATTCAAAATATCAGAGGGACACGTAACGGGGACTCAGGTGCAAGGGATTTAGAGCAGTTTCCTAAAAATGTGTCCGGTGGGACAGGCTTTCTAAAAAACACCCCATAATTCATCAAGCAGGTTGATACTGCTTGTCTGCGTTTTGTTTCTTTGCAGAATCAGAGTGGCGGGCAGAACGTACTCGATCCGGGGGCCACAGTGGCTTCCTGCACTGGGGGCCTCCTGGTTCCTCAGGAACTTGTCAGAAATGCACATTCTTGTCTCTGATCCCCACTCATTGGACTGGAAACCATGAGTGAGGTCCCAGCAGTCTGTATCGTAACAACCCCTCTGGGTGGTTCCGACGTGCCCTAAGGTTTGAGAACTGCCGGAAAGACAAGCTGGGGATGTAGGAAGCAACGTTGTCAGAGGCACCACAGACACTGCGTTGAAAGCGGTTGGTCCCGGGGCCCAGAACAAGGAGCAGGGGAGCCCAGGAGCTGTCTCTGCTTGTGTTCTGCTGCAGGCCGGGTGGCCCTGTGTACGGCACGTCTTCTCTGCCTTTTACTTTTACCAGGTGGCCTTCTGTGCCCACGTGTGTCCGGAAGGATTTGTCTCTTTCGCAGCACCTGTGGGTCGGGATTCCTTCAGGTCTAACGCTCTTGTGGTTCTCCACGTAACTCTTTGGTTCTGTGCATCGTTATTTCTCTCTCTGCGTCCGCCTGCCTCTGGTGGCCACCCCTGGTGGACGCCTCGCCTGAACAGACTGGTCACTCTCTCCCCGTCACTCTCTCTGGTCGACTCCCTTACCTTGCTTTCTCCGTGACACGTCATTATGTGAAATGATGTGCAGCTCCTGGGTTTTGTCTTTGCAGAGGGCTCCGTGTAAGCTCACCTCTGTTGAGGTGGGGTCTCAGGTCAGTGCCTGGCACGTGGGAGGGGTGCAGAGAACTGGCTTCTCCCCCAGTCCAAAACCAGAGCGTTGCTAGGAGACCCTTCGTAAGCTAAATGGCAGAAGGCACAAGAGGCAATCCCTGTTGACTTATAAGGAGGGTGTTTTACATTATTAAATATGACTGTGTTCCCCGTGCTATACTTTTCATCTCTGTGACTTGTTTGTTTTATAATTGGGAGTTTGTACCTCTTAACCCCTTTCATCTGTTTTGCCCATCCCCCCGCCTTCCTCCCCTGTGGCGACCACTCCTTTGTCCCCTGTATTTGGGAGTTCGTTTCTGCTTTTTTTATTGTTGTTGTTCATTGTTGGGGTTCTGTTTTTTGGTTTTTAGATTCCGTGTGTAAGTGACATCGTACGGTGTTCATCTTTCTCTGACTTATTTCATTTAGTATCCTTATTTCCTTAGAAAAAATCTTGAGGGGCGCCTGGGTGGCTCAGTCGGTTGAGCGTCCGACTTCGGCTCAGGCCATGATCTCGCGGTCCGTGAGTTCGAGCCCCGCGTCGGGCTCTGTGCTGACAGCTCAGAGCCTGGAGCCCGTTTCAGGTTCTGTGTCTCCCTCTCTCTCTGACCCTCCCCTGTTCATGCTCTGTCTCTCTCTGTCTCAAAAATAAATAAACGTTAAAAACATTTCAAAGAAAAAATCTTGAGCATTGCCAGACCCAAAAAATCATCTCTGGTAGGCTTTTCTGATGCCTGAGGACACATCTTGCTAACGGAGGCACAGAATAAATCGAGATGAAGTACACGTGCTCGCAGATGCCGTGGAAGGTCTGGAGACTGGCTGCCCGTTCAGGGGAAGGAGCTGGGTGGGCGTGGGGGCCGCGTCTCTTGCAAAACAAGTGTTGATCGCTGTTTTTGCTTTTTGCCTTTCTTTCATGGAAGTGAAAACCCTCTTTGGATTTCTTCCCGTTAGCGCGATCAGGCACTAAGGTAGGTCTGGGGTAAAGTGGAGTAACGTGAACTTGGAAAAGCTGGGGATATTTGTCCATGTATGTGTATCCTGACCTAGATGGGAAGCTACTGGTTAGCACGCTTCCTTACACAGGGAGTGAGCGAGAGCCACAGAGAGTCCGTGATCGGGGTAGTGTCACCAGTAAGGGGCACAGCCCAGACCCAGAGCTCTTCAAACCTATCTCTGGGCTCTCCCATTGCCCGTGGTGACGGCTGGTGTCCAGATGTTTCTGAATTGTTCTCGGAAATCACAGTTGTTGTAGACATAAAGGCAGGTTTCTGGTTTCTGATAGTTTATTTTTCCTGTATCGGCTTCCAAAGTGTTTGATCAAATGATTTGGCTCTCTGTGTGTTTGTAGTCAAATCCCTAAGTGCTGGTAACACACACCTCCCCAGGTTCAAGCTGGGGGCTTTATTTACTCGGGCACAGCCAGAGCGTATTGTGATTCTCTGTTTCCTTAGGTGCCTTCAAGAGTAACATAAGCAATTTCATTTAAAATTAACAGCCCCAGTCTTATTTCTGCCTTATTCACTGAGGGAAACCTTATAGTTAACTGCAATTTTCTTGCAACTTCGAGGGAATTCTTTGGTGGGAGCCTGGCTCTGCTGCTTTTAGACAAACTCCTGTATTGGAGCAGTGCGGTACTCGAGGAACTGCATTCTGAGTCAAAGCAAATTACCTCGCTGTCTGCCTGAGCACTTTACAGATTTACACATCTTCCCGACAAGATTTGTACATATCCCAGTTTTGTAAATCAGGGACTTGGAACATACCAGAGAAGTTCACATGTAAAGTAGATCCCGGGGTTTTCATTTTATTGAAGTCAGCTGATTCAGAGAAAAAGCAATGAAGGGCTGTCGGCAGGCTAAAAGGACCTGGAGAAGTTTGGACGTATTGTTTTTACCCTTTTTGTCAGAGGTGGGGGGCTTTTGTGATGTGTGTGTGCCTGTATTTATGTTACCTACTTCTGCAGGGGGTATGTGTGTGATATTGTTTTGTAGGAATTAGAAGTAGGCAACGCATCGTTTTAGTCAATAAGTGTAGTAGATGATCCTTTGAAAGGTAAACAAGCTCGAGGCACAATGTCTGGAGAGAGAGTGGAAGGAAAAGGAAAGAGGAACAAGGAGGGCAGGCCGGATGGGGACTTCTCAGGTCGGGGCTCTGTGTCCAGGGTCTCTGCCCCTCTTATCCCCTAGTGTTTCCTTCCTGAAGCTGCAGAAATTAACCCTTTGTACTTGTTCATGAACTGAAGACAGCCTGTGGTCAGACACTGAGAAGAGCACTTTAAAAAAAGGGAGGGGCAGAGAGAGGGGGAGAGAGAGAGAGAGAGAGAGAGAGAGAGAGAGAATAGCCCAAGCAGGATCCGTGCTGTCGGTGTAGAGCCTGACCCAGGTCTCGAACTCACGTGCCATGCGATCGTGACCTGAGCCGAAACCAGGAGTCGGATGCATCGTGGTTTGTGCCTCTGGGTTACCTCTGTCTCATCTTCGAAACGGGAGGCAGCACAGTCTACTGGTCAAAGGCATCCTCTCTGGAGGGAGACCTCCCAATTGGAACCTCAGAGCTGTCAATTACTTGCTGTGTTACTTAAGGCAAGCTGCTTGACGTCTCTGTGCCTTGAGCCTCCTCCCCCCCCGACCCCGCCTGTAAAACCAGGGTGGTAATAGTGTCCGTCTCATATCTGTGCTAGGAGAATCACACAAGATTGTGCTCATGAAGCACTTAGGACAGTGTCCACACGTGGCCAGTTCTCCGCAGATGCTGGGTCTCTGTCAATCCACTAACCCACGTGGTACTTACGTGGAAGGGGCTTTGCCCCCCAGGAGGACATTTGGCGATGTCTGGAGCCACTTCGGTTGTCGTAGCCGGGGGAGGGCAGATGCCAGGGATGCTGGCAAGCATCCTGCAGTGAGCAGGGCAGTCCTCGCAGAGGACTGTCTGTCCCCTAACGTCAGTTGTGCACGAGCCTTTCTTCAGCCTCCTTCCCTCAGGACTGGGTTCTGCCCCGCCCCCTGTACCCTCTTGGAGACCCTCTGCCTCTGGTTCCTGCAGGGCGTCTTCCTATAGATCTTGTGGGACCTTCACCTGCTGCCCGTGTGCTGGCTGCCCCAGCCCGTGGGGTCCCTGCCGGCTGCCCCCCCCGTCCTGCTGCAAGGTGCCGGCCGCCCACCCCGGTTCGGACTTTCCGAGGGCCGGATCTGTGTGGCAGGAGACCCTGCAGGCTGTAACCTGAGCCTTTGTTCCTGCTCATTAGGGCCGTGGTGTCCGAGTTGGTGGCACAGGATAGATCTGGGTCCTCTCCCACTGCTTCACCACCTTTGATCTGCTTTGTGTGCTGTTTCCCTCTTTGTACAGAGTTTTCTCCTCCCCTCACACTGCCGAGCCCACCCTCCCTCAGGGCCGCGTGGCACCGTCACCCAGGGGCTTTGATCCCAACGCCCTCCTGCTGGACACCGAACTCGGGCCGAGTTTTGCGCTACTCTTTCTGGAGGGCTCACAGGCAGGGAGGGACAGAGGGACACTCTGTTCTTCGTGGGGGCTTTTTTTCTCTTAACTTTCAATGCTTTGGTTCTCTGGCGGGTCCTTGTGTGAGTCCTGGGAGGTGTAGAGTGAGCTGCTCCTCCCGACAACACCCCCCCACCCCCGCCCCGGGTTGGCTGGGGACCAGCAGCTTTGCATTCGTGGGAAATATCACGGGAAGGGTGTGCGTTTTGGGGTCCCGAAGTCATGTTCTCACTATGTCCTTTGTGGGTTTTATGAACATGGGCACATTACTCTTAATCTCTTATTTGTTTTGAGAGAGAGAGCAGGGGAGGGGCAGAGAGAGAGAGAGAGACAGACTCGTTTCTTCTTTTGAAAAACATCCCGGGGGCGCCTGAGTGGCTCAGTCGGTTAAGCGTCCGACTTCGGCTCAGGTCATGATCTCGCGGTCCGTGAGTTCGAGCCCCGCGTCGGGCTCTGTGCTGACAGCTCAGAGCCTGGAGCTCGTTTCAAATTCTGTGTCTCCCTCTCTCTCTGACCCTCCCCTGTTCATGCTCTGTCTCTCTCTGTCTCAAAAATAAATAAACATTAAAAAAAAAAAGAAAAACATCCTGGAGTTCCTGTCCCGGAGATGAAGAGAGGCGATATTGCACTTGGACTTGGTTGCAAGCACCCCGCTCTGCCTGGCTCAGCTTGGGTTGAGGCTTGGCTGCTTTCTCGTTGTGTGTCGTGAGCAAGTCCCTTAAGTTCTCGGTCTCGTGTTCCACCCCTGTAAGACAAGTGCGACAGTTGTGCCCACGTCGTCGGGTAGTTGGAGGGACTAGACGGGGTTCTGTGTCTATAGTCTTTAGGATAGTTCCTTCGTTCACCGTTTCTTCTCTTTCTTGTGCTGCTGAGGTCCAGAATGGGGGGCCCGGGGAGTGGGGCGTGGGTGGTATAGCCCACCCGCCAAACCCAGCAGGAATGGGCACGGACGGCTGCAATGGAGACCGAGCCACGAGATGCAGCGATCCCTCCTGGACGGGGCTTCACGGCACAAGTGTGTGCAATCGGAACATGGGCGTGCATCACAAGCAGGGATGGTTTTTAGGTTTTTCGGTGTTCTTTAAATTTATTCACTTATTTTGAGAGAGAGAGAGAGAGAGAGCAGGCAAGGGGCAGAGAGAGAGAGAGAATCCCAAGCAGGTTCCTGCTGTCAGCTCAGATCCTGATGAGAGGCTTGAACTCATGAACCGTGAGATTGTGACCTGAGCCGAAATTGAGAGTTGGTCGCTTAACCGACTGAGCCGCCAAGGAGCCCCCAGAAGCAGGGATGATTTGGTAAGGACAGTGTCCCCAAGTGCTTAGGCAGGGTACCTAACTTTTGAGATAGGCTAGAGAAAGACAAACAAAACCAGAAAAACACCTTACATTCCCAGGTCTTTGAAATGGCCAAGTCGTGCCCTGGGGTATCTTTACAACTGGCGAGCCATGCTGTCTGAGGTCTGCCCCCATCTTCTTGGTTTCCTCGAACAATCTTTGCACGCACCTTACCCCCTTTAAATCCGCTTTGGCTTCCAAAGGCCTGTCTGCTGGTCTCTGAAGGACTTCCCTCCGGCTGCTGGCTGCTTTTCAGGCATCAGCAGACAGGTGGAAAGGCCTGGGAGTTTCCATCACCCCGGGGCAAACCTTGCCAGTGACTGACAGGTGTGGAAGCGGAACAGCCTGGTTCCTTTGCCTGAAAGAGAATTTTTCCTCCAAAATTCCCTTGCCGCAGTCTGTAAGTTGGCCTGAAATGACACATTGCTCAACTTCTTTCCTGGGGAGCACTTCTTTAATACATTCCTTACACAGGAATCCTTGTCTCGGGGTCTGTTTGTGGGGAACCGCACCTAAGGAAGCCCTTCTCTGAGGATCCTCTCATGTTTGAGTGTCATACCAATATGACCCCCTACTTTTTTTTTAATTTCTAAAAAAAAGTTTATTTTTGAGAGAGAGACAGAGTGGCAGTGGGGGAGGGGCAGAGAGAGAGGGAGACACAGAACCTAAATGGGCTCCAGGCTCTGAGCTGTCAGCACACAGCCCGACGCGGGGCTCGAACCCACGAGCTGTGAGATCATGACCTGAGCCGAAGTCGGTCGCTTAACCGACTGAGCCACCCAGGCGCCCCTGGCCCCCTACTTCTAAGAAGGTCGGGAATGGATGGGGTGAGTGAGGGTCAGGGACAGGGAAAAGCTGGAGAAGTCCTTTTTACACATTATATGGTAAGAAGGAAAACACCTATTTTCTACTTCAACATAGTTGTAGGTAGTTATATTAAATTGGCTTTGCCTTTCATACCAGCATTCAAAGTGAAGATATTAATACATACACACACATACACACACACACATACACACACACACACGTATATATTCCAATTTAATAGCTAGCATTGTAGCAATGGCAGTAATTTTTGCCCTCTAGTTTTCAATACATAATGCTTTAGGTATATAGATGTTAAGGAGATATTTGCAGGCTCTCTCTTGGGAGTCAAACTACGATTTATGCCCCTCGTCCTCTGTGAAAAATGTGTTCCACATTCTTAACCAGAAGAGAATGGCTTAGTCATAGGGTTGAGATAGAAGACCTATATTGAGGTATTTTTGACCCGGCGCTGTGTGGAATGAAGTTAGTGAGGAATTCATTTATATTAGAATCATTTCTTATGGTGTCAGACACTTTGCTAGAAATTGCTTATGAAGAGACCGTCATTGGAATATATTCTCTCTGGAATCTTGTAAGATGTTCTCTTTGTTTCCAGTGTACTAAAATTCTGTGATGATACATCCTGCTGTGAATATAATTTCATTCATTGCACCGGGCTTACCATGAGCCCTTTCAACAAAGAAAACATGACTTAAGGAAAAAATTTTTTTTCTTAAAATACTTAACATGCTTGATTCAAGGACAGAATGGGGGGGGGGCATTAGGAAGGTGAAAATAGTCTAGCCCTGAAATGGATACTGTGGACCTTTGAAATTTATAAGGGAATATTCTGGAAAACTTGTTGAACGTCTAATGTTTCAGTTATGGCGGTGACGTAAGAAACCATACTCAGGCACTGGGATTATGACGTATCCATTTCCTGTGTTGTTCGTGGCTGGATCCCCCGTATTTTCCAGCACAAATCCTACAATTTTTCCATTATGTAGCACAGAAGGAAGAGCAGACATCTTGTTGGTGGATGGGGTTTCAGGATACCGGCAGCTGTGACAGCTGTGGCCGTCAGCTGGGTAAAGCCCTCACTTACTGTGTTAGTTCCTATCAAACAAAATGCATTCCTTAAAGTGACCGTGCTACGCTAACCTCTAGGGGATGGGGAGCAAAGTGACTCAGAGAGGAAGCGGCCAGTGCATCCGTTACCCAGATTGTGCGAGAAAGGGGTGCACAGGGAGATGGAGACGATAACTGAGAACTGTAGGACAGTTACAGACGTTGCCAAAGAAAACTGGTGCCCTCTGGAGATTAGCCCAGTGCTGAGGCACTCCTTCAACAAGCTCCTGGACCTGGGTACCAAGGATGATTCTGAGGGTATTCAGTCTTCTTTCTGTGACTTCAGTCGCAAAATGGTTTTCATCCAACATGAAGGTGAAGAGGTTTTGGCCGAGGGAGTAGCTGCTGGTGGGGTTCCCCACTCATCGCCCTAGGCACTAGGGAAAGGTGGCCGGCTACCTTCCTGTTATGGACTGAATCTTCGCATCCTCCCCTAACTCATATGTTGAAGCCCTACCCACGCCCCTCACCCCCTACATGAGTGTATTTGGAGATAGGGTCCATTTGATGGTAATGAAGGTCATAAACGTTGGGCCCAGATGTGACAGAATATATTTCCTTGTAGAAGAAACACCAGAGAGCTCTCTTTCTCTCCCCCCCTCTCTGCTGTGGGAGGACGCAGAGAGAAGGTGGCCATCTACAAGCCAGGAGAAGCTGTCACCTGAAGCATGCTTGGTGGCACCTTGATCTTGGACTTCCAAGCCCCCAGGACTAGGAGAGATAAACTTCTCTCATTGAAACCACCCAGCCTGTGGTATTTTATCGTGGCAAGTCCAGAAGACCAACGCCGTCTCCAAGGACAGACTCCAGGTGACTTGACCTCTGATTCAAGAAGTTTCATCACGTGCTTTCAGGAGTCGAAGCCCTATTACGTGATTTCCAGACAAAGAGAGGCATGTGTTTTCACTCTTTACCAAAACTTTACTGAAACACCAGTGAGAGTGGGGAGTGCGAGTGGGAAAGTGGGGCAGAGAGAGGGAGAGAGAGAGAATCTTAAGCAGACTCCACATTGTCAGCGCAGAACCTGACGTGGGACTCCATCTCACGACTCTGAGATCATGACCTGAGCTGAAATCGAGAGTCGGACACTTAATGAGGCCACCCAGGTGTCCCGATAGTGTTTTTAAATGCTCAATTCCATAAGGACAGAGAGAACAGGAGAGGAGACCCCAGTGAGAACATTTTGGGTGCTTGAAAGCAGTGGGAGAGAGAATTCTGATTCAGTAGACCCAAGGAGAGTGAAAATGGGGAAAGCTGAGAAACCACAGGATTTTCATTGTTTACTTTCAGAAGGCGTGAGGACCAGGAACACTGGTTACTCTGGGTCTGCGGCAAATGTTGGGCTAGAAAGATGAAGTGGTTCAAATGTGTTTAAGAAGCAGGAAGGTCGCCAGAATCCCTGCCTGTCTTTGGGAGACGATGCACTTGCTTGTTGGGATGCTGGCAGGGGGTTAGCAACTGGTTCTCAAACAACCAAAAAACCCCAAAAAAACCAAAATGTGTAGTTTATAGCATTTGCCAGTTTCTGTGGTGTAAACCCTCCCACCATGGCCAATTTCAAGCTGCCACCATGACATCACCGAACACAGAGAAGAGAGGGGTATGACCCTTTTGTGTAGTTCTTCTCATGTAGAAAAAGTACATTCGTAACCTCAAGAGCGTGGATGATACTAGAATAACTAGGAAGTGATGAAGTTTTTGGTATTTTTGGTTGAATGTAATTATTGCACGTTTATATAATTTAATTTTTAATAACGACTTTGTTTAACGACCTGCACGACAACATATGGAGATTGAACGGTCGGCCCTTGTGAGTTGCGACAAGTTGGTTCCTCCCTATTATTGCCTCTGGAGGAACACTGGATGTTTCTTATCTACAAGATTAAAACAAAGGGTCTTTGGGCTTGGAAAGATGGGGCAGAGTTCAAGTTAGGGACCCTGAACCTGAAACAGTGAGATGAAAAGGAAGTCTACCAGTAACTCTAAACTCCTGGTCTTTATCTCCCACCCAGCTTCCAGTATTTGGTAGCCAAAACTGCTTCCGCCTGATGGGAGACCAGAAACATCTCCCCTGGGTTATTTGTGCAGCTGAAAAGAGGTGGCAGCCGTGGGAAGAAAGAAAACCTAAAGATACTGACGTTGAGATTCCGCAAGGAAACCCACGGGGTAGATCCCCCTGTGGCGAGGACCATCATTGATAAGCCCCACCCTCACACACACAGCTTCTAATCGGCATTTGGAAGGACTCAATCTTACAAGTTAGTGTTCGCAAGATATTCGGGTAGAGCATGTACTGTGAAGGGCGCATGTACACACACACGCACGCAAGCGCACGCACACGCGCGCACCACACAAAACAGCTACTTGGAAGAGACAGAAACTAAGCAGGAAGAGAGGGTCGTCTATCGTACAAACTTCAGAGAAAGAAATGAATGAAACAAGAAGATAGTGCTGAAAGAGGGGAAAAAAATTGGCAGAGCCCAAGACCAGCTCTTGGAAATGAAATGAAAAACGTTACAGCACAGTGGAAAGCTCAATTAAGAGTTGGAATTGAGAATATCTTCTAGAAAATTGAACAAATGGCAAAGAATTGGAAAAGTAGGAAAAAGGAAAGTACAGGATCCACACAGGAGGTGCAACAGAAGGAGGGGAGATTCATGGGAGGGGAGATTCCCAGAATTGGAGGATTTGCCGAACCAGATTGTGCAGGCCCGTGGAGATGTCGGGACGGTGAGGAATTAGACCTACGAATGAAAGCATTTGCTTATGAAATCTTAAAACACTGGGCAAGGTTCGGGATTCAGGGAAGTAGAGGGAAGCGGGGGAGAAATTTCTATCCAAAGGATCCGCAATCAGCACAGCTTTATATTTCTGTGAGTTAAAAGACAGGGAGTGATGCTTTCAAAATTCGAAGGAGAAAGGCTGCCTCAACACAGAATTGCCCACTCAGTAACATTGTCACTGACTCTGACGATGAAACAGACGTTTCAGGTAGTTGAGGTCTTGCATTTTATTTTAGCCCGATGCGCCCTTTCTTTGGAAGATGCAGAAGAGGGGCTCCAGCAAAGAAAAGGGGGGAGAAGGTGAAGAAAGTGAGTCCCCAGGCAGGGGAGCTGACGACAGAATCAAATGGCCGGAATCCCAGGTCATTCGTGGCAAGGACACCTTGCAGTGAAGGCTGCAGGCCACGTCAGGCTCACGGGATGACTGTCCCTCCCGGAAGGAAGACGATGTCCTTGGGAATGATTTTGTGTGGATGAACTTGATGGCATCCTTAGCATGTGTGAGTGTATTGAGAGATTTACATACCTGCGGGGAGAGTCCGAGGTACGTACAGAACAAAAGTAATTACCTAAAAGAGAAATGAACTCTGAAAACAACAGCTGTTGACGATCAGAAAACAAAACATTCTTCAGAAAACGCGTACTAGGGGTGTGCTGCACAAAGCGGCCATGGAGAGTGATCATCTGGTCGTGGCAACGTAGGCATTCAGCGCTGATCTGACGAAACTGTGTGGCAGGATGCTGGGGGGAGAAGGTACGTGGAAATGTGCGTGTGTGCATGAGAGCATTGTGTGCACACACGTGTGAGTACAAGAGAGTATGTGTGCACATGTATGCGTGCACACAGAGGAGGTGACAGGAAGGGGAAAGAGGACTGAGCCAGTTTCTTCCATAGTAGGAAGCAAAAAGATAATTACTAAACTGAAAACAAGAAGTGGCAATAGAAGTGTGTTAGTTAGATGATTCTTTTTTTAGATAGACGGAAGAGAAAAAAAGCCTTTAAAAGTGTTTGATTCTTCGGAGCAGAAATAAGGAGGTCTGGAATGGGAAGAAACTTCTGTGTAACAAGCCTTGTAGAATGAATGATTCGACTCTTTAAATCATCTTCATGTATAACTTTGCTAAAATAAAACGCAAATTAAAATAAATCATGATACCAAAAGGCATTTCTGGAGAAATAATGAATGACGAGAGCTAGTTGCAGAAGTCCAAGACCCTGAAAATAAGCAGAAAGCCTTTGGAACGTATTTTTGATGCTTCTGAATAAAGCTACACTCTTTTCTTTCTTTTTTGGAAAAAAAAAACATGTGTTTTATTTCATTAAAATTTATTTAATGGTAATTTATGGATGCATTTGAAAAACACTGTGGAGTGAATCAGGATGCTGCAGGAGGTTCTGTACAACGTGGTGCCATTTGTGTGAAATCTCCAAACATAAGATGATGTTGTTGGTTGGTTATGGATAGTTATACATGCAGCACGGTTACAGAAATCTCTGGGAGCACGGTCTCCAGCCTCGGGCATGGAGTGTTTTGTGCAGAAGGAAGGAGGTAACCGGTATGTGAACTGAGCCTTTAGCCACATCAGATTCTTTTTTGACTCAGAGACAGAGAAGAGAGAGCTGAATTAAATACTGCAAAGTGTTGACGAAGTCTACAAACATTGACCTGTGGCTACTTGGACAACTTGCTTTATGTAGTTTTTGGAAATATTGGAAGTGTTTCATAATTAAAAATGAACGTAAAATTTTCATTTTGTATACAAAAAGTTTTTTAAATTGGCCCTGGATGTGACAACCTATAATTACCAGGTCAATTTTTATCGACAGTATTGCTCAGTTTTGTCTTCTGGTTTTTGTGAAGAGACAGCTCCAAACATCAACTCAACTATGGCGAGGGATAGACAAGATTTAGTGTTCTGTACCACTTCTCTGAAAGATAAAGTCCCACTTGGGAACATATTATGTGGTGTACCAGCTCAATTTAATAAATATTTACCGAATTTCCACTTCCTAAGAGACATGACGGGAAAATAGCAGGGAGCGAGTCAGTGTCCTGTCCCCCCAAAAGATTGCCTCTCTGGGAGAGGATGTGGTACAAAGTAGTGTTGAGGTGAGAACAGTTGGAATCCGATGGAGTCCTCAACCTCCCAGGGTTGAATACCGATTGGATTTTGGACTCGTTATTACGCCTCTCCGAGCCTCAGTGTCCCCGTTGTAAAAGGACAACAGTACCACACGCCTCACAAAATTGTTGAGATTAAATTAGCCAACCCAGCTTTAAACACATGGTTTTGTACCTGGCACCGACAGCCAATTCTCAGTAGATGTTGGTATGATTGAAAATCGTGAAGAGGTTCGTGTTATAACGTGGGAGAAACCATCATTCACGACAGGGTGGTTCACCCAGAAATACATGCACACACCTTTACATGGCTGAGCATTTTTTTTTGTCGGACTGAGAAATTCTAAAAAAAACCCCACCTTTCTGAAATTTTAGCTTGGAATTACATCTCAGCCCAGCTTCACGGACAAGCGATTTCTTAAGAAATTGGCACCTTTCCAGAGAAGGAGAGGTCTCTGTCAGTCGGGCTTCGATTCACTTAGGTCTTTACCTGTTTTTCAGTAGCAGAGACAGTCATTAAAGCCTCACTCTGGGACCAACCATAAAGCAGGCTTGAGTCCACAGGGAAGGGCCCTGCTACCTCCAGAGAACCTGTAGAGTGAAGCCAGAAAATGGAAAAAAAGAATTTTATTTGCAGTTGAACTATGTCACTGAAATGTTTCTCCGGTGACAAACCAGGGTAGCAAAGGAGAGACTCATTTGTTGGTGCCTGGATATTCATTCACCCACCAGGTGTGTAGTGAGCACCTACTGTGTGCCTCACAATAGGCATAGCGTGAGGCACACAAGCCCACAACAACGAGTAGACAACAGTTGTCTTAGCTTTCAGTAAGCTGACAGAAGCCAGGGAGATAGAAACAAAAACAAGGCAAGCAAATAAATCGAGGCAGTAGAAAGGTTTCGGAGGGTGCCGCAATCATGACTGAGGTGGTGGGCCACTTTAGACTGGAGGGTCTGGAAAGGCCTCTCTTAAAACAGGTTCTGTCAGATCTGAAATTGCACTGAGGAGCAAAAGGCAGCCATGCAAAGATCTGAGCGAAGGGTTGTCCGGAAGAACACAGGAGAGGAAAGAACAGGTGCAAAGGCCCATGGGCAGGAACACGTTTGGCTTATAAGAGGGCTGAGCACAGTGGGTGAGTGGGGGAGGCGCTGGGAGATCAGGTCAAAGACATAGCTAGACATACTCTTCTGTAAGGCGCCTGCATCTTCTAACAGTACAGTGGCAAGGATCAGGGTTGTGTGGTGGGACCTGGCATGTGATTTGCATATTTGAAAGGATTATTCTTTTAGCTCAGAGAGCTACAAAAATAAGAGATAGTTAAATCCAAAGTAAGTAAACCCAAAGAGAGGAAATAAAAATTAGATTAGAATTCAATGGAATAGAGAACATAAAACAATTGAAAACAAGTCAAATGAAGCCCAAAGGTGGTTCTTTGGGAACCTCAAGGAAACTGATGAACGTCAAGCCAGAATTAATCAGGAAAGTAGAGGAAAGACTTTGTCAGCAACGAGATAGACATCCGGTAGACCCTACAGATACCAAGAGGATAATAAGGAAGTTTTTGAACAGTTTGATGCCAATAAATCTTACAGCTTACTTCCACGGAATGAATATATTGCTTGAAAGACACATACTACCAAAGCTCTCTCAACAAGAAACGGATAACCTGGACAGTAGCCTATCTGTGAAAGAAATTAAATTGTAGTTAAAAACCTCCCCCTAAAGACAGCTAAAGGCCTGGAGGGTTTCACTGGTGCATTCTACCAAACATTCAAGGAAGAAATCGTGCAGATTCTATTCAGATTCTTCAAAAAAAGGAGGAAATGCTTCCCAAGTGTTCCCCCTGTGATCAGGGGCAAGATGAGGGTTCCTTCTCTCTTCACTCCTGTGCACCGGGGGTTGTACGTTACACTGACACTGGAGGTTCTACTCAGTGCAGCAACTCAAGGCAAGAAAAGAGCTCCATACTGGAAAAGGTGATGTATCAATGGCTTTATTCATGGGTAATATTACCGTCTCTACAGAAAATGCTGTAGAATCTACGGAAAACCTGGTGGAACTAGGAAGTGAATCAACCAAGGTGCAAGATACAACATCAGTAGACAAAATCTATTTCTAAATACATAATCAGAAAGTGAAAGAAACACCTTGTACAGTACCATGAAAATATGAACTACTGAAATACTTAGCAATACATCCAGCGTAAGATGGGAGAGACCTGTGAACTGAAAACTACACACCGTTGGTGAGATAAGCCGAAGACTAATTGGAGAGATACGTACTGCATTCTTGTGTCATTCGTGATATTGTTGTCAGTTATCCACACGTCGACCTCTTGTTTCAAGGCAATCCCCGTAAAGGGTCCAAGAAGCGTTTTTGGATACACTGACGAACTGATTTTAACGTGTGTATGGGCCTCAGAATTGCCAAAACAACTTTTAAAAAGGACAAAATTGGAAGACTAATGCTATCGTAAGACTTATTATAAAGCAAGAAAGTCAGAGTAGTGTGGTGTTGGCTTCCACATAGAGAGAGGAATCACAGTTGGATGATACCCATCTGTAAAAATATGACCCATACCTCTTGTAATATTAAAAAAAAAAAAACATTCAAAATGGACCACTGACCTAAATACAAATCCTAAAAGTATAAAACCTTTGGAACACGTAGAATAATAAATTTTTGGGTTAGAGCAGGCAAAGATTTCTTCAAGATGACAGTAAGACACAGCCCACAAAAAAGCAACCTGATACGTTTGACTTCATTACATTAAAAACTTGGGCCTTTTAAAAGGAATAGACAGGGGCACCTGGGTGGCTCAGTCCATTGAGTGTCCGACTTTGGCTCAGGTCATGATCTCACAGCTTGTGAGTTCGAGCCCCGCGTTGGGCTCTGTGCTGACAGCTCAGAGCCTGGAGCCTCTTCAGATACTGTCTCTCTCTCTCTCTCTCTCTCTCTCTCTCTCTCTGCCCCTCCCCTGCTCACACTCTGTCTCTCTCTCTCTCTCTCTCTCTCTCTCTCTCTCAAAAATAAATAAACATTAAAAAAAAAGGAATAAACAGGGAAGTAATTGGGAGAACGTGTTTCTAAATGTTTATTTTGAGAGGAGAGAGAGCATGAGCAGGGGAGGGGCAGAGAGAGCGGGAGAGAGATAATCCCAAGCAGGCTCCGCACTGTCAGCACACAGCCCGACGCGGGACTCGAACCCACAAACAGTGAGATCATGACCTGAGCCGGATCCAGAGTCAGATGCTTAACTGACTGAGCCACCTAGGCGCCCCTGGGAGAGTGTATTTGTAAATAATATTTCTGATTAAGGATGTATTAATATAAAAAGAATATAAAAATAGAACCTCAAGAATATGTATAAAAGAATGGAAAAAGAACCTCAAGCAAACGAACAAATGCTCACCATCTTTATTTATTAGGAAAGTATGAGTGAAAACCACAATGCGATATTGCGACATACCTCTTAGGATGGTTAATGTTAAATGGCCGCCACACCAAATGGGAAGGTTCTGGGGCCCTCGTAAGCTGCCGATGAGAATACGTAATGGTACAAACACTTGGAAAACATTCAGACGTTTTTTTTTTAAGTGTGAAACATATATCCGCCGTATGACCCACCCATTGTACTCCTAGGAATTACCCAAGAAAAATAAAACAGATGTCTGTACTAAGTCTTGCATGTTAATACTCGGAGAATCTTCATTTATACAAGGCAGACCCTGGAAACCATCTGAAGTTCATCCACAGGGGAATGGAAAAACAAACTGGGGTGTATTCGTACTGTGGAGTGCTAGTTGGCAATAGGGAGCCATAAACTGTTAGCACCCACTAAAGCAGGAATGCATCTCAAAATATGCTGGGGGAAGAAGTCAGACACAAAAGAGTGTCTGTTGTGTCAGTCTACCTTTTACTGCTACGAAATGCCAGAAGATGGAGGCTTGTGGGGATACGGAACAAATCAGTGGTTGCCGAGGGTTGGAGGGAAGGATGGTAGGTGTCATGAGAAAGCCGTCCGGGCACCTGGCTCATCACCTTGCTTGTGACCGTGCTTTCACGGGTGTGTTCTACGTGTCAAAACATCAAATTGTGTTTTTTGTATATTACGTACATTAAATGGGCTCAGTTTATTGCATATCAGTTATGCATAAATAAAGCTGCTAAAAAAAAAATAATAAGCCAGACCATTCTGTAGGCTAAATGGGGAATGAACTGTGGGGGAGCGGACAGGGCTGGAAGCCAGGGGCCCCACTGCGGGATCCTTGCAAGCGATGGGAATAGCTTTGGTATGGAGGTGGTCAGGGCCGATGGGAAGAGGTGGACTGTCATGGTAATTCTATGCAGAACCTCTGACTGTATTTGGAAGGGTGTTGGGAGAAGGGAAATTTCGTCAGTCCCGTGGTGGATTTAGAGCTTCAGGGAAGCCGAACCAACCGTATGGTGCTTTGGGGAGTCGTGAATATTATCTTGACTCTTTCAGTTCAGTCCAAGCATAGGACTGGAGGGATTTGGAACCACAACTGAGCCCGGGTGTGGAGAGGCTCGCAGGTCACTGAGAATTTACCACTTGATGTAGGTGGCTCTTGAAGAACCCCTGAAAAGTTTTGGTGATTTGGGGGTGGAAATGAAAGTGAAACTGTTGGTCAGATGGTCTGAGGTTTGGTGGGGTGTTTCATGTGGTGAGACTAGGTAGGGAAAGCTCGTGGGGTCTCAACCGGCAACTGTTGGAATAGAGACAGAAAAGCGATTGATGCAGGAGGGATGGTCTGTAGTGCCCTTTGACTGATACTGAGTTGAGTTGGTGAATGAGAAGAGGCTTCAGGGTTGGGCCAGGGGAAGGGTGTGGAATGTTCCAAACGTTAGCTGAAATCCAATCGTGTTGTGCATTTCTACGGCCCTCAACTGCTCAATACATCCTTTGATATGTATTTTTTGAAGAGATGTTGCCTCCGCAAACATCTCTGTATGGAGGCAGAGCACGGGAAACAAGTTCAGAGGGTTCTGGTTTTTACACAAACGCGGAGGATTTACAGAGCCTGTGGCAGAGTCCAGTTGGGATCCCAACCCCCGCCCTCTGCCCCGGATCTGAAGCTCTCTCGTGTAAAGCTACGCTGCATACCAAGAATGAGAGGCAAGGGTGTTATTTTTTCTTGCAAGGTGGCAATATACCCCCTACAGAGCCAAGCTGAATTGTGGTTTGTTTTATTTTGTGCTGAAGGATGGAGTGTAGGCGGGAAATGGTCTCAGTAGAGTTGTATATGTGTTTTGTTTTGTTTTTGTAGCACACCAGTAAAGAGCCTTTCCCCGTGTAGTCATTGATTTACCTTCCCTGGGTTAAGGGCACCACGATGGAAATGCCAGTTCATTGGATCAAAGTGGTCAGCACTAAACTTCTTACATTCGATCCTTTTATTTTTTATTTATTTATTTATTTATTTTTTTTTTTAATTTTTTTTCAACGTTTATTTATTTTTGGGACAGAGAGAGCATGAACGGGGGAGGGGCAGAGAGAGAGGGAGACACAGAATCGGAAACAGGCTCCAGGCTCTGAGCCATCAGCCCAGAGCCCGACGCGGGGCTCGAACTCACGGACCGCGAGATCGTGACCTGGCTGAAGTCGGATGCTTAACCGACTGCGCCACCCAGGCGCCCCACATTCGATCCTTTTAAAACACTTACTGGCGTCCTAGGAAACCACTGCTTGAGTATTGTGTAACCAAACTATAGATACTAATTATACAATAGCAGATGTTCCACTCCAGAGGAACGTGTGCAGGGTGTGTCTGTAGGCATGGATGTATGATCACGCATGATCATGTTTAATCAGCCTGATAAGTTTCTGAAGCTGGGTTTTCTTTCTTTGCTTTTCAGTAGACTCGTAAGCACCGTTCCAGAGAAGTTGCTCGTTAAGCTGTGCAAAACTGCTGTGACATAGGAGACTTGAACCAGAGCTGAATGAATGAATGATAGAAATGCATTTGATGTTGGAAGTGCCAGACAGATTTTGGTTCAGATATTTAATTTTCATTGTATATGAGGAAAATTGGAAGGGGGTGGAAATAGCTAAATGCGGCGTTTCAAGTTGGCAGTCTTTCCTGAGTTCACTCGTAGACGTACGTATGTCCACGATAGTATGACTTTAGTGTCAACCAGGTTAAGTAGTCTTCATTTTCCACATTCATAGGACTCCTATGCTAGGTCGACGTGGGACATAAATTGATATTTTAAAATACTGTCAGCATATTATGGTGTCATTTAATATATACCAGGTTGTGTTCAGCAGAAATTGGAATCAAAAACTGCAAAAGCTCTGTGGGGTTCAACTTGGCAGCAAGAGAGCTTAATTTTGATTCAACAGCTACCAAAATCCCTCATTAATTGGCGACACGGAACAATGATTTTCGACCTCTGTGCCAGCTTCCAGGTTTTCTCATAAACTACCAGACACCCATAGGCTTTGCTTCCCGTAATTTAAATTATGATATGCAGGGCACGGGGGTGGCAGGAGCATTTGGCTTTGCCGCGAAACAGCCTGGGTACCGAGTCAGTCACTTGCGAGTGACGCCCAGAGAGAGTAGGGGACAGCTCAGAGATGTTCAGCTAGTCCGTGGTGCTGCTCGGGAGAGGAGCTAGCTTTTCTGACGCTTCAGGCCAGTGCGGTTTCCACTACGTTTGTGTGCCTTTCTGTTCCTTTGAAGCTTTTCCATGATGGGTCAGGACTGCAGGTGCAAGGCCTTAACTATGAAAACAACCAGAGACGGCTCTGTCTTCTCTCCCACTTCCTCACTTGCTCCCCTTAGCGTGTTTGGGGCCTCGCGGGAGAGACAGATCCAGTGGAAACCTTTGGTTATGTGTGTGTGTTTTTTAAATCCTGATTCATGCCAGGAGAGCGATCGATTTTTAAGAGGGAGATCCTGTTTCCCATACAAAACAATTAGGAGTTGCAATTTGCATAGTGCCGTTACATTAGCATGTTATAAGTAGAAAGAAACCGTGTTAAGCAGAAGCCAGCCACAGCAGTAGGAATATTTTGAACATTCTATTTCAGAACCCTAAAAAAAGAAGAAGCCCAAAAGCCTCATAAAAGCATGCCGTTTTAGCCAAACATAACTCCGTTCCATTGAAAGTGGCTATTTCGGTAGCGGCGGTCTGTGTGCACGGAGGAGCTGCGCGTGGGGAGCAGGGGTCCGGCCGCCCCGGGGGGAGGGACGCCTGGCCCCGCAGGCGCCTCCCAGGCCACTCCGGCTGGTTGGCCCGACCCCCGTCCGGCGCCTCGCCCCGCACTCGGCCCCCAGTCGTCTCTAATGTCACGTCCCCCAGGGTCCGGCCTCAGCTCCGCTATTCAGCTGGCCTTGCACCTTTCCACGTGACGGCTGTACCGTCGTCAAAGTTCATTTCATGCCACCTTGCTCCCCCGTGGCATGATTTAGGGTAGGCGCGCACAGGACCTACTGATAGGAAGGTCGGAAGGTTGTGCAGACGCCTTTGTGTGAGGTTTTTAGGCCGAGAGGAGACGGCTCGTTTCCGGGCGATAAAATAGAAGAAGCCACATTGAGTTTACAAAGTGTGGCATCGCAGTGCTGTGGTTTCCTCAAGAGAGGCTGTGAGCAGTTCGTCACGGCTGCTGCCTGTGAGTGTGCCTGTGTGTGCGTGTGTGTGCATGTGTGTGTGTGTGCTGTGTGCCTGTGAGTGTGTGTACGTGTGCATGTGACTGTGTGCGTGTGCATGTGGGACAGGGAGGGGGTCTAGAGGGGTAAGAGGAATGTAAACGGCCCTCTTCTTTTCAGCTGGTTTTTAGTGGCCCCCAAACATGGGAAAGGAATAGAAAAAAATCAAACAGATGACGGCATCTCAGATGGGTACACCTGATGTCCCGGGTGGCCATTAAAATAGAAAATGTTCTGATTTTCGTGAGAGTAGAGGAGAACGCAGCAGATCCGTGGTTTGTCGGTTTGTTCGTTTTCTGGGCTGGTTTACTCTTTCCAGTTAGACAGTAACAGAAGTGGGTTGAGAAGCTATAAAAAGCTTATAATCGAACATTTTATTGGTTTCCACAAATGACTTAGAACTCAGCTAGGTGGGCAGTTACAGTCAGCACTTAAGCATTTATCAACAAAGTGGTATTTTCTTCAGAAGACGTGTTTACAACTGCGAAGCTAATGGAAACTAAAACTTGTTTGAATATTTATTTTTGACTCATTTTGAGTATTTACTGATGTCCTAGGTGCAAAGTACAGAGGCGCACAGATTGAAAGAATTGGAACTGTTATAATAAACATTACTTTAGGGGCGCCGGGGTGGCTCAGTCGGTGAGGCATTCCACTTCGGCTCAGGGCATGATCTTGTGGTTCGTGAGTTGAAGACCCGCGTCTGGCTCTGATCTTGTGGTTCATGAGTTCAAACCCCGCATTTGGCTCTGTGCTGACAGCTTGGAGCCCGGAGCCTGCTTTGGATTCTGCGTCTCCCTCTCTCTTTGTTCCCCCCCCCCACTTGCACTTTCTCTCTGTCAAAAATAAAGATTAAAAAAATTAACAGAAATAAATACGACTTGAAAACAGTTTAAGAAGAACCAAGTTTGAGAGAAAGAGAGCAGTGCTACCGTCAGATGCAGATGGCCTGGACAGTGACAGGGAAGGGACACCATTGTCGGTGACTTATTTCTGGCTACATTTGGGGAAGGTGGGGTGCAGGAGCCAGATTCTGATACATTAATGCAGGACGTTGACTTGTAGCAATAGGGAAGAACTTTCAAAATTCTGTTTTAAGGATCGTGATCGTTGCAAGCGCGGGGAAGGGCTGTGCAGCCGTCGAGCCGGCGGGGTTGGGGCGGGGTGGGGGGGATTGCTGAGTGCATTTCCAGGCTGGGGCCTCACTGCCGGGGGGCAGCGGAAGAAGGGTCCTGGGACTGTGCTCACAAGGTCTGGATTCTTTCTCCTCTCTGCCACGGAGAGCTAACTGGGAGAGGGAACTGATGTGCTTCATTCATTCGAGGCTCAAATCCAGTAAGGTAAGGTCAGTTCGTGAGTGGTGGGATGCTCTATCAGCATGAAGCACGGTCCTACGATAGATCGGCAGGGCATACCGGCACTCTGGCCTTTGGGGTTATTTCAGCCGTGTATTCCCTGCCTCCTGCGAAGAGAAACCAAACAGAAGATGCTGGAATGTCGTTGGCTTCACTCCGAAGGAGTACAATGTCATTAGAAACACCTCTGAGAATGAACAGACTTCAGTCCCTCAAGTCATGGCTTGCTGGGCTTAGGTATAAAATGGAGCACGTGGCTAGTCCCGAAAGGGCATTCCAGAAAGTTTAGGGTCAACAACGTTCATGCGTCACGAGGATGAAAGCCAGTCGAAGCCACGTAAAAGGAGGTGAGTGTTAGTGCAACACAAACAGAAAACAGAGAAGCCGTGGTGAGAAGGCGGACGGGAAAAGGTTAATTTCAGGACGCGAATTCTGAGCTAGCCTTGGAATAGGGGACGCAGGAACCGGTGAGCTACTGGGGTTAAGGGTCAGAAGCAATTATCCCTGGAGGCGGTGGAATTCAAACAGTTACTAGGCCTGCGGGCGGGAGGAAATGGAAGTGAAGCCGGAAGGCCAGATCCAGGAGGCGAGATCTGGCTAAAGGACCAGTACGGGATTTGGAGGAATTTCTGAGCAAGGCGGTGGCACGGTGGAATTGATCGCGGAGGAGGAGCGCAGTACCATCTGGCATCTTGGTGGAGGGTGAGTGGAGGCGGGGGGCTGGCGAGTTGGGTAGGAGGTTACTGAAGGGGTGAGGTAGCAGTCGAGGGAGGCTGTGGGGCCACGCGAGGAAGCGAGACAGACACGTGGACAGACACGTGCGTCATGGAAACCGCCGGTTTGGGTCGCCCTGTGTCTGGATTACAGACAGCCTGGACGATTCACAGGGGGCGTGTTGTCTTTAATGCCCGGTAGAGCGGGGCGTGGATCCGGTTGTGCCGTGGGTCCCATGATGCTCTTGGGATAACGAAAGTCTCCTTCTGACCCAGAAGGTCTGTATGCTGCTGTGTTTCCGTCCTGTCTGGCATGTTAGCCAGTCCCCCTGCTCTTAGCGTGTCAACACTCATCAAGCCGTGGGTTTCGGCAGGCAGTAACTGAGGTCCCGGATAAGGAGTCAGATGGCCTGATGAGTACCTTCTTGAACCGTACGCTTCATGCTGGGCATGTCTCTAGGCACCTCGTAGGCATTACTTCCACTTTGCCACCATTTGTTACTATGGGTCTGGTACTGTGTGCTAAGTACTTGACATCTCCTGACGTTTTCCTCCATCAGGAAATAGCTAGTGTTCTACTCTGCACTTTGCCAGAGCTAAGACAGAGTTCTCCTGGAGGTATTGCCTTAGTGAAGCAGAACCAGTTCTTCATACCGCTGTTAGAGCACTCTGCTCACATGACATACCTTATCGATTCCTTAAATGAAACATAGAACCGCTCTCAGGGGAGTCCAGAAGAACTATGACTGAGTTTTCAAGTTATTCCCTTAGACGTGATTCCTGCTCTGTGTTCAGAAATGAGTCAGGAACATCTTTTGCTTTCTATGGAGATTTTCGGTGCTTCTCCATGACTGCTGTGACTTTCGGGGCCGTCGGACCATCAGCTGCCTCTTGAAGTAGCAAAGCCTGGATCACTGGAGAGTTGTCGCTAAAGCTCTGTGAGCGCTTAGTGCAGATGACATCGAGTGGCCTTAGAGATCTCTTCCAACCCCGAGATGCTTTGAGATCCTAAGTTCCATTAAAACTATTTCGGGACACAGTTAAGAGTAGAGCAGCAATTTTTTAGGTCAGTGTTTTATAGCTTTTGGCCAAAAGCCATCCAGAGGTTAACGGAGCAAAGAGAAGTGGGTATAATAGGATTGGGGGGAAAAAATTAGAACACAAAGTTGGAGTAACTTCTTGTTCAAAAGTAAGTAGCCTTTAAGGGTAAACGTCACAAAAGAAACCCTCAGATCAGTGTAGCCTATGCTATTTCGATTTTACAATATGAAATAAATGTAATCTGTGATTTTTTTAAAAAGCCAGTAAAAAAAAAAAGGTTCTACAAATGTTTGTACTCAGCAAGCTTCTATAATAGCGTAGGTTCTCAAGAAAGCATTACAAATGATAATAATTCCGTTTATCGTCATTACAGAAAGCTTTCACATGACTTTTTTCTCTACAGTTTTTACACTAACCCCATGAGATAAGTATTATTATTAGCATAAGTTTTCAAGGCTCAGGAAAGTAAAGAAACTCGTCTAAAGACAGTGGCTGGATTAGAACACAGATCTGGGGCGCCTGGGTGGCGCAGTCGGTTAAGCGTCCGACTTCAGCCAGGTCACGATCTCGCGGTCCGTGAGTTCGAGCCCCGCGTCGGGCTCTGGGCTGATGGCTCAGAGCCTGGAGCCTGTTTCTGGTTCTGTGTCTCCCTCTCTCTCTCTGCCCCTCCCCCGTTCATGCTCTGTCTCTCTCTGTCCCAAAAATGAATAAAATGTCGAAAAAAAAAATTAAAAAAGAACACAGATCTGACTCCTGTCTCTGCCCTCTGCAGCCTACTGTTGTTCTCATGGCCTCTGTGGAATATTCTATTTCACCTGTAGTAAATAAATACATCTGTTATGCTTATTTAGGTGTTGGCTTGCCATGGAGTTAGAGCATCCTTGCTAAGATAAGCGAGGTTAATTGAAGGGAGATAGCAGCATATCGGTTCTGAATGTTAAGCTTCAAATTATTTTGGAACCTGGTCTCTTAGTAACTGAACGTGTGGCTCTTACATTCTAGATATAATAGAAAGAAAATCATGGGAAATCCTAAGCCATATCTTAGAGTTGAATAGAGGTTACTTTGGTCAATGAATAGTTAGCCTTAGAAGTTTTCATTTCTTTCTCAGCTCTGAATGCAAAAAAAGCGTCTTGCCTCAGTAGTTTTCAGTGCTCACTTGGAAAATTCGTATTATTTTTAATGTAGAGGGTATGTTGTTGCTATTAATCAGCATGGCTCGCTTGTACCAAATTATGTCTTAGGTAAGGAAGAGTTAATTTTTTTTCAGCGAGTGATGGAAAAAGAAAGGAAATGTGCACAATCTTTTAAGAGTTGTCTGCCTTTGTGGCTTTTATTCTTCTGTCCTTATGCCTAAAATATAAAGGCATTTTATAAATCTTAATTTTCTCAGTAGTTAGAGAAATCTCCCTGACTATGTCAAATGTCCAATTAAATCGGGACAAAAATCTGGAGGATTAAAAATACAAATTTTAGACTCATGGTGTAGACCTGGGCACAGTGAAATATGCTTATTAAAGAAAATGAATCATGCCTGAGCCTCAGAAAGCTCATGTATTGATAGAGAAATTTGGGACAAAATAAAAACACATACAACCACTTTCTACTCTAATTTAATGACCCTGTTAATTTCCTGCTTTGAGTTTTGACATTATTCCAAGATGGACTCTCTAGAGAGTGTTCAAAGTCATGGCCTAAAAATACCATGACAATTTTAACCTCACTACAAGACAAAATGTTCCGTGTCACAGCAAGTCCGTGTTGATGGACTCTAAAATTAAGGCAAAGCACTTTGAATTACGTTGGGAGGTTTTAGATTTTTAAATAAGGCTTTCGGATTCATATTGACTGAATTGTATTTTCATCAGCAATCCAGGAAAGTTATAATTTATGCCCATTCCTGGGGAAGTAAGTACCCATTTGCCAATAGGAAACTTCGGTCTCATTTCATGGAAAGAAATAGTCATCATGAACTTGGGTATGAAAGTTTACAAATAAGCAGAGGTCCCAAGTGCCCCACTATATTTGTGTCAGTAAGATCTTAATTTAAACGTTGTCCTTTTATACTTGGAAGCCTTGGAAGCTCATTAAAGCTTCTTTTTTTTTTAATTTTTGTGAAAGTCAGTTCTGGACAGAGTAGTGGAATTGGCTCTCTGGAATCAAGAACCTTATTTATATCTCACTATAAATAACAAAGCAGTGCGTGTACTCACGGTCCCAAGATCACTTATATTTTAATAGAGAAAATTACCTTCGGCTAAGTAACGATGAAGTATTTAAGTATCAGAGGGGGTGAAGATGTTGGGGGCACGGAGATTCAGATTTTTCTGGTCTTGCAAAAATCGCGACAAACTCTAAGGTCCGCTGTGAAGAGGGAAAGGGGTAGAAAAGGATGTCTAAAGTCCTGAAGTCAGTCTTTAAATATGCCACTGTTTCCGGTGGGAACCAGATCCCTTTTTTTCTCTTGGCCCTCCTCTGGAATCTACTCATATTGTTTCCTCACTGCATTTTCTGGTCCCTGTTTGTCAGCTGCTTGCCGACGCTGTAAAGCTCAGGGATTTTCTCAAGCACATAGAGAGAGGAGTTTGTATTAGGTGTTTTGCAGTGGCCATTCTAGTACGATGCTCTATGATTTACATTTCTGTAATGAACTTGGTGCACTTGATGTAGATGCCTAATAGACCGGGCAGAATCTTCAGTAAACAGCTCTCAGTTTTGCCTATTAGCTGGCTTGCCTCACATGTACTAAACGTCCCTGAGTCATTTTGCCAAGATGATTTAATAAAGCCGAGAGACGCTGTATCAATTTCCCATTGCTGCTCTAACAAATTACAGGCAGTGGCTTAAAACAAGACAGAATTACCTTGTGGTTCTGTGGAAGTCTGATGAGGGTCTCCCTGGGCTACAGTGGAGTAGGCGGAGCTGTGTTCCTTCCTGGAAGCTCTGGTGGAGACCCCTTGCCTTGCCTTTCCCGGTTTCTCGAGACTGCTCGCATCCCCCAGCTTCGCAGTGGCCCATCCAGCCTTCTCTCACGTGGAATCACCGACCGGTTCTCTGCCTCTCTGCCTCACGAGGCCCCGCGTGATTACGTCGGGCGCATCTACGTGACCCAGAGTGATTCTCTCCATCTCGAGGTCTGCACCCTTAATAATATCTCCCATTCCCTTTTTACCATATAAGGGAATACATTTTCAGGTTCCAGGGATTATAAAGTGGACATCCTTGGGGAGCCATTGTTCTGCCTCCCATGGGCTTGGAGAATTTTTGTTGAATGGTTCAGAATGGTCTTTGATAGATGAAATCATGGTGTACCATTTTCGCGGATAGACTTAGCTGTAACTTTGGGCTCATGATGTTTTGTTTCTCCACATTACACACCGTTGGTGGCATATTTGAGCTGTCTCTCATGAAATACCTGTAGTAGTCGAGAAGTTTATTACAGACAATAATAGCATTCACTGAGCACTACACTAGGAACTGAGAACTTTTTATGCCTTATTTCCCTTCGTCCTCACAACAACAATACCCTCAGCAAAGGTATTAACTTTCTCCTGTTTTTAGTATTTGTTTGTTTCCTTTAATGTTTATCTTTGAAAGAGAGAGAGTGTGTGAGCGAGGGAGGAGCAGAGAGAGAGGGAGACACGGAATCCGAAGCAGGCTCCAGGCTCCGAGCTGTCTGCACAGAGCCCGACGTGGGGCTCGAGCTCACAAACCGCGAGATCATGACCTGAGCCGAAGTTGGATGCTTAACCAACTGAGCCCCCCAGGTGCCCCTCTCCCATTTAAAAAGAAATTAAATTTATTTCAGAGTATGGGAGAGAGGGGCAGAGGTGGGGAGAGAAAGAATCTCAAGCAGATCCCATGACTCTGGGATCGTGACCTGCACCAAAATCAAGGGTTGGACGCTCAACCCACCGAGGCACCCCAACTTTCTCCTATTTTATAAATGATAAAATTGAGGAGTTGAAAATTTAAGTAGTTTTCCCAAGACTTCCCAGGATTTGGGACAGGAACACAGGTTATGGGACAGCAACACTGGTATCCTTGTACACATTCAGAGCTCTTTGAGGATGGGGGTGTTTATTTGCAAATCTCATCCGTTACACACCGTCCACAGTGGGCACTAAATGTACATTGGACTCATGAATACTAAGACACTCCAGTAAGGTTTTGGCTGGTGCGTTCAACGGTGAGATAAATGTGGGCTTAATGGCACAGGATTAAGGAACCCCTACATTTATGGCACTTAATGTTCTCTGTGATGGTGATTACTGGCCCTAGCCTCAAGAGTAGGCCCTCATCACTGCCATCCCTCTGCCCCTGGTATTGTATGGACATCTGTCATATCTTCTGCTATACCTCTGGTGTTATCTCCCAGCTGAACATTTTGGCAGCGACTTTGGAAACATCTGCTGCCCCAGCCTAAGAACAAAGTGGCTGCTCCCTCGCAAATGAAATTGGCAGTTCGCACTTTAATCTTCTTTAGGAATCCCTTTGGTCTAAGGCCACAGGACTAAATCCTCAGAGTCTGGTCATCCCACATATGTAGCGAGCATGTGAAAGGCTGTCTGACAGAACAAATTTGACATTCGGCGGCGTGACCTTCTCCCCGGCACCAGGGAGGCATCCATCGTACTGGGATGTCACCTGTAGACCATTTCAGCAAAGCATCAAGAGGTTCTTGTTCAGACTCCAGTTGTAATCCCGACTCTGGCAGATGACAGCCGGGTGATGTCGGGCAAGTTCCTTAACCTCTTTGGAGAGAGTAAAGACCGTGACCTAACTCAGTCGATTCTTGTGGGTTCACGCATAGGATTAAAATTTGGTATCTGATCTCTAAGGAAACCATGGTCTCTTGAGGGAAAACTCACACGTAGTGAACGGATTCCCATATATCAGAATTACAAGCTGGATAATCATTACCCGTTGTACCTTTTTTGGGTCTTCTTCAAAGAAAGAATAAGAAGCAGCTTAGGACATCCAGGTTATGATCTGATGCTCAAAGCTAGGCTGCAGCGTCCTTACCAACTGACTTGACGCTTTAAAACTAAGCCGTCTTGTTCTCTTGTTGGGCACAGCCTCCAGACTGTCCGTTTCAGACGGGGCCACCGTGCGAACAACAAAACACCAGACACCTTCCTCTCTCACTAAACGTGTGACTGCTGCTTCTTCATCACTTACGACTTTGGGCGTGCTGTTGCCTATAGATGAGATTGATTGACTATTTGATTATACGGTTGCCCCTGCCTTCTGACAACAGCCAACCTAGAATGAACCTCTGCTTCCTTAGAATGTCATCAAAAGTAGCCAGCGAGAGCCCGATCCTGTTTCTTTCTGACACCTGCTTATTGAAACACCTCTTAGCTCTCTGCGATGGGCATTCTCCTTCTCTGCACTGAGTGACAAACCCAACTTGTTCAACCACAGCTAATGATCTTGAGCTCAAGGGCACTGACATTTCCAAAAACTAATTCAATTAAGGACTGCAGGCAGACAGAAGTCAAATCACAAAATTCTGTAGCAGTCTTTAACTTGTTCTCCAAAACTCAGTTTTATTATTTCCCTTCATATACATGGTTTTAAAACTCAGTACAAAGAGAAGGGATCGTAATAGAAGAACGGGATCACCGTCCGTTCCCAGTCCCAAAGGGCAACATGATACGGGTGTCAGCCTACTCATTTTAATCAGAACCTTGACTGCTGTGTGTAATTTCCAAGAATGCTTGTTCTCTGATTACCCTTTCTTCATTTTATTCTCTTATTCCCTTGGACTTTGTCTATGCAATATCCTCTTGAACGTCTTGTCTGAGGACACAAATTTGATGTCATTATGATTCTTATTATTGTAATAATTTTCCTGTCCCTGAAATGTGTGTGTGTGTGTGGGGGGGGGGGTGATGGGTGTGGTGGTTGCTTTCACTTCTGTCTTCTGGAAATGATCCTTATTTGCCTGTTCATCTTGAGGATAGAATGAAGATTCAGGAAGGGCAACCCTTGTCTGTTGGATTCCTCCTACCTTGGATTCCTAAGTGCCAGAATGCTAAAGATTCTGTTCTCGTTTACCAAGTTGTAATTCTGTCCGAATTGTAAGCAGTCGCATATGAAGGTCTTATATGAAAGCAGTCATCTGTGATGATTTCACATGCGGAATTTGTTTTTAGATTAACGACAGTGTGGCGTCAACCTGTAAGAATGTAGGGCTTTAACCCTGATTGTCCCATGATCGTTGTGTTTGTTTCCAGAAAACAATAGGGAAACTCCCAAAGGGCTGGATTACAGATTTAAGTTGCTACCTAGTGGCCAGTCTAGTTTGCATTTCATTGCCTTTTTCTTTTTTGGGAGAGAGAGAGAGAGAGAGAAAGAGAGCGCGAGCCCACATACGTGTATTGGTTGGGGAGTGGAAGAGGGAGACAGAGAGAGAGAGAGAACCTCAAGTAGGCTTCACAGTGCGGGGCTCAATCCTGTGACCCCGGGATCATGACCTGACCGAAATCAAATGTTGGATGCTCCCACAACTGAGCCACTCAGGTGCGTCTTCATTGCTCTTTTGACTTCTTGGACACAACTACTCAACACATTCTATTATTGTGCTCCTTTTAGTTCTACTACAAGGAAGCTCTCCCCTGAGTTTATGTCTGACCCTAATGTTCTTAGTACGTTATGTATTTATGTTTCCATTTAATTCTCACACTGACCGTATGAGTCAGCTTACACAGATTGTCCGTATAGCTTTTATGATATTGGCACTTCAAATCTTTCCTTTACATTAAAAACGTGAAAAATTGTCATGATCATTAAAGAGCCTGGTTAGAGTTAGGAGTCTGGGTATCCATTCCTCATCAAGTTCCATTTTGGTTAAACCCAGACTTGCACATATACCCAACTGTTCTCACATATTGATTTGAACTCTAAGGTCACTGTTCGCATGGAAATCAAAGGCTATCCTAATGTTTAGAAAAACAGCGGAGGTATTTTTATCAGTGTCTTTAGGTGGGGCATTAAAATTACCTGAATTTCCACTTACTGTGTGTTGTCATAAGTTATTTTATCTACTTTGCATCTGTGGCTTTGCTTTGGGAAAGTATGGCTGTTTACACTTGAACTCCTAATTTTCAAAGTAAGGAGAAAAAAATCCACATTCTGCAAAATCCGTGGCGGCAGCTTACCCCCCCAGGCTGAATGGGCTGAATGGAGTCCAAGATGAGATGCCTGGTGTCAGTCTGGGCTTACAGTATGGAACATAGAATTGCAAAGCGAATGCCTCTAGTTTCCTGGGGCCTGATAAACAGCCTTTTGTAAAATTTTACTTTTAATTGCCGTGGGAATATATTCTCCATTCGCAGTAATTGAAATTAAATACTTGGTAGTTAGAAGTTAGATTTTATTGCTTATTTAATAAGAAAGAATAAGACAGCGCGTTTAAAAAAGAACGGTGAAAATTCAATATTCATGTCTCAAGCTTAGTGCTAATAGGCATTGATTTAGCAGCAAAGACCTTCATTTGACGCAAGCTTATGCCAGTATAACGAAGATAAATATATTTTAACGAGAGTCATTTTTAGTTGCCGGTAATGATGGTCAGCGAGGAGACGTCTTGGCTTCCAGGTTTTAATCTGACTCTCCCTGCGGCCTTTTGCGAACTGCTTGCAGTTCGACTCCTGGTGAATTTTTCAGGCGATCTTCTAATGACGGTGACGATGATGGTGATACTGGTGTTTCGCATTTGTAAGCACTCTGGCTCCTGACCCGCTTACACGCATCATCTCATCGCCTTTACCACCAGCTCCAAGGTGTTCGGAGCAGGAGAACACAGGACTGTGCTTCAGTATCTGCCTGCCAAAGCCAGGAAATCTGAGGGGGTGACAGATCTCTTCCACTTACGGTGGAGTCAGGTGAGAAAGTCGGGCGGGTCTTCAAGGAGAGAGCTGGCCCGGTCTTCGTGAACTTGGTAGTTGCCAGTGGCACTAATTGGACACCTCTATGCCATATTGGAGCTGTGCACGCATTTTATTTTGCCAGTGTGGCCTTTTGAAAGTTTAGGATGTAATGCCCTCTGGTAGTCCAAATCTACCCACCACCGCGTGTCTATTCTCTGCCACTGGCTTGTGGGTACTCATTAGTTTGGACTCCCCAGTTCTTTTTTTTTTTTTAATGTTTATTTATTTTTAAGAGAGAGAGAGAGAGAGAGTGTGTGGGAGGGGGAGGGGGCAGAGAGAGAAGGAGACACAGAATCCGAAGGAGGCTCCCGTCTCCGAGCTGTCAGCACAGAGACCGACGTGGGGCTTGAACTCACGAACTGGGAGATCATGACCTGAGCTGACGTTGGACGCTCAACCCACTGAGCCACCCAGGCGCCCCTGGCCTCCCCAGTTCTGAAGGAAGGATGCCTTGTTCCCGGTGCCTGGAGAACGGCAGTCACTCAGTGTTTTGTGAGAGTAGCATCCCCAGGAGCCTGTAAGTGTGGGCCACTCTGAAGACATTGGAGTTTTCCACCCCAGTGATGCGGGGGATGGAGAGAGACCTCATGATGCCAGGGGCACATAGGAAAGACTTCGAGGAAGGCGGGACTTCAAAGACGGACCTTCAAGAGGGCACTTCATTCTGAAGGTTTGGTTCAGAGAGTCTGACTCATAGGAAACAAGCGGAAAATTGGGGACCTGGTTTGTTTAGAACTTGAGTAAATCACTGCTTGTATTTATCCTACTTAGTCACCAATCCAGTCGTCCTGCTCCGAAGCCGGTGAGTCATCCTAAACCTGTTGTCTCTTCCACCCCATTTGGCTGTTAGAGATTTCTCTGGCTTTCCTTTGTAAATATTTCTCCAGTAACCTCTCTACTGTGTATCATTAGAGACTCGGTTGTGGCCAAGGCCTTAATCATTTTATGACAAATCGTCTGTCTCTGTGACCATGAGACTCCCAGCCC
The DNA here is from genome assembly GCF_018350155.1 of Leopardus geoffroyi. Taxonomy (NCBI): domain Eukaryota; kingdom Metazoa; phylum Chordata; class Mammalia; order Carnivora; family Felidae; genus Leopardus; species Leopardus geoffroyi. The sequence continues at coordinate 6,223,471 of NC_059334.1, read as the reverse complement.
CAAAGCCTTCCGTGTCTCCCCAAAGTCTCGGTAATAAAAAGAGAGCTCTGGAGCACGACCGAAAAATATGCCTTAGCCCCTGCATTTCCCTTCTTCATGATCTCTTGGCGTGCACTTTCCGTCCCAAACGGTTAGAGCTTCCTTTTAGATGCACCCTTTTGTTCTGTGTCCTATACCTTTGGCCCCATTATTTTGTGGCAAATACACTTTCCCCATGAGGCTGGCGATGTCTTACTGCCCTTTGAGGCTTCCATCTAGCATCACCTTCTTCACAGTTTTTTCCCAGGTATCTTATGTTGGAAAAATGGGGAACTCAATTTGGAGACAGTGGGGAAACTCCAGGATTTTCTAAGAGCATATCAGACTTCTCTTGTGCCTGGGTTCCCATGTTATTAGCCCACGCTGCTAACCGTTAGCCACAGCAATGACTAATTGTACACAGGTATAGCCTACCAGCCTTGGTTCCATCTCTCTCTCTCTCTCTCTCTCTCTCTCTCTCTCTCTCTCTCTCTCTCTGCCTCATCCCACTTCTGAGGTCTCCTTATGTGTGTGAAGCTGGAAGGGAATGCAAGCGACCCCTCGTGAGGACTCTAGACCATTGTAGATGGACTCCAGCATCCAAACATCCTCTTCTTCTGTGTCTCCCACAGGCAGTGGGAGGCACATTTTACAGGGATCTGGGGAGGGTCCCCTCTGTTGCTCAACTACAGTTGCCCAGCATGGTCACTATACCAGTGACTGAGTTGGCACTCCCCCCCGCCCCGCTCCCTGCTTGCTGTTCTCTTCTACCTTCTGGAGAGGTCTTTGGCCAGTTCCTGCAGAGAAGCTATCTGCACTCAACCTGTCTTCTTAGTCTGCTTTCTGGGAGACCCCAGGCTAAGACAAAGGATACAAGAGCATAGGCCTAGGCAAAGAAAGGAGATTCTCGACTTCTGAACATATTCTTTTATAAAATTGACCTGCCCAAAACAGTATGTGAAGGGGTGAGCAGTAAAAAACTTCAAGCATAAAAAATATTTTACATTCTATGGTGGATGTAGAATAGAAATAGAGTTTCATCCAGAAGAAAAAGGAATTCTGAGCTTTAAGAATTTAGTCATGCATTTTAAAAATTGGATGATGGAGGACAAAAAGCGATACAACCATTTCATTTTGAAATGTCAGTATTTATTCCTTGCCAGAAGTTACATCCATGGCAACTATTTAAACTTGGGATGAGAAATATTGGGTGCCAGTTAAAAAATAGGAATGGAGGGACACCTGGGTGGCTCAGTCGGTTACATGTCTGCCTGTTGATTTTGGCTCGGGTCATGATCTCTTGGTTCATGAGGTTGAGCCCCACGTTGGGTTCTGTGCTGCCAGCACGAATCCTGGTTGGGATTCTCTCTCTCCTCCTCTCTCTCTCTGTTTCTCCCCTACTTGTGCGCTTGCTTTCTCTCTCCCTCTCTTTCTTTCTTTCTCAAAGAAATAACCTTAAAAAAAAATGACACTCTTTAAGTTTCTGTGCAGGATTCTCAAAGCAAATTGGGGATGGTTGAGATAGCCTGCCATATTCATTTGTAGCTTGTTTATAGTCAGTTATTCCAGGTCCACTTTTTCTTGCCTCCTTGTTCTTCCAGAAGAGAGAAAATTGCTTCGTGGATATTCTCGGAAAGCCGAGAGACCAACCGTTTAATAGGGAAAATTCTGGACCTTTCTCAGAATTTAAAGAGGAATGAGTTCTACAAAGAGATGATTGATTCATTTATTTGTTTGAAAGGTTAATTCAGATATAAAATAATTCTGGGTGCTAAGTAGATGTAGAGACATCTTGAGACTTGACGATTAAGAAGTAGAAAACGGGCTCCCGTTGTGAAAGAAGGAAAAGGAAACAAACACACGCTCTAAAAGTCTCCAAGAGGCTAGAAAAATGTACGGGGTACACCGATTATTACCAGAAAGGAGTAAATGCTCTGACTATTTATTGGCCAAAATGGCATATGATCGTCAGAATTTAGTAAGATTTACTTGTCTGATCCAATTTTATTTCCTCAGGTAGAAGGTCAGCGTGTCCGGTCCATTGTCTTGTCGCTGAGCTTTTTCCTATTTTGGTGTTTAACCTGGCAGTGGAGTAGGTGATATATGGCCAAAAAAATAAAAAATGGCCTGTTGCATTTTCTGTTCTATGTTAAAGAGCTATTTCCTGAAATTTCATTGATTTCTTTTTCTTCCATCAGAGGCCTAGTTGTCTTTCTGTATGTAAAGCTCCGTCTCGACAGACTCTCATGAAAGTATCACAGGCAGATTGACCAGTGTGGCTAGAATTGACTGTAAGTTGTGGCTCGTGTAAGGTTTGTCTTGTTCCGCCCACAGAACTGGCAGGTAAATGTGGAAGGATAAGGTATGGTTTAGTTAGTTGTTACTTTATTTACTTATTTAATATTTATTTATTTAGTTAGTTATTTCTTTTTTATATTTTAGAGAGAGAGAGAGAGAGAGAGAGAGGCAGAGGGAGAAAGAGAGAACCCCAAGCAGGATCCACACTCAGGGTGGAGCCAGACATGGGGCCCAGTCCCATGACCCTGGGATCATGACCTGAGCCAAAATCAATAGTCGGAAGCTTAACGGACTGAGCCGCCCCGGGGCCCCTATTTAATTGTTTTAGGGTGCCCATGACCGTATCAACATGACAGTCTCCTAGTGCCACTCTTGGTATATGGATCGTATAACTTCTTTCCATTCAGACAGCTTTGATGGAGCACCTCCTAGGTGTGGTTAAAAAAAAAAAAAAAAAGGCTCCGCCAAGTATTTAGAAATGCTCCCACCCTGTGCAGGCTTCCTAAAAAGACTTTGAAATTCTTTTGTGTTGTTTTGGGGAACGGGGGAGAGACTGGTCCGGCAGAATTTTAATGTCAGGATAATGAGTTAAGTAAATATTGTCTGTAATAGGTTTACCCAAGAAATGATCGCACGATCAAATATGCAATAAATGGCCCCTTTATTTAGCTTAAAAGGACCCACTTGACCCCACGATACACACACTTTAGCCCAAGAAATAAACAAAAATCCAGATTCCCCGTAAACTTCGTGTGTGGGTTTGGACTGAACAGCAACAACAGAAAACTTGAGCTGAAGCTCCCTTGTCTGGAGGGATATTAGACATGGATCCTTCTAAAATCGAAGGCAGAACCTCCTCCATTTCTCCTGATCTCCACTTTGGATCACCAGGGTTTGGTTCTGATTGGACCAAATAGCTACTTGGCTGTTTTTTGCCTTGGAGCACTTGGCCTAGGAGGAGAGATTCTTGGTTTTCAGAGTCAGGGGGCACAATCACATATACGTACACGTATGTGTGTGCGTGTAGGTACATGTATATACACATGTCTATGTTTCTACACACATAGGTGTAGGATCATGAGATCATGGTCTGTGCAGAAATCAAGAGTCACGTGCCTAAATGGCTGAGCCACCCAGGTGCCCCTGTTTGCTTCCAAATATGTACAGCCCCACATATACGTATATGTATATGTCTCCATAGATCCACACGCATAGTTATTTATTTAAAAAAATTGTAAATGTTTATTCATTTTTGAGAGAGAGACAGAGTGCAGGTGGGGGAGGGCAGAGAGAGGGAGGGAGACACAGAATCTGAAACAGGCTCCAGGCTCTGAGCTGTCAGCACAGAGCCCCACACGGAGCTCGAACCAATGAACCGTGAGATCATGGCCTAAGCCGAAGTCGGACGCTCAACCGACCGAGCCACCCAGGTGCCCCCCGTCTACACACATATTTAGTATATCCCACTTACTTTCAAATAAAAATGTTAAGTCAATTTAGAATAAAAGACACCTATTTAGTAAGATTAGTAAAAGAGACGTCAAAGAATGGAACCGTCAACATCTTACACGTCACAAATGTCATCATCATAGGGTTGTTTCTCACATCGACCCTTCAGGAAAAGCTCAGGGTTTGGTACCAAAATGGAGTTTCTTGAAGACATGTCCTTTGGGAGGCCAGCGTTGTTGTGCGAAGGACAGAACTCTGCCAGTCGGTTCTGACACAGAGACAGAAGGAGGCAAATCTAGAAGAGCGTTTTTGCAAGCGTGCTCCATGGACATCCGCAAGCCTGTAAGGCCCTTGTTAAAAAAGCAAATGATTGCGTCCCAGCCCACATCTGCGGGCTCCAAATCTCTGGGCCGGGGCCTCCATGTGTGCTCTGTAACCTGTCCAGCAGGGTGGATGTGTAGCTAGATCTCTCTCAGTGTCCCTCTTTCCTGTGGGCGAACCTTCTCCCACCAGGAGTCCACGGTGGTGGGTCTGGAGAGCGAACGCTCTCAGTTGTTGGAACGGATGCACCTGTCCGTGAGAAAAGCCTCTGCTTGTGCCCCCACCTGTGTGGGCACCCAAACCACAATCTCACCGACTGTAGTACCTCCTCACACCGGCCCCAGAGATGGGTGTCACTTTTATGCTCACGTTACTGATGGGGTGACCGAGGCTCACACTGGTTTCTCCGTCGTGGCCCAAAAGTGAGAGAAGAGAAGCATCACCCGGGTCTTTCTGTGGTCGCCCCCCCTGGGCTGCTGCCCTGCGAATATTTGCCGTCTGGCTTTCTGGACAAGAGTGGGGAGAGGTTGGATTTCTAATACCTTAGCACAGCTAATATGAAAAAGAGATGGCTTAGTTCTTTATTGACTTAACCCTACAAGCTTTTACACATGATTTTAATATCAAAGGAGGATATTAAATCTGGCTCGTGTGAATTATGATGGAGAATAATTCACAGACTAAAAAAAATCTACCACATAAATGGGTAGATAAGATATGGATTGTATGTCTTTTGTGAGAAAACTACTATGAGAAAGAGAAATAACACAGGTGTCAGTGAGGGAGATAGTACTTGTTGGAGCATTAATTTGAACCAAAAGCTGCCAACAGTGTCCCTGCTCTTCCCTTCCAAGTGAATCCATTCCCGGATCTTGACATAAACCTCTCTGTGGCCCTTATCTCCATACTGCCTCATTTAGAATCCAATTTAAAGTGAACGCATCAGTAAACAAAACTTAAGAATTCCAAGTCTTAAAAAAAAGTCTTCAAGATCTCAGAACCGAATTCAGAATTTTAATGTTCCTCAGTGGATTCTTACGTCTGTCATTGTCAGAAAGCTAAATGACTTTCTCGTTGCTTCCAGGTTTAACAATTATTTGTACTTTAAAAAACTCCAGTCTATAGGAGGCAATGGTTAAATAGGGCGGATGGAAATGTTTGCAAATCAATACGCTTCTTGAGAATTCTACGGTCTGTGAACAAATGTAGGTGGAGTTTTGTCACCGAGATTCCAGGTTACTTATGTTCTGATCCTGTTTGTGGCAGCACTTAACTCTGATCTTAGTAGCTTCCTCGTTTTTATTTATTTTTAGTTTTTAGAGGGAGAGCGAGCATTCCTGTGCAACTGACAGAGAGAGAGAGAGAGAGAGAGAGAGAGAGAGAGAGAGAGAGAGAATCCCAAGCAGCCTCCACGCTCAGCACGGAGCCCGACATAGGACTTGGTTCCACAACCCTGGGATCATGACCTGTGCAGAAATCAAGAGTCAGATGCTCCACTGACGGAGCGCCCCGGGCGCCCCTATTAGCTTCCTCATTTTTAAAACCAGGGGTTGAACCTCTAGCTGTTGATTTCTTGTCCTTAGAGATCTTTTGGTTCTTGGAATTACATAGAGCGGACCTACAGTGGACTTGCGAACGCTCTACAGGGGTAGCAAGCGCTCTGTGTTACCGTAGGCACACTGGGGACATGGATAGATGAGCACGTCGGACAGGTTACCAGTGCAGAAAATAACAGTGAATGTCAGCCTTTTGTAGACCCTCCTTTGTCGTATATGTAATTGTGAGTCCGTAGACTTCCTATAGAGCTATTTCTAGGACAAAAGTATACATTCCTTCTCTAGATATTTTCTAGAGTCTGCAATGTTTGGCATATGACTACCCCAAAATCTTGGTCCATAAGCTATTATAAAAAGTATTCCTGATTAAAGAAAAGTAGATTATCACTCGATGTGCCGATGTATTCACGGTCCGTAGACTCCTTTGGGGAATGACGAAGTTGATGAAGAATGTGGATTTTAGCAGCAATTTAAAAAATTCGTGAATTCATTTGCCCCACAAATATTTTCTCATCACAAACCTCAACTCTTTGTGTCGCATTTACAGAGGACTGGAGATAGGGGAGATATTGAGCAAGACGTTTCAGGCAGGGTGAATTTTATAAAACGAAAAGTGCAGGGTGCTGCCTGTCTTGAAAGAGGGTGGATTCATCCAGTTTGATGGGACGGATGAGGAGAGGATGCCCGAGGAAGGGACGGTTGGCAGAGATCTAAAGAACAAGGCAGATAATAAGCCCAATAAAGAGTTAGGGAAACTGTGCTAAGTACAGGGAATGGCTTATCTGTAGGTCTGAAGGCAAGAGAGAGTGTCCTTTTTGAGTGATGAGAAGACGACTAGTATGGTTGTAGTACAAGTCCAAAAAGGAAAATGGAGCATGAGGTAGACCAGAATTTGAGTGGGTTTGAAAGTCAATGTAGGGATGTTGGTCTTATTTAAGGGAAGCTATTTAAGGGTTTTAAGAAGGGGTGGGGCAGAAATCAGAATATAATCAGAGTTGTATTTTTTCCCCATAACTTTTTATTTTGAAATAGTTTAAGACTTACACGAATCTGCAGTAAAAGCCCAGAGGACACTCATGTACCTTTCACCCCCAGTTGCCCAGTGGTCATAGTATGTCATATAATCATAGTAGAGTGTACAAACCAGCATACTCACCCCGATATGACGTTATTAACTCAGGTATCAACTGTATTTGGAGTTCACACTTTTCCCAGACAGATTTTCTTTCTTTCCTTCTCCCTTCCTTCCTTTCTTTCTTTCTTTCTTTCTTTCTTTCTTTCTTTCTTTCTTTCTTTCTTTCAAGGTTTAATTTTATTTGTTTTTGAGAGAGAGTGAGCAGGGGAGGGGCAGAGAGAGAGGGAGACAGAATCCCAAGGAGGCTTCGCGCTGTCAGCGTAAAGCCCCACGTGGGGCTTGAACTCACAAACTGTGAGATCATGACCTGAGCTGAAACCAAGAGTCAGACACGTAACCGCCTGAGCCACCCAGGCGCCCCTCACGTGCAGATTTTCTAAAGAGATCCCTGCAGTGTGCAAGAGAGACTAAAGCTTGGGTTCAGGGGACCGCTTTGGAGATTAAGAAGTCTCCCAAGTCAAGTCCAAGGTTGAACGGAGAGATGAAGGCACCTTAAACTACAAGTTTCATGGAGATGACTAGAAGCAGGGAGATGCTAGCAAAGAGGTGGAGACGGGCAGGGGGGATTAGGGAGAGGAGAAGGTCAGAGATGACTTCCCGACTCCTGGTTTGACCATCTGGGCAGCGGGGGACGCTCTTAGCGAAGCTGGGAGTTCGGGAGGAAAAGCGCTCAGTTGTGACCATGCCGAGCTTAGGGTACCTGTGTGGGCAAGAAGCCTTCCAGCTGGAGCTCTGGAAAGAAGTCTGGTGTGAGATCTACATTTAGGTATCGTCCGCAAAGAGATAGTAATTTCAGCAAGATTATCCAAGAAGAGTGTGGTAAATTAAAAGAGAAAAAAGGCTTAAAACGGAGCCCCAGGAGCTATAAATGTTAAGTAGGTTGGCGAGAAGGAGTTGCTGCTGGGAGCCTGGGAGGGAAGAACAGAGACAGAGAGAGAGAGAGAGAGAGAGGAAGGGAGGGGAGGAGAGACGCGGGAGGGAGAGCGAAAATTACTAGGTTGATCTCCTACAGGCAAAGGAAAGAGTATTTCAGGGAATAACTATCTGGGTAACTTCTGTCTTCGCTCTGACTTCGTGCAAAGACCCAACTGAGAAGCTTCTTGGGGTTCTCTGTGGGTGCCATTCTTTCCTTCTTAGGGGTTAGTGTTTACAGCTTTTCAGGCTTCACTTCAAGATAAAGTGTGATATTTTCTGCCACATTGTGTATGTCTTCCAGAATATCACTTTGGATAGACAGTACTTGAATGATGCCATATTTTATTGATTCATTTTTTTCTTAAAGCAAACAGAAACTTAAAGACTGGTAAATGACACATAAAAGTTCAAATTTAACAAAACCCCAAACTTTTACATGTGAACTGTGATTAAAAATATATTTCACATGCTATGACATGTATATAACGGTACCTACACCAACACCTAGACATCTGAAATCAGATTTTGGAGTGGGTCTTGGGCATCTTTACTCATTTCCCCAATTGACTTAGCCCCCTTCCACCTCTCACCCCCCCCCCCATGTGGGTGGAGAAAGATCAGAAGATGGAAATATTCTGATAATCTTATGTGAGACTCAGGTTCTATTTAGTGACTTAAAGAAAGATAGGACCTAATAGAAACTTTATTCTACTGCTATAAGGAAGGGCATGCCAAATAATTTTTTTCCAAAAAAGGGGGGGGGGCAATAGGGAAAGAAATAGAAGACAACAAATTTGTGGTGAGCCCAGTGAATTAGCAAGTGATCATCAAAAATCTCAAGGTTGGGATTCAAGGTTGGAGTTTGCGAGTCAGGGGTCTGGTTTAGGATAGATTTATGTTACGACAAGCTGGGTGACAACTTCAGGATAACAAGGTGGAATGATGTCCTTGGGGACCATTTGATATTAGATGAGGAGAAAAGGTCATAGCAGTTTAAGTAAGAGATCACTGAAGGTTGGGCTAAGGCTTATTAGTTAAAGAAATCATGCAAGAGAAGGTTGGTGAGAACAAACGAATTGGATTTTGCAGGAGGTATGACATGGCACCACGATAAGCTGAAAGTCACTTTTGGGACTGTTCACTTTGGAAAAGTTACTTTGGGGACTTAACATTTTGGGGGTTCCCGCGACGCACTCTGGAAGCTGATTGGGGGTGCTTCAAAGGGGATAAGAAAACTAGTTGCCGTAATTTTGTACAAGTGAGCAGTGGAGCCTCTGGTCCACGTTATTTCAGCACGGTTCCAAGCGAGCACGAACCGAATGTGGGTAGACAGGTAGCTTAGCATGCCATCATTTCCAATTCTGAAAGCAGATTGAAATTAAAATTTAGAATGAAAAGTGTGTACTTACTACTCGTATGCCCCACCCACCCCCACGCTGTGTTTTCAAAGACTTTTAAGGTTGCAGAGTAGCTGGGTTTGATGGCTAAGATTATCCATGAATGTAAGGAATGATCGATGTGGTAGGATGACTTCAAGAGTGAAAAGTGAAATGAGATACTCATTTTATTAACCAGGAGCACAAGCTTTGCCATACGGACATTCCAAACTCCTAAATACTACATTCAGCGCAGAAATCTTAATGATCCTCATGGCGCAGTCATTTCTCTGAATGGTGTCATTTACAAGACAGTCCTGAGCTTAGGAAATAAATGAAGGGGAGGGTAATGAGGCTTATACGATGTCGAATGAGTCAACGTATGATTAATATTGAGTCACTTTCCTGTTCTCTGTTGTCTGCCTTTCTGCATAAGGGCTCTTTATCTGCAGGAACTTGGTATGAGAATCCAGTCTGTAAACCAAGGTCCTCATGTGGATCGTCCGGTCAGGTTGCTGGCAAGTGTATTTCCTGCACACCAAGGGACCCTTCTCCCTCCAAAGGTGGCCGTCAAAGGGTGATTTAATTCATGCTGATTTCACTTTCGCTCTGATAATTGAGGAGAAACCCAGGCTCTTAAAGTATTTACGATTTTTTTTTAAACCGCTAATGTGAGCCTCTCTCCCTGTATCCTTACCCCAGGAATCTTTGCAGACTTTAATACACGTCTGCTTAGAACGTGTGATGCATGCGTGTCCTGTGTGTGTTTTCAAACGTGGAGGATGACGGTGATGGTAATAAATCTGCCTGGCTTTCTTTCAGGGGATTCTGTTTCCAGGCAGTTTCAGTTGCTGTGCTACCCCTGTGTTGAAAGTAGTCTGAGGAATAAAGCCACCGTCAAAGTATTTTTAAGTGATCTAGAATAATTAGCATGATGGAACTCACTGCTCACTTTTACTAGTCGAAAGCGGAATGTTCCTTTGTAACGAGTAACCGAAGCATGTCAGAGCTACAAAGGCTGGTGATTTAAAACTAATCATATTGGAAAGTGTGCCTTTGGCGAGAATCAGCAGGAAAAGTTAGCCATCCTTTTCCTTGAAATGCTTCCTTTCCATCACTTTCCTCATCTATACTTGCCTATTCTGGTGTTTTTCCATTATCTTTGTGAGCGCTTCTCTGTGGACCACGGCCCCAGGCTGTTGGGTTCTCTGTAACATTTTTTTTTTTTTTTGAATGCTGTGCTCACCACAATGTCACTACTGTCTGTCGCCAGACAACTCTAGTACAATAGTAGTGACTCTATTCCCTATGCTGTGCCTTTCACCCCTGCGGCATATTCATTCCATAACTGAAGGCTGCGTCTGCCAACTCCCTTCACCCGTTTTGCCCAGCCCGTCATTCCCTTCCCTCTAGTAACCATCATGTTGTTCTCTGTAATTATGGATCTGCTTCTGCTTCTGGGTTTTTGTTTGTTTTGTCTTTCAGACTATACCAATAAGTGACACGATGTGGTGTTTGTCTTGCTCTGACTTATTTCACTTAGTGGAATACTCTCTAGGTCCACCCATGTTGTCACAAATGGCAAGATCTCATCTTTTTTATGGCTGAGTAATATTCCTTTGTGTATATATACCACATCGTCTTGATCCATCCATCTATCAGTGGACCCTTGGGTCACTTTCACATCTTGACTGTTGTAAATGATGCTACAGTAAACATAGGGGTGCGTGCGTCTTTTTTTCAGTGTTTATTTTTGAGAGAGAGAGACAAAGCACAAGCGGGGGAGGGGCAGGGAGAGAGGGAGACACAGAATCCAAAGCAGGCTGTAGGCTCCGAGCTGTCAGCACAGAGCCCGACACGGGGTTCGAATCCACGAGCCGTGAGATCATGACCTGAGCTGAAAGTCCGGCACTTAACCGACTGAGCCGCCCAGGCGCCCCGCTATGTCTTTCTGAATTAATGTTTTCGTTTTCTTTGACTAAATACCCAGTAGTGGAGTTACTGGATACTGTGGTATTTCTATTTTCAATTTCTGGAGGAACCTCCGTACTGCTTTCCACAGTCGCGGTACCAGTTTGCATTCCCACCAGCAGTGCATGAGGGTTCGTTTGTTTTCCCACATCCTCACCAACACTTGTTATTTCTTTTCATTTTGATTCTAGTCATTCGAAGAGATGTGAGGTGATATCTCATGGTTTTGATCAGCACTCGCAGATGATGAGTGATGTTGAGCATCTTTTCATGTGTCTCTTGGCCATCCATGTGTCTGTTCAGAAATGTCTGTTCAGGTCATCTGCCCATTTTTAATTGGACTATTATTATTATTGCTATTATTATTTGGTGCTGAGCTCTCTGTATGAATTCTTTATATATTTTGGACACTAACCCTTTGTCAGATGTATCATTTACAATTATCTTCTCCCATTCAGTAGGTCGCCTTTTCATTTTGTTGATGATTTCCTTTGCCGTGCAGAGGATTTTTATTTTGATGTAGTCCTAATAGTTTATTTCTGCTTTAGCTTCCATTGCTCGGGAGACGTACCTATAAAAATGTTTTGGGGCGCCTGGGTGGCTCAGTCGGTTAAGCGTCCAACTTCGGCTCAGGTCATGATCTCGTGGTTTGTGAGTTTGAGTCCCACGTCGGGCTCTATGCTGACAGCTCAGCGCCTGGAGCCTGCTTTGGGTTCTGTGTCTCCTCCTCTCTCTCTGCCTCTCCCCACTCGTGCTCTGTCTCTCTCCATCTCTCAATAATAAATAAACGTGAAAAAAAAATTTTTTTTTAATGTTGCTACAGCCGACATCAAAGTGATGACTGCCTATATTCTCTTCTAGGAGTTTTATGGTTTCAGGTCTCATATTTGGGTCTTTCATCCATTTTGAGTTTATTTTTGTGTCTGGTGTAAGACACCCGTCCAGTTTCATTCTCTCGCATGTCACCGTCCACCTTTTTCCCGGCACCGTTTGTTGAAGCAACTGTTTTTTCCTCATTGTGTAATCTTACCTCCTTTGTCACAGATTAATTGACCCTATAAGTGTGGCTTTACTTTCGCGTTCTCTGTTTTGCTCTGGGACATACGTGTCTGTGTTTGTGCCAAGACTCCGTTACTTTGAGGACTACATCTTTGTAGTGTGTCTTGAAACCTGGGATTGGGGTACCTCCAGCTTTGTTCTAGTTTCCCAAGATTGCTTTGGCTCTTTGAGGTCTTTGGTGCTTCCATGCAAATTTTAGTATCATTTGTTCCAGTTCTGGGGAAAATGCTGTTGGCATTTTGCTAGGGATTGCACTGAATCTGCAGAGTGCTTTGGGTAGTATTTTAACAAAATACTACCTTTCCCCTCATTTAATCCTGTGTGAAGTCTCAGAGCTTCTACCTGGAAAATATACTTCAAGTTTACTTACATTTCTGACCATCTCTGCCGTCACCTTCCTAACCTGAGTCGTCACTCTTGTCTTGTTTGAAAATACCGCAGTGGTGCTTTCCAGGGCTCTCCTTCCCTTCTCCCACTTGCACCTGTCCCCTTTCATTCCCTGCAACCCTAAGTGATCTCTTAAAACTATAAATCAGGCCGTGTCACTCGCTAACCTCATTTCACTGTTAGTAGCTTTTCATTTGATGAAGACTCCGGTTCTTTCCTCCAGTCTTCAAGCTCCCGTCTAAACCAGCCCTGCTTACGTCCCCAAATTTCACCTCTAGCCCTCCTTTCTCCTGCTCAAAAGGCTCTAACTACCTTCTCCAAACTTGAGTCTGAAAACAGTCTGTTCCTCTTGCCGTGAGTGCCCTCCTCCTGTGTTTGGTGCATCTTATCCTTAAATCTTAGCCTAAGTGTTCCATTTCTAGGAAGGTCTCTGTTTCAGACCCCGAATAGGTGTTCCTCTTTAGTTTGCATTCGGGACCCGTTTTGTAAGCTTCCGCTTTTTCTCTTTCAACTGTGTTATTTATTTACCTCTGTGTTGTCTTCCCTCTACGACCAGAATCACAGCTCTGAGAAGACAAAGACCTTATTTCACTCATCCCTGGGCCCCCAGTGTCACGTGTGAGGCACTGAAGACATGCTTGGTGGATGAATGAACAAATGAATGAGCGAACGAACGAACGAACGAATCTAATGGTCAGGTGCCTTGCAGACCACTGTCTAAGACTCCCTGAGAAACCTGGGGTCTTAAAGAAGGGCCGTGGGGTGAAAGTGCAATGTTATGTCAACCGTTTTACTAAGTTGCGCAACTGATCTGTTTCTGGAAGTTTTTATTGGGAGGATGAGGTGAGACGACATGTCTAAAACACCTCGAGTAAATATACCCCGGGGAAGTTCTTCTTGGCAGTTCTGCCTGTATCTGGACTCTACCCACAAGGAGAGTTAGTGTCCTCATGGATGGCCTCCCCTTCTTCACATCCCTTTGTCCAGTTCATGTTCCTCTCGTTCCAGAGACTGACAAAAAAGTAGAAAGTGGGAGGTACTGTATGCAGAGGGTCTGTCCGGCAGTTTCTTCCTCTTTGGTGGCACATTCCCAGCTGGGGGTACATCATAACCCAACGTCTCCATAAAGGAGTCCCTTGAAATCTTGGCAACCCCCACCCCAGGAATATTGTGCAAGCCCTTCATCCCGCCTGCCCCCCAAATCTGTGTGTTCCATCTAGCTGCCTCGGGTTCGGGGGTCAACATTTCAGGCTCAGTTCTGCCCTTTGGGTTAATTCATTTAGATATGTATGTCCAGACCCACTTTTACTCAGTGCCCCAGATGCTCAGCCGCCGGCTCCCCTCCCTTCTAGAGCCTGTTTCAGACTTTTGGAACCTTGGCCTGGCAAAACCCTGAAGTCCCCCTTCGACTGGCTGGAATCCTTCAGACACTTTGAGATCAGGTGCCTACAAATGTATGGTCTGCAATTCCGGTGTACTTTGTGTTATCAGCCCTCTGTCTTCTGTATTTATTTATTATGCTCAACCCCCTTGGCTTCATGGCCTGCCTAGATTTCTTTATGGTTTCCCTCTTTCCTCTTGTCCTTCACTCACTGATGACTGTGACCTTATTTCACAAGGGACACGTTTTTGGGAATGGCTTTCAGATTTGTAGGCACGACTTCGTTCCATAAATACTGTGCTCATGTCAGCAGCTACTCTAGGTCACTTTTTCAATCATTTGGTGGATAATTACGGTTGCGTTTCAAACCCATCAATCACTATTATCTGTATTTACCTGCAGTGGCAGAATTTGAACCTAGAATTGTTGCATTGGAAATATAATAAATATTCACTGTTGGCCACTGAAAGGGACACACTTTTAAAGGACAGCGTGTTACAGGGTGATAGATAGTGGATTCAAGTGACAAAATCACATTGATCTCCCTCCTTCCCTTCCTCCCTACATTGACTCCTTTGACCAAAATTTAAGATAGCCACCTTATCAAATTAGAGCACAGAAACCATTGTATTAACAGGTTTTGCTAGGTTTATAAATTCTCCATATTAGATTTCTACTGTAAAATACGTCTCTGGAAAGCATTTAATGTTTAACATGTCATATTCATTAAGAGGAAACTTTTGCACACTTTCTTTCCCCTTCGTATTTGTATACGAAGTCCATCTGAGGCAGGCTTTTAGGAAGGAAAGGAGGGAGAGGGAAAAGGGGTGTGCTCACAACAGATGTTTGAACACCCTGGAGTAAAATGAGTTGAGTTTGGGTGGCTCAGTCAGTTTAAGCATCCAGCTCTTGGTTTTGGCTCAGGTCATGATCTCACGGTTTGTGGGTCCGAACTCCCATCTTGGGCTCTATGCAGAGCATGGAGTCTGCTGGAGATTCTCTCTCTCCCTCTCTCTCTGGCTCTCCCCACTCACTCTCTCTGTCTCTCAAAACAATTTAAGACAATAAAAACAAAACAGAAAGCAAGTGAGCTGAATTCCATTGTCGAATTCAAGAGGTGGTTTTGTATTAGAGGTTATCTCCCTATGAAAGCCACAAGACATAGTCACGCTTCGCAAATGTAGAGAATGAATTGGATCAGAGCGGAAGTCTCCCTGAATGAACCATCACAGAGTTCTTTAAACTATAGAATTCTTGTCAAATGGCCGCAGTTCCCTGCTGATGCTGGGGCAGTGGATTTATTGAGTCTTTGCCCAATGGCTGAAGGCACGAGAAAGAGAGACAGGCACAGAGAGAATCAAAGATGTAGAAAGAGAGACAGAAAGAATGTGAATGTGCGTGTAATGAGGAAGGTCTGAAACATGTTGATTTCAGGCTGCAAGTCAGTTGCCCTGAGTTCTCCTTTAATCTCCAACACGGACTTGGCAGGCGTCTAGCCCCTTTGAGCCTCTGTTTTCTTATCTGCCACATAGGGATAATAGTAACATCTGTTCTACCTACTTCACAGGTTTGTGGCAGTAATAGGATGAAATGTTAGATGGGGAATTGTTTTGAAAGCGTGCAGTGCTCTCTGCAGATAAAAGGTCATATTATCCAACCGTAGCATTCTTAACTTTTGCAGAAGTAGAGATAAATGGGAAGAATGTGTGCTTTTGGATTTCATAATTGGGATAATTTATTCACATTGTCAACACAATTTTGTGTCGTGGGCTTGTAACTCACACAGTTTAGTAGAGCAAGGCTTAGGAGTCCCATGGGTTTATCTTTAAATCCTGATGCCTATTGGGATGCCTGGGGAGGGGGCTCAGTCGGCTAAGCCTCCGAATCTTGGTTTTGGCTCAGGTCATGATCTGATGGTTCGTGAGTGCAAGCCCCACATCAGGCTCTGTGCTGACAGTGCAGAACATGCTTGGGATTCTCTCTCTGCCCTTTCTCCCCTCATGTGCGCGTGTGTGCACTCTTTCTCTCTCTCTCAAATAAACTTAAAAAAAAAAATCCTGACTCTTACCTGTCATGTACTAGTTGGGGGACATTGGGCTGGTTATACAGCTGCTCTGAGCCTCAGCTCCACCGTGGCAAATTCAGCAAGTCGTTGTGGAACTGAAGGGACATAAGGCTCCTTGCTAAGGGACATGGATTAACCAGATAAATAGTGGTTGTAGCAGCAGCAGCAGCCATAGTCTACCTACTACTGTGATCTCATGTTGTCACCACTGGTTAATCTTTTCCATTCTGGTTGAGAAGCTTGGAAACCACCGAGCTTTCACAACTAGGAGCATAAGTGTTTGGTTTTTAAATTTATTAAATTTAAAATTTATTTTAAAATTAAATTTATTAAAAAAAGAATTTCTCTCTTTCTCTCTCTGTCTATCTATCTATCTATCTATCTATCTATCTATCTATCTATCTATATGTCATCTCCCTTTAAGCCGACTCAGTATGTCTCATGGATTAAAGCCCAATGCAAGCGAAGCTGTTTGGAGATGCAATTGAACCAGGTTTATCAAAACATGTGACCTGTTCCTTAAGACCCGAGGGTCACTGTTACAAGGCCAACTTTGGCTCTTGTTTTCTGGAAGCAGCACCAGAGGAAGTCATGAATGGCCAAAGACCTAATTTTGAGCCAATAGAAAGTACACATATTTGGCGGGTGGAGGGTTTATAGAGAAACATGTTATTTTCCTGCTGCTGACTTCAAACAAATGTTAGGTAATTGACAGTAGAATGCAGCGTATCCCAGAGCTTCATCTGAGAAGCACCTGAGCAGCAGGAAGTTTTTCTAAAATGATTTCTTTGATGATTAACTTCAACATCATGCCCTTGAACTTACCGAAATGGCCGTGGAGAACACACAGTCATAACTTGAGGTACTAGGTTTTCAAGAGCTACACGGAGCATTGTGGCACCCGTAGGCAGGGTCACCCGGGGTGGCGAGGCACCTTGCTGGACGTTCCTGGTGTGATCGTGTTGACCTTTTTGGAAACGAGTGAACTCTAAGGGATCGCCATTGTTGGAGGGTTTTGAGAGAGGAACAGTTGTTTGACGGTGTTGAATTGCGATTGGACGTATAAATATATGTCACGTGTTTTCTCCCTAATCGTTGCTCTGTGTTTCAGTTTAGATAGCTAAACTTTAAAAATAGAATTCATTCATAATAGACGAGGCCACATGGTTCTTCCATTCTGTAATGTAACGCGTACGGTCTTCTTGATTCTCACGGAAAGCGCTTTACGGAGCTTCTGTGAAACCCCACAGTTCTACTTCCGTGGTACGAAAGAGAAACTCGGAGGATGAGCGTTTGATCTGGGCCCTTTTGGAGACTGTTCTATTTTAAGTCAGGCTCACTAGTGTGAAGTAGCTGTAAAATGTATCTCTAGAGCACTGAATGACTTGAATAGTTGAGCGGAAGACTTTAACATTGACTTGTTGGAAGTTGGTGAACATGTACAAAGAACAATAAGTTCCTTTTCTTTTAATTAGCACAAGTCTGCTCCATCTGTTTGCATTGAAGCGGTGATTTCAAGAGCGACTTCATATTGTTCTCAATTTGAATAAGTACAGAGCATTAGTTAAAAACGAGGAGGCTGGAGTGATATTCGAGCGCGTCGGTCTTGTGGGTGAACCGTCTTCTTGCCCCAAGCATTTTTTTTCCTTAGAGTTATAATATCTCAATTTCATTTAGACTCTCATCTGTGTTAGAACTACAGGATAGTTTTCAGAAGGGAAATGGCAACTGGAAATGATTTGCAATGCAGGTGATTGAGAAAAGATTACTGTCAGTGGTCAGCAAGAACTATGCTGCTCCCATGTATTTTGGCCCAACGATCCCCGTGTGTGGATTTTAGGTCCAAATGCTGCAAATAGTTTTGATCTCTTCATGACCGTTTCTGCTACAAGAGCGAGATGGCCACGGCAGAGTTGGCTGATGTGAAAATACAGGCTGAAACTTGTTGAAAACCGATTTTCAGTTGTGAGGAAATATCTAAATTGGTCAGTAGCTTTGCGGGATTGAATTCTGTCTTTAAGCAATGTGGGCTGATGGATATTTCTTAGCTCTCAGCCAGCTTAGACCTGCAAAGCTCATGCAGGAAAGCTGTTGGACCAGAGATAGGACCCACTGTTGAGATAGAATTGTAACTTGTTGGGGCGGCAAGAGCGGGACTCCAAGAGTGTCTCTTGCTTGCAGGTAATTACCCAGATAGTTCACAGCAGATGAATGGAGTTACCTTGTCGAGGTGACTCCTGGGATTGGAAACTCTTAAGGGGCTTTGTAATGACTTTATGTGAGTAAACCGTCCATTTACTTCCGATTAGACTTCTCAGGTGCCCTCTGCAGACTCTACTGCAGGTAAGGGCGGCTTTGAAACTGCATTTACTGCTTCTTCTGACTTGGGAGCCTACGGCTGACCATCGAGAGCTAAAAGGACAGAGTCCTGTTTGCGCTTTTGTAGTCAAAAAGCTGATTATAGACACTTTACACTTTTAAAACCATTTTGGCTTATTTTCACTCATAGTAATAATTTCATAGCTTTGACTGTTTTTTAAAGTGCCTGGAAGTCTTTGAAAGGGAGGGACCGGGTGATAATTCTCACGTTTCTGGGCCCGGCCCTCCTGGCCATATTTGCTATTGCCTGGTGTGTGTTCAGGGCGAAACAAAAGAGAGGCTTTGAGTGGAGAGTAAATTCTAGGCCTCTGAAGACAGCCTGAAATTGGACATGCGACCTCTTTCTTTCCCAAAATGCATAAGTGGCCCAAGCGTCAGTGATTCAAAGTCCAAGGAAATGTAGGACTTCTGAGACAGGGGTTCCCACGAGCTTTAACTATAAGAATTCCCTATTAACATAGTCATAAGTTACAGTTTTGGCCTCCGTTAATCGATGAAATACATGGCAGAAAACCTCCGTGAACTCAGAAACAGCTTAAAGTACATTTGTATTATTTCTGTTTTATGTCTGGTCTACCGCCCATCAATCATCTCTCTTCCATTCCTGCCCTGCGTCCCTGTAGCTTTAGAAAACACTGCAATGTCATCACCACGTTCCAGACCCTAGGAGACCTGCCTCCTGCCTGCCTTTGTAATCTCATTCTCCTGGCCCTTGGCTTCTTGGTTGCTCTGTCCTTCAGCCACAGAGGTGTCCTTTCGGGCCTCTGGACATATCGAGCTCATTCCAACCTCTGCGCCTTTGTGTGTGTTTTTCTTTTCAGTTAGAATAGTCGTCTGCATAATCTTCCCATGGTTGGATCCTATTGTCATAGAGTCCTCGGTTCAGAGAAGCCTTCGTGACGCCCCAGCCTAAACAGCCTTCCCTGCTCTTTGAAATAACGCTAGCCCTGTGTAGATACTGCAAGACACAATAACCACGGTGTAGAATAGCCTTTGGTTTAATGTTGAGAAAACTAATGAGGCTCTGTTTATTAATAGTGAATAATGCCGGCTTCTTTGTTAGAGAAGTAGGTGTGTATTTTCCGACACTTCGCTAGAATTGCCCATTTTTACTAAAGCTTGTATAGGAAGATTATTTCTATCAACTATTTGCGTCTGTTCAAGAACTTTCTCTGCAGAAGTAGAAGGGGAAGTGGGTTTTCCAAGTCATTTTCTAAAACCTGAAAGTGGGGAAGACTCAAGGCTGGAAATCCTGGCATTTAAATGATCTGGGGGTATTATGTCACCTAATGAAATTTTTAGAGAAGGAAAGGATTATCATGTTGGTTTCAGCACTTATAAATTAAGGCACATTAAATTCTGAGGGTGTTAGAAAAATAATCTATATCCAGCAATTTGCTGGAGCCAACTCTTAACTGGCTCATATAGGAACTGCTTGTTAAATTTTCAGGAATTTTGCAAGCAGGTTGACTTTACATTAGTAGACTTGAAATTGGCTTGAAATTGGCTATGGTGGGAGTATTTATACCATGGAAATTGGCAAATGCTACAAACCAAAGCTTTTTTTTTTACCCCCCCTCCCCCATGGAGAGGGGGTGTTTACCAGCACACCATTTATATATAGCCAGCATTTCAGAGGCTGACAGTTTGATGACAGTGAATCAATAGGGTGAGCTCAAAATAACCAAGTTCCTTTTATGGTGTTTGTATTTCCAAAGCCACACATTTGGAACACGGAAGAAAAACAATGTTAATGGATTGTTTATACACAGAAGCAGACAGGAAGGATCAAACATCAAGATCTTTGTGTTTGCTTCTTACAGTCCCCAGGTCAGGCTGCTGAATTCGTGCAGCCTGTTGTTAAAATATGTACTGAGCGAGAGCAGATAGCCGCCTTCTGGAACTTGTGATAGCAGCTTTCCCCAGCTCCCAGACTGATCACCAAGCTCGCTGGCATCGCGTGCAGCATCATATTTTAGGTACAGCGAGCGTTTTAGACTGTGTCTCAAGGAAAGAGAAGGAGTCACAGGAGACTGAGGTGGAGGCTGTGATCGATTCTAGTCCATAAGGTTGGAGCAAAGGGAGACGAAGAATTGACCCAGTGGCTCAAGCCCTCGGTGGGAAAGGACTTAAGGGAGACTTGTATGAAGGGGCAGGGCGTTCACGATTGCTCCCTGACAAGAACATCTTCGGGTTACGCCACACAGAGGCATGAGATGGATTGTTGGTGACGTTTCAGGGACAGGCGTTTCATTGGACGGTACTTGTGTGAAAGGACAGGTAGGACACAGGTCCCCTGTTTCTCAGTGTGTTTTGAAGTGACACAAACACATACGTGACGACCCCCAGTTTTTGTTTCTTCAGAGACTTGAGATCGGACGTCCTCCATTTCTTTTTTTTTTTTTTTTAATTTTTTTTTTTCAACGTTTATTTATTTTTGGGACAGAGAGAGACAGAGCATGAACGGGGGAGGGGCAGAGAGAGAGGGAGACACAGAATCGGAAACAGGCTCCAGGCTCTGAGCCATCAGCCCAGAGCCCGACGCGGGGCTCGAACTCACGGACCGCGAGATCGTGACCTGGCTGAAGTCGGACGCTTAACCGACTGCGCCACCCAGGCGCCCCCGGACGTCCTCCATTTCAAAAGAAATCTGAGAAGCGACAGCAGCCTGAAGTTCCCCTCCCCCCACTGACTCTGTGGTCAACATTTGGAAAATCTGGGTAATTCTAAGAGATTGCATTAGACCTCACGGTTTCACCATTTCTGAAGTCTTCACAAAACAGGGTAATAGTCCTACTTAAGAGAAAAGAGAAATGCTTTCTTCACCCATCCTTGGATTGAGATAATTATTTTGGGGAGAATAGGGCTCTCCTTCGAAGCTGGTGGCGTTTCTAGGGCTTAGTTTTTTAATGGAGCACTATTAATGTTTCCGAAAGGGTAAGATGCCATCAGTGGCTCCACAGGTTGGGATCCTGGGATTGATAGCCTCCAGGCGTTACGATATTAGAAAATAAGGACCTACTGATGACCTCACTCTCTGACCCAAACAAAGAAAATAAAGGCATTTTATGTAAAGAGATTAACTATTTAATTAAATTAATTTCCTGAACATCAACTAGGTCCTGGTGTTGGGAAATGTGATCCTAGAACAGTAGATCTCAGGAGTCACTCTGAAGGTGCTGCTGCCATTCCTGACATCAGAGATGGTGAAGATAATTAAGAAAGGAGATGTCATGATAGTCACAGATGGGGACAGAGTTTTGCATAAAGTTTTGGCAAGCTGGAATAAACGGCTGAAAAGTCCTGCCTGACTAACGTAAAAGTCTCACTTGAAAATGTTTTAATGTTTATTTATTTTAAAAAAAAAAAATTTTTTTTTTCAACGTTTATATATTTTTGGGACAGAGAGAGACAGAGCATGAACGGGGGAGGGGCAGAGAGAGAGGGAGACACAGAATCGGAAACAGGCTCCAGGCTCTGAGCCATCAGCCCAGAGCCTGATGCGGGGCTCGAACTCACGGACCGCGAGATCGTGACCTGGCTGAAGTCGGACGCCTAACCGACTGCGCCACCCAGGCGCCCCAATGTTTATTTATTTTTGAGAGACAGAGAGAGACAGCATGAGCAGGGGAGGGGCAGAGAGAGAGAGGGAGACACAGAATCCGAAGCAGGCTCCAGGCTCTGAGCGGTCAGCACAGAGCCCAAAGCAGGGCTTGAATCCATGAACCTTGAGATTATGACCTGGGCTGAAGTCAGATGCTTAACCGACTGAGCCACCCAGGGGCCCCAAAAGTCTCACTTTTAGAATAGTCTATTCTGAAGTTCTTAACAACTGGCTGTCTCTATATTAGGTGAAAATCCCTACCATTAGTATTTAAATGCAGCCACATGAACAAGAATCTATTGCAAAGGGTAACATTGAATATGCCAATAAAAGACATAAAAGAATATGCCAAAAAATATGTCATTGTTTCAATGAGAAGTGGATGAAATTATTTTTATTTCTCCAAATAGCACAGTGACTTTTTATAAACTGCCTTTAAAGTGATTTTTCAATATGAAAAAGCATGCCCCATTCTAGAAAATTTTATAGACAAAAGTAGAAAGAAAAACATAATTCTGTCACCAAAGGCAACCAATGCCAACATTTTGTTTATTTCCTTCTAAAATTGTTTCGGGTCATTGCTGTATATACTCTGTTATGTCCCTTCCCCACTCCCCCCCCCTTTTTTTTTTTTTTTACTGCTGCTGCAATTAATACTATTACCATCTTTTTTAACCTACCATTTACTGAAAAGTAACATTACGGTCTTCACATAAAATTCTTCTGAGTTGGTAATTTTTTTCCAGTTTTATTAAGAAATGATTGACATCATCACTATGTAAGTTTAAGGTACACAACATGGTGGTTTAATTTATATATATTGTGAAATGATTACCACAATAGATTTTAGTTACTAGCCCTCATTTCCTATGGATATAATAAAAAGGAATGAAAAAAATTTCCCCCAACAAGTTTCTCTCTGGATCATACAGCAATGTTCACTGTAGTCATCAAGCTGTCCATTCCATCCCCATCCTTAGGTATAATGGCAACTCTGTGCACTTTGACAACCTTCCTCCAATTCCTTCTTCTCCTGTCCCCCACCTCTGATAACTGCAAATCCGATCTCTTTTCCATGAGTTTGGCGTGGGTGGGTGCGCGCGCATGCGTGGGTGCGCGCGCATGCGTGGGTGCGCGCGCATGCGTGGGTGCGCGCGCTTAAATTAGATTCCACACGTAAGTGAGGTCATATAGTACTTTGTGTTTCTATGACTTATGTCACTTGACATAATGCCTTCAAAGTTCATTCCGGTTGTCACAAAGGGTCGGATTTCCTCTTTTATGGCTGAATGATGTTGCATAGCGTGCGCGAGCGCGTGTATACGTTCTGCGTATTCTTCGTTCATTCATCTGTAGACGCTCCCGTTGTTACCATGTCTAGGCTATTGTAAATAATGCTGCTATGGACATGGGCTGCAGATAATCTTTTAAAGTTAGTGTTTTTGTTTCTTTTGGTTATATTCCCAGAAGTGGAATTACTGGATCATATGGTAGGTCTATTTTTAATCTTGTAAGAAACCTCCATTCTGCTTTCCATAGTGGCTGCACCAATTTCCATTCCCACTGACCGTGCACGAGGGCTCCCTTTCCTCTACATCCTCGCAGCATCTGTTATCTCTTACCTTTTTGATGGCGGCCATACTGATGGAGGTGAGGTGACACCTCCTGGTTTTCTTCTATTCTAAATTGTCTTATTCTCCAAATTCTCCTATCTCTAAGTTCTCACATAAAATAATTCTCTTAGTCTAAAAACAATTCTGTTTTCTGCTTTTTCACCTAAACATAGTGTAGGAATTTCCCCCATACCGTTACCATTCTTCGTGAAAATTTTTAGTTGCTTTGTCACAATCCCTGGTAAGGAATTCAAGAGAGAGACTCAAATTACCACCATCGTTAAGCTCGGCAACACTTTCCCGGGTGACCACTTTGAATTCCAATGATAGGATTTGTAAAAATATCTTTCCCGCCGACTACCTATTTAATCCATGTCTAAATCATGTCGTGTTTAAAAACATGTTGTGGAGTAGAGTTTTATCTTCCTGGGCACCTCACTCTAAACTGCTTCAAAAAGGAGATTTTCTCTGAAAATATGTTAAGTATGGATGAGGAACTACCACGTTTCTACCGGTTGTTTCAAACGGCTAATTAGGAGTCCAATTCTTACCAGTTTTTTAACCCAAATATTTCTCTCGAGCACCTGTACCGTAACTAACATTGTGTTGACACTTGGCATAGAGAGAAAAGTAAAAATGATCCCCATCCACGTGGAGCATAAAGTCTAGTGGAAGAATCGCATACAAATAAGCAAATAATTTTTTACTGTAATTATATATAGTACAATACATCCTAATGTTCTTTTATAATATGTAAAGATAGCGGTAGGAGTGTTTGTGCCATAAAAAATTTTTAAAAAGATTTATTGTCTCTTGTTCACATTTATTTTTAAAAACGTTTTTAAATGTGTATTTATTTTTGAGAGAAAGAGAAAGAGACAGAGTGTGAACAGAGGAGGGGCAGAGAGAGGGGGGACACAGAATCGGAAGCAGGCTCCAGGCTCTGAGCTGTCAGCACAGAGCCCGACGCGGGGCTCGAACCCCTGAACCCCGCGAGATCATGACCTGAGCGCAAGTCGGATGCTTAACCGACTGAGCCCCCCCGGGTGCCCCTTGTTCGCATTTATTCTTAAACTAAGTTGCAAACTTCAGTTTAAAATGCTCATCTACTGGCTTTCTCCCAATCTTCGTGATTAAAGAACATTCTGAAACAAAATGGAATTTCACACTTTGGTTTGTTTATTGGTTGGTCACATGTGCATTAAATGATAGTGTATTTAAAGGAAATTTTCTCAGCGCCTTTCCTACTGCCGCAGAATTACTTTGTTCCTAGGTCTTTCAGAATACGATTGGATTCCTAACAAGAAAATGCATCGTAGTGTGCCAGAACACTCTATGGCTCTGCTCAACTTCACAGACTATGAAAACGCTTGTCAGATGTGCCAGTAAATCTTCCCTCTCTTTCCCTAGGTCCAAGGATCTCATAAAGGAAGCTATCCTTGACAATGACTTTATGAAGAACTTGGAGCTGTCGCAGATCCAGGAGATTGTGGATTGTATGTACCCAGTGGAATATGGCAAAGACAGCTGCATCATCAAAGAAGGAGACGTGGGGTCACTGGTGTATGTCATGGAAGGTATGGTTCGTAACCCTGAGCCTCTGACATTCAAATAGTCCCTTTTCGTCTTAATCAGCCCACACACAGAAGGCCATGGATTACAGGGGACGGTTCCATGTTGCCCTCTTTTGTTGTTGGGAAACAGTTTGAAAAGAGGCGGGACACGACTTAAATACAGTGGTTGACTAGTTGTACAAAGGGTTTGTGTTGAGAATATTCATCT
Source organism: Leopardus geoffroyi (assembly GCF_018350155.1). Classification (NCBI taxonomy): domain Eukaryota; kingdom Metazoa; phylum Chordata; class Mammalia; order Carnivora; family Felidae; genus Leopardus; species Leopardus geoffroyi. The sequence goes on along the minus strand of NC_059334.1, from coordinate 6,198,162 downwards.
GAGAGTCGAGGATATTTTTTAGACCTGGGGAAAGGGTGACAGTGTGAAGGAAGGAAACGCTGTTTACTGTGCTGTGTAAGTCTGCACACTGTCAGGTCGTTGAGCAAGCTCACGAAGCTTCCAGAGAAACTTGGGACCATCGGGAAGTATTCTTGGTCAGATAATCAAAGTGTCAACTCTACTTTTCATTTTCAGGATATGACTGGGTTTCCTGCTATTGTGCTTCTATAAAAAGAGAGTGTTTTCAGCATTTTATATGTGTGTGAAAGAGATAAATCAGACCGGTCAGATGGCCTGTTAGCTGCCTAATTAATAAGAGTGATAGATTGTTGCATAGATGTTGCGCAAATGAAGATAGGAACCGTTTTGGGAAAAAAAAAAAAAAAAAAACAATTGAGGGAGGCACCATACAAATTTATTTTATGCCCAGACAGATTTTCGTATTGTTTATTTCTAGCTTGGAGCTTATAATGCCATGTTTTCTTTCTGGTGGGGGGAAACAAAAGCCTGAGGTCATGACCAGACCAGCCAAGGAGAAAGTGAGTTCAGAGGTGCCTATAAGATCACAGAGTGGCCGTACAGAAATCACAATCAGTTTACAGGTGGTGGTTGGTGTTTTAAGCAAAGCATTCATGGCAGTCTCCTAGAATTGTCAAGTTTATAGGTTGTTAAGAGAAGGGGCGTATTTGGGCAAGTGACATCACTTCTCTGAGTTTAACCTAATTTGTATATTTTTAAAAAAGGCACAACTTGTTTCTGACAGTGGTTCTCAACTGGTGATGATTCTGTCCCTCCACAGGACATTTGACAATGCCTCGGGACAGTTTTGGTTGTCACAATTGCAATGGGGATGGGTTGGGGTTGGGGGGAGAGGCTTCTGGCATCTTGTGGGTAAAAACCAGGAACTCCGCTTTGCCAGGCAGGCGCCCACAACAAAGAATTATCTGGCCCAAATTGTCCTTAATGCTGATATTGGAATGTCCTGCTTTTTCTGTCTTTACAAGATTGTTATGAAGTTAATATGAAACAGTCTGAGTAAAAAATGTGTAATGTACAGTGTAAAATGTTAAAAAATAGCAGTGAGTGGTATTATTTCCATCAAATACCTGACAGTATATAAGAAATGTTCTTCCTGCATATGTCATTCACCTTTTAATTTTCCTTTGTAATCTTTTTTTGACATATATTAGGCATTCAACTTTTAACTCATAATTTCTGTCTTTTTTTTTTTTTTTTTTTTACTCTAGAAGTGTTCGGCTTTTGTGTCAGTGTTCTAAAGTTTCTCCCCAGGCCAAAAAGACATAAATGTTCACCTAGGCTTTCTTCTGGATAAAAGCAAGACCCAGTAAACAAAAACACAAACAGTATTCACTTGCCAGACAATTGCAGGGGAAGGAGATGAAATTATAGGGCGAGAGCGTATGTGGGTAGTGAGCAAAATGGATGAGAAAGAGGCGAGAAATATATCGAGGCCGAGCGTAACCTATAAATACAGAGGGATGTGTTAAGGAGTGCTAACAATTACAAACCAAGTTAAAGCATTTCTTAGATTACAGTATATCAGTGGTTTCAGAGTTGATTTTTCAGTTAATTCATTGTCAGGCACGTTTGTAAGAACATACCTATTGTGGTAAAGCGAGGTATATACCTTACTTCAGCCTTTTGCAAATTCTAATTATTGAAAATCCATTCAAGAAACGGATATTTTGAAAACCTGTGTGTTCACTTCGCCTTTATGTTGAGTATCTCTTACGAAAATAGGTTTCCGCACAACCTTGCAAATTTTTCTAAAAAAAATATTGTTTATGCATACTATTCTGTTTTCTAAGACTAACTGCAAGTCCACTAGCTATGTTAGAAGAAGCTTAGAAATCATAGTTGATGTTTATTGAGTGCTTAGAGCAATGCCCAACATACGGAGCATGCTTTTGCAAACACACTCCATGTATAAAATTTATTTAATCTTCAAAACAATCCTATGAAGTAAGGGGCAATATTTATTATTTTTCTTTATAGATGAAGAGACAGAGGCCCAATGAGGTTAAGTAATTTGCCTGGGTCTCCCAACTAGCTCATAGTAGAATTAGGACTGAACCACGGTAATCTGGATTCAGAGCTCCAGCTTTTGACTGTAGGGCTATGTGTTAGGGTTCTCCAGAGAAACAGAGCCAATAGATAGGTAGGTAGGTAGGTAGGTAGGTAGGTAGATAGATAGATAGATATTGATGGATAGATAAATAGATAGATAGGTAGATAGATATCGATGGGTAGATACTTATTTTAAGGAATTGGATCATGTAACTGTGGGTACTGGGAAACCCAAAATCTACACAGTAAGGTGAGCAGGCTGGAGATCTAGGAAAGAGTTGATGCTACAATTCAAATCTGAAGGCCGACTGCTGGCAGAATTCCTTCTTCAGTGGAGGTCAGTCTTTTTTCTGTTGAGGCCTTCAACTGATTGGATGAAGCCCACCAACATTAGGAAGGTCATCTGTGGCTTGCAGTCTACGGATTTATGTGCTAACTTTAACTTCCTTCCCAGAAGGATCTAGGATGATATTGGACCAATAGTATCCGGTGATCATGACCTAGCAAGTTGACACATTAAATTCACCATCCCAGGTCCACTCGTTGTCAACTCTGCCTCTGTGTGCATCTCCTCAAACCATGCTTGAGCTCCAAATAAAGACAGCAACAAGGTCATAGCTCCACCTACCGTGAGGTAAAGATTCTGAGTATAACTGAAAATCCACTGGCACTTTCCCCCCAAAAGAGTACAAAGTCCTTGGGTAATATTTACTCTTCTCCTTGATATGCCCTAATTTAAATACTATGTTGTACAACTCATACTTAAATAGTGAGATGTATGGGGCGCCTGGGTGGCGCAGTCGGTTAAGCGTCCGACTTCAGCCAGGTCACGATCTCGCGGTCCGTGAGTTCGAGCCCCGCGTCGGGCTCTGGGCTGATGGCTCAGAGCCTGGAGCCTGTTTCCGATTCTGTGTCTCCCTCTCTCTCTGCCCCTCCCCCGTTCATGCTCTGTCTCTCTCTGTCCCAAAAATAAATAAACGTTGAAAAAAAAAAAAATAGTGAGATGTAGTCAGTCCATCTTAGGATACATGATAAGGGGATATGAAATAGGAAAATGAAAATTTTGTGCACACACACACACACACACACGCATAACCATACACGCAAACATATTTATGACAAAATGAAGAAATACCGATGATAGCCTTTCCTAGGTAAAGGTAAAGATAGTCATCTTTCCTCCATAGCTACAAGCTAATTTTAATAAATTTTATTTATCTTCCTTTTACTTCTGGATTGACTAAATAGCAAGCTATCTTAATTATCTTTTTTAAAACAGGGTTTTAAATAGTATATAAATATTCAGAGTCACAGATTCTGCAGTGATTCTCTTGATATACTTCAGTTTAAACTCAGTAAAATGACGATAATCTTATAAAATGAGGCCGATCTGTCCCCAAGCTGTGATTCTAACCAGTTCCGTGTAACTTTGGCTGATCTCGTGCTAATATCCTTGTGTCAGAATAATTTCAAATTAAAAAAAGAAAACATCATTTGAATTTTTATAAGTTTTAATTGAAGAAATGTTTCATTGTTTAATTAGTTTTTTTATCAGCATATTTAATCTTCTCAAAATTTAGATAGCAATGTTCTTGATATAGATGGATTTTTTTCATCTGCAAACATTAATATTTATAAAGAGTATGCCGTGGCAACAATGGGTGAGTGGGCTATGCAAGATCATTCACAAACTTGCTTATTATCCAGACATTCAGAAAAACACCCAGGGAGTTTACATGGAATATCAGTCCAATTTTCTCTGTCTCTCTTTACTTAAATGAAGTTTCTTTGTGTAATGCGGTTTAACATGTGCCTTGAGTGATTTTTATTTTAGCTGGGCAGGGTCCCAAGTATGATTGCACACCTAAATGCCAGAATTTCTCATCGTTTTAGCAAAAGAGAATAGTCATATGGTAAGACTTCACTAATTAGGATGACTGGGGAAAAATCATCTGGGGGTAGTGTAAATATATTATCATGTATTTTCAAGCAAAAGGAGTCGTGTGACTTTCAGATACTTAAAATTGCTGGCTTAGAGAAGTTTCAATTTCAAGTTTTGATCAGAATTGTTTGGAGTTCGTTTCTGAAGACAGCAGTTTAAGGTAGGTTACATTGCTAAGGCTGTCTTTACATTTTAATTACGTTTTCAACTGTGTTAATGAGTCTTATCAAGTACTTGAATACACTTTATTTTCTTAAACAGACATTGGCCTTAATTATGATGTGAAATTTGAAACTGTCCTTACGTTCTTGCCTTGCCTTTTCTTATCATAAAGATACATTTTAGCCTTCTATCATCCAACACAAAACATAGTCTGATTTAGTGACTTTTGATGGTGATGTGATTAAAACATCTTTTCTGTGAACCTAATCGAATATTTTCACATTGAAAAGTGTTGAATTTGTATCCATCAAAGTGGCTGATTTGCTTAGCGATACTGGTTTTGCATGTTTTCTGTGATATTTCATTGTGGGAGCAGGTAGATTATATTTCGTTTTCTAAAAAGTAGCAAGTTATGGGGCGCCTGGGTGGCGCAGTCGGTTAAGCGTCCGACTTCAGCCAGGTCACGATCTCGCGGTCCGGGAGTTCGAGCCCCGCGTCGGGCTCTGGGCTGATGGCTCAGAGCCTGGAGCCTGTTTCTGATTCTGTGTCTCCCTCTCTCTCTGCCCCTCCCCCGTTCATGCTCTGTCTCTCTCTGTCCCAAAAATAAATAAACGTTGAAAAAAAAAAAAAAAGTAGCAAGTTATGTATTTAGTGTTCTTTGAGCCTTGGCTATTTTAAGTTAAACTTTTTAATGAAATTATCCATTCTTTTATGAGGTTATGAGGTTTAAGTGAAACTTTTTAATGAAATTATCCATTCTTGTATGAGGCTATGAAATTATCCCTTCTTTAATGATGATAGCTTTTTATCAACTACGTATAAACACCAGGTACTGTTCAATCATTTTATAGGTATTAAATTTTAATCTTCATAGTACCCCTTAGGAAGAAGGTATTATATTATCTGCATGTTAATAGCTAAAAGACCTGATGATAGGCCAGCTGAATGAATTGGCCAGGATCTTACAATCAGTCTTTTGAGGTGCAAACCTGGGCCATCTGCTCTGGCGTCGCCCATGCGTGATGACTGGGCAATGTTAACTTTCCAAGTACGGATTAGGAGTACTCGTGTGACATATTTATTATGCATTATGTATTATTATCCCACTTTGAAAAGCCCATAGAAGATGCACAGCATTAAACCATAGGGTAAAAAAATATACATATGGTTTGATTATTTTCAAGGAAAGACCTGAACTTGAATGGCAATAGTTCCAAAAGAGAATAACCCACATGGTTCTATGAATATCTCTTAGGCCTCTCTGCCCCCTTTGAACATTGAACTGCTTATTGACCTCTCCATTGATCTTCGACCATTCAGCCCTCTCCTCTTACCGTTTCCTCTTCCTTATTGAAAGAGCAGCTGTGACTTGGCTGAATCTTGGCCCACCTCTGTGTCCTTACTTGTTTGTGACTCAACTCCACCGTGCACCGTGAAGGACCTATTTTTTCTGCATGTAATGAAAAGCATTGATCTTTTTTTTCACACAGGCTTTTTAAAGAAGCTCTTTGCACACTTTTAATATGGCCTTTGTACACGGATGCTAAGTGATATTTGACTGTTGACATCAACACTCAGGAGCTAGCCTCCCCTTTCCGTTCTCACTGTACCAAGGTTGCCCTTTTTCCTTCTGAAGACCAAGTCATGGGGTCACCTGCTTTCTCCGTGGGTTGATAACCAGGTCTGCGTGTTCGGCTGATGTCTAACACTGCTGATGCTTCAGTGTGGACACGAACCATCCTGCCGGCCACCCTTCAAAGTTACCTCACATAACTTGATGATACTTAAAGCGTTGTTCCCCTTTCCCACTGAAACGTTCTTGCTGTCTTTATATAATTAAATGATGTATGAAAGCTGACATTCAAAGAGGGATTTTTTAGAGAATTGAACATTAATGATGAGCCTCACCGTGCCATTGGCATTCAAAACACTACCTGAGAGTATGAGGGAACTGAATGCATTTTCATATGAATGAGCTCTCCCAGTAACTTTAACATGAGAAACAGACAGTTTTGTTCTCCTAAATCAGGGGTTGCCTTTTGGCCTTATGAGTTTTTCTCATTCCTCTGAAAGCTATCTTTAAAATAGTTGAAATACCCGTGCACTTAAAGTTTTTACTGTTCTTTCATTGGACCGTGGTTATAATGTTAATGTTAAAGAGCAAACCTATGCCCTGCTTATAGAAAAAACAAAGCAGACGTCTATTTGTAAGAAGTTCTCGTAAGCCAAGAGAATCTGGAAGTATTAAATGCAAATATTAAACTCTATTTCATTTATGGAGTCAACGGTGAAGACAAGGGACCGAGATATTTAGATGGCATGGGGGTATCATGTTTATTTTGGAGTGTCAAGCTTCAAAAAAGCCTTTGATAGACTTGACCAAGTCCAGGTCAATATCTATCTATCTATCTATCTATATCTATATATCTATATATCTATATCTATATCTATAGATATATAGATATAGATATATATATATAGTGTATATGCATGTGTGTATACACACACAATTTATATATATATATTTTATATATATATATTTATATATATATAAAATATATAAATATATACATAATATATTTATATATGTTTTTTATATATTATTATTTATATACTTATATATATAACATATATAAATAAAATATATATATAAATAAAAATATTTTTTATATTTATATATGTTATATATATATATATAAATTGTGTATGTGTATACACACACGCATATACATTTAGACATTGTTTCACGTATAGATGGGGAGTCTAGGAAGAGAGGATAATGTTTTAGATACTGAAAATGCTGTCTCTTGAAAAGGGAATTAGTCTTCATGAATCTTGAAGAGCAAAGAAGAAATGCCAGTTTCAGGGAAGACTTTGGAATCAATATGCTGCTGATAACATGCTCCGGGAGTGAAAGGAGCAGGCTGATGGGGTGGCAAGAACGGCATCTCGGGAGGCATTCCAGCCGTGACTCCAAGGCACCTGCTTGGAGGAAGTTCGTGGGGGTGGAGGAGGGATTCCCTGCGGCTGAATCATAAGGCATCTCCGTCCCTTCCCTAAACTCCCACATTCTCAGTCTGTGGGTTTGTGAATGAGTGTCCTAGTAGCTAGTCTTTGAGCACCTGGCCCTCCGAAGGCTTCGTCTCAGAAACTTGTCTCTACACGCAATGTTGTGGTTACTTTGAAGTGTTTTTGTACCCTATGATTGAAATCTAATAATACCACACACGGGTTTTTCTGTTACTTCATTTTTTTTGCTTCCATTCGATGTTGCGCTGCATAACCCAATTTGTTTGTCCTTTCTGCTAAGGATTATATTCTGATTATTTCCAGTTATTTTGCTCTAGGTTACTAATGCGGCCGAGCATCTATTCGTATGTTCGTGAGCTGTCTGTGGTTCTTTTGTGAAGTGTCTGTTGTGGTTTTCTGCCCGTTTCTCCCTTTGGATTGGTTGACTTTACCTAGTTCAGATTTTCATCCCTGTTGATTACATGCATTGCAAAGTATCTTTCTCAGTCTATAGCTTTAATTTTTACCCGTTTGTGAAATCTGCTGATGAACAGAAGTTACTAATTTTACTGTAGTCAAATATATCAATCTTCTTGGTTTGTGCTTTTTGTATCTTTGTAAGAAATCCTGGAGGGTGGTATTTTTGTCCATGAAGGCATGTACTTAAGTTGGTGTAAGAGGAATTATCTGTCAAGGAATAGATCCACATTTATAATCTAAATGAGAGTTGTCCTTTTGAAAGCAGGAAGCTGGGAATATATTTATTTTTGCTTCTGTGTTCTTTTTCCACAATGTATTTGAAGAATTCTTTATAAATTGTCCTTAGAGGACAGTACATATTTTTGTATATGCTTATTTTTTTTCTTTTTTGTCTATTTTCTGTGAGGGTATGTTTTATATTTGGAAATGATTCCAAGTCATTTAGTGACAGACTTGATGAACAGGGGTAGGTGATGAAGCGGAGTGATACCTTTTCCCTTTGTTGCTAATATATATGCACCATCGTGAAGTAATGACATTTGTTGTACAAGTCAGGAAAAATTAACAAGATGTTTTAAGGACATAATTTATTGAAAATTTATTCTGAAGGATGATGTTCTTTTTTTAAGTTTGTTTATTTTTGAAGGAGAGAGAGAGAGACAGAGCACAAGCAGGGGGAGGGGCAGAGAGAGAGGGAGACACAGAATCCGAAGCCGCTCCAGGCTCCGAGCTGTCAGCACAGAGCCTAATGCGGGGCTCATACTCATAAACCGTGAGATCGAGACCTGAGCTGAACTCGGATGCTTAACCAACTGAGCCACCCAGGCACCCCTGAAGGATAATGTTCGTTAATACTCATTAGGCTACCTACATCTTTGTGTGATTTTGTAAAAATAGCCTTATCACATTGTGGTTCTACTAACGTCCTCTGTTTTCTTTACAAACTGTTAATGGTGGAATTGATTGCAAACTGTTAATGGTGGAATTGAATTTATTACATTAAGGAGGGAAATAGTGTGGCTCCTTACCTTTGAGGACTCCTTCCTGAAAGCTAAAATCTTTGAAAATCGCTGTGTTTGGTTTTTTGTGGGTTTTTTTTTGTTGTTGTTTTGTTTTTGTTTTTGTTTTTGTTTTTGTTTTGAGACCAAAGAAGTTGGAAAGCCATTATTAAAAAAAGAAAAAAAAAAAAGAAACTGAAATTGATAAAGGAGATCATACGTTATGTTAAAAAGGTATAAGTATTTTTTTCTTACAATTAGTTCATAACAGTTACGGGTTTTATTTCTGTGCTGGTTCATTTTGCTACAATATCCATCCCTCCATTCTGCAGTTTTGAGAGAATGGCAAATTTTAAAGTTTAAAAATGTATTTTCAGTGAACATTAAAAATGAAAACAGCGTAGCTGAAAAAAATGGGAAGAAAATAGAGATTAGTAACTTTTTGGCAGTAGTGTGATAAGGCATTGATTTTCTGCTAATGAGGGAAAACTTACTTCGGCCATCGTTATGTGAAACTGTTGGCTGGCTTGCATGCTGAACGTTAAACAGGCTTCTGACATTGTTGTGGGTTCAATTCAAAATCACATAGATGTATTTCTGCAGAGACTTTTAACAAGATTTTGAATGATTTCTGTGGGGGGCTGGATAGACTAATGCTGTTAATATCCATTCCTCTAATGAAAAATCCCTGAATGGTTAGCATTTGTGTTGGCATGTGCTCAAAGGGCTGGGCAGATAGGAGCTACTTCCCAGCACAAAGAAGCTGCCTGGTGTGACTGCCATGGCAACAGCCCCCCACCCCCACCCCAGGACAAAGGACCAATTGGAATTGGTCTCTGAAGTCCTTATTGGAATTCTCCCATGACTCCGCATTTGAGAAATGCAGCCTGTGATAGCACATACGTTATCTGAAATTAACTACTGTAGCTTTGGAAGGTTGAAGTCTGAGTCTGATCTTTATATCTAGGCCCTTCTGCAAACTCCTTTCTGATGAAAATGAAAATGTTTTTGTGCTAAAGCTTCTTCTTTTTTTTTTTTTTTTTTTTTTTTTTTTAACTTTTACTCAGTTTTGAGACAGAGAGAGAGAGAGAGAGAGACAGAGCACAAACGGGGGAGGGGCAGAGAGAGAGGGAGACACAGAATCTGAAGCAGGTTCCAGGCTCTGAGCTGTCAGCTCAGAGCCCGATGCAGGGCTTGAACTCAGGAATGGTGAGATCGTGACCTGAGCCAAAGTCCATCGCTTAACGGACTGAGCCACCCAGGCACCCCTAAAGCTTCTTAGATAGTGCACGGAGATATAAAAGTATGATAGATGATTTAAGATGGTATTAAAATTAATTCCTGAAAATCCACATTTTATGCATATTTAAAATATCAAGAAATTATTATTGACTCCATTTATGTTACTGATTTATATAATGTCATTTTTCTGCATTGTTTGCCCAACTTCACCAAAGCTGGTTGTTTTTGTGTATAATGAAGCCACCTTTTAGTTATTCAAAGGAATATATGGAAGCAAATGATTTTAAAACAAGACAGAATATTTACTATTTACTATGTGCAATTTTATGTAACTTAACAAGAACACTTAGGTTACTTTGTATACTTTTCATTATCAAGGCCGATTAAGTTACTCTGTTCATTTATCAATAGCAAAGCTGTACTAGAAAAATCATCTGGTGAAGGTGGCCAAAGTATTATGAAAGGTGGTTTCCCATGTCACCAATACCAATATGCAATGATGTATTTACAGAGGAAAGCTAAAACTTTTCACGAAATCATAATTAACAGTCAATGTGCTTAAAATTTTCCTTCAGGAACTGATCATGCTTCTTTAAAATATCACTTATTTCCCACTGGCAAAAAGTGGGAGTATTTTTTTCCATTAGAGTTTAACAGCCCATTATAATAACTTTTAACTGAAAGCCATTTACATACTCATCAATTTTTTTTAATTTATGTGATTAGAAGATTATAATTCAGTATCATATTTTATATTTAACTTGTTTTTACAGAGCATCATTTTATATTATTCTTTTATTGTGTTTTGTACTGTTTTAGAATATTTAATACCTTCAGCAATATTCTTACTATATACTTATGGTGTCCCCAGTGTTCTAAATTAAAGTCATTTTTTTAAAAGATTTGTATAATTTGCTCCAATATTTCCAGTGTAAAGATTTTTATTGACTCAGCCTGTTGTGCCCGTGTGTGTATATGAATTTGCATGAAACGATTGCTTCCCAGAGTTCACATTATATTTTAGGAGATGATGGGGTTGTTACTATAATCTATAGGATTCTGTCAGTGGTTAAATTCAAATTTATAAGGAAAATAGAGTAACAACAAGAGTCATAAGTATTGATGATAAGGCTCCCAAGTGATTTAAAACTCAGTCTGCAAAGAAAAATACTTAATTTATAGTTTTTTTAGAGCAATTTTCATGCCATTTTCTTAAAATTAAGATAACTTCTATGGAAAGTCTTGACATTTCTTTTCATTAATGCTGTGAATTTAAGTTCTTATTTCTCACATCAATTCTAGAGGTCAGAGTCACATGAAATAATGGGAAGAGTGTTTCAGCAGGTTTTCCTTCGTGTTCAGAATTAGGTTCCATGTACACATAGCATTCTCTTCTTCCCTCCATATGGCGAGTTTCTACAAAAGTAGGAAAGGTGTTGGAGTCATAAAGCAGAGTGTGGATTTGACTGAGTGTCGTCCATGAGTACATGAAATTCCTGGTAAATCCCTCGACAATTGGGAACCGCAAAGAAAGTATTTAATGAAATTCTTTTGGCAATACAGTTTCTTTATTATGATTCACCTATCGATTCAGCTGAGTATTTATTCGTGCCTGCTGTTCAGTTCCTACAAATGCTTTCCCAGTGCTGACCGTGTCTCAGTGGACACTGAGGTAGGATAGTGAACAAGACATACACAGTCCGTGTCTTCCAGACCCTGCATCCTGGCGATGGTGGTAGGGGAAAAGGACAAAGAACATTCACGAAAGTAAGCACGATACTTCTGGATAATTACCGGGGCTATGAGTAAATTGATAAAACAGGGTGATAGAAGAGAGACTCATAGGTGGGTCTGGCAATGATCAGGTGGGTCAGGGAGGACTTTCCTGAGAGGGTATGATTTGAGCTGAGACCTGAATGCCAAGGAGGAGCCAGACACACAAAAGTGTGGATAGAGGTTCCAGATGAGGGCACCTGTAAGTAGAAAAGTGACGAGGTGGGGAAGGCTTGGCGTGGTAAAGAAAAAGAAGCCAGTGTCAGGATTTGAGGTTGGCAAGGTCACTTGCAGGATGCTGGAGGCGGTTCAGTTTTATTCCAAGACATTTAGAGAGCATTGGAGTTTAGGCTGAGATGGGGCATGAGAAGACTCAGGTTTTATGAGTAGAAAAATGGATACCGCTAATAATTGAGGGTGGCGAACACGTACTGTGGAGTGGTGGGGTCCACAGGGGGTCCTGTTGGGAGGTTGTAGACGGCAGTAGTCCAAGCAAAGTGGAATGCTGGCTTGGGCTGGGATGATGGCACGGGGCGTGAGGGACGGCTGGTGAATTTGGGCAGCTCAGAGATGTTAGATGAGGGTGAAAGAGATAAACTGGGGGACGCTTAGGCTGTTGCCTGAAGAGGTTGGGTGAGTGGTGGTGCTGTGTTCTGAGATGGGAAGAAGGGTGAGGAGTTCATGGTGAGGAAGTGCCACGAGGAGCCCCTTCCTGGCAGTGTGAAGTTCAGGTTCCCATGGAGAGACCACATGGGTGACACCTGTGTGACAGCCCAGGTGAGAGGTCTGAATGTGGACGGGAAGGCCTCCTGTTAATAAAACAGGGCAGAGAGAGAAGACCGGCGAAAGTTCCCTTGTGGTTAGAGTGTTCGTTGTACCTGCCACAGATTAAATGGGTGAATTTTGTAATTTTACAGGTGCCGTAGATAGGGGTATTCATAAATACTTTAACATTCTTTAATGTAAAATCTTTGCAGCCAACTAAAAATTCCTTCCAGTATAATCCCGCTAATTTTTTTTGAAGGAGCGGTTCTTGAAGTCTGGTCTGGGGAAACTTGTAGGGGCTCTTTGAGGTCAAAGCTTGAGGTCTTGTAACGGGAACACGTTATTTGTCGGTCATGTGTGTATGGTAGAATTTTCTAGAAGGTAGGATGCCAAAGCAGAGGATGCGGCCCTCTTCATCAATTGGATTCCCAAAAAGTATCAAACAATGGCATGCTTGTTAGTAACATTCTCGTTTTTAAAATATAGTTAATTTTATAAAAATGCGTTTTTTACATGTGTTAAGTTTTTTATTTTCAAGTGAATACATGTGTCAAAAAATTTCCTGTGTTAAGGTCTAATGGAATAAACATCAATAGATATAACCCAAAGAAGCAAAATCTTTTTGAACTTTTCAGTGAGTTTTGTTAGTATCAAGAGGTTCTGAAACTAAGTTTGAGAACCACCACCTTAAGCCGTGTGACCTGAAGACAAATATGACCAACTAGATGCTTGTTCCAGAAAACACACTGGATTAGTTTAAGGTTTAAAATATCAGATATTGACTCACCCACCCCTAAATAGCACACACGAAGGATCATGTTACAAAACAAATGTCTTTCATTTTTATTTATTTTGGTTTATTGTAGTACAGTTGACATAAGTTTTGTTTATTGTCGTATAGTGTTCGCTTTAGGTGTATGACATAAGGATTTGATATTCGTGCTATTGTGAAATGATGACCACAGTAAGTCTAGTAGCATCCATCACTGCACATGGTTATCTTTTGTTTCTTGTGATGAGAACTTTTAAGATTTATTGTCTTAGCAACTTTCAATTATACCATCCAGTGTTATTAACTGTAGTCCCCACGCTGTATGTTATACCTGCGGGACTTGTTTCTTTTATAACTGGAAGTTTGTAACAAAAGCCTTTTAAGTAGAGTCCTGGTAAGTTAGAAACAAAAGTTTCTTTTAAGGCGGACATTTAAATCTAGAGTAAATAGCCAATACTGATTAACAGTGGGCAAGTCAGTTGCGTTGAAGTGCTTATTATTCTGTTAATTACATTGCATTTCACAGTTTGAAAGGTATCCTTGATGCATTTTGTGGGTTCTGTTTGGACACTTTTTAATGTTCAAGATTTGGGAATTTAATTGGGTTCCCCAGTGATTATCCTGAATTAGTGTAGTAGGGTGCTGATTTTTTTTTTGTACTTTTAATTACAGCTCTAAGGAATAAAGGAATCAAATATCCTTTGAATCCAATCAGCATTTTTAGAGAAGAAAGTGGTTTTATATTGTGCTTATTTCTTACTTAAAAGAATTCTAGAAAATGTAGCATTTTATATTTGGAAGGTTCAGAGCAGTAATGCATCTAATATCATAGATGGTTTCAAATGAAAAAAGAGAATATGTCATTTTACACATGGTCGCAGAGTGGTCTCCTCAATGCATGTGGAAACCGAAATTGGCAGCTGTCTTTGGATGTCTCTTTATAAATTCTTACCGCTAAGTAAATGTTTGACATGTCCATGTAATTCTCTTGTGATGTGTTTTGCAAAGAGCATTTTCGTTTGCAGGTGCATATGCTTGTGTTTGGTATCTTACCACCATCCTCATAAGTATTGTCTCGGGAGAAGTTTAGAAAACAAACAAACAACTTGCTGCTTTCATTGATTTTTCTTGGGAAGTCAAGTTTCTGGTTTCTTCTCCCAAAGGCAGATCTTAGCACATCAGTAACGTTAGAGGATAAAAGGCTTACTCCAATTGAGCACACATATGATATTATTTGGAATGAGAACTTAATTTTAGAATTTGTTTTTTTATGCAAATTCTAGGTTAGTATTTTCTACAACAGTGCATTCTGTTTCGTGTTCTCACAAAGCATGGAGAGTTTGTTTGTTTGTTACTTAAATAGACTGCTGAGTTAGGTTTCTGCCTTTTGTCTTTGTGTACTTTATATTATAAGCTTTGGCCATTTAGTTTAGTTGTCTTGTGGAGGCATGGCCGTTGGACTGAGCCATTAATCTTGGGAGTTTCCTCCAGGACCATCCGTTAAGTGGCTCTGTGACCAGCTTGAAGTGCTTAGAGTAACCCTCTCTGCACCCGACTGCATTTCCCAACTTCCTGGGCGACACCTCATTTCTCCTGAAACCCTGGCCTACACTGGAGCCTTGGGGGTTATTCCAGGCCCCATGTCTGCTTACCCTCAGGTCCTTGTCGCTGTCAGTTACCGCTTTGTTTCAGGTCTTCGGAACTTCTTGCCTGAATTTTCCCACCAATTCCTACAGATCTTGCTGTCCCTGGACTTCTTCTGCTTTGATACATTCTCTGCTACATGTACAAAACCTTCCTAAAAGACCAGTGAGTTCATGCCATCTCCTTGCTTGCCATTTTCCAGGGCTTTTCCATGATAAATTCCAAACTCCTTAGGATAGCAGACTCTGCAGTGAAATAAAGAGAGCTGGGTTCTGGAACTTGGCAGATAGGGACTTGAATCTTGGTTTTGCCACGTAACTAGCTAAGTAAGCCTAGGGGAATTCTCAAACTTATAAATCATCCTTTTCTCATTTGTCAAATAATAAATATGTCAAGCATCAAGTCCCGTGTCTCGGGGTAGCTGTCACTCACTGATCTGCCCCTGCTTCCCAACTAGATTCTGTACTCACCACTCCGTGGCTTTGGTTCACCTTCCTCGAATGTTCTCTTGTCTCTGTGACCCTATAGATGTTTTCCTCTGCTTGGGATATGCACACTAAGGCATCACCACTCTTTAGAGTCACTGTACGAGGTGGTACTGCTAAGAAGCCGTCTCTGACCCTTCCCTACTAGGCTGGGTTCTCTTCTATGAGGTTGCCGTAATATCCTTTGTGTCCCTTTCTATAAGCCCTCTGGTCATACTGTGTTTCATTCATTCATGTAATTTATTAAGAAATGCTTATTTTGCACTCCTGTATCCTTTGGAAGGGGAAAAAATAGTTACAAACAGAGAGGGAGGGAGGTAAACCACAAGATCCTCTTAAATACAGAGAACAAACTGAGGGTTGATGGGGGTGTGTGTGGGGGATGGGCTAAATGGGTGATGGGCATTGAGGAGGGCACTTGTTGGGATGAGCACTGGGTGTTGTGTGTAAGTGATGAACCATGGGAATCTACCCCAAAAACCAAGAGCACACTTTACACGCACTGTGTTACCAATTTGACAATAAATTATATTAGAAAAAAATGTACTTTGCATATGCTATGTGCCAGGCATTGTTCGATTATTCTGAGTGTTTGGGTTATAGTAGAGACCAAAGGATACAAAATGTCTGTTCACGTTGTGTTTATTGCCTCATTGAGAAGATATGAAACAAACAAACATTTATAATGTGTGTGTGTGTGTGTGTGTGTGTGTGTGTGTGTGTGTGTGTGTAATAGGTTGGTGATAGGTGCTATGAAAGCCAAAGCATGGTACGGAGGTAGAGAATGACATGCGGGATGGGGACGGAATTGTGATGTTATACACAGTAGTAGAGGAAGTCCTCTTTGAGCTGAATGTTGAGCAGAAGCAGAGAAATGAGCAGATGACAGTGTTCATGCTAATATCCGGAGGAAGACCATTTCAGCCAAGGGAATACAAACGTGCAAAGACCTAAGATGGGTTGTGGTTGACGTGTTCAAGGAATGGTAATGGAAACCAGTGTGGCTGGAGTGGAGTGATTGATTATGGGGGGGGTGGGGTGGGGACTTGGGTAAGGATATCGTTGGTATCACAGAGCTCCAAATGGGCTTGGAGTCCGTGTTAAGGACTTTTATTATTATCATCTTGTAATCAAGATGGGAATACCCAGGAGAATTTGAGCTGAAGTGCACCACCCTCTAATGTATGGCTTCCTTGCGGGCACAGAAATTCTGTGGTAGCAGGGAGGGAAGCAGGGATATCAGTTGGGCAACTGTAGAAGCAGTCAAGAAGGGTTCATGCTGGCTTGGACTGAGACCGTGAAAGTGAAGGTGGTAAAAAGTGGTCAAGTTGGAGAACTGTGGTCGGAAGTCCAGCCAGTACTATTTATTAATGGATTGGACTGGAAACGGGACACCAGATAAGACAGGAGTTGAGGATTCCAGACTTGTGGCCTGAACAAGTCGAATAATGGAGTTGCTCTTCCCAGAGATGGAACAGATTGAGAAGCAAGGCTGTCGGGGAGCGTCTGGCGTACAATCGTCAATCGCGGATTTACCGCATTAGGGATCTGCTCAGTTGTGTAAAAGCCTTCACAGCATTATGGTTAGAATAAGATATATGTTTATTCCTCTTGGCCTTCATATCCTTGAGGTGAGAGGGGCTATGCTGTCCGTCTGGTCGTTCAGGCACCTAGGTTTCTTCCATCTTGTTGCTCTAGGGCCACCCGAGGGGGATCACCACACTCAGAGTTGAAGCCGGGCCACTGCCATGTTGGAGGTCCATCCTGTGGGGGTGGGGCAAGATGAGGTCTGAGAAAGCATGGAGCTTCACCCTGTTCTCATGCTCTCGCCCATAACTCAGCTACAAGGAAAGCTAGAAAAAGTGATCTCTGTAAAGGTAGCCACCCGTCCGGTATAAAACTGGTCAAGGATTCTCTTCCTGAAATGTAGAGAACGAAACTTTGGGAACGCTCCGCCATATTTGTCTGTCTCATAAGCGGCTTCTGGTCAGGAACCACGGATGTTCTCTGTGACCCCAGTACTTACTCTGGTGCCTGCACATAGCACCCATTTACCACATGTTGGCCTCATTAAAACGAAGTTAATTGCACAGGACAGAGATTAGTATACACTTGATAGTGTGTGTCCTCCTGTAAACTTTTGAATTAATCTTATAACTCATTATTCATATTGCAGGCCACCTGTTTAATGCGTATTTGTCACTAATGGAGAAAAACTAGCATTTCAGTGATCTTTCAGGCTGTGCCTTATATTTAGTGGTTATCCAGGATGAAGAAATTAGGATGAGCGAGTATTTATGTTTTTTTTTTAAGAGTATTTACCTCACACATTTGCTTCCAGATAGCAATTCCAGAGATCACACTGCATGGTGAAAGAATGAGTCACATCCATAGAATCAAATTGCATCACCCCTTCCGAGCTGCTAATTCTCCAAGCCTCACCTAACGTCCCACTGAAGGCACATGTTGCCTCTTTTCCCCAGCACTGTGTAGCTTACAAGTTAGACAAGTGTATTTGGGTTTGAAGATGTTTTTATACAAGATTCATAAACCCTATAACATTAAAAAGTACATTTTGGAATAAGGAATCGAATCCGAAAATAACGTTTCGTAGGAAAACGAATTGGAAAGAGAGTATTTTATAATCGGCCAACTGTAAATTGGCACACAGGGCATATTATGTCCCATCTGAAAAAACTTGAGGCTGGGTTATCAACATGAAGAAAAGTAGTTCCTATTTCTTGATAATTTGCTCTTGGGAAAATTGGCCCTATCTCCTGTCCAGGATCTGTTCGTGTGTATATATCTTGATAGGTCAGTCTGTTTGTGGAACCACATGCTATGTTCCAGACCTCTCCCGTGGGAGTGATGGAATTCTTGTGTATTTATTTGCACATCTGCAAGCCTATGTATCAAATATGCTTTCTTAATTTATTGGTAGAATTTTATAGTTGTAAATATTAAATGAAGACATGGGTTTTAAAGAACATCTATGGTCTACCAGAATCTCAGGTCGATGTGAGTAGAAACCTTGTGGGGTGTTCTCCAGTGCCTAGTGGGGCCCAGCACATAGTAAATGTTTCATTTATTTAACAAAAATAATTATTGGTCTAATCTTGTTTGAATGTTAAATATCCTTCCCAACACCTAAGCTTCACAGTTTATTTTAGGGAACCTATACACACACCTACACGCATGTAAAAACCTCTCTCTCTCTCTCTCCCTCTCTCTTGCTTTCTCTCTCTCTCTCTCTCTCTCTCTCTCTCTCTCTCTCTCTCTCTCTCACACACACACACACACACACACAGCTATATTAAATTCCCTTTAAATCTAGAATTATCTTCTTACAGATAATGAAAATTGATAAATTATTTTAGCTTCTGAAAATTTTAAGAAGATATTAAACATTTAGTTCTGAAAATTACTTGTTTTCCTTCTAGATGAGACTTTTATTTAATTTTTTAAATCTCCTATGTTTAGTCTTTTAAGCTTTCTGAATCCTCTGTTGAAATTTAATAAGCCACAACTTTAAAAAATTTTTGTTTGATCTAACAAAACATCATTTGGACTGTGCAAACTTCAGATTAAGATCCTTAGAGGTGGGGTGTGTGTGTGTGTGTGTGTGTGTGTGTGTGTGTGTGTGTGTGCACACGTACACATATGTAAATTCACAACTTTCCGAAGATGACATTTTGGAGGACAGTATACCATATTGTGATCACGCTGTGGGTCACTTGACATTTTTCAGAGTCCAGTAATATTTTTTGATAGTAGTAATAGAGATTCACAAAATCATGTATAAACTTTCATCAGTGCAGAAGCATATCTCATTATGCTCAATAGAGAACTGGTTGAGTTAAACTTTGCCTCAAGGAAAGCAAAGAAAATTAGAAAAAATTGGGTAAAAATGTTGAGCTTTTCATATCTTATAATGCTTGGCCTGTAACTAAAATGAAACTTGAGTTTATTAAACTTTTTCCATGCATGACAAATGTATTTCTTCAATTCATCATACTAAATATATTCATTTCTAAAAAGGCCCAGATAGGGGCGCCTGGCTGGCTCAGTCAGAAGAGCACGTGACTCTTGATCTCAAGGTCGTGGGTTTGAGCCCCACACTGGGTGTAGAGATTACTTAAATAAATAACACTTAAAATAATAATAATAAAACAAGTTGAAACACCCAAGTATATCAAAGATGAAGCTTGATTAGCTGTATTATATAAGGTCGAGGTATATGTCCTAAAGATTTTGAGAGGATTGAATCTCCTCAAATCTGTTACTATGAGGATGTCTTCTCTTATGCTCAAACAAATGGAATCTAAAACTCTTTGAATTATTTTTTTATTCACAATAATAGAGAGCTGCTTTTCAACTTGAGCTCTATTATTCCTGCTTCCAAGGTCGAGGCATAAAGAATCGTCTAAGTATGTTTTTGACTTAGCGATACAGTAATGTCAACTGGTCAAGAAAAAGTCTTGAACATTTTATTTAACTTTGATGAGCCTGTATTTATTTCATTCCCTGTAAAATCTGAATTAATAGTACCTTCCTCAAATGGTTCTTGTGTAGAGGGGCAGATAGGATCATGAATGTGGGAACCCTTAGCACTCATTTAGGGCCGTTGTAAACATTTTTCAAAAATGTACACTAATTCTTGTTAGCATCAGAAATTAGCATAGGAGATTCAGATACTTAACTGTCTCCTCATCTGCTTAAGATGTGCACATCATCAAAAGTTTTATGACACTAGTCTCAGATGGTGGGAACTTCAGGATTAAAAATGGTAAATGCTTAACAGTTGATGCTGGGAGACAAACCTTGTTTGTAGTCTTTGCCGATGGTTGTGATGGGAGTGCTGTCCTCGTGGCCGGTTTCAGACCGCCAGCCTCACGCCTGAACGCCGGCCTCACTTTGCTGAGCGGAGTGAGCTCTGGCACAGCGCTGGGCACGTAGCCAGCTTCGTGACCAGCTGCTGACTCAATGTATCTGTAGTTGTGGAATGGGTGCATGAAGTTTGACGCGTCGCGCTTCTGTTGATTACTCACGGACTGTTTTCCATCAGTGAGGTTAATGGATTATATTTCCTTTCGACATCGTTTCCCTTCAGCTCTGCAGTTTCAAATGTTTCTTCGAATTGTACCTTTGAGGTTGCAGCTGACTCACAATCTGTGTTTGCCCTGCCCCAGAATAGCACTCTGGGTGCGTTCAGCCCCATTGGTTCCTTACAGTCAGCGTCCTGTGTTGCACACGTGCAATGGTTTTGCTTCTACACCGTGAGTATCATGTTTTTCTTTTAGGGAAAAGACGGCGTATAAGAGCTTGTGAGTGTCTTCATCAACTTACCAATGATGTGGCAGATTAAATGTGTTTTAATAGAATAGGCAATTTCTGGAATCAAGAAACACCAACAGTGGAATAGCTAAGACACCTGACTAGACTCAGCATATGTTCTTTAGGACAGAGGCCTCATGAGGCCATCATGTAGGTGGGCTCATTTGACTCTTGGACATATTAGTTATACATTGAAAGTGCCTCTGATTTCCTTTGCGCTGGTATATATTCATTTCTGCCAACAAACCTACGGCATACGCTCTTTTCACGTAATTCTTGCCATGTGCTTCCATCCGACAGATTTATACTTTCTCTTCAAGTTATTTCCAATCATAGGATTTATCAAACTCTCTGTCATATTTATTCAGATAGGAACATTTCCACCCCAAAGGTGAAAAACATGAAACCTCGTTCGTATCCTTTCCTGTATCTTAAGGCCAGAGCTAACACCACCTTCTTCATCCAACTCCTGGGAATTTTTTCTTTTCTTAAAGTAACTTCTGCCTCCCCAAATTTCCTCTCTTTCTCTTAGGCAAATATCACTATAGTGTGGTTCACTGGCTCTTGAGATGTGTTCCCTGAAACAACAGCATCAGAATCACCAGAAAAACTCGTAAGAAATGAAAATTTTCAGCCCACCTTAGACATATTGAATCAGAAAGTCTAGGGATAAAGAAGGAAGGAAAGGAAAGGAAGGGAAGGGAAGGGAAAGGAAGGGAAAGGAAGGGAAAAGAAGGGAAAGGGAAGGGAAAGGGAAGGGAAAGGGAAAGGAAGGGAAAGGAAGGGAAAAGAAGGGAAAGGGAAGGGAAAGGGAAGGGGAAGGGAAAGGAAGGTAGGCTGGTTCATCAAGGGACAATCGTGTACAGCTGTCTATTCCTTAACAAATCCTTTGACCCTGATTTTGAGTTATGTAAATTTCCCTTTTAGTTGTATCCTCCATCATGACCAGGATTTATGTAACTTTCAAATGGTGGGTACCCAATAAATATTTGTTGAATGAACTCATAAGTCAATGAATATAAGGACAACTTAAATTCAAGATAATTAGCTTGAAGAATAAAGGGCAAGATACTTCATTTTGAAAGGCTGTCACTTGAGGGGCGCCTGGGTGGCTCAGTCGGCTAAGCGTCCAACACTTGATTTTGGCTCAGGTCATGATCTCCCACTTCATGAGTTTCGGCCCCGCACCAGGCTCTGCCCTGACAACGCTTGGGATTCTCTCTCTCCCCCTCTCTCTGTGCCTCTCCCCTGTTTGCTCTCTGTCTCTCAAAATAAATCAACTCAAAGAAAAAAAGAAAAAGAAAGGCTATCATTTGAAGGAGAGATGAAGTGTGTCCTTTAAACATCCAGGGGCTGCAATCAGGGTAAACGAATAGAAATTAGGTTTATTTATTTTGGGTACACTAATTCATCACATCCT
Source organism: Leopardus geoffroyi (assembly GCF_018350155.1). Lineage (NCBI taxonomy): Eukaryota > Metazoa > Chordata > Mammalia > Carnivora > Felidae > Leopardus > Leopardus geoffroyi. The sequence goes on along the minus strand of NC_059334.1, from coordinate 6,176,048 downwards.
GAAAATAATCCTATGAAGCAGGTTATCACACCCATTTTTCTGATGAAAAGTGAAGTGTAGAGGGTGGATATATATATTAGGATCACCTCGCGAGGCAGGTTTCAAACTCAGTTCTCTCTGTCTCACTTTCTTATCTCGTGTTCAGAGAATCAGATTTCAACTCCAGGAGATGGTTGGTTCAGTCAGTGTGTTCAACGACTGTTAATCGTACAGAACTACAAGCAAGGCACGTGCTAGGAGCTTAGCATTTAGCAACGAGCAGGTAACATCCTCATCTGTAAATATGGGTAGTGAAAGTACCTTGTACTTCCTCGTGCTGCCGTGATAATTAAAAATGAGAGACGTCAAAGCAATAATTAAACCAGACATATTTACAGATTGTGAAAAGTGCAAAGCTGGGAAGAAAGGCTTACGACGAGACGTTGTAATAGAGACCCCCGATGGAGATTGAGTGTCGGGGGAAATGTCTCCAGCGCAGTGACGTTGATACTGATCCAGAATGACAAGTGTGATTTGGCTAGGTGACAAATAGGGGAAGCGCGTTGAGTGGAGGACCCACACGCGCAGAGCCCAAAGGTGGAAGGAACTTGCCCACGCTTGGAACGGAGCGAGGTCTCTGTCGCTGGGAGTTTTCGTGTGTCATCCTCAAAATAAAACGTGGCGGGTGACGGACGGGCCCTGGCGGTGACAGAGCACTGCTGTGTCCCGTGTGTCACTGGTTTTCATCCAGTCCTAAGTTGGTCTGTAAAATGTCCCTGATGGGACCGGGAAGTAAAGTATAAAGGTCCAGCTGGGAGCAGAAGTTTGTAGGAAGTACGACATCAACTGAGTATACTCTTGTAAGGAGTGAAAACGAGAGAAAAAACGGAGATTGGAAGACTTTAGAGTTTGGATGCGTGTTTTGAGCAGATTTGAATCCCGTACAATACCTTCTAGTGTTCCTGGGTAGCACTAAGAATCCCTGAGGTGCCCAATGGCTTGGGGCGCCGTCCTCCACGATTACCGCCTTGAACTGTCCCCTCCCTAACTGGATTACAATGCTGCTGCTTCTAGAAAATCTCACATTAGATTCCTTCCTGGTTATACTTATTTAATACGCAGTCCACGGTGAAGATAGTATGACGATAGTATGAAGATAGGTTGGTTTGAATCACCAAGTAAAATGGAAGAATTTAAAATGCAATTAAATTGTGGTAAAAATCTTATACTATTTCTTTTTAAAAATTAGAAAAAAATGAATATTTTTAAGAAAGGGGGTGGGCAGAGAGAGGGGGACAGAGGATCTGAAGCGGGCTTTGTGCTGATAGCAGCGAACCCAATGTGGGGCTCCAGCTTGCAAACTGAGATCATGACCTGAGCGGAAGTCGGACGCTCAACCAACCGAGCCACCCAGGTGCCCCTTATGTTATTTCTGAGTAGCTCTTTAGAAGACCTTACTAAGTAAAATTGTAAACACTTCAATTTAATTGACTTTTCCTGTTCACAGACTTCTCTTATTCCTTATTTGACTCTAAGACTAGCAAATGGAGGCTGCTGCTTCCTGCACTATAAAGATGCTGATAGTCTCAATGACCACATGATATCCTCTTCCGTATTTCCTGGGGCAGCTAACACAAACAATAATGAGTACCACTGATGTTTGTCAAATAAAGGATTGAGTGAAGGAGAGGCTAACATACCTGGCCAAATAATTTTTGAGTGGAAATCAAACATACAGAATATATTTAATTTCTGTTGTAGAGAATTTAAAAGCTGATACTAATTTCTGGTATGTATGTTATGCATTCCATAACTCGATTGCCCATAATTGTCAAAAATGTGGTGTGTAAAAAGGAAGAGAAAAAAAATCTTGAGCTAATAGTGCTACATTGCTTTAAAGCATTAAAGTCATTTGTGTCTGTAGCATTGTTGAGATGTGGTATAGTTTGGATTCACATAAAATGAAACGGACAACAAAGACAGTTACTGCGAAGAAGCAACCTTCAAATGTCATCGTCTGCCACATGTTCCTTGTTGATAGAAGGGAGAAATGTTTCTGCATAGATGTAATTTGGGGTAGCCTTAAAAAAATAGTCTTATATATTAAAAATTGCATATTAAAGTGGGTGATGGGCATTGGGGAAGGCACTTGTTGGGATGAGCCCTGGGTGTTGTATGAAAACCAGCTTGACAATAAATTATATTTGAAAAAGTTGTGTATTAACCATTGACCTATAATTGCAAAATACAGTACAATGTAATACAAATCTTAGGAGTAATCCCTAGGAAATACTTGTAATTAAGAGGAAAAATGCAGTTGACAGATTATAAATCCATAATACGCCTTATGTAATACCTACGTTAAAAAGAATACACATTTGTTATTAAATACAAATGTCCCTAATCCTTACTCCTGATGTTTTCAATGTGATCATTCTTTTTCAAAAATTTTTTAATGTTTGTTTTTGGGAGACAGAGACAGAGAGACAGAGCACAAGCTGGGGAGGGACAGAGAGACAGAGACACAGAACCCAATGCAGGCTCCAGGCTCTGAGCTGTCAGCACAGAGCCCGATGCGGGGCTCAAACTCACAAACCAGGAGATCATGACCTGAGCCGAAGTCAGACGCTCAACTGACTGAGGGGCCCCTCACTGTGATTATTCTGTAGAGGAACTTGTGTCTTCATGCACAGGCATGTATCATCACTCTTTGTAAAATACAAATTTTCTGGGAGAAGGGAATTAATTGGAGAACAAATGAGAGGACACAATAGTTAGGAGACTCTCCGAGTAGGTAGACAGCTTTTAACGTGACTGTTCATGATCTGATTATAGAAGGAAAAAGGAAACCCCACTTTACAGACATCTTCCAAATGCATTGACCTTCTACCAAGCAATGTAACATTTTGATTCGTGGTATTATACGCTGGGCTGACTGGGAGAGCATAGTGCAGTCAGATGAAAACTGCTGATGTTCTACATTTTGATATTCTATTGTTGAAATGCATTTTTATTATATAGGAGCAAATATATTTGGTATTTCCATAAAACACTCAGAAAAGCTTTCACTGCCTCTTCCTGAGTGACCCATGACTTGCTCGCACTTAATGGTGTCAGATTTCAGTCAACCAGGGGTTCTGACTATGCAAATTAGTGCTCACAATTTTGTCGTACATTCCAAGAGGCCACTGTTATCAAGAAATAATGTCAAAAAGTAAATTCTTTGGGCTCCACAGACTATGTAGTAGTTTCATTCAGCATCTTTGTCACGGCTAGTCAGGGACACATCTTCTGCATCCAATATTTTTGCTTCCTTAAAAATGTTCTTTTTTTTTTTTTGAATGGGGAATAAATGATAGTCACACTCACAACTTAAATGCAGATAAAAGGGATGATCCAGATAAGGTTATAGAAGGACATGTTTAATATATGATAGTTAATGGTCAGCTTTATCCATTCAAAGTATTCACCTAAGTTATTTGTTCGTATCTTCTTGTATTTTCAGATATCATTTTGGGGAGTGTTAATAGCCTGAAGATACGCAGAACAGTGGAAGGTTGAAAGTCTTACTTTTGATTTTATTCAATACACTAATTGTCAGATAATAGATGGGTCTTTCTTCCTGAATCCTCTCTCTTAATTAGGAATCACAAATTATAATCAACCGGCCTTCTGGCCTTTCAGGGCTCTGCTCCCTGAAACACAACAATGTTCAATAGCGGTCTGGATTTCCCTGTTGGTCTTTACTCTTTGAACAATATTTTTCCTCCCTGGAATTTTCTTGGACCCTTTCCTTAAATCTGAATGTGCTTATCCAGATACTAGGAAAGGAGTGGAAAACATTCTCTTGAGCCACACAGCCCCAAGTCCAAATGTTTGCCGTGCCCCTTGACTAGCTTTCTGGCCCTGAGTAGATTACCCAACTTTTCTGGGCATCCGTTTCCTTATCTGTGGAATGAGGGTAATAATAGTTTCTGCTTCGTCCTAACAGTCCCTGCTATGAAATGATTGCATGTAAATAAAGCTCATTAGGCACGTGGCCTGGCAAATGGACAATCTTCCCTAAATGCTGTTCTTTTATTATATTGTCTCTTCCCCCCCCCCCCCCCCCCCACCCCATGGACCTTATTCTCTGTGCACGCAAGGGCAGCGTGCTTGATCATGTCATCTGTGCTTGTCCTCTGACTCCTTTCTGCTTCCACCCCAGGGCTGACCTAAAGGCAAAAATAGTTAAGTAGACTTGGTTTGTCTCTTTCGTGTGCTTGCCTCCCTTTTAACACACTTTTCCTCTACACCCGAATCCCAAAGATCCCTATCTTTGAACTGAAGGCAGCTGAGAGAGAAGATATAAATCATATTTAGTAGACATGGAAACCCAGTGAACACGTATGCACATTTGAGTACAATATCCTGTCGTGTCACATCGATCTAGTTGGACCGAATACCGGGGTGTGTTTCTCGGGGAACCAACGAACTGCGTAAAATGTGTGAACCTCCCCCCACCCCTCTGCTCACGATGCCCTAGTCCTCTATTAGGATGAGTTTCCATGATTTCAGAATAAGTAGGTCTGCACAGAGACACAGCTGCCGCAGCAAAATTTGGCATTTCTCATTAAGGTTCTTTCTCTGGCAGCCGCAGTGCTCTTAGACAAACTTTCCTTCTAGTCTCGCTGTGAATAGCTCTTTTCCATATTTAAACGGAGACTGGGCGGGGAGAGGTTTCAGTCTGCCTGTTTCTTAGGATTTAAGGCAGGTTGTTTTATGGGTTCTTAATTTAAGGCAGATTATTTCATGGAAGTCCTCAAAAGGAGGGAGAAACGAACGCGCCAGAGCCCTGGTTTCTTTGATACCCCTGCTGTCGTATGTAACTTCGTTGAAATGTTTATGACATTTTGAACTTACTGGGCACAGAATTCTTACCGACGATGGCGTTTGTTACTTAACACTTTGGAACACGGACCACCGTACAGACCGCACCGAGGAGAGGACAGGGATGCGACAGAAAGGAGGGCTCGTCCTGACTCGTTGCCATGAGAACACCCACAAAACCTTGTTCTGCTTCTTGGAGGAACATTTTGCAAATAAAAAAGTGATTATTGTACAGAATACTTAAAACAATTCTTTTTTATGTTTATGTATTTATTTTTGAAAGAGAGGGTGGGGGGAGGGGCAGAGAGAGAGGGAGACAGAGAATCCCAGGCAGGCTCCACACTGTCAGCACAGAGCCTGACACGGGGCTTGAACTCACAAACCATAAGATGGTGACCTGAGCTGAAATCAAGAGTCAGATGCTTAACCAACTGAGCCACCCAGGTGCCCCTGTACAGAAGACTTTTAGAGAAAGATTTTAGAGTCATTGTTTGCAGGGCGGTTTGGGATGTTAGGTGAGGGACAAACAGCAATTCTTAGAACCTAAAAATAATGAGTGCCGCACTTACTGATGCTGTCCTTGTACCAGACATTCTGTTTTCGGCACAGGGCACATATTATCTCATTTAACCCTCACCCCGGCCTTAAAAGAGGTTGATTCTGTTATACCCACTTTGCAAGTAAGGAAATTGAGACTCGGATGAACCTGTACCCTCACTGCATTTCTATTAAAAGGGCAGAAGGGGGAACTGAGTACAGGGTTTCTGTGACCGTGGAGTCTGTGGACGTCGCCCCTATGTGATGGTGCCTCACGGATGTACCCGGCATACCTCCCACGTGGAAGACAAATGTGGACCCAGCTCCCGGCTGGCCACAGGTGGGCAGGCGGCCCTTCCTCAGGCACCCTGTCTTCTGGAAAGCCCCCGCCCCAAGTGCTGGAACGCACCAGACGTGGCAGGGTGGGGAGGTCTGAACCCTGGCCTCCCCCCCACCGATGACAACAACAATGCTGCTTTTCTGCTTGAGACATTTTCTGGGTTGGATTATTTACCAGCTGACTCTCCGGAATCCGAGTCCACACCCCACTGACACACCAAAATGGCAGAGACAGAGACCCTCTTGCAGAGGCTGGAGCTCTCTGCTTTCAGCAGTCTCTGCTTGTCTACAGACCCATGCCATTAGAGAACTTGATCTGCGATTCCCTTCTGTCTCCAGCCAACTGAAATATCAGCACTTCTGGTGTCTAGAGTCACATTTCTAAAACTTCCAATCTATTGTTTACAGAAAATTAAAATATATATATTAAAATTAACATATATTTATATATATATATGTGTATATACACATATATATATATATATATATATAATTGCCCAGAAACGCTCTACTCCTGGCTTTATTTTATCCTTCCTCCTGGGAATGGTCAATCCTGGGATGAGATCGCCGGGCATAGGCCACATTTCTGCAGCATTTAAAAAAAAAAAAAATGGCACCAATTCTACTGATTGTAGATGTGTTTTGCATTCATCAAAAAGAGTGATGTTTGTAAACTAGTTCAGAAGACATATTCTGGTAAGAAAAGATTACTGATGTTCTTTCTGGTCTTTTTTTTTTTTTTTTTCTCCCCTCGATTGTTGCTAGGTGGAGAAGAAGTCTTTGGTAGAAAAATTAAAGCTCTTATTAAATGACGGCATAATGGCACAGCAACAGTAATAATCACCGTGTCTCGTATACGATGATAATGCCACACAGACCTGCGCGTGCTGGAGTAGCTAGTGTGCAGTCGACGTCGGGTTGTGAGAAAGCAGAGACGAACTGTGTATAAAGGAATTCATTATGGAGTGAAATGAATCATTCCGCATTTCCCCGACATAAGCTGTTCTATATTAAACTCTGTAGTTCCAAGACTTACTAATTAGCTAGTACTCTGGATCCCATCGCGTGGGTCCCCAGAATGCCCACCTTAAGCATCCTTCTTTCTGTCAGGCAGGGGTCCTGAACATCGAGTGCCGTTTTGCGCAATGTCATAGCTACCACTTACTGTAAATGGTCACATTTGACCCTTTGAGAACCATGGGAGATCATTCGCGTTATTGCAAGTGAGTAAACGTCAGTCGACAGAGAGACAGTTAAGACCACCCAAGATCATGAAGCTTGGACATATCATGATAAGCCAGGAGCACTAACATTTCAAAGCCTGCCCCCAGACATCTGCCCATATGGCATTGGCATGCCCAACGTGCCTTTTTCCTATGTATAAATACACACATACACTCTTAATCTGGAAATATGTTTTAGTGTATCTTTACTCAATGACACTGATCCTGGCTGTGTTTTCCTTGTCTAATAACCTAGTCTAGGGATGGCAAACTTATAACATGCATGCCGCTGTATGTTTATCCCCTGGCCTTGCCAGACATAACCAGTCAATCGCAGCAATCCTCGTGGAGCCAGATTCAGCCTCATTATCTCTTCAGCTCATTGCTCCAGACAGCCGTGCCCAAGGGGCTCATACTGGCTCTCGAGTTAACTCTCTTTGTCTTTCCTGTACCAGGATTCATTTTGTATCAGTGATCCACAAGTACTCACAGCGCTGACCTCCCTACCCCCTGCCTCCCGCCCCCCGTTGGCCATCTGTTATGACATCCTTACCTCCAAAGGTCAGTGGGATTAGGGAAGAAGCACATTTCATGGTGTTTTGGATCCTTTCCATCTAAATTCCATTTTTATGGAGGATTCATAAGATAAAAGTGATTCTTCTGTAACCTTTCTCTAAGACCTTTTTTGATGGACCATTTGTTCACAGACACTGCTATTTTCACTGTTCACCTTAACTGCTATTTTCTGAGCAATATGGTTTCAGCAGACCTGAGACATTTTATCTGACTCTTGTTGCTTTTTTGTTTCATTCTTGTTTCATTTTACTTAATTATTTAGTAAATTCAGACTCCCATGAAATCCCGGCATTTTCTCTTCAGACACTGCTGGGGTTTACATTGCCACAACCCTGGTAATTTAGGAGAAATGAACAAGCACGCACCTGACTGTATACAATTCTGGGTGCCTCACACGCCACTTCGTAAAGGGCAGGGTGAAACGAATGAGGAACTTCTGACTTTCATTTTACGATGATGCACGAGATCAAAAAAATCTTGCCGTCAGCAGGTTACGTTTTCATTTTTCTATTTTATCCTTTTAAAGGTAAACTAATTGGGCAGTATGACTTTGCTAATGCTACCGAGTTGTTAAGTTTACTTTGGGCCACTCCTGGGGCTGTCTTATTCGAATGTTCGTAGTAAAGGGTGGAGGCGTTTGCCGCTTACTTCAGCCAGGTCAAGACGGGGCTGTTACTAGATTTGCCACTTTGCGGATACAGAAATCCGGCTCTGGCAGGTGTACCACTTAAGAAAAGCCTGTTTCGAGGGGGGGTAGGGGAGAGGCCACTTGTTTCCCTGTGCCCTGATCCTTTCTCTCAGCGTTCAGGTGACTGACTTTACAGGGCGTCTACGACCTCCTCCTGATCGTGATCCTGGTAGGGAAGACACTTCACATCATCAAGTGGGGATTTGACAAACACTCAGCTTGCTTTATTGTGACGGGCAGGGTCACAAAATAGCTAAAAAGGCCAACATTTCATGGGGTGGAGTTCTGGCTCTGCCTCGTAGCAGACAAGGTGATCTTGGAAAACTTTATGTAAGCTGAGACTCACTTTTATCTTCTGTAGAATGGGACCACAAAAGTACGGACCTCAATGGGAGAATGTGAGAATTGAATACAGTGATGTAAGGGAAACACTTAGAAGAGCGTCTGGTGAATTGTAAGTCTGAGATAAGTTACAATTATCCTCAACGTCAGACCAATATTTTCATTTTTGTAGCCTGACTTTTCTTACATTATGCCATTCTATTCATAACACCCAGATGAAATAGATTCTGCATTCCTGTATTCAAACGACATGGATTGAGGTTTATTTAACTTTGATGTTTGACTCTAAAACTTTCTAAGTTATAAGAAGAATGTACGTTTATTATAGAAAATGTGTTAGCCGAAGGGTAACAATTGGAATCTTCCTTAATCCCATGACCCAAGGAAAGCCACCGTTAACGGTTTCGGTCTGTGACCTTTGAGTCTCATCCTGTGTATGTGTAAATATATATGTTTACAGTTAAAAGAATTGAACTATACTGTTCAATGTTTTGGAACTGTTAAAAGGTAAACTGAGACACTTTAAAATTTTGCAGGCTTTTATTTGAGCCAATGGTCTGTTCAGATTGGGTAACAGCAAGCCAAGAGTGGGTGTGAGCTTTGTGGCAATGGGAACCAGGAGAAAAGCTTTCCTAGAGAAGACACTGAACCAAAGCGAGGAAATTATTTCACTGGCTACAGCTTAAGCACTTGCCTTATTTGGGAAACCTGATTGGCTGTTGTGATTGGTCGTTCTTATGTTTTGTTTTCTCAGGTTTGAGAGCATTGCCTCCGGCTTAGGCTTTGCTTGTCCCCTGAGGCATTAGAACCACCCCAGGCCCGTTGCCCCCTTGTTTAATTGCCTTAACAAAACCATAAATATAGTGTGAACCTGTTTCCAAGACTTGAAGTATTCTTTCCCAACTTAATTATTAATGATGGCCTAGTATTCTATGGTGTAAATATAACATTTATGTAAGGAATCCTATACAGTTGGGTATTTGGTATTTGAATTATTTCGCTCTTTTTTTTAAGTTTATTTACTTTGAGAGAGACAGAGACTGCATGAGTGAGGGAGGGGCAGAGAGAGGCAGGGAGAGAGAGAACCCCAAGCAGGCTCTGCACTGTCAGCACAGAGCCCGACGCGGGGCTCGAACTCACGAAACCACGAGATCATGACCTGAGCTGAAACCAAGAGTCCGACGCTCAACTGACTGAGCCGCCCAGGCGCCCCTGAATTATTTCTCTTCTTATCTTTCTCTTTCACACCCACTCTTACAAACTGCTTTGCAAACTACTTCTTAGGCTTATATCATTGTGCACATTTGAAATCATTTCCTTAGGGTAAATTCCTAAATACAGAATTACTTGATCAAAGGGTATGTTCCTTTTAACGTCTTAAGATTGGCTTTTGAAAAAGGCAGTATGCTCACGGGATATCAAAATAAAGAACTAGGGACAGGCATGAAGACGTGGTGACTCTTCCTGTCCCCGTGCCATCCATTCATTTGCAGCCCCTCTGCCTCGTTCTCTGCCTGCTTCCTGTCCAACGATTCAGAGATTTTGTTACAGTTCATTCAGACAAATACAAACATATGCAATGTCTCTGCCTTTTGCACACAGATAGGAGCATATGAGCTGCATACGTGTACCCCTTGCATTCTTCTTTCAAAAATGCATCTCCTTCTTATTTCTGCCTGCATATAATTCCCATGTTGGGAATGATGGCTGGTTTCATGTTTTACTGTGACAAGGAGTACGGTAATAAATGTAACCGCTTTACATACCTTATTTGCATATTTCAGTGTATCTTTTGAATAAATTCCTAGAAATGGAATCGCTGATCAGAGAATATATAAATGTCTAATTTTGCAAAATACTGCAAATCGCCTGCCACGGGGATTTCACTAGCTTAAACTGTCACCCTCCATGAATGTGTGTCCCGTCTGCTCCAGCCTTGCCAAAAGTGAGTGTTACCAAACGGTCGGCTTTTTGTGTGGCACGTGGTATCTCAGAGTAGGTGTTTTGTGTATTTCTTTTAGCGGGAGCTGTCTGCGTTGGTCTTTTCGCCTTGTTTATGGTGTTAGTTTTATTTTTGCCATAAAGGCAAAGAAGACACTTTCAGTATTTTTGTGGTTGAATTTTTCAACCTTTTCATTTGTGTATTTTGGATTTGTTGTCGTTGTTGTTGTTTGTTTTTTGGTATTGTTACAAAAGGTCTTCCCCACTTTGAGATTGTCCGTAAATTTCCCTCTCCTCTCTCTCCTCCGGGATGCTTATGACAATAGTGCCTTTTCCTCTTTTCCTCCTCTTCCTCCTTCCTCTGGCCTTGACATCTTAGATCTGTTTGGATATTATCCCCATGTAAGATGTGAGGGGCGACTCCAAATTTATTTATTTTTTCTAAATTTCCTAGCTGCACTGCCTTCTCTTCTGTTCTGAACTGCTGCCTTCACCCATTCCAATTTGTTTGCCTCTATTTCTGGAATTCCTCTTCTGTTCTGTTTTTCTACATGCCCGTGCCACGTTGCTTTTATTCTTAAAGATTTAATAAATTCCGATATCTAGTAATGCGAGAGTCCCTGCACATTTCTTTCCCATTTTAGAATTTTCCTGGATAGTCTCTTTAGGTTTTTGTTCATACAGTCTTTAGAACTAGCTTGTCTTCCAGCATTATTTTGAAGAGAAAAAGCCGTTAGAGTTTTTTACTGGAATCACGTTACACGGTGTAACTACCTTGAGCGGAATTGACAACATTGTAACGTAGGGTCATCCTCTCCCAAGAACTTGGCAGTGGGATGGCTTTCTGTTGGGTTATGCCCACTTTGGCCTCGTTCGGTAGTGTGACGGCGTTTTCTTTATATATGTCTTGAACATTGGTTATTAAGTTCTTCTCAAGTTTTTACATCGATTCTGTTGCTGTCACAGTTATTTTCTCTCTTACATATTCTAGCTCTCTGCATTTTGAAAAGCACAAGTGGAAGCTATTGATTTTTACATTAATATTGTACATCTCTATGTTAGTGAGTTCTGTCATTATTTGTGGTAACTATTTGGTCGATTCTGTCGGATTTTCCAAGTACTGATCTCACCTTCACCAATAGGAAGAGTTTCTGCCATCCGCCTTTCTAACTTTCATGACCCTGATAGTGTTCTCCTGTACAAATTTTTGACATTTCCTAATGATTTAGTCAATATTACCTGGAGAAAATACTGTTATAAACCTTGATAATAGGAAGTTGTTGTGCATCGTCAGCTCATGTGCAAAATCGCTATATTTAACGTCAATTGCAAAAGTCCCAGCATAGGATGTCCCACCCCCGACCCCAACACACACTCACCTCTCCTGGGAATGTGTGCAAGGAACTTTGGTAATAGGCTCCACATCCAAATGAAGGCAATGGAGCAAGTTTCATTTAATTTTTAAATCTTGGCTGTCATATCCTTGAGAATGGGTAACTGGAAGAAAATATAATTTTAGTACCAAATGACAGTGTTCACATTTTAAGAGTTTATAAAAACAGACTAGAATTATTTAAATGATGTTTTCTCCTTGAATTGGCTTCCCTCAGGCTTTGAAATTTGGTGGTACATGAGCTCTGGATCTTTGGTGCTGTCTGATATTTGTCGTACCACTCGAAGACTGGGGTCACGTGTCAGTGTGTCCGGCTAAGTCAATGGTTTGGGCGAACCAAATTTAAATTTTTTCGATAGAAATTAAAATGATTTCTTTCCGTCTTTCAAAGAAGGGTCAAAAATCTGGCCCAGCTTTCTCCAAGCAAATTACCCATCTTGTGAATTTCCTACCACAGTTACATACACGTTTTATTCACATAAAAAGTCTGCAGTATCTAAATATCATAATTGTATGTAACATTGACAATGAGTAATGAGTATTTTCTCCCTTCTTTGAAACTGTCATCACTTTTTAAGTGTTTGAGGCCACTAGGATGGGGTAAACTACCCCAAGTTTGTTAGATCTCGTTGTGGTTTCTTGAAAATGCTTGACCTATAAAACAGAAGTTATTCTGCCGATAGAAAAGGAAATTACGTGATTAGGCTCTCCTTTGTTTCATAGTTGATGAATTATTGATGTAGTGCTTTTCATGTTTCCGTCTTCCCTAGCTGTCAAGTTTAGTACAATGTGAATGGACAATTAAGAGTATAGAATTTTCCTAGTTGATTTCGTCTGTGGCTCTAAACACTTCATGCCATTTTCTTCCACTATCTGATAAACACCGAGGAGGAAATTCAGGGCTAACTGAGCCAGCTGTGTTTATCCTCCACTGGCTGCCCTCAGTCTCATCGTCAGGACTTTAATTATAACTAATCTCATCTACCCATGGGCTATTTTTTGATGACACAGATTCTGAGAAGAAAAACACCCATGAGTAACTTTAGAAGATCATAAAACTTTTCATGTAGGTTTTCATCTTGACAAATGACATTACACCCCAATTACAGGTTGTTTTCTTTCATTGTTTTATATTAATAAAGCCAGTCAAAATAATTCTTTCAATATCCATCTAATATAATTGCTTAGATCAAAAATATGTTTAAGTATGTTTTCTCACACATCTACCCTTTGTTCTTTCAAGACACTATTAGAACAGAATGATGAATACAGTTATGACAACACGATCCTTCAGAAAATAACTTGAAACGGCCCCATTTTTTCTTTCGTCCCCCCCCCCCGCACCTCCCCCCCGCAGCTTTATTGGGATAAAATTGACTTATACCATTGTCACCATGATGGTTCGATACAAGAAGAGATTGGAAGATGTTTACCGCATTGAGGTTTGTGAACACATCCTTCCTCTTGCACGATCACCTTTTTCATTGTCGTTATGGTGAGAACATCTAAGAGCCAGTCTCTTAGCAACTTTCAAGTACGCAATACACTCTTGCTAATTATAGTCACCATGCTGTACGTTAGGTTGTCACAGCTTACCTTGTAACCGGAGGTTTGCACCCTTTGACCAACGTGTCCCATTTTCTCCACCCACTGGCAGCCATTATTCTACTCTGTGTACGTTTGGTTCTTTTCAGACTCCACATCTAAGTGAGAGACAGTATTCGTCATTCTCAAAGCGGTCCCATTTTGAAACGTGACAGGTTATTGAGTTCCTGGAGCTTGTGGGGACCGGGTGGTCCTGAGCAGGCCGGCGTCGGCATCCTAGAAGGTGAACCGTGGTTGGTGTCCTAACCCAAGAAATAAAAAGATACCGTAGGACGAGTCTGTGTCAAATCCCATAGAAAACCCAAAGCAATGAGATGTGAGCGCCACCTTCCAAGGGCAAAGCCCAGCCCAGAATGAAGCAAATTCAAGGCTCACCATCCCCAACAGCCCCGAAAAGGAGAAGAGCAAGGAGAAAATGGAATTGGATTTTGAATCATTTATGAATAAAGCAGAAGTATCTTCCATTTCGCTTTACTGGTCTTAGCTACCTTTCGCGTGTGATATGGTCAGGCTCCACTAACGATAACACAGGGAACCTTCCTCATAAAGTCCTAGCTCCATAAGGGTCTTGGCATCACCCAGAAGAACCAGAGGTGAAGTCAGTCTTCAAAAACCAGAAGAGCGCCATCTTGAAGTGAAGGGGCCCTTCAGAAAAGGGGCCTTTGGGATCGCAGGCCTCCTCCTCCTTTGGAGGAGTTTTCTGTGACCCAGGTTTGCAGAGATCCGGGAAGAGGCCGTCCCTGGCAGAGTCGTATGTTCTTGATGAGATGCGGAGCAAACTTAACTCCTGGGCTTGTTGTTGTTGGTTTGTTCCTTTGTCTGTTTGTTTGTTAAGAGGGCGTCAATCTTTTATGACCCAGAAGCCGCGAAGATCATGGACGCAGTAAGTTACGCTTCCTAGAACGTGGGCGCTGATTCTGCCGGCTCTCGTTCTCCGGGCTCTGGTTGTGCACACGACCTGTGTTCGCCGTGCCTGCCTCCGTGTACACGCTCGCATCTCCCTCCTGCACATTGCGTTGTGCCCAGCTACGGAACGGAAGCGGGGGTCTCAGCGATCCTGGACCGGCATTTACAGGGGTCATCGGAACCAAAGTTTGAGGGGGCCCCCTGCCCAACGTCACACAGCAGTGTGGGGCAGAGCTGCGGGACAGTCCCTTGATGATAATTCCATGGAAAATGCTTCATGGAAATGAAAACAAATGTGGGGACTCTCGGCTTTTCCGTCAGGTTTTCCTCTCCTGCAGAGCCATTTCTGTCTGTGCAGCAAGGACACTGGTTCCAATCGGGCCACACTGGCCCCTTGCTCTATGACCTTGAGCTACTTCTTTTATGTCGGCTGTCTCAGTGTCTTCATTGGTAGAATGGAGAAACTAACAGCTCCTAGGGCGAAGAGGCTCAACGAAGTTAACATTCACGACGCACTTAGAATAGCGCCAGCCGATAATAAGTGATCAGTAAACATAAGCGGTCATCCTTCTTGTCCGCATTGATCACTCTTGATCCCCTCTTGTGTTTTCATGAATACCACTCAGCACATTCTTGTGTGTTAGCTCCTTTGTTTCGAGTTTTAGTCTCTTCCGGTTTTCTCTTCCCAGGTCTAGTCATTTCGGGGTAGGGACAGCGCCCTATGTTTCTTCTGTGTGCCTCCGTAGGGCCCGACACAGTGTTGGCTGCAAAATACGGGTGCTCCCATGCTGCCTTGTGGTTGTGTTTTGCTTTGTTTTGTTGTGTTGTCTGGTGCCTTTCCTGCGGGTTGATGTGAAGGCAGATACATTTCTGATAGTTGCAACTCTGGCCGAGTTTTGGATGCTCTCCGAATGCCAGTTAAATGCCAGTTAAAACATGGTAGCATATAATATGCTTCGTGTTAAAGGAAAAAAAGAAAAGGAACAAAGATCACTGCACGCTCATAGCCTCCAAACGTACACAAAAAGGTCCTCAGAATATGTGTTTGGGATGCTTTTGGGAGTGGTGGGTAAGAGGATAGGATACCTTGTATACTACCAGGGCCATTATGTAAGACTCTGCGGGATACTTTCAAATTGTATGTTAGTGCCATAGTGATACAAATAGTGTCACTCTTAGATCTGAATTCGGGACACCATTTTACTGTGACATATTTTTAATTCATATTCTTGGCTATGCGTTAGAATTGTCGGTGAGATATTTTTAAATTGAGCTGTGATTGTCCTATAACGTATTTGTCTCAGGTGTGCAACATTGGATTTGGTCTGTGTGTCTCTTGCGAAGTGATTACAATAGGTTTAATTTATATCCCTAACCACCCCACACAGTTTCAGTGTCTTTCTTGGGAAGACACCCCCTCCCCCATCCCACTCCCAAGTATTTCTATAGTCAAAATGGCATGTCGCTTTGGAACATTCCACGTTTTCTGACTTTAATAAAATCAAAGAAAAATTTATGTTTTTGTAAGGGACCAAATAAATGTATACGGGTCAAGAACATACAGAGAACTGTGTTATAGGAACAACAAAAATTGTAAGCAAAAATGAGGACATTTTTGCCATTTTGCCTTAAGGTGCTAGCTGATTTCTACCAGCGAATGCGGTGGTGAAGAATGTTACTTGTTCCGTGTTGTCCAAAGAGCCTCCCCCTATTTTTTTTAATATTAAGGCTCTAAAACCTGTATATAAACAGTAAATGTAGAGATTACATAGTAAACTCTTGGGTTACAGTTGTTTATTCGTTCAACAAACATTTATTGAATGCCTGTTATATACAAGGCCCCATTTGAGGACACAGCCTGAACCAGATAAGTTTTCTGCAAATTCACCATCGCATCTGGAATTAAATGAAAGTATATGAATGCAGGATTGGAATTAAAGGAGAAGGACACTAATATATTAGTAATAAATGGATATATATGTAGAAAGCCTATGTGTTGGACAACGTGCTGTGTGCTCTGTATTTACTAATTTTTTTGGCTCACATCATCCACGCATTTCTGTAAAGGTGGCTTATTTGCCTATTATACAAATGAGGAAACAGAAGATCCCAGTTGTGGATTGGCTTACCTACAGCTACACAAACAGTAATAGGCAGAATCAGGATTGTAACTCAGGTCTCCTGAATTTTTGGCCACTGACTTACCACACACAGATCTCAGAAGCGGGGAGTCAAAGTAGTTGGTTATGTATATGAGCATGTGTGTGTGTAAGTCACCAAACAATTTCATAAACTACCAAATTGAATTTAGGTCATACTGACAGTCAAAAAGCAGTTCATCTTTTGTTTTCTATCTATTTAGCCATCCATCCATCTATTATGTATCTATCCATCTATTATCTATCCATCTCTTTTAATGTTTATTTTTGAGAGAGAGAGAGAGAGAGAGAGCGTGCGTGCGAGCGTGCATGCAAGCAGGGAGGTGCAGAGAGAGAGGGAGACAGAGAATCCCAAGCAGGCTCTGCATTGTCAGCCCAGAGCCTGACATGGGGCTCAAGCTCATGAATTGTGACATCATGACCTGAGCCAACATCAAGAGCTGGACGCTTAACCGACTGAGCCACCCAGGCGCCCCTATCTATCTTTTCGTTCCACAAACGGAAGCCTGCATCTCCCACTTTTCTTCATCCATTTTGCCCATTTGTGTTTTACATTTGAATTTTCTTGTATTAGTAACTGTACAACCGATTGAACAGTTCCTCATCAGCCAAGTTAAGTAATAACTAAAGAATCGAATAAATAATAAGTAAACGTAAAATGCAGTACCCAGATTCCTCTTGCCTGAAGCTTGCCTACAGACGATGATCATGAAAGCTACTCCATTGACTCTTTAATTAAGCCAACTGAGCAAATGAATAGATTAGCATCAGGAGAAATAGAATCTAGACAATAATAAACGCCTGGTGAGAAAACAGTGCAGTAGGAGGAGATTAGCAAGGCAGGTGGACGTTAATGGCAGTGAGAATGTGAATAAAGTACAGCATAAATGGGAATGGCCAGCTCCTGGGGCCATGAGAGAAAGAGTGACAGTGGATGATAGCAAGATATTCTAAAAATGGAACATAACAAACTGGACGCACTAAGGTGTTCCTGAAATTCTGGACTCATCTGGGGACCCTCGGGAGTTCTCTTCCTTTGTCCTCCTTTGCCTTTGTTTCATCATTAACGCTTCCATTTAGGGGCTCCTGGGTGGCCCAGTTGGTTAGGCATCTGACTCTTGATTCCGGCTCAGGTCGTGATCTCGGGTCCTGACACTGAGTCCCACGGTTGGGCTCCACTCTGAGCTTGAAGCCTGCTTAACATTCTGCCTCTCTCCCTCTCCTTCTATCCCTCCCCTGTTTGTGCTGCCTCTCCTTCTCTTTCAAGAGACAAAACACACGAAAAAAACCACTTCCATTTAATGCAGTGGTCAAGCTTTATATGGCTCTGTGGAGTTCTGGAGCTGGGTTTGAATTTCAGCTTTGCCATCGAGGGGGCCGCGAAGTCTACATCATGCTATTTGGACCTCCACTTCTGCGTAAGACCGAGGTGAAAGTCTTCCCCACGTTGTTGTTCTGTGAACGTGAGAAGCGGAAATGCCACAAAGGAAGCAGTGTATCTGTTGTGATGCAGGCACATCGTGGGTAGATGGTCCTAGGTGGTTGTGCTCCAGTTGTTAAGCTAACTTCCTGCCCTTTCTGCCTTATCGTCTCTTGCTAAAATGCTTGGGCTGATAGCGGTGGAGAAGGGACTGGAAAATAATAGTTCAAACTGTCGGACTTGAATATACCTCTGAGCTTTGTTTATCAGTCTGGACTCTTGGAATCCATGACCCCCAAATTAATAAAGGAAAATACTGCTAGCCCTCAAGCCACATGTAACTCCGGGAAATTAACTTGGGTGAGCCAGGCTGAATGACGCCCTCCTAGGAATAATATAACACAGTGGTGCCAAGATTGATCTTATTTAAATGTCATCTGTTCTCTGCTCTACCTGCCCGACCCTGGGTATGTTTACAACCTCTCAGAGCCTCAGTTTCCCCATCTGTAAGATGAGCGAAATAGTAGCCACCTGTTCAGTCCTTCGGGCTGCTATCACAAAATAACCACATACTGGGTAGCTTATAAACCGGGGACATTTACATATCATGGTTCTAGAGACCGCGAAGTCCTACATCAAGGCGCTGGCATGGTTGCGTTCTCTGCAGAAGCCCTCTTCCTGAGAGCCGGTGACCTCTCACTGTGTCCTCACATGGTGGAAGGGGCTGGGGATCTCTGAGTGGTGTCTTTTATAAAGTACTGTTCCCATCCATGAGGGCGCCACCCCCATGTCCTAATTACCTCCCAAAGGCTCCGCTTCCTTTTACCACTAACTCCAGGGGCTAGGATTTCAACATACGATTTCGGGCGGCACAGACATGCAGACCAAAGCACCGCCTTGCCAGTGTTTTGTGAAGAATAAATGCATGTAAGTCCCTGGATCAGTGTCTGGCTCCTAGCGATCACTTAAAACCTAATCAGGCCAAGTTAGACTTACTTTTATGCCTTATTTACATCTATCTTGTTTCTAACTGAGATTGATAATGTGGTGGTGATAGTGATGATGGTTGTGATGGCGATGATGATGATGATGATGGTGTTGATGGTGATGGTGGTGATGGTGATGATGATGGTGTTGATGGTGATGGCGATGATGATGTTGATGGAGATGGTGGTGATGGCGATGATGGTGATGGTGGTGATGGTGATGGGGGTGATTTAGTGAGTCTCACTAGTGGCCATTTATTCTGGTAAATGCTTTTAAGTGCATCATCTCTTTTAATCCTCATAGCAACCCTGCGTTCCAGGTACTATTATTATCCCCATTTTATAGTCAGTAAAACTGAGGCTTAGAGGGATAAAGTAATTTGACCAAGTTATACAAGTAGCAGAGACACTCCTGAAACCTAAGGAGTGTGAGTGCAGAGTCTCAATTTATCTCAGGAAGAAGTTTGTATATTCGGCAAGTTAGGGAAGGTCCCTGATAGCCCACGGGCACCGTGAACGACTCCACCTTTTTCACTAAGATCTTGGAGCCACGTTAGTACCAGAGCGTGAATGGTAAGTCAAATATTAATCTGTGTCTCATACTGAAGAGGACTCTTCTATGGTCAGTGGGTTTTGATGCTCTTAAAATTCCACTAAATCTGTTGTGTCAAATGCTAATAAT
The DNA here is from genome assembly GCF_018350155.1 of Leopardus geoffroyi. Taxonomy (NCBI): domain Eukaryota; kingdom Metazoa; phylum Chordata; class Mammalia; order Carnivora; family Felidae; genus Leopardus; species Leopardus geoffroyi. Next base: position 6,156,403 of record NC_059334.1, on the reverse strand, counting down.
GTTCAGAATGCCTTCACCTGACTGATGATCAGTCCTAGGGACCAGAGCCTGGCACATATCCTGAGACACTTTCTATTTCCTCCTGTTTTCTAGATGTAAAGACTATAAATCACTGTGTTTCATTTAAAAAACCACTTCAGTATAGAGATGTCCAGTATTTCCATACGGGTAATATAGGATAGAATTATTTTCTTCCAAAAGTAGAATATGTATTTCTTTTTTTAAATAAAATTTATTTATTTATTTTGAGAGAGAGCATGTGTGTGAGTGGGGGAGGGGTGGAGAGAGGGAGAGGGAAAGAGAATCCCAAGAGAGAGAGAATCCCCACTGTCAGTGCAGAGCTGATGCAGGACTCGATCCCATGAACCGTGAGATCATGACCTGAGCAGAAATCATGAATCAGACGCTTATCCAACTGAGCCACGCGGGAGCCCCTGAATTAGGTATGTGTTTCCTAGTCATCAGTTCTATTTGCCACTTTGAAATAGAATCTAAAAAAAAATAATAATGAAGGAGGGAGGGCTGCCTGACCTTTGGAAACTTTTCAAAATCTCTTTAATCTCTCTGCAACTTTTCTTTTCTGTAGAATAGTGGGGGTTGAGGCGGGTCTCTACAACTTTGAAATTCTAGGACTCTTGATGCAAAAAGTTGTGATTCATATAGGTGGCTATTTTGGAATAAGAAATCTCAACCAAAAAAAACCCGTAGTGTAGACTTTTATTTAAAAATTCATTCTGCAGTAGTCTCAAGATTTAACAACCCACCAAAAAAAAAAAAAAAAACAAAAAAAAAACAGACACATGGCCAGAGAGTTAGGATGTGAGCCCAAGGGTGATCTGGTTAGAATATTCCATGTTGTGGTAAAAAGCCTGATAAGTATCTCACGTTGTGCAGAAGTAAAGTATTTCCTCTCAAAGGGAAAATATTTATTAACTTGAATCAACTTTTAATTTAATGGATTATCAGTCAATATGGTAAAGTGAAGTAAAAAAAACTCCAGTTTCCTTTACAAAAAGATTACTTGGGGACAGGAAGGTGTGGACATGAATCCTAACAGCATTGCTTCGTATCTGGAAGCCTACTTCTGAAGTCCGTTCATTCATTCACTCACTCTCTGATTTATTAAGCGTTTTTCAGAAATATCTGCTCTGTACCATGTCTGTAGTTGAGTGGAAAAAACAGACACATATACCAATCATTGGAATATAGCTATTTATTTTTTAAAAATGTTTATTTATTTTTGAGAGCAAAAGAATACAAGCGAAGGATGGACAGAGAGAGAGGGAGACCCAGAATCTGAAGCAGGCTCCCAGGCTCCGAGCTGTCATCACAGAGCCTGACGCGGGACTTGAACCCACAAACCATGAGATCATGATCTGAGCCAAAGTCGGATGCTTAACTGACTGAGCCACCCAGGCGCCCTTGTAATATAGCTAATTAAATGCTAGAACAAAGCCAAACCCATGGTTCTTGATGAGCAAAGAGACATCTAAGTTAGCTGTCATTTATCCGGTAAGGGTCCCCGAATTCTTACCAGGAAACTTCTTGCTTGACTTTGGGTTCAGAGATGAGTAGGAGTTGGCCTCAGCCAGTACTCAGTAAGTGTTACTTGAATAACAGAAATGGTGGAGAAGGATGTCATGAGGCATAAGAAAGCATAGCAATTTGGAGAACGAGTTTTCAGCAGAAGGTACTTTTTGTCAGTGTCCCTCAGGAACCACCGGCATCAGAATCGCCTGGAGGCAATGGAAATGTAAATCTTGGGGTCTCCCCCTTCCCCCACTGAATCAGAATATAAGAGTAGGGGCAAGGGCCCTCGGCCTTTGTAATAAGCATGGCATCTCAGGTGATTGTTTTCTTATGATAGTTCGAGAACCCCTGACAGATTGGATGTTAGAAAGTGATTGAAGAAGAGATGGGGAGGGACCAGATCATGAGGAGCTTTGAATGCCATGCTCAAGGTTTTGCCTTGGTTTTCAGCGAAGTGCTCCTTTATTTCCACTTCATCCCGCTATGCTTTGAAACCCCGTATTGTCTCTTCTGTTCAGCCCCGATAGGGCAGAGTCGAGAGCTGGAAGGCTTCTCAGTGAAATGTTGGTTTGTCACTTAGAGCCTTCGAAATTAGAGAGACTCTACCTTAGGGTAGAAGACTCATTTCCAAAATCAACCCTCCAGCTATTTTTTTCTTACCCGCAAACCCAACTTCTCTGCGGCTGGCCATCAGAGATCGCATGCCAAGCAGAAAGCAGGGACACGTGTCACCATGGGCACTGACTTGAGGCTGTTTGATCTGTCCACCCACAGCCCTTCCTCAGCTCCCAGGTCCGGTTAGCCAGCCTGCGCGGTTGTGCATCTGGTCACAAGTCAGATCAAGGCGGGGGGGGGGGGGACATAATGTGGCACGCGTTTCTAAGGGGACCAGTACCCTGGAGCTTTCCCGAGAGACTCCTCCGGGGGCAGGTCAGGAACTGTCTTTGCGAATTGTTCAGAACGAGAGCTGAATGCTTTCCACTTACCCTTATTAGTTTTAAAATCTGACCTTTACACTGAAGCCAAATCCATTACTTTCAAATTATTTTGCTGTATTTCTTAAGCCTATTATGACTTTTTTTCCCCCACCATAAAAGTAATAACTTTTGTAATCCTTTGGTAATATGTGAGATTACTATTAAGAAATCATATCTAATACTCTCTATATGGTGATGCATTTTGGGCACACAGTAAAAGATGAATATTTAGTTATCAGGGTTTCACATTAAAAAATATATAACCAAGTTTCTGTGTCCAAATTATCTGGGAGTTTTTTGGTGCTCTGCTGAATATTATAAAACTTCCAGTCTTTAATTTTATCCATGTCTTTTGTTTTTGTTTTTGTTTTTTTGGCAGAAAGGAATTCCGAAAGGGGTTTTATGCCCTTCTGTCTAGGTTACATGAAATGGAAGAATATATTTGTGTTTACATCAAATATCATATTTTAGCAGTTTCACGGTATGTGAGCCAGTCGAAATGGCTTCATATATGTTTGCACGTTCAGGAAACGCACAGCCTTTAGCTTGCCTTTAGACATTGATGGGAACTCACTTAAGAAACAAGGTACTGTATTAAAAAAAGGCAAACCCCTCAATTCAGATGGATCCAGATTTGATTCTTGGGCTCATTAGCCACTGACAAGGACGTCTTATTCATCAAACGATGCATATTTTAGTTATTCTTGTGCTATAATGAAGTATCTTTGAATTGGACCCATTCACCCCTGAGGCAGGGTGAGTGTTACTTGCATTTGAATTGCCTCCTTAATTCAGTTCAAACATCAGTTTTCAATTTTCCAATTCTTTCGCTGTTTAAATTAATCAAACAAATTAAAGATGAATGATTGCAGGCTCTGTTCCTATAGTAACAAATGTCACATTCCGACACCTTCAGAAGCAAGGCTGCTTGTTTTGGGCTTTCTTTGTTTACGCTCTTCAAAAACAAGGGTGAGCAATCTTGTTTTATTTATTTATTTTTTAACTAGCCAATAATTTCCTAACAGGAGGCACAAGCAGGGTTTTTCTGATGGACAGATTACGGCTCAAATAATTTGAAAGTTGGCATCAGTGTTAACTTGGGGAAAACAGAGAGTACCTTAGCTTTCCAATTCCTTAAAGACCAAGGTAGTTTGCATATGTAATTTCTTTTGTATCTATTAGGAAGGTGTCATTTGGCTTGAAGAAGAGAGATATGCTGGCAGTAACGGGACACTCAGAAGTAGTTATTTTTCTAAACTTTCAACTGATATTTGTTAAGTGTAGGAGGTATGTCAGGCCCTGGGGTAAGAGCTGGAGATACAGTTTTACAGAGAAATAAAGTTTTGGTGACGGCTTTATGTTTTAAGTCTGGGTTAGGGGCAACACGTTTTCTCCGTGAGCTGCGGCAAATTTCCATTTGGAATCATTCTAAATTCTTTACTGCATACCTGAGGATTCAGGGTAGGGGAGGAGAAGGGACATCCTTTCTATTATTGTGAGGAAGGAGAGGTTGTAAACTGGCGGGGGTAGGACCAGACTGGTATTCAACACTGTAGGAACAGCTCTGTAGCCCCCAAAGGGGGTTGCTTGTATGGACCGTGTTGAAGGCAGAGGGATGTCTGTAGAGGGAGGGGAAGAGGAAGAAACGTTTGTGTGTGAAGGCTTATATGAATTCTATTTATGTGTTGTGGACTTTTTCAAATAATACTCACCTACACATTGAATTCTGCCAATATGACGTGCATTTCTGAAAATCGCTTTATGCAAATTTCACAAAAATCCGCCACAGACCTTGTGGGGAAGATGGAGTTAGGGACACGGCAGTCCCAAGCGTTGTCCACGGCATATAGAAGGACGATAGGGGACCGAGTAAAAATGGTGGCACACTTTGACACGATAATTGTTAGGCAGTACGGAAATAGTACAAGGCCATGGTGTTTTACCTTGAACAAGACCTGAAGTTGTCTGGTGCCTGTGAATGTTGGAAGGATTGCAGCTTGTGAGTTACCATGACGTGGTGGAAGGCAGATTACGTGAAAGCAGATGGCAAGTGTTAACCCTGGATGTGGGTCCGTGTGATTCACAGCACACGGAGGTGGCTGGTAAATACTTGAGGTACGTGATGTCCGTATTTTCTGTGCTTGTCCATGGCTCGGTTCCACTGGGTGCTGTTTTCTGCAGATGAAAATGTGCAGAAGCAAATGTGATCATTTACTTTCTGCTGAAACTGCTCCCTAATATTTATGAGTAGCCCTGGAATACATTTGCATTTTGCAACAAGCAGGTTACGCAGGGGGGTGGTATCTCCTTTCTCCTTCAAAGTACTCAGCCCGTGTCTGGATTTTGACATGTATGTGCCACTTTCCTGGTTACTGATACTTAACACTTCCCAGTGAGGTGGGAACGAAGTCTGTCTCTGATCCTACAGTACCTGGCAAGGTTACTTACTCATACGAAACCAGTATAAACACCTGTCAAATGAGTAATGGCGACTGTAGGAGGCATAGAGAAATAGATTTCAAGAAGGCAAGAATGGAAACTGTCCAAGAGGAGATAAAGTGTCTGGTGATGCTTGCTGCAAAGCTGTGCTTATTGTGAGATAGTAATGCATCCACGAGACCGAGGTGCCAAAGTGTGGAAACGTCCTCGATGTGTACACATGGGACAGATTATTAAGAGGCCATCTGCCCCTGGTATACTTGCTCTAGAATAGCCGGGTTGAAATGGAAAAAAGGGGTTCTTTGACCAAGAAAGGGGTTCTTTGACAAAAGACAACAGGTAGCAAGGGTGGTTTGCGAGGGAAGAGCCCTACACCGTCCCTTTGGACGAACATTGGATCTCACATGTGTTTCCACGAAGCCTGAGATGTTCCCTGGAGTGTTCTCACAGCTCCCGGGAGGGAGAGGACGAAGACCAGAGATTTTAGTGCCCTGGCCTTCATTTCAGATTTAGACTACTTTGTTTATGAAACGCATGATTCGCCGGCCATCAAAGACGAGACGCTTGAAGTCAACAGCCACGGCTCTGGGCAGATGGTCGGGACACGGGGGTGGTGGCTTTATGCATTATTTGTGTGGAGATGAGCCTCGTGGCTTTCTTAGTCTCAACTAGAATCTTCTAGTGCACAGGTTGGTCTCGGCACTGGGCTGGTGGTCTAAGGGGAGATATTTGGGCTGTGTCAGGTAAAGCCCGTGAAATCGTAGGCAAGATCTTCCATTTGTATAAAGACGCGGCAAATTCAGTCTTAAATCTAAACACTGAAGAGCTGTTCTCCCATAAATGGGTACAAGTTAGTTGAAAATGTTCAGAATGCGAGGAGGGGACATCTCGATCTCTGAAACAGTGCAGCATTATTACAAGAACGGTGATTTTCTGTACAACTGACAAAGCGTCTATAAAAATTGCATTAAGGCATTGATGGTGAGTACTCCAGCACATCCTCAGCTCAATAATTCAGTGAGCGATTACCCAGTTTATAGGTGATTCAGACTTTTCATTTTTCCCACATTGTCCGCCGTGTGGCCATTTCTTACCCCAGCTACTTGACAAGAATATTCGGGTTGAAGGTGAGTGAGACCTCAGTTGGTCAATTATGTCAACAGTGATGGTTTCATTTAAAGGTTTGGTAGAAGAGGATGTTGAAGCCCTTGTGTAGGATTTACAGCTATCTGTGGATTCCATTAATCCGTGATCTTCCCCTGGTAAATTACCACACGGCAAAAATCAAGAATGATTCCATTAGCACTTCTGGAAATGCAATTCAAGTTCTGGGCTCTGGAGAAGGAGATAAGACAGACATAGCCTCATCTGTGATAAGAAACAATAGTGCAAATTGAGAGGTGCCAAGGGATGATTGAAATCTGATTGTCAAAGCTCCTTTTATTCCGCATTCCTTTTTCAGGGATAAAATTGCAAATGGATGAATTACACCTGAAACTCTCTTCCTTATGAACCAACGAACCAAATGGCTGTGCATTTCCTCAGTCTGAAAGGGTTGGGAGGGGAGGTATCAGACCAGTGTTGCTAAATTAATAAACACAACAATCAGTGTCTTCCGCCTGGAGAACTCCTGTGTTCCTGCCCTCTCTGCTCTCAGGCGCACACAACCCTGAGTTCTCCCAAATCGAGTGTCCCTTTGCCCTACTCTTGTAACACAACATCCGTTAAGAAAGTATCTGAGGGGCACCTGGGTGGCTCAGTTGGTTAGGTGTCTGACTCTTGATTTCGGCTCAGGTCATGATCTCATGGTCTGTGAGTTCGAGCCCCACGTTGGGCTCCACACTGACAGCGTGGAACTTTCTTAGGATTCTCTGTCTCCCTCTTTCTCTGCCCCTTCTCTGTTGTATGCTCTCTCACTCTCTCTCAAATAAGCTTAAAAAGAAAGGAGAAAGTACTTGATAAACATTTATGCCTCAGACATTGTCCTAATTACCAGGATTATAGGTGGATTCAGAGTTTGGAAAAGGAGACAGGTGGGCTAGTGGGGCGGATTCCTTCCCTTGGCCCCTGTAGTGTACCCTTACCAGCCACACTGCCCCAGCACAGAGCCCTGCATGGACCACAGGCGGGGCTCCCTGGCCTTGACCTTCTTGCTGGGATTCAGCCTGCTGTGGGGCAGCCTGGCAGCAGAAAAGGGGGAGAGGAACGGGAGGTTGGGTATTTCTTCTCCCCGGGACACTCCTGGGGTTGGCCGTGTTCCTCTACAGAGTATCCCTACTCCTCCAGAGGTAGCCTCCTGTGCTGCCCCTGTCCTGCCTGTGGGTACCGTTGGCTGCCTGTGACTGTGAGCTAGAGAAGGTGACAGGTCCTCTCCTGCTGCTCCCAGGTTATGTACGTATCCTGTGGCCCCTGTACCCCCCAGCCACACCTCGGTTAATAGTCCTTTTCTAAATCAGCCCTCCTCAAATGATTTCAATGCAAGAGAGCTGTTTCCTCTTTGGACTCGCTGAGAGCAACTATTACTCGAGTAAGTAAGATGAGTCAGGTAAGAGAAAGGCTGTAGAATGCTGGGGATGCATAAAGGAGAGCAGGACCGCGTTGGAATAGTAGGTATCAGGACATACAGCGTCAGGTGGTAGTGTGTGTACTAGAACTTGAAGGATTGGAAGATTTACTGGGGGAGAAACATGGGGAAAAGCAGAGCAAGTGGGAGGAAAAGAACTTTGCAGAATTACAGAGGTTAAAGGTTCAGTGGCTGAACCTGGGGCTGGTTGGGGATGTGTAACTGGAGTCTAAGGGCTCCTTAGAGCTAAGGGCTGGTGGCGGCGGGGGGGGGGGGGGTGGGTAGCTTGCCTACCAGCACTTTGGTGCCTAGCACAAATGGAATATTCAGGAAATGATGCTTTGAGAAAATGAAATCGATAACCGGAAAGGTGAGCAGGGATCAGATCATGAAGGGGTTTGAATGCTGGGGAATTTGTACTTTTCAACTTAGGTGCTGCTGGGGAAGTAGACACACACTTTTTTCAGGGGAGTGATGCATTTTAGAAAGTTAATTATGTCCTTCCTTTTAGATAACAGTACATCTATTATCCCCCCTTACTAGATTGTAACCATCTCGAAGGAACGAAACACCTTTTACTCATCTGTATACTCGCGGTGTCTCTCAGTGAAATGATTGGGACATTGCTGGCATTCAATATATACTTGGTGAAATATGGCAAGCAAAAATGATATGGGTAGAGTTTCTGCAGCATCTGCATTTTATCTTAGCCGCTTTTATTAAGAGCTTTTAAAATGAAACCATATTGGGGCACCTGGGTGGCTCAGTCGGTTAAGCGTCTCACTTCAGCTCAGGTCATGATCTCGCGGTCCGTGGGTTTGAGCCCCGCGTCCGGCTCTGGGCTGATGGCTCAGAGCCTGGAGCCTGCTTCTGATCCTGTGTCTCCCTCTCTCTCTGCCCCTCCCCTGTTCATGCTCTGTCTCTCTCTGTCTCAAAAAAATAAATAAACATTAAACAAAATTAAAAAAAATAAATAAATAAAATGAAACCATATTGATTTAATCCAGAATTGGTTTAAACCTGATAGCATTGAAAACAGAAATACATGCCAGTGGTGAGTTTAATATGCTGCCTACTGAAATATCATTTGTTCATTTATTACTCACTGAGCCAAAGAAGACCTTAAACTCGGAAGATGATTGGCTAATAAGCTAAGAGCCTCCCTTGGGGTTTGCAGGGAAGGATTTGGCTCCTTGTGTAAACATTTATTGTCATAATCAGTAGCTTGATGGGGTCACTGGTGACATTCTGTCCTTAAGGATGAAAGTGATCACTTTCATCAGAATTTACCCTCCATGTTTTCACTAATCTCTATCTTAAATCTCTAACAGTGGTAAATGATCCGTGGGTACAAATTAATTTCAAATTAAACATGTTAGCTTAGACTTGATAGTGAGTACAGGAACTTACCTGAAATCAGGAAAATGTGGTATAACGATCCCATGCATTTTTCTTTCCGCTTGCTTCTTTGTTCCCTTGGGGAATGTTTGTGCCTGCGCCCCTATTCCTATGTTGAAATTGAATCCCCAGCGTGATGATGGTGGTATTTGGAAACAGAACCCTTGGGAGGTAATTAGAATGTGAGGCTGGAGCCCTCTTTGGTGGGATTAGTGCCCTTAACAAGAAGAGCCCAGAGAGCTGTCCCACTTGCTTTTTGCCAGATAAGGCTACAACGAGAAAGGGGTCCCAGAAGGTCCTCATCAGAAGCCAACCCCACCGCCACCCTGACCTCAAGACTTGCAACCTGCAGACAGTGAGAAATTGATGTGTGTCGTCTCTAGGCCCCCCAGTCTACGGTGCTTGGTTAGAGCCTCCTGAACCAAGTATGTAAGGGGACAAGCTGCTATCTGTAAGAACGTGCTAAGGTGCCTCAAATAGGACATTCAAGTCACTTCTTCACGTGGGCAGTTCTTTCCAGCAGCCTCTTACTGGGCATCCACTACTGATGCCCATCTATTAGAGGCATCGTAGGGATTCTGCAGGTGGAAACGCAAGGGTGGTCTCCAGATCTCCTTTACTGGCTGGGTGCACCTGTCCCCCAGCTGTTGTGGACATTGGTTGCTAAAAGGTTCACGCCTGTGGTCTTCTTCAAACTCTGGTCTGTGGCCTCCGGGAAGCCCTTAAACCAGAGATGCCTGGGAAGTCCCACCTTCCTTCAGAAGTAGCCTACGGCCGATGAGCCGACTGGGGCAGAAGATAACAGCCCAGCTTTGTCACCACATTTGGGACAATCTCTGTGTCCCAGGGCTCCCATGGGATCAGGCTGAAGCTGGAGCTTGCCTGGAACTCTGTCTTTTCCTGGCTCCTTCCACTGTTCATCCCGCTTTCCTCGTTCCCCGACTTTCTTCTGAGAGCACTGCTTCAGTAAATCTCTTGCAAGTCTCCGTCTCAGGCTTTGCCTCGAGGAAACCCCACTGAAGACAGAAAAAAGTGAGGCCCGGGCTGTTTCCCAAGGAGTGCACAATCCAGTGTAAGAGTAGAGCAAGTTGGCAAATAATTTAAGCTAGGACATAATAGGACTGAAAAGAGATATGAGAACAGTGCTATGGGGATATGAAGAAGAAATTCCCCACGTAGATTATTGAGAGGGTTGCAAGATCCTTGGTAACTTGAGGTTTGCTTGAGAATCGCATTTTCCGCGTTTCATCTGGGGAAGACGTGGGAGGTAACAGTGGGGCCATATCTTGGTATGCCTTGAAAGCTAGGAAAAGGTAGGTGTTCTTAATGTGAAAAGCAATGGAAAACCATTGAATGGTTTTTAACATCACAGGGATTCTGTTGGAAGCGTACTTTTGAAGGTGTGTTTAGGTGTATACGTAGAATCCGTTTCAGTAGTGGGAAGTCGGAAGGAAAGAGACCAGCAAGAAGGCTGATGTTCCCATGAGAAAAAAACCCAGTGTCCCACAGTGCCAATGTGGTGAGAAGTAGATAGGAGAGTCATTTTGAAAGTAGAATCGGCAGGATGTGGTGAGTCCTGGGATATAGAAGACAAGGGGGAGAGAACAGTGACTCCAGGCTTTTGAGCCTACTGGGGACCTCTTAACACCCGCCCAGAAGGAGGGGGATCCTTGTGCTGAAGGATATGGAAAGGAAACATTCTGCTCCAAATGCAAACGCCGAGTTTTGTCCCTTTTGAAAAACTTGTGCCAATTTAAAGGTGGGGGAGGGGGGGAGGATGATGTTTTCATTTTCATTCTGAAAACTACAAATGAAATTGAAAGTATTAGGTAGGTCTGGTTGGCCGTACCTGTCATGGCTGGGAGAAGTGAGCAGGCGTTCCTTCTATAACCGTCTTTCCGTCTCTTCTTGCATTTGGAGGAGTTCTCGCTATACTTAGTTTGATGCCCTGTTAGAGTCCCATTCAGGCTGCTTTCTGACTGTGAGCCAAGAGGAAATAGATGCCCAAATGGAATTTTCCATGCGAATGAAAAGGGCTTAGCAGGTTGCCTGGTGATGCTGAAGGAAAGCCTTGTGTGTGTCCTCGCAGGGTGTGGGGGCCAGCCTTCTGGGGTCACAGTCCTGGCTCCCCGAACAGCTAGTTTCACACACTTTGGACAAACCCATTGAACTCTCTGTGCCTCCGTTTTCAAATCTGTAGGGTGGGAGTTTCTTGAAAGGGTTGTTCTGAAACACAGGTGTAATAATAATAGGGGTAATTTTTTCTTACACTTACACAATGAGTGTTGGCAGGTTTAATTCCTGTTGCTCTTACGTCCCCAACAGCAAAAACGATTTGTTTCATCTTTCTTTTCCCCAGCATCTTTCCTGGCACTTGGGAACTGTTCATTAAAGTTGGTCATATGGAAGGAGGGATGCTTTTTGCTTTGGATGACATAAGTAACAGTCCATAGTCCTCATTCTCCTTTGCTGTCTGCAACAAAAAACAGGAAAGACAATGTTTACTGGGAGCTTTTTGTCCCTAAAAAACTATTTTCTTCTTCTCCATCTGTTTTGGCAGCTCTGCCTGGGAAGTTAGGTATTTTATTTAGAATGAATGAAATTAGTTTCCCCTCCTCGTAAAGCATTTTAGGATTGCTGATGGGCCTCTGGATTGTATTACTGTTATTTAAACAACAGTCTCCTGTTAAGGCAGCGGCAGCTGGCTTAGCACACGGAAAAACTGTTGTTCCATTTTTCATTTGTACTTTTTTGGCATTTCCTGCAAATCGTAGGAAGATGAAAAAGTGACCTGCTCTTTGGCAATTTTTTTTCTCCTGTTAGAACAGCTTGTTCAGATTATTTGAGCAGTTGGTGTGTGTGTGCGTGCATGTGTGTGTGCACGTACATTCTCGTGCCCCCAAATCTCCTTTTCCATCCTCAGGAAAGGATTTGGGTGCTTGATGATATTTTTCTGGGTTCAGTAGTATCACTGTCTTCTCCTTTTGGTCAGGCCATTTCAACAGAACCATTTTGTACTTAGGGAGTGTCTGTGGGCTCCTAGCCGTCCTGCTGTGGGTCCGCTGCACGGGCAGAATAACCACTGGCCCCTCACAGGTGAAGGACTGTGGACTAGAGGACTTCAGTGAGTTGCTAGGTGAGTCAAGACTGAAAGTCGTTTTTCTAGCTTCACCTCTTCCCACAAGACCAGAGAGAACCTTTAAATAGTATGTTCTGGCATCCCTCCGAGAGTGTCTGTTGTCCTTGAGGCGTACTGAGATGTAAACGTGCCTGAGTCTGCTCCAGCTTGGCCTCAGGAGCCCATGCAACCACTGAGTCAACTCCCCTTGGGCCAAAGTGGATTCGCTCTGGCACTCAGAGCTAATATGATTAGCAAGCGCATAGTCTGACCCAGCGTTCGAACCAGGGGACTGCTCGCCACTTCTGAGCGTGGCCCCTACCTCCCCGTGCTGTGATGGCTTAGTTACACCATCGCATGCCCTGCCTTATACGTCCCCCTTCCACCCTGGGACCCTGTCTTCCTTCAAGCCTTGTTCAGGTGTCCTCTCCCCATTCAGTCTTTCCTGGTCATGCAATCAGAATTTGCATTCTTATCTATGTTCCCACAATACTTTTTACCCCGATGTCATAAGACTTTTCTGTATTGGACAGTGGTTAATTTCTTTCGTATTTCTCTTACCCATTACACTACACTTCCTGAGCATTTCTGTGTCCTGCACAAGACTTGCCCAAGGTGTAAAAGCCCAAGTCTGACACCGATAAACATTTGTTGATGGGCTGTTAAAACTGTCTGCCTAAAACGTTGATTGTTTGCACTTAAAGTGTAGTCCACTTAAGCAAGCAGCGAAGAAGGTAGGCCTATTTTACTTTTTCAGTGTCCTCCCCTCTGACTTTTATTGCGTTTTCTCTGGTGAGTGTTAGCTCACATGCATACTTTGTAATTTTGTTCTTACACATACCTTCATTTCTGACGGTTCCTAGCCTGCCAGGAATGTACCCATTACCAAGATGGAGTCATAAAAGTGTTCTCAGTGTGCTTGAGTCAGGACGAGAAGCAAAGACCAGTCGTAATGCCAAAAATGCATTCCAAAAGGACAGCCCATGAGCTTTGCGGGACTGACTGTCAGCTGTCCCACTCTGGAAACCGGAGGCCGGCGGAGAGCCGGAGCTCGTGGCCAGTTTTTCTTGGGATATAGAAAGATTGACACTGGACTGATTTTCTTGGGTCAGAAAGATTGAGTGACGTTTGCCTACATCACTTCTAAGACACTCTTTTCAGCTCAGAAAATAACCTCCTAAGTTGATAGCAGCTTTTCCTGAAACGGAAACTCAAATGCATTTGTGGCTCTTGGGCAGGACTTTCCCAGTTGGGACGGGGGAGTGACCACTTGTTACCAAATAAATGGAATCAGAAATCAAGTGATAGCCTATCCGTTCATACGATGGCTACGGCCTGTCTACGTGCGTCCTCTGGCTAGGTGCGATTTCACTGTTCTCAGTGCAAAACTTGACTTGAAGTAGGTAATTAAAAACATTATGGTTTGGAATTTTAGTAACATTTGTTCCTGAATATTTCTGACTAAATCTTATGAAGGAGTTGCCATTATACATATTCTCTTCTTGGTAAGTGAAACTGTTTCTGATTTCAAGTCAGAGTGTGGAAATTAGCCCAAGCACTGTGGCTGGGGAGAAGGGATTATGTTCCAGGTCATTAATATCTCTTTCCAGGCTTTGTCATATTCTCTAGGCTGCCAGTGTTCTCAGAAGGAAAGGAATTATCCTGATTAGCTCTCGGCCACTTGCTTCCTTCTTTATGCTAACGTGTTGTTTCCTTTTCCCTACAAAGCAGGATGTGCAGGTGCCCGGGGCATGCCCTAGCTCACCGAACCTCTAATGACTCACCCGGGTGAATGGGATGGCAGGAGAAGATGCCCCGTCCTTCCTCAGCCCCGCCTCCTGCACTGGCTGGGAGTGTCCCTCGGGACATGGCCCCACACACAGACGTTTGTGGTTACCTGGTTGTGTCCACCTCTTCTCATCCTCTCCGGTGCATGGATTTGGTTTTCCCCTAGCCAGCCCAGAGATCTGCGGGAACGCACCAGTCCCACTGAGGCACCAGGACTCTGTTCTGAAAGCCGTTTGCCTCTCCCCAAACACCAGCCACATCTCCTCCATTCGTGATGGGTCAAATGTTCCATTCTGCTTCGTCTGCAGGCAGATTCCAGGCGAGTGGAAGCCACTGAAGCTGCACGTTTTCCTACCTTCTGGAATTCTTACGGAGCTTCGAGGGTCCCCCCGGATTCTACACTTAGTTGTTCTCAGGATTGTCTTGTATTCCCATCTCCCCAAACCCCAGTCAGAAGTAACTTGTCTCTCCTAATCAGTTTATCATTCATGCCTTCCGTGAGAGTTACAACGGAGGCATCTTATCTGTATGGGTCCGACAGCCTTCCCCCCACAACCCTACGTAAGCTTTTGAAGGGGCTGTTTCTTATTCGTGGTAGACTCATCAACTCAGTGTCTTTCATGCGGCAGGAACTCAGGGCTGGTTGAACACATTTTGAGTTCTGTAGAGAACTTAAGTCAAGTTCCTTTACCTTCCCCGCTTCCCAAAGTTTTCAGATAAGCATATGTTTAAATGCATATTATTGTTTCCTTTACTAAACAACCTTGGACATCAGGACCTCGTTGGTAGAAAAAGCAGCGGACTCTGGAGTGTGTGTTAAGGGGTTCTTGGGTAGGGAGACGGTAGAAGGATAATCAGCATTGCTTCATTAGTGCGATCCTCATTGCAGGCTATCCAGTAATTCAGAGGTCAAGTCGTTACGGTTTAGGAAAGTTGAGAAAAGAACCAGGGTGATGACTACTGAAGGAAGTACATGGTTTGGGGATCTTGACTACATACACTTCTCATTTTTCCCAAGTAAACCCAGACTGAGAATCAAGCAAACACAGACCCATTGTTACCACTTGGCTTGTAGGAATGGATTTCGTAGAAAAATGTACAGACTCCTTTCTGCAACATATTAAGGATGAAGAAAAGGTTATAGGAGTTTGGAAATGAGACACGGGTCACTTGTTCCCTTGAATAATGAGAAGGGGACTTCAGAAAGCAGAAGAAGGAAGGGAATAGATCAGAGTCAGAATTCGGAGGAGGGAAGGCGTGAGAATCAGGGCAGGGCCTGGGCCCGGGACAGTGGAATTTTTGTTACCACAACTTTGGGCAGGCTCACCAGTGATATTTTTGACATGTGTTGGTATGTTGACATTTTGAGAAACACTCCTAGAATCTTAAATGCTTCTCACTGCTTGCCTCAAAGGGAATAGGACAACCACGAAGGAAATTCGGAAGAGATTGTGTGTTACCATAGGACATTAAAATACACACTTTCCCTTCGGGGCCTCATCAATTTACTTTTCTCCTGAAAACGTTTTGTGACTTACGCTCACTGCGGAGTTCACTAGGTATGGGTGCACTGAGGCAGGAGGGCTTAGAAAATGGGGTTGGAAGATCAACTAAAAACCCCTCCAGCAATGGAAACATTGGGTTTTGCTGGAGATACCCGTGATGTATGCACTTGCAGGTTTCTATGTTCGTGTGGAAGAGACAAACAGAAAGATAGTGTTTAGATTAGTTGTGGGCAAACCGAGGAAAGTGATTTTCTTTCTGAAATGCTTGTCTTTTCTCCCGTAAAATGTGGAGAATGTCTTCCTTTACTGGTTTAAAAGTGCGCAGGGATGCATTGACCTTGTACTCAGAGCTGAACTGCTAGGCAGGCTATCTGCCAACAGTGTAATCCGTGCCTCAGGCATCTATGTGACTGCCCCGGCTGAATCCTGGGAACAGAGAAGGGTTTGGAATAAAAAAAATAAAATCGTAACTTCAGCGAAAGCATTATGGTTCCGCCTGGAGAAAATAAAGGCCTATATAAGGGCCTGAGCAGTTTGCCTGCAGAAGTGGTTTCTTCTCCTATCCACAAAGACTGTATTTATTGCCCAATTGATGATCTTGCTGTAACAGTTATCAACACAATTGATTGCTAATTAGTAGTATCGTTGGTAGTTGAAAAAGGAGTGTGGGTTTAATTTTTTTTTATTTATATCTTATTTTCTTGGGATATTATTCTCGCTGAATGTCGCCTTTTTCTTAGGACCAGTTAATTATCAAAAAGAGCAGGTCAGCACTAACAAAACACCGAAGCAATAACAACACAAGTGTGCTAAATTTCGGACCTGTGTAATTTCACTGCATCTCCGTGTTTTTTCAAAGGACTGAAGTGCTTTCTGACAACAGTTCTCACTTCTCTCAGGTTCTCTCTGGACGTCTACAGTTTTCACTGAACCTGAGGGCAGTTGAAGTGATGGGTCACACCCATTGCTGGTCCTGAACTTAATCGCTTGAGAGCAATAGAGGCGAGCCCTGGCTTTTGCAAACCCTATTTTCATTGTGGTAGAGTGTGCGAAACTTCTTCCCCAGACCTTTCTAGTCCATCGTGCAAACCTTCCTTCCAGCAATAAACATATAGTTGTACCTGTCTCTCTACTAGTGAGATTTTGCAGAAGACTCCCCAAAATATCTCATATGGAGCCAACCCCTCCTTTGGAACCGCTCAGTGCCTGAGCAGATGTGGGAGGAATTTGCAATATATTAACCAGCCATGCCGGCTGAAGCCATTGTTGTAATTAGGTTGAAACTAATGCGGGGTTCTTTAAAAATATTATTTCCGCGAAGACAACAGAGCTTACTTTTGAAAGGATTTAAATGTGGTATTAGTAGTGGGTTTGATGATTGCAGGGTGTGTGTGTGTGTGTGTGAAGGAGAGAGAGAAGGACAGGAAGATGGGGGTGAGGGGGGCAAGGCAACACTTTAAGAAAGAGCAAGAAGAAGTCACAGAAGAGGGAGTTGTTTCATCCATCCATTACTGGGGGGATGTTTCCAGTATTGGGAAGATACATTGCTAATACGTAGTGACACAAGAGTGGCCTGAAGGCCTTTGGTTCTCATTCAGGATGCGATTCTTTATTATTGTACAAACAAAAAAGAATTTTCTTTGATATTTATGATATTTATAGTATTTATATTTTTTCCATAATGTGACATTGCAGCTTAAAATTTTATAACTAGGTGGGTGCCTGGGTGACTCAGTCGGTTGAGGCTCCAACTCTTGATCTCCGCTCAGGTCATGATCTCGCAGTTCCCGAGATCGAACCCCGCATCGGGCTCTGTGCTGACAGCACGGAGCCTGCTTGAGATTCTCTCTCTCTCCCTCTCTCTCTCTGCGCCTCCCCCACTTGCTCTCCCCCTGTCTCAAAATAAATAAATAAACATTAAAAAAATAATACGATTTTATAACTAAATTCAGAGAATTTTTAGAGGAGCCAGAATGCCCAGAATTATTTCTCATGTTGAGAGAAGGGTGTATTGGTCTTAGGACCCCCAGAAGTTCTTGTAAGGATACAAAATAGGTGACATACCTTAATTAATAGCCTCACAAAAAATGTCTTTTACCCCTTAAGGAGCACATGAAAAATAAAATGTTCTACCGTGGTTTATAATCTGCACATTTGTTCCTTCCTTGCTGTTTGCCCCTTGGCACTCCAGTATCATGACTGAAATGACTAGCGTATGATCTGGATGGAAAAAGTCAGCAGTAGGATTGAGCGTCCACCTGGCCTGGACAGAACCCCTACCTTCCTACACCGTCCATCACGCTGCACCTGCTTTTGCTGCAGGATAAACAAAAAACTGTCTCCAATGTCAGTGAATTGAGCAAAGGTGTGATTGATTGATTGATTGATTGATTTAGCAAGTAAGAGGAGGAGTGCAAGTGGATTAGGGGCAGAGACAGACGGAGAGAGAGAGAGAGGGAGAGAGGGAGAGCGAGCGAGAGCGCGAGTATGAGCAGGGGAGGGGCAGAGAGAGAGGGAGACGCAGAATCCGAAGCAGGCTCCAGACTCTGAGCTGTCAGCACAGAGCTCAATGCAGGGCTCGAACCCACGAACTGTGAGATCCTGACCCGAGCCAAAGCCGGACGCTTAACTGCCCCCAAAGTTGTATTTCTTAATCCCTTTCTGTGTCCAGTGTGGAATGGCAGGGGGCCTCTGCCCAGTGTCACCACCTGAAGGCCACACTGATGGGGACTCTACCTTGACATGTATCTGCAAGCCACCACTACAGGGAGCAGGAAAGACTGCCACTCGCCCTTTGAAGTCTTCTGCCTCCAAGTGACAAAGGTCACTTTACTCATTTTATCGGCCAGAGCGAGTCGCAGGGCTTGCTCACGTCCATCCTCAAAAAGGGCAGGGAGGGTCACCAGGGAACACGGTCATGTTCCAAGAAGGAGGAAAACCAGAGTAAATGTGAGTGGCCTCATGCCAACCAGAGCTCCTGTGGATGGGGGAGTGGGGCCAGGAGGGAATGGGGGAGTGTAAATTCCTTACTCTTAGTAAAAAAGAGGTTCAGGGGCACCTGGGTGACTCAGTCAATTAAGTGGCTGACTCTTGATGTCAGCTCAGTTCATGACCCAGGGGCGTGAGATAGAGCCCCACGTTGGGCTCCACGGAGCTGGGTGTGGAGCCTGCTTCGGATTCCCTGTGTCTCCCCTTCTCACTGCCCCTCCCCTGCTCACGTGCACACTATCTCTTAAAATAAGTAAACACTAAAAAAAACAAAAAAAAGTTCGGAGCTCTTGCCCTGCTAATCAGTGGTGTCATGTTTGAAGAAGGAATCCACAGATTTCGTATTTTCCATAATTGAAAAATAAGGAGAAATCCTTCTGTAATCAGGAGTTAGTCTGCGGTAGTCAGATAAAAGGACTACAGCCACCACTTACGGTGCTGGTAGGTTACAGCTTTTCGGCATTGTTGGCAAGAGGAAGGGAAGCTGGAGGTCACGTGCGTCTTCTCCTTAGGAAGAACAAGAACCGGTGTTGGAAAGCGGGAGGCAGGTTTGTAGCTGTCAGGGATTTTTGCAACGGAGGTGACGGAGTGAGGGAGAGAAAGGATGGTGACATTCTTTCGTTCACAGTAAGAGATAGCTTGGTCAAGAAAAGATAGAAAACACACTCTTCTGGGGCGCCTGGGTGGCTCAGTCGGTTAAGCGTCCGACTTCGGCTCAGGCCATGATCTCGCAGTCTGCGAGTTCGAGCCCCGCATCGGGCTCTGTGCTGACAGCTCGGAGCCCGGAGCCTGCTTCGGATTCTGTGTCTCCCTCTTTCTCTGACCCTCCACTGTTCATGCTCTCTCTCTGTCTCAAAAATAAATAAACATTAAAAAAATTTTTTTTTTTAAAAAAGAAAACACACTCTTGTTTATAAAGCCTGCAGGGATCACAACTGTCCTTCTAGCCCTCTTTTCCTTCCCTCCTTTTTTGCTTCTTTTTCCAGCTATAAAACAAAGAGTCGCCAATGTACTCTTCTAGATTCTGGACACAGAATCGGCAACCCTCGTCTGCATGGAGCTTGTATTCTGCTGTGTGTGATACTGATCATCGTATGCACAGAACAGAAGCAGAAGGGGAGTAGGAAAGTGCAGGGTCCTGTTTAAAAGCACTCCTTCACATAAAGCGTTTAGGGAAGGTTTCTCTGAAGGCCTGAAGTTTGAAGAGAGAGTATGGCGATGAAGCAGGCCTTGAAATTATATGTGAAAGGCCTCTCCAGACAGAACCATGAGTGCAAAGGCCCTGAGGCAGAACCATGTTGGTCTACGGGGCGGTGTTGGGTCTTCAGAGATGGGTGCTTACAGGGCTTGGTACGGTACCTGGCCCGCAGCACTTGTGCGATAATTATCCGTGGGATGAATGGATGAGCCGGGGAATGAATGCAGACCCCACCCTCAGAGAATTCACAGTGCAGTAGGGGACAGAGGCTTGGCCATACGTCACAGGAGTTGGTGTCAGTAACAACACTCAGCACTACACATACTGTTGTTTATCAACAGGGAGCCAGGAGAGGTACCTTGTTGTGATGGTGACGCATTTGGACTCTGGAGCCAGGCTGCCCGGATGTCAGCAATAGCTCTTCACTTGCCAGCTTTTTTTTACTTTGAGCACGTTGCTCGATGCGTCTGTGCTTTGTGGACCTGGGATGGATGTTGCCTTCTCGGGAGGTTGGTGTGCGGGCTGCCTGCAGCAACACGTGTGCCGTGCTCAGAGCGGCACCTGGTGCCGGGCAGCCCTTCTTGTGACAGCCATTGTCACGGTCAAAGCTCTGCAGGAACCAACTTGAGAATGTTGCCCCGGGCTTCGCAGAGGAGATATTTGGGCTGGAGTAGAAGAGTAGGGATTCCAAGCGGAGAAAATGTGTGTGTGTGTGTGTGTGGGCGGGGTGGGCATTCAGCATTATTTTTCAGGAGTTTTTAAAAAGCATACATTTGGTAGTAAAATGTCTTCTTGCTGAATATCAGATTACTGTGGTATAGGTTCCCTCTTGTTTCCCCAAACACTCCCAGGCTCACAACTCGTGGACCTGAGAACTCAGTTGTTGTCATTTTCTATCTTATAAAAACAAAAATGGGGGCACCTGGGTGGCACAGTCCATTAAGCGTCTGGCTTCAGCTCAGGTCGTGATCTCGCGGTCTGTGCATTCGAGCCCCGCGTGGGGCTCTGTGCTGACAGCTCGGAGCCTGGAGCCTCCTTCGGATTCTGTGTCTCCCTCTCTCTCTGCCCCTTCCCCTACTCGTGCTCTGTCTCTCTCTCAAAAATAAAAAATAAATATTAAAACAATTGAAAAAACAGATCGATGGAGGCCACGTTAGCTTTTAGTTTTAGTGACTAGAAAGAAAGCCCGTGAAGCCCCGTGCGGGTAGGCCAACGGACTGGGACGTGGTAGCAGCTGAAATGTAATGCTCACTGAGGGCGTCGGATGTGACCGCCTGGAGCCGTGTGCGGATGCGTCTGTACAGTCGTGTTGTGGGTCTCTCGCACAGTCCGTGACCATCACAGATGCGATACCTTCTTTTATTGGCCTAAGAAAATGAGGCCTGGAGATATTTTCTGGGTTTATCTGCAAGGAGAGAATGGCCCCTTTTGGTGCCCATTATCTTCACTGCGTCTCCCTCGTTTTTTTCTCTTTGGCGGCCGTTGAAATACGTTAAGAGCTCGTCACCTAATGGAGTGGTGACCTGCTTGCCAGGTTGACTCCCGAGGTGGTACAGGCTCGCTCTGTGTCGTTGGGATGGCCGACACGCCCGGGAGCTGGGTCTGAGAGGTGATCCAGTGATAGAAATTAAAGCGACAGGTGATGGCACTGGAGAGCTCCCATCCGGTGTGGCAGCCAGGTGACTGTTTATCTGCATGATAACCAAGCGCCTGAAACTTAAAATTGCACGCTTACGCTCTTGAAGGTCGGTAGAGGAAAAAAAAAAAAAAATGCCCGCAAAGGAAGGAGAGCGAAATCTATCTGCTTTCCTGTCTTCATAGCGAATGTGCAAGTGGGTGATGACACGTCCTGGGAAAGACCATTGTGAGGATGTGGACGACAGGAAAGTCCTGTACGCAAGTCAGTATCTATTTTGAGGACGCAACACATTGCTCCTGTGTATATTGACATGAATAAACCTGCCTCTTGTCACAAACAGTCGTGAGTTAGGAGTTTTCTTCTAAATTGGTGCTTCTGATTCTGGCCTCACACATGGCCCTTCTAAAGAGGATTTAATATTTACTTAAATTGGTTCTCTCTTCAGCCCTCGCCAAACTTTCCTTTGCCATCATCACAATTCAGACCTGATTATGAATGGCCAAGGTATCCCAAGAAAAATGGGAAATCTGATTCTTTGAACATTCCTATTTCTTTTTGTAAAATAATTCCCAAGGATTGCTCTGGTGTTTCTATCCTTTTTTTTTTTTTTAATTTTTTAATGTTTATTTTTGAGAGTGGGGGGAAAGGGGCAGAGAGAGAGAGGGAGACACAGATGTGAAGCAGGCTCCCGGCTTTGAGCTGTCAGCACAGAGCCCGATGTGGGGCTCGAACTCACAAACCTCGAGATCATGACCCGAGCCAAAGTCGGACGCTTTAACCGATGGAGCCACCCAGGGGCCCCTGAAGTTTCTTTCCAAGCATGATAAAATCCTCATTTCTTTCAGGTTCCTCCTTCTTCAAAACTACAGGTCTTGAGAGTGATTAACATCTCATAATTCACTGTCTTTTCCAGTGCTTGTGGTTTCTCAAGGGCCATTTTAGGTATGGCCGTAACTCGTGTTTACATATTTTGTGTTGTAAACGAACTAGGGTACGATTCATATGGTTAAATGTGTGGATTCTGGAAGGCGTATGTTTCCTAGCCAGGCCACTACAGTATCTGCTGTGCCCATGACGGGCTGGTTTTGAATGTTGCACTGGAATTCCCGAGCGGTGAGGGTGTCAGAGAGTATGACATTGTTTCGTAACAACGTAGTTGCTCTGAAGCACAGATCCTTGCTTTGGTGAAGTCCACGTCTTCAAGGAACGTGTGCACGCCCCCCTTCTCACCATCTGTGGCTCATCCAGTGTCCTCAGCTATGATGAGATCACAGTTGGGCCAAGATGGAATTTCCTTGTTTAAATTTTCTCATCGGTTTTTCCCACACAGAGTTGCTAATGACTAGCATGTACGGAAGTGTATTTCCATTATAGTTCCCATGCCTTTGCGAATATACCACAGTCACATAAAAGCGGTATTAGTGATGGGTGGTTTTAAATGCTTATTAGGTTATAAGCACCAGTGTATGATATCGTCATCTTATTTCATGAAGTAATGGCTTCATGTGTGGCAAAGGCTATGAATGTGTATGATAAGGATGTTATTTCTTTTCTTTTTTCTTTTGTAAAGTTTACATCCAAGTTAGTTAGCATCTAGTGCAACAGTGATTTCAGAAGTAGATTCCTTAATGCCCCTTACCTATTTAGCCCATCCCCCGTCCCACAACCCCTCCAGCAACCCTCCGTTCTTCATATTTAAGAGTCTCTTCTGTTTTGTCCCCCTCCCTGTTTTTATATTATTTTTGTTTCCCTCCCCTTATGTTCATCTGTTTTTGTCTCTTAAAGTCCTCATAGGAGTGAAGTCATATGACCTTTGTCTTTCTCTGACTAATTTCACTTTGCACAATACCCTCCAGTTCCATCCATGTAGTCGCAAATGGCAAGATTTCATTCTTTTTGATTGCCGAGTAATACTCGATTGTATATATATATACCACATCTTCTTTATCCATTCATCCATCAATGGACATTCGGGCTCTTTTCATACTTTGGCTATTGTTGATAGTGCTGCTATAAACATGGGGGTGCATGTGTCCCTTCGAAACAGCACACCTGTATCCCTTGGATAAATGCCTAGTAGTGCAATTGCTGGGTCGTAGGGTAGTTCTATTTTTAGTTTTTTGAGGAACCTCCACACTGTTTTCCAGAGTGGCTGCACCAGCTTGCATTCCCACCAACAATGCAAAAGAGATCCTCTCTCTCTGCATCCTCGCCAACATCTGTTGTTGCCTGAGTTGTTAATGTGAGCCATTCTGACAGGTGGGAAGTGGTATCTCAGTGTGGTTTTGATTTATGTTTCCCTGCTGATGAGTGACGTTGAGCATTTTTTCATGTGTCGGTTGGCCATCTGGATGTCTTCTTTGGAGAAATGTCTCTTCATGTCTTTGGCCCATTTCTTCACTGGGTTATTTGTTTTTTGGGTGTTGAGTTTGATAAGTTCTTTATAGATTGTGGATACTAACCCTTTATCTGTTCTGTCATTTGCAAATATCTTCTCCTATTCTGTCAGTTGCCTTTTAGTTTTGCTGATTGTTTCCTTCGCTGTGCAGAAGCTTTTTATTTTGATGAGGTCCCAGTAGTTCATAAGGATATTATTTCTAACAGTATGTTGGGACCAAAGTCTACTTAACAAAAATGTTAGCACAATTTCTAGCACAGAGGTTTTCAGTGAGTAGCAAAGAAAGGGTGAAAAATAACACAGGAACTCAGCAACTAGAATGTTCAGATACTGTGGTGGCTTCACTACTTAGCTGCTTGAATTTGGGCACCTTTTAAGTCTGTAAGTTTCAGTTTCCTTGTCTGTAAAGTGCAATTGTTTTTAATTACATGAGAAAAGCAGTTATCCACGGCAGCAACGTATGATTAATCTTATAAGTATTTTAAAAATGAGTTTTAATGATGTAGAACTCTGATTAAATAAGTAGTATGTTGAGCTGAGAATTTTATCTAGCAGGGCAGTTTGCTCATTTTTGAAGACTAGTAATGACACACAAGCAAAGAGCACACTACGGCCTGATGGGTACTTTGATTCCACAGTGGGATGCTCTGGAGGTAGAGAAGGGACATCCATGCAAATGCAGGGAGAGAGAAGGATTGGAGGAAGAACTGAATGGGCGGGCCCCTGAGGTTTCCTGGAGGTGATGACACTTGAGTCGGGTGTTTGTGGCAGGCAGAATTTCTAGGAACGACCCTTAAGTTTCCATGTCCGATCTAATCAAATGAGTCCTTAAGAGCAGAGACAACTTTCAGAAGCTCCCGGCACAAGAAGAGGGCAAAGAGAATTGAAATACAAGAAAGAGGTCAAACGTGTCATGGTTGGTTTGAACGTGGAGAGGGTGCCATAAAGAGGAGCGAGGATACCCGAGGGCACTGAATGAGGCCCCGTGCTGACTTAGGGACCTCACTGCCACAAACACAAGGAAGGGAGTTCTGCTAACAGCTTGAGTGAGCATGGAAGTACCTGCTTCAGCAGAAGCCCTCCAGGTGAGACCCCAGCCTGGCCATCACCTTGACTTTGGTCTTGTGGAGCCTTCCCATGTGGACGCTGACCTACATAAACTGTGAGATAATAAATAGTGTGGTGTTAGGGCACTAAATTACTGTCTGTTTGTTACAGAGCTGGAGAAAGCTAATGTAATTTTGAAGGATGTACTTAAAGAGTTAGCTAGGAGAAGAAACAGAGACAGGGAGGCCAGTTAAAAGGCTGGGGGAAAAACCTAACAAGTCAAAAAGGCTTAACAAATGCAGAAAATCATGGTACATCACAGCAGCACTAGGGACAGAAATTTCCATTATACCCAGAGCTGTGGAGCTGTAGATAAACATGGAATTTCTTGATGAACAGCAGAGTATTCTTGGCCTGGCATGGTTGAATACTAAAATGGCTAACATTCATCAGAAGGTAAAACTTCCTAAGGTGCCTGGGTGGCTCAGTCAGTTGAGCATCCAGCTCTTGATTTCGGCTCAGGTCATGATCCCAGGTCGAGCCCCACATCTGGCTCCGTGTTGAGCCTGGAGCCTGCTTGGGATTCTCTCTCTCGCTCTCTCTCTCTCCCTCCCTCCCTCCCTCTGCCTCCCTCGGCCCCTCTCCCCTGCTCACACTCACTCTATCTCTCTCTCTAAAATTAAAAAAAAAAAAAAAAGACGGTAAAACCTCTTATTCAGTCCTAAGGATCCACGTTTGTGTAGGAAAGTTTAATTTTGGAGAGGTGGGAATAAAGTACAATGAATCAAAGGTTATTAGAAGTTGGTCCAAATTTAAATATTTGAGAGTAATTCCAAATTCAGGAAGAGGGAATGATGTGCACTAAGATTCATAATAAAATAGAGGAAAGAACATAAAGGCATGTTGGAAGGAGTGAAAGGGATGAAGTATTTTTCTGGCGTGAGAAAAATACGCGTAGTCTTATAGCAGATTTGTAAATAACGTGTCCAGTTTCATCGCGTTTCACTCTGTACTTGGTTATTCATCACCTTTTCCCAATGATGAGAGAAAATGTATTTTAATGAAAATAATAAACTTCATAATTCACTTCTACACTGACATTAGCAGGGTAAACTAAAATCAGTGTATTTTTGCCAAATATAATTTGCTTTTAGTTTTTTATATCTTTCTGAAGATGTAGGACACATTTAGTATAACTGACCACCTAGGTCTGTACTGAATGATGTTTTAAAAAGACAAGAACTGCTCTTCCCCTGATGTATTTCCTATAAAATACATAAGTAGTAAATGCTTTAAAATTTTCAAGTGACAAAGTGGGATTTAACTTACTTCTACATTATTCTTTATTTTAACTTTTTTTTTTGAGGGAGAGAGAGAGTGCAAATTGCGGAGGGGCAGAGACAGTGGGAGACACAGAATCTGAAGCAGGCTCCAGGCTCTGAGCTGTCAGCACAGAGCCCGACACGGGGCTTGAACCCACGAACTGTGAGATCATGAGCTGAGCGGAGTCAGACGCTTAACTGACTGAGCCACCCAGGCACCCCAACTTATTTCTACATTATTATGTCAGCCATGTATGTATAGACATCAAAATATATTTATTTAAAATTTTTTAATGTTTAATTTTGAGAGAGAGAGAGAGAGAGTGAGCATGAGTAAGGGAAGAACAGAGAGAGAGAGAGAGGGAGACACAGAATAAGAAGCAGGCTCCAGACTCTGAGCTGTCAGCACAGAGCCCAATGCGGGACTCAAAGTCACAAACTGTGAGATCATGACCTGAGCCAAAGTCGGATGTTTAACCAATTGAGCCACCCAGGTGCCCCAAAATATGTTTATTTAAAATGCGAAATTTAACTAAAATGATGACTCACTCCTTCTCACTGTGTATAAATTCACAGAATTACAAAATAGCACCATCAACCATTCCTTGGGTTAACAGCCACATTTACATACATTGGAAAATTGACAATTTTCTACGCGGTCCTTCGGTCAGTGTTTCTACGCGGCCCTTCGGTGTAGAGTTGCAGCTGCCGTGATGATTTCAGCAAGCCAAGTATATTCTAAAAGGAAAAGATGGATGAAAATGGACCATTTTTTCCTACCCCTGTTCTGAGTTATTTCACTGGAAAGTTAAGCACATCTTTCTACGCAGGCAAATTGTAAGCAGTAAAACCCCTCTGATAAACTAACAACCGTGAAAAGAAGATGGTTATCTAGTCCAACCAGGGACGTCTAACCCAAGGCTCGACAGCAGAGGCACAATGTCATGAAAGAGAAGTCAGTGCAAACACATTTTTCTCCTCCTTTACATCCTAATCCCTATTACCCTATGGAAAACTTGGACCCCGTGAGAGAAAGAAAGGAACAGGCCAGTCCTCCCTTCACTCGGTCCGCCCCAAGACCAAAATTACTCCAAAATAAAGGTGGTTTTGAGCAAAGTCATTTCGTCTGCTTTTCTTTTTCAACAGAACTAAAATCAAACATGATTTCCAATGGAACGTTAATCAATATTGCCTCCCTTTATCGTGGTGGTTTCATTGGTTCAAACACTCTAGCGTTAATTCTCGCTAGAGAATGTACGTGTCTACACATGTATATGTATATGTCTATATGTCTATACATACATGGCTGACATAAGGATTTTCTACTTATACCAATGGTCAGAAATGTTTAGTTGACTTCTGCTCCGACCTTTTCATAACTGTTCTGACCCTTTCTTTGGTTAAAACTTCCTCGGTTCATTTCTTTAATAGGGTTGGGAAACCTTACTTGGTGTATTTATTTCATAAATAACTTTTTTCCCGAAGTTTAATGAGTGAGTTTAAAACTAATACTGAGAAACTCACAGGAGGAAGAGTCATTTGGAGACAAGAATTACGATCCAGGCCTGGTTTATGCTTCCAGTTTGGTGATGGCCTAAGTATGAAGAGTTTTATGAGGAAAGACCAGCATAGTAAGATTTATGGTATTCCTGCCCAACGATGTCACTGCTAAGTTCTCTAAACTCTGCCATTTAGCTGACTGTGTTCAAAATATAGACCATTTTATAAAATCGTTACCTTTATGTCCCAAGTAATATGTGCCGATCATAAAGATAGAACTAAGAAGAAAATTTAAGTTCCAAGTGGACGGAAATTTTTGTCTGTTGTCACTGGTTCGTGTTCTTATTTGATGTCTCACTGTCTGCTCCATGGGCCTAGGGGCCATATGCTTTCTTGTTTATCAAGCACTTATCACTATGCCTGGCTCATGTTTACGCACCTGTACAAGTGAACGTCTACACTCTAAATCATACATGTTTACATGGGATCTTACCATTTGTGATGAAATGTCTTTTTACTCAGTACATCATCAGTACATAACATGTGAAGAGATACATTTCTATAACTTTAATAGCCACATAGGATCTTCTCAGTTTACTAATTCTTTTTTACAGTTCTTGCGAGCTGTTTCCATTCATAATTAAAAGCAGTGTTTCAAGGGGCGCCTGGGTGGCTCAGTCGGTTAAATGGCCAAATTTGCCTCCGGTCATGATCTGGCGGTTCATGAGTTTGAGCCCCCGCGTCGGGCTGTGTGCTGACAGCTCGGAGCCCGGAGCCTGCTTCGGATTCTGTGTCTCCCTCTGTCTCTACCCCTCCCCCATTCACACACTCTCTCTCTCTCTCAAAAATAGCAAACATTAAAAGAAAAACAGCATTTCAAGAAAAACATCATCGTTTCGTATTCTACCTATGATTGTTTTCTAATGATAAATCCTGAGAAGTAAGACGGATGGATAAAAGTGTGTTGGTTCACACACACACAGGGCAGACACTCTACTGAAGAATACCTCGAAGCAGCCACTCACTCATGCCTAGCTGTGAATTAAATACAGTTACTCTAATTCTTTTCCTTTCATATCTCACTGATAGGAGTGGCCCTGAGGGGGACATAAAAGGGTGTTTTGATTAGGAGCAGGTTTTGACAATCCTCCTCTCTCTGCCACTCCCGCAGAGCGTTTGTATCTCTGGATGAAAGGGGGAAGCACAGAGACACGTAGCCCAGAGGGGCGAGGAGGCAGGGCATGAGCAACAGCGGAGACCCTGGCAGAAGACAGATGATGGCCCGCGTCTGGCGGTTTGCAGAGGCCTGGCTTTGCCTTGATCCGGGCCTCCATCCAAGTGTATCAGGTTCAGGAGCATGTGGGAAGACTTTCCATTTTCAGTGGGACGTTGTGACTTCAGGTCCTGTGTTTCTCGTTTCGCGTGTCATTAGCACCATCGTTAGAATCACCGGGAAGTCAGGGAGAGGTGTGGCCGAATCATTCCAGAGCCTGAGTGCCAGGCAGTCACCTACATGGCAGGACTTTCTACCCCCCGGGAGCTCTTCAGCCTCGTCCACATCCGCTTCTCCTTGAGAAGTCGTTGTGTAGCAACGGACGTTCATTGCTCAGAGATTTAGCAGATGGTATTTCCAGATATCAAAGTGATTGATTGATTTTGAGAGAGAGAGAGGAGGGAGAGCAGGGGAGAGGCAGAGAGAGAGGGAGAGAGAGTATCCCAAGCAGGCTCCACGCCGTCAGCACAGAGGCTGACACGGGACTCAAACTCAGGAACCCTGCAATCATAACCTGAGCCAAAATCAAGAGTCAGACGCTCAGACGACCGGGCCACCCACGTGCCCCAATAGCAAACTTTTTGTATCTGTACTTGGGGAAATTTCCCCGGTGGTACAGTGTTTTGTATTGTACTGTATGTTGGTGTGCCTGTGAAACTTATTAGATACGTAAGAACATTTGCTTTCATTTGACTTCCCACCTACAGGGCTTTCTACACATTCGTCGACTGTATTACAGGGTATGTAGAAAGGTATGAGCTCTAAGCCCTATCTCACTGTCAAGTTTATTCCAAGAATAGGACTGAGGAGGCCCACCTACTGCTCAAATTAGAGAGAGCAGAGGGTGGGCAGAATCTGGCCCAGTGGGATCATCCAGCTTGGAAATAATTTATGAAAACTCTTTGGCGGTTTTCGCCATGCCTGTGCTCCCCCAAAACCATAAAATCCATGCTGGTGATCAGAATAGGAAGAGAGAACTTTGATTTGCAATGCATGTGGTAGGGGATGCCCATGAAATTTTTAATTATTTTTATGAGGTATAGTTTTATCATAAGAAAGATCTACTAGGCACCCACATTTGTTTATTGATTTGCTTTTTTAATTTCCTCAAAGCAAAGCTAATCAGATTTTAGCGTATTTTCCCTTTAAAACCTTTTGTTGAGGGTCTTTGCTGTTGTTAAGTAGAAAACTGTGTTGACTTCATGTTTTGGTCACTTACTGTACACATATGTTATTGATATTATAAATAATGAGTATGCTTTTCTGTAGGTTACAGGTGGCTTTATAGGTCAGCTACAGGCTGATACTTCCTCAAATCTCATCGTTAAAAAATAGGGGCTTAGGAAGTTTCTAGAGTCTTTGTATAGAATTTATGGAATAAAGGAGAGTGACTAGAAGATTGGTAATGTTTCAGCTTCCAAGTAAAAGAGTCAGGGACAAATTTAGATTCCCTCATGTCTAGATAAGTAACTGAAGTTGATTCTGGCATATGAGGCGGATTATATCAGGACCGATTTTTAGAAAAGGAGAAGTTGACCACTAAGATTCAGAGTTAGTTCACTATGTTGGCCTAATACGGTCAAACATCACTTTGAAAAAAAAAATAATAACGTACTCAACTGGTAGATTACTGGAATTTTGTGGACACTGTGCCTCTGGATTTTAGCAAGATATGTATCAGAGTTGCTGATGACATCCTTATCAGGTGGGGGGAGGGTTGGGCTGGGTGATAATCTTGTTAGGTAGATCTCGGGCTGTTTGAATCATTAACATTCATTAACTGTACCACTGCCATTAATTAATGCCAACTTGATGGAAACTTTCGTCTGGTTCAGTATATTTATTAATAAATTCACAGAGAGGCTTAATGACATACTAATAAAATTTGAGGATATTAGGGCTGGGAGGGCTAGTTCATATCTTTCCAAAAAGAACTTAACAGGAATAGATGATAGATAAAAGAGAAAGCTTAAGAGGAATGTCACTGATTTCACATTTTCAAAAAAAAAAAAAAAAAAATACACATGGAAGGGGGAAATGAAATAACTCTGAAAGTTACCAGACGAAGACCTAAGATGAATGGATACAAGTTTCAGGAAAATATAATTTTGGTTCAGTGAAAGAAAGAAATCACATTTAGAGCTGTCTACAATGGAGACGGACTGTTCAGGAAGCAAGAAGGTGTTCCAGTGAAAACTGGATGAGCCCAGGAACCACAGATGAACCACTTAATATTTTCCACGAGGCATTCTGCATCTGATTCCACAATGGTGATAGGCAGATGATGTCTCCATTATTTAGGGGTGTTATCGGGTCCTTTGAATTCTCACAGGAGTTTATTTTTAATTCTTTTGACATTTATTCCTGTGCAGCGTATTTATTCGTATCTGTGTCTTATCTCATTTACTGGACTTCAAGCTCTTTGAGATCAAGACTTGTCAATTATCACTATGACTTTTAGTACCTAGCATAGCATCTTGCACATCACACATTGAAATTGTCAATAAACAAATGAAGGAATAAATTCTCTACCAGTATATATCTTTTTTTCCCCGTAGGAGTCAGGACACCCGAAGGCCTTGAGGATAATTTGTGTTTGTAACAGCGTTGAACATGCTGGGACTTCAGATGTTTTGCTCTCCTTTTGGGTGGTAGCATGCTGAATTTATCATTTTCGCCTGGATATATTCAGGCTCCTGTGTTTAACATTACTTATGAGGGGCACTCTGGAGGTCGCTGGAAATGTAAAAGACACGCGGTAATGTGGCCTTCATGGGGACAAGAATTCTGGTTTATTCACCTTTTATCTCAGATGCCTGGTTTATAACAAGCTCTCAAAAAATGTCAAATTGCTTCCTGACTATCCATTTGAGTTTAGTTTTAAAAGATGAGTCAGGGCTCTGCAATGAGGAAGGGCATTTCATTTGGAGAAAGGAACAGAAACCAAGAGGTGTCCCGTAGGATCACTGGGCTCAGGTAAAGCACCCATGTCCCTGGGGGATAAGGTGTGCCAGGGTTGAGGGAATAGGAAACAAATGGTATAAATCACAGCGGGGACCCTGTGGAGGGGCCTTGAGTGCCGTGCCAAGGAATGCAGTGTGGGTCCGAGGATCCTGGAAATGGAACTTAGCAATAGACATCTCCAGATGCTGGGCTAGTCTATTTTGGAGCAGCCCTAAGCCCTTAGAGCATTTTCTGTCCCCCAGTGATGTGCTTGAGGGAGTGCCAGGGGAACTGTAGGGGAGCATTCCTGGGGTGCCCAAGGCGAGCTGGACTTTGAGCATTTGGGTGGCAGGCCCCACAGGACCAAATGTTGCAATCACACCTGCATTCTTGGGCACACTGGCCAACATTCTAGAGGTGTCTCCGTGCAGTTCATGTCTCGACGATCCTTTTCAGAGTTTAAAGGTGGACGTGGTTAGCCGAGAACTTCTTTTATTGTGTCTGCCCTTTGGAAACGTGACTTTGCAGTGATGTTTTGGGCTCAGAAGGCTGGCTTACCGAGGCCGGGGTTTGGGACTTGCGGCAGGGCCTCTTCTCTGAGGCGGCTGCCAGGGTCTCCTGGCCTAAGTGGACTCTTCCTAAAAGACGCTTCCCCAGGCCGCTCGCTACTTGTCGTGCTGCTGCAGTTGGTTAAGTTTAGATTGATGTCAGCATTTGCTGCTACGTTGATTTGGAAAGCTCTCTAATTTAACTCTTCATGTATATTGCCGTCCCTTGATGATGATGGTGATAATTTTCACTGCGGCTTCAGATTTAATAAATGTCATCTAAGTAAATTGCTTTTTAAGGGATTGAGAGAGAGAGAGAAAAAGAGGGAGAGTGCAGGAGAGCCCCTCGGGTGTGGTTCTTAGGTGTGGGGGGTTTCTTCTTAGACAAGTTGCCTTCAGTTGCATGTACATTTCACGTCTGATGAGCTTCTTTCTGGAAGCAAAGGAATCCTTTTCCAGTCTGCTGCCATTGTGATTTACATCTTCTTGGACCTTTGCATGACCCCCAAGTTGCTAAAGATAACGTTCCTTCCCTAGGCTAACAAAGCCCTACAGGGTCTGGGTGCTGCCTACGTGTTCTCCGTTGCTTTCTTAGAAGCACATGGGCCTTTGTTCGTTCCCTGGAGCTACACGGTTTCCTCCCCTCACGGCCTTTACACATCCCTTTCTTCTGCCCGCCACAGAGTGTGTTCCTTCCCCTCTTCGTCCACTCATTCCCACCCATCCTACGGTTTCGACACAGTCAGGGCTGACTCCAAGAATTTCATTCTGAGCCCTGGCCTATGTCAGATTCTGTTATTAGCTCGTAGATCACGGATATCATTTTACTGGTCCATTATAGTTTTTCGTTAGTTTCTGTGATAATTGGGTTAATATCCCCATGTTTCACTAAAGTGTAGAAAACCTGTGGATCTTGTTCACTCTGGGTCTGATAGCATAGCACTGTGATCAGCAGGCAAGAGGTGCTCGATTATTATTTGATAAATGAATGAATAAATAATATTATATTTAAACATTCCTGGAATCCCATTTCCCTGGTAAGGTGGAATTGATCAATAGTTTGTCTCATCCTGAATAAATTTTTCATTGTTCATGCCAGTAGCAAACCAACTCTCTTCCTTTCTTGTTAGACTACTTGTTAGACCACATATTGGACCTTGCAAATTTTAGGACATCAGGTGACAGAGTGGAAGGGATGGATGGATGATGCTTGAAACTGGACAAACCCGATTTCAAATCCCTGCTCCACAACCTGGTTTGCCAGCTTTTATGACCTCTGCCACATATCTTAACGACTCTGAGCCGCAGTTTCCCCACCAAGTAAAATGGGACTAAGAACCTCGATTTGTAAATTTAGTGAGGTCTGTCATCATTTTATTTTATTTTATTTTTAATTTTTTTAACATTTATTTTTGAGAGACAGAGCACGAGCAGGGGAGGGGCAAAGAGAGAGGGAGACACAGAATCTGAAGCAGGCTCCAGGCTGTGTGAGCTGTTAGCACAGAGCCCGAAGTGGGGCTTGAACTCAAGAATGTCGAGATCATGACCTCAGCTGAAGTCAGATGCCCAACCGACTGAGCCACCCCGGTGCCCCACAACAAACATATTTTGCATGAGAAATTACAGAAGTTAATTTTCAGAGGGCAATTCCTAGTTGCTTTCTTCCTAAAGTATCGTTTTCTAATTAAAAATTTAAAAATTCAGAAACGTTAATGGCAAAAAGGGAATATCGTTGAGTGCTTGAATCAAGTAGTTAGGGTATTGAAACAGACCAAGTCCAAGAAATGTCCATCTTTGGGGCTCATGACACGTTTGGTGTTTATTGCCATGTCAGAGTGAGAGGTTGAGATGATGTGTTTATGTTTCATATCCCTCCCTGTATGGGCCTGACTTCTAGTCTCTTCAAGAATATTCTTACCCAGCCCAGTGGCCATGGGTTTGTTGCTTGAACCTGGGTTTCCTTTTCTTGTGTATGAAAATTGCCTTTTATTAGAACTATCCTTTTTTGTTGCCTCTGTTCTTGAACATGAGCTGACCACACACACACACACACACACACACACACACACACACACACACACAAGCCCCATTTTGAACTAGAGATTCTGATGAGCTCAGACCATTCTGGAGTTATTTAGCAAGGTCTGACATGTATTTTTTTCCCCTACCGTTTTTTTCTTTTCCTTTCTCTTTTTCTTTTTTTTTGGATTTGAAGTTTTCTGGGGAACTGGTATCTCCTCTGGTAGCTCTCAACTGTTGTCAATCTAAGTTTTCTGTCACAATCTATTGTTCCTTGACATGTGATGGCATTTATTAGAGAACCTGGTGGAGCCTCAGATAGAAACACAGCATCTCATCCCAGTTAACAGTCTGAGATTTTACGTGCTTTTGGCAAGGTATACCAGCCTTACTTTTACCGCCTCCACTTTTGAAAGCAGCAAACATACATGCCTTCGTAGACCTCCACAATTCCACACACTGACACACTGCCAAGTGTTTTGGATGGGTTGCTTTTCACTTGGGAGCTTGAAGAGAGGCTCAGGCTGGAGACTTACACAGGTAGAGGGGGGACGTGCGTACAGACGAACCTGCGTGTCCCTGCAGAGCCGGTATCTGGGACTCTGGAAGTGGAACACGTTGGTTTATTTGTGACAGTGCTGGCCAAACCTCTGTGCCGGCTTGTCAAAACTCCATGGCTGGCCTTGCAATAAGAGACACGTTAATAATTGCAAATGCGAGTAAGTCAGCAGACAGATTGGTTGTGCTGTTTTTTATTCTAATATGGGATTGGAGTTCTTTACTCAAGAGGCAGCCGTTTGTGTGGTATGCTACTGTTCGAAGTGCACACACTTTAAACCTTAAGGGGATGCTAAACGGTGTGCACTTGGAAAAGTGTGTGTGTGTGTGTGTGTGTGTGTGTGTTTGTGCACGTGCTACGTTTACAGTTTTTAGGCTGTGCAACATCACAATAAGCATTTCACACCCAGCTGATTGTTATACTAAACCAACTGTCATTTAAAAGCTTCCAGAACTAAGGTGACGGTATTCATTATCTTATTGCCCTTTGAGAGAAACATTTGTGAGGTCACCTCGGTGTGATGAAAACAAAATAATAATTCTTTTTTTTTAAGTTTATTTATTTTTGAGAGACAGAGAGACAGAGCATGAGTGGGGGAGGGGAAGGGGGGGGGAGTCACAGAATCCAAAGCAGGCTCCAGGTTCTGAGCTGTCAGGACAGAGCCTGACGCGGGGCTCGAACTCACGAGCTGTGAGATCATGACCTGAGCCAAAAGTTGGACACTTAACTGCCTGAGCCCCCCAGGTGCCCCCAAAATGATAATTCTCGACAAAAGGATCAATCAGAAATGGTGCCACAGTTCCCGGAATATAGGGCAACTTCCAAAAAAATGATGAAAATTCAGCACAAATTCTTTCTCTGCCCTGTACTAGATAGACCTTTTCCTTCCAGAGAATCTGCCTCCCTCTCGGCTCCCAGAAGTGGCAGCCCCACTGGTCAGGGGGCCGTCCCCAGTCCTCCCTGTGATTAGTGGATTAGGGACGGAACTCTAATGAAAAGCGAGCTGATCTAATCACAGGATGGATGTCAACCTGAGTGTCTCTCTCAAGACCTTGAACAACGTGGCATTAAGATTTGATCCAGCCGGTGACGAACCCGCAATTGGAGTGTGATGTGCACGCTGGGCTATATGGATTACCGTGTGGACACGAATGATCTGGAAGGTGGAGGGAGAGGGTGGGAGAGGCAGGCAGATTCAGGGAGAAGATAGAAGTCGACTCAGAGAGAGTTGGAAGGAGCCACCTCAAGACCTACCATTCTTCTTCCAGTTTCTCTAAGAACATGCTTGACATCCTTGTAGGCACATAATGAGCCTAAGCTACCTTGAGTTTCTGTTTTCTGCAGCCAAAACAGTCTTGAGGAGAACATCCCATTTTACAACGGGATCCTGTATTCATGAGTATGAAATGGAATTTGTTTCTACACTCCGGGATGCAATATAAGATTCTTCTAAGAAAAGCCTCTAAGATCCTCAAAAACTAGAAGGGATTCAGTATGAGGGTGCAATGAAAATAGTGCTTCAGTATGGGAAATGTATTCCAGATGGAATGTTATTGAAACTTATAAGTCTGGAGTAAACATGGATGTGTTCACCAAATTCTTGAATATCAGGACCAGATGGCTTTCTTTAAGACTGGAAAAGGATTATTTTCATTCAAATAAGCAATACAACTTTACCAAACAGGAAAGGGGTGAATGGAATTCATTGCCTCAATGTATGGCTTGGGCTTAGAATATAAATGAGGAATTCGGACACATTTTTGTGACAAACAGCCGTAATAGGCGATTTGGATCAGTTAGAAAAGTTTGAAAATATTACTGCCCTTTTGTAGGGACGCTAGGGAGGATGGTTTCGCCTCCTCGGAGAACATCTCCTTGATGTCAGTAACAGATTCTACAGCAAGCTGCACCGTTTCCCAGAGTTTCACGGATGGCAGGTCTGAATTTGCCCCCCAACCCTCAGACGTCTTGTTTCTTCTTCTGAGTCATACATCTGATTCATTCTCTTCCTGAGAGTCTGGAAAACCTAAGCCATTTTGAAAATTTGGAGAA
This sequence comes from Leopardus geoffroyi, assembly GCF_018350155.1. Classification (NCBI taxonomy): domain Eukaryota; kingdom Metazoa; phylum Chordata; class Mammalia; order Carnivora; family Felidae; genus Leopardus; species Leopardus geoffroyi. Next base: position 6,119,599 of record NC_059334.1, on the reverse strand, counting down.
GACCTCTTTTCTTCAGTTCAAGAAAGACAGAACTGAGGTACATATTTCCCAAATCCACACGGGTCATTTCGAGTTGGGGGGGGGGTTCTCTGTGGCGCCACATCTGGCCACGGAGCGCTTTCCGCCCAGTGATGTGACTTTGGTCAGGCTACTTAACTCCTGAAGGCCATGGGCTTAGGCCGGCCTGTGTGAGTTCAGCAACTGTCATCGAAGACAGCCAACAGTTATCACAGAGGTCCCTGCCTCCCAGGATCCTGCATGAAGAAACCACTTCTGTTCTAAGATACCCACCAGCCTTCCTCAGAGAAATACCTTCCATTTGTTTCTCTTTAATGAACCCCCTTTCCGATTTGAGATCATTATTCTTCACAACCCCAACTGCACTGAAGACTGAAGCTGTTTGCTGCTTCTTTGTAGGGAAAATTCAACCCTTTCAGAAACCTAATTGTAGAATCTCCTTCTCAGAGTGACAATGGAAGAAAATACCAGCAAAGCGTCCTTCCCTTTTCTTCTCCCCTCGCCGCTCCTGTATAATGTTTTAGGACACATGTCACTACTCGTACATTTTACAACAAAGATAAAAAGCCATTTTAGCTTTGCTTTCTGGTCTGAATGTAAACTTTTAGTTTTTCTTACCAAACAAGATTCATCTCTGCTTTATGAATATATAGTTTCAATTTGGCAGTTTATCGTCCACGTTAAATATGAGGCTAACACAGGAAGAAAAAAATCTTATTCTTCTAGCATCAGGAAGATGAAACTGTAGCAGGCAAAGGAACAAAAATGTCCTAAGTAGGAGTTAATTAATAAAAGTCTACAACCCTTTTTTGTCATCCCCCCTGCTCGGTGACTCTGAGCCAGAAAACCCTCAAGTCAGCCAAAAGTTTCCTTTCTCAATGGAAAAGGAAAAAATTAGATGCCTTTCTCCAAAACAAAAAACAACACAGAAAATTGACTTATGATCTTTGCCAAAATTGATGACCAAATACTTTGGACAAACTATTTTTTTTGTGCTTTATGGGCTACAAATAGACACTCTTTACATAACTATGAATATGTATCATTCTTAAGTAGCTTAAAATAAAGTCACTAGTGTTAATTTTGTTTCTCTGTCTCCAAAAGATCAGAATATGACCTGGATATAGAAACTCACACCAGTACTTTCTGTCCTGTCTGATGATGGCAAGAGTGTTGGGAGAGGAACATAGCCTTCCTGAGGCAGTATTCCGTGCAGAAAACCAGGGGTGCCTTCTACAGAAATACAGAGTTCTCAGTCAGAGAAACAAAGCCTTTAAACCACCAGCTAGGGGCGCCTGGGTGGCGCAGTCGGTTAAGCGTCCGACTTCAGCCAGGTCACGATCTCGCGGTCCGTGAGTTCGAGCCCCGCGTCGGGCTCTGTGCTGATGGCTCAGAGCCTGGAGCCTGTTTCCGATTCTGTGTCTCCCTCTCTCTCTGCCCCTCCCCCGTTCATGCTCTGTCTCTCTCTGTCCCAAAAATAAATAAACGTTGAAAAAAAAAAAAAATTTAAACCACCAGCTAAGTTCTCTTTGAAACGCTCTGCCTTTTTTTTTTTTTTTTTTTTTAATGTATTGGGTAGCTGAAAAGGCAGATATATTCTAGTCTGTTTCTCAGTGTTAAGATTAGGTATTAGTGTTGTATTCCTCTTTGGCCAGAATGGCAAATTCCATTTTACCAAATATTTATAGAGTCCGGTTAAATTTCACTCGCTGCCGGGCAGTATGTCCTAAGTGAGTTTGCATCTTGCAGAATAAAACCAAGTGACAATTTTTGAAAATACTGATAATCGCCACCCTAAATATTATCTTAGAAGTTACCGTGTGCTAGAACTTCTTTCCGTTTTGCTCACTCAGTGCCCTGGGGACGGGTCTCGTGAAGCCCCGCTGCTGAGGCGATTCCTCCACAAACCTTCTCCCAAAGCCTCATGATGACTTTAAAATTCCAGGAGTTGGAGCACTGGGTGCTCCGTTGGTTGGGCATCCAACTCTTGACTTCGGCTCAGGTCACAATCCCAGGGTTGTGGGATCGTGCCCTGCACTGGGCTCCACATTCTCCATGGAGTCTCCCTAAGATTCTCTCTCTCTCTCTCTCTCTCTCAAAACAAAACAAAACAAAACAAAATAAAACAAAACAAAAAAACAAAAAACCAGAGGCATAATTTTCTATTCACAGAATATGAGAATATTTTTTATTTATTTTTATTAAAATTTTTTTTAATGTGTGTTTATTTTTGACACAATGCGAGAGAGAGAGTGCAAGCAGTGGAGGGGTACACAGAGGGAGACACAGAATCCGAAGTGGGCTCCAGGCTCTGAGCTGTCAGCCCAAAGCCCGACGCGGGGCTCGAACTCACGAACTGTGAGGTCATGACCTGAGCCGAAGTCGGACGCTTAACCGACTGAGCCACTCAGGCGCACCAAGAATTTTTTTTTTTTTCCCGATAGAAAAAGTGACAAGCAAACACGAAAACGAAGATCTATTTTAAAGATTGATACCTGTCAGGGTGCCTGGGTGGCTCAGTCAGTTAAGCATCCAACTCTTGATTTTGGCTCATGTCATGATCTCACTAAGTAAAGGAAAATGTCCTGATAAAAATAAAATGCTCACCACAGTACCTGTCTGTCTACAAAGAGAGAAAATTCTGATTAAGAAATCCCAAGCACTTGTGACACAAGTGATAATTATTTTTCTCATTACAAGTTTACAATAAAGGAAATAATATCCTGTTGACTTCAGTGTTTCTGAGCTTGAACCCAAGCAAGTTCAAGGCCCTGAGACTTTTCGGTTGTTGGTTAGAGGGTTGGGTGGTAGAATGGCTACAAGTGAATTCCAGATTTATCTCACCTACTTATATGTATAGTATTTATCTTGACATATCCTTTCGTGTTTTCCATGTGGAAAAAATAAGATCTCATTGGAGTTGCTCATTATTAAACCATAAGATACATATTTTGATTTTTTTTTTCATTTTTAAAAACTTACCTGTATACTGCCAACAGTCAAGGGTAAGAATTATTGTAACTCATTGTCTCACTCATGGTGCTTTAGTAGGAAGCATGATTTTTTTTTTTCCACAATAGCGTAGAAAGCACGCATTCACCTGCAAGTCAGAATAGAATAACAGACTCCCCAAATGTTAGAGAACAGCCAGTTTTCATTGCTGTAGTTGTCGGATCACTGTGGACAATTTTGTTGCTATTTAAAAATGTTTTTTTACACATGGTTTCAACATAAGGCTTTCACATTTAAAATATAAAGGGCTGCTGTAAAAATTCTGGAACATGGTCCTCAAGTTTAAATACATTTATAACTAGACAAATTATTGGCTTCATTCTAAAATAATTTTTAGGGGCACCTGGGTGGCTCAGTCAGTTAAGTGTCCAACTTTGGCTCAGCTCATGATCTCACAGTTTGTGATTTCAAGTCCTGCGTCGGGCTCTGTGCTGACAGCTCGGAGCCTGGAGCCGGCTTCAGATTCTCTGTCTCCCTCTCTCTCTGCCCCTCCCTGCTCATGTTCTGTCTCTCTCTGTCTCAAAAATAAATAAACATTAAAAAAATAAAAATAATTTTTAAATGTTTTCCTCACACGGCATGTATGTACCCCAGACCCGGTGGTAAAATCAACATTGAAGATAGCAAGCTTCAGATAATCAATGGGGGGTTGGGGGGGAAAGCTTAACAAAAAAAGGATTTGGGGTTAAAAAAACTGAAAAAGGTCTCTTTGGAAAATAACTATGGTTTTGAAAACATGATCAACAAATTAGAAAATTGGAGTTTGGCCAGCTGCTCGGTAGAAAGAAATTAAAATAGAATTTCTGTTCTTAGCTAAAATATCAGCTCACACCCTCTCTAACCTTGCAAAAAGAAACCGGTTCTTAAATAGCATCTGTAACCCAGAAACCAGAAGTAAATGATGGAAATATTGGAACGTAGAAAAACAATACAGCAACATGCCAGATTTCTTGAGTTTTTAAAAAAAGAAAACACAAAAATAAGTCACTGGGAACCGGTTTTAACACCTTCTGACCCTAAATAGCGCACTCACAAGTATATATACAAGTTCAAACTGGGGCTTCCCAGATTTTCATTCTACCGCCTGTGTAAGGAGGTTATGAAAAACACACTTAGCCAAACAGCTAAATCAAAGGCATTAGGCATTTCGGGTTTTTGCACATTTGGATAATGTGTGAAAATATTTCCAACTTTAAAAATATCTTTACACCTTCCTCTGTGCCGAGAAAGGGAGTGAGGACAGCGCGTTCGATGCCAGCATGAGCGCGGGGCGGGTCCCCGCAGAGACCCCGGGGACCACAAACGGTGCTCTCCCGTCTCCTTTCTGCTGCTTTCCGCCGAGGGCCGTGGCATTGCCGTGCAGTGTAGAAGAGGTGAAAAGCGGGGCTGTACCAGTTGTGGAAAGTCGAGTTCCAGAATGCGACCGTCCTGGGTTTTGAATTCCGCTCCTGGGACTTTCGAGCATCGTAACCCCAAGCAAGGCCGGTGGCCGCCCGGGAGCCTCAGCTCTCCAGCCATCAGCTGGGGTGGCGGGGGGGGGGGGGGGGTGTAACAGTGCCAACCTCACGAGGCTTGTATGCTAATCCACTTATTCTTGAAATGTGTGTCACACAGAGCCCGGCACGTGGAAACTTCCAGAACATATTGGCTATCGGTAACTGAAGGCCTAAGGCAGGTACTGAAGCCTTGCCCACGTGGTTTCCAGTTTTCCACATCACGGCGGGTCCAGCCCCCCCCCACCCCCTTCCCGTACCTGCGGTCAGCTTTCTACCACTTTGCTTTGCGGAAGACCTGTGTCAGCACCCGTTTTCACGAGCAGAAGAAACTAGAAGGGGGTTTTCGCTTTTCCAAAACCGCGATTGCTTCTTTGCACCATTTTGGCTTAGCACAAGTTTCCTAGGAACATTCTGCTGTCAGGAGCCGGGAAGCCTGTGCTGTCTGGGAGGCCATCACGATCGAGCATTGCCGTTCACACATTAAAGACTCTCCCCTGCCTGGTGCAGCACAGGGGCTCCATGTGTCCTGCGGAATGAACGGGGCTGCGGTTGAATTGTCACATAGCAGCTAGATGCCGCGTTGCCCGTCTCGGGTCCCACCTCGCAATGCTTGGGAATGATTCCAGGCTTCTCTCTCCTTTGCTCGGCTAAGTGCAGCACACCCAAATTGAATTACTGCTGTCTCATAGGCATGACGGGGCTTTCTTATAGCTGCATCTTTGTTTTTAAGATTGTTTCTTTCTCCTGCAGCCCTCAGCATCAGCCTTGCTAGATAAAATGTTATTAAGTCTTGTGGATTTGTAACAAATGCCCCTTCCCACGCTGTAGCATCTGTAGCCTTATAGCTCTCATACTTTAAATGTGTCTTATCTAACTCTCCTCTAACAAGACTGCAGAGCTCCTGAGGCTGGGAACTCGATCTTTCAAATCTTTGTGGCCTTTTTAGTGCCCAAGAAAATGTTTCCACCAGAGTGTTCAGTATATATTTATTTCGTTGAAGGAATGCCCTCTACCCAAGACAGAATGATGTAGGAACTTGAAAGATCTCAAACGAAATACCACCACGAATACCAGGAGAGACCTCCTTTGTGTAGCGTAGATGGAAAATGCCGGAACAGCCCTGGTAGTTAGTTGAAGCAAGCTCTCTACTTAAAGGGCTAATTGGTTGGGAAAATGAAAGTACTGACCTCTTCAGGATCCAAGGCGAAGATTCTAGACCAGAACTAGGCTAGCTTGGGGATGAATCTCTTTCAATACAATTATAAAACAAAAGTCTACAACTTTTCTATAGACACAGAAAGCCCCATCAGGGGTTCTTAGTATTTCTTTTTTTTTTAAATAGTAATTCCATCCGTAATAGTTCCTCCTTCTACAGTTATATTAATTTTGCTATATCTTTTGAGAATACCCGAGCTAGGAAAGACGTTAGCGAACATTGACTACAGCTCACATAATTTTAAGAGGAGGATACTCAACCCGGGGGAGATAAAGTTTCCTGCTTCAGATCAGTGAGTTAGTGGCAAAATTGGGGCCAGAACTCTGTCCTCTCTAGGTAGTCCAGTGTAGCTTCTCAGGAGGCAGGGATAAACAGCTGGACAACCCAGGGATGACCTGGCAAACCCAAACCTATAAAGTGACAGCAAATGTCACACTTCACATGACAGCTGTTGTTTTAGCTTGTGATTCTCATCACCTCCTCTTCCTGCCGGATCCCGTCCTTTCAGACGATCAGAGCCCAAATCTTTCAACCTGTAGAAGTTCAGAGGCAGAGGTGATAATTCTCCCCGCCAGCCCCCCACCCCCGCCTTCCTCAAACTGGAGGAGGGCTTGACTGAGCAAATGAAAATGCCCTTGAATGCATCAGCGATTCAGTAGTCCAAAGTCGATATTCTCAACTGCTCTATCTGCACGACCTGTATTTAAAGCCTTGGACCCCGATGCTCCACATCATCGCCAGTGGAAAATAATGTTCGCCATCTGGGCCAAAGAAAAGGAAAGAGTGGAGCACAGCCCTTTGGCCTGAAACGAAAAGACTGCTGGGTAAGTTGGCGGACTCTCATACCTGAAATTCAAAGAGAATAGCAGCGAATGATCGTGAGGAAGGACAGGGAAGCTACCGTGCATCGATGACTGGCTGAGAAGCTCCCTAATGATCACACAGAGGAAAAAGGACACGATGTCGGGAGAAGAGCCGGGTAACCAAGCACAGGTGTCGATGCTGTAGGAAATGTGTCAAAGGCTGAAACGCTCATGATAAGAAAGGCCTTATAACTCTGTTCGGGACAAGAAGAGAGAAGGTGATGGGATGTTTCTACCACAGGGTCCTCTCAGGAAGGAGTCATACTCGTCTTCCCCCAACACATGACAGTTTCTTGATCAGAGGACGTAAATACTGGGTTGGATAAAACATAATATTTGCAAGAGGAAAAAAGCCCAAGGATGTGAGAAAATTTAAAAAAACACTGCATTTAATTCAATTTAATTCGGTGAACTGCGATTATGAATGTATAATGCCCTGACATTTTGCTGGGTGCCCACGATGTCAAGACGCATAAGATACAGTCCTTGCCCTCAAGGGCTCCCAGTCTGGGGCATAAAGCTGTCATGAGACAGGTTAATTACAGAACAGAGTGGTACACACAATACTCTATTGATTTCTGTTACTTTGTAGAGTTGTAAGGAACAGGGGAGGAACACGAAGATTGTACTTGGCCAAAGGTGGATGTCATTTTTAAAACGAAACTCAATTCGCTGATTTGTGGACAAATTAGATTGGTAGCTTGATGCCGTTGTGAGCAAGAATCTGGAACCGATTAATGAAAAGAGATGGCGAGCATTAATGCAAGTCGGAGATGAGACCGAGACCACCGTGGATTTGCTGAGAAAGATCAGACTAACAATTTCATTTCCCTTTTTGAAAGAGGAAATCCACCTGGGAGGCTAGAAACACAGTAGAGACACACGTGCCTTGGACTTTATCTCGTATATTGGTTTTCTGTGACTGTTTGGCGGGATCTTCAATGACAGATTTGTTGAACAAGAAATACGGGCATGACGCTAAGACATTGAGACTTGGAAATGCTAATTAGCTGGTAGACATCAATCAAAAGGGAGGCTTCTTCCTTTTGGTGGGTTGTGGGGCCCTTGGCCTTGGTGTGGCTGTGCTAATCCTTTCATTCGTGATTTAGACAATGGGTCAGTAAGGGGACTCCGTAAGGAACTGCACATTCAAGCAGGGAAGTTTGAGAAGCGTTGAAGAAAGGGACTATTTACATGTGGCCATGTTTGAGGGAACTGATAAGGGACGGTGCAGAGTCTGACCACTGGCCTGATGGGCTGGCGGGGGGCGTGAGTAAAGATCTGCCCTTGGAACCGATATGAAGCCAGAATAGCCAATAGAAGGTTCCTGCCCTGGTCAGGGCTTAGGATGACTGTTCCCTGCACCGCTCTGTTGACCTGATTGCTGGTCCCTGCTCTGGCGTTCCTGCGAGCACTCGGCCACTCCCCCATGAACTTCCTCCCTTGGACTCATCCTTTGTGCAGGGACCTGTGGAAGCCATCTGCTTCTCTGTAGATGAGCTATTTTCCGGTCATTGATTTATTGCTTGTGAAGACTGTAATTAACTCTCTCCTGATGGCCTTTAGTTGTGGAACGGGCAGTTTTGTTCCCCGTCATACCTGTAAGCATCTGGCAGGGTGTTTTCTGATACCCCTGTGAACAAGGAGAAGAGTACCTGATAGTAATGGACTTGGAAATGCTAATTCGTTGGTAGATATCAATAAATACCCTTCTAGGGGCGCCTGGGGGGCTCAGTCGGTTAAGCATCTGACTCTTGATTTCGGCTCAGGTCATGATCTCATGGTTCCTGGGTTCAAGACCTGTACGGGGCTCTGCGCTGACAGCTCGGAGCCTGCTTGGGATCCTCTGTCTCTCTGTCTGCCCCTTCCCCGCTTTCTCTCTCTTTATCAAAATAAACATGAAAAAAAAATAGATACCCTTCTAGGGGAGTAGAGATGGGAAAAGGTAACTGCACTCACTTGGAGGAGGCTATGATTTGACTGCTAATATTTCCCTCTCCCACCTTCCTGGTAAATTTCTAGTTCTTTCCATTGCTTTAGTAAATACGTATCCTTAGAATAAAGACAGTCGGGTATGGTATGGTTGTTTCGAAACAGATGTAATTTTTGTTTACATTATTGATTTACTTTTTACTAAAGTATAGTAGACACATAAACAAATGTGATTTTTGACGGTTTTTTCCTGGGACGGGGGCACAGTAACCTCTTTCTTGGGCCACTGTTCAGATGGCTTTTTTTCTTTTTCTCGTTTCTTCTTCTTTTTTTCTTGAGGACCTATTAATGCATAGTTGATAAAAATTTCTCAGGAAAGAGCAACATGAATATTTTAAAAATGCATCCCAGATGCTTTCCCTAACAGGTAATATCTATGGCACTAATCAAGACTTGTTATTAACTTCATGATAATTTATTTGCTTTGTGTGTCAAACCAAAAGGCAGAAAACCCAGTATGTGAATGTGATGTAGGATTATTCCCTTTCTTTCTTTTTCGCCATTTATGTTGCCAAGGTGAGTTCAAGATAACAGTTGACTGCAGGTAGCCTGAAATTTCCATATTATTCCTGAGTCTACCTACCTTCCTGTCCAGGGGGATATGCAAAATAGATCATATTTATTTATAGATTGCTCAAAGAGGCCCACTCTCTCTCTCTCTCTCTCTCTCTGTCTGTCTTTTTCTCTCTCTGTTTTTCTTTCTCTCTGCCTCCCCACCCCCTTGCCTGGGGGCAGGGGGTGTGTCTGTTTCAAAGAACCCAAAGGTCCTCTTTAATTTCTCTTTACCTGAAATGTCCTAAAAAGGACCCTTGTGGGCATGAATCACCGTAAGGCTCCTGTATTCTTTCATAAGTTTTAAACTTCTATATCTTCCAATTACTAGGAAAAAAAAAAAAAGACTTTGTGTTAGCACATTTTCAATGAAAACCTTCTTAAGATAAAAGATGACGTTACTGCCCTTGCAGAAGAAACTGATGCTCGACTTGTCTTAATTCTTCTATTATGCAGCTGGTTTATAACCACTTACTGGAAAAAAAAAAATGACCCTAGACAGCTCATCGAGGCAGCTGGAGGTTACCTTATCATTTCTTTCCTACAACTGAGATCCTATCTTTCTAACTGTAAAACTTCACCGTGGAAGCCGTCTCCTTGGTGAATACCGTGACTACATTCCTGAGCCTGTGGACGAAACCGATTTAGATGCCGCCCTTCCCTCCCTCAGCCTGTCAGCCAAGCGTAACACCGAGAGGTGATTAGAATTTTACTGCCCCTGATTCACAGCCCTCAGCTTCCCCTGGATCCCTTGCTTCCCTTTGCTTAGCAACAGGAATGTGGCAAAAGCCTTGTAGTGCAGACAGATTTCTTTTTCGCTTTCATATCGAACAGGAGAACTTAAGCCAGTAAGACAGCACACATCTGACGGGAGCTTCCCATTAGAATTTTATACTCTGAATGCCAGGGGCTCCGTCAGGCCGCAGGATTTTCACAGCATTTCTGGTTGAGATTGAGTTGATCACACAACGACATCCAGGCCCCTGTTGCATGTCGCAGAGGTGCCAACGGCCACGCAAGTGCCAGTGTAACCTTCAGCCACAAGCTGAATTTTTAGAAATGTGAGTCGTCTAGGTCAGGCATTAAGGCCGCCCCGTCGTGGTAGTTAAAAGGAATTTCGAGTTGTGCGCATTGTCTGTGCTCCTTGGTTCGTGACGAGTTTAGCTTTTTTTGGTGAATCCAGCGTGCCAGTTCACCAGTGCTGGGGGACCGGCTGGGCAAGGATGTTCAACGGGAGGGTAGACGTGTGTGTGAGAGTTAACCACCCCCCCCCCCCCCGCCCCAGAGTGGAGCAGACACGTTTATTGGTAGCATCAGGCAGGATCTGTCAGGTTTCCAATATCCGACCGTTCGTGACCCAAACAAATGACAGTTCGTGGATGTAGCCTGATGGAAGTGCTCTAGCCCCTGCAGAAGGAACACCGGGGCTGGTGGACCTCAAGTGTAACCGGAAGAACTGGGGAGGGTTTTACGGGGAACATATGATGGCAGGAAGGCCTTGCAATGTGAGAACTAGACTCCCCTAAGCGGGTCTCCTTCTGTCCTAGACAGCACGCAGCCTGATCTAGCGATGGCGAAGAAGGTAAGAGTTACACATAGAAAGTATCAAGCAGTCCAGACCGACCGGAGCAAATAATTCATGTGTGGACGGTGGAGGAAAAATATAGCAGAGGCTATAAAATCGCTGTCCGAGTGCATCATTTTACGAGACCGTCGGGAAGCATCGGCGGTGTTGAGGAAGGAGTCAGCAGATTCACAGCCGTGTGGCTCCTATTCCAGCAGCCTTGAGAGCCGCAATCGCCTGCTTCCCAAGGTGGGCTGACTTCAACATTCGGGGGCGCCCGGGTGGCTCAGTCGTGTAAGCGCCTGACTCTTGATTGTGGCTCAGGTCATGGTCTCACGGTTCGTGAGTTCGAGCCCCGCATTGGGCTCTGCGCTGGCGGTGTGGAGCCTGCTTGGGATTCTGTCTCCCCCTCTCTCTCTGCCTCCCCTGCCTGCTCGCTGTCTGTCTCTCAAAATAAGTAAAAATGGTAAACTTAAAAAAAAATAAAATAAATGCCAGCATTCACAAAGGGGATCCAAAGTGAGGGGGAAACCGGAATGGTTTGTTCGAATGGCAATAAAGGTGAAAAGGGACAGCACAGAGGTCACATGCCTAGAGCATCCATACGGGCTACAGGCGGGATCAGACAAGGGCTGGCGAACCATGGCCCCAATTCTGCCTGCTGCCTGTTTTTGTAAATAAAGTTTCATTGGAACGCAGGCCCGTTCATTCTCATAGTGTCTGTGAGTGCTTTCATGCTGCAGGACCCTCACAGAGTTCTTGTAACACAGGACCAACAGAGCTTAACGTTTTTTCCTATATGGCCCTTTGTGGAGGGGAAAAAAAAAATTGGCTAACCGCTGACATTAAAACAAAAACACACGCACACGAGCCACGGGTGGACTTGGTTCCTCTTTTGTTTTTCAACTTTTCTGTCAGAGGTCGGTGAGGGAAATATTTTAAACAACAGGAAAACCAGCAGTGCAAGCATGATAATAAATGATAAGTGGCAGTCACTCGGCCGCGGGGTCAGTCGTCAGTTGCGGGGGGGTACTTACTCTGCTGCGTTCACTAAGATTCAGCCCCTGCTGCTTCCCTGTAGCCAAAATCTCCCCAGGATTCAAGAGAACCTAGACACGGGCACATGTATGTCGTATCTCTCAGTTTTTAAATACTGGCAGCTACAGCATGCACGCCTTTGGGTTTCCACCCCGGCGGTCAAACGGGACATTTCTGTCCTCTGGATTTGGCTTATGACCACGCGTTTGTAGCCCTGGTTTTGAGGCTAAGAGTGAGACGTCATTATGTGAAGGGAAGAGCCCAAAGGCTTAGCAAGAAGCGAGAAGGCATATAGAGCAGTAAATGGTACGGTCCCACATGGCCTGGGTGCCTGTGGATGCCAGGGGCGGTCAGGCTACGAAAGGACCCCGGTCATTCCTGTCGGTCAAGGTTGCTTTGGAGCACAGTTGGTTTGCAGGGCGTTGGTGAAATGGCTCAGATATGCTGACAGTTTCCATCGCTGCGTTTATTGGACTCATTTCCCCTCCTCTACCCCTCGCATGGGACTCTAAAATGCGAGAAGAGAAAGGAATTAATTGTGCCTCTGGAAATTAGACATCGATTTCAAATCAGAAGAGAAAGGAAATGTAGGAGTTACATGGGCAAGACGTCTTTCTCGGTCTTCTGCAGGCACATGTGAGGAGAAGGAAATATTCCAGGGGAAACCCAGGGGAAACATTATGTTCACTGAGGTCTTTGGTTGAGATACATAGCCACTGGGCAATACATAGCCAATTGAAGGTATGGAGTGAAAAGTGGTTTACCTGTTTGATGGAAGGTAATGACCCTGAGCACAGGACATTGTTGAACTTGTCTCGCATCCTCAGGGCCCAGCACAGGAAGGTGGCTCCATTTGTTGGATGAATGAAGACACGAACCCATGAGCCAGTGGAGTGGCATGCGTACTACCCTCTGTTGCATTGTCTTGTGTCTCACATTTATTGCCCCCGTTTTTGCTCTGATGACCTAGTCTCTCCTATGTCTCTTGTCTTCTGTTTCCAAGGCAGTGCTTTTCAAAACAAAAATGAGTTGTCTTTCTTTCTTTATTCTTCCTTCCTGTGTTCCTCTTTTTCTTTCTTTCTTTCTTTCTTTCTTTCTTTCTTTCTTTCTTTCTTTCTTTCTTTCTTTCTTTCTTTTCTTCCTCCTTTCCTTTCCTTTCCTTTCCTTTTGCTTTGGGTTACATCTTATAGTAATGTCCATCTTCCAACAATCCCAGAAGTTCACTTCAGCTTGGACTGTTTCTCATCTTTCTCATTTTATCTTCCATTTGTGGACAACTGCTTACATTCCTTTGAACTGAGTCATCATTTTTATTAGCAATCATTATCAAAGGGTGGAAATGAATTCTCAGGTGGAAAGTTAGAAGGATGGAGTGTGTCTGTGCCTGGTGAAAAATTGAATTCAGTTGGGGAAGCTTTAAGGGTTGCTTCTGAAAACATTCTGAGTTTTCCCATGATAGTTATTGATCTGTGGCACATACCCAATTGATACAAATTCCCTTTACTGTGCAGGGCAGTGTATGTCAGGGTTAAAGAAATACTCATACATGCATAAGATATATGTTGATTTCTGTGTTGCTCCTGGGTCTTATTTCAAGTACAAATAAAAATATTGGTCATACTTGGTTTTGAAGAGAGCGGTTTGCATACTATCATTGTTTTCTTGGAAAATTACTCTTGGGCACCTACAACTTAAAATGTTCTGTGAAATCTTTAAAAAAAATTTTTTTTTTAACATTTATTCATCTTTGAGAGACAAAGAGTGAGCAGGGGAGGGGCAGAGAGAGGGAGACACAGAATCAGAAGCAGGCTCCAGGCTCCTGGCTGTCAGCACAGAGCCCGACGCGGGGCTTGAACTTACGAACTGCGAGATCATGACCTGAGCCGAAGTCGAACACTCAACCGACCGAGCCACCCAGGCGCCCCCAAATGGTCTGTGAAATCTTGATGATGGCATTAGTATATTCAACTTCAGATTTCTTTCAGCAAGTACAACTGTACTCGTAGAAGATGGGTTAGCAGTAAAATTGGGTTTGTACCATCATAGTATTTTAGAACTGAAAGTAAGCAGTAGAATCTAATTCATTGTCTTCATTTTTCTGAGGAGGAAACTGGCCACATCAGGGAAATGGACTCTGTAGTGAACTTTGTTGAAACATATTCATTTATTTGGAGAAGTCTATCTAAACAGACTATCTAAAGTGCATATAAAAGTGCTACCTAAAGTTCTAAGGTTCATTCACTATTACAACTATAGTTGTATACTGTAATTTTACGGTATAACACATTTTACATGGTATGGATGGCTGTATAGAAATTACAGAAGGAAAGAATTAATTATTACAAGTAAAGGGAAATGCTGTCATTAAATTGTTTCAAATTTCGTTCTACTTATATAAGCAACCCTGATGTTCTGAAGATGATGTAACTATTCATTTATCTGAAGGATTGGTAATTGAGTAATGAAGACACAAGTCAGATTAAGGACAAAAAAATAATATACCCAAAGGTGAAATTTTATCTGTGTCAAGAGGGATGAAAAGCCTCGTGTAAATTGGTCATATATTAAACAACAACAAAAGCACGATGATGGTTTCAGCACGTGTTGGGTTGGGCACTGGGTGTTGTATGGAAACCAATTTGACAATAAATTTCATATTAAAAAAAAAGAAGAGGTAGGCAATTAATGCCGTATTTAAAATAGCAGCTATGCTTACGTTTGAAAATTACCCACTTCAATAAGTAGACGCAAGCAAATTTTAGTAAATTGAGGTGTACTAAAGACTTCGGAAGAATAGCTTATAAGGAAAAGCTAATAAGGAAACACATCCCCGTCAGCAAAATGAAAAGGCAACTTACAGAATGGGAGACAATATCAGCAAACCACACCTGATAAGGAATTGATATCCAAGTCATATAAAGAACTCAGTAACCACCACCCACACCAATCTGATTTAAAAATGGGCAGAAGACCTGCATAGACTATTCTCCAAAGCAGACATCCAGATGGCCAACAAGTACATGAAAAAGTGCCCAACAACACTTACCATCAGGGAAGTGCAAATCAAATCCTCACGGAGCTGTCCGTCACACCTGTCAGAATGGCTGGGGTCCAAAGGACAAGAAATGCCAGGTGTTGGTGAGGATGTGGAGGGAAGGGAACCCTCGTGCCCTGTTGGTGGGAATGCAAACTGGTGCGGCCGCTATAGAAAACAGTATGGAGGTTCCCCCAGAAATTGAAGAACTGCCATGTGATCCAGCATTTCCACTTCTGGGTATTTATCCAGAGGAAACAAAAACACTGATTCAAAAAGATACCCGCATTCACGTGTTCCCATGTTCTTCCATAGTGAAGATGTGGAAGCAACCTAAGTGTCCATCAGTAGATGAACGGATAAAGATTGTGTGTGTGTGTGTGTGTGTGTGTGTGTGCACACGCACGCGTGCAATAGAGTATTATTCAGCCATAGAAAATAAGGAAATCCTGCCATTTGCCACAACTGCACGGATCTTGAGGGCATGACACTAAATGAAATAAGTCAGACCAAATACTGTAGGATTTCATTCTCATGTGGAATCTTTAAAAAAAAAAAGAAAGGTTCATAGATACAGAGAACAGATTGGCGGTTGCCAGAGGCAGGGGCTGGGGAGAGGTGTGTGAAATGGGTGAAAGTCAAAAGGTACAAACCGCCAGTTATAAATAAATCTCGGGGATGTCATGTACAGCATGGTGACTGTAGTTGACTCATACTGTATTGTACATTTGAACATTGCTAAGAGAGTAGATCTTAAAGGTTCTCACAGACACACACAAAACTGGTACTACGTATGGTGATGGATGTAACTAGACCCACTGTGGTCATCATATTGTAATGTGTATGTATATCAAATTACTACGTTGTGCCTGAAATTAATATAGGGTTATGTGCTAGTTACATCTCAGAAAGACAGGAAAGAAAGAAAGAAAGAAAGAAAGAAAGAAAGAAAGAAAGAAAGAAAGAAAGAGGGAGAAAGAAAGAAAGAAAGAGGGAAAGAGAGAGAGAAAGAAAGAAACAAAGAAACAAAGGGAGAGAAAGAAAGAAAGAAAGAAAGAGAGAGAGAGAGAAAGAAAAGAAAGAAAGAAAAAGAAACAGAGGGAGAGAGAAAGAAAGAAAGAAAGAAAGAAAGCAAAGGAAGGAAGGAGAAAAGAAAGAAAGGGAAGGGAAGAGAAGGGAAAAGAAACATTCTCATGGAACCAAATCAGTGGATATCAGGGCTTACATATAGTGTAGTGTCACCAATGTTAGATTAACAAAGGTACCTGAATATTCATTTGAAATGTATCTTGATCTATAGGATATGTCAGAAAATGTGGAAGTAATACTCGTCTTCAAAAGTGTGTAGAAAAATAAAACTGGGAAACTGGCATTTTTTTATTTGCTGTTTATAAACGGTGGTGCATTGTTCCTTCTGTCTTGGCTATTTAAGGTACCCTGTAATTTAACTGCTGATTTTTATTCAGACCTATTTCTAGGTGGTGCTTTGGATTTTAAGAAAGCATTAGGCTCAGTTTTTTTTTTCCATTTTTGTTTGCAAACCAATTCCCTTTTTGTTAGTAAAAAAGAACAAAGGAGGGCAGGTGAATGTGTATTATAGGAGTCACAAGTAGCAACGCATGTATTATAAACGTGATCTTTAACAAAGGATGGTATTCATTCATTCACTCATTCAGCAGTAACTATTGAGGATCTATCCTGTGTGAGGGATGGTGGCAAGGCTTCTGTGGACCAGCGAACGTGACCGATACCGCTCCGATCACGAAGCTTACGTTTCGGCCGCCAGATGTATCGATCATGTCTATGCGCTTGGTGAGAAATATATCGTTACGGACTCTAAATGTCATCCTGTGCTCAGGTGGATTCGAGAGAGTGACACTTTATGTCGGCGAATGCTTCCTAGCTTAGAACATATTCTTAGACTGTTCCGTTCTCAAACATCTGGGGTGTTGTGTTCCACGGAGAAGTGCACGGCGACCCCGAGAGGTTTCCTGGCACCCCTGCGTCTCACAGGTAGGAAGTGGCAGAGACGAGGCTTGTCCCCTCCACCCTCTTTACTTCAGGGCTGCGCTGGCTTCCCTTCCGTGCTCTGCCCTGCGCCACGCTTGGGTGGAAGGCCACGTGCAGCCTGGGAAGGGTGCAGATCTTTCAACCTGTCTCGATCGCAGCAAGAGAGAAAAAGCGAGTCCGTGAGGCGCAGCGGTGGGAAACCTGTCTGCGAGTCTGCTCCTTGGGGTGGTGCCGTGTGAGCGAGGATCCGTCAGTCGCGTTTGAATGAACTCAGAGTGAATGTGTGCCTGCCAGTGGAGTTGGATCGTTGACCTGGGAATCAGTTTAACCAGTGGACGAGGGAGGGGGGGGCCCCTGCGTGATGGAGTGACCTGTCACGGACAGGCAGAGGCCCTGCATGGAGACTGGGGAATGCCCCAAGTGGTCTCGGACTTTGATGAACAACTTGGTGGTGGTTTTCTCTGAACGTGGAGTGTCTCCCGGCCTGGGATGGGAAGCAGGGGGGTTGTGGGAATCCCCCTTTACAAGGGGGGCCGGACCCGCCTTCCCTTCTTGCTGGAAGTATGGGCATTTCCCAGCTTTGCAGAGCACTTTGCCTTTCCATCCTGTCTCTTTCAATTTATTTAAATTCGAATGACTTAACATACAGTGTAGTATTGGTCTCAGGGATAGAACCCAGCGATCCATCATTTCCATTACGACACCCAGGGCTCATCCCACGTGCCCTCCTTAATGCCCATCCGCCATGTGGCCCACGCCCCCACCGACTTCCCCCTCCAGCAACCCTCAGTTTGTTCTCTGTATTTAAGAGTCTCTTATGGTTTGCCTCCCTCTCTGTTTTCATCTTCTTTTTCCTTCCGTTCCCCTCTGTTCATCTGTTGTGCTTCTTAAATCCCACACATGAATGAAATCATAGCGTATCTGTTTCTCTCTGACTTATTTCCCTTAGCATAATACCCTCTAGTTCCATCCACGTTGTTGCAACTGGCAAGATTTCATTCTTTTTGATCGTCGGGTAATATTCCATTATATATATAGACCACATCTTTAAAAAAATTTTTTTTTATGTTTATTCATTTTTGAAAGACAGAGACAGCACAAGCAGGGGTGGGGTGGAGGGGGGCGGGCACGGAATCTGAAGCAGGCTCCAGGCTCCAAGCTGTCAGCACCGAGCCCGACGTGGGGCTCGAACTCACGGACCGTGAGAGCATGACCTGAGCCGAAGTCAGATGCTCAACCGACTAAGCCCCCCAGGCGCCCCGTATATATACCGCATCTTCTTTATGCATTTGTCAGTCGATGGACGTTTGGGCTCTCTCCGTACTTTGGCTGTCGTAGATAGAGCCGCTGTAAACATTGCGGTGCGTGTGCCCCTTTCCGTTCCTGACAAGTGATGGTGCCAACCTCCGTCTCTGAGGATCGTGGAATTGTGAGGAAAGACCGTGCAAGTGTCTGTGGGAAGTGTCCCTGCTAGGCTGTTCACCCACCTCATCCTGGGGAAGAGCAGGGGAGGAGTGAACGGAAGAACTGGCGTTGGGCACTGAGTGTTGAGCTCTGTGTCCCTCTCCCTTCCAGCCCTCTCAACCGCCTTGTGGGGAGGTCCTGTCATCGTGCCCTTGTCCTAGAGGAGAAAGCGGGGGGTGCCAGAGTCTACGTACGTAGAGCTCTTACCGGTGCTCCCTTCTTACACCATTACGTACTGCCTCCCTCCGTCTCTGTAGACGGATTTTCCTTTTCCTGAATGCTCCTTGTAGCAATGTTGTCTTCTTTTATCCCGCTATCACTTTTTAACCGCTTTAGTGAGGTGTACTTGATATCCAAAAGCCCACACGTGTCACACATCTACAACGTGAGGATTGGGGGCATCCACGTACAGTCCTGGCACCATGGGCGCGGCCAAGATGGTACACCTCTCTGTCACTCTCACACATTTCTTCACGTATCTTTGCTTGTTGGTGATAAAAACACCTCTTGGGAGATGAGAACATGAGAGCTGCACTCTTACCACGCTCCCGAGTGCAGTGTTGTCCTGAGTGCCGTGGGCGCCATGTTGGATGGCAGATCTCTAGAACTCACGGCATCCCCGAGGCTTTAGACCCATTGAGCGGCAACGCCAGAATGTCTTAAGTGAGGGGCAGCTCTTTTGACCGCTTGACAGGTACACGTGAACCTACGCGTTCGTCTCTCACAACGGATTTCCCACAGGGTCAAACGCAAGGGAGACAACAAGTCAGCATTTGCTGTAGAGACTTGGTTATGGCAGCTGAGGGGTGTGGACCACTTTGCGTTACCTGTTTTCCGTGCTTCAGTACAGAGTGATGTTTTGTTTGTCTCTGAGGCAGACCAGACACCTATTTCCTAACTTGGCAGAGATGCCTGATCCTCTGAAAAGCGTTTTATCAGCTATGAACTTTTTATGGGGATGGGTTGACCTACAAGAGGGAATATCACTTGGAAGGATATGTGTGATTCACATCCATGTGGAAGGATCAGCTAATCGCACCTGTTAATCAGGCAGCTGAAGGGCATAGCATTTCTTGAGATGTGTGTGTTTTATATCTAAAAATCTTAATCTAGGTGATTAAGGATCCTCACATTAGGGTGATTTCTTAGTAATAAAGTATGGTCCAAGTTATATGAGGAAATGTTTTTAAATTTTTTTTAATGTTTTTATTTATTTTTGAAGGAGAGAGAGAGAGAGAGAGGGAGGGAGCGCATATGAGTGGGGGAGGAGCAGAGAGAGAGGGAGACACAGAATTCAAAACAGGCTCCAGGCTCTGAGCTGTCAGCACTGAGCCCAACACCGGGCTCGAACTCATGAACCGTGAGATCGTGACCTGAGCCGAAGTCAGACGCTCAACCGACGGAGCCACCCAGGCACCCCAGATATGAGGAAACCTTTAGGAACACAAAAGGAATAAAAACATGGCAAAACCTTGGATTGCAAGTAACTTGTTCTGCGAGTGTTCCACAAGACGAGCAAACTTGTCTAATAAATTTTAAGTTGATAAACAAGCCATGTCTTACAATATGAGCAGTATGTGATGCCCAATGTCACATGATCTCATCTGAGCCAATGGTTCTTGAAATTCACTTTGATAGACGAGTGCTTTGGATGACAAACATGTTTCCGGAACCAATTATCCTTGCAAACCAAGATTTTACTGTATTACTCCTTTCTTATATATAAGCTAAAAGTTTTTTTTTTTTCTTTTCTTCATACATTTCTTAGGAATTCACTTTCCGGGAGTAGATAACATAGTACCTAATTAACATTCTTCAGAAAATGTGCACGTATAATTCTGTTAGGAATCCACCACTGACTCTTAAATAACAAATGAGTCTATTTGGAAGGTGTTTCTTTGGCTCGCAGAGGGAAATGCTTCTCCCAGATCTTGAGCTAATCAATTAGCAGATGCTGGAAATTGTCTCTAGTCCTTCTAGGTGTTGGTTATAACCATGGTAAATTGATATAATCGTAGTTTTCTGCTACTATTAATAAATGAAGACTCAGGAAAATCACATATAATTGGAATACTACATATACATGTTGACAGCTTAATTTAATTCGTGTGTATGCACACACACACGTGGATGTGTTTTTTTTTCCCTTTTGAGGAAAATGCCAGTATGTCAGATGAGGCCATACCATTGGCACATTGAGCCCCATAGACAACAGAAGCAGGAAAGAGGAAATTTGTCATCTTGTAGACTAAGAATTGCAAGTCTTCAGACAATAATACTTCTGGTGTATTGAATAAACTTGATTGATTTTAGAAGTGTTTTTACTCTAAATACACTGACACTCAGGTAAATGTCCATCAAATACACAACGCTGTCTTTTAAACACACGTATAAAAACACGCTGTCTTTTAAACACACGTATAAAAATTATGTTGCTTCAAATGGTGTGTGAAAAGTCCTATTACAGTGCGAGAAAAAAGCATTTTGTAACACATGTTAAATTCTCTAGAACCAAATCAACTTCATATCTATTTGCACACTGGTGCTTCTGCGTGATTGCAGCGATGATAAAGCAAAAGAATAATCAAGACAAAATTCATAAAGTTCTTTCTTTTCCATGAAGTAACGGGGGGAATTTAGGTGACTCTTGTTTCAACTCTTGACATGGCAGTTTGTCCAACTGAATTCAACATTGCTCGACAGCATAGCGTCGCGAGAGAGGCTGGGGAGTTTGAATCAGGCAGCCCTGAGTGCAAATCTCTTCTGACCACCTATTAGCCACTTGGCGGTGAGCATTTAGGAATTGCAGGCTCTTTCTCCTTTAAATGGGAATAAAAAAGGCACTGTCATGTTATCTTGAGGGCTACAGAGAAAGCATATCGAAGCCTCTGGTGCAATACCTAGAATAACGTAGAAGCTCAAAGTTGGCATCCATCATTGGGTGGCTGGGAAGCAGCAGAAGGCAGAGGAGGGGGATGGTTTTGAGTAAGTCAAAGAGCATCTGGCAACAGGTGAGCCGTGCGTGATGATCCAGCCCCCCCACCAGTGAGTCCCACTCACGGTTAAATCGCTGGCAAGGAATTTGGCTGTCCCTCTGTACCAGTCTGGTGGATTCCACTTTCAAGACTCTGCTGCCTGTAGGTTTCTCCCCCTGCAGAGAATTACAGGTGTCAACGTTAATGCGCAGAAGCAGGAACATAATAGATGTCATGGACCTGTTCTTCCTCTTTTAGCGTTGCGTCAGGAACGGCACCGGGTTGCTGACGGAGGAAAAACCAAGCAGGCCAGTCACTTCTGAAAGGAATGCACCTTTCCAGACCACCATTGTCTGGAAAGAAAGAATTCTTTTGCTCCATGTTCCGAGTGGTTTAGAGACTTTAGATCGTGAGCAGTTTTATTCCTTGCAAATCTTGCGTGCTCATGAGGTTCAAGCGGAGTGGTTTTACAAGGTTTGTTTTAATAGATTATCAAATTTCCCTTCCCTGGGCTTAATTTGTGATGGGAAATAGAACTTGTCTTTTTTTGCCCCCAGTAGACCTCCTTTTTCACCACGGGGTGTCCGCTGTGATTTTGAGATCAAAGCGTTTTATTTAACCTCTGCTTCAGATCTTACGTATTTCATTTATCTTCAAGCCAATTATGTGCAAATTCTACTTCCTGAACCGATCAGCGAGTCCCTGAGAAGTCCCGGTTGGTCAGAGGAGAGGACTTTTGTCAGCTATAATGTACCTCCTGTTCGCTTTGGAGCCTCCAAAACCATTGCTTCTACTCATTATTCTCAGAGAGGCGTGGAGGTGGCCCAGGACAGGGACCACCCCCTGCCCCCCCCCCACCACCACAGTGCCCATAGAGGGGGCAAACATTAAAGCTTTGCATCGCTTTAATCTTTGCAAATGCACCATGCGTTTTGTCAAGGGGACCATCGATTTCATTGTTATTCCTAGAAAAGTCTGGAGTTCCTTTGCTTCTCCAAAGGACTCTATATGGTATCAACAGCTGCATATTATTTCCGTGTTGCAAATCCAATAGCTTGGAAGAAAAGTTTTGCCATGTTTGTGAAAGGGCAGCATAAACTCTGATTAATATGGATCAGTCTAACAGTTCATCCTCCTGAACCTGTCATGTTTCAGCCCACAGGCAGTTGTAAACGAAAGCAAGGTCAGATCAAACCTGCATTGTATGTACCACATTCAGGAATTTACTATTCAAGTTTGAATAGATCAAAGAAATTCCGTGGTGGAAGCAGTGACTAATTTCTCCAAGTGCTTTTGTTCACTTACAGTAACTTCCTTTTCTAGTTTATTAGTGTTCTACCATAATTTTCCTAGGAAAGTTTACCTGTTTTGTTGTGTAATTTTTTTAATGTTTATTTATTTTTGAGCGAGCGAGAGAGAGAGAGAGAGACAGAGTGCAAGCAAGGGAGAGGCAGAGAGAGAGAGGGAGACACAGAATTCGAAGCAGCTCCAGGCTCTGAGCTGTCAGCACAGAGCCCAACCCGGGGCTCAAACCCACGAGCTGTGAAGTCATGATCTGAACCAAAGTCGGACTCTTAACTGACTGAACCACCCAGAGGCCCCTACCTATTTTTGTTTTTATACACTTGTATTTTTGTGTATGTCTTAGTCATAATGACATGTAATATATATGTTTTTGCAAGGTATGGGGCAAAAAATTAGGGTTTGCGTTAATGACGAGCGGTAAGGGAGAATCCCTGAACTGCAGACAAAGTACTCTCAGTCTGATCCCCACCTTGGTAGGGATCACAAATCTATTCAACTTCTCCATCAGGCAATTCAGTTAGAGGAAATGAGCCAAGGTAAGGAATTGACTTGGTAATCATAGATTCACAAAACAATAACCCTTAGTACCATACCTAGCAGTGGAGAGCTATGTAATGCAAAATTAATCAATGTGGTGCTTTTCCTTGGGGGCTTCGGATTTATAGTTAATTGAGCTCAAAGCACCTGGCTTCTCCAGGATAAATTAATTTGTATTCACAATGATTTCAGGTGTTTTATGAAGATAGCAAACAATCAGGTCATTATTTCTTTCTTTTAGACCGAAGGTATCGTTGAAGAAGTGATACTGAAAAAGAGCTGGAGTTCTCACTGAAACCTGGATTTTATTACCTGAGGGACAGGTGGCACTCACACTGTATACTGGTGGCATGTTGTTGGCTCAGATTAATAAAATGGCAGATATATGAATTCTGTTCCTTGGACAGACTGAGAGAAAAGTCATTCAGGATAGAATTCCCCAAATAACATTCTTGTGGTTAGTAGAACTTGGAGCAACTTCTGTTTTCGCAACCACAGATGTAAGTGACGATTTTAAAATGAGAGCAGGATAGGGGTGTCTGGGTGGCTCATTCAGTGGAGCATCCACTCTTGATCTTGAATCAGGTCATGATCTCACGGTTCGTGGGTTGGAGCCCCACGTCAGGCTCTGTGCTGACAACATGGAGCCTGCTTGGGATTCTCTCTCTCCTCCCCTCTCTCTGCCCCTGCCCTGCTCATTCTCTCTCTCTCTCAAACTAAATTAATAAACTTTAAAAATAAATAAATAAAGTAAAATAAGAACACGATAATTTTTTCAGGGAGGTAGTTACGTTCTAGCATCTCGGTGGTCTGTGTTCAATTAAATCAATGTTGAGCGCCAAGCACAAGTACAGCGATAATTGATATAACCATGTAGAATTTTAAAGTAGAAATAGTTAGTGGAATTCAATCTTTACCTGTATTTTGGCTGGGAAAATGTTAGAAGTTACTTAATTCACATACCTCCCTCGGAAAGTAAATATTTTAATTTCTAGGTTTAAGCGATTGATTTCATGGCTCGTCCCTTTATACCAAGGGAGAAATTGTAATGATTTAAAAACACAAAATTGTTGGGGCATCTGGGTGGCTCAGTTGGGTTGAACGTCCGACTTCGCCTCAGGTCATATCACGGTTCATGAGTTTGAGCCCCACGTCAGTCTCTGTGATGACAGCTCAGAGCCCGGAGTCTGCTTTGGATTCTGTGTCTCCCTCTATCCCTCCCCACCTCACACTCTGTCTGTCTTTCAAAAATAAATAAACATTAAAAAATTTTTAAAAATTGAGAAACTAAGAACACAAAATTGTACAACTGCCGGGGCATGCATAGTCTCAGGATCTCCGAGATGCTTTCCGCTGCGGGTAGGAGACCTCTTCTCAAATGGCATCAAGTTGTCTTACACAAGGGTATTTATTATCTCACGTAGGGACTTCTCAAGTAGGCTGTACCCCAGGGTGGCAGGGCAGTGTCCCTGAAGTTCTCCGATTTAGATTTGGTCTCTGCAAAGTGTTGGTTTCCTGTTCAGCTTGGCAGCAAGATGGCTGCCGTGGCCCAAGTCCCCGCCGATGTTCAGAGGAGGCTGTGATACGATTTCTTTCTTACACTTCTTTTTGAGGAGGAAGTGACTCTTTCCCAGGTGCTTTTCATCAAAGACACTCTCATTTCTCAGTTGGGCCACATACATGCCAGGCATGTGGAATTGCCATGATTGGTCCCGACCATCTTTGGAGGTGGGAGTTAGGATCCACTTCCCCAGAGTCCTGCGACATAAGACAGTCAACTGAATAAAACCGGGGTTTTTTCTGAAAGGGAGAAAGGGATAAATGGATGTGGTGTAGGCAGACGTCAGTCATCTCGTGGGTAAGGAAGTAATGGCCCAGAGAAGACTTACGCTGTGGCAGTTACAAGCCTAGGGCCATTTTGTCCGATACTGTTGTCCACACTGTTTATAACTTTTTTTCCAGGACTACCCCCTCCCCGCAAAAAAAAAAAAAAAAAAAAAAAAAAAAAGGACAGTCATTTTGGTCATATCTGGACTTGCAAATGAAGAGAAACTTTACCCGAGTTTCTGAAGGTGAATGAAAGTGGCAACACCAAGCCATTTAATTTTATACTTCCTCAAGCGAAATAGGTCTGATGTCCCGTGAACCCGCCACGGCCTGCGCCTTCTTACAACTTCCCACAGAAGAGTTTTTAGTCATTTGGATGATTACTTGATTATAAGTTGTTCTTTTTACTCAACACCAGGAGGGACGATGCCTACTTTTTGCTTAGCGCTTGTCCTTGGTGGGTCATCGGATGTTCAGCAAAAGAACGAATGAATAAATCCTGAGATCTTCCAATCCCGTAACCATGCAATACGTTGAAGCACTGTTGTGTGGCCCCATATGTGTGAACCGTTACACTTCTAGGTAACGTGTCGACGTGGTCCTACATCCTGAAAGCGGGACTTATAAATGACATGTAAAAATAACAGCATGAGACCCTCTGTGTCATAGGCCACTGGTGAGTGCCATCAAGCTTCTGGCAAGTCTACGTTGTTTTGAGCCTTCCACATGAAGAGGCAGATTTGGGGCTGGGGATTGAAGGGAAGGAGGGACTCTGACAAGTGGAGAGGGGGAAATCCAATCCAGGAAGATGAACCAAGAGGGAAATCTTAGATTTATTTTTGGAACAAAAGGTAGATGCACTCAAGGAACTGGGAAGTGAGGGGGACCATGGAGATCCTTCAGCTCAGGCTAAGCCGTCAAACGATCTGGGAAACTATTGAAGCTTTCAGAGCAGGAGTCGGACATAAAGGAACCAGCATTTACAAAGATTAAGTTGTAGGATGGCTACGTGTGTAGAATGGAACATGAGGGAGAAAAAGTAGTTCCGGGGCAAAGTTGCCCAAGTGTAAATAAAGGTACAGAAAATAAAATGCAAGAAATTGGTATGAAGGGGAAGACGAGAAATTTTGAAGAAGGAGGACAGGACAAGACAGCCGGATACAGGGGCCTAGCTGGCCCCAAGCCAAGCTCCTCGCTGCTGAACCTTGAAGGCTAATGGGCTCATCGTGTGAAATAGGAAAGTTCTCTTTTTCAAAGAAGACAAGGATCTGAGTTTACAGCCGGTGAAGCACTTACAGATGCCCAGCAGGCAGGCAGGCATGTGCAAATCAACTTCTAAATGAATGGTGCTCGTGCCATGGACTAGAGGGGAGGTGACTTCCAGGTGTAAGTCAAAGTCACATGAGAGTCGGAGATAGGCCGCATTTATCAAAATGCCTGGCGCAGACATATCCCAATGTGTATTTGTTGAATTGAGACGAAACTATTTCCCAGAATGCGTTGGGTTGGCAGTGATGGAAACCCAGCAGAAACTGACTGAGAGACTGAATTTATGGGCTTGTGTGGCAGAATAATCCAGAGACAGGCCTGGCTTTAGGCATGACTGGATCGATACGTTTACATGGTTAGGGATTTCTCTCTCTCTTTCAACTCAGCTTTGGTGTGTGTTAGCTTTTTCTCTCAGGTGGCTCTCGGATTCGATGGCACATCCTGCCAGCTTAGCCCCTCCTGCAGAAAGACAGCTCCTCTTTCCCATCAACTCCTGAGCTAAGCACTAGAATTCACTCTTCCTGGAAAGACAGAGAATATTGCATCATCCCTGAATCAACCGCTGTGATTCCCATGAACCCGGCCCATCCTTAGAATCATGGGTAGTGTGACGTCCGCCAAAATACACTTAAACGAAACCTAAAAGGTGGGAGGGGAAGGATGTAGATAAATTTAAAGAAAAAAACCTCATGCCTTTTGCCACAGGAGATGAGTAAGGATGCCAGGCAGGTGGATATGGCAGGGGTCCGCTACAGGACTTAGGCTAGAATTCTAGACTGAAGGCTACGGCCGGGCCTGGAGGACACACGTTCCCAGGACAGAAGGAGGGCAGCCAGTGAAGGAGAAATGGAAGAATCAGCGGGGTAGGCTGAGCAGTGACCTTCAAGCACAGGTGGGAGCTAATCAGGCCCATTTCCTGATACACGACAAGGTGGAGGGCTTCACGGGACGCGGCTCCAAAATGGAATATTCTGCGGGATAAAACAGCAGGTGCCCGCTCTTTTCGGTAATTTAGAAATAGCAGCGAGACGTTCCGAAGTCCAGACACCGGAGTGAAAATGGCCCTTCTGACATCCTTATGTCCTTTGTTACCAGATTGAAGGCACGTGACTCAGACATCGTAAGAAGAAAGAACAGCCTACGTAAATGGTTTACCATACGGCTTCTGTGGTTTGGCGTTTTTACTGAGGTTTTCAAAGGAAAGCAGGGAGAGGACCGAGGTCGGCACCTAACCACCTGAAGCTTCAGTTTCTCTCTTGCCTTTCGATATTTCAAGGCCCCTCCCACTGTTTAGCTTCGGTCCAGCAGCAAACTGCCCTTGTCTGGTTGTCACCCTGGCCTCCACCTTCGGAAGTGCATTTTGCCTCCTCCCTCAGGCAGGCGTAAGGCCTGCCGCTGCTGAGTCCGCAAGGGACGGGGTCAGCACTCCTGCTTGGTGACCCACGTGTCCGCAGTTAGAGACGCTCTGTCGGCTCATCAGAGCTCTCCGACCTTTCCTGCTGTGTAGTAAGCGCTCAGCAAATGCATGTTAGTGTTAGTACTGCGACTGTTACAATGATTTATTTTTGTATTTATTTATTAGCTCTTGATTCCAGTTTTTGTTTTTTGATTTTTTCTTTTTTCTTTATTTTTTAAAATATAATTTATTGTCAAGTTGGCCAACATTCAGAATAGGAGAGATCAAGGTTTTCCCAGACAAACAAAAACGGAAGGAGTTCATTACCAACTACAAGAGATCCTAAGGGGACTCTGTGAGTGGAATGTTCAAAGACAACAAAGGACCAGAGACATTACGATTGTTATTTAAAAAAAATAAAAATAAAACTCGGGGCGCCTGGGTGGCTCAGTCAGTTGAGCGTCCAACTTCGGCTCAGGTCATGATCTCGCGATCTGTGAGTTCGAGCCCCACATCGGGCTCTGTGCTGACAGCTCGGAGCCTGGACCTGCTTCAGATTCTGTGTCTGCCTCTCTCTCTCTCTCTCTGCCCCTCCTTTCCTCGCTTTCTTTCTCTCAAAAATAAATAAACATTAAAGAAAATTTAAAAACCCAAAACTCTACAGGCGGCAAAGGCAGCGATTGGCTCCTTACCCTGTGTAGGAATTCCCCTCTTTTGTGAGTGCATCTCACACCCCAAGAGAGGGCCCGTGTCTTCGTTGTAAGCCGGACCACTCTTTCTTGAACTAAAAACCTCACACTTCACAGCTGTTTCCTTTTCGAATGTTCTTCCTCACTTCTGCTTTCAGCGATTTCGGTGGTCTTCGCATGGATCCCACTCTTGGTGGTTTTAGGGCCATAGTTCCTGCCACCCCCCTCGTTTGTATGTTTGGCTTAGTTTCGACACACACCCGCGGACGGAGAGAGAGGATGAAAACTGCAAGGCTGCACAATATAGTACGTGTCTGGTTGTTAATGTGTTTCTGTGGACACGTACACATATGTACATTCACACACACACACACCTGAGGCCGTCACACTTACCTAAGGCTGCGATGAGGTTGACGTTGTGTCCTTAGCTCTTATTATCAAGAATCGTCATTTAGCAGATAGATCTCGGAGAGGCATTTTTTTTTTTTTTTTTTTTTGAAGCACACACTCACGACAGCTGTGATTCCCATGTCCGGACCATGCGCTGAGGACCGAGCTAAGTGACTTACATGCATCATCTGATTCCGTGTCACCGCGAAGGTAACCCTACGGGGGTGGGGTTTTCACTCCTTCATATGCGCGGTTGCTGAGGAGTGGAGGTGTCATTAGCGAGTGGCAGAGTCGGGACCCACATGTAGGCGATTCTGCCTCCGGTGACTGAGCTCCTACCCACCGCCCGGGCTCCACCTGTCAGTTCCGGGGCTCCTCGGCTCCGTGGGCAACAGCTTTACACTTCTCTACACTTGAAACACTGTATGAGCCAAACCAAAGCAAAGCCACTGTTAAAGGCACCCCATAGCATGGTGACTAAGTTCACAGCACTGTCTTGCATGTTTGCAAGTTGCCGAGGGAGGAAATCTTTAAATTTCTCATTACGAGAAAAGAAATTATGTAACCGTGTGTGGTGATGGCCGTTAACCAGGCGAATCTGTGGCGATCATTTCTCAATACGTACAGTTATCAGACCGTTAGGTTGTATACCTGAAACTAATAAAATGCCTATCAATTATACCTCAGTAAAACAAAATAAAACGTTCTCCCTAGAATAAAAAGCATTTATTTTCATTGTTATTCTGATTTAGTATCCTGGTGCTTGGCTATTGGAGGAGGAAATTGGTAAACATTTATAAGAAAGACTCTGCTCTACCAAATTACAGTTTTCTCCTTGTTGGAAATGTATCTGTATGATGTGTATTTTGCTCTCCTGGACAGCGTTTTCATTCTGTGCCACAATTTTTTGAAAGTGTTTTTGTTCTTTTGAGTTATACTGGCGTTTTCTGATAGTTTCTCTCTGGAATATTTGTTATTCTGGGTCTATATGTGTGTCTGGTCTGTTTCCACAGTAGAGTTAATGACTGGGAAATGCAGTATCTTTCAAAGCCTGCCTTGCGGAAATGCATGTGTGCAAATGCAGATTGCCCCAATTTTCTACTGAAATGTCCTTCTCTGCGGGGAATGTTACTTTCCAGGCTTTGTCTAGAAGAGATCCATTTTGTTCCTGGAGATGATTGAGATTAAGAGCAAATACCACGTCCAAAATCCATGTGTTGGGATTATACTTACCGGTAGAAGTTCAGTGACCAAAGAAATTGTACGAATTTTTAAAAAAATGTTTAGGTAAGCCTTAGCCGTCAGAAAAACTAATTAGCTTGCTTAAAAAAAAAAAATGAATGTTTATCTTATTTTTGAGAGAGAGAAAGAATGATATGTGAGCAGGGAAGGGGCAGTGAGAGAGGGAGACACAGAATCCAAAGCAGGCTCCCTCCAGGCTTTGAGCTGTCAGCACAGAGCCCGACGCGGGGCTCGAACCCACAAACCATGAGATCGTGACCTGAGCTGAAGTTGGATGCTTAACCTACCGAGCCACGCAGGCGCCCCAAATTAGCTTTCTTTTCCAAAGGAGAATATTTAGAAAGTAAATTCCAACAACTACCATAGTGTCTAAGACAAGAACACTTTGCGTCTGCTTCCTATTTGATAAGAACTGTGCTGTTCTTTCTTGAAACTCTGCAGTTTACAAAATATGTATAACTTAAACTGGCATATATAAGCAAGATGTGGCAAATGTTCCTCCGCAAATTTTCAAGGGATTGGAATATTTCCCAACTCTTTTCAACGGGAAGAAATAAAGTATTTTTCTTTTGGACTCCCAAAGGAGGATATTATTAAATACAAATGCAGAGTATTTTGAAATTGCTGAGCAGGCCACAATTTTGAAATGCTGCTTCTCAATCCAAAACTTTGGTATTGCTGGTTTGTTTTTTTTTTTTCTCCCATGGGTCATCAGATATCACAGAGAAAGATTAAGGTGTTTTTTTTTTTTTCTTTTTTTTTTCTTTTTCTTTTTCTTTTTTTTAACTTTCAGTAAGTCAAATCTTGAAAAATTTGGCTTGCAACACTAAAGGATTCTGAAATATTCCTGGAACCTGAAATCAGATAACGTGCACTTCTCCAGATTAATTCTTTTTGGGGTATTGTGAAATGATTACAAGGAAAAAACACGCATCCTAGCCTTTTATCCTATTTTCTTTTCCAAAAATGAACCCAATCGTTGAAATTTGCGATAAAGAATAGGCTGGCAACAGTTTCCACTATAAACAATGTAACAACTGTTGAAACAAAGCCAGCCTTTACATAACCAAGAAGAACTCAGCACATGTCTGTTACCACGCCTGCCTCGGCTTCTCTCTCTCATGCTGGGTGAAGTCCAACTTTTGTTTCCTTTGTTTGGGGTCCAATGCGAAGAATGTTTCAGGAACACTTCCTTGATAGCATGCACGGAATATAATAGCACCCAGTTTCTTTTAATTCCAGCGCTCCTCCTTTAAAGCCAGGGTTGAAAAGTTATACGGTAACCCGCTTGGCAGAGGGAGTCCATGAATGAAGACAAGGCTTCATTGGCAAAACCCTTCATCAATTTAATGGGCTCAGCAGCTACTCAGATCCATCCAACGAAGGGTTGGCGGATGGACAGTCAAAGCCATTGTCGACAGAACATTCTATTTTTTTTTGGAAAGAAAACAGAAATTCCTTTGTTATTGCTATTTATGAGGAATATCCTGACTTCTATATGCTAAGGGCGAATTCGATCCAAAAAATCATGTGAGGGGGGAAAACATCTGTGAGCCACATGTGACCTGAAGGCCACCAGTTGGCTACCTCTTGACTAAAGCGTGACACTATTTGACATCTTTATTGAATAATATTTATTGAGATGTTGGGTGTCTTCTCTGGCACGTGTCCTGATGTTTGTTAGTATTCTGATGCTCTGCTGGCCCTCTGCTCCTGAATCTTAGCATTTCCCTTCACTGTGTTCATTTTATCCCCAATTTGCAGATGGAAATCAGATTGGATTAGAAAGAGAGAGTTTGACATAGTGTAAGGCCCACATTTGGGTCCACAGTCTGGTTACTAACCCAGTGCTTATGTCAGAGGGTCTGTCT
Organism: Leopardus geoffroyi; assembly: GCF_018350155.1. Lineage (NCBI taxonomy): Eukaryota > Metazoa > Chordata > Mammalia > Carnivora > Felidae > Leopardus > Leopardus geoffroyi. The sequence continues at coordinate 6,087,839 of NC_059334.1, read as the reverse complement.
TCTTCCAGAAACAAAGTATTTTTCTTATATTCCACTTTCATATGTTTGTTTTCTGCCTAGTTTACTGTCCCTAAAACCCTTCCCAGAAACCAGATCTTTATAGGATTGGGCATTACATTGTGAAACTCGTTTAGGGTTTAATGTGCACCTCTTGTCTCCAGGCCTGTAGTTTGGGCTCTACTATCTAAGGGCCTTCACGGAGGCCAGACTTAATCTTCACTGCTTCCTTCTAAAATTTTAATTGCTTTTCAAGACCTCCCTGTTTCCTTGTGATATCCCTGATACCAGTAACTTGCCTGCGTACGTCTCTTCTGGATTCTGGTTGCATGTGCCCGGCTGGGTCTGCTCTCTTTAATTACAACTCTTTCCGCCTCCCTGGCATATGTGCTTCTTGGCTGTTGTAGTTGGCCACACTTTGCTCCTTTTAGCCCTTCATGTCTGGCTATTACATCAGGTAAAAACCTTTGGAGAGCAGTACTTTTGAAGCCGATTTATCATGGAAAAAAAAAAAAAAAGGAGGAATAAAATTTTGCTATCTGTATGTATTCATACAATGCAAATGCACTTAGTCTTTCTTATCCAAAAGGTACTGTGTATTTGTCTCATATATATTACAAATCTATATATATATGTCAATATATATTAAATATATATATGAAATGTATATGAAATACATATATTGGGAATAAGAGCTTCTCTGCCTTCTCAGATATGCTTACAATGACACATATATGTCTCTGTCTATATAAAACATATGTAGATAACATATATATAACATACATAGGTAGCACACATGTAACATATATAGGTAACATATATAAAGATTGGTAGTTATTTCATTAGTGTAGCCAACTGATACAAGAATTGATTTTGGGGGGCACCAAGGTGGCTCAGTTGGTGAAACGTGCAACTTCAGCTCAGGTCACCATCTCACAGTTTGTGGGTTCAAGCCCTGTATGGGGCTCTGTGCTGACAGCTCAGAGCCTGGAGCCTGCTTTGGATTCTGTGTCTCCCTCTCTCTGTGCCCCTCCTCCTGGTCATGCTCTGTCTCTTTCTCTCTCTCAAAAATAAATAAAACCTTTAAAAAAAATTTAAAAAATCAGAATTGATTTTTTAATTCCTGTTGATTCATGAAAAAATAAATGCCAGTGCTGGTAGAATGAGTACGGCACCAACCTGTTAAAATCCTCTTGTGTATGTGAAAGAAGAGATGTCGGGGTTACTGAAATGATTAAGGTATTACCTGTTAAAATCCCCTTGTAGAGCATCACGTGTCTTTGGAATTATTCTCAAAGAACACAGTAACCCTTCCTGTATTGTTATTTGGATCAGTGAGCTTGAACAACAGCCCTAAAGAGCTGAACTCTGATATGGAAATTTCCTTTGAGAATCAGTTTCTAAGTTCCAAATTCCAGAAAGCACAAACTTATTTTCACGTAACCTCTCTCATACTTGCATGCTGATTCGTTTTGGTTTTGAGGAAAGAACGTTATCAGTTGCTTACGCTGTCCTTCTCCTGTCCCCTCTCTACCTGTCTGTGTGAGTTTGGGAAGGTGGGCAGCAAAGCACCCGGTGGCCTTGGACCCGGCCTATCTTCAGAACGTAAGTAAATCCTCCGGGAAAGATACTTAAAGGTTGGACCCAATGTGTTGACTGAGTATGCTCCAGGCATTTTGAGTGCTGCAAGGTAGAAAACAAATTGCGAGAAATGCTGATTATAGATTGAGTCTTTTATTAAGTATTGTGTCCTGTATGAGCCTATTTGAGAAGGTGGAGAAGCCCCTATTCCCAATGTATCCCAGTCTCAAAGAGGAGATGTAAATAAATGTCTAAATAATAATACGTGCATCCATGGAAAGGAAATGTGATGTATTGCTCTGGAACACGTGCTGAGATCACGTATGCACGGATGGCATTCTGTGGCAAACAGGTGCATGTTGGTAATTGGTTTGGTTGTGTGTCCTTTATTTTCCTGGTGTATAGAAATCGTTGAGAAGCCATGGCTTTTGGGTTTTGCTTCATAGGAAGCTGATGTTTAATGATGTTCCTAGGGAGCCGATGCTTCATGGGGAATATGGCGTGCCGGAAGGGTGGGATTTTGAGGGAGAATTGGTTACGTGGAAATGTGATTCTTTGAAAAATCAAGAGAGCACCAGACTTGACACATTTTGAGTAGTATCTTCACTTTAACACCTTGGAAGCTTCTCTGCTTAATCCAGCGGACTTTCATGAACAGTTTTGCATTTGTTAGGAAATTGCCCTTTTAAGACCTACGTATGTTTAAACTTGTTTTCAGTTGTGGCAAGTATTAAGCCTTCCCAGATAAATCTGATCTTCAAGCAGCGTAACAGGTGCCGGATGGTGGGGTGTTTCAGTCAGTTGAGTGTCTGACCTCAGCTTAGGTCGGGATCTCCCAGCTCCTGAGTTTGAGCCCTGCGTTGGGCTCAGGGCTGTCAGCACAGAGCCCACTTTGGATCCTCTGTCCCCTGCTCTCTCTTCCCCTCCCCCTCCAAAAAAAAAAAAAAAAAAGAAGAAGAAACATTTATTAAAAAAAAAAGAGAAAGAGGTGTTGGATATCAGTGCTGAAAGATAAATAGTAATACATGTGGCATATTTTGTAAAAAAAAAAACATGCAGTTTTCAGGTAATGAGGCTGATTTTCTTGCATAACCAGTAATAGAATTTGGCATGCAATTAAAGAATTTCAAACATATTTTGGGAAACATCAATATCAATGAATAAGTACAAGTGTTTCCAAGGTAATTTTTTTTAGGAAATATTTATTCGGGTATATAAGGTTGTTGGTTTTCTTTCAATTTCTTAGTTGTACTTACTAGAGAGTAGAGTAGCGAGAAGGTATATCTAAGTCAAAACAAAGTAACATGAAAAATAGTGATAGGGTTGCCAGAGAAAATACTGGATGCCAGGTTAAATTTGAATTTCAGATAAAAAATACATTTTTAGTATAAATTTGTTCTGTGCAATAGTTGGACCTACTTCTACTAAAAATTATTTGCTGTTTACCTGAAATTCAAATGTAACTGGGAGACCCATATTGTGTTTTAAGTGTTTATTTATTTATTTTGAGAGAGACAGAGTATGAGTGGGGGAGGGGCAGAGGGAGAGGGAGAGAGAGAGAATCCCAAGCAGCCTCCACTCTCAGCACAGAGCCCAACGTGGGGCTCGATCCCATGACCAAGATATCATGGCCTGAGCTGAAATCAAGAGTCAGACTCTTAACCAGCTGAACCACCCAGGTGCCCCAAGACCTATATTTTTATTTGCTGAGTCTGATGATCTTAAAAGCTGGTCAGTTTTTTTTTTTCTTTCAATGGGAAGACACATTTGAAGTACCTTCTTTGTGACAATTTAGCCCCATATCTTGTGGAAGTTATAGACTACTTGTTGTCCTCAGAGAGTCTGCCCTCTAGCAGAGGAGCTAAGAGATACGAAGATAATCCTATTTCAAGGGAAACAAATTCTCTAAGAAAGATACAGTGACAGTTCAAAGAATAAAGGGGTCACTTCTTGTGGAAAGCAGGGAAGGGACACTTGAGTCAATATGGAGTTTGGCCAGAAAGGATTGATGTCATTTTGCTCACTTGGAGATGGGGAAGGGATGGTACCTTCCAGACCAGAGAACAAGCACTACGGAAAGCATTAACTTGGTGAAGTTTTGGGTGTATGGGAGGGATTATGGTTTGGTTAGAGCAGTGGTTCTCAAACTTTAGCCTGCAGAATCATCGAGAGGGCTTGTCAAAACACAGCTCCCTGGGTCCTGCCCGCGGAGTCGCTGGGTCCTGCCCGCAGAGTCACTGGCTCCGTAGGTCATTGCAGGCAGAGAATTTGCATGTGTAACAGGTTCCCAGGTGATTGGGACGCTGCTGGCAACCACACTCGGGGATCACGCACTAGTGTCCACCTATGGGTGGCTGGTGGAGAATGAGGTTGGAAATGTAGTCAGGGCCCTGACAGCCTTTGCTGGCATGCTCTGGAGCTTGAATGTTGTTTGATTAGACAGTAGGGAGCCATTGAAGACTGGTGAGCCCGGTGACATATCCGATTGTTCTTTAGGAAGATTTACCTGGTGGCCGCATGTGGCTTTGGCTGAAAGGGACATCAAATGACAGAGACGCAAAGATAGTGAAGTTGTTGCTAGTTGTGTTGTTTACAAGAGACTAGAAATGACCTAAATGTCCGTTAACAGATGAATGGAGTCACTGGCACGTGTGTATGTGTATATATAATGGAATATTATTTGGCCACGAAAAAAAAGGACGTCTTGCCACTCGCGACAGTATGGATGCCCCTGGAGGGCGTTTTGCTAAGCGAAGTGAGTCAGAGAAAGACAAATATTGTGTGATATTACTTATATGTGAAATCTACAAAACAAACAAAAAATTGGAACTTGTGAAAATAGTACATTGGTGGATGCCAAGGACTGGGGATGAGATGTTCTTAAGTTTCTTTATTTAGAGAGAGCCAGAGTGCTAGAGGGGAGGGGCAGAGAGAGACAGACAGACAGACAGAGAATCCCAAGCGGGCTTTGAGCTGCTGATGCGGAGCTCCATGCCACAAGCAGAGATCATGACTGAGCCAGAATCGAGTTGGACACATAACTGAGTGAACCACTCAGGTGTTCCTGGAGGGGTGGGAGAAATGGGTGATGATGGTCAAATGGTCAAGGGTACAGACTTCCCGTTATAAGGTGAATAGGTTCTGGGGGACCTGATGGACAGCACTTTTGACCATGGACAGCAGCCCTGACCTGTGTACTTGAAGGTTGCTATGAGAGTGGATCTTAAATATTCTCACCATACAGAAAAAAAAAAAAAAAAACCCAAACAAAAACAAAAACAAAAACAAACAAACCAGTAATTGTGTAAAGTGATAGATGGGTTAACTAGCCTTATTATGGGAATCATTTGGCAATATATGTGTCTATCATGTTACCATACACACTTCCACAATGTTGTATCCCAAATATATGTCAAAAAAAATGGAAAACAGAAAAAAATAGGTACTGTGTGAAATTTTGGAAAAAATCAAATTTAATCTGATTGAGGTTTTCAAATTGAATAAGCAGCTTTTGCCTGTTGAGTTAAAACAGCTTTCCCATGAAAAAGTAAGCCGTTAAAGTAGGGGCTGGTGTTTATTGCAAGAGTGGATTACTTACGGGCACCCCGAGAGGTCAGGGCGTAAAGCTGCACGGGACATTTGACAAGCTTGCACCGTAGCACCACACGTCGTATCGTTGGCGTCCCGTTTCAATTCATGAGGAATGCTTCCTGGACCGTTAAGACCTTTTCTCCGCAGGCAGTTTTATTTTCTGTACCGAATGACTTCTTTCACTCCTGGTTAGCCGTCACATTTCCTGTGGGCCTGTGTTTTCCAGACGCTGTGACAGGATCTGGTTTAGAGATATAAACAAAGTTAAAAGAAGGCCTTTTCTCGAGATAACATTGAAATTAGCCAGCAACTGTATGGAAGGTGGCTGTTGACGAATGCCTAATAATTCTGCTGAGAATCAGCACTGTCGCTGTTAGCATGGCACTTACTGCCTAACCTTCACCCTTGTTTCTAAGTAAATTTTAATCAGGTTTTTAAAAAATATAAAAATGGCATGTTTGATGCTGAAAATTTTGGCAAAGTCCTGAAAAATATAAAGAAAAGCGTGACAATCACATACAATTACATAATCTCACCAACCAGAGGAACACTTAGCATTTAGGTGTATATTCCTTCATACAGTATATCCTGTTTTGTAACCTGACTTCTCTGTTAATAATATATGTATTTTCTCGTGCCAGTAGCTGTTGTAAAATAGAATTTTTATTAGCTAATAGCCATCACGTAAAAATACCACAATTTGGGGCGCCTGGGTGGCTCAGTTGGTTAAGCATCCAACTTCAGCTCAGATCATGATCTCGCAGTTTGCGAGTTTGAGCCCTGCATCGGGCTCTTTGCTGGCAGCTCGGAGCCTGGAGTCTGCTTCGGATTCTGTGTCTCCCTTGCTCTCTCTCTCTCTCTCTCTCAAAAAGAAAAAAAACATTAAAAAAATACAAAAACATCACAATTTTACTCCATGTTTAAAAATACTAAGTCACTTCCAATTTTCACTGTTAAAGTATTTCTACAATGCACATCTTTATATCTGAATTTTTGTGCTTATCCTTAGCAATTTATTTCCTTTGGATTGCTATATATAGACACTAAGCTGTCTTACTATGAAGGGAATCCAATGCTACCTTTATTAAGACAATGCATAATTTAAAGCTAGATACAGCATTTATTTTATTTTTTTATTTATTTAAAAAAAATTTTTTTTTCAACGTTTATTTATTTTTGGGACAGAGAGAGACAGAGCATGAACAGGGGAGGGGCAGAGAGAGAGGGAGACACAGAATCGGAAACAGGCTCCAGGCTCTGAGCCATCAGCCCAGAGCCCGACGCGGGGCTCGAACTCCCGGACCGCGAGATCGTGACCTGGCTGAAGTCGGACGCTTAACCGACTGCGCCACCCAGGCACCCCAGATACAGCATTTAAATGCATAGTTCCAATGAGGGCTCCCCAATAAATGTTCCTTTGCAGGTAGAAAACCATAGAGGGGGCACCTGGTTGGCTCAGTCAGTTAAGTACCGATTCTTGATTTCGGCTCCGGTCATATCTCACGATTTGTGAGCTCGAACCCCACGTTGGGCTCTGGGCTGACAGAGTGGAACCTGCTCGACATTCTCTCACTCCTTCTCTCTCTGCCCCTCCCCTGCTCTGTGTCTCTCAAAATAAATAAATTAACTTTTTAAAAAATTCTTAAAAATATAGAGGCTGCTCCTAGCTGGAGGTGAAGGAGAACAGTATTTAGAGTGTCAATTGTGTTAAGAACATACCCTTAGAACACATCCTTAGGTACTTCGGGCGAGGTATCCACGTTTTTCAGTTATTCCATGGGAATTCACTGTTATTGATAATGAATGATACAGAGTGGGAGACTAATTTTATGGTATTGATATACCATTGTAACTAGATTTATAAAGTGTATTCATACTTTACAGTGTATTAAATGGACAGAGGTTGTGATTGAAGTGTTTGGGGATGGCTAAAATACTGATCAGAAACATAATCATCGGCCAAATTAGTATAACGCATACAGTGCAAATTATCATGACCACAAGGCTCTGCTCAGTCATTTTGGAAGCCTGGAGGGGAAGTTGGGGGAAGATCATATACATTTCTAACATGTTTTGATATTTTAGGTCTTCAAATACCTTACTACAGTGAAGATGCATACAGTTTTTATAACCAGGTTTATAGAATTTCCAAACCATTTACTGAAGTCAAGTTCATGACTTGAATCAGAAGTTACTCCTGGGATCCCCCAACAGTTTGGAAGCCGTGAGCAGATCGGAAGGATTCATGCAGTCAGTCCTTAAATCTTTCTTCTGGCGTTGGCCATGACCCATGAGCTCACAGCGCCCTGCAGGGATCCCATCCCAGGCTGAAGCTGCCGGGAGCTCTCCACTCCCTGGGGGTGCTGGAGCCTTGGGAAAATCCAAATCTGCCTCTTTTGAGGGAAAAGGTCAAGGCATCTGGACTAGAAAGCCTCAAGTAGCAGCAAAATGTGGCATTTCTGTAATTCTACTGAATGTCACAAAATACTCGGGCAAAAAAAGGAGCGTTAGTTCTAGTCACTACTTAGAAATGAGAATTTTGGCTTTTAAAAGATTTCAGAGGTCCTCCTCCTTCACCTTGTCATTTTGTCGGTGAGAAATTGAAGTCTAGAGGCAAGGGACTCATTCACAGCCACCACGGTAGTTCCTGATGGGACTGAGCTGAGGAGCTCAGTGTCCTATGTGCCTCTTCATATGCCATCGAGGGGATCACTGCACTTTTAAGAAATGTCTGCAGTAGGGAGTAAAGCTATATATGACTGTGGATGGTGGGAGGAGTAGAATGTTAGTCTAGTACTTACTTTTTTAGCCAAGCAACAATGCGATTTTTTTCTTGAATCCTTTTGACCTCAGCCATCTTTTAAATTCTTTCCTTGCCACAGGTGTTTGGTTCCATGTCTTTGATTCCCCCTGCCACCCCCAACCATGGATAAAGAGCTCTAATTGGATAATGAAGTCCAAGGAGACATTGGATGTGCTGGCAGAAAATCTCTTTGTAACCAACTTTGGGGAGCATTTTCATCCTTGAAGTGAGATGTGCTCGTACTCGTGATATCACGGATGCGGGGTATCTTGCCTGCATACTGAGCCTTGCCAGTAGCGATGAACTTTAACTGGGCTTTTCAGATCTAGATGGCTTTCCCTTTCATAGAATTTTTTTCAAGATTTTAAACCTGTGGTCTAATTAGGAAAGTTCACATACTAATTTCCATTGTTCTGTTGCATAGGTACTCTCAGCGGTCTGGGTTAGCCAGAGGTTCCTTTTTGTTGTAGGGGCTATAAATAAATGCACTCGGTCAAAAGTAAAAGAAAGCAAAGTTAAGAAGCAAACAGGACCAGTGGCCAAAGCTTCGTGTGGTAGGACCCCCAGTCTCTTGCCCAGCCCAGTGCACAGTGGGGCAGCGTGGGTCCGGACACCTGCCCCAGTCCTGGCGGCTTCTGTGGGACCTCTCTGTACCTTGACTAGATGGACTTGTCATGAATGCCTCCCCAGGGATTCCAATGAGGACCGCTGAGGTCAGGCAGGGTCCTTGTGTAGGCACACCGGAATTAATAGTGATAATAATTAATAATAGTATCCATAATAATGTTAATAATAATTAGTAGTGATGCCCTCGTGTTTTGCGTTGGAACCCTAAGTTCGCCTTAGTTTAAACTACAAGCACTCGTATCAGAATTAGCCTGGACTGTAGGGATAGCCAGGCAGGAAGCACACAGCTGCCTCTCACCTTACTCTTGACGCACATAAAGCTGAACTTACATATTTTTTTGACTTTTCACCAAGTGTCTTTGCCTCTGTGTCCCTAGGCTTGGAGCCTTACCAAGCATTGAGGATGTGCATGTGGAGTTTGAAAAGGAATTGCAGGGAATCCCACTGCGTTTCTTGCTGTTGCTGGTCCAAACTGATACGCACGACCATTAAAATCAAAAGCTGCAAGCCAGCAGCTCGTAGACCAAAATGTGCTTGATGTCCAGCGCAGTAACGTGGAACTAGTTGTCCATGTTTGAACAATTGGGCATCTCACATAAAAGTGTAGATTTCTGGGGCGCCTGGGTGGCTCAGTCGGTTAAGCATCCAACTCTTGGTTTCGGCTCAGGTCATGATCTCATGGTCATGAGGTCGAGCCCCACATGAGGCTCCGGGCTAGATGTGGAGCCTTCTTGGGATTCTCCCTCTCCCTCTCTCTCTGCCCCTCCCACCGCTCATGCTCTCGCTCCCTCTCTCTCGCGCGCACTCTCTCTCTCTCTCACTCTAAAAAAAGTGTAGATTTCTGACTTCTAAAATGTAGAAGGCATAGCAACCCCAAGCCTACGCATATGCACTTTTATACGCCACATTTCTCTCTCCGCTTTGCTTCACATATTTATACTTCTTACCTTATCCCCCAGGCACTTGAACTCCAGATTGAAATAACAGTTTCCCATGTGGACAGCCTGAGGCATGTGGGCATGTCAGAGCCGCGTTCAGTCCCAGCTACCTGCTTTGAGCTGTGGCGGTCCCATCTATTAACAGGGAAGGTCTCTTCCTGAATTTGTCGTGAATTCTAAATAAAAGAGCATACGTGCCAAGCCCAAATCTGTGTCCTCCTTGTATTTGTTGCTCGGGAAAGAACTGGTTATCCTTCCACCTTCCTTGTCTTATAAATCATGTTTTCTCACCATTTATGCTGAAAGGAGAGTATGTGCTAGTTTTATCTTTACAAATTTGCAACCTCAAAACAATCACCACTTTCAATGGTAACGTGCCATCCTTGGGAGCTGTTTGCTGCCCTCACCTTTCCTAGATGTCCCGTGGGCTTCTGAGACTTGTTAACAGGGATGATACCACTTTATCATCGCTTTCGTGTCATTGTGACTTTGATTTGGATGTCCACTGAAGTTTGGTTAACACACGCACTAACAATATTGCCCTGCAGTGAGAATTAAGAGAATAAAGTAATAATCATTCTAACTGTATTTGAAACACTGTGTCTCCTAGTCTTTCTCTTTGAACCTCGGTTTCCCCAGCCTTTCAATTGGGCTGACGACCTTTTGCCACATAGTAGTTAGAGCAATAGTCAGAGCAACAAGAAATAAATGCCAAAAGCATGCGTGATTAACTCTGTAGAAGATGATTTCTCGTTCACGGGAGAGTATTAAGTGTTTGAACAGATGACAGACGACAGGACGGCCCTCTTCCTCGCAGGGGCTGATGTCAACCTGAACTCACACCTTAAGAGGTAAAAAAAAAATCTACCTCCCGTGCCTGATGGGAAAGACGATGGAGACAGATGATGTGAAAGGTTATTATAGGACACGTGTGGAAGGACTGCACTTGGCCCCACTCACGTCTGGCTGCATGCACCTGATGGCAAAGGGGTCTGGGCAGGACGGCCCGTCTCCACGGTCGAGGGAGCAAAACCTTCTGGTGGACAGCTGACTGTCTGTGCCACAACCAGCAAGGCTGTGGGTTAAGAGACCCCCCACCCCCCACCCCCGCCCCCAGACAGTGTTCGCCATGACACTTGTATCTCAGAGGCTCTCAGCAAGTGGTTGCTGCTCTTGTTTTGCTGCTGTGGCATCATCGTTTGTCATTGTTAGGGCCCAGAATGCAATTGACAAGTCATGGCATGCCTTAGACTCTCTGAAAGTAGGATTGAAATTGAATTCTGGAGTCAGCATCCCAGAAGCTGAGGTTACCTCAGAGTAGAAAAGGGGAAATACTGGCCCTTACTCATCACAGGGCCACATCCGTCAAGGGGGTCTGTGTTTTATTTCTACATTATTAAGTTGCCTTTATTGTCTATTGTCATCTTACTCAGCTCTCAGTCCTTACATTTTGTTATTTGAATTTCATAGGTAGTTTAGGATTCAAGATAAAAGCCATGCTGTGAAAACTATCTCCATGACGCCAGTATATTGGCAAACCACCTTTCTTTCACTAATATTCTCTTTCCATTAAACACATTTCAGTGGAGAACAATGGATTTTCTAGTTTTGCTTTTGGAAAATACCTGCAAATATCGTTTAGTGATGTGTCTCCTTGTAGTATGATGAGTGGAACGCGAAGGGAGTGAATTGAAGCCTTTAAATTAAGATTTAATTTAAGCCTTGCAATTCACCCAATTTGAAGGCTCATGAGCTTGAGTTTGAAAATCGGTGAAAATGTTATAATGGATTTGAAATATTGAAGTGATTCAAATACCTTTATTTTCAAATGAAATTCCATTTAAGTATATAATTCCAGTTTTTACGTTCTTGTCTGTATCCATATTGCACTTGATGAGCACATAAAAATAAGCTGCTGTGCCAGGAACGGGGGCGCCAGGTGAGACAGAGAGAAAGGTACATTCTCCCTCCACTGAGTCAGAGAAAGAAATTTCCAAACACAACCCACAGTGACAAATGTCCTGAAATAGACTTATCCCCTAATGCTCTAGGAGAGGGGGTTAGCTGACCTACCTTAGGTTGGTTGGGATGTGTTAGGAAAGGCTCCTTGGAGCTAAGGAAAAGGCAAGTAAAGATGATTCGGGTAAGGAAATAAAGGAATATTGTAGGCAGAGGAAATAGCATGTGCAAAGGTACTGAGGTAAGAGAAAATACTGGAAGCATGGAAGATAGTTTAAATTGTCTGACGCCGTGTCATGTAAGGTGCCCCTCGGGGAGGCGAAGGGGAACAGGGACAAGAGATGACCGTGCAGAAATAGGTATGGGCCAGATTATCCTGATGAGGTCGTATTAATTAGACAGCAGAATTTGAGCTTTATCTTGAGGGAAGCAGGAAGCTTCTGAAGGAGTGGTGCTCAACCCCAGCGATTCATTAGACTCCTGTGAAACTTGCTAAGTGCTCTCCCTGTCTGAACCCAACCTCAGACTAATTAAATCAGAAAACCTCAGAACGGTGCCCGGGGATTAGTATTTTTAAAACTCTCCCCAGATGATCCTAACGTACAGCCAGCTGAGAACCACTCTTCTCGATGTTTTTAAATAGCGCGTACGGCAACAGAATGCCACCGCTTTGAACCAGAAGTTCACAAAGCTGAAGTGACACGAGCCTGCAGACCCGTCATGCTTTGGCGTCAGAAGAGAAAGAAAGGAAAACAGTGATGAGCATGGTGCTTGGGTTTCTAGCTCCCAACTACGGCATAGATGGTGGTTAAAAGTCAGCAAAATGGAAACACAGCAACCTGTGATTTAATGAGGAAGGCAAGTCTGACACATGTCCAGGAGGCTATTAGATCGGCATGTCTGAAACTCAAGAGAGATTTGGGGCTGCATATATAGATACGGGAATTACAAGCACATCATGGGAACTGAATGCATGAGAATAAAAAAAAAAAAGCTAGGGAGCTTGTGGTATGAGCGTTGGCCAGGTTGTTGAGCCCTAAAGCTCGCCAACGTTTCAGAACCAAGGAGACCAGAAAGAACCCATGCAGGAGACCAACCAAGGGTCAAACTGAAGACCGATGGCATGAACTATCTCCTTGAATGCTGCCGATGGGAGTTTATAGTTTGTTTTTGTTCAACTGGAGACCTTTGGAATAATTACAAAATTGTTCAAAAGCAAAATGCATTTGAAACTGCACATCTTTCACGCTAGTTTCTATTGTTCCAGCAAACATTTCCCGACGGAGATGGCTTTCACGTGTTGTAAGTTTCATTTGCTTCCACTCAGGTTTTGCGCGTGTGAAGCACTTTTGTTTTACAAACAATGCAAAAAGGTAAATCCCCTGGTACCCATCTGGGTGACTAAACCATTAAATCCAAGAATTTCTAGCTTTATTATTTTCTTAGGCTGGATTTTAAGGATAGATGCCCCAGCCCTCTTAGCGAGAAGAAAACACAAAGTCCTTTTAGTTGAAAACGGCTGGGATTATGTAGTGTCTCCTGCGCTGTTCCCCATTGTCCATCTCCCTGCCCCCTGAGAAAATGCAAACAAATATCTAGACCTTCTTGAACCGTCATCGCTGCCGCTTTTAGGAGCTATTATTAACAAACAAGCCACCAGACAAAAACAGAGAACTTCAAAAGGTGAGGAAACATAGGCACTCTTCGAAGCAAAACTCCCTTTGGGGAGATAGATTCCTGGGCCAGGCTTCCCTGCCATGAGATGAAAATAGCCTCCTAGATCTGTGGAAATCTCTTCCCCAGAAGGTAAAAACCAATCCTTCCCTTTGGTTAACATGGCCTGCAATTTTACCAACTATGTAATTGCTTTCAGGGAGCAGGCACGCTGTTTGAGAACAGCAAAGCCTTCGTAAGGGCCCTAGAACCGATGGACCTGTGTGTTTGCTTACGCGCTTATGAGTCAGTTTGCTGTTCTCCTAAGCTCTGGCCAAGATCAGTGGCAGTGAGGCAGAGAGTATGTAAGGAAGTAAGTAAGAGAGTGGTAGCTTGAGGCCGTCGAACATCAGGGTGTTGGGGCTAGATGGTGGGTACCTCAGCAGGACGATGGCGGAACACCTTAGACCTCAATGTACAGAGAGCCTTGGGAAGTCTGGACACTGTCCATAAGCAGGGATGAACTTACGCCAAGAATAATCCAGGTTCTTCACATTGTGAGAAACCAGTTCAATAAGCCCACACTGTAAGACAAGTTCACCCTGGACCATCCGCTCAAGACCCCAACCCAAAGGTTGGGTTAGGCCCAAACCCAATGTCATTATTAATATTAACAGACGTACAGCTTCAGTATGTATGCTGAGCCTGCATCTAACTTATTCTGTGCACGCGTCTCAGTAAGAAAACGAAATCTTGATTCCAACTACACCAGGGAGCAAGATACCAGCAGAAATTTTCGAATTGCTCACATTAAATCAAGAGCTATGAAATAAAAACTAGTAAGACGTATATTAATTCACACATTTTTTTGGTAAAGAAATACCTGAAAACATCAACAACAACAACAACAACAACAACAGCAAAAACGTGTTATGGCCTGCAAAGGGAATCGGCGTTTATTTTATTCCAGGCCCTAGACGCGTTAGTCCCCCAACAACCACATCATAAAGACGTTATTATTAGACCCGGTTTTACCTACTAGGAAGCTGGACTGCAGGTTAAATATTTAGTCCAAGAGCACAGAGCGGGTACCTGGTGCATCCAGGGCTAAAAGTCAGTTTTGACTCTCCTCGAACATTGATGTACGAATTATTGAAATAGGTTTGGTGTCTTTTGCAAATGTATTTCGGAATCATTCTTTCTAATATGTTATCAGCGCCTTGTATTTGTTAATTATTGAGACATGTTTGAAGACCCTTCCTACCAAAAAAAAAATTATAATATCATGCTTATGGGTTTTCTAAAGGCTGTATCCTCACTGCCAACTTGGAAGCAAAAGTGCGAATCAGTGCCTTATTTCTGTCCCAAGGATTTTCATAAGTAAATGCTGGTTTATTATGTTTCTGTCTGCAGACTTCTTGCCACAGAACCACGTTTATAGAAGATGAGATTTTAACAAGATCTTTTTGGTATTTTTTTTTTTTTTGTAGCCTTGCAGTTGGATATCTGATATGGACAAAACGATGTGTTAAATTTTGTTTTGTGTGGGCTTAAGAAATCTTGTCTTATTAAACCTTTACTAAGTTACCATTACACTGAACAATGAGCTTCTAGTTGAATGATGTGTTCTTTGAATAAATGCTTTCCCTGCATTCTAGAAAATCATTAGTCTTTTAGCACAAAAAGCAGTAAGTAGAATTTGTGTAGTATGTCTTCTTAGGTTTGACTCTGTCTTCTGTTCCTGTTCTTTTCCAGTGAAGTCAGACATTCCCTCAGGCTTCATGAATGCTGATTTGATGACTTCTGTTTGCATGTTCTGTTCAGGACCTTGGGGGAGGCGCCTTTTCCCTAAGAAAGCATCTTATCACCAATAGGTGGGGGCAACAGGACCTATCAGCATGGTATATTTTGGTTCCAACAAGAGAGGTTAAGGTGTGGCTGTCATGGGATGGCTCGATTCTGCCCTGCATCAAATGAGACCCAGAGGCACCAAAGACGGAAAGACCCAGAAGGGAGGAGAGAGGTGAGGCTGCAGGTGGCTGTGTGCGTGACCAAGCGAGAAGGGGCAGGGCACTAATTTGCACAGTGGGGTAACCGGCACTGGCAGCTCCAACCGAGGGACACCCAAGGGCCCAGGCATGGGATGCACAGAAGTGGGGAGCTCGGAAACCCCTCAGCTGGAATTTGAAACTGGCAGGAACCATTCAGGGACCGACACAGCAGTCAAAGCGGGCTCTGGGGTATTGTAGCAGAGAGGAGGGGGACCCCCAGCCCCCTGAGATGTCAGAGGGCCTGAGCAAAAGGGCTGAATGCGAAAGGAGCTTTCGTCTGAGGGGCTTGTGGGGCTGGGGACCGCGATCAGTCTTTCGAAGGGATCCTTCGACATTCACAAAAACATGCATTTGCTGGCAAAGGCAAGGAACACAGAATGGACAGTTATGTATGATTTCCCCCTCAGAATGTCTGCGACTGTGCATCGTCCTCCTTGCTTCTTTTCTATTTTTTCATAACTTTTCACCACTTCTCCTTTTGTTTGAGCTCCTTTGGAAAATGTTAAGTGTGTGAATCTGAATCTCCTCCGATTGCGTCTCTTTCTTGCTTTTTCCCCATTTGGCTCTGTTTCCACTCTTTGGCTTATTTGTAGGTTCGTTTCTGAGAGCTAAGACGGTGGGACTCAGTTTGGTAAGACGCACGCAGAGGCTCAAAGCGTCACGCTTCTAATCTGGGCAAATGACAAGGGCTCTCCCATTGCCCTGGATGCAGTGTAGGAAGTATCACGGGGAGGG
Organism: Leopardus geoffroyi; assembly: GCF_018350155.1. Classification (NCBI taxonomy): domain Eukaryota; kingdom Metazoa; phylum Chordata; class Mammalia; order Carnivora; family Felidae; genus Leopardus; species Leopardus geoffroyi. The sequence continues at coordinate 6,071,904 of NC_059334.1, read as the reverse complement.
AAGGGATGGGGTCGAAAACAGGTGGCTGCGGGACCAGTCCTCCCAGATGCAGTTCTTTTATTTCACAAGCATGCGCTGAGCAACTTCCGTGAGCCTGGTACCTGGGGCCCGTGATGCAGTGGTGCTTGGGACACAGTTGTCCCAATGGAGCTTGTATCGTTAGGGAGGAAGAGTCAGTAAAGGTTATAAACAATATAACACTCCAAGTAAGTCATAATGGAATTTCAGGAAATAATGCTTATGAATAAAAATGAAGGCGGGGCTCAGGCGTGGCAGGTGCAGAGTGTGGGTGGTGGTTTAAATCCCGTGGTCAGACAAGGGCTCTCAGAAGGTGACACCAAGATGGGAGTCTCTGATGTGTTTTCAAAAACCGAAAGGGAATAGACTCTTCAGGTGACCACCGTCCCCCCATAATTTGCTTTCCTCCAGCAAGGATTGGTGTTCTTGACCCACAGCAGATGATCTGGCGTGAGTGGAGAATTGATCATTTGTTCCCTTATAAACTTGGCCTGTTGGAAACTACAGGAGCATATTAATCTGTCCATAGTCATAGGAACAACTACATTTTTTCAGAATATCGTAGCAAAGGCTCAAGCTTGAACAAAGGGGCGATGGTCGTTTTCCATGCAAAGACCCGGATAGACCTTTGCAACCTATTAAGAAAAATTATTGTTTTGACATTATATTCATGCTGGGAGACCCTATTACACATATTTATATAGTTTTATACAGTCTTGCTTCTTTTATTTTCTCTCTTTCCTTCCTCTCTCTCTCTCCCTCCTCCCCCTTTCTTTCACCCTCCTTCCTTCTTTCCTTCTTTCCTTCCTTCCTTCCTCCCTCCCTCCCTCCTTCCCTTCCTCCCTTCCTCCCTCCTTCCCTTCCTTCCTTCCTCCCTCCCTTCCTCCCTTCCTCCCTCCCTCCCTCCCTCCCTCCCTTCCTTCCTCTCTCCCTCCCTTCTTCCCTCCCTTCCTTCTTCCCTCCCTCCCTTGTTCCCTCCCTTCCTTCTTCCCTTCCTCCCTTCCTCCCTTCGTTTCTTCCTTCCTCCCTTCCTTCCTCCCTTCCTCCCTTCCTTCCTTCCTTCCTCCCTTCCTCCCTCCCTCCCTCCCCTTCCTTCCTTCCTTCCTTCCTTCCTTCCTTCCTTCCTTCCTTCCTTCCTTCTTCCCTCCCTCCCTCCCTCCCTCCTTTCTCTCTCTCTCTTTCTTCTTGTTCCACAGTCTTGATAAGATCTGGATTCCATCATTCATTCACACACTGAGTATTCCCTAAAGGCCGCTATTGTGGCCTCAACCTGAGGTCCTTGATTGGCTCCCAAGAATCTTGTGAATTTTGCTGAAATAATTTGAGAGGATGCCTCTGTATGCACATACATCCAGTGGTAGAATCCATAGCTTTCAACAACTTCTTTCCAAAGCTCACCAATGCTGTGGGTTATGCGTCCACCTCCTGGGCTCGTACTGGGGCAGATGCTGGGAAGGGAGCTATGGACAGTTCAGAGGAGGGTTTTGCTCGTGTGGGACATAAATCCTAGGAGGGCGAAGAGAGGGAAGGAGTTGATTCAGGTTAAGAAACAAACAGAAAATGAACAATTCGTTTCAGATAACGATTAAGTCTCTAAAGAGAATATCCTAGATGGCACCACCGTATGGAAGATGGTCAGGGAGAACTTTCCTGCAGTCACTTGAACCAAGATTTGAAGGAGAACAGGGTCATTTAAAAAGCCTGAGCCAGGCTGAGATACAGATATAGCTAAACGCTCCTCCTCAGTTGTTGAACTAAGAGGTTTTATCACGCATTTTCTCATCTCTGGGCCTCTTATTTTTGTAATTATTGTTAAGTACTTTAAAAAATCATACTGTCACTTTTCAAGATGTGTTCTTAACCCTTAGAGCATGAAGGAATTGGGCTAGGTGATATCTGTAACGTTAAGCTTAAAAATTAAAGAATTCTAGGGCACCTGGGTGGCTCAGCTGGTTAAGCATCGGACTCTTGATTTCGGCTCAGGTCACGATCTCTCAGTCCGTGAGATCAAGCCCCACGTCAGGCTCTGCACCAAGAGCTGAGAGCCCGCTTGAGATTCTCTCTCTCCCTCTCTTTCGTCCTCCTCCCTCAAAATAAATAAATAAACAAACATTTAAAAAATAGAATTCTAACTTAGAAATGCAGTATACCATAAGATAGGCTTCAGGATCCCACGTGGCTTGTACCCAGAGCTAATTAAAATGACACGTGTTCTGGGGCGCCTGGGTGGCGCAGTCGGTTAAGCGTCCGACTTAAGCTCAGGTCACGATCTCGCGGTCTGTGAGTTCGAGCCCCGCATGGGGCTCTGGGCTGATGGCTCAGAGCCTGGAGCCTGCTTCCGATTCTGTGTCTCCCTCTCTCTCTGCCCCTCCCCCGTTCATGCTCTGTCTCTCTCTGTCTCAAAAATAAATAAACGTTAAAAAAAAATTTTTAAAAAAAAAATAAAATAAAATAAAATGACACGTGTTCATTCGTTATCCTTCAACTGTTCTCTTCATGTCAATCATTATATCACCCCAATTACATAGCGAGAGAGTATATTCACTCTTTTTTCGGCTTGTGTATATTTAGATGGGTACGCTCTCTGGAAGTGGTACTAAGAAGCTAAAATGCTTTTTTTCGGTGTGGATTTAAATTTTCCGCTGTTACACATTGGAAGAGGAAATAAACGGATTGCTAAACAACGTGTTCTCCAAGACTAGATGTGGCAGTCACAGGTCTGATTTTATACTTTTTTGGATTAATTATTGGTATTTCTTCTAACGCTCTACTTGAAAGTGGGTATGAAGAACAGATTAGTTTTCAACGCGATCTTAAAGGGACGGAATCTTTGGTAGCTCCCCGGGCCCACGGTCACCGAATTTCTCAGCATTCAAGGTTTCTGATCGTGATAATAGTGCAACAAAATTTCTAATGAGCCAGAAATTAAATTCTGTTATCCTCTTGTCTTTGATAGTGAAGACATTTGTCCACAAAGTGTTTTTTTTTTTTAGATTTTAGTTATTCACTTATTTTTAAAATATAGTTTATTGTCAAGCTGGCTAATACACAGTGTGTACCATGCGCTCTTGGTTTTGGGGGTAGATTCCCAAGATTCATCGCTTACATACAGTACCCAGTGCTCATCCCAACAAGTGCCCTCCTTAGTGCCCATCACCCTTTCCCTCCCACCTCCCCCAGCAACACTTAGTTTGTTCTCTGTATTTAAGAGTCTTTTATGGTTTGGCCCCTCTCTGTTTGAAACTTTTTTCCCCCCATCCCTTCCCCCATGGTCCTTCATTAAGTTTTTCAAGTTCCACAAAGGAGTGAAAACATATGATATCTGTCTTTCTCTGACTGACTTATTTCGCTTAGCATTATACCCTCCAGTTCCATCCACATTGTTGCAAATGGCAGGATTTCATTCTTTCTCATTGCCAAGTAGTATTCCATTGCCTATATAAACCACATCTTTATCCGTTCATCAGTTGATGGATGCTTGGGCTCTTTCCATGATTTGGCTATTGTTGAAACACTGGGGTACTGTGCCCCTATGCATCAGCACTCCTGTGTCCTTGGGATAAATTCCTAGCAGTGCTATTGCTGGGTCGTAGGGTAGTTCTGTTTTTAATTTTTTGAGGAATCTCCACACTGTTTTCCAGAGCAGCTACACCAGTTTGCAGTCCACAAAGTATTAATTGCTTTTGTGTCTCAACATACTTTCATAGTCTAGCATAATGATGAGTTTCCTCAGCTGAAAGATGTTTAAAAATAATAGTACTGGGGCGCCTGGGTGGCGCAGTCGGTTAAGCGTCCGACTTCAGCCAGGTCACGATCTCGCGGTCCGGGAGTTCGAGCCCCACGTCGGGCTCTGGGCTGATGGCTCAGAGCCTGGAGCCTGTTTCCGATTCTGTGTCTCCCTCTCTCTGACCCTCCCCCGTTCATGCTCTGTCTCTCTCTGTCCCAAAAATAAATAAACGTTGAAAAAAAAAATTAAAAAAAAATAATAGTACTATGTAGTGGTGAATAGTCGTTTCTGCTGGAAAGAATAAAAAAGAAGGACTACAGTGTCTGTGTAGTTATTCCATCAGTCTTGTATGCTTGCATGGTTTAAAAGCTGCTAGTTTTGGGGGCTCTTGGGAGGCTCAGTCAGTTAAGCATACAATTCTTGGTTTCGGCTCAGGTCATGATCTCACAGTTCATGAGTTCAAGTCCCACACTGGGCTCTGTGCTGACAGTGTGGAGCCTGCTTGGGATTCTCTCTCTCTCAGAATAAATTAATTAATTAAACACTTAAAAAAATAAAAATAAATAAATTAAAACTTCTCTTTAAAAGTAGGTCTTTTAATTAAACACTAAAAGGTGTTTCTGTATTCTTGAGATGCGTGCATGACTATGTATAACGCGTCAAATTATACGTTATTCATAAACCATTTTGTGTATAAAGTGAATTCCCATGTCTAACAATACTAAACATTTCCCATGATCTGCAATGGAAAGGCTAGAAAAGCAATATCAAAAATATCATGAGCGTGAATAAGGAGAGAAATTTCCACTGGATAACTAACTTGACAAAAGGAGGAGGGGGGAGGTGTACACTCACCTCGTCGCAAGCTACCCATGGAATATCTCTTGACACGTTGTATGACCAAATTTGGGCAGCCGCTCATACCTCCATGCTTCTCCTGCTTGGTGTGCGCCATCATATCTGGGCACAACTGATTTTCTGTTTGGCATCGTCTTTCTCACTGGGCACCGCTGGCTGTAACCGTGAATGCTAGGAGCCATCAGCCCTTCGTAGCATTGCTGTAGTTACCACGCCTGTTAGTGCCGTCACTCGCTGCCATGTCAGCCACCCACTGCCGATGCTTCCCAGTGAATCTTCAGTGATGGTTTCCCAGTGAACTGGTGCTCATGCACCCACGAACTGGGTCCTTCAAATCCCAGATTTTCCAGTGATCTGTGGCAGGACACAGAGGACCACTTCTCTTTTCCTGCCCCCTTAATCCCTTTACATGCTCTCAGGGAGAGGCTTCTTGTCCAAATTAAGAGGTTGCACTAAGACTGCTGTATTTGACCTTGACGACATCAAAATCATCTAGGATGCTTGGAAACACATAGTTCTTGGCTCTACCTTTGATTTTCTAAGTCCTAAAATCCTAATCTCTGATGGTAGATTTCATGAATGTATATACCTGTGTGTGTGTGTGTGTGTGTGTGTGTGTGTGTGTGTGTGTATAAAGTGTAATGAACATATAGTGATGGTAATTTCAGGTGTACAAAATAATGATTCAACAATCCTATACATTTCTCAGTGCTCATCAGGGTTAAGTGGACTCTTAGTCCCCTTTATCTATTTTACCGATCCCCCCTTCCCCTCCCCTCTGGCAACCACCAGTTTGTTCTGTGTATTGAAGAGTCTGGTTTTTTTGTGTCTCTTTCTGTTGGCTTGGTCATTTGTTTTGTTTCTTAAATCTCCCCTCTGAGTGAAATCAAATGGTGTTTCCTTCAGAACACGCTGGGAACCCACATCTAGATGATTGTGGGGGCCCTTTAGCTCTGAGGGGGTGTCAGTCACCCTGCAGCTACAAAGTGAAGTTTTGAGCATCTCATTCACCTTAGGGTTCATGTTTTTCTTTGTGGATGGCATTCTCTTTCGTGTCGAGTCTTTGAGTTAGACGTGTCTTAAAACCACTGTTGTCCTGGGTTATCTTTCTAATAGGTTGCTGCTATCAAGTTAGTTGGAGTGAATATGTAGTCAGAGCTTGGTTGTCTACTCTGGGGACACGTAGATACTGGTGCGTTTGTGTCTCACCCAGGTGATGTGATGCTCTCGCCGCCACTGCCCAGCCTTAAAAGCCACCCGGTGAAAAAGAAAAACAGTGATGGGCATGGGTGGTCACTGTTGTCTCCAAGAGTCACATGAGGCGGAGACCTAAGTATGATCGAGAATTGATAAATAACTCTCATGGTCGTCCGGCTGTTGTTACTCTCTGGGCCTTGGCATCCTTGCTGGCCAGAGGGATGCAGATTTATATGGAGGATGTGAGAAATTCAGGTTTCGAAAACCGTCTTGGGAGTAAGTTACCAGAGAGAGCCACTGTTGTAGTAAAAAAAAAAAAAAAAAGGTTATGTTTCGCCTTTTCCCCATTTCTGAATTCTGTTTTATCCAGGTTGTCCTGTTCTCTCTCTTCCAAAGAATTGGTCGTGATTTCTATGGGGTTTAAAACCTTTTGAAGAAACAACCTTATATTTTCCGGGTTTTCTTGGCTACTGATTCCTGTTGTGAAGCGTCCTTGACCGGTTTCTCTTTCTTTGCGAAATAGGAGAAAGAACGTGGACGGTGGCTCAGTAATTCAGCTTTGAATCTCCAGTGTCTCCTGTGGCCATTCCGGCTTATGAACAGCCCATAAATGGCCTTTCTCTGGGTCTCATTTCCACCATAACTGTGCAGTTGTTCTGTTCCCTTCTGAGTCTGCCTGGTTTCTTTCTAGAAGGCACAGGTCATGTTCTGAATGTGCTCCTGAACAAGTCCTGAGGTTCTCTGGACCAGTGCTAGATGACGAGCCGCATCCCCCTGTGAAAGCCCACGATGGGCGCCCCCACCCCCTTCTCTGCCTGTGGCACAGCCGTTGTCCTGAATCCGCTCCCGGTGCTGAAGCCACTGCTCCGTGCCAAGCAGCCAGCGTTGCCGGCTCTGCAGGTGCTACTGTGGCAGGTGCTGGCTCACAGGTGTGGACGAGGATGCTTCCCAGAGGACACCCCCCTTGTCCCCAGCCTCTGCCCTGCCTCCCGGTGCTGCTCAGGCTGCAGGCAGGAAGCCCTCGTTCCCCCCACCCCACTCAGCACTGCAGTCCTGGAGCAGGACCCTGTAGCAAAGTCCCCCAAGTGCCAAAGCTGTGCTGTATTTTCTGGAGCCTTCTGTCATGCCAAACCCTGGTTATTGTACAGCTGAAGTCTTTGGGACATTGTCAAATTGCCTCTCAGTGTTTTGAAATCAGCAATTTAACATTTTTGTGTGTTTCTCCGACTTCTGAAACCCTAAAACTGTTATTTTGTGTAGTCTTTGGTTGATATTGTTAAGCTCCTTTTTCTGGGGGATGGGGGATACGAGGGGAACCTGGAGAAGACAAAGCTACGTAGCTTGGCAGGGTCATAAATTCTGTTTCAAATTATTTTCTGTGTTGTGAAGCAGAGCAAGAAATGAACACTCTAAATCCCTAGCTAGCATTGTTCCTAGAATTTCTCAGTCACTCTGACCCTTAAACCGTTCATATGAAGCTTGGGGTACCAGTCCCACGTTCTAGCTGGCTGTGCTCTGGGCTTGGCCGTGGACAATGCAACACTTTCATGCATTAAGAAACTGTCCCCAGTCCCACTGTGCATGGCAGCAAGCCACCATCCACGCAAACCTCAGCCTCTTTCTCTGTGCCTCCTTGCAGCTCACCGATGGTGTGAGACCCACTCTTTTGTTTTGTCTTTTTTTTAGGACAAATGAGACAGGCTTGCTATTTAAGTAAACAAAGCGAGGTCATAGTTTTTTTGCATGGTAATTGGTTTCACAGAACTGTTCACCTCCGTGCTGTTTTGAGGGATTAAGAATGCCGTGTACCTTTGAATCCTGTTCAGTAGGAAGTCATGTTTACTTTTTTAAAGTGAGGCTCGATATTCTACATGGGATAGAATTTGGTTTCTCTGCATTAGCCACCCACTCAAAAATGCTATTTTTAAAACCTAGTAGTTCTTTCCCAATGATCTTGTCTGCAGATACGCAGACACATATGGAAAACGTTTCCTTTCTAGGCATGCTTGCGTGTTTGTTTATGCATCTTGTATGTACCAACGTTTGTATATACACACACGCTGTACCTTTTATCGCCTGTACTATTCTGTCCTGTTCAGTTTTTCTGCTATGAATTAGAAGCCCTCTGAGACTTTATCGTGGTTTTCACTCAGCCTCATTTTATCCAGTCGGTATCAGCATCACCTTGCCTGTTCTCATTTATTTCTCCAAGGAGCATTTGAGCCTTGCCGCGTGCTCAACACTGTACTAAAAAATACCAGGACGCTACTGTGATCAACGCCTGCCCCCAGACTATCGCTGTAGGTTACACATTTGCAGTTAGTTCTTGATTAGACATCTAGTCACATGGTCACCTCTGGTTTTTCTTTTTCTTTCTTTTTTTTTTTTAATGTTTATTTATTTTGAGAGCAAGGGAGGGGCAGAGAGAGGGAGAGAGAGAATCCCGAGTAGGCTCCACACCGTCAGCGCAGAGCCCGATGTGGGGTTTGAACTCCCAACTGTCAGATCACGACCTGAGCTGAAGCCAAGAATCGGACACTCAACCCACTGAGCCGCCCAGGTGCCCCAGCACCTCTGGTTGCTCATATTGCCCCTGGTCTCTTTCCTTTTTTAACCTCACCTTCACATCTGCCTTCCTTTTTCACTTTGGATCTCTTAGCGTGGATAAATATGAAAGCGTGCGCAGGGAGGTTAGTCCAGTCCTTTCAAGGAAGGTGTTCCTCTGAGTTACCGAGTATTCGTAACATCGGATTCTACTGGCCCCGACGAAGAAGGGAGAATGAGTACACACCATCTAGGCCAAAAGCGGAGAAAAGCAACAGTTTGCCTCCCCTGGAAACAGCATTATTTTAGGAACCAGCGAATCCTTTTCTTCTGCCTGGCAGGCTGTGAAACTGGCACATTTTTAATAGGGAGAACAAACCCATGTTGCGAGAACAGACATTTGGGGAAATTAAGGGTTTTGAGGGATGCTAACCTCTAGGAATCAACTTGTCTTCTGAAGTTCCAGAACACCCCACTTCTGGAGAGCGAGCCTGCTGGTGTCCATTTGAACAGTGGCGTCTTCCAGAAGCTTCCATATCTGGGGTATAATAAAAATGCCACTTGTTGTCATTGTTAAAACACCTGGTTAAAACACCAGTTAAAACACTCTTTGGCTTGTGATTTGTCCCCTTTCACACCCTTGCCCATGCCCCCCACCCCAACTAAAACGTATAAATTCCTAGATTTTTATGTCACGGATTTTCTGCTCTTTTCAAAGTAGTCTTGGGAGGGAACTTTGATGATGCCTTTACTTATTATTTTCTCTTTATTTAAAGACATCCTTTTAATGGCTTTCCCTGGGGGAAAAAATGCAAGCACTTTTTAACCCTAACAGTTAGGGACAAAATAGGTATCCTTACCTGGGAGTGATATATTTGTTTGAAGAGATGGACCTAAACACTTTCATGCATTAATCAGTTTACCTATCCATTCATTCCTTCATCATTTAAGCTCCTGCCATGTGTCAGGCTCTGTGTAAACATTTTCCATACATTCTCTCCTTTAATCCTTACAATATTGTGCAGGGAAAACACTGTCATCCTACTTGATCAATGATAAATTGAGGCTTAGCGATATTAGTTACCATGCCCACGGTCACACAGCTGGTAAGTGGTGCCGTTGAAACCTGAACCCTCACAGTCTGATCCCAGAGCTCCAGTGCCGGTAGTTGGAAATATGTGCCTTATTTTACAGGCAAAGAAGAGGCACTGAATTAAATATTGTGACTAGGTTTGCAATCTTGAAAGATTTAGGTTTTGGTTAGACCTAATTTAAAAGTCTAACTCGGGTGCTTCGGTGGCTCAGCTGGTTAAGCATCCAACTCTTGATTTCTGCTCAGGTCAGGATCTCACGGTTCATGACTTTGAGCCCTGTGCCAGGCTCTGGGCTAACAGTGTGGCGCCTGCTTGGAATGCCCTCTCCCTCTCTCTCTTCCCATCCCTCCCCGCCAAAATAAATGAACTTAAAATTTTTTTAAAAAAAAGTCTGACTCCACCTTATGACATGGAGCTGGTGGGAGTCACTGGGACTCTTCCATTGTTTTCTTGCTTTTTCAACACGGTTGTTGGGGGCATTCAGTGAGTGACTCAGCCCGGTGAGCGCTCAGCCTGGCACGCCCTGTCCATATGGAGAGATACTAGTGTCACCCCCCAGGGCCACTGCGCCCAATCCCCTCCTCTGGAGGCACCAGGACGATGGGTTTTATGTGAAGACAGACACCGAGCCTGGGGTCGGAGGGTGATGGCGAGAATGCAAACATGACACATTATGAGCAAACATCATGAGGTTCTGACCTCAGACAGAAGCGTGGGATACTTGAGGGAATATCACGGAGACAGAGTTAACCCCTGTTGAAATATTGCACGTGGGACCGAGAGGAAACAAATTGCCAGAAAACTTTGGGATCTGCAGTTTGTGTGACCGGGGGAGAAGGCTCATCAGACAAGAGGAATGACAGAGGCGGGTGGCCGTGCTAGGACAAAGCCTGGCACATAGTAGGCACGCGGCAAACGGCTGTATGCGTGACTGCTGTGATCCGCACGCAGACGTTTTCACGGCTGACGTACATTTGACAGCGTCCTTTGGTGAGTGTGTTCCTGGTTTTTCAGTGGGGTGAAATGCAGAGGCTGTCCTCCAAGTGCAGTAATTAAAGCAATTTGACGGGAACTCTTAGGAATTTTACTCCTGCCTTTAAATGAACCCTTTGCTCCAATAAGATGGTCTCCCTCATGACCCCCTCCAGCCCCAGGCACATATATATCTCTGTGCCTTTGCTGAATGTATTGCCTGAGAATTTGACCAGCACCTGTCCTTGCCCATTCTTCAAAGCAGAAACTTTGAGGACACTTCACAGTTAGACTGTAACGTATGTCTGTGGCCCTAGCTTGGTTCTAAATCCCAGTTTTTCTTTGATGGGTATTGTTCTCTGCACATGGGGGTGTTTCTGGCCTCTCAAAGGACATTGTATGCTTCTTTTGTTCCTCCTGAATGGAGCGGTGTAATGCTTTGCAATAATAGGAACTCAATAAAGGACTCTTACACTGAAGATACAATTAAAGTCAAGAATGAATTTTTGTGGAACACCTCCATGCAAATGTACAAAAAATCTTCAAGAAAATGAGGATACGTTGAGTCATACATTTCCTGGTACTATTCATTCCTCTTGAGGTACTATCGTTCTGCTCAACCTAGCATTTTCACCACCTACACCTGCCATCTGGAGTCATAGGCAAGGGGGTAGACAGCGTGTCAAGTCTTCAAAGGAAGTTGCTTTTCTTCAAACGTTGATGGAACCACACCACCATTGACTTCTTAGGTGGGGACCTCCATCTTGTCCCCATGAATTGCATGTCACGATTTTGTCTGTTTGAAGATGACCATGAAGGAGCATGGGTCTGTGGCAAGTGATATTTTGCCAAGATGTAAATCTGAATTTTGTGTTGCTGAGTGGGCTTAGCTGTTCGCCCAATCAGTAGCCTTCCTTTTCTTCGATTTCTGTGTCGTACCCCCTAATTCTTGGGAGTTATTTTTTCGTGGCTGCTTCCGGTGGGGTAATAGGATATCATAATGGCATCAGACATCTGAGATGTGTGAAAATCTGAGACCTATCTCCTGATGAATGTCATTAGATTCCCATGGTTAATGATGTGCTCTCTTTCTGTCTTGATAAAGAATGTCTTGCCAAGCTGCCGAGTGTTTTTTGAATACCATATGCCCTCCTTGTTTCCCTTAGCAGAAGTCATACCCTTGCTGGTGATTTTCGCTCTCCTCTTGGCTGTGGTTGTCTCTTGCAACAGATGCAAATTTTAGAAAGCTGGAGTTAAAAACCGCAGTTAAACATAGGTCTCCACGGAGAGCAGTTTCTGCGGACTCTAGCAAAGGTGCCTTGTTTTTCAAAACAAAGTTCTTTTTGTTCCGTGATCAATTAGACACTGAAGCTCTATGTTATCTGGGAGGCAGGGAGCGGGGCTGCTCTCCCCAAAATTATATCCAGAAACCATCTCTTCCCTGTTAGCATGCCCAGTCCTGATGTGTTGACTCCTTTCAGAAGGTTCCAGTCCAAATAAGGCTCAATTAGCAGCAGCCTGAAAATAGTGTCTGTGCCTGTCTTTTCCCGTAAAAACCTTGGGGCTGCTAAAGGTTCTAATTTTGCTCTCCTCTTAATACCGGCTGAAGGTGCCATATCTTTCTGTGGAATGTTGACCTCCCTTGTTATTGTGGCTACCTCTCATGTTTCAGTGACAGCAAAATGGAGAGAGATTAGGACACCTGACGGGAGACACTCATATTCGATAGAGCCCAGCAACAGACTGGTGAAAGAAACTGGCCATCCCAAATCATCAGCATTCATTTCCTTCCCCGAGTCAAAGAAATCACTGTGCTCTCTGCATAAGCCCCGTGTTGAGTTCATGTCACTGACCCTTCCTTCATTTTTCGGCTCGAGGGTGTTTTTAATAACGTGGTATGTTTATGAGTCAAAGGAGGCCAAGTTTCTGGCTGGGCTCCGGTGAGATGGTGGTAAAAGGAAATGTTTGGGGAATGAGAGGGAAAGTCTGAAAGAAAGGCGCCTTCTTTTGGATCTGTTTAATGTGACTTAGCTAATCATTTCTGAGTGTGGGCTAGGGGGGCAGAAATGCACAAAACCCTCTAAGGAAAATCAGGGTTGAAAACTTACAGTTGGGGTGAGCCACTTGAAAGCACATGGTGAATCTGTTTGTGTTTTATCTGGAAACGAATGATTTAAGTCAAACAGAGCAGCAGAAATTCATGCTGGCCCAACTGGAAAGGACCGCAGGATGGGGGATAGGTCACAGTGCGGGCAGGTGAGCGAGGTAGAGGGCCGAGGCCAGCATGAGGCAGGTCAGTGGGCAGTCTGCAGACAGGCAGCTGGGGGGGAGGGGGGCGGTGGTTAGGGTGGGGGCTATTTTTCCATAAGAAGCCTGTGCTAACCACTCCTGCCCCCAGAGATCTCCCCCTCCCCCCCACCACACGGGGCATTGCAGGTTTGACGTCCATGGACGCTCGTCTTGCCAGGGTTCATTTCCGCATAATGAGTGTGTGCCAGGTGCCGAGAGAGGTGAGGCAGTGGGATTTGTGGGGCGCTTGCTGTCTCTTCTCACATGTCATCTGCGCAAACCCCTCCCACCTGCCAGCCGCTTCTGATCTATCCGCCAGTGAGTCCGGGCCTCTGGGCTCTGACCTCTCACAAGCCACCTCCCCATCATGTTGACCGCACGGTTTGGAACCACAGTGTCACCACCCCATTCCGTCTGTCCATCCCCTGAGCCTATGTCTTAAGCCCCTTTTGAAATGCATTCTGCCACTAGCATGTGGCTGAGCGTCATTCGTAGTGGCCGAAGTGGCACCTGTTGATTAACCGGTAAACTGATTACATTAGGGCCTCATGGTAGACATGTGCCAGCCTTCCAAAGATGTATAACGACTTTATTTAAATTTTAAGTAACATCTGCTTGATAAGCATTTGCAGTAGATGTGATACTGCAGGAACGGAGCCTCATTTCAGGCAAAATATTAAAGCTGTCTTAGTATTTTGAGACAGAGGTCTGTTTACTTGCTATATTTTATTCACTTGACACATTTATTTAAGTGCCCACTCCTTGTGTACCAAGCACTGATGACATAGTCGAGGTCTAGGAATTAACTGCGTCGGAAAATATGAAAAGAAAATCATATTTAGGGAGAATCTCTCCCTTTTGGTTAGCTGAGGCAAATATTTATTTGTTGATGATTAATTCCTAGTGAAACCCAGAGAGCATTTCTTTATGCAGACATTTCTATCTGCTACTAACAAAAAAGAAAGAAAGAAAGAAAGAAAGAAAGAAAGAAAGAAAGAAAGAAAGAAAGAAAGAAAAGAAAAGAAAAGAAAAGAAAAGAAAAGAAAAGAAAGAAGTAGGTATAGTTGGCTACATATGCAGATTTGGAGACATTGTCTTTATCTGGAAAAAGCTTCCAGGCCAGAAGAGAGGATAAAGACAGCAATGTGTGCCATCAGACATGTGCCTCTACTGTTGGCTTATAAAATGTTTCTATACCACCCACCATGGGCAGACTCCCTTCCACACTGTAGCTGATAGGTTAGCGTCTTTCATAAAGATGACCCCATTTAGTGTCCATAATAAGTCCATTAAGTCCGCGCTTTTACCAGCCTCCTCTTAAAAATAGGGGAATGGAAAGCTACAGAGAGTCAGCATTTCACCTGAGGTCACTCAGCCTGTGCTTGGCGGAGCTGCTCACAAAAAGTATTTTGCACCTTTCCAGGATGGAGAAATTAGTGGAGAAATTAATTCCAACAAGGGAAATTGGTAATCAAGTAAGCCTCCGGAAATGGATGCCATTCAGACCGGGTGCTGACACCTGATTGGGACTGCTGTGTTGGCAGATATAGGGGAGTCAAGAACATACCAGAAAGAGGGCTGTTCCATAAGGCACAGGAAGGTAAGGCGTTAGCAAAAGGCAGTTTTCTGTCCATTGTTAGCAGTTTGGAAAGATGTCTCTTCTCTGATCCTCCCCTCTCCCGCGCTTCTAAATTTTAGGAATCTCTGCAATGTAGTTTTAAACTTCCTTCAAATATGAATAGCCTAAGGTAGTCCGCGTGGCACTTCCATCTCACGTAAACATCAAGATTGTGCGAGAGTTAGCCTACCACCAGTCTCCGCAGCGATCAACGGCCAACAAGAGTCATAACGTGGTGGGGACTCTTTGCTGTAAGGTAGCCCTCCTGGGTGGTCTGTCGGCAATCTCTGCCAAAAACTATGCCTTATTTCAGAGAAATGCCCCAGGTCTCTGCTTGTTGGAAAAATGATCAGCCACTCTTATTGCTTTAACTCAATGAGTAAAAATGGTTGCACTTAGCCCATACGGCTGTGACTGGTATGCTAATTCTCAGCTTCCTGGGCATGACAGACTCTATTTCCTTTTCAGTAGAAACATTGAGTGCATACATACATTTTTACTTTCTGGATAATACTGTAGTTTCAGATTTAAAAATTCTGTTTCTGTTCTTGCATTTTTCTAATGGAAGCATCCAATGAAACATTATTAGTAATTCAATTTCTAGTCAAGATATCACCAACTATTTGTCAATTTTAAAATAAAAACTAAATCCAAAACATCTGAAACCATCCAAAATGGCAATTGAGTTTCAGTGGGCCATGTCAGAAGTTTCTTGGGGGTCGGGGTAGGAGATGTTAAAAGAAAGACACCCACCAATAAAAATAAATCAGTGCAATTATGGGGGCGGGGGGAATGTTAGAAAAAATGAATCCAGAGTAATAGGAAACCCTTACATAATAAATATTATATAGTGAAATAATATTCAGCAATCAAGTTGTTGAAAACATGGCAGGGAATAGAAATGTCTACAAGATAAAAAACATGTTCCTGACTGAGGTGATAATTAAACTGGAGAGCAACGTCTGCTTCACAGATACATCAGGGATCAGACTTTATACGATGGAGACACTTGAAACACGGTATGATACGGGGGGTCACTGCCTAGGTCACGTTGTTTGTAAGTGATACAGGGGTGGAGCCAAGGCTCAGGGCTAGCCAATGGCAGCTCTCCGTGTGCTGAGAGAGAATAGAAGGCCTAGTCATGTGCAAGTTCAGCAGCTTTGATCAATTGCTCAGTGGGCAGTTGGGCAGCTCCCATTTTCCAGATCTTCTCTAAGAACGGAAGCCTCAGGAAGACCCATGATGGAACTTGCATTCATTGGGTGCATTCATGCCTGAAGACGCAGCCCTTCCAAGGAGGGAGACACCCAGCAGATGACAGCCCTACATCTGCCCACAGTGGACTTTCAAAGCACAAAGTGCCTGGGGCACGTGGGTGGCTCAGTCGATTAAGCCTCTGACTTCGGCTCAGGTTGTGACCTCCCGGTTAGCGAGTTTGAGCCCCGCATCGGGCTCTGTACTGATGGCTCGGATCCTGGAGCCTGCTTTGGATTCTGTGTCTCCCTCTTCCCCTCCCCTGCTTGTGCTCTGTCTCTCTCAAAAATAAAAATAAAAACATTAAAAATTTTTTTTAAAAAAGCTACTTTTACCTCCCAAGGATTTCATTTTAGAAAGAAAACGTTAACTTCGTGGGGTATCCCATGAAGGTGTCCCATGAAGGTATCCCTATCCCGCCTCTTACATTTTCAGGATTGCTCTCACGCTGCAGATAGCATTTCATACTCTTGCTTACTGACTTTCCTCATGTTGCTTCCTGAACCAAGGAGCTATTGAGAATGGCCAGCCAATGACCGCGTTAGTTCAGGGGCTGATTTACAGAAGACCCCTTCATAGGTGGGTAAATCTACTAATTTTATTATTTTACTTTATTTTTGCCAGAAAAAAAGCTAAAATTAAAAAAACAAAACAAAACTTTCTAGACCAGTCACTGGTGGAAGCCTTCCACTCAGCCTCGAGAGCACCATGAAAGAATGTTCTGTGCGTGCTCGGAAGGCCACGTTGACTTCAGCGGCTTCCTCACATCCACGCACACACCGAAATAGGACCTCCTTTTTCTCTGCTCCAGTCCTTGGGGGAGCTAATGGTAACTATTTTGTCTCCGTGTGAGCTGTAGCATTTTGCATTGTTTCATGCTTTTCTGGATAAAAAGTATCATTTCTTTCTGAGAAAATTTTAGCTTTTTTTTTTTTTAATGTTTATTTGTTTTTGAGACAATGCGAGACACAGAGTGCAAGTAGCAGAGGGGCAGACAGAGGGAGACGCAGAATCCAAAGCCAGGCTCCAGGTTCTGAGCTGTCAACCCAGAGCCCGACGTGGGGCTCGAACTCATAGATCGTGAGATCGTGACCTGAGCCTAAGTCGGACGCTTAACCAACTGAGCCACTCAGGTGCCCCTGTCTGAGAGAATTTTATTTGCTAGGACAGATACTGGGAATTAATATCACGTCCCTGATATGCAGGGTTTTAGGAGCCAGAGTAACCGTCAGATGCTGCAGAAGAACAGGAGGTTGGATGTATTTGGTTTCTGGCTGGTTCTCTGAAGTCTTTCTGCAAATGTGGGTGCTACACAGGCCATCGCTTCTTGGAGCTGTCCCGAGGGGAGGCAGTCAGAACTGCACTAACATTCTGGGTCCCTTATGGCAATCAACTTCTGTCAACAGCTCTGGAAAGTAGACACGGTGATCCTTATTTTGCTGATGACAACATCAGGGCAAGGATGGTTTGGTGGCTGGCACACAGTAACTTAGTGACGGAGCCTGGATAGAAACCAGGTTCCGTCTATGTGGGTGGATACGTGGTTCCACTGCCCTACTCTGGAGATGCTCGAGGGGTATACTACAGAGAGCGTGTGCCCTTTGTCCCCAAGTTTTATAGTTTGCTGGTATTTTGGCATTTTAAAAACTCTCATCAGGGCATGGTGGCAAGTCGCATAGTCTTAGAACACAAGTGAGAAATTTGGGCTGGCAAATCATCTTTGAAACGCCAGTCTTTTTCCTCTCCCTGACTCCCCACATGAAGCCCGGCTTTTGCCCAGTACGGTCTTGGGTGTTGCCCTGTGCAGGACTTGCAGGCTTTCGGAGACCTCGTGTGAGTGTTGGAGCCGCGTAAATTGGCGTACCTGCTCTGAAAGCCTTTTTGGTTTTTATTTTTTGGAGGGTTGCTGATAGTCTGTCCCCTACCCTTTAGTATATTTCCAAAGTACCCCTTAGTATGTTTCCAAAGTCTGTGTTTGTGAATGCAACAGTCTAGGAGGGAAGTTCATGCTTTTCCTCTCCACATATAAAGTCTGGTAAAGAAGGACTAGCCTCATCTTTCTACTCTTGGGAGGCGGGATTCATGACCCACCGATGCCATTAGAGACACTAGCAGCAAAAAGTATGGGAGAAGCTTACGGAGCATTTTGCATAAACATTGCCAAATGCCGTGTGATCTAAAGTCCTCCGAGGAA
Organism: Leopardus geoffroyi; assembly: GCF_018350155.1. Classification (NCBI taxonomy): domain Eukaryota; kingdom Metazoa; phylum Chordata; class Mammalia; order Carnivora; family Felidae; genus Leopardus; species Leopardus geoffroyi. The sequence continues at coordinate 6,054,139 of NC_059334.1, read as the reverse complement.
GTTGACGGTGCTTCCGTTTTTCCGGATGAAGAGATTCCAATTTAGAAAGGTCACAGGGACCTGTTGGGGCATGGAGACTTCTGCCCCGCCTTCCCCTTTGTCCCCTTCCCCCTCCTTCTCCCCCCTCCCCCCCAGTCCAGGGCTCTGCTGCCTTTGCTGCCCTGGGCTGCCTTTTACTTTCCTGAAGTGATAGCGGGAGGCAGCCTGTTTCTCCAGGATTCTGAAACTGGGCAAATAGCAACAAACCTGCGGTCCCGATAAAGATGTGATACTTGTTAATAATAAGGATAACATGGGGATACAGTGGGTTTGACCCGCTAGGTCTACTTTCTGGTTATTTAAATATGTCGAGACCTATGGGCATCAACCGCCAGAGACTGAAGCGTGTTCTATACGATCTGTTTTTGCCTTTTATAAAGTCGTGCTGTTCTTTGAGGTACTCCACCTAATTTTTAAGAACTTTAATTTTTCTGTGTACGAATAGCATTAACGCAGCCCCGAGGAAAGAAGAGAGTCAGTGAGAAAGAAAGTCTGTTTTGTCTTATGTTGTTACACTAGGTTCCCAGCTGTCAAAATGTGATCATTCGGTAAATACAAATGTGGATTATATCTGCTATCTGCACCTTTTAGTTAATTTCCCTTTTAAATCAAAGAAAAGTCATCCAAAATACAAATAAGAAAGTGGAAACAATTAACAGCTGGGGATTCAAGTGCCTAGGGTATATTAAATATTTACGTGCTGACTTCTCCATGGAGCTTTTCTGCATTCCCGTCATCAAAATGAATTTCTTTCTCCCCTATCGTTGCCTTTCTTTTTCCCCCTTTTTAGTTTTGTGGCATCACTTTCTATAGATTGCCTGTGGTTTTGGGGGGTCACTGTGGCGGGAGACTGGGTGGGAGCAACCCACCAAAGTGCTTCACTTGGGGATGTTGTGCAGGGTTCTTAACGTCTCTGTGCATCGGTGTCCTATGTTCAGTGACATCAGTGCTGCCGCGTACCTCACAGGAGTGCCGCGATGATTGAGTCCGTATTTCATGCAACGCACAGGGGCCGGGTGCTCCGTAACGCTGATGTGAATACTTTCTTGTCTTCCACCTCACTCTCCTCTGCTCGGGGGCCTATTCGTTCATACCCGTGCTCCTGCACTAGCTCCTAACAAGTCTCTCCGTGGTCAGTACGGTATCAGTGTCAGAAAACCAGATCCCTGGGGTGCCTGGGGGGCTCAGTCAGTTAAGCGTCGGACTTCGGCTCAGGTCATGATCTCTCAGTTCATGGGTTCGAGCCCCGCGTCTCTGTGCTGACAGCTCGGAGCCTGCAACCTGCTTCGGATTCTATGTCTCTCTCTCTCTCTCTCTCTCTCTCTGCCCCTCCCCACTCATGCTTTCTTTCTCTCTCTCTCTTTCTTTCTCAATAATAAACATTAAAAACCATTAAAAAAAACAATCAGAAAAACCCAGATAGCGCAAGTTCTTTCAGCAGAGGTGATTTGACACAGGAATCGTTGGAGCAGGCACGGGGAGGGCTGGGAAGGGAAGAATGGATTCAGGCCGAGCTACTTACTTACTGCAAGGAGCCGAGTACATTGAAGGGGAAGGGGGTGTGGAGAGCTCTGGGGGGGGCGTGGGACTCAGCCTCTGGAGGACGCGGTGTCTCGGGCCCCTTGGCATATCCGAGGTCCCTGGGCTGGGGGCACTGCCAGCTGCTGCTCCTGCGGGGGGTGCGATGGGGCCGCTTCTGGAGAGGGGGGAGAAGCTGGCAAAGGAGGCGACCGCTGCGGGTCAGAGCGAGGCGGCGTGATTGGGCCGGTGCCGTCCGAAAGGGCCTGCGGGCTGGAGGGACCTGCTGTTTCTCGCTCCTTCTGCCTCCCTGCTCCCGCCCCAGGAGGAGGTGAGGGCAGCGAGGGCAGATGCGGCTTGTGGCGCCAAAGGAGGGCAGAGGGTGGGCCTCGGGCCAAGAGACGATCGCCTGGGAACCGACCCAAGTATCTTCTCCACCCCCACCTTCCGCAAACTCCTCTCAGCTGCGTTTCTCCAGGCGCCGCTTGGAACACACCATTGCCTGCTCTGATGCGCAGTGGGTCGGACGGCATCTGGGGGGGACGTTGGCGGTCGCTTGACATTTGTGTGTAAGAGGCGAGGAGGTATTCGCTGGCCCGCTGTGGGGGGGGGGCGTGGGAGTTTGGGGTTCAGGACCTGCCCCGCAGATGTCCACCAGTCACAGCGAGTGGCTGCTTCATCGTGGGTTTTCAGAAATCATTAGCATTGCAACATTTGTGTTCAACCGACCCGTCGGTTTTGTCTGTGTATCACGCCATCTGTACCCCACCCCCCCAACCCTTGTTCTTCATGAGGACGGAAGCCTCCGCCCACAGCCCAAACCCTCGGAGCCCACCAGAAATGGGTTCCCTGGAAAATTGTGCTCTGGAGCAGTGTGCCTGGTGGCCTTCTCCCCGGGTGGCCTCCAGGGCTCTGCAGCGTGAGGGGGCCCGCCTTTCTGTATGTTGAGCATAACCGTCGCTGTTCCCTTACCTCTCTTGGAAAATGGTCATTTCCCCGGCATCTGTGGCAAAGCAGGTTGCTGGGAAAGGAAAGCCACAGAACTCTCAGGGAACATGATTTTACAACAGTGCTGGAGTCTGTGGTTCTGGCAGGACTGTGCCTACGTGGGAAGACTGAGCCACTGATAGCCTGAGTCGACAGGCAGGCGCTCACCGTCGGGATGGCCCGGAAGTCCTGGTGGGCAGAAATGATCACTCGATGGAGATTGCCGATCTGAGTAATGTGCCCTTTGAGGTGAGGTACAAAATTTCATGCCAAGGAGGCAGGGGTGCAGGAGGAGGAACGAGAGAAACAGCTGGTTTGGGGCCCCTCGGAACTGTAAGTGCGTAGGGATATGGAAGCATAAACGGGCAAAGGGGTGAAGGCCATGTGCGTGTGCCTGCTTAAATACGTAGCTTAATCTATTTACAGATTTCCAGCTGATGGATTAGCCTTCACCAGTAGACTACTGCCAGACCCCAAATAACGGAGCACACAATTTTGTTTCCACTCTAAAAACATATTCTTTGATGGGACATGTTGCCATGTTTTTTCAGTAAGCAACTAATCGGAAAGCCATATGGTGAAGTTTTAATTTATGGGCAATATCTAGCCATATCCCTTCAGCAGTTGGTAATTACCATGTTTCAGCGCAGTTTGTCATAATCTTGCGACACGGGCTGATATTGTTACCCCGTACTGATAAAGAGACACATTTTGTGGCAGGCGTAGTTCCCAATGAGTTGTGGGGTGTGTGTGCGTGATTAGTGATTGTGAGGGGGGTGTGCGTAGGATTGCGTTTGAGTCCTAGAACATTCTTCCACATAACTGATGTTATAGACTAAATGCTAGTTGGTGGAGTCTTAGGCAAAGTCTGAACTTCAGTAATGTTTGGGAGAAGGAACCGTGACCTCAGCCTGTGTGTCAGGTTGGCCCTACAAGAGAGGACAGTTTACTGGATTCTGGTTTCTCTTTCTTTTGTTTTGTTTTGTTTTGTTTTCTCTTCTCTTTTCTTTTTCTTTTCTTTTTTTTAAAGACTTTATTTTGAAGTAATCTCTACACCCAACGAGGGGCTTGAACTCACAAACCTGAGATCAAGAGTTACACCCTCCACTGGCTGAGCCAGCCGGGTGCCCCTGGATTCTGGTTTCAATACATCTGGTGCCCTTCCTCATGAGTGACTTTCTGACACCCCTCCGTCTCTCTCTTCCCCCCTCTCTCCCTCCTTGTTCAGAGCCTGTTCCAACTCATTTTCCGTTTTTATTCTCCCGGAGAAAGCTCACTTCAGAGGGGGAGGGCCAAGAAAGACAAGAAAGACGTTAGACTTCTCGTTTGTGTCCGATTTGTCAGGGACACGAATCAGCTTTAGCCAGAACAAGTTCCTTGGACCTTCAGTAGGTGAAGAGAGTGTTCTTTTTCCTGTAGGCTAAGGATTGAGATGAAAAGTAAAGGAAGCAAATGATTCTTGACCCTGACTGAGGTAGAATGTGGGCTGATCGCATATATTGAGTTTTGTAACAGTTGGGTAAGGAACACGGCCACACGGATGATGTCCTTGACCTATGGCACCTTGTCTGTCACCCTGTTTTAACAGATAGGAAACGCCCTGACTCAGAAGATTTCAGAATGTTATGCAAGGTCACGGGGCCATGGCACAGGAGAGCTGGGACATTACCCAGGCCTGTGCCCCTCGCAGCCCCTCCTTCAGGGTGTATGAAACCACACTGCTTCCCTTAGACACACTGAGGGTCTCAGACTCCCCCTTTCCTCTGGCCGCACTCTCTCTGCTTTTCCTCCAGCTGTCCCTTGAAATGCTGGAGTTGTCCAGGTCAAAAAAAAAGAAAGGCAGAAATTAATGAAATGAGATAAGGCATGTGAACACAGTTTGTAAATTGTGAGGCCGTACAAGAAATGTCCATAGTGGGAAGAATTGCCTTGTGCTCCTTTACGCGAACACTTCTCATTCTCACCTAATTACCAAGCTGTACAGTAACAGTTATGCGGGTGATTAGATAGACATCAGACCAACTCTTTTGTAAGACGTCTGAATTGCAGCGAAACGTCCTTCCCTTGGTTTCCAGGTTGACAGTACATTGCTTGAAGAGCTTGGTCGCCTGCTGGCAACTGGGGGTGGGGGGAGGAATACAAACAATCAGCATAAAAAGAGGCAGCATTCCACAGAAGCAAAAGGTAAGATTTTATTTCCGAGCTGCCCACCGGCATTTCTTGTGGGGATTGAATTTGTGGTCTTCATAGGATTTTCATAAACCTTATGCTGGCTCAGGGATGGCATTTAAGGTATCAGCGTGAGAGCAGCTGAAGCCGTCGTCACCTTCTACAATTCAGACTATGCATCCCTATCGTTCTCACATCTGTGACCTTGAACTGGTTTCTACTCAGGCTGTTTTTCTAAAATAACTGTGATTACTTGAAAAATCGAACAGGCACATATTAACTTGCGTGGAATATGGTTTTCAAACTACATTATAGTAGAGAACCGTTTGAAATGATACTCTGTGTATCACCCTTCAAATGAAGTAGCAGAAATGAGTGTTCGTCCCTTAACATTCTGACATGTTCTTTCAAAATATCATGCAAAGAAAAGAACTTTTTTAAATGGAAGAAAATGGGCGAATTATTTCTTTAGAATTCTTAATGAGAGACATTACAATAAATGGTCATTGCCCGTCTGCCAGTGGGTTCATGACTGTAGTGCACTATAAAATTTAATGTCCTTGACTTTGGCACTGCAAATGCATGAGTTTTATAACGGTTCACGCGAGAGGTAATTGATTACACTGGATATATACATAAGGAAAATAAGCAAATGTCGCAAGTGCCATTTTTTGTTATGATAAAATCAACTGTACTTTGAACAAGTTCATTTCAAATGAAAGAGACTTTAATAAGAAAGAGAACATGTGACCATAGAGTCTTTGCGGGACTTTGGGCTTGATTGCTGACTTGGCACATGATCGGTAGGAGGGCCCGTTTATTGAGTTCTTCCTATATTTTGAACTTGGGCTGGGCACTGTTTGTCTAATTTAATCCTGACAGCAGCCCTGTAGTTTGAAAGTACAGCTTGGATGGTTTAAGTAACTTGCCCAAGACCACCCAACCAGTAAATGGCAGAGATGATTTTCAGCTGCAGGTAAATTTCAATGTTATTTCCAGCGTCCTCAGAGTTTTGCATGAATATGTGATATTTTTTTTCCATCACCCACTCTCCCCTCTCCCCCACCCCCATCAACCCTGTTTGTTCTCAGTATTGAAATCTCATTAAAAAAATGAATATGTAGGGGCGCCTGGGTGGCTCCATTGGTTGAGCGTCCGACTTCAGCTCAGGTCATGATCTCACGGTCCGTGAGTTCGAGCCCCACATCGGGCTCTGTGCTGACAGTTCAGAGACTGGACCCTGCTTCAGATTCTGTGTCTCCCTCTCTCTCTGACCCTCCCCCATTCGTGCTCTGTCTCTGTCTCAAAAATAAATAAACATTAAAAAAAAATGAATATGTAACATTAAAGGAATTAAGTGTTAGAATAGTTAAGCATAGAGATTTGGAAGAGAGCTATACAATTTGGTGAACGTGAGCATTTCAGTCAAGAGGCAACAGTGATAAAATTATCTGGAGAGATGAGTAGGTCCTGTTTGTCGTCATCCAGTCTATATCTTCATGGTTTTGTGGCCGGTTCATATCACACTTAATTTGGTCTTTCCCCCCACATCTGCTGTAATTGGGTTTGCCTTCCATATCAGGAGTAGATGGCACCAACTAGGAAAAAATCAAGGGCAGTACTAGCCAGGAGCATCCACGGAACAGGTATCATCTGCCTGACAAGAGGAGTGGGGAGCTGATAGGTAGCTTGTCTGTGTTTTCAATGGGCTTTGAAGTTTGCCTCATTTTAAAATCCAAACCAGAATATCCTTAGGAAACTTATTTAAATGGCTCTTTAGGTTAAGTATATGCAGAGAGTCTGAGAGCTTATGTCTGAGAATAATACTGGAGAAAAAAACGGATGAATCAAATGGAAAGTGTGTTTGTGTTCTTAAAGCTGACCAAGAGATGTGGTTTTATTACTTTAAGAGTAAAGAATTGTTAGATCATGTATGGGATGTTTTGTCCTCTCCAAAGACAAAGTTGGACAAAAATGAATCGTGATGCTGGGGTCGTGATTGATGCTTTAGAATTCCAGACACTCCTGTGTCAAATATGAATACTTCTCAAAATTCCTTCTAGAGGCCTTTTACCGAAAACTCGAAGCAGCAGTCAGCAACTCATGACATGGCTGTTTTGTTTTTTTATTCTTGGGAAATTGTATAAAAATGAGTGGGTAGTCAAACGTCTCCTGAGCTGGGTACATTGAATGTACTCCTGCTTTATCTAACAGCCGAGAAATGTTCCCACACGCAATCTGCAGCCCCAGGTGGAAGGAACCAGGGCTTTCGGTGGCCAGGGTCAGCTGGTAGGTGTCTGCCTGTGGGATGTAATTTATTGGGTGTGGAAAGGCCTCTTTGCCTGGAGAAGATAATTTCTCCCCACTACTTTCGGCTCTGTCAGTATCAGTGAGGTTGAAATTTGCCAGAAAACCAGACTTCAGATTCACATTCAATTAACTCTTTTTTTTTTTTTAGCATCAACTCTACGCCCAGCTACTGAGTGTGTGTGTGCGTGTGTGTGCGTGTGTGCGTGATTTTTATAAGAGTTCCTTCTCCTAACATGACTGGCATGCTACAGATGTTTTAGAAGTTAATGGAGAGTCACATGGGCATAAAATAACTTACTATTCAAGAGAGAAAAATGTAAGCGACTCACCAACACCTGACTTGAAAATACAAGAGTGACCCAACAGTATTATCGGAAGGGCAGGGTCTACGTCCTGTTCCTCTTTGTTCATTTCGCTTCTCCAGCCACACACACAGACAACCTTGGCCCTCGTTACGTGTGAATGACATTGGACAAGCATAACAAATCCTAAACAGAACAAGCTGGTGACAAGTGAAAGTAGCTGAAAGAGAGAACAGTAACTCATATTCAGAAGTAGGAGAATAGATGAGGCGCCAGGGTGATGAGGAAGCCGGGGGTTGGGGGACGGGGGGAGACTTCAGGGATCGGGCGGGGGGGTGACTGATGGCTTGCTCACAGCGAGAGACGTCCAGGAAAACCTGGCTCTCGTTCTGAACGTTGCCTCTCCACACGCCCTGCTTCTTGTCAGTGGCTCCCTGTGGCGTAACTTTCCATCAATGTCTCCTTATTTCCTGTAAGAGAAAGTAGGATTCTCTGGCCAGGTTATGCCGGTGTCTTCACGACCTGATCCCTCTGTCCCTCTTGCACGCCTGATCCAGCCCCTCTAATGAACAGGCTCTTTTCTGTCGTGGGCCTTTCTTTGCAGTTGCCGTGCTCCCTTTCTTCTTGCCCAGTCATCTCACCGGCCAGCCCAAACATCTTCTGTAAGTTCTTCTGTTCGATAACCGATCCCCTCCCGCGCTGCTGTGGCACCTCATACATGCTCTGTGTTGCGGATTATTTGACACAGCATTTGCAGTTGTGTGTTTGCCTGGCTGTGTTCTCCATTCGACTGGGAACACTCCGGGGACAGGAATTATGCAGTACTTACTTATATATCCTCAGCCTCTCGTTCAGAGACCGGGGCATGGCAGGCGTTCAGTAGATACATGTTGGATCAGTAAAAAGATGGAAATGTATGGTCCTTAGCCCGGAAGTCAATCCTTTTCCAGCCTAGCCTTCTAAAGACAGGACGCCATAAGGATTTACATCAAGTCTTACTTTTTCTAGGTGAGAGGTAAGGTGGGGATGATACACGTGCCTGCCTCGGTAGGTTATCGTAAGGATTCTATGAGATGGTACGTGTAAGACACTCAGCATAGGATCGGGTTGTTGGTTGATACTGGCCTGTATCATATCACAAATTTTACAATAAAGATGGGTTTTTAAGATTATGTAAGAATAGCCAGGAGTTAAAGTGAATATATGGTAAAGGCCATCAATCCTATGGAGATACCCGAGAGAGAGAAAGGAGGGCTACTACAGTCCTGTGGAAGGTTCAAAGTTGAGCATCTGAATGCAAGGGGGGCACCGGGAAGAATTCCAGGGAAGGAGAGTCATGGGCACCCAAAGAGAGGAGTTAGACCTCACTTTCATTAAAAGCTTTCCTTTGTAAAATTCTTCGGAGGAGGGGAAAGCTTGAGTATATTATGTTTAAATAAGCCACACTGCTTGAATATTTTGTAAAATGGTCTTCCTCTCTGCTTGAGGTAGCATATTTTAAATTAGAGGCCATCCCAACAAATTGCTTAGAATCGGAGCTTAACTGTCTTCTGCTTGCTTTATTGACAGAAGTCCTACATTGCTGAGTTGCTTTCATTTTGTCAAAGTCAAGATATTTTCCACGGCAGTTAAGCAATTGCTGTAATAGCACTCCAGGTACAACGGCTGGCCAGCTAAAATATGATCTTGGCCATTTCTTTTATAAGCAGCCGCCATGCAAACTTGTGACAATTTTGTTAAAGTACACCATCCTAAAACTGGTTTCTACCAAATTCTTGTAAATCCTGACTTCTCTTCCTTGGTAGCATTCTAGATCGCCCAGCCTCCCCTTGGTTTCCCACCTGCTCCCTGGAAGGAGATTTTGAGAGTTTGAACAGCTATTGCAAACTAATTAAATGGCTTGGGCCGAGTTAACGTACTTATTTCTGCTTCCACTTTATCCCTTTACTGAATGGAAATCACTACTGGGCTCCATCCCCCTGGGGAGAGAGTATATAGACAAATGAAATGACATTTTTGAACTATTTATACATCCCCAGAAGAAAGGAACCAAGTACATAATTCTTTGACCTAGTTAACAGTTTCTCCTGCTTCGTGCCATCGTTGGATTTGTAGCGTTGTTGTTATTTTTCCTTCTCTCCGGTTCCGTGGGCTATGATCGATTTCATGCCACTGTTTTAGGCACAGCAAAGCGTAAACGGAAGGGGGATTCTTCACTTGTCCGTCTTTTACAAGCTTTGAGCTGAGGGCGGAGTTCAAGTAGAAGTGTAGGCCTTATCTCTCGGGCATGTGCCTACTAAACTGTGGTGACTGTCCCCCTAACCACTACCCACTCATAAAATGGAACCAGTAATCAAATAACCATGGCTTTGCACACTTTCCCCAGCCAAAAGAGGAAAGTTGGTCTTCTAGCAAACAGACGTAAGTAGCTTCAGAAAGAAAATAAAAGGCAGAATGTATTTTGTAACTCATCTTTCCGTCCTTAAACACTTGGGAGTTAATCTTTCCTCCTAACAGGCTCAGTTACTGGTTTAACAGTAAGTCGAGTATAATGGGATTTTAATTACCTGTGGGGATAATTTGACCTAAGGTTTTTTGTGGGGTTTTTTTGTGTGTTTTTTGTTTCTGTTTTTGTTCTTTTGAGTAACAGAAGAAAACACTCCACCTTGCCTACATTTTCTGCGAAGCAGATAAAAGTCAGATGCTTCAGAAGAACTTTTTATCTGGAAGATGGTATCCTTTTACTCCACAGAGGATTAGAGGGATTTTTAAAACCATTTCATTTACTTTTTTGTGCATATGGTATAACTCGGTTCTTCTTGACAAAGGATTCATTGGGAGAGCATGGAGATCAGTTGGTTTTAGTGTGGTCTTTGAAGTCAAATGGACCTCTTTACATAATCCGGCTTCAACTGTCTAATCTTAAACTAGTTAGTTAAATCCTCTAAACTCAGTTAGCTCTCGTGTGAAATGGAACTGATGGTGTGACTCTTGTGTGGGGCGAGATGGCGGGTGAAACGTGCCTTGCACGCTGCCTCACACATCGGAAGTGCACTGTTAACCATCCGTATTGCTGTCCAGAGGGTTGACAAAATGACTTGTGTCTTTGGCCTCTGGGGAAACTAATCACATTATAATTAAAAATGTGCGGCGTAAATGCTAGTCGACCACAGTGTGTGTGGGGGTGTTAGGAAAACTCCCATCATATTAAATTCTGTTTTTTTTTTAATTTTTTAAGATGTTTAATCACTTTTGAGAGAGAGAGAGAGAGAGAGAGAGAGCGAGTGAACCAGGGAGGGGCAGAGAGAGGGAGACACAGAATCCAAAGCAGGCTCCAGGTTCCGAGCTGTCAGCACAGAGCCTGACGTGGGGCTGGAACTCGCGAACCGTGAGATGGTGACCTGAGCCAAAGTCGGATGCTTAACCGACTGAGCCACGCAGGCGTCCCTGAAATCTGTTTTCATAGCCCGGCTTTGCAATCAGGTGTGTATTCTGTACTTAGAGCACATCTCCCCTGCCCTGCCTTGTGGTAGGGACCCAGTAGTTCCGTGTGGCCGCCATAATGGACGGTGTCACCACCTTCCTTCCCGTCCCTCCTGCCCGCATCACACACTTCTTTCTCTGTAAATGAACTGAGCCAGAAAAAGAGAATCTCGGCTTTGCTTGTCAATCTTGAGGCCACTGACAGCTGTGCTTTTCTGTGTCACTGAAAGAAGCTTTGGAGTCAGTGTTAAAAAAACCCACATCTCTCACCCTGAGAGAGTCAGCTCGACTCAGGGCGGTCACTCACTCTTTTTGTTACCCTTGTGTAAACCTGGAAAGAGCTGCTTTCTGCAGTGTGACATGAGTCCGGTCTCTCGATTGTGAACAATAAAACAATACTCTCTGCCCTTGAAATCGATTCTACAGTCTTCTCGGGGCCAAGGACTTACTTCCCTAGGCCATTGTGTGCCTCTCATTTTAGCGCCTCAGGACAGCAAAGAAAATACAGACAGAACAAGGTGACAGTAAGACCAAAAGAGTCAACTGATGCTGCCCTCGGGGACATGCGTTGTAACATTTTCTGAGAGCTACCCATGGGCCGGGTCGTGTGCTAAGCCATGTGTATACACACACATGTATAGCATCTGCACCAGTGGAATAGAACAGCTTTTATAATTTTTTGAGAGAGAGAGAGAGCACACAGGCAAGTGCAGAGGGGCAGAGAGAGAGGCAGAGAGAATCCAAAACAGGGTCCATGCTCTTACTGCAGAGCCTGACATGGGGCTCGATCTCACAACCCTGGGATCGTGACCTGAGCAGAAATCAAGAGTCAGATGCTCCACCAACTGAGCCACGCAGGTGCCCCTGGCATATGATATTTTAAAAACTACATCTTCAGAGGGTTTACAGAAAGAAGAAAAAAACGCTTATTTAAATGAACTACTTGAAAGCTAAGGTCAACTAGTATTTTACTTCTCAAACACACATTACACGCGGTAGTATTAGCTTGAATCCTGGACCACATCGGGCAGCGTGTTCATCCTGGACACCTTTCTTTGTCTTTCCAAACCCTCATGTCTACTCAAGTTGCCTTTTCCTTATGCAATTCCTAACAGCAGGGTATTATTATGGTTTAGCGTTCTTTAAAAAAATAAACGTACAAGCATTTATTGAGCAGTTAGTATGTACTGAGGCACTGACACAAGTACTTCAAATACATTATGTCATTTAACCTTCAAGAAACCCCCAAGCAGAGGACACTATTTTTTAAAATTGTTTTAATGTTTATTGAGTTTTGAGACAAAGCATGCAAGCAGGGGAGGGGCAGAGAGAGAGAGAGGAACACACAGAATCCGAAGCAGCTCCGGGCTCCGAGCTGTCAGCACAGAGCTGGACATGGAGCTGGAACCCACAAACCATGAGATCACGACCGGAGCCAAAGTCAGATGCATAACCGACTGAGCCACCCAGGCACCCCTCGTGGACACTGTTTTTATATTACTTACATATGGAAGGAAACGGATACTCAGTGAACTTAACAAGAAACAAACGCAACACCTGTCTCGTTGTTATACAGATACTAATTGACAGAGGTAGGATTCAAACTCAGGCCTGTCCAGCACCAAATCCTTGGCTTTGAAACATTAAGCCAGATGGCACAGAGTTATTTAGGCAATAATGCCTCACGACAGGTACATTTTAATGTAAGAAAGCACGTGCACATTGTACTTGCCTAAATACGCCCCTGCGGAAGGTCCTTGGTGAGCCTTCTGTTACCAAATAAAATACTATTATGATGTGACGTGTTTATGTCCAAGGTACAGTTACCTTTTTCTCTCTTGTAGAAAACGTCTAGATTATTGTAATTGTAGAAAAACGTCTAGATTATTAAAATCAAGGCAAGAAGCTGTTTTTGCTTCGTAATCATCAACACTAAACTTACTTAAGTGACTATCAGTTTAATGGTACAGGCTGTAAGAATTGGGTCATCTAGGGTCAAATTCCAATAATCACCAGCTTGGTGAGTAATCTAGAGCAAGCCGTTCTGGTCTTCTCATCTGTAAAATGGGAATAAACAGCCACAGGTTGCAGTGAGGGTTGCATGATTAACTGCATGCAGTGCATTTCCATAGTGCCAGATGCCTAGTAGAAGGTCCATGAATACTAGTGGGGTTTTTTTGGTAATTAATTATAAATAAATAATAATGACAATTGCATCAATTTCTGCATTTGACAAGAGGTCAAGAGTCCTTTAAAAAGAATGATCTCGGGGAGCCTGGGTGGCGCAGTCGGTTAAGCGTCCGACTTCAGCCAGGTCACGATCTCGCGGTCCGTGAGTTCGAGCCCCGCATCAGGCTCTGGGCTGATGGCTCAGAGCCTGGAGCCTGTTTCCGATTCTGTGTCTCCCTCTCTCTCTGCCCCTCCCCCATTCATGCTCTGTCTCTCTCTGTCCCAAAAATAAATAAACGTTGAAAAAAAAAAAAAATCTTTATCAAAAAAAAAAAAAAAAAAAAAAAAAAGAAGAATGATCTCTTCTTTAGGTTTTAGAGGAGAAAGGGAGGTGATACAGTTTGCGGGGACCTGTGGTTTTGATGAGGTTCCCAGGGTTGTGTGGAAGCTGCTGGTCTGTGTCCTCTTGTGTCACATGTCAGGAGTTGGCCACCTTGCAGGAGATATTTGCCTCCCGCACCCCAGTTTCTGGGATTACCTAAGAACACATGACCTGAGATAGTTGTATGGACGTATGATTACTTGGGTCTGTTAAAGGACTCACGCTCTTCTCTGAAATGTAATGGTCTGTGAATTCTCAATTTATCTTACTAGTCTTACCTTGAGTTACTTGGGAAGACTGGTGAAAAGTTTAACTGCGACTGCTGGCCTCATTTCAGCTTTCAAGTCTGCTTGCATATTTTTCGAGTGACGGCACATACTCGCTAACTGAGTTCTCAGGTTATCAACATGGGTCTGGTTACGAGGTCTGGCATTCCCATGACTCCCAAAATTTCTCCAGACACACATTTCTGAAGATTATGAAACATGGCAGTAAATAGGTTTCTGGGACATGACTACATCAGTTCTGAAGTAAATTGTCTTTATTAATACCCTGCAAATTATCAAATTAATGGGAAAGAAATATCCGAGTAATTGCTCCAGAGAGCCTGCAAGATACATTTGAAGTTTGCTAGTTTTGTCTTCAAAAAAAGAAAGCAAGAAAGCAAGCAAGAAAGAAAAAGGTAATTTTATTTCTTGATATATGGGCAAGTAGAGATTAGTTAGCGTGAAAATAAAAATTACTTACAACATAAAGCTTTCTTTATCATAAACACAAGCTTCTACTCACTGACTTCCATGGAAGTTAAAACAATCTACCCAGTGTTTTCTCACTTATGCATAAAGGATTTAAGTTACTGAATCACAGTAACAAATAATAAATCTGAAGTTTTCTCTATAAATTCAAAAAAAATTTGCCATCTTTCAAAAAGTTAGAATTAGTGCATGGAAGTTATGAAATGGTAAAAAAAAATATTCGCAATTGTATTCCCTTGGAAGGCTTTCTTGTTTTCTGGCAAGCAGGTGTGTTGACTTCTTACTCATCGTGTTGCTCATGAAAATAGTATTCTCTATCCTGAAACACTCTATAAGAAACTTAACAAAATAAGAATGGATATTCCACAAGAGTCTTGTGAAATATTCAGGATCTAAATGAGACCTACAGAAATGTAACCTAGCTCCAGAAAAGGAACATCGTGTGATTAAGTTGTCAGGTTAAGGAGGGGTGCCTGGGTGGCTGAGTCAGTTAAGTGTCCAACTTCGGCTCAGGTCGTGATCTCTCGGTTCATGGGTTCGAGCCCCACATCAGGCTCTGTGCTGACAGCTCGGAGCCTGGAGCCTGCTTTGGATTCTGTGTCTCCCTCTCCCTCTGCCCCCCCACCCTGCTCATGCTCGCTCTCTCTCAAAAATAAATCAACAAACAAAAAAATGTTTTTAAGTTGTCAGGTTAAAGAAAAGTAAAACAAGATGTCCAAAACCATAATAAAATATGGTTTTATTAAAGTAGGTAATTAAGAACTGTTTCTTGAACTGGCTGGTTTCAGTATGCCTTTAGACTGTCAGTGTGGCTTAATGGGTGCTTTTGAAATATAACGCCAAAGAGGAACTGTGGAAAGGTCACAGTTGTCATAAACTGTGATTATAATCACCAACAAATATTTACCGAACACCTCCTCTGAACAAGATGCTCTAACCAATGCAATCATGCCCTCAAATAAATATTCCTGCGGTGAAACACTTTGTGACATGAAACATTAACAAAAGACTCACCTCATCAAAATGGACGGCTACCCATTGGGCCCATTAAAATGGAGTTAACACATATGGATGGAAATATGGCTGGCATGCTTTTGAAGAATTTTTGAAACGGCTTGGCTCTCTCCTCCAGACCGATTTGGGAATTCTTTGAAAAAATATATTTTTTTTTCCAGAGGGTAAAACAACGACGGCAACACGGGCAACGTTACGTGAATTCACAGGACGCCCATGACAGAAAATTCATGCAGAGCTGTTCACCAGTTCAGGGAGGAAAATGAACCTGTAGTGCCTGAGGACCTTGATCATGACCCGTTCAAATTTCCAACCCGCCCCCCTCCCCCGCCTCCCCAAAAGTGTGTCATACTAAAGAAGGTGAAAAAGATCAGCCTTTCGGAACATTCGTTTCGCTGTGTGAATGTATTTCCAAGGCCAACATTTAGGTCAAGCTAAGAGCTGCGGGATGGGCAGTTTTGATCAGAGGAAGGATCCATCCGGCTGAGGGTACACGAGCCGTAAGGGTTAACTAGGGTACAAGGAGAAGAAGACGAACCACAGCCGGTTCTTGCCGGCGAATCCCACGCCTCACATGGAGGGCGAGAGGGACTGGGTCTCTGGCTTCCACCGATCTGTCGTTTCTGCCACTGAATCGGGGGGTCCCGGGCCGTCCGTGCTCTCACTGGCCGCCGTCACTGGCACAGTCACGATCTGGAAGGAGCCAAGGAGTGTCCTCCTGGTG
Source organism: Leopardus geoffroyi (assembly GCF_018350155.1). Lineage (NCBI taxonomy): Eukaryota > Metazoa > Chordata > Mammalia > Carnivora > Felidae > Leopardus > Leopardus geoffroyi. The sequence goes on along the minus strand of NC_059334.1, from coordinate 6,038,287 downwards.
GCCTTTGCCAACACGCCTGGGCTCCAAGTGACCCAGCAGATGAGGATACTGAGGCCCAGACAGGTTACGTATCTTTCCCAGAGCCACACGGTGATGGACCCCCCGGTCTTACCTGCAGATACCACGTTTTCAGCCACTGTTTCCAAGCTCCTTCTTGACGCTGCTGGTACAAGTCCATCCAGGGCTGAAGCCCGCGCTCAGGAGAAGTCGCCTGAGCTTTGGAAAGAAGGTGCGTGGGGTCCGATCCCAGCTCGGTCAGCTCGCTGTCTGACTTGGGACGTCGAACGCAGCCTCCGAGTATCGGTTTTCTTAATTTCTGAGAGGCCAGGCGGGAGCGTTAAGGTCGAGCAGCCGCTACGTGCCAGGCCCTGTTCCAAGCGCGTCATGAACGAGCGCGGTACTCTTCATAGTACAGCCCTGGGGGGGACCGGGGCTGTAGTGTTACCTCCAGTTTTGGGTGAAGAGACAGAGGTCCAGAGAGGCTGAGTGCCTGCGGTCACCCAGCATGGGAACGGTGGACCTGAGATTCAAACCTGTGTCACGTCTGGAGGGAAAACGGCTTGGCACCTGCTCGCTGTCCAGACCGCTAATCGCGAGCGCCCCAGCCTTCCGCTGTTCCCCCAAAACGTCCGTATAAAAGCATTCTGGGCCTTTTGCTGGGTTTCTCAAAGTAGGAGAGTGCTGAAGTGTGGGCGGCTTCTGACTCTTCAAGCACATCACCGGACGGGCTCCCACCGAGAGGGTTTGGAGACCGTTCGGATGGCCCAGGTGGCGGCCGGGAAGCGGGAGCCTTTCCCCCACCCCAGGCCTTTTCGCTCACCTTATTCTCAGCCACCCTGCGTCTGCATCATCCTAACAGCCCGCAGACCAGTCTCTGAGCTTCTGGTCTGGCCTCAGTGTCCAGCATCTCTATTTAACTGCAGCAGCGTTGTATTTTCGCAAACGGTTGTGTCGCCGCTCTCCCCACTGGTGACTTAAAAAGTTGTAATGGTGTCAGGGTGTCCTTGAGATCAAGTCGCACTTAAAAAAATGTTTATTTGTTTTGAGAGAGGGAGAGGGGGAGGGGCAGAGAGAGAGAAAGAGAGAGAGAGAATCCCAAGCAGGCTTTGCACTGTCAGCACAGAGCCTGACGTGGGGCTCAAACTCGTGAACTGTGAGACCATGACCTGAGCCAAGATTGAGAGGCTGAGGCTTAACCGACTGAGCCACCCAGGTGCCCCTAAAGTCACACTTTCATCTGACCCTTCACATCTTCTTTCTCGCCTCTGCTCCTCCTCCTGGGCTGGTCCTTCAGCCTGTAGCACACCCCTCACTGCCCCACCTCACACACACACACACACACACACACACACACTCAACCCTCATCATCTTACCTGGGGTGGCCCCTTCTCCCACCCTTCAGATCGCAACTAAAACATCACTTCCTTTGGGATATGTTTCTTCTCCTCCAGCCTGATTAAGGTGCCTCTTTAAGTTACGTGCTCCCACAGTTGTCTGGAATTAATTTTCTCCTCCCTCTGGAGTAGAAGACACCTCAGAGAAGACACTGGATCTGGGATATAGCAGACGATAAGTGTGTATCAACTGTGAATGATGGAAGGAAGGGAGGGAGGAAGGAGGGAGGGAGGAGGGAGGGAGGGAGGAAGAAAGGGAGGGAGGGAAGAAGGATGGAAGAGGGAGGGAGGGAGGAAGGAAGGAGATAGGAAGGAGGGAGAGATGGAGGAAGGAGGGAGAGACGGAGGAAGAAAGGAGGGAGGGAGGGAGGGAAGAAGGAAGGAAGAGGGAGGGAAGAAGAAGGAAGGAAGGAGAAAGGGAGGAAGGAGGGAGGGAGGGAGGAAGAAAGGTGAGAGGGAGGGAGGGAAGAAGGAAGGAAGAGGGACGGAGGAAGGAAAGAAGGAAGAGGGAGGGAGGAAGGAAGGAAGGAGATAGGAAGGAGGGAGAGATGGAGGAAGGAGGAAGGAGGGAGAGACAGAGGAAGAAAGGAGGGAGGGAGGGAAGAAGGAAGGAAGGGAGGGAGGGAAGAAGAAAGGAAGAGGGAGGGAGGGAAGGAAGGAAGGAAGGAAGGAAGGAGATAGGAAGGAGGGAGAGATGGAGGAAGGAGGGAGAGACAGAGGAAGAAAGGAGGGAGGGAGGGAGGGAAGAAGGAAGGAAGGAGAAAGGGAGGAAGGAGGGAGGGAGGGAGGAAGAAAGGTGAGAGGGAGGGAGGGAAGAAGGAAGGAAGAGGGACGGAGGAAGGAAAGAAGGAAGAGGGAGGGAGGAAGGAAGGAAGGGAAGGAGGGAGAGATGGAGGAAGGAGGGAGAGACAGAGGAAGAAAGGGAGGGAGGGAAGAAGGATGGAAGAGGGAGGGAGGGAGGAAGGAAGGAGATAGGAAGGAGGGAGAGATGGAGGAAGGAGGGAGAGACGGAGGAAGAAAGGAGGGAGGGAAGAAGGAAGGAAGAGGGAGGGAAGAAGAAGGAAGGAAGGAGAAAGGGAGCAAGGAGGGAGGGAGGGAGGAAGAAAGGTGAGAGGGAGGGAGGGAAGAAGGAAGGAAGAGGGACGGAGGAAGGAAAGAAGGAAGAGGGAGGGAGGAAGGAAGGAAGGGAGGGAGGGAGTTATGGAGTAGTAATTTCTGAACCCTGAAATAGAACACACGGCCCCCTCCCAGAGGCTCTGCCGGCCACAGTGCTGTAGCAGCCTCAGTGTTCTTCTCTTGCCTCGCCTCTTTTCCAGGCTTCTGGGTCTCCATCCCCAAGGTGACTAACCAGTTTCCCAGGACCACCTTTCATCTGGTGAAGTCTTCCTCGGACTCCCACCCATTCCTGACGTCTTCTGTGTTGACCAGGAGAAGTTAAAGGAGGAAATGAGACGTAGTTTGGGCTTTTGCAGAAAACGGCAGAGGGACCAGAACGAAAGCCCCTCAGACGGGAGCCTGGTGGCTAAGTGGCCCTAATCCGAGCAAGGAATGGGGAACCGGGGTGTGGAAGGGTGAGCGGTGACTTCACAAACACATGCCGTCCACGCATTTGCCTTTTCTGTTAAGGGAGAAACTAACAAGCATATACATACGTGCTTGGGGTCAGCAAAAAGTTATTCCCTGGTCGTTTTCTTAATCCCCCCCCCCCCAACCACAAACTTTAAAACCTCAGTCTGGATCTGTTATATCTTAGTTCACCTATGCTTTGTAGCCAGTGGACTTGTTATTGTATTGGCCATCTTTCTGTTTTTCTGTTCCCTTATTTTTGCTATGTTACATAAAAGGAAATTTTCCCAGCCCTGGGAATCTAAAAATAAAGCTGAAATTTTTAAATGCTTCTAAAATATTACTTACCAAAAATATTTTGCTATTTATTCAAGCTGTCCAAGTTTTTATGATTCTTAGATATCTGTATTAAAATACTTCCCTCAACATTTTTAACCAGTCACCCTGGGGAAATTCCAAACAGCCCTCTCTATCAAAAAGTTATTTTTAACTGTTCTTTTCTTCAATCACTAAATCAGTTCTGTTGCCATTAATAGAAATAAAATGAACATATTTTTTTTAAAACCTTTCCCTAATAAATACGAGGTATTTCACCTGTATAGGTTATTTTCCTTCAGAGACATTGTGGAATGGTAGATTATCCCCAGAGTCTCTGCAGAGCAACAGAAGAGTCCACGTGATCTGGGATTATAAATTTGACCTGGGAGAACATGTGGAATTTAGAAGGGGCCTCACAAAAGGGGCCTTTCACCCGAAGGGAAGGTCGGAGAGAACAGAGCAGTTCCCGAACTTTGGTGGGCTTCAGAGCGTCAGAATTACAATACAGCAAAACCTTGGCTTGCAAGTAATTTCTTCCACGAGTGCTCCGGCAGACGAGCAACGGGCAAACGTTTGTAATTAATTTTCCCTTAATAAACAAGCGATGTCCTACAGTACAAGTAATACCTGCCGTCCCTGTGTCACATGATCCCACCTGAGCCAATGGTTCTTGAAATTCACTTTGATATAGAGTGCTTTGGATTACAAGCATGTTTCCAGAAGGAATTATGCTTGCAAACCAAGGCTCTCCTGTACATATTTCTGGCCCCACAGGCACTGTTTCTGATTCAGAAGGTCTGGGGCGAATCCAAGAACCTGCATCTCTAATAAATTCTTGGTTGGCATTGGTGTTGACAGCTGTGAACTTCACTTTGAGTGGCTCTGGTCCAGAGTACTTCTCATGATCCCCTCCGGCCAAAGGAGCCCCACAAAGTGTGCAAACCTGCCCAACGCATAGAAGCAGGAGCACTTTTTGAATTGTTCTCTGCTTTTCCGAGGAATAACCAAGAAATGAAAATTCATAACACTGTCATATAATGGAAATCAGTACTTTTTATTTCTACAGTAGCACAGTGTGCTTCATAAATGCACAGTACACACGTCTGTTAAAGTAACACTTCTGTCATCTGTTAAAACATAAATCACGGGTGCCTGGGTGGCTCAGTCGGCTGTGCCCGACTCTTGGTTTTGGCTCAGGTCATGATCTCATGGTGCATGAGTTCGAGCCCCATAGCAGACTCTGCAGTGACATTGCAGAGCCTGCTTGGGATTCTCTCTCTCCCTCTCTCTCTCTCTCGTTCCTTCCTCACTTGTGCTCTCTCTCTTTCTCTCTCAAAATAAAATAATAATAAAACATCAATCGTTTACCTTTGCTAGAAATATTTGACTTCATTGGCTTATCTCTTGAGTCCTTGTAATAAACTAAATCTCTATCAGCATTATACCACATAAAATCTGACCAACTCTGCTGTCTGACAAATGTCATTGGCCAAAAAAAAAAAAAAATACTGAAAAAAGTCATCAATAAAAAACTTAGTGAAACAAGATTTTACAAAATTTGAAATATTCTAAGCATGAAAATGTTTTTCTCTTCTGATACCTAAGATACATTTTACTAAATCGTGGTGATAGAAATAGGAACCTTGACAATGATGAATTTGGAAAAATTTCATAGCAAAAACAATCGTTATACAATTTTCAGGTAAATGATTGAAATTAGAGTACTCTGTATACTGTTCACAGGGTCCCAAGTTTGACATGAATTGAAGGGTTGCTATTGGTAGTTGTAAGTATCTTCTGAAAAATTTCCCTTTGGTCCAGGGTACTCCCTTTCTTTCTTTTTCTTTCTTTTTTTTTTAATTTTTAAAAAATTTTTAATGTTTATTTGAGAGAGAGAGAGACAGAGAGAGAGGAAGACACAGAATCCGAAGCAGGCTCCAGGTTCCGAGCCGTCAGCACAGAGCCCAATGCGGGGCTCGAACCACCAACTGTGAGGTCACGCCCTGAGCCAAAGTCAGACGTTCAACCGACTGAGCCACCCAGGCGCCCCGGTCCCTGGTGCTTTCATGAGAGATGCCGATGGGTATGGCCTTATGTGTCACTGAATGGAAGACCAAGCAGATAGGTTACAATCGGAGCTCAGGGTGGTAAGCTAATAAAGGGTTTGGAGGAAATGAAGGGAGGAGTGGGAAAGGCCTACGTCAATGGAAAATGTGGGCAAAGCCCAACCTCTGCAATTCATGGTAGAGCAAAGCTACAGTTCTGCTCTTTCCAGGAGAGATTGCCTTTTCCGTGTCTTTGGTGTCCAGTGACACAGCTGACCCCCCGCAGTGCTTGACATCAGCCGTCGTGATGTTCTGCTTTGCTCGTCTTTCTCCACAGCTGGCGGCGGGTGATGTGTTCGGAATGTGTCTCGGATGGAGTACGAGGTGGGGTTGTGGGGGGAGGGCTGCTAGGGATGCAGAGGCACCTGTAAAAGATAAAAAACGGGAGAAGCACTAGATGAAAGCAAGGGATGGCAGCAGAAGGAAAGAGAGAGGAGAAAACGGGAAGAGAAATTAGGGAGGACGCAAGGAAGAGAAAGTGGGAAGAGAGAGGAGGAAAAGAAATAGAAGTAGGAAAGATGGGCTTGTAATGCTCTTACACCCTTGCTCCTTTCCCGGTCCCTCCCAGTCGTATCTCCAGCCGGTCGGGGTTTTTCTCCCCAGCACGTCGCACCCAGCTTTCACGGGGCGACTCACTCCTCAGACCTGCTTCCTTTTCCCCATAGTTATTACGTTAGCTTACGAGTGGAGTTGGTTCCAGGAATTCATTTGGGTAAGTCAATTACTCAGGATTTCAAATGCATTTTCCTACAGAAATAATGTTATAAATGGTGGCTGGATTTTCCCATATTTGATCCATAATGTAGCCAAGTTCTACTTGAAAGAAAGAACGGGAAGGAATATGGTTGGAATACCAAAGACCCATCAAGAGAGCAGTTGCAATGGAATTGAAATAAATTTGTTTTCCAATTGTTTAAATTCTGGTGCAGAAGCAGAGCCTGGCTGTTTGCAGGGGGACAAAGAGGACAGGCTGACACATCTGTCTCCCTGCCCGTGGCACACAGTGCTAATTGCTCATGACCTGTGTCTCCACGAAGCCCTCACCTGCTGGCATCACGGTCACACCCGACCCAGAGGACTGGCTTGTTTGCCACCCCGAGAAAGAGATACTGTTGGGACGCCTGGGTGGCTCCGTTGGTTGAGCATCCGACTCTTGGTTTTGGCTCAGATCACGATCTCATGGTTTGTGGGTTCGAGCCACACATCAGGCTCTGCACAGAGCCTGCTTGAGATTCTCTCTCTCCCCGTCTCTCTCTCTCTCCCTGACCCTCCCCACCTCTCTCTCTTTCTCTCAAAATAAATAAACTTAAAAAAAGAAGGAGTTACAGTTCAGTTTCAACATCATAGGGCAAAGAAACTTAGAATGGGCACTTGGGTGGCAGGAAGCAAGGTGGTGGTGAGGATGAGGCCGGAAAGATAGATAGTCTGGCTATCAGCTGCCAGGACTTGGGTAAAACAAACGATTAAGCTTGGATAAAACCTAGGGTTTCTAGGCCGCGGGTTCTGCACACTGAGTCGGTGTCTCAAAGGAGGGAGGAAGTGGAGTCAAGCCACCCAGCTAGTCAAGAAGTAGCCTTTCTCTAAATACACGGATCCAGAGCCCTGAGCCGGTGCCCAGCTTCTCGCCCGGCAACGCCTCGGTAGACCTTGAGTAATGACATGTTTCCACGTAGCTTTGCCGCTCAAGGCAACTCGGTAGAGCAGATTCTTGGCTGCCCAACGCCAAGGGAATCATCATTAGCTGCCACTTGGTTTCCTCATTTCTGACAAACCGTGTGGGTACCTGATTAGTGCCACTGTGGTTCCGTTAGAACGTAATGTCAGAAATATGACCTGAGGTTGAAAAAATTTAATGGAGTGCGGAATCTGGTTCCTGCTCCTTGTGTGTAAAATGATTTTCACAGACCGGCCACACAAGATCTCTAAAGCAGTGCTAAGTTGGTCCTAGAGAATAGGTTTTTAGAATTGTAAATGAAATATGATGGCCTCGAGAAATAACCGACTTAATAATGGGCCATGTTTTGAAAGCCCTAAGTACCTGTATCTATTTCATTGGCACATCTAAGTGTTCACTAAATCAAGGGATGGGAGTTTCTGTAAGGAGTCTTAAATTGGGGCGCCTGGGTGGCTCAGTCGGTTAAGCACCTGACTTCAGCTCAGGTCATGATCTCACGGTTCATGAGTTCGAGCCTTGTGTCAGGCTCTGTGCTGATAGCTCAGAGACTGGAGCCTGCTTCGGATCCTATGTCTCCCTCTCTCTCTGCCTCTCCCCTGCTCGTGCTCTGTCTCTGAAAAATAGACAAACATTAAAAAAATTTATAAGTAGTTTTATATTCTGCCATAGTTTAATGTTAAGTTCTATTTTCTGTACAAAACGTTTAAGAGCCTTAATACTTGAAAATATGTAAGAAATATAGTTTACTTGGCATTCTTCTTCACTTACCAAAAGCTATCTGAGTTCCTGAAGTTCTTGCAATGTGACTTCGATGCCTGGTTTTGGAACATTGAGTAGTCCACACCAGGATTGCTGTGTGTTTTCCCGTCACCCTCCGGAGGGGTTCATCAGAAAGTGCAAAAATGCTTATGTTTCAGAGAAAGGAGAGAGAAATAAAGCATAGTGTGAATCTAGAACCTTTACTTCAGAAATCATGCAATTGGCAGCATGTCCTCCAAGTCTCCAGCCTTTCTTTCTGACTTTTTACTGTTTTTAAAATAATTCGAGTGTTCATTCGAAAAGCACTATACGTTCATTGTAGCAAATTTGGAGAACAGGAGGAACAATAAGTGAAGATCTCCTGTGGATGGCTCTGTGAACATTTTGGTGTATATCCGCTCAAGTTTTGTTCTTTCTCTGTCCCTCGCCGTCTCTCTGTCACATACATATTCGTGTATATGCTCATTTCCATATCGTGGGTTCATACAGCATATGCTGATTTATAAGATGACTTTTTCATGTAAAGTACACAACCCGCATCTTCCCATGTAGTCAGACATTCTTCTGGATCCTTCTAAAGACTCCATAGAGTCTCGTGTCATGAATGCACTGTGCTTTAAGTAATGTCTTGTTGAACCTTTGCAATTTTTTCCCTGTGTTTTACTAATTAAAAAAAAAAAATGTGAGTGATGTTTCTGGTGCGTAATCACTGGTCATCTGTGATGATTCCCTAAGGATACATTCCTGGAAGTCTTGCTGAAACAAGAAGTTGTAGCATTTTGAGGCTTTTATCTTCCAGAGAGGTTGCAGCAATTCACACTTCCATCAGCAGCATGTGGAAATGCTTTATTTACTTTTAAATGGAATGAAAGCCTTAGCTAGTAGAGCCCAGCTTTATAACCATTTTACAGGCGCATCAGGCTCAGGGCAATTATTTATGGGCTTTTGGACATAGTGGCCAGTGTGTTTTGCCCAACTTGGTAGCATTAGCCTTCATTTTGTTATTTCAGGTTAAAGACATTTTTATAGACCAAGAAGTTCAAAAAAAGAAAATGGTCAACTTTCTGGCATTTTCTACTGAGCAGAGAGCTTGAACTGCTCTTACTTACACATTTATAACTCTCAACCATGTGCTTTATTGTTTTGCGGTTTTGTTAGTGTTTGTTTTTTATTGAAGTATAGTTGATACACGGTACCATGTTAGTTTCAAGTGTACATCACAGTGATGTGCTATTTTTCTGCATATGAAACGATCCCCCCAATAAATGTAGTTGCTGGCTGTCGCCACAACTATCACAGTACTATTGACTCTATTGTCTGTGCTATACGTTCTGCCCCATGACTTACTCGTTTTGTAACCAGAAGCATGTTCCCCCTTATCCTACGTGTTTCTAAGAGGTTGTTCGCAGAATTTAGTATACTTAACTGGTGAGCAGGATTTTGAGTTTGTCCAACTCATTTCTAATCATTGAATCTTTTGAAACTCTCGCTTCTCAGCTCAGTTCAATCTATGGTAAGACTGTATTTTTATTCACAGTTTGTATGCCTACAAATTTCCAAATGTTTGTTTAATTTCAAAGTACTTGGTACTGTAATGATGCATGTTAAACATACATGAATATGCAAGGATTCAAAGCCATTTGAATTTGAATTGCAAAGTCTCTTTCAGGTCATGAGCCAGGCATAATACTCTACTAAGAAAAGAAATCGCTAAAACAAATCACTTCTGAGCCAAACCAATACATGCCTCATCATTTCATTAAAGCTACCTAACTTCAGATAACACCTAACGTTATGCATTGAGATGCCCTGGAAAATAGCTGAAGAATTTTTCTTTGAGAAAAATTTAATGCCATTACAGTAATAGAAAACCACGGACAGGATCTGAAGTCTCGTTAAAACCGTATGCCTGAAAAGCAATGAATAACACAATCTGATGGGGTGGGTAGGGGTACGGGGGACATTTTGTCCATATTAAGAAGATAGGAAACCACAGTTCCTAGTAACTGACTGTACATCTCACACGGACCAGCATGCAGCTTGTTGAGAAAAAAAATCATCTCAGAACCTTTTGCTATGAGCTAATTCAAAATATCCATTCATCCAAAGAGTCTCTGCTCCATGAACTTGGTGGAAAACCAGGCTGATTTCCATAAAGTATCCATATTTTACAATCAAAGTGCATAGCTTCAAATACCTCTGCTAGTATTCAGATTGCCTTGGAGTCAATTAAGGGAACAAAGGAATTTAGGAAAAAGGTAAGTAAGGGAGACATGTATTTCACAGAATTTTATAGACAGTATAGCTATCACTTGTTTTGTTTTTTTTTTTTTAAAGACAGCTATGCATTTCAACGAATAATATTCCTAAATGTCTTCTTTGGATTCTACTAGAGAGAGGAAGCTACATTCTCCTTTTGAGATTTAATATTATAAAAGTCACCAGAAAGTGATTTTTTATCATCTGGTGGCTGAGCAAAGCCTACATGTGACACAGGAAGAACAGAGACAGACGTAAAGCTTCCTAGCTTCCATACGCACTCCTTCCGACCCCCATGTGGCGCTCCTGGTGCTCCCTGACACCTTGGGATTCTCCCGGCCGGTGCCTCTTCCCTAGGCAGTGTCATGGCCAAGGACCTAGACACCTGTGCTCACACGTCCCAGGGCAAAGGGTGTCTCTGGCTCCTTTCATACCGTGTTATAATCCCAAGTGGTTTCATGTCAGTTTCTCCTTCTGGTACTTGATTTTCAATAGGGAACAGGGCCCAGTGACATAAAGGAACAAGAACGTTCTGAGCATGGAGTATCAGGTGTTGGAGCCTAGCGGGAAAGTCTAGAGCCCCTCCTGTTTCAGTCGTAAATCCCAGCATGGTGTCTCATCCCGGAGTAAGACAAGGAAGGACTAGGAACAGGGATGTGTGTGTAGGACAGGCACCAGGAGATGGGACTAGGTCGTTATAGACGTGCCCAGCAGGGAGTGTTTTGTCCAACCCACTTTACAAGGGGATTCTCATTTTAGGATCACGAAAAATCCTACAGAGAAAGATTTTCAGAGATTAAGAAAGTTCATTTTTTTTTCTCCTCTTTAGAAAGAGAAACACCCCAGAAAAGCACAAGATGTGACCAAAGTTTCTAAGAGGTTTAAAATTTGGAGGAACAGGACCCTTTAAGTGAAATAAAACATTAGCGTAAGGAGCGGGACTTGTTTGCTTGCAGACTCCCTGGGCTGCCTCCTAAATTGGTATCAAAGTCTGAGTCATCACATTTGATTTGATTTTTTGCTCTCTTGAAATTTTACTGTGTCATACATAGACCTGATTTTCATCCCACTCACTTTGGTTCTCTGCTGTCTCCAAAAATATATTTTATTTTTATTGTACAGTAGGCTAGTGACGATCTCAAATAATACAACAGGTATTAAAGTCAGAAACTCAAAATAGCCTTGTATGACCAAAAAAAAGGAAAGAAAAGAGAAAAGGGGGAAACAAGCAAGTAGACTTATTGCTTTTTGTCCTGAAGCAAGACAGCTTTAGGTCACATAAAATAAGGTGTTCGCTCATCGTATGGGTATTCATCTGCATTAGATTCCTTTGGGTTGCAGTAAGCCCTTTGATTAAAAGTTGGGAGGGGACGTCCTTGAGAATTCATGCGAAAATAAAAATGACAATAACACTGGATGGGAACCTGGAAACCGAAACTAAACTGGACTTCACAGAGAAAAGAGAAACTGCCCTCTAACAGGCCTTCAGAGAGTCTGAGCTGGTTTGCTAATTCGACATTCACCCGCAATTCCCTGCAACCCTGGCTTCCGTGCTACCCTCCTTACTCTTTCAGCACTAGAATTCTTTTCTGCCGCAAGTCAGTTACTCCTGTGATCTGTACACTTTCTGGTGTATCTTTCCGTCTTCTGTCCCCACGTTCACCTCAGTTTATTCTCTGTGTCTCCAGTCCGAGCTGGAGGAGGGTGTTGTCCCCTACAGATCGGTTGCTGTTGGCCCAGACGCTCTGCCCTGTCATCTGTAATGTGTACTGCGCATGGGTGTTTCTGTTAGCATGGGGCTCTGAGCACAGCAGGCTCTCCGAACTTTTGCCTGCTCCATGCGTATGCGAAGTCAGTAACCTAAGTAAAATATCTGTAAAGGACGTGGTGATGTATTTTTGGATCATTTTTATTTTATGTAATTATTTGGTGTAAAAGCATCTTCAGTAATGTAGAACCCTCCGTTTGGTGGGTATCTTAAGCCTGCATATTTGCTTAAAAATGGGCAATAATATCTTCTGTTTTTTAAAAATGGATAGTCTATGAGTTATTTTCACCAAATTTCTCGCATGGAATGACTTCACAAAAGTCTGTGGAGTATGCAGGGAACATATGTTACTCCTACCTAGCACCCCAGCATAAGATTGCCCTTGACCAAACAAAGCCGTTATTTGTTGGTTAAATAAACAAAGCCATCCAGGTGCAATGGAGCCAAACTGAAGACCCAGTCTTTCTATTACCAGTGAAGTGTTCTCCTAAGTAGCTAAGTATTCCTTCCGTCATACCTAGCAATTCATTGGGCATCAACTGGTAAAGGTTTCTCGATACTAGGAGAAGCCTATTTATGGATGCTGGCAATACGTTTGTCTGTCTGGAAGTTCATTGTTCTTTCCTCTGACCATCTCTACCCACCCGTTGGACACACTTAAGGCTATAACATTAGGAAACTGATGCACAATGTAAATCTCCCCAAATCTCAAATGCCCTGTACAGGTGGTGGTGTTAGCATAGCCACTGGGGGTCAAAGCATGGGAGCAGTAATTTACAGGATGACTCTAGTGATGATGTCATACTAGGAAGAGGAGGTTTTTTGTTTTTGTTTTTTAAAGTTCATGTGTTTATTTCGAGAGAGAGAACGAGAGTGTGAGTGGGAGAGGGGCAGAGGCAGAGAGAGAATCCCCAGCAAGCTCCGTGCTGTCAACATGGAACCCGATGTGGGGCTGGATCCCATGAACCCTGACATCGTGACCTGAGCCGAAATCAAGAATCATCCGATTCAACTGACTGAGTCCCCAGGCTCTTTTTTTTTTTTTCCTACCATTTTTTGAAATGTAGTATAAAATGGAATGTGAAGAGAAAGTTCATGATGTCACTGCCTAGATTGGCTTCCTACGACAAGGGAGTACCCCTGGGGAAAATACTCAATATGAGCAATTTACTATAAACGCTGAATTAACAAGTCAAGGCAATTTCATGCTCCCTTTGCCCGCGATGAATGAGTGCAAATTGCATTTCATACTAATTGGTCTACCAAATTCATGCAAATAAGAACACTGGGGTTTCTTCAATTTGCTGGTAGATGTATATACAGAAATAACAAGACTATTTTTTTACTGTAAAATTTTGTTACACACTAATAGGTGTGCTCATTAGTCTGCCTCTCCAAGGGTTCCTTTTGGTGACTCCAAAAAACAATAAAAATTAGTAGTTAGTTATTGGGAGAACATAATCAGACAGCCGAGACATGAGCACTGGATCTAAGATGGAAAACTTTAAATTATGTGAAATCTGAGAATATGATGTTTCAAATAAAAGGAATATGAAATTATCCTATTTTTGCACAGTGTTTCTTATATTGGAGCAAACTCCTTGTTGACTTGAAGAATTATCCAGTGCTTTCCAGTATTTTTGTCATCACAGACTCTGTTCTTCTATTACATGGACCCTATGTTTTGAAATATTACTGCCTACAAAACTATATTTTCTGGGTGATGACCAATCGTTCATTTCTTCTTTGAATCAGTTGCAGGTAACTGTTAATCAGGACTTCTGAGCGGCATGGGTTGTGGGTTCCTATGCACAGATAATATAATCCTAGCCTAGAGCAAAGCCCCGGGATATATAGTCAGCCATGGATACTTAATTGACAGTAAATATGTAGCTTCCGATAGACTTTTTGAAGTACTGAGCCCACTATAATCACCTTTGTGGTTGGGCATGAGCTCTAGGAAGCCAGAGTGAAAATCCCAGAGTTAATCTCATTTGGGAAAAGCAAACAGGATAAAAACAGGCAAGGAAGAGAAATAGCTTTACCCTTGGTCAGAACTTCAGTGACTCTGTACAATCCTTAATTTTTATTTGTTCTTTGTTTTTTTTAATTTGTTTATTGAGCATGTACTTCCTGCCAGGCAGTTTACTCCATACCATAGATACAAAGATGGAAGACCATTCCTTATCTTAGGGGTTTAAACCGATGAGAACAACAGGCAAGTAAATAATTTCAGTCCAGTGTGACAGAAGCCATGCTCCAGGATGATTTGGAAGCCTATCAGATCATGGGCTGTCAACTGTTGAGTTATGGATCTTGCCCTCGATTTCAGCTAGAAAGATACCGATGTTTCCTGTGGTCATTGTCATGGGTACAGATTATATTAGTGTATGAGATAAAATGTCAGGCTTTGAATTCCCTGCCTTATTTAACTTCCCTTGTTCTATGGAAGACCACTTGGGTGTTATAAACTACTATTTGATCGTTTTGTCACTGTTCTCTTGCTTTGAGTGTAATGCCTCCAATAGCTGTCACTTTTAACACATGCATTGTGTTTGGTCTCAATTAAATCTGACAAAGGGAGGCTGAATGCTAAGACATTATTTGGTGATCGTTGTGGAGTTCTGTTCTCTGATAGTTTATTTCAGATTTTCGATCAGCAAAGAATTGGGCTCACAAAGAAAGATGAGGATATAGCCTTTAAAGTAACAACATAAACCTACGTTGTTCATTTTTTAAGTGGTCTGGCAGTTACGTGTCATGCTGCGTCTTTTAGAAGCAAAATACGTGTTACGTGTTTAATTATTTTAATGCTTCCAGCATGCTAATGATATTTATAAGAAATTGCTGCTACTCCCACTTCTTAGTAAAGAAATTAAGAGTGTAGACTGCTAGCAGATATATTTACGTGAAATTTTGAGAGAATGCGGCAATCTAAGTGAAATCAGACAACTGCTTTTGTGTGACTTCGGACACCATAATTAATCATTCAAGGGCTACGTGTACCTATTTTGGGGTACTCAAAATCAAAGGCAACACTATTTAAGAGATGTTATGCCTAATGCCATTGCTTATTATGAAGCAATAATACTGACAGGCAATCACTTTTCTGCTTATCAAGCTGATATTTTCTGTGTGGACATACTTTCCTAGATTTGACATCTGCAAATCACGTGTGGTTTTCGACAATACTTTGCAATGATAACGAAATATCTGTATAGGGCCTCGAAGTGGAATACTACCACACTACGTCTGTCCTCTCTCTCCTGTGTGTGGAGGGCTGTCTTAAATTTCACGCGGGTTTTGCGAACCTTGTGTAATCTCTCTCCGGCGAAACAAGGGGATACCTTTGACTGAAAGTAGCCGACAGACTTCCTCAGTCAAGCCTTCTTATTTGGTAACAAAATTTGTTTTCCAGACATAGAGTAGGCTTCAAGGCTCAGTACCATCAGGAGGTCAGTGATATCTCCAAGGACCAAGGTTCCTTCCACCTTCTCTACTCTGCCTTTCTCAGTATCGACAGCTTCCTAAATCTTGTTATTCTCATGGCCACAAGATGAATGCCAATGACCACCGAGGCCACATGCTTCCCTGCTTAGGAAAGAGGTAGAAAAAGTGCAACTTTTCCCCACCAGCACAACTTAGAATCCGTGCCCACCCCTGGATCAATAAATGTCGCCAGAGGAATGTCAACATGCTAATGATCTTAGACTAATGAGTATCTACTCTAGGAACTGGGCTGGACGTGTTAGCTTGGATCATATTGAAGAAAAGTGAATAGGTGAATAAAATTAGGGTGCTTTTAGCAGTGGGGAAGCTCGAGAGAGGGGAGGCATTATGCAACAGTGGTAGTACAGAAGATCTGCGGCGTTCTCCCCAACGGGGAGTGAGCACCACAAATATCTCACTTCCCCAGACTGCATATTTTCATGAACTGGACCTTATGAATGAATGGCTTGATAATAAGATGGGGTTTGGATGACCAGCCAAGTAATACTCCCCTTGGAGAAAAACAAATAATTCCATTTTCAAGGAAAATGTTCTAGTTTCTCCTCGATTTTCAAACAAAGTGTCTGACTCGTTTTATGGACTTCTCATTGAACGTGTTTACCTGTGTCTCTCGTCTAAAGGGGAATCGTTTGGAAAGACTAAGAATATACTTTATACTTACTTAAACTGTACTTCTCAAACAGGGTAGACATTCTCTCCCGGGATTCTCAGTAGTGCACCAGGAAATATAAAGATTGACCAAATGTGGCATACCTTACAAGAATATCAAAGTCGAAAAAGTTTTGCTAGAAAACAAGTAATTTGAGAGACAGCCATTCTAAATCTTTTTTTTTTTTTTTTTAATTTTTTTTTTCAACGTTTATTTATTTTTGGGACAGAGAGAGACAGAGTATGAACGGGGGAGGGGCAGAGAGAGAGGGAGACACAGAATCGGAAACAGGCTCCAGGCTCTGAGCCATCAGCCCAGAGCCCGACGCGGGGCTCGAACTCACAGACCGCGAGATCGTGACCTGGCTGAAGTCGGACGCTTAACCGACTGCGCCACCCAGGCGCCCCTCTAAATCTTAATTTAAACCTTTTGGGAGGAGCACTGAGTGTTGTATGGAAACCAATTTGACAATAAATTATATGATATAAATAAATACATGCATAAATAAATAAATAAATAAATAACTCAGTGAAAAAAATAAAAATAAAATTTACCAAGTAGGGTGGCCTAGGTGGCTCCATCGGTTAAGCGTCCCGTTCTTGGTTTCGGCCCAGATTATGATCTCATGGTTCATGCTCTGTGCTGACAGCCTAGAGCCTGCTTAGGATTCTCTCTCTCTCCCTCTCTCTCTCTCTCTGCTCCTCCACTGCTCGTGCTTACTCGCTTTCTCTCTCTCACTCTCAAAGTAAATAAACTTTTAAAAAGTACCAAGTATATCAAAGGAGAATGAGAAATGTTTAAAAAGAAAGTTTACACCAAAGGCTACTTCAGGTCATGAACCAAGGTGAACCAAGTTCACTGTGTTCCCACGCCTCCTACACACCCTCCTACGCACCCTACACACCCCTAACCAGCGTGTGTAGTCATTCTCGTCTCTGTTCAGAGCACTTTGGTGGAAGAACATCTTAAGATGTGCAACAAATCCAATGTACAAACTTCCAACGGAAAAGGTTACTCTCAAAGGGTAAAATATTTTGTCACTACTCTGTGAGGCACACGTTCGTCATCAGTACCTCCAGGTAAGTGCCTTAGAAGTTATTCTCTTTTCCTCTTCGTTGAGAGTGGATCCTGCCTCAGAACGTAAGGCAAGCCTACTAGAAACCCACACGATGACATTTATTTACTGAAGACATAAAGCTTCCTGCTTTATCTTTGAACCAGACAGTCCGTCTTGGAAGGTGATATGTCTGCCCCTGAGCCGTAGTATTGACCTGTCATGAGGCCCCACACGAGTCCAGTGAGAACCTCACCTTGGCCTCATTTCTCATTCGGACGGGGGTCTGGTATCCTCACTGCTTCTTCTGACAGATCCCATCAGCATGAAAACCTGGGGGAAGTGTACTCTCTCCATCCATCTCTCAGTATGACTGGGCTGTCACAACATTTGAATTTCCTCGATTTGTGTAGGGGTTTCTGAGCTCTTTATTCTTGTATTTTTGGTACAGTTTGGGGCTAGTGAAAATCTACTCTCTGGTAGCGGGTGAAGTCCTGAGCCAGAAGGGTATAAAATATCTCACTTGGCAGCCTGCTATTTGACCCCATAGTGAGATGATGATAATTAATCTTTTACCATAAGCCAGGCCTGGTGCCCGGTGCTTCACAGTTATTATCTCTGTCTTTTGCCAAGGCCGGGGTAAGTGGTGTATTCTCTCCCCTCAGGGGAGAGATGTGCCTAAAGTGGCATAGCACATCTTAGCTTCCCCTCCTAGTTCCAGAAAGGCGTTGTTTATACTTGTGTGGGAGACTACAGATCTGGGTTTCTTCCACGCAATGAAACATGAGTGAAATATATGTCCACCGGCCTCTTGTCAAGGTGAAGGGTTTAGAACCATTCTGTTATCATCTCTGACGTAATTGTCAAAGCCCAGGTTATTTGTAAACATGGAAATCCTGGGTTTTTTTTCATTCTAAATAAGAAACTTTCATATTTTCTTTATTTCTTTAATGTTTGTTTATTTTGTGAGAGAGAGAGAGAGAGAGAGAGAGAGAGAGGCAGAGAGGCAGAGAGAGAA
Source organism: Leopardus geoffroyi (assembly GCF_018350155.1). Lineage (NCBI taxonomy): Eukaryota > Metazoa > Chordata > Mammalia > Carnivora > Felidae > Leopardus > Leopardus geoffroyi. The sequence continues at coordinate 6,020,212 of NC_059334.1, read as the reverse complement.
GAGAGAATCCAGAGCAGGCTTCGTGCTGTCAGCGTAGAGCCTAACGTGGGGCTCAATCTCATGAGCTGTGAGATTGTGTCCTGTTGCAGACTATGAGTCCAGCAAGATGGCGGATGCAGAATTGAATGTGAGAGAGGCTAATGTCCAGGAGGAGACAAGGGCCCCAAACAGGGGTTTCGTCTCCCTATTTATTGAGCGCACAAGATCTTACACACGCGGTGGATGTGCAGAAGATGAGATCTGAAACACGTGGTGAACGTGGGGAAAACAATCAGACCGTAATCATGAACTTGCTTGTGTAAGAAGCAAAGGGTCTGGGGGACAAGTGGAGTTTATGATCAAAGTATATTGGCGCCAGATGGAAAGTAGCTTCCTGCAGGTGATACAAGTTACTCGTGATCCCGTTATAATTTCTCGCTAGCTCACCTCGGGCGCCTTTGTCCTGTAGTGGCAGCTTTCTGCCCTAAGCTTTTTAAACCCACGTGAGTATAAGGAAATCTTTAACCTATTTCCCCAGAGCGACCGGAGCCAAAATCAAGAGTCAGATGCTTAACTGACTGAGCCACTCAGGCACCCCAGAGACAGTCTGAAATTGCCCGTTTCAAGTTGTTATTTCGTGTGTGTGCGCACACACGCGCATCCTTTCACCTTGATGCACATCCCCTCCAGAAATCCTCAGTGATGTACCAGGAAATACAAGAACCCACGAAGTTGGACGGGTGATATTAGAGATTTGTAATGCACAGCTCCTGCCTTACATGAGCTTACTTTCCCTTGAAAAGGTAAGATGCAGACAGATAATTATGACATGAAGGAGTGTGAACACCATGGGACTGAGGACAGGAAGTGATAAAGCCTAGGGCTCATATGATAAGCATTATAACTCATTTGTGAGCCCTTCTGTGCCAGCCAGCGTGCTGAGTTCATTGCACGACGTGACCCCCGGAGGATCAGGGGTGCAGAAGCAGGAGGTCAGGATGTGGAATGACCGCCCGAGGTCAGGGGTGGTGTGGGAGCCAGGACATGAACTCCCCAGTCAGACTCATGTGGCCTCAACCAGATCTTCATACCCTGTCCCTAGACAGACTGATGTAATTACGAGGCCATTAAAGGCACCACGGTTCAAATCCACTAACACGGGTGAGGAGGGAACACTGAAGGAAGAGATTTCGGGCAAAAATCAGTGTATGTAGCAGTGGAGGGGGCGTTCTACCTTTGATAACTTGGAAATGTCAAACGCCTCCTGTTCTCCATATTTCTCATCGGTGAACCGGGATTCACGTACACGATCAGAACCAAACTACGTGATATACCAAGGGTAGAAACCGCCGGGGGCTCTGGGTTGGAAGAGTCTGTGTCACATCCTAGTGCTGCGTGCGATGTCCCACTTTGCGCCAGGGTCGTGTGATTCCTCTCTCACCTGTTGGTTTCAGAGAGCCACTAACTGATCAGTGGATGGATCTGATCAAAGCAGCCGTTTCCAGGCCTTTCTAATAAGAACCTCAAAGGCGTAGGGTCTGTGTTGCGTAACAGAAGGATGCCTTCTTGTGTATTTCAAAATGAGCTGAAATCTGGTTGATGGGTGGGGGGGGGGGTGAATGAACCACACATATGACTTGTCTGTTTTGATCAGAGCTATCAGAAGACAGATGAAGGGATTTTGACCCTTCTAAAGGAGAAGGCGCCCTCCCTCGGGGCGTGACTGGCAATGGCCCAGGAGTGGGCTATCAGACCTCAGAGAGAGAGACGTGAATCCCTGGTCTAACTCCTCCACTTCTGGGCCATGTGATTTCTGCCCGATATTTGACATTATTAAACCTTCATTTTCTCCTCCGTGAATGGGTTGCTACCCCATGGGATTACTTGTGAAATCAGATCATACACACACAAAGTGCTTAGCATGGTTTCCCAGTGCATAGTAAGTACTCAGCAAAGGAAGCTTTCGTTATTACTCTTATTCCCCTTTATATGTTGCAGGCACCTAATATAGGTTCTAGAATGTCTCAGTCTTTTAGCTTTGTTTACATTCATTAGAAATACCCTCGAAATGGCAAGTGACTTGTAATGTGGTTTAATTCCTTTGGACGTTCCTAAAGGGGGGTTGTTCAGGCTTGGCTGAAAGGAAAATAGAATCACGTGTATGGTGCCTTGTCCAGATGATTCTGTAGGTTCTTGATCGAAATTGCCTTTGTATTCTGCGACTCCTTCTCCAGCGCGCTGTGCTGCCTTTCCTGGATACCAAAGTTAAGTCAAGGCGGAAACATTAATCAGAGGAGATCTTTTGTTGTCGCTCTCCCCCCTTTTTGAAAAGAAAACTAACGGGTTTTCATTTTACAATGAAGATGTAAAGCAGCCTGATAACACAGCCTGTTGGACAGGCCCTCCCTGCCCCAGATTTCCCCCGCCCCCGGGAGCACTGTCTTGTGGAATCTGGGAAAAGAAAACCGTGCCCTGAATTTTTTTAAAGGTTATCCAGTTAGCTAGAAGATGAAGGCAAGATTGCCCAAGGTCGCGTTGATGGGGGTGGCCACTCTCGGACGGTGTTGTCTGTGCAGACAATCCCCATGAGCGTAGTAGACGGGAGTGTGCATGCCACCATCACATTCCTGTTGTGAATGGGATTTTCTCGACACCCGTGTGCGCACAGTGAGAGAATCACAGATTCTTTCTGTAGGCAAAGGGGTGGGAGAAACCCAGGCTCCAGCTCTGCTAATGTTAGCGTTTCTTTATATAGACAGGTCCTGCTAAACCTGCACATTTTTTTATTCCTGGCATCGTTATGACAATAACATTTTTTCCTCCCATGATGGAATTCAGCTTCTTAGGCAGAAGCCGCACAGCACACACCTCCAGAGTTTTATTTTAAAGCCTCGCGGCTGTGTTGGTGGCAAAGATCATTGTAAAGGAGAAGAAAGGCTTCTAGGAAGAGAATGTAGGTGAACGAGATCCATTAGTGGATATACTGCGGGAGTGACTGTGATTGTTTCTTCTTCTTCTTCTCCCTCCTCCTCCTCTTCCTCTTCTTCTTCCTCTTCCTCCCCTTCCTCCTCCTCTTCTCCCTCCTCCTCCTCCTCCACCTCCTCCTTCAAGGGAAGCAGTTTGTGATGTCCACTGTTCTGGGTCAAACAACTGTATCTGCTGTCCAGGATCGGAGAGAAAAGTCTCTGAGGTCCTGGGTAGAAAACCAGCCTGACCTTCTGCACTGCCCATGTGATGCTCATCTGTCCATGACAGGCTATGTGTAAGCAGAGTCAGCCATTGGCTAGGGCAATAGGCTCTACACCCCTCATGGTTTTCTGAGTCTTCTGTGCTCAAGGAGGCTCTGTGTTCACGGCTCTGTGTTTTCTTCCGCCCTGCCCCCTGCTGCCTTCCCATCCCGACTCCTTCACCTCTGCTGCTTCTGCCCGGTAGACTACTGCCTGCTGGTCCGCTCGGGTGCCGTTGGTTGTGTCTTCCGTTGACCGTTCCTCCTCACTTCTCCTCTGATCCACTCCTGTATTGTGTACGTGTGTCTCTCATTTGCTTTTCACTACGAACCTCAGATACGTGGCTAGCCGCCCTTCTCCCCGGGTAACCTTTCTGTGTGCTTTCTTTCCAACCTCTGCCCGTAGCCAGCTAAGCGAGATTGCCAACAAGCAATCCCCAGTACCTCCCTGCACCAGGCGCGTGTCGCATTGCCACATTTTGGCATCGTTGGGGGTTTCTGTGGGCACATCTGTCTTCTCTCTTGTGTTTTAAATTCCTCCGAGTCAGGAACCCTTATTCGCAGTCACTATTGTGCTATAGCATGAGGCATATGGTGCACTTTCTATAAATGGCTGTTAAAGGAAGACACCGTTTTCAAAATCAGGGTGCCCAAGATGTGGTACACGTGCCTGGGAATAGCAGGAAGTAGATAAATATTGGCTGAATTGAATTAGTCTGCTCTATTAGAATGGCACCTCGCAAGGAATATAATGGGCCCGTCTACACATGGAAGATGGCGGGGAGAATGTGGACTGAGAATAGAGATCTCTGAGTCACGCCAGGTAGGCAAGCAGCTTTTCAGGTGGTAGCGGATGTTTTCTGGAGTTTTTTGAAGAAATCTAAACCTTTGGGTTACAACAAATTCCGTTACAAAGGTCCATGGCCGAGGAGGCATTATTGATCGACTGATACCTGCTTGACTTCCCAGGGAAGAAAGCACCCCCCACTTCAGCTCTCACCTTCTGTTGGACTCATCGCTGTCTCCTCAGTGATAACTCGGACCCACAAACATGGGACAGCCACCAAAATGATGGCTGTTCTCAGAGACAGTTGGCAAAGCCCCTCCACCTGCCGGCTCACTGTCGGTAGCAGCCATTGAGTAGGGCGAACTCATTGATTTTCATGGGGAAAATCCTTTATGGTTACTTTCTGGATAAAAACCTCTTTCTCCACCCTTCAGAAATTTGGTATTGACAAGAATAAAGCATAAAGCCTTATATGGTTGGTTTCATGCCAGAAATAGATGTCATTGACCATGTCCCGTGGTGCTCAAGGTTCTTTGTCCTTGCCTGTCCTTTCACTACAGTTTTGAAGAGGAAAATAACTCCCCATGTAATCTCTCCTCTGACACACAGGAGCTCCAAGACACCGCATTCTATCCGAGGATCAGTTACTTGAATGATTACAACACAACACTTGCGAAACTCTTGAAATGTGCTTTAATATTTAGAAAGAAAAGGTAACCCATGTTATTTGCAAGGCATTTTTACTAGTGCTATATGGTTTCTAGTAGTGTTTAATAAATTCGTTTTATATATTATAGATTCCTAGATTTTATTTTTATATAGACATACTGCTGTATGAGTTCTGCATTGCTTCATAACAGATTACCCCCAAATTTACTGGCTTAAACAGCAGTAATGACTTCTTACTTCTCATGGTTTCTTTTGGGGTCAGGAATTTGTGAAAGGCTCAGTTGGGGGGGGTGTCATGGGATTGCAGTAGGGTACTGTCAGGGCTACCATTTATCTGAAGGCAAGACTGAGGCTGGATGACCCATTTCCAAGGCGGCTCACTCATGTGGCCAGGCGGATCTCGTCTCTTTCCATGGAGACCCCTTGTACAGAGAACAATCCAAGAGACCAAGCCAATGCCTTTTATGCTGTTTATGATCTAGTGTCAGAAGTCACATGCTGTGACATCTGCCATATTCTCCTGATTGAGGTGATCTCAGATGTCTGCGTGGGTTACAGGGGGTGGCGATAGGAGTAGACTCAGACACATCCCTTCAAGGATGTGACACTCTTTGAAGGAATGTCAATGTCATGTGTAATGAGAGCAGGTGGCCTGGAGTACATTGGTGCACCTGGCTGTGTTAGAAACGTTCCACCACGAATGGCAAAGTAGAAGTTGAAACTGATCCCCTCCGAAGACTGAAGCCATCAGTAAGACATGAGTCCTGCTTTCAGGGAGATCGCGGTCTCATGGAATGAGACATGACAAGAAGGAGCATGAATAGTCATTTTACAATCCCAAACCAGAAGGCCATGGGAACCTCTAGAAAGGATCATTTCTCAGGGGCGTTGAAGATTGCCTGGATGGAAGAGTTGAAATTCACTTTGGCCTCTGAAGCCTAAACCCTTGTAGTCGACTCTCGTTCACAGTGGATGGTGTGGTCCTAACGCTGCTGTGTAAACCATTTTTACACATATTATCCAGGACCAGCTTTGAGAAGCAGGTTTGCTTGTATGGTGAAACTTCCATCCTGTTTCAGAAACCAGAGAATTTTTTATGGGGGCATTTCAAAGGTTTTCCCGTGGGTGAAGGTGTGACTTAGGTTTTAGAAGTTTAATTTAGATTTGTCGAAGTGTCTGTAGGTTTACATAGATATTGCCTAAAATTCCACTTGATGTTGGAAAGCAGCCAGGACATTTTATTTATGGTCTTTGAAAGATGAGGGCTGTGCCTTTTTTAAAAAAAATTTTTTAGTGTTTATTTTTGAGAGCGAGAGAGACAGGGTGTGAGTGGGGAAGGGTCAGAGAGAGAGAGGGAGGCACAGAATCTGAAGCAGGCTCCAGGCTCCGAGCTGTCAGCACGGAGCCGGAACCCACGAACCGTGAGATCATGACCTGAGCCAAAGTCGGATGTTCAACTGACTGAGCCGCCCAGACGCCCCAGGGCTGTGCCTTTTTTTTAAATGACTAATGGATTCATTTGGAATTAGTATATGTACCATTATTCTAAGCCTACGTTTTCCCACATAAAATCCTTCGCACTCTAACTCCGTTCTGATCAAAACAATATGTAATTGTTAAAATTAAAAGCCTAGTGAAAATAGCCTTAGAATTAGTAGGAGTTGGTGATTATCTGTCGGTAGCCACGTTACCAATGCCCACCACGATGTCCGGCTTCCTCTGAGGGTCGGGCAGACCGATGTAGGGAGAGCCACCATGCCCGGTAGGGCTGCGTGCTCAGCCTGTCATCTAACACGTCATTCCGATGTATATAAATGAACCCTGATCGTTAATTCTTTTAGCTTTATTGAAATCCGATTCATTCAAAGGGAAAGTAGGCTACGTTTGATTTTGTTCTTTCAGCACAAAGGAAACCGCTGAGCGTAAGGCTTGCCAACACGGTACCAGAAAAATGGGGACGCTTGGTGCCTGCCATCCTGGCCGTTTGAGAATTAGGGGTGGGGATTTCCTTTCTGTGATGAATCCCATCACTGTGTACACAATAGTTGGTGGAATTAATTTGCGTAGATGTATAAGAGTAGTGTGAAACTCTGGGCCGCAGAGCTAGTCCAGAATTTCTAAAATACGGGGAAAACCCTGCCTTTGTGGAATCCTGGTTCTCCCTAGAGAGCGACAAGGGCATTTTTAAGTCCCGAGACAGGTGCTCAGGAGCTGGTGGGATTTATCCTGATGGAAATACTACAACCTGTAACTGGGAAGAAGATGTGAATTGAGAATTATGGTAGCGTTTTAAAAGCTAATTAGACGGTTGACACTTGCCAAAGAGAAAAAAAAGAAAGGGGAAAAAAAAAAAAACACTGCTTTTTATAAATTTGAGCTGTGGGAGCTCCAGGAGGTGTTAAGGAACCCACGAATACACCTGCTGAAACTTGACATGTAGGAATTCACTGTCACGTGATGTAGCATCGGGCCCGTGAACCAGAAACCAGATTTTGACTTTGTCTGCCTCCTGTGTTCATGACCTTGCACAGATCACACAGGTGTACTTAACCAGATAGGTTTTGCCGTTCTATAAATAAAGTTCTAAAATATACCAGGCTCCAACATATGGGACAGACTGTTCACTAGCAGCCACTTGAAGTGGAGTCAGCTGATACTGGGGGGGACATCGGACTCAAAGCAGAAGGTCCCGATTTCAGGTCCTGGCTCTGCTGCTTGTCCACTCAGCTGCCCCACGGCACATGATTTAAATGTCCTTTTTTGTTGCTGTTTACTTATTTATGAGAGAGAGAAAGAGTGCGAGCAGGGGAGCGGCAGGGAGAGAGGGAGACACAGAATCCGAAGTAGCTGCAGGCTCCGAGCTGTCAGCACAGAGCCCGACGCGGGGCTCGAACCCACGAACCGTGAGATCATGACCTGACCCGAAGTCGGACGTTCAACCGACTGAGCCGCCCAGACGCCCCCGCATTTTCTGATTTTCAGCGTATACACCTGCCCGCCGGAGGTCGCCATAGCCGCCTTGTCGGCACTATAGATTCAGGGGAGGGTGAAATACAGAAATGGATAAGAGATCACTTCTGAACTGGAAAGTTCCCTGCAGGACATAATTACCCTGTGGCAGAATTGTAGCACTCTGGGCTTTAGCTAGGCGTCATGCTTCATAGTCCGAGACGGATGCTCCTGAGTCTGCAGCCTTTAACTGTTTCCCGGAGTGTAGACTGTGGACTCCTCTACAGACTCCTGCTCAGTCCTCACGTTTTGGAGCCAGGTACACATTCTGAGATAAGCCGTGCTAAGAGAGGTGAGCTTTTCTCTGGGCTAACCCATCTGCCAGCTCAGTAACACCCCGCATGCGCCAGCGAAGTGACCGACCACCCCGGGCACCTTTCCCCCTAAGAGCCTAGTGCAGAGAAGGTTATAACTCATTGAGGATACTCAGTAAAGGGGGTCAAGAAACGCGTGCCATGGAAGCTACAGGATATTTGAGGGCATTTGTTAGCACTCTGTGCACCAACGACAGAGGAGTGTTCTTTTCAAATCATGAATGGAATTCTGGGGTGTTTTATTGCTGGAAGTGCGGGTCAGGTTTTGGGGGGTGTATGTATGTCAAAAGAAAGGAGCCTCCCAAAACGTTGTAAGCTTGCTACAGCACTTGGCTCCAACCCGCAGCACCACCGTCAGTGGAATTTATCCAGCCTTTTCTACGTGCGCAAACCGCCGTAAGGGCTTTCCGTACATGATCTCATTAAACCTGTTCAGCAGGACGGGCACCACTGGTGTGCCCTCTTGGCGTTGGTAATGGTCGGGTTGCTCTGCTGTAGTCCTGGGCCAGGAGCACCTTGATTGGACACACCCACGAAACAAAACCCTCCCCTCATGCAAATTAGCAAAATTATGACTCAGAATCGCCCCCAGCCTCTGAGTCATAGGCCGGGTCATACAGTGAGTTACGAGTGAGAGGTATTGAAATTTTGTTCATGAAATTGAAATCGAAAGGCCTCAGTTCCATGGTGAGAAATAGAAGTTGTTTTTTTGGTTTGTTTTTTGTTTTTTTTTTTTTTGGTTTTGCCTTAGGGCCTCTGAATTAGAAACGGTTAAGGCTTATGGAGTCTAACCATCCATCTGATGCATGATCATGATCACAAAGGTGCTTTTGAAATACCAAATTCTACGTATTGGCCACCGATGGCCCTTACTAAGGCAGAATCTCTGACATAAGTCATTCCCTAAACAAAAGGACACACAGAAGCTCTGAACATTATTTTACCAACGTTAGCTCTTTCACATTGAAGTTTATTTTTCATTTGGCTTCATTCATTCTCATCAGTCTGTTTAAACGATAGAACCCGATTTCTCGGTTTTCCCAGTAAGTTTTTTGTAAGCTGGGTTTTTTTTTTTTGTTTTTTGTTTTTGTTTTGTTTTGATTTTTCGTCCGAAACATTGTGACATTGTTAACACTTCTCCAGTCTGGGGTGCCTGGGTGGCTCAGTTGGTTAAGCGTCCGACTCTTGATTTTGGCTCGGGTCACAGTCTCACGGTTGTGACATAGAACCCGGAGTGGCGATCCTCGATGAACGTGGAGCCTCCTTATGCTTCCCTTCTCCCTTTGCCCCTCCCTGCTCACACTCTGTCTCTCTGTCTCTCTCTCTAAAAACAAAGCAAGCCAAACAACCCTATCTGATCTATTTTAACGAGTGTCATCAGTTTATATGTTTACTTTTGTGTTTATGTCAGCCAAAGTCATTTTTTTTTTGTTTTTAAATTTTCTTAATGTTTATTTACTTTTGAGAGAGAGAGAGAGCAGGGGAGAGGCAGAGAAAGAGAGAGGGAGACACCGAATCCGAAGCAGGCTCCAGGCTCTGAGCTGTCAGCCCAGATCCCGGCACGGGACTCGAACCCACGGACCGTGAGATCATGACCTGAGCCGAAGTCGGATGCTTAATTAACAGCCCCCCAGGCACCCCTCCAGAGTCATTTTTAAAAACAAACACAAAAATGAAAAGTATTAGATGCGGTGGTTTTGTGAACATGAAGTGGATTCAGCTATTGGACGTGTAGCCCTTTGTTAGTAGGCAACAGAAAGGTAGACTAGATGTTTAAGGTACAGAGCAATATGAAAAAAAATTCTAGTTTTATATATTTATGAATGTGTATGTGTTTTTCAGAAAAATATACCACCTTGTATACCCATCTTGGCTTCTTTTCATACTTTGAGGTGAATCTTCCTTTAAGACCAACCTTTAGATAGTGATGTGGACCATCCCTAGAATAAGGACTCGTGGAGAAACACAGCTCTAGGTCTCTGTCCTACTTGCTTTCCAGAATTACCTATGGTGCCTTTTCAAAATACAGATGTGCTGTCCCAAACCTTTCAGATTCTGATTCACAAGGTGCTACATGGAGCCCAGATGACGTTGTTGTTTGAGATCTCCACGCTTGTGTTGTATGTGTAATCAGCAGTGACAATTGCCGAGCATTTATAAGAGAGGTTAGCAGTGCCCCACGGGTCTAAAATGTAACGTCTTCCAGAGAGGACTACAATTTTGGTGGCACCCAGTCAAGAGCAGATTGACTAAATCTCTCTTTTTGTTGTTGTTTTGTTTTGTTTGTTTCGTTTGTGGAGAATCTGTATTGATAAGTCTGCCCCCGTTCAGACTGCCTGCCCCCGTCAATTGTACCTCGTTTTACAACTCTCCCTTCTCATCCCTGGTGGAACGTGCCAAGAGGACACGTGATATCGGTGTCATGACGATGTGGATGCCGCCGGTCTGATTTCTTCACTGGAACACATCAAGGTTTTGAAAAGGAGGACTACAGATAGAAAAGGAAGAAGAGGGTCACGAAGTAGGTAGAACCAGACAGAGGTGTCAGAAAATAGCAGGAAACCACCTAGGGATCTTCTTGACTTCAGTTTACAGTTTGTCTTGTTGGTTAGCTTCAGGTGCTCGTTATGAATTCAGATCATCATCAGACATGTGTTCCCGTCCTACTTTTCGAAGGCTTCAGGGTGACGGTAACGGGAGTCATGGCTCTTTCCACCACAGCCCTGCCCCCCGCCTCCCCCAAACTACTTTAGAAAAGGTCAAGGCATGTGAACCCTGTGGTCTCCATTAGCCCCACGTGGAGCTCTCTGCCCTTCTCTGCCCTGATCATCACATCAATGGAAGGGTTTTGGGTTTTTTTGGTTTTTGGTTTTTTGTGTGTGTGCGTAAGCAAAGGCAAGGCATTTTAATCGAAAAGTGCCTTATTTCTCTAGACTGGGAGAATGTGCGTACTAAATAAAGAACAATCAAAATAAATAGAATAGCCGTGTTCTCTGCAGGTGGAAACTGGACAAGGGGATCTCTTAGAAAATGCTAAGTCGGAAAGATGCATGTGATGTGAAGAATGACACAGAAACACTGACCTCTGTCCCTCTGTCCCTGGGCTGGAGTGCAGACTGGCGGGAGCTGCTCTTTCCTCCTCTGAACAAGAATTAGATTAAAGTCACTGTGATGTGGGGTTCGATGGCTGAGGGACAAATACGACCTGCACTGAATCATGTTCCCAGCTGGTTCCGTTGACTCGACACTGAGTCTACCCTCTCTGCTTAGCCTTTATGGCTGACCATCCATTCATCTCGTCTGCTGTCTCAGGAGGAGATCCTAAGTAGACAGGCAAATGGAAGGAACCGTTTGGTCACCCCTGGTCTTTGATTTGCGAATATCTGGGTTTTGACACACGTGATCCTTGAGAGACTTGACATCATAAAAGGCCATGGGCGTTGACATTCATGAAATGTCATCTTTGCTAATTTGTAGTTTGTGTTTGGCCGTTTCCAACACCCACCGTGGGCTTAATGCCACTGGCATTACAGACTTTTTATAACATTCATTTGCACGCTGGCCATATGCTTTAGAAATCAGATAATTACCCTAGCAATTATGACATGAAAAAGGGGAAAGAGTGAAAGTGTCTCTAAAAGAAAAGAAATATCCGGCAAACCACGAAAGGGTTGGATACGTATGAAGAGGTTTCAAGGAGAGGCCTATAGGTAGAAAAGAAGGGAATAATTCTTCGGTTTAAAGGTCTGGGAAATGTTTCACTTATCGGGGTTGATTTTTAAAAGTAACTGCTCAGGTAGACTCCCCAGGGTGGATTTACCATGATTAAGAGTTTAGTCCTCAGCTTTATAGATTCAAGAAATCAGTGTTATTAGAGTCGATCGAGCTTATGGAGTCTGACTCATGCTAACCAAACGCACAGAAGACTCAAATATAATCCCATGTATAAGCCATATATAAAGACCAGAACATGCAGTTACCGCTTACTGAATGCTCATGCCAGTAGCAATTATAATGGCAGGTTCTTCACATAATAGGGTGTGTGTTTGGCAAGGCACATAAATTTGGAGTCAGACAGCAGTGGGTTTTGGTCCCCGACAGACCCATAGCCTTAGGTGTCCTCATCTGCAATACAGGGATAGTTGTATCAACTGACAAGATCGACCTAGCGTCCACAGCACTAAGCATGGCGCCTGGCACGTAAGAAGCACACAGCTAACGATCTGCGGCCATCCGTATCCTCATCTTCCCCCTTTCTGTGTTCTGTCTACTCATTATTATCATCAACATATCAAACAAATCCTATGGTGACTCACAGCCCTGGTCTTCCCACACCATCTCTCTGCCCGCAGGGGCTGACTTGACTGACCAGCATAATTCTCTCCAGAGGAACTCTTGCGCTAGAAATCAAATTATAATCAGAAGGCAGTTCAGTAGGATGCAATCAGAGCAAGGGAAATCAACCTAATAATCTTCGCATTTGAGGCTCCCAACTCGGGTTGCCTGATTGATCGATCTCCATGATGGCGAAATCCTGCCATTGAGACCCCATAATTGGATTAATTGATTGGGGCTGACGATTCCAGTCACTTTAATTGTTCTTGCTTGTTTCTGAGAAAGTGGTGGCAGGACTGAGCATTGGGACCATCTGGGTTGTTTGAACTACAGAATGTTAGCCCCATCCCCGACTTGGTGACTTAGCATCTGCAGTGTGGCCGCGTTCCCTGGTGATTCAGATGTACCATCAAGTTTGAGAATCGTTATCTTAAGATACTCCTGAGTCCCTGTCTCATAGGGTTACCTATTCCCGAGTAATCTTATGTCCGACCATATGGCTATCTACTATATTCTTCCCCTCCTCCATCACTATACGAAAACACTGTTGTATGAAAGAGACTAAATAAGAAAACTCCCGCCTCCCGCCCCCGAGTCTTTGTTTAAAAATGTCTGTCACTCAGGCTTTGCGTCTTGGCAGATGGCCTCATTTAAATTGAGGGGAAAGATTTACTTTTATGTTCTTTGGTTCCAGTTATCAGAGTTTGCTCTTGTGCATGGTAATCTTTTTTATTTTCTGCCACCTCCTTGAAGTCTTCCCTTTTTTTTCTCATTTTGTTTCTCTGCCACGAATGATCGGTCACTGCCGCCGAGGTAAGCTGAGTGTCCGCCTGATGCTGGCCAACTGGAAACCCGGCAGTTGCTTTTGAAAATTCTTGGCCTTCCCGTTTTTCCTACCAGGACATGGATGCATCTGTGTTTGCAGCCACTGATGAGTGGGTATTCCGTAAGCCCCTCATTCCTTCTTTTTTTTTTTTTTTTTAACATTTATTCATCTTTGAGAGAGTGTGAGTGGGGAGGAGCAGAGAGAGAGGGAGACACAGAATCCGAAGCAGGCTCCAGGCTCTGAGCTGCCAGCACAGAGCCCGACGTGGGGCTCGAACTCACAAACCGAGAGATCATGACGTGAGCCAAAGTCGGACGCTTAACCAGCTGAGCCACCCAGGCGCCCCAGCCCCTCGTTCCTTCTTAAATCCATTTGGATTTTGAAGAGTATGTTGCAGTCATGGTCAATGACGAGTTTGGTCTGCGGAAAAGACGGTGCGCGTGAAGGCTCTCTTTCAAACTCTTCGCTCAATTAAATTATGGGAATCTGTGTAAACAAACTGGAAGTCCTTCATGGTCTTCAGATTCATAGAACCAGGACACCCACTATTTAAAAAGAGGTGTATATTTGTGACACATTCAGAGGAGTCTCGACCCTCCATATTTAAACAGGATCGTGAGGAGTCATTTCTCCCAGGTTTGCACGAAAGCTTTCTCTGCTACATCTTAGCTTGCTTTTTTTCCGATTCTCCATCGCATCTGTCATTATTGGAAGAGGAAAGGAGAGGTACTTTCTCCTCATTTTACTAAGCCTTGTGGGTGAGGGAAAGACACTTACCTAGCTCTGTCGAAAAAAGTTCGATGACTAAACCAAGTGTTATAATCCAGGTGTCTTGCTCCTTTAGCCCGTATCATAGCGGTCAGATGGTGAATTTCAAATTCATTAATTCATCATGGAAGAAAACCAGGGACGGATTACTGACTTATTTTGCTAGGTTTATCCCCACTTCCGTCGGCTCCGCCTGGTGACTAAGAATCTTTTCCTTCATGTTGTCGGAAGAACTAAAAAATATATGTTATTTTCAGCTCCAAGGCTTTCAACAAAGGAGAGCTGTAATGGAGTGACGCTGCACATATATATACAGTTAGGTTGTGAAATCATATCTCTTCTACCGGTAAAAATGGCTTAAAAAGAAAAACACTAAAATTCTGCAAGGAGTGTTTTGGCAAGAGGGTGTTTTTGGCAAGTGGGTGGGTCACCTGAAAGAGAGTTTAATGGCCCCACATGGTACTTGCATCCTTTTGTCTTCCTTTGAAGAGGTGCGTCGAGCTGCAGAGGGGGGAGCGGAACACATGTGGGTACACAAGCTGTGGGGGACCATCTCTGACGGTGCTCAGGGCTGGGGGGCCGATGGCTTCTGCTGCTTTGTCTAAGCTCGAAAACTAGCTCCGTGGGACCTAGATGAGAGCCTTCCTAGGGACTGAACCATTTTTTGCCTTTATGTTTCTTTGGTCCCCCTTATTTCCAAAACCTTTTATCCCTTTTAATGTCCTTTGCTTTTCTGATTTCTGTGTTGCCATCTAATGCAAGCAATGAGTGCTTTTTACCATGACCTAATACGCGACTAACTCAGCCCAGCTGCTGACTCAGCATTGTGGGTCTGCCGGTAAGTTTGTACTCTTGTAATCAGAAAATGTATCGCCTTTGTAAGAATATCAGTTCTCTTCCGCTGACATTCAGGCCCTCAAAGATTCAGCTTTTAGCTACTCTCCTATCTCTGTTGGTTCCAACACCCTACTGGACCCCCTCCCCAGCCATGCAGCCCCCAACCCTTTCCACAAGCCTCCCTTCTCCTTTCTGATATCATCTCCTTCTATGGAAGAATCTACTTCTGCATTTCCTTTTTTTTTTAATGTTTATTTATGTTTGAGAGAGAGAGAGAGAGAGAGAGAGAGAGACAGAGTGCAAGCAGGGGAGGGGGAGAGAGAGAGGGAGACACAGAATCCGAAGCTGGCTCCAGGCTCCGAACTGTCTGCACAGAGCCCGACGTGGGGCTTGAACTCACCAACTGTGAGATCATGACCTGAGCCAAAGTCAGACATTCAACCAACCGAGCCACCCAGGCGCCCCCGCATTTCCGTTTTCCAAATCCCGCTACTTTCCAGAGGCCAGGCCAGAAACCCATCCCTAAGAACAACGTAGGGTGAGAACATTTTCTTTCCCAGTCTTCTCTGATATCCCCAGCTAGCAAAAAGTCTTTTTTTTTTTTTTACAATGTAAATATTATTCATGATACCTCCTTACACATTGCAAGCCTGGTTTTCTTAGGTTAGTTGAGAAGCGTTCGGGCTTGAGACCTGGCTCTTGCATGATTGACACATATTAGGCTTTTATTTTCCTTTCTTACAGAGGACCCTGTCGACACTATAAGAAATTTTATAGCTCCTGTTGAACTTTCATAGCCTAAGTACCTAAGACCTCGCTATGGTTTGAGCTACAGGGGGTAAATATAAATTCTAAGTTTCTGGTCGCTGTCTACCCAGTGACCTGTGTCTCTCAGCACCTCCCATGTCATTGTCCTGCATTCTTCCAAAACCTTCCATAGAAAAGGTGCTCAGAACCTGCTAGCTGAACTTACTTAAAGGTACAGAGTGACCTAGGGGCACATAGCATCTCAAAGATAGAATGGGGCTTGTCTAGTTTGAGTATTTACTTTGACCTACTGTGTATTTACTAAAGACGTACTCTGTGTCTCTTCCCAGGGCACCAAGTTCAGGGGCAACAGGAGAGCAAGGCATCTTCAGGGAGAAGAAAAAATGTTCCAGACTCTTACCTTATCAAAACCAGTTTTCACACACTCGAAAAGCGGCAGGCTGAATTGACTTCACAAATTTCTCTTTGTTGGACCAGAGCGTCCACAGTGATTGAC
Source organism: Leopardus geoffroyi (assembly GCF_018350155.1). Classification (NCBI taxonomy): domain Eukaryota; kingdom Metazoa; phylum Chordata; class Mammalia; order Carnivora; family Felidae; genus Leopardus; species Leopardus geoffroyi. The sequence continues at coordinate 6,004,198 of NC_059334.1, read as the reverse complement.
TCAGGTCAACACTCACCGGAAAGCAGTCTCGGAGCGTGGGGTGTGGCACTTTGCAGGAATGACAGAGGAAAGAGGAGGAGGGTGTGTGTGGGTCATGGAATAGTCTAGTCAATACAACCTTAGCGATTCCCTTCCTCTGCCCAGCACCAGAAAAGCTCTTAGAGACAGGATAATCTCTCTGATTCTAAGAGCAAGTAAGTCAGAGGTCCCAAATTCCTAGAGATTTTGGTGCCTCGGGCTTGGGCCTCAGCCAGTAACCCCTGTCACCTGGTGTATAGCAAATGCCTGCCGGGCGTAGGTGCTCATGAATTTTTTTGCCTTAACAGTGATTTATTGTCTGTAAAGGGAGTGTCTCATATTGTTCATGCGTGCTGGATCAGAAAGCTGAGAGCCGCCTATTTATTTATTTATTTTATTTATTTATTTAAAAAAAATTTTTTTTTCAACGTTTATTTATTTTTTTGGGGACAGAGAGAGACAGAGCATGAACGGGGGAGGGGCAGAGAGAGAGGGAGACACAGAATCGGAAACAGGCTCCAGGCTCTGAGCCATCAGCCCAGAGCCTGACGCGGGGCTCGAACTCCCGGACCGCGAGATCGTGACCTGGCTGAAGTCGGACGCTTAACCGACTGCGCCACCCAGGCGCCCCGAGAGCCGCCTATTTAGAAGGTCCACATCATATGGGGTGCCTGGGGGCTCAGTCAGTCAAGTGTCCAACTTTGGCTCAGGTCACGATCTCACGGTTCGTGGGTTCGAGCCCCACATCAGGCTCTGTGCTGACAGCTCGGAGTCTGGAGCCTGCTTCGGATTCTGTGTCTCCCTCTCTCTCTCTCTGCCCCTCCCCTGCTCACACTCTGTCTCTCTCTTTCTCTCTCTCTCTCTGTCCCTCTCTGTCTCTCTCAAAAATAAAAAGATAAACATTAAAAAAGTTGTAAGGTCCGCATCTGATGGAGGCGATGCAAGGTGTAGAAGGGACAGCGACGCCCCAGGCTTGCACAGCTTCTCAGTTATGGAGCAGGAACCGGCCTCGAGGGTCTTGATTGCTCGTCCGGTGCGGATCGCTCAGTACCACACTGCATGGCTAACAGCTCCTCTCCGTGCTTTGGCCGGTCCTGGCAACTCCCACCGCCTCTACTAAGTGGGAGGATTCCCCAGTCAGTGTTTGCAGGAGACGTTTGGACCACCTGCCCCCTGTGTACCGTCTACCAGGTCTGCCAGACTTGAGAGCAAACGGGCACCTGGGAAAAATATCCACGCACGCCGCAGATTTTCTTGACCCCTGCAATGCGATGCTGAAGCACGACCAGAATGGTTTTTGTCTGATGTGAACCCTTGCAAGCCCACTCGGGCCGCTCTGCCAGGGAGGGTGCCTGATGGTGGCTGTCGTTCTGATGATGGGGTGAGTAATTTCTCGGTGCCAAATGAAATACCAAGGTCAGAGGGGCCGGAACATAATATGGCAAAGCAAGAGTGAGTCACCAGGTGACCTGTGACAACGACGACGACGTAGTTCTCTCTGTCATCTTGTGAATGGGAGCTCCCTGCCCGAGGGCTCTTTCTGGAGGGGGAAAGGCTTTGGAAACTGATTTTTCTTATGAAGCCACTGATAACTGCTGTGTTCCCCACAAGTACCTTTTTTCTTGAAGACGTAAAGACTCTCTGGATGTTGAATGAATCCATCTGTATTTCTCGCAAAGGAGTTTGGTTAAACTATTTTCATTGCAGTTTGCAGTAGAACTGCCTGTTTTTTCTTTGTTTGGTTTTTTTCCTCCCTGGCAGGAGGTATGTCCTGAGTGGCTGTTCCTAAGGAGACTGGGATAAAAAATAATAATAGTAACATGGAGAGGTTTTCCGTGTGTACGTGTGTGTGCATGTGCCTGTGTGTGTAAGGAAGGGAGAAGGCTCCGTACAAGCCACAGGGTTCCTCTCCCCATGTTTTGTGTGGCTTCCCATTGGTAACCAATAGAAATGTAATATGAGCCCACAAATGCAATTTTAATCTTTTCGGCAGCCATATTAAAAAAATAAATAAAAACAATCAGGTGGAATTAATTTTAATAATGGATTTTATGCAACACCTTCAAACTGCTATCATGCCCACATGTATCACTACAGAAATGGCTATGGAGCTATTTTCCCTGAGATTTTTTTATTCCAACATTTTTTTCCCTCTAGTTTTTATTTTCCTTCCAGTGTAAATGCTAGGCCCCCAACTCCCATAAGTTCAGACTACACACGTTGCCGTGCATTGAGGCTGCTCTGGGTCACAGCACTGTTGGAAAATAGAAACAGCCACCTCCCTCCTGTGTGTGGCCTTCAAGATAGTTCCCAGTCTGTCTTCTAGTTGGTCATCTTCAGCTTCCTGCACCTCTCGCCCTCTCTGTTCCACCTCGCCAGTCTACTCCTCATTTCCTGAACATGTTATCGACTTCCCACTTGTCATGTCCCCCAGTGTCCTCTACCTCCCTGCCCTGTGTCCAGGTCTGAAGACGTGTCCCAGCTCTGCAGGCAGCCTGGGATGGGTTTTCGTGGGGTTTCATTGAGGTTCACTTCTGACCTCATTGCTCATAATCAGGTGAGCTTAGGAAAGGTCTTGAGCCCCTCTGCACCCCCGTGATGGGTCTTAAAAAGGAGGAGAGCGTGTGTGTGTGCGTGTGTGTGTGTGTGTGTGAGATTCTCAGAGCTGGCAGGAGAGAGAAAGAAAGAATGGGTGAACGGATTATGTAATGTACGTGGAACAACAAAAAGGAAACACACAGTGCAGTCCAGTTACTGGCCCAAGATAGTTACAATCCCCTCCTCTTCCCTAGTTGTTTCCAAGGGGCTTTTGGGAGTACTGCTTCCATCCACAGCTGGGCGGAGGCTAACTTCCCTAAGTGAGCCCCAGGTTCCTTTCATGGGGCCATCTCTCTACCCGCAGCGTCTAAGGCCCGCCTTCAACAACCCACGCCGTCTTTGCTCCCCAGTTCCCCTTATCCTGCCCCTTCCCTCCCCTGCTGCCCCGACACTGATGACGAAGTGTACCCCTCTACTTGTTGGAAGTGAGTGACTTCTGCCAAGTACAGCTGCACAGGTACCCCTCCGGTGGGGCCCAGAGCCGGGCCCCCGCTGAAATCTCTGCCCAGCTCAGAGTAACGGCACGGCCAGCCCCGTCCCCTGCTGGATCAGTTTCCTAGGCAACCAGTACCCACGACCACTGGAGGAAGTGGAAGGAGAAAAAGCGAACCCTGCAACATTGCCACTTTCCAGTACTCGTGTGTGTGCGCGAACATCTTGAAAATACATGGCTAACTGAGCACGTGGTTTATTATTTCGTGTCGTGCTGGTGATGGCCTCTGTCGTGTCTCTGATAGAATTTCTAGTGGATTACTAGTGATGCTGTGGTGTGGTTGAAATTGGGTGTTGCCAGTGGCATGAGGCTTACGGTTTTTTGAATAGCAGTCTTGCCCAGCTCACTCAAGATTTCATCTTGCATTTGTGGTGTAGTGAAGTTTTCTGCTAGTATTTGAAATTTCCTTTCCTAATTGCTTGTCGTTAACATATGGAAGTGCAGTCGAGTCCTGTACTTTGCACATAGGAACTTAATAGTTTCTATGCAGATTATTTAAGGTGTATGTGTGTGTGTGTGTGTGTTTGTGTGTGTGTGCGCGTGCGTGTGACACACATAGTCAAGTCATCTGCATACAGTGAAGCCTTTTAATTCTTCACTTCCTTACAACTCATATCTTTCTTACTTTAACACTGGCTAGGACCTCTACTGCAGTGGTGAATGAAGTAGGGATAACGGACAGCCTTGTCTCATTCCCCAAATCGGGTGGAACCTTCAAAATTCATCACTAAGCATAATTTATTGTAGTTTGGTACAGATACTCTTGTATTTGTACTTTACTAAGAGGCTTTTTTGAAAATGGCAAATGGAGATCTAGACTTTGTCCTATTCCAAACTTGCGAAAAGGGTTTTGAAAAATCACGAATGGACATACAGTTTCATCAAGTGCTGCTCTGTGTCCACTGAGATAACCGTCTGATTTTTCTCCTTCACTTTGTAAATGTGGTCGTTTAAATGTATTGGTTTTTACTTGATAAATCCACCTTTCATTCCTGGAATGAACCCAACTGGCCATAATGTGTTATCTTCTTCTGAGTCACTGGGTTTCATTTGCTAGCATTTTATTTAGGATTTTTGTTATTATGTTCATGGCAGTCATAGTTGCTGATAGTTTTCTTGTAATGTTGTGGGCAGTTTTGAGGATTGACATTATTTTAGTCTCTTGAAACGCACTTGTATTGGCCCTTGGTTCTATGAGGTATCATCATACCCCTCCATCTATCTATCCGGCCATTTAACTCATTCCAGAAGTATTTATTGAAGGGCAATATTGTATAGTGGTTAAACGTGTAGACTGTAGCCCGCCCACCTTCGAATCTTTAAACAAACAAACAAACAAAAACTTATTGTAACGACATCAGTCATCCGTTGTGTCTGATGAGTTCCACAAACTTAGGATCTCGAAGCAACCCGCTTGTTATGGGACACTTTCTGTGGGTCAAGGATCTGGGGACAGCTTAGCCAGTCCTCTGCTTCAGACGCTTTTACAAGAATGCAATCCCAGTGTCAGCCGGGGTGGGAGTCTTGCCTGATGTTGACCTGGGGAGGGATCTGCTTCCAAGGGGGTTCAGGTAATTATTGGAGGGATTCAGTTTCTTGAGGGATGTTGGACTAAGGACCTCCGCCTCCTCCACGGCTGTAGCCTGGAGTCACTCTCCGTGTCTTCCCGAATGGAACTGTCCAGATGGGGGATTTCTCCTTCAAAGGCAGAAAGGAAGACAGTCAGGGGAGCCTCTCCTGGCAAGATAGAAGTTACGATATTAGGTAACATAATTACTGCTGCCACATCCCACCACCTGTTGCTGGAGGCTGTTGGTTAGAAGCAATATGTAGGTCTTCCCCGCGCTCAAAAGGAAGTGATTAAATGAGATGTGTATCCCAGGAGGGGTTAGTAATCGAGGGTCCTCTTAGAGTGGTCCACCACAGTCTCTAGGACAGATTACTTAACTTCTGTGTGCAATAGGGTCTTCATATGTGAAATGAAAATGGTCATTAGGAATGTTAGACCATTTCATGTCAGTAAAGCGTCTAGACTAGTGCCTGGCACGCGATAAGCACTGCATTAATGTCAGTTTCTCTAAATGTGCTACGTGCCAAGCACTCTTCTAGGTATGGGGGGCTTAGGACTGAGTAACAGGGACAGACTCCCAACCCTGGCGGAGTTTGCAGTCTAGCAGAGAAAGGCAGAAAAAACCCATATGGACATAATATAATGATTTTTGGTGGTGGTGGGGTGTCATTAGTTTATATGAAGTGATCACTACTTTATATAAACTGATCAGAGTTCCTACTGATGACATTTGAGCAGGAGGCTGTGAAGAAGGGAGCCTTTTATGTAGCTGGGGACAGCAAGAGTGAATGACTTCCTGAGGATGAGAGCGTATTTACTTTAAGAACTACATGGAGGCTTGCCTTGAAACTATACATTGTAACTTATAAATATTCATGCCAGTTATTCACAGATGACGGTTTATTCCCAGATAGCTGCGCCCATGTATGCAAAACACTGCTCTGTAGAACTGTCGCAGAAAATGTGCAGCACGCTGAGTTCATGTTCAACAGGGACAGCAGAAAAGTGGAACCACGGTCCTGGAAAGCTGCAGCACTGTGGTGCCTGGCTGGTTATCGGGATTCTGATTGAGTTAAATCTGGCTGCGATGCATCACAAATACAGCGACGACAATATTGACAAAAGTAGTTTAAAATCCCTTATTTCTTTACTGAGCTGTCTGGGCATATTTCAGTTAATCAAACGTTATGGGATGATCCCCAAGCTTTATTTGGTTTTTCTTCTGGCCTATTTTATTTTTTAATAGTTGTTACCTAGTTCGAATCAGAATATGGATGCGTTTGGCTTTATCCACTTGGTGTTGCGTTAACGAAATCTCTTCGATTTTTACCGATAATCATCAGGGCTTCACTTTTTACTGATTATCTAGTCTTCTACCCGATTGCTCTACCAAACGTCTTTGCTCTTACTCGCCTGGGTGTTCAGTTATTTATTGTGTTTGCTTCTTTGCTTTGCTATTGGAATACTTGGATGCTGATAACACTTCTGAGCGGATACCCTTTGCTTCATTTAAATTATGTTTATTTTTATTTTGTTGTTGGTGTTGAGTAACTTGCTTTATTTATTTGTTTATTTATTTATTTATTTATTTATTTATTTATTTATTTATTTATTTTTTAAAATTTACATCCAAATTAGTTAGCATCTAGTGCAACAATGATTTCAGGAGTAGATCCCTTAGCGCCCCTTCCCCATTTAGCCCACCCCCCCCCACAACCCTTTCAGTAACCCTCAATTTGTTCTCCATATTTATTTAGAGTCAGTTACTAAGAGTAGCCCACTCAGTCCAAGAATCTGAACTTTAAAAAAAAAAATCTTTAGACGTTTATTCATTTTTGAGAGAGAGAGAGACAGAGCGTGGGCGGGGGACAGGCAGAGAGAGAGGGAGACACAGAATCCGAAGCTGGCTCCAGGCTCCGAGCTGTCAGCACAGAGCCCGAGGCAAGGCTCGAACTCACAAACTAGCTCATCTGACTTGAGCTAAAGTCAGATGCTTAACTGACAGAGCCACCCAGGTGCCCCTGAACACTTTCTATGAACACTGTATTTCAAGCCACATTGACTAGGGTACAGCTTTGGTAGGAACGCAAAGCATTACCGTGTGCATAGATTTTATAACTTCCAAATACAGTATGCCCTTTATCCCCCTACACTTAATCTGATAGCTTATTAACATTTTTTTTGCTTATTCGCATTTTTAAGTGCCAGGATTTATCGCTTCAGACTGTAAATGGAAATCTCATACACTGTATTCTTTATGCCACTTATATAAGTGTCCAGGTATTTTGATACTCATAGTGGTACTTCTGCATGTTAATCTCAAGCCTGAATACTTGGATGGGCACCCAATTTTGTCACCTGATAGCAGTGTGGCCGCAGGCAGAGTATGCACCTGCTCAGTTCCTCAGTTTTCTCACCTGTAAAAGGGACATAGAAAGAGTACCCACCTTACAAGCTTTGTCTCCCTGAATCTATGCAGCGCTAGGGGTTCATAAACGCCTGCTGTTATCATTACATTGTGCGTCCCTAGGTTGCCGGTCAAACCAGATTTTGTGGAACCAAACTTGAAGAGAGGGTAGTTCGCCTGAGACCTAGTGGCAGCCAGGGGTCACCTGAAATCGGCCAGAAGACAGTGTTGCAGAATCTAGGTCACAAACCGGGTACCCGAGGGCCAGATCTGCCTCGTAGCTGTGTGTCTTCATCCCAATGGTGTTATGATTTTTTCCTTGCTACCAAATTAACTTTTTGAAGTTTCCCATGAAATCCTGACTGATTCATGGCCTCCCTTTAGAAGAAATGAAAAACAAAGCAAATTCAGGATGCTTTGCTTTAGGGCAACCATCAACAGGAGCCGAGGAGCCCCTCGGATCCGAAGAACTGAGTCAGCATCCTTGCTCGGCACAACTCACTAAGATCCATCCAAGTGACCTGAAGGAGAATTCCCCCTACTGGGTCCAGCGGGGGCACCGGGCACCAGAGCACTTTCCTCCCTGGCTCCCAGCATGTCTGTCTCCGAGAGGTGTTCTGTGTGGCTTATTAGCCTTGGCCTCCAGACCACAGACGTGCTTCCCTCTGCCCGGATAGAAATGTGGATCGAGAGAATTATGAGGAGTCGTAGGACTTCTGAGATGCTACCGTGAGAAGTCTGCGTAACCGAAAATGGTTACTTTGAGCCAGTGGGGAATCCATACCCATAGCGCTGGGCTTCTATTTTTGTGCCTGGGAGAGCTTTTGAAGCCATTACTCTATGTTCTCCAGTCTTAAAAATGCATCATGATTCATACACAGTGCGGATTGGAAATGGCAGAGAGATTGATGTCACGGAAGATAGGTGCAGGTTTACCCTGGTGCCAGCGGCCTGTTGGGGAGTACTGGAGGTCGGCGGCCCGCAGCTAGTTGGCTCTTTCAGGCTTTGAGAGCTCCCGTCTGGTCCCCACTGAGCTCTGCTCTTTTCCTTGTTCGCATGTTGTAATGAATAGAGGAGGGAGCTGTTGTGCATCCGCATGAAACCCCCAGCCTTGATTCACGGATCCTGGGGTCTCATGAAGACGGTGTGACGTCGTTCCTTATTATATTTGAGGGTCCCAGCCAAGAAGCGTAGGCAGAAAAGGCACGGTGGGGAAGAGCCTGGGGTCTGCGGTCCAGCACACTGGCGTTTGAGTCCCGATGCTGCTATTTCCAATTTGTAGGAGGCTGGGTGACGTAAATTCTCCCTGACTCCATTTTCTCATCTGTAAAATGGGGCAACGTTAGAACCTCCTTAAAGAGGGTGGCGTGTGTGAAATCATTTGTAGTAGACATTTAGGACACGGATTGGCACTTAGTAAATAGCGTTGACTGTGGTTTCCCCTCTGTGTTCATTCGATATGCTGTGCACTTTTTATACATCGGTGAGTTCAGATCACAGAGGTCTTAGTTTCACGGACCGCAGGGCGTGGTAGGTTTGTATTGGCCTAAATGTGTTTTTGTCTTACAACCTCGCCGTTGAGATCCATTGAGAATGTGATGGTCTGGTTGTGGATCTCCACCCCACCTCTTATTCTCTCCTTGGCATTGACACCTTGTTAAACTTTTCTCTCGTTCGGTTTCCTTCTCTATTACATGGAGATCCTAAGAAGATACCCCTCCTCGTGTCTGGCACAATGTAGTAATAATAACGGTAATAATAATGATGATGAGAAAGAGGATAGCTCATATTTACCACACGCATTCCATTTCTTGTATTTATTACGCGTGGTTAACACTAGTTGATATATTAGCTTTTACAGGTATTGATTTATGTAAACCTCCCAGTCACCGACGGGATGGCTTTCATTATTGGTCCCATTTACAGATGAGTCAGCTGAGGCCCGAGAGGAGAAACACGTTCAGGAGTTGTCAGTCCCTGTGGCTGGTATCACAAATAACATGGAGATCTTTCCGATTCATTACACTGATATGCATGTGATTGTTTTCAGTCCCTTCCGAGGAATCCCACTGTGTCTGTATACTCTATCCAGCTTTCCGGTGATGGACGTTTTGGTCATTACTATGACATGTGCTTGAGGAGCGAGTTTTGAAACGCATTGCGTTTTAAACAGGAGGCTGCCGGCCTCTTGGCGTTAGCTCTGAGATAGATTTCATGTCTTTGGGTAAACTTGACAGATTCCACTGTAGAACTGCGAGAGTGAGGCCATCGGGCTAACCCTTGAGACTAGGAGTAAGAGTTTCGGACAGTGTGCATCGGTGGGTTGAGGGTGATGTTACGAAGACGGCGGCAGGTGAAGGGACCGTTTTCGAACAGTTCCATCCCTAATCCATTTGTGTGCAGACATATCTGTGAAGGAAGACACAAGGGCCGGTGATTCTGGGCTAAAATAAACAGAGTGTGAGCAGCCCTGTACACAGAGCAAGACGGACATCCTCTGTGGATGTGCTATTTAAAAATCACAGAGAGACCGCTATTTCCACCGCCTGGGCCCTTCTCTCTCACTGTCAGCTCTGTAATCAGACACGGCCTCCCGGTGAAGCCCTCTCTGTGCTGGCTGTTGATAAATGCACCCCCTCTCTCCATCCCCAAACATCTCGTGTCCCTCTCCCGCTCTCTTTTCTTCCGTAACCCTTGTCCCTGTCCCCAGACTACACACTTCACGTATTTGTTGCCTGTCCCCCACCAGTGCTATGCTGGAGCCTGCTCCTCCTCATTTGCAAAAGCAGATTGCGGAATATTCAGGAATTTTGCAAGCCGGTGGTTAAATTGGCCATCGTGGGCGTATTTACACCACGGGAATTGACACATGCTGCAAATCGGGGACTTCTTTTTCTCAGAGTTGGCTTACCAGCACACAACGGCCCACCATCAAATGCGAGCTCGGTGAGAGAACAGAATTTGTTTGATTCCTTGCTGTGTCGTGTCCTCAGTAACTAGAAAGGTGCCTTAGAAGAAGTATTTAAAAAGTGTTTGCTGAAGGAAGGAGACAACACATGTGTGAGTGAGTCAGTGAACAAACAAACGAATGAAAGTCAACGAGTGTCTCTCACATGGAGGTTAAGACCGGATGCCATCATTGCTTTTCTTGGTTCAGTGATTGAGTGATTCACAAGCTGGCCGTGGGGCTCTTAGCTGCTAAATGGATTTTACTAGATCCCAGTGTGGAACTGAGTCATGAGATGTGAAGGAGACCAAATCTCAGTTGTGGGTTTCTCTCTTCTTGACAACAGTGTTTGGCCGTGAGCCAATGAAAGTTTTTCTTCATAGATTTAGGAAATCAAGCCTCTTGTTGCTTAGCCACTAAAGTAGGAAAGAACTAAAAATATGTAAACAGAAACCTGGGGGAAAAATGCATTGTATGTGCCATAGGGAAGTTATAACAATCTGGCTTTAGAGCATGCTTTTATTTCCCCAGCCCAGATTTATATTCACAAGTCACCCTAAACAAGAATGATACCTACACTTTTAGCCTGAATTGCTTATAATTGCATTACATGTAAGTTCTGTTATATAATATTGCTGATTTTCAAGGGCTCTATTATCTTCTGTCACGAACTCTCAGATTGCCTTAATGCACCTCCCTTTCTGGAAGGAAACTAAACATTAAGAAGTAAAGCATATGGTTAGGGTTGAAAATAGGCTACCTAAAGTATAACCAGAGATTTCTTTTTTGTTGTTTTGTTTTCTTCAGAGTTTCCTCTGTGCTTTCTTTGATGCTTTTTGAGGTGGGAATCGATAATTAGATTTGAAACAGCATGGTTTTCTTGGCGTGACCTTACCAGAGATGGGACTGAGTTTGGCCAGACTTGTGCTCGAGAAGAAAGATATTTCAAGTTTCAAGAAGTCCTGAAAGATGCGGGAAGAGGCTAAGTAGAGTTTGTTTAACAATTTCTTAGGACGGAGGCAATTCGCAATGCTTAGATAAGGTGATATGAGGACAACAAGAAGGAAGTACCATTTTTTGCAGAGTCGTGCCTGTATGAATTCTGCTAGCGAATGTGGACGTATAGTTGAAAACCTAGAGCCAGTGAGTAAGCCCATCTGTGACTAAGCAAAGTTGGAAGTTCTCAGGGCTGTCTTGTACCTGTTGAAGGTATGGAGGATGAGGATGCCATTTTATGCTAAGTCTCGTGGGGCTGTTATCAGAGCAAACATAACTTCTGCTTATCCATAGATATAGATATAGATAGATGCATAGATGTATAGATATATCTGTGTGTGTGTATATATATATATTGTGTGTATATATATATATCATCATCATCATCATCATCATCACATGTATACACATGGTGGAATATTATTCAGCTATAAAAAAGAATCAAATCTTGCCATTTGTGATAACATTAATGAGCCTGGAGGGCATTATGCTAAGTGAAATAAGCCAGACAGAGAAAGACAAATACCGTATGGTATCACCTATATACGAAAACACACAAACAAACAAAAACCCTCGGAGAAACAGGGTAAAGGGGTGGCTGCCAGGGCCTAGATAATGGGACAGATAGAGTTGGCAAAGGGCCCAACATTTCCATTTATGACAAATAAGGTCTGAGGATCCAACGTATCACGTGGTAACTATAGTTGATAATACTGTATTCTGTAGTTCAGATTGGCTAAGACAGTGCGACTTAAGTATCTTCACACACACACAAAGTAAATTTGTGAGGCGAGGTGATGGATGTGTTCATTATTGACTCAGTGGGGGGGGGGATCCTTTCATAATGTGTATGTATGATAATCATGTTGTATCCTTTAAATACATTACAATTTTGTGAATCATACCTCCGTAGAGTTGGGGAAAAAGGAGAAGTGCGGTGACTATGTGGGCTGCTGGCAGTGGGAAACCAAGGTTCTGGCTCCATTTTTCTATGCTTCTAGAACACGTTTTAACTGTTTGCTTTTCCACGTGTCAACTACGTCTTCCCATTGAACGAAAAGTTGGCTGCCAGCTGGACCCAGGGTGCCGTGTTTCATTGTTCTCAGTCCAGTGGCGAAGAGGGAGATTCCAAGCAGAGCAGAGACGTTTTTCTCTTCAGTAGGTTTAGGCAAATAGGGGTCATATGACCCCACCGGGACCAAAAACCTTCTCCAAGGAAATACCTTATGTTGCTTCTTTTAAGAATTTAAGAATTTTAAGAATTTCTAGAACCATTCACGGGCAAAGCGGATAGGCTTACAGTAATTGGCTCACTGTTAAAGTTCTGTCCTCGGAGCTCGTGATTTGGGTCCACTGCTCCTGCATCCCCGTGGCTGCGGGGTTGGTGGAGGTGACGGAAGACATCTGAACAACGTCAAGGTCTTATTAGGAAGACACGGTGGGTGCTGAGTAGACACAAGGCACTATATACCGCTCTAGTTATTATCCCACACTTCTGGGTGTGGAATCTGTGAAGCTAAGAGGGCCGTCGGCTTCTCCAGGGTCAGGCAGGTAGTGAATGGCAGAGACAGAGTGAGGAGGAGGAGGAGGGAAAGAGAAGGACAGAAAGAAGAAAGAAAGGAGGAGAGGGAAGAAGAGACTACATATGCAGTAGAAACAGAATCACACTGAACTGTGTGTGAGGCCCTGTTCTAAGCATGCTGTATGGCAATAGAAACGAACACATGTGGTTTTCCCAATGTGGTAGGTGCTGTTCTTATTATCCCCCCTTTACAGTTGAGACACAGAGGCGCACGGAGGTTCACTACCTCGCCCGAGAGCACGTAGCCCAACTGTTGGAGCTGGGATATGAACGCAGGAAATCAGTCAGCTCCAGACTCTCTACTGCCTCTTGATTGCCCGCTTTAACCTTCTGGCCTCTTTGGGTATTTGTTTGTTCTCATGGGACTTAATCCCTTGCGTGTTAGGCCTCACAGATTTCACAGCTTGCCTTGACTTGGGTTGGCCCTTCTTTCGACCGTGTGCTGATGACCTTTACTTTGATTCCTGACTCTTTGGTTGGATGGAAGGCACAGTCCTGTGAAGTGTCCTGAACTCCTTCACTTTCTACAAGGTGGCTCGCGCTTCCTGGTGTTTACCCGAAACTCCTTCTCGTCTCCGTCTGGTGTTGATGAAGCAAAGAGGCCGTAGAGGTTAAGAGAGCGATGGCTTGTAAATGAGCTATGTTAATAAAAAGAAGAAAGTACCACCCGAAAGGCTTTGTTCTTCTTGATCAAGACGTCAGGATAACTGTTAAATGAGTTCTCTTTGAGAAGAATTCTGCATTTTTGTTTTATCGCCCTTCTTCAAAGAGTAGGGAAGGGGTCGAGAAGTCCTTCAAGATCGTTGCAGACCCCACCTCGCAGAGGAATCTGAGTCCAGAAGGGGGTGTTTCATTCAAACGTGCAAAACATACATCCGTGCGGGAGGTGAGGTGCACAAGTCCTTCGCTGGTATAAATGCCTAAACTTGACATTTTGTATTTATTTTGTGGACCACTAAGAGCAATCACTCCCAGAAGAGCCTCAGACCCCTCCACGTCATGGTGGGATCAGTCTAGGTTGATGAGTTCTGTTCTTCCATCCTGGCTCCTTCTCTCATCAGCTCTGTGAACTTTCCAGAGCTTGGATTTCTTACTTGTGAGATGTCTTTGTAGGGCCACAGTCTGGGTCCGGTTCTTGTTCTACCTTGTTCCACTTCTGTTCACCGTCATTTTTCTGATGAAACCTCACCCACCCATTTGCTCACTCTCCCCAACCTGGGCATTGACATTGCAAATCCCCCCGTGTTTCACCCCATCCTCTTCTCTCTGTCCAGGGCTTGACTTCCCTTGACCTCGCTTTTTGTCATGTGAACTTGCACTCTCAGTGACGCCCTCATTGCTGGCTCCCTCCTCCACTTAACTTCCTTTGAGGACAGCGATCCTCATTCCTATTTCTCCGGAATTCCCGCCCCCCCCCCCCACTTCCTGACACAGTACCACTGCCATATAAAAATGGCTATTGAACAACACCAAACATGCCAGAATAGCGAATTAAAACATTGGAACACTATGTCATTCTCACAAGCTTTGTGTGATTTACTTTTGTGAAAACAAAACCAAAATACAGCAGACAAATGAACCCAAAGAGCATAATCCTCTTTAAAAATAAATGTGGTAAGTACGGGGTTATCTCTGAAGCCTGTTGTTGATGTTGGAAAGCCTTTTTATGACGTTGTTCTCATGGGTGTTTCTATTGGTACAAATTAAAGTTATTAATAAAGACACAGGAATATTTAACACGAATGCCCTGAGGCCTTGAGAAATGGCTTAGACTCGGCGATGTGGCACATCGTGTGTTGTCAGGAAGGAAAGTTCTGCCTCTCGGACAGAAGAGTAAGTCCTCTTAATGTCTACACCTTATTGGAAGATGGCTCTCTGGCAGTAAAACACCAACACGGTGTATCTCTTCTTATTTAGTAATTTTGGGGCACCTGGGTGGCTCAGTCGGTTAAGTGTTTGACTCTTGATTTTAGCTCAGGTCATGATCTCGTGGTTCGTGAGATTGAGCCCTGTGTCGGGTTCTATGCTGACAGCACGAGCCTGCTTGGGATTCTGTCTCTCGCTCTTTCTTCTCCCCCTCCCCCCCAAATAAATAAACTTCTACAAACAATTAATACCTTCGATCCTTATAACAACAAAGGCAAGGGCAAAATAGACAGTGGAGCCTGTTAAAAATGGCGGACGTTATGTATTTTAAGAAGATACTGTATGGTTGGTTGGTTGATCTATTATTGAAAATGTAAGCATGAATAACTTTAGCCAACCAGTTAACATGAAGGCTCTGTACCCGTCACAGCTTATGGCATCCCTGGGATGGACCACATGTGTCCTGGGCCCTTCCTAGGCCACATGAAAAGAGGACAGATGTGAATCGGCTCATTGTCCTAGACCTCAATCATCTTTAGGATATTGAACCTCTTGATGGACTCCAGCATTGGCCTTGTGTTCTTGAATCTCAACCAGTTTTCATGGACTTGGCCCCAGACTGACGTATCCTTAAAACAGGACATCAATCTAAATGCCACTGTGGTGTTTTTAGCCATTCAGACCTTGAAATAGTTACTCAAGAATTGAAACTCAGTAAGACTCTTCACCCCTACCGCCATGTTTCTTTTCTAGCTAATATATCCTAAATTCAAAAAAACACAAAAACAAAAAACCGTTGTGGAGGGAAGAAACCCCTGGAGGTCTCCATTTCATTTCTTTCTTTGTTTCCCCCTCACGTTTCTTCCTCCCATTCTACTAATAGGGGCCTCTCAAATGGAAGTTTGAAGTTTATGCAAGTTTGCATCGAACTTCAACATACCCTGAAATCTTTACCGACAGGAGCGAACCCAGTCATGAGTTAATCTTCTCATCGGTTTAAATCAGAGCATGAAAGAATATTCCTGCTGGTAGGACAAGTTAAATTTACTACTACAGCAGAGCACAGAGGCCCTGTGTTCTTACAAATTATATGGTGTAGGTTGCATGCAAATTAGACCTCCTTTTCCAATGCAATGTTTCCTTGCTTTATCCTTCAGATGTTTCCATCCTTCAGATCCCACGGTGAGCTAAGAGCAAGAAAATACTGTTTACAATCCACTCGTTCTAGGAAAAAGCTGCTTTACCATTTTTGAAAACCGTGGAACTCGTATTAAAATGAGCATGATGGTGTCCATACTGCTTTTGTTTTCTCCTGGTAAATCACTTGAAGGGAATACAGTAAGAACCACAAAAGGAACATATTCCCAGTCTTTGTGTTGGAGATCACAACTTGGTCAGTCAGTACCTGTGCAACGTGGTGCTTACCGGGCTCCTGCTTTGGGCTTTTTTGTCCCTGCTCCCCTATTCATTGCTTTCCTGAGACCCGTAAGAAAAGAGGAAAAAAAAAATAGAATTGTCATTTATAATAGAATTTGCTATTAGCAGTCACCCACCCTTCAGCTAATGATAATAGCTTTTTTTTTTTTTTTTTTAACCGAGGATATACTATTTACCTGGCAAATAGAACATATTAGTTAATAAGATTTTCGCAACAGGCCTAGAAGGGTGCTTTTATGGTTTTCGCCATTTTACGAATGAGGAGCCTGAGAGCGATCAGTTGACTGGAACAAGGTCTCCCACAGGGCAAATAAGAGGCTGAGCGGAAATTTAAACTGTCTACGGGGGGCCTTCACGGGTGTGTGGCCTGTGTGGTCACACGGGGCCCCGTGCTCAGAAGGCTTTAGTGGTCCCCTGTAGCCATCTTGGTATCTGTCGTGTCCTTTTAAAATAACGGGTTCTGCATTTTCATTCTGTAGTGGGTCCCAGGATAGCCGGTCCTGTCTCTCTGGCTGTGAAGCTTCCATTCCCTCACACCCTCCTTGGGATGGCAGCATCTTCTGATAGCCTGATCTACTCGGAGACATTGGCTATCTGAATGGATTGCTACTTTAAAAAAAAAATTAAATATTTTTTTTGTTTGTTTTTTTGAGAGAGACAGCGTGAGTGGGGGAGAGGCAGAGAGAGAGGGGGAGACCCAGAATCCCAAGCAGGCTCCAGCCTCTGAGCTGTCAGCACAGAGCCCGACGTGGGGCTTGAACTCACAAATGGCGAGATCGTGACCGAGGCTGAAGTCGGACACTTAACCGACTGAGCCACCCAGGCGCCCCAGCAGATTGCTACTTTGAAACGTGGGTATGATGAATATCTGAACTGCCCGCCTTTAGCTCTCTGGTTACTTAATTGCCAGATAACAGGAAAGAAAATGACTTCGTGTATTTTACCACTTTTTTTTTTCTCGTTTCTTCTAAACACACTAAATTGTGTTTTCCTTTTCCTTCTTCATGTTTTAACTTGCTTCGTTCTATTTTGGATTTACCTAACAGGCACTGATTTTCTAAAAATGATGCTACTGAGATACTTTATTGTTCTTTCTTTCTTTGTTTTGAGAGAGACAGAGAGAGAGAGAGAATGATCAGGAGAGGTCAGACAGCGAGGGAGAGGGAGAGAGAGAATCCCAAGCGGGCCCCTCAGTATCAGCACAGAGCCCCATCTGGGGCTCAAGCCCATGAACCGAGAGATCACGACCTGAGCTCAAGTTGGACTCTTAACCGACTGAGCCACCCAGATGCTCCAACACATCATTTTCTTTTTCTTTTCTTTTTTTTTTAATTCACTCATTTGTTGACAGACAGGTAGGTTGTTTCCATATCTTGGGTATTGTGAGTAATCCAGTGAACATGGGGGAAGAGGGACTGGTACCTCTTTGAGATACCGATTTCGTTTCCTTTGGATACACGCTCAGAAGGGGGCTTGCTGGATCCTATGGGAGTTCTACCTTTAATTTAATTGGTTTGAGAACCTTCATGCTGTTTCCCACAGTGGCTATGCCCGTGTGCTTCCCCACCCACCGGACACGAGGGTTCTCTTTCTGCACACTCTAACACCTGTTCTCTCTTGACAACTTGAAAAGTTCTGACCTTTTAAATGCTAAGATCACTCTGGGGAATGGGGGAGGCAGTCTTCCAGAGATTGGGAAGGGAAGAGTCTGGAGACCAAGAAGAAATGTGGAGAATTATGGGCAGATCGGGAGTAGTTTTGGATTGCATCAGCTAATCCGATTAAAAACGAAAACATGCCTCTCTAGCTTAAATGTCGAGCCATACTTAAGGCAGTCCCCATTAGTGACCGTTTTGAATCGTGACCGTTTCTTTTTGTATATAGTATACAGCCCTTGCCTGGGTGGCTCAGTCGGTTAAGTGTCTGATTCTTGATTTGGATTCAGGTTGTGATCTCACGGTCAAGAGACTGACCCCAGCGTTGGGCTCCCAAGCAGGCTTGGGATTCTCTCCCTCCCTTTCTCTCTGCCCCTCCCCTGCTCATGCCGTCTCTCAAAAAAATAAGAAAATAAATAAAAATAACTGAGGTAAACACACAGCCCCCTTTTATTTCAAAATCCCCCCTGTTGCCATCACATATGGTCATACTTTGGAGAACGTTAGGAATCATCTGATCCGGGCCCCTTGTTTCGCAGACGGAGAAACTGATGTCCAGAGAGGCATGCCAGACTTGTTCAAGGTTACACAGCCAGGTGGTAATAGGCAAGATGAGCACAAGGTCTCCTGAATTTATATCCAGTCCTCTTACTACACTACATAAATCTGGTCTGAGGCCTCAAGTGGCCATGATTTCTTTTGAAATTTTCTGCCCATGATAAACGTTTATATAGCCTTAAGCCTCACGTTAAAGTTTGGCGTATCAAGGTCCTATGAATAGGAAACTCGGAGATCTGGAGGGAAATGTTAGCTTTCCAGTAAAAGGGCAACGGTGTTTTTGAAATGTTCTGTGTCATGTCAGAAAAGAAAAAAAAAAAAATCCCCTTTTCCGATTAAATTTTCACAGCAAACAATGCCTTGGAATGTTTGGGCAATTTTAGAACCCTGTAACATATTTTATAAAAACAAATTGCCTAACAAAAGATGCTGGTGAACTCATGCCCAATTAAGTACACTGAAAATAACACAGCTGATTCTGTGCTGTAATATGAATGCCAGTGAGGTGGCCTTACTGCAAGGAACGTTTTCCTCTCCAGAGTGCTAGGTTTTGGTTGCTGGGGAGGAAAAAAAAAAAAAAAAAAAAAAAGCCTGAAACAAATTTAGAATGAAAGCAAATTGTTCATTCTGTGCAACTGACAATAGGTCTGATGAGGATCCTTGCAAACATGGCAATTGACTCCAAATTGCTAATATCATTAGTATCAAAATATTTTTCTTCCTAAATCTATCCAGGGATGCAATATAATTGTGCTTAACCAGGCTGGGCAACTTACGATAGCCAATTACAAGACCTGTCCAGGATATGTTGTCTCTGCTGTGGTTTGGAAACAAGAGTTGTGTTTAAATGTTTCCTAAGAAGAACCACTGCAGATTTTTTTCTTTTTTTTTTTAATGATTATTTCTTTTACTTTTGAGAGAGAGGGAGTGAGGAGCGAAAGCTGGAGAGGAGCAGAGAGAGAGGGAGACACAGAATCTGAAACAGGCTCCAGGCTCTGAGCTGTCGGCACAGAGCCCGACGCGGGGCTCGAACTCACGACCGCGAGATCGTGACCTGAGCCGAAGTCAGATGCTTGACCAAATGAACCACCCAGGTGCCCCCAGAATTTTTTTTTTTTAAAGACATGATTTTTCCTAATTTGCTTAGCATTTTCAGATTTTCACTTCCCTTATACAAGGGACCTTTTAATCTTATACAAAGACATTACCCATCAAGGAATAACCTTTTGTTTCTCATCCTGATGTCCTCCCCAAAGGATGAAAGCTATCAGCCCTGCTTAGGAAAAGAGCCCCACAGCTGAGGAACAGAGAGCTGAGATCCAAACACTGGTCATCCTTTTATACCTCTCTCTCGGTAGGAAATGATCACTCTTAATTAAATTTCATCTTTGTCCACCACCCCCAGCAAGCATCTAAACTGTACCCTCAGGGTGTAGCAGGAGCCAGCGGGACGCAGAGCCTGGGGCAGGCAGAGAACTCTACCTATGACCCCTCACTGTGCACCTTGCTTGGTGCCCGTGAATTAATTAGTTAACCTAACTGAGCCTCAGTGACTTCTGAGATAGTAATGCTCGATGAGCTCATACGTTATTTTCCATATACAGATGGGCCACTGGGTGATAAAACATGAAATGACAAGGGGATAAGATAATTTTAGAATTACTATAATAGTGCATGCCAACCACACTTCAATTAAAAAGATAGAACAATAAAAAAAGTTCCGCAACGACGACAACAGAAAGATAATTCTAGAAGTCAGATTCATCACAGTTATGGCCTTTCTGCCAGCAGTCCAGCCTGGCGGCTATATTCCGACTCAGATGGGGACATGAAGGACCCGGACAGGTGTCTTAGATTCTGTAAAATGTGTGGAATTGCCATCTGCAGAAAAGTGTGCCCATGAACCCAAATAAATTGCAGGCCACTGGCCATACCAGCGATCTGGCAGAACTTTATCCCTACTTAAGTCCTTGATTTAAGCATGGGCCAAATGTGTTTGGTGAGCAGGGATGCTTGTGGTCAAGACATTCGGTTGACTACGCTGAATTAAGATGTTTTCAGACCCCACAGTCATTCACGCGGCACTGAGGGCGGAATCACGCAGAAAGCATTCCAAGTGCAAAACTCCATGGGACTCCGGCAGACCACACATCAGAGCTTTATATCTGAAGTCACTGAGTAGAACCGTCGGATGAGACTCTTGACTGTATCCGCTTATGACCGTACTATGGCTTCCACTTCCAGACTGACTCACATTCCTAGAAAGTGCAGGCTGCCTAAGTACACTGACTGCTATGTACATTCAAGAGGCGTATGTAATTCATAGGTGTTTTCAGACTTGTTTCAAGGTGGCAGCAAACATATTTATATGTAATTCAACTTTCGACACGATCCGGCTTTCGTGTTCTAGGTATCGTCACTTAAGCGGTCTCCTCGCGGTAAAGAACTTTGATGGAACCTTGGTGTTGACTTCCTAAGGTAGTTGTGAAGATGACACGAGTTCACGTCTACCTGGACATAATCAACACGGTGCATGATAGACCCTTAAGTCAATCAACACCTTCCTTCCATTTTTTAAAAATGTTTATTTATTTTGAGAGTGGAGGAGGAGCAGAGAGAGAGAAAGAATCCCAAGTGGGCTCCGTGCTGTCAGTGCAGAGCCCGACGCCGGGCTCGATCCCACAAGCCGCGAGATCGTGACTTGAGCTGAAATCAAGAGTCGGACGCCCAACCAACTGAGCCACCCACGCACTCCAGTCAGCACTTTCCTTCTTTCCATATATTATGTTCGTATCCCTGAAGCCCACAATGGTATTTTCTGTACTGAAGTGAGGTGAAGGTTCTTCATTCGAACGACGGATAAGACCCACTAAAAGAGAAGGTGACCACTCATTTATTCTGGAACTGATATTTGCCAGGGACTGAAACGTTGTTTGTGTATCAGGGGGTGATTTTTGTCATCCAGGGGACCTTTGATGATATCTGGAGACTCTGTAAAATTGTTGTTAACTGGGTAGAAGCCCGGGGCACTGCTAAACACCCTGCGATGCACAGGAGAGTCCCCCACAATGGAAAATCATCCAGCCCCAAATATCAATGGTGTTGTGGTGCAGAAACCCTGCCCAAAGTTACCTGGTTCTGACTTAGTCCCCAGACACCAGATGAGGTGGTGGGTTGTGTGGTTAGCCCCATTTACAGAAGCAGAAATTGTGGCAAGGTGAAGTCGAGAGGTTATCTGAGACCCCCAACCGAGTGGGGGAACATACGTAGATTTGGATTAATCTGGAATCGAGGCCCTTCATCCCGCCTTCTTTTTTTTAAAAAAAATTTTTTTTTCAACGTTTATTTATTTTTGGGACAGAGAGAGACAGAGCATGAACGGGGGAGGGGCAGAGAGAGAGGGAGACACAGAATCGGAAACAGGCTCCAGGCTCTGAGCCATCAGCCCAGAGCCCGACGCGGGGCTCGAACTCACGGACCGCGAGATCGTGACCTGGCTGAAGTCGGACGCTTAACCGACTGCGCCACCCAGGCGCCCCTTCATCCCGCCTTCTAAGGGCAAAGTCAGGAGCAGAAGAACCATTTTCTCTCTGCTACTGCCCATTGCTGGCTTTTTGTCCAAATTATTATCAAGTTGAATGAGTATAAAACTTGCTTTATGAGGACTGAAGGAGTGCTTCGACGTTTCTTTTAAAAGCAGCAGGACTTCCATATTTAGTAACTGTGGATCTAGGGTGCCACCGAATTTTTTTCGCGGTGGAGGTGTGCTGTTGGCAAGGTTCGCTAACCTCGCTGGTGTGGGTCTCGATGGCATCTTTTGTCACGGCTCTGTGTTTGTTTTTAAGTTTAGAGGTAATGTATCTGTTAAGGGAGACTCATAGTGCTGTCCTTTTAGGAGCGAGAGTTCATACTCTGGCTTTGCCTTTTGAGGCTTACACACATTATCACTGAAGTACATGATCATTTTTTTATCTGGCGTCAGGGAGGATTTTCTCATCTTGAGTGAGGTGCTGTGCTGTAAGCAGGGAAGGGATTTAGGACTCGTCAGACCTTCCTGGACTGACTTTGTTCCACTGTTTTTCCTACCAGTCAAGAAGAAATAGGGGATAGTAGAAACGCATCAGCTGCCATTTGCAAACCTGTTTCCTTTCTCTGAATATTTTGGGCTCTTGTTGACAGAAGCGTTGACCTTCTTCTTTTTTTTTTTTTTTTTTTTTTTTTTTGCCCTAGGGGATGATTTATTTTATATGAGGTGGTGTTTTCAACAACCACTACAGAATGTTCTGAGTCACTCTGAACTCTATTTGGATAAAAATAAATGCACTCATTCCCCCCCCTCCGTGCCCCCATGGATGTTTCCTTTTGTCCGTGAAAATTAGGATTAGCTTTGATCTTTCCACAAACCCCCTCTAGGCACCCCTGATAAATGTTTGAACAAAACGTGAGAAATACCATCAAGAAGCACAAGTCCCTCAGAAATGACGGAAAGTGCCCTGCCTTTCCAGCAGCAGATATTTTCGAAATCCCCTCTTGGTGTTTCTTCATAAAGTGGTATGTGAAGAACTCGTAAATATCAGAAGCGGCATCGCCTTCTCTTCACCTCCGTGGGGCCCAGTGAAAGCCACTGGCCCTGGGCGTTACTTAGAGTGGAACCTTCTGGAGGTTGAAACCTCCAGCATGGGTCACCATGTGAAGGGTCATTAAGTCTGCCTGTCAGCTGGGAGCTCCACTGGGGCAGTGGGCTGGTCAACAGTTCACGGCTTCTACTTGTGACTTGGGCTTGTCACAACATGGCAGCCGGGTCCCACGAAGGAGGGCCCCCAGAGCAAGTAGGTCAGGGGGAAGAAACGGAACATGCCTGCCCTCTTCCCGGCAGGCCTGGAACTAATGCGGCATCCCTGCTTCCATATTCTCTTGGCTAACAGGAACCGAGGGAGGGAAATAAGTCCCAACCCCCGAGGAGGAGAGTGACAGAATTTACAGCCACCTTTACTCCATAAAAAGGCAGGGGAATGCTGGGTCATCATTATTTTCCTCTACCTCAGGCCGTGGGATTACACGGAGTAGACCTCAAGTTCATTTGCAGTATGGGACCAGTGCCTAGAACCTTCCTTTCTACACGTTGTCGAAGCTTAATAGAGCTTTATTGCTCACGCTTTACATAATCAGTATCTTTGATTCTTGCGACAACGCTTTGAAGGGGACGAGGAAACTGAGGCATGGAGACGTGGGGCAAGTTGTCCAAGCTCAACAGCTGGTGGTGACAGTCGAGGGTCCGAACTCAGGAGGCCTCGTTCTGGGATCCTTGTCGTATCCATTGTGGGCTGGGGATTCTTAGAGATTTTCTTTTTCAAAGCTGTGTCTTTCTTGGGGTGTCTGGGTGGCTCAGTTGGTGGGGCATCCAGCTTCAGGTCCGGTCATGATCTCACAGTCCGTGGGTTCAAGCCCCGCATCGGGCTCTGTGCTGACAGTGCAGAACCTGGAGCCTGCTTGGGATTCTGCGTCTCCCTCTCTCCCCGCCCCTCCCCAACTCACACTCTGTCTGTCTGTCTGTTTCTCTCTCTCACTCTCTCTCTCCAAAATAAACAAAAATAGTTCAAAAATAAATAAAAATTGTTTATTTCCTTTGGAAATAATCTCTCCTTCCATCCTTTTAGCTTTTCAATATTAGTACTATGCATTTGGAAAATCTGCTTTGTAATGTCCTCAGTTCTTGGAGTTGCTCCATTTAGGCATAGAGTCTGTGTTTTAAATATGCATGTGGTTTGGAGCTGGGCTCAGGGCCGTCAAGAACAAAGGCGCTCCAGAGATTACATCCTTTTCCCATTTCTTCCAGAGGCGATGTGGCTTTGCACTGACTATTGTTTCCTCCGTCTACAAGTCTTGTTTGTGCATAGCTTGGGCTCCCCACCGGCTTGCTGAGGTTGAGATGGCCTCTCCCCGCTCACACCCACGGACGTCCTTCCACACTTCTTCCTTAATTCTCATTCTCAGTCCCTCATTCTCTGGGTAATTTCTTCGACCAGGCTCCTGAGGTGAAAAACCTCTGCTTGGTTCGGCCATGATTTTCAGCCAGGCCACTTCCCGGATCGCTGCTGCTCTGTGTGTTGACCGTCCTTAGTTCTCACGCTTGCTTTGGCTCAAAGAACTGCACTTTCAGGTAAAGCAGGGCTGGTCTCCGTCATCCAAAGAGCGCCACCCCTTTTGCGGGAAAGCTGGACGAGGAGACTTTTCTGAAAAGATAGCGGGGGTAGGATGGCTATAACGGAAAGACTGTAGTCAGGATAGGATTAGAATAAGTTAAAACTGGCCAACCAAGAAGAAGAGAGGGTGGGTGTTAAATGGCCAAACATAACTAATCTGTGGGCATTGGAAGAACTCTCTGGGTGTGCTAACTCCAGCAATAGTGTCGTGCATCGGGGGACAGGTGTTGAGACCTGGGTGGGAGTGTTGACCGTGCCCTCTAGGTACTTCTGTGGCTGCCATGACTCTTCTGTGTTTGTAACTGAGTCTAGATGACCCTTTGAGGAGCAAGGCTGTGGTAGATGACAGAAATCCTCTGTCCCAGAAAAGGAGGGGGCCCCCTAACTCTGCACATCTAAGTAGGTTTGCGACATTTCTCTGCATTTCTCCCATCTGAGCCACCAACCTCCTCTGCATTTGCTCAAATTAGGATCATCCCAGGTGACCAGGTCCTAGCACATGGGTACCTGCGAGCATTTTATTTAATTTTTGTAGCATAAGATACAGGTGATGTTATCTACGTCAATAATTTCTTCTACACTGTACTCAAGTGTATTTGATAATAATGCTCATCCACATTTGCGTCTTCAGAAAAGGGATACAAGTTGTGTTTGGTCATTTCGGTAAATTTATTTTTTCAACGTTTATTTATTTTTGGGACAGAGAGAGACAGAGCATGAACGGGGGAAGGGCAGAGAGAGAGGGAGACACAGAATCGGAAACAGGCTCCAGGCTCTGAGCCATCAGCCCAGAGCCCGACGCGGGGCTCGAACTCCCGGACCACGAGATCGTGACCTGGCTGAAGTCGGACGCTTAACCGACTGCGCCACCCAGGCGCCCCTCATTTCGGTAAATTTAGTAAACGAGTGAGTAAAGCTAGAAGGAAAGATGTTCCCCAAGGGTATCAAACTATGATGCCATAAACAATGGGAAGCAGTTTTTCTCAGAAGGAATTTGCCCAGTCTTTGAGCGGTGATTAGCAGTGGGGGCCATGGTGTCCAGCCACAGAGAATCACTGATGGAATCGCTGCCCTACCACAGTCTACCTTAGCTATATGGTCTTGGCCAAGGAGCTTCGGGCATTCTCCTGCAAAACAAGCAAGTAATACTCACCTGGAGATGCTGTCAGAGTAAAAGAGATAATCTGTATAATTCTCATGGCAAATTAGAGTATTTCAGGGAGCGTGGCTCACTGCAGTATTTTGAGCCAGACAGTACTAGGAACAGTTTGATTCAGAAGGGTGTGTAGCAGGTGCAGGACTGGGGGAACCAAGTAAAACACGTGGGGTGCAAGATTTAAGAGGACACCAAAAACTCAATATTCAAGATAAACAGTATTTTATTATTTCTATTTTTCTTACGCGTTTTTGAGAGAGAGAGAGAGAGAGAGAGAGAGAGAGCTTGAGTGGGGGAGGGGCAGAGAGAGAGAGGGAGACACACAATCCGACGCAGGCTCCGGGCTCCGAGCTGTCAGCACAGAACTCCACGAACTGCGAGATCACGACCTGAGCCAAAGTCGGACGCTGAACTGACTGAGTCACCCAGGTGCCCCAAGATAAACAGTATATTAAAGCAGTACTTGCAAATCAGTGCCAAAGAAATCCGTGATAATAACATATAAGTAACATCACATTTTTTAAAAATAAAGACGGATTAAACACTCTCACTCATCTGGTTCCAATAAAAGTTTATTTATAAAAGCAGGCAGCCAGGCCATGAGCCCAAGTTCACTGATTTGATTTTTTTTTAAATATTGTATCACAATATTATTTATCCCGATCATGCAATTTTTATTTATTTTTCTTTCTTTCTTTCTTTTGGTGGGGGGGTGGGCAGAGAGAGAGGGAGAGAGGAGAGAGAATCCCAAGCGGACTTCTCACTGTCAGCGTGCCAACCTCAAGGTGGGGCTCAGTTTCACAAACCCGTGAGATCATGACCTGAGCCTAAATCAGGAGTTGGACCCTTAACCAACTGAGTCACCCAGGCGCCCCTGATTATACACTTTTTAGCTACTTCCTCAACTTTTGTGCCTGAGGGGAATGCCTCACTTATATAATCCTAGCCTCCGCCCTCGTTCTTGTACAGTTTTTAAATTGTTTGGTTTTTGTTTTTGTTTTCGTTTTTGTTTTAATTTTAACTGATAAATTCAGAATGCTGTAAGTCCAATCCTAGATAAAGACCTTTGGGACCATCATACCCAACCCTCGGTGTGACTGCAAATGCTTTCTAAGCACCTCCTTTTTCATGTCAAAGATGGTGACTTTGCCATTCATAGCGTAAGAGTGAAAAGTGATGTGTGCCCATGTGGGACTGCTGACCTTTTACAGTATCTCCAAACCTGACCTTCTGAGGACGCTGCATTAGACGAGGAGGACGCCTGACGCCTGCTTGCCTAGATGCCTTTGACTTGGTGGTTTAGACGGTGCGTTTCCTCCTCTGTTTGTGTTCATTTCCTTTGTATTGTATGTTTTTCTTGACTTTCTTTGACTATTTTCTGAGGGCAAATTCTGACTATCCTGAAAATAAGGATCATTTCAGGAAATTGTTTTCTTTGTTGCTTTTAAATATTGATGGGATTCTGGCAGTGGGCATATAATTAAGCTCACAGCAGTGATCAAGCTCCTTTTTATAATAAGCCTTTTATCCCTTTACCTAATCTGCCACTGCCTTGCCTTGTTTCTCAGGGTTAAATGGCAGGGAGCCATTTGGCTCAACCGGTTGGACCCTGGCAGGACTCGCCTCGAATCAGATGTTCTTTTCCTCCTAGAAGGCAGAGTGTACCTCTTACTCAGGTTCACCTCACATTTCAATTTGCAAATGAACATGTGGCTTCTGTGTCCCCCCGTTGGCCACAGCTGATATGCCAACCTAAGTGATGGCCCTTGAATGTGTAACGGCTCCAGCTTTTCAGGGCCACCTCCTCCCAAAGCTGCTGTCCCTCTCGTCCACCTTATGCTTCTTTGAGGTACGGTATTTCTCCAGGAACCACAAAGGGAGAAGGGAAGAGCACAGCAGCAAGATCTGGTCCAACCGTGGGCTAAAGACCGACCGTCGTAAAATGTCAAGTTCTGAGGTCTAACTGGATTGTTGGTTGTCCTTGGAAGGGCATGTGTGGTGGTTCAAACATTCTGCCTGGGAGGGTGGTTTGGGGTGGAATACATAATGAAATCACCTAGTGTGGGTGGCCCTTAGCCAATCAGTCGAAGGCCCAACCTGAATCTGCCTGACCACCTCGAGTGCTAGATATGGTCTTTTCCTGACCTTGGACTCTACCTGAAACGTCAGCTCTTCCTCAGTCTTGACACTGTGGCTATTACACCATCTGTCGTCCTGATTCTCAGGCTTTTAGACCCACACCGGCACTACCCTATCCGCTCTTCTGGGTCCCCAGCTTCCCAACTACACATCCAGGGACTTCTTAGCCTTTGTAATTGCATTTCCTCATAATAAATGCATGTATAATAGTAATACAGTAAATACTTGTATAATAAATATAGAAGTCCCTTATTAGAAATACATATGCTATAATTATAGATACATGTAAAGTCAATAAATAAATCTATTGGTTCTGTTTCTCTGGAGACCCCTGACTAAGAGAGCATAGTATTTTTATCGCTCAGAAATTCACTACAGTGTAAGAAGTCTAACGTCTAACATACAGCAGTAAGGCGTATATCTGATCAAAGAAAAATAAATAGATGTATTCACAATCACAAGATTATAGGGAACGTTTGTCATTTGGGGAATCTGCCCAGCAGATGTGTTTGGGAAAGTTCCTGCCTTATAAATTTTAATGAGAGTTAGAGTCCTTTCCCTTATATAGGGGGAAACGAAATCTCACCAGATCAGCATTACTGCCTTCCCTAGTAGGCTAGGGCGTGAGCCATGTGACGTAGATTTGAACAATCAGACATACACAAAACTCTTCCAATGGGGTTTGTGATGCGGAGAGGTCAAGTCAACGCAGAGTTCTTTTTGGCGATGGCTCAACGGACACTAGCATAATTTCCAAGGGCAGCTGTGGACACGTTAACTTCAGGGGCAGCTGTGCCCTCACGCCACAGGGTCCGCGCTGCAATTTGCCAATAGACATTCTGTTCTGGCTGCTTGGCTTCCCTTTGTTCTTTCCATTTTCCAAATTTGGTTCTCCGGCCTTTGTTGGTAGTTATGTTAGTATATTCCATTTCCGTTACATTGGCCAAAGTCGTTCTTGGTCGTTTATGAATCAGGACTGAGTTATTTATTTATTTCCTTGATATTTCCCGAGCCCGTATTATATACCAGACACTTCTCCTCAGAGCGGAGGGAGCAGCGAATAAGACCGACAAGGTCGTTTCTCTCCTGAGGATCCCAGTCTTGGAGGGTGAATGAGTGAATGAACCAACAAGCGAGGATGTAAGTAAGGAGAAACCAGCTTGTTACGAGAGCTCTGGAGCAGATCAGATAGAGTGATGTCATAGGGTGGCCGGAGGACCCCAAGGGGTGGTCAGGGAAGAGCCCTCCGAGGCAATAACCTCTATGTGAGGCCTGCATGGCAAGAGGGAGCCAGCCACGCAGATACTGGGGAGGTGGGAGTAGTGGTTACTTCAAAGGCCCTGAAACCGAATCAGCCAACGCAAGTTCTGACTTGAAGGCATCGTACAAAACTCACGTAACCCACACCCCCAGATGTGTAGACACAGAAATCGAAGGGCAAACATTTTCCAAGCCTCTCGTGAAGACTCCTGGTGCTGAGCCCTCCAGTCATAACCGTGGCGAAAATACAGAGCAGACCGCAAGGTGGACATGAGTGCCCTTCGATTTTGATTTAAATTCTGAGCCTAAGATTTTCTCTTCTGTTGGGTGCCTCGCAGTTTCCCTCAGGTTGCATTTTCCCAGACCAGGTCTCCTCTGGTTTTTTTTTTTTTTTTTTTTTTGGCTGTCTCCTAGTCTGCTTCCTCAATGGCATGCCTGAGGGAAAGGAACTGGTGAGTTAGTGGCCACCATTTTCTCTTAGCGGCATATCCCAGCTGTGGGAGGATAGGACTGGGCTTCAACCTCAGTGTGGCTCAAGTGTAAGAGTCACCAAAGAAAAACCAAGGTGGTTGGGAGACGGATGAGAAGTTTGCTACATTCGGGCCAGGCTCCTGCAATTCTTTTCAAAGGGAAAGATGTTCGTGGGTAAATAGGTTTACGTAACCTTTTTAGACCCTTAGAGCAGTGCTGTCAAACCTTGCATGCGTAATGGAAGCCATGTTTATGATTGTAAGTTTTCTGGGAGCCACATTTAAGAAAGTAAAACACACATGTGCACACACACACACATACACACACAGCAGATGAAGTTGACTTTAACAACATTGTATGCAACTAACTATATCCAAAATATTCGTTACAAAAATTGCTAATGAGTTATTTTACAATTTTATGCTAAGTGTTCAAAATTGGTGTGTACGTTACACTTACGCCCACCTTGATTCACACCAGCCACAGACCAAGGTGAGCAACCACATGTGGCTGGTGACCGCCATTTGGAAAAAGCAGTGTTAGAGCAAGACTGACTCAATTAATATCTGCTTGGAGACAAAGAAATAGAGTAAGTCCCTGTGCATGAATTCCTGTAACCCTTGGGTATAGATCTTTACAATGTCTTTCACCGGCCCCTTTGTGAGCTCTCATTCCCGGTAGGCCCTCACAAGGCTGCTTTTTCCCTCCCTGAAAAATTCTCCTTTATTGCATGATTGTTACGTATTGGCAAGCTTTCTTTTTTTAAAGCTTCTTCTTTTTGTTGTTTTTTTGTTTTGTTTTGTTTTACAGTTCTCTTCCTTGGTGATTTAATTTTCACCTTATCCTTCATTTAAAGAAGGCAGTATCGAAAAGCACAATGAACCCTTCTGAGTCAGCTGACACCCTCCTTTGTCAAATATCCTCTTTCCTCCACAATTAAGGGTTTATAAAAGGAATCGGGAAGTGTCTTTCCATGATGTTTTAAACACGAAAATAGGAACACGAGAAGGTTTTCGTTCTATATGGTAATAAATTTTTATCCTTCTAGAGTCGCTGGCTGATTTTTCTCTTAGGATAGCATGATTCCTACACACCCACTTAACCTCATGGTGCCCAAAGTGAACTTTGTACGGCGTTTCCTCATGCAAAAAAGAGGTATTACTTCTCAGGGGTGCCTGGGTGGCTCAGTCAGGCATCTGACTTCAGCTCAGGTCATGTTCTCGCAGTTCGTGGGTTTGAGCCCCACATCAGGCTCTGTGCTGACAGCTCAGAGCCTCCTTCAAATTCTGTGTCTCCCTCTCTCTCTGCCCCTCCCCTGCTCCCTCTCTCTCTCTCTCTCTCTCTTAAAAATAAACAAACTTCAAAAACTTTTTAATTAATTTTTAAATAAAAAGATGTTACTTCTCTGTTTATTACATAGACCGCTTTTGTTCCACGGTGCGTTTTTTGTTCCACAGTGCGTTTTTTGTTTTGTGTTCTCATAATGTTAAGAGGTCTACCCTGTGTCAGCCGTGAGATGCTGCAGAGGTATTCATAATCATAAAATAAGAACAATGCAAATATAGCTAGCACTGACACATCCATTAACCTTTAGGCTTATGATTTATCCTCCTCCCTGGTATTTCAAAGAAAACAAGAAACAGTTAAACGAGCGAACCCACACTATTCCCTATCTTTATTCATTTACTACAAGATCAGTCACGAACCATTAATTGGCCAGTCACTTTCTTGATATTTGGAGACAGACGAAACCCTCTCTTTCCGTGATGAATTTCCCCACCATGTGGTGCATAATAAAGACCCATAAATTTGACAGAGGTTGCATGTTCCTCACGTCTGTGGAAAAAGTGGAAAAAAAGTGATATTGCAGTTGCCTTTGAGTGTAAAAGGCACCACACTTTGTCTCCCACAGTAAGATAACGCTTGGCATTTAAGGAAGATGCTACTTAAGGAAGGAGAGCGTAGGACCTGTTTCCTTTGTGTATAATAGTCGCTTTGCCTTTTGACCATTAGGATAAACCCACCATATAGTAATCTGGCACCATTGTAAGAGGCAGACGATGATGAGAGTTTCTCCGAGTTTCTCAACATTTCACATCAATATGTAAGCCAAAAATACTTTCTACACCCACTGTAAAATAACAGTAAAGGCTGATGTTGCACACCAGGCCTCCCCTGGTGGGAATAGGGACTGAGGGACCAATACCTGGGGACACCCGTAACCCCATCACAGAGCTCCAGCGGCTAGAAACTCTGACCTAGAAAGTGTTACTAAAATGAATGCCTTCGTCATGGTAGGAACTTCTCTTTTGGGAGATGCTGAGAATATTGCCTCCTTGATGGTAGATTTGAGGGGTCTCTATTTTAGCAATGCCTGGCTTACCTCTGAAAAGAAGAGGCTCTAATCATTGTCTGCCTCATATCTTATAGTGTTACCAGATTATTGTATGATGAGTTTATCTTCATGATCAAAGGCTAAACTTCTACTGCACAAGAAAGAAATAACTACTTGGCCATGGACTAGTGCATCTTAGGAAATGAAAAGAATATAGAAAAGCCCTGACTGCCAAGAAAGCATGGAGCCAAAGCTCTGCGTTTTGATGCATCTGCTTGGATTGAAATCAGGTCTCTTGACTGGTAACTGATGCAGAAAGAAGCCACTTCTAGTCTCATCTGGGCAGAATCCGCCTCTTCAGAGTGATGGAGGTCAGGGCTCAACTTCGTAATTAAGCTGCTGGAATGAGTTGCAAAGGTAAACACTTGGCAAAGAGAACGGTGGCACGCAAGCTACTTACGGGATGTTAATGCTCTTATTCCGAAATACTTAATTTTCAAGTTTAGAGCTGCACTTGGGGATTCTGAAAAATCTAAAATGCACTTTCCTAGGGAACTGAGATGTCCCTAAAAGGTGTCAAAAACGTCCATTTATAGGGCCGGCTTGGAAGATAGTAGTTACCGTATATACTGAGTATTTAATCTGTGCAACGTACTGTATTGGACGTCAGGCAGTTCACCTACTGCCTCACAACATCCGTGTGAAATAGACGAGTTACCACTCTTACCTGAGGATGAGACCCTGAGAGGCTCAGTAGCTTGGCCAAGGCTCTGTGTAAGGAAGTCGGGGAACCAAGAGTTGAATGTAGGTCTCCTTTTGTGTAAATCCCTTCGTGTGACCGGCTGTTGCACTATTTCTTGAGAGAGCACGCTCCCCACTCTCACGATCTCCCACTGAATGCTGGGCAGAGACACGGGAAAGGCGGTACGCGCAGGGAATAGCCAGCCAAACTAGAGAAACCCCTGAATTTCTCTCCAGCCCATGGCTTCTCTAATCTAGATGCTTCTATCTCATATATTGGAGTCTTAATGATTATAAGATAGCAATTGTAAGAGGAAAAGTGATCCTCTTTGAGTTTAAATATTTTCAAAGCAATCCAGCATTTTCTTTTTTTTTTTTTTTTTTTTTTTTTTTATTTTATTTTATTTTTGGGACAGAGAGAGACAGAGCATGAACGGGGGAGGGTCAGAGAGAGAGAGAGGGAGACACAGAATCGGAAACAGGCTCCAGGCTCTGAGCCATCATGAGCCATCAGCCCAGAGCCCGACGCGGGGCTCGAACTCACGGACCGCGAGATCGTGACCTGGCCGAAGTCGGACGCTTAACCGACTGCGCCACCCAGGCGCCCCTCAATCCAGCATTTTCAATTAATGTGACTGCTCTTAGGCCATTTGGTTTCTTCGTGTTTTAACACGGTTCCCCCTTTCAAAGCTTTGAACATCCTTAGCCACGATGCCTGGCATTTTGTTGGATTTCATGTGTACTATGAGTAATGCTTATTGTCTGAAATCGTTAGTGTGCGTGCTGTTGCAATCAAGGAAACGGTTTCTGGTACCGTCAGGAATGATCCTGGAAGCGCATATGGGGTAGCCCATACTTTCCCAAATCGGCAGCAAGAGTATTTTCGGTCGTTAGTCTCTGTGTCTAAGGAAGAAAGGGGTCCTGTGCTTGTAACAAGTGCCAGGATATGAAGATCTTCCTGAACTTAGTATCTGAGCGGACGAGAGTCCTTTATATCAAATAGTTACTGAAGAAACCACCCGTGGTGTATGCATGGACCTACAAGCTGTATGTCACGGAGGCCAAAATGTTTCTTGCCGGGATCCCAGGAAACATACCTGGCTTCTTTCTCCTTTGGAGAAGTGATTAAGGAAGAGACGTCGCAAAGTGCTCACCGACTTCGAATAACAGTTATGAGTCATCGCTTTGATTTCGATGATGAAACTTTCCAAAAGGGTAAAAAACAGTAGTAGGACTTACATAAGTTCTGGGAAATTATACTGTTCTCTAAGTTGGCCTTTATTAAGTAGAGGCCATTTGGAAAATGTTTCTTTTTGTGCCCTTCATCCGTCTTTGTAAACGGTGGTGCCGAATCGCTGGCACTTTGCCGGGGCCTAGATCCCGGGGGAGGTAACGTGGAATTGTAGGGGTGTTGTCTCCCTTTGCCTCAGTGGAGCCACTTTGACTTGAAAGAGGTCCTGACACCTGCCTTTTTCTTTTCTCTTTTTTCTTTTTAATGTGTACTTATTTTGAGAGAGAGAGAGAGAGAGTGTGCGCAGGGGAGGGGCAGAGAGAGAGAGGCAGGGAATCGCAAGCAGGCTCCCAGCTCTCAGCACGGAGCCCGAGGCAGGACTCGATCTCACGAACCCCGAGACCGTGACCTGAGCTGACATCAAGAGTCAGAGTCTCAGCTGACTGAGCCCCCCGGGCGCTCCTTCAACTTCATTTTTCAAACAACTCCGGACCAATAGCACCAGGTGAGCAAAGGCAGAGATGACTACTGCTAAGTCCATCTGTCAAAGGGTCTCCTCGCCATGACTTCACTTCCATGTCTTGTACACAAAGGCTATTGGAGACATGGAAACCACGCAGGCTTGAGAACTGGATTCAAACCAGCCTGGAGATTTGATCCTTGGACATGTACATCTGGCACATATGTTCGGGAAATGGGGCCTCTGGCAACCTTCGCCCGGGATCTAAATATTTGGCCATTGTAGACAGCGGTTTCCTGCGCCTGGGTCTCATCCTGCTTCTCTGAGTCGTGTGTTTTGACGTAGGCAACCTCGCTCCCATAAAAGGTGTGGGGAGAGATGCAGGGGCTCCCTCTGGGTTCTTACACGCCGAATGTGGATGTGGAAACCGCTTGGTTTTCAGCTCATAGAGCGCCTGCCTGAGCTTTAGGGAGCTGTGGCGCGTTTCCACGGTGAGACCAGTGTTCTAGAAAGGAAGCTGCACCACGGGACCTGGGAACACCAGATCGTTTGCTCCTCTGGCAGTGGGGCCGTTGTAAAGACTGGGTACCAAGTGGTGTTTTGCGATTCACCCTGCTGGTTGTTCCTTTCTGGGTCGAAGGCCCGTGGAGTGCCCCACCGATCAGAATTCCGTGCCTCTGCCCTCCTCCCCCTGCTGTGGGTCTGGCTCCCAGCTTCTGCAGTTAGGCATTCTCCAGTTGTCTTAATGATGTTGACTCCCCCGGTAGGTGGCCACAGCGGTGTGCAGCGACTCCGGGCCCCAGGCCTGCTGCTGTCGAAGTCACCCAATGAAATCAATTTGTCGTCCACAGCCATTCCTCTCCACGCCCACTCGGGAGTTTATAGATCATGCCTCTCCTCCTTCTCGGGGAAACAACCCAGTCCGGGTGCCTGGGAGACGCGGCGGTCCCCCAGGATTTCCGACGTTTCTCCTCCACAGCTTGCATGCAGCCTTCCTCACTGTCACGCTGTCGTTCTCTGGCAGCTGACACCCGGGAAGGATGAGGCCAGGGCAGGATCGATGAGCCCCGACCCCTGGAGATGGGCTGAGTTGGAAGCCTGCTTCTAAGTGAACTCACTTAGGAAAACCCAGTTCGGTTGGCCTAAAGACCCAGAGCTGTCTAGACAGAGAAGGAAGGTGTTTTGAAAAGAACCCATTGTGTTAACTGCTAAGCTTCTTGGCAAAAATTAAGCATCATAGTGGCTTTTTTTTTTTTTTTTAAAGCTGAGACCCTTCCATTTGTATAGACTTCCATGGCAGCGATTCATGTCACCGTGTGCAGCTATAGATCCATACTCTGCTAATACTTATCAAAATGGGCTAGGGGCGCCTGGGTGGCGCAGTCGGTTAAGCGTCCGACTTCAGCCAGGTCACGATCTTGCGGTCCGTGAGTTCGAGCCCCGCGTCAGGCTCTGGGCTGATGGCTCAGAGCCTGGAG
Organism: Leopardus geoffroyi; assembly: GCF_018350155.1. NCBI lineage: Eukaryota > Metazoa > Chordata > Mammalia > Carnivora > Felidae > Leopardus > Leopardus geoffroyi. Next base: position 5,968,597 of record NC_059334.1, on the reverse strand, counting down.
CCTGTTTCCGATTCTGTGTCTCCCTCTCTCTCTGCCCCTCCCCCGTTCATGCTCTGTCTCTCTCTGTCCCAAAAATAAATAAACGTTGAAAAAAAAAATGGGCCAAGAAATAAACGTGCAGGACGTGTCCCGATGAGTTGTTTCACTTAATCCTCGAGGCAGATAGTAAAACAGGTCTGATGATCCTCATGAAGGAAACAAGGAAATTGAACTTTCTTTAAACAATGATTTAGACTTTTTTTTTTTTTTTTTTTTTTTTTACAAATATTTACTTGACCTGCTACATGTTTATTTCTTAAGCATTCTTCGTCCGTGGTATGGGCACACATTTTCTCAGGGATTTCCAGCTCTGAGAAGTACAGTGTAGTAGTTCTACAATTTTAAATACTGAACAGTGGAACTTAAGAAAGTTTGACTCCTTTAATAGTAATGATCGGGATGGAACTGTATATGTTTAAATAAATAAGGACGTAAGACCTAAAGAAAGCTTACCGAATGTTAGCGTCATGTTCCTGCCCACTGCCTCTGACACTTGTGTGCGTGAATGTGCGTGTGCTTGTGCACCTGCGTGCGTCTGTGTTGTGGTAATACTGGGGGGGGGGGGGTGGGGAGTAACTTTCCTCTAAGCCTCTTGCATCATTTCTGCCCGCATCTGGCGGTTCTCTTCTACTTTAGATAACAATTAGCAGTTTCTCAATGGGCTCCAACTTGTAAGTTTGATCCCTTTTCCATCATGTTTTTCTTCTGGTTGGGAGCAAAGTTACTTCTGTTTTTCCATCAGCCGCATAACAGAACAAAGCCCTTCTCCCATATGCTGCTCGTGAATATTTTATGATTGTATTTTATGGCAATGGGGCAGTGCAGAGAAGCTGATCAGGGGCTAATTGGGCTCCTAAATGAAGGACAGGGATTTAAAACCAATTAGTGCACGGTTGCTGGCGAAACGTGTGGTGAGGGGAGGGGGAATGACAGCATTATTGAAGTAAAAAAAAAAATGTATAACAAGGTATAATGCGTAGTTTTGATTTGGAGTTCGTTTCTTGCCCCACAGCTAACAAACAAAAAAGTGTGTTACTATCTGATATTAGTAGGCATGGAAAGCATGTAATTACACTGACGACATTTCCTTTACCTTTCATCACACTCCAGACTACTCCGGTACAAGCACTCTACCAGGTTAATCTTACTACGAAACATTTATTAGTTGAGGTTCCAGGCTGATTAAGAGAGGCGGGGTGGGGAGAGAAGATGAGGGAAAGAAGGAGAGAATTCTTCAGCAAAAAATCTCCCTAGGGCCCCAGGAAAAAAAGGATTCAAAGCATGGCCTTAAAACTATCTGTCAATATGTCAAGCACCACCGTTCTAAAACCAGCAATCGAGAATGGTCCTAAATGGTAGGACGGAGAAGTTTTGTTTTGGGGGAAGTGAAGCAGGGTGGCTGGAGGGGCACTGAGAAATGGCCGAGGTAGGGAGTGAGGGGGAGCTGACTGGTTTGTCCGCACTCCCCACCGGTTCTTACAGCCTGCAAAGCTTCCTGTCCCTTTGAGTAGCACCCTTTGTGTGGTGGAGACCAAGGAAGGGAAGCAGGGAGTCAGAGGCTGAGGGAGAGGAGGAGATGAGGAGAGGTTTGCTGAGTAGGTAGGTGGCTCGCTCATTGAGACAAGGTTTGGAATCCAGGCTTTGCAGAGGTTAAAGACATGAAAAGGGATGTTTGTGAAGCTCGGTTTTGCTTCAGAACTAGATGGTTGTCCAGCTGACATCAAGATGGTTTCTAATCCAAAATGATGGACCTGCTGTCCACCGTTGCCTACTTAAGTGATGTGTTTCTCTGGATCTGGAAGAGTTTGGGGTCCTGGTTACTTTGCTTTGTTTGATTAGGTGTTCTCGTTTCTTTCTCCTTAAAACCTTTGAATTTCCCAGATAAACGCAAACGTGAGTGGGAAAAGTAGTAATGTAAGCCTTTGTTAGAGAACACTTTGTCCTACAAAATGTCTTGCTCTCTCTCTTCAATGTTTAATTACTCTGAAGTTGTGTTCACATTATTACGACAGTAAATGTTCTTCGTAGAAAATAAGGGAAAGAGGGATAAAGAAACCGTGCTCGCTGTTCTTCAGACTAAAGATGCTCTGGCTCAACTTGTGGCTTTGGTTTCTTTTGTTCGGTGGTACCCAGGAGACGCACGCCCTTCCACCCAGGGACCTCCCGCAGAAACCTTGTGGTCCAGAGGGGCAGAGTCACACAGCCTCGTTTAGGAGTCTTCACCATGACACGTAGTAACCGTGACCGTGAGCAAACCATCTGAACTTTCTGCGCTTCAGTTCCCTTATTTGCAAAAGGGGATGCCCGTTTTTCAGGGCTGTCAAGACCCGCACTGAAGTGTGTGGGATGCCCATCCCAGAGCCTGGCACCTGCTGGGAGATGCCCGCCACTCACAGCTCCTGCCCCCATGTTACATCCATCTTCCTGTTTCCTTCTCCAGCAACCAGCGGGAATGTGGTCAAAGCTGCGCAAAATGGCGGATGCCGGAATGGTGGGCAGGTCAAGGGGGTGTGGGGGAGGAGGTCTGCAGAGAGGTCAGAGTAACTGTCACTAAACTTGTAATTTTGACCAGGTGGCCTGTGTCTTTCACTCTTCGATACTGCTGCATAAATAGTACAGTTAATATTTCAGGCTTAATGTTTTTGTCATCTGAGACAGAAGTTATGCTTTCCAAGAGGTGTGTGACTAGCTATGAAAATAAAAAGTTTGGATTTGGAGTCATTTGGGGGGAATGCTGGAATGAAGAGTGTCCAACTTTCCTTAAATCGGTTTAATAGCTCATGGTAATAATACGTCAAATACATTAATTATGTCATGACAGAATCATTATGCCCCGGTAATATCTAACATTTTCATTAATCTCAAAATGTGTACATTTTAGAGATTTGCTACAAAATATATCAGACCGGATGATTTTATTCTTGACATTTACAATATTCTTTCAGGATTTAAAAAAATACATTAAAGTTCTACGTTCACACTACATATTCTTTTCAATAATTTTTTTTTTTTTGGTTTTGAAATGTCTAAAATTTTAATTGCTTAGGCAGAGAGAACTTAAATATGAAATCATTCCAATTATTCAAAAAACAGAAAGATTTAGTTAACATTCTGAATTATAAGAAAGATAGCTGACATTCTTTGGGCACTCCCTAAATGGTAGGCTCTATTCTAAGAGTTTCATTTGTATTGACTCCATAACCTTATGAAATAACATTTCCAGTTATTCCCATTTTCTTCATGAAGCACAGAGAGGTGGGCTGGCTTGCCCAAGGTCACAGAGCCAGCCTGCTACATAGGCGAGGTAGGCTGACCCTGGGCCCTGGGTCCCTGTCCATATGCTGGATCTCAGGAGTAGGATCCATTTATTGAATATGTGGTATTTGCAAGGCCAGTATTAAGAGCTTTGCATATATGATCACTCACACACACACACACACACACACACACACACACACCCTGAAAGGAAAGAGCTCTCTACTGGCAGGACTTGACGATTCTTTGCAGTTTCCAAAGAGAGAGAATGGTGTCGTGATCCCAGTTTACCTCACTGCCACTTCTCTTGAAACATTGGAATGAAGGCCCCAGGAAATTCTGGCAGAGGCCAGATAGGTGGCAGCAGCCAGAGATACACAAGAAATCCTTCCCAACACCAACTACCACACCAAGAGTAACCTCAGGGAGATTGCTCTCCTCCTTGTATATTACCCCCAGTTCCAGTGTCTCGGGATCTCATGGTCCAGGTTCCACACCCATCTTAATATGTCACTCAGTGGGCCTTTTGGGTTGGGGAGCATTAGATTATGGGTGGCTTACGCTCGTGCGGTGGGGCTCCCCATGTGTGTGCGTGTGCAGACATTCACATGCCGACTTTCTGCCCTCGGAATTTATTGGGAAGCATTCCCTAAAGCATTGCTACAAAACAAGATTAGGAAATGGGGGGATTATGCGTAAGGTGAGCTAAACCTTCAAACAATCAAAAGCTCTATACTTGGGAGTAAGCTTCCCCTATTGTGAATTTGGGTGCATTTAGTGGCTGAGCAGTGAAACGATTTTAGGGGAAAATATTGGCTTTCTAATCAAATAATTCAATTTATGGCCAAGTCCCTTGAAATAAGTCACTAAAGGCTTTATTACAGCGGGAATTTGAATGGAAACTGACGATTGTTTCAAGCATTCCCCTTTTTTCTTCGGTGATAGCAGCATTTTGTCACCTACTTTAGAGTGGAGTATAGCACCCAACAATTACATGTTTTGAAGTACCTGCCAAATATAATTGAAACTTCTGGATCTTGATCTGAAACAGATTTGCCTCAAACACTTCCTTCATAGAAGGGCCAGAGTGTTGACGTTGTTCGCTGTCACAAGATCTAAGCTTTCACCCTGTCTCAACTGGTTTTGAACTCTGTAAGCCAGAGCACAATATCTAATCTCATTCTGTGTAAACCAGGGTGGGAGGCAGCTACGCTACAGGATTGTTAAAAGGAAGCATGAGCTGGGGCGCCTGGGTGGCTCAGTCGGTTAAGCGTCCGACTCCGGCTCAGGTCACGATCTCGCGGTCCGTGAGTTTGAGCCCCGCGTCGGGCTCTGGGCTGACGGCTCGGAGTCTGGAGCCTATTTCAGGTTCTGTGTCTCCCTCTCTCTCTGACCCTCCCCCGTTCATGCTCTGTCTCTCTCTGTCTCAAAAATAAATAAACGTTAAAAAAAAAAAAAAAAAAGAGGAAGCATGAGCTAATGCTTGTGGAGAGCTTGGTAGAGGGCCAGACAGATGCAGGCTCCTGAGAGTCTGTGCGGGTGTAAGAAGGCGGGGGACAGATGGCTCTTCTGAAGCTACAAAGGCTCCTGGCAATTTGGTGCGCTTTCTGGCCGTGACCTACGGGTCTCTGTCCTTACCAGTACTTTGTCCGTGGCTTTGAAGAAGGTCGGAACTCCTGAGAATTCAGATTGGCTTTGAGAAAGGATCCCGCTCTCAGAACTCAGGCTTCCGACGACAAACATTTCATAAAGACACACTGCTAGTAAGTTCTGAAAAGATAGACCTGTTTTTTAGAGTTTCAAAGATAATGTCACTTGCAAGGAACTAGTAAATTTAACTCTAGCGTTGCCGTGGAGAATCGCGCCGCACTGTTTCCTAGACCTTGGTCACTCACCACCACCTTCTTCAATTACGTACCAGTATTTACTAGTACTTTTTCTTAACATAGCTTTACTTTTAACCCTAATTTGTTTAAATAAGCGTATTTCTGTCACCAACAGAAAACCAATACCGGTTGCCGTAAGGGAAGTTTAAAGAAGAAATGCAGGGGCGCCCGGGGGGCTGTCGGTTGAGTGTCTGACTCTTGGTTTCGGCTCAGGTCACGATCTCAGTTTCGTGGGCATGAGCCCTGCATCGGGCTCTGTGTTGACAGCACGGAGCCCGCTTAGGATTCTCTCTCTCCCTCTCTCTCTGCCCCTCCCCCATTCGTGCTTTTTCTCTCTCAAAATAAATAAACTTAAAAATAAAAAAAAGTTTAAAAAAATAAATACATAGTTACTAAAAAAATTTTTTGTTCATGTTCCACCTAAAATCCTCTGAAATGTTCCCAAGTGTCCCTTTTTCCACCTTTGGGAAATGGTTAACCCACAGTATTTTATTGCAGTGCTTTTGCACAGGGTCACTCATAAAAGCTTCTCACCTGAATCTCGGATTCCTGCCGTCTTTTCACTGGAAAGACCCAGAAGGTTCATCGTATCATTCAGCCCTTTGTTTTAAAGTTGAGGAGCAGGAGCTCCTGGGTGGCTCAGTCTGCTGAGCTTCTGACTCTTGCTTTGGGCTCAGTTCATGATCCCAGGGTCATGGGATCGAGCCCTGCATTGGGCTCCATTTGGGGCATAGATCCTGCTTGGGATTCTCTCTCCCCCTCTCTCTGCCCCTCTCCCACTTTCTCTCTCTCTCTCTCTCTCTCTCTCTCTCTCTCTATATATATATATATATATATATAATAAAATTGAACTGGAGGGACACAAAACTTGCTAGAGGCAATGTGAAATACCCTGCTGCTTTGGCGAAGACGCAAGAGAAAATTAGTCACCAGGAATTTATGGGTAAAACCCGCCACTGCTTTAATTAATACCGTAAAAAGGTAAAGCCAACCAGAGAATTGTAGGGGGTCAGTAAAGCGACGAATTACAAACCGTGACAGGACTGAGTCTTCTATACATCGTTATCACAGGAGAGTTATTGAGACGGACACAGCTCATATTGCATTGTTTCCTCATTCTCCCCCATGTCATTTCTGGTGCGTGGTTGTCTCAGACTGATGCCTCTCCTTCCGTTTGGTCAAATTATATTTCTATTTAGTGCCCTCCTGATGGTCATGAAAACTAAAGCTGTACCAGTGTGTACGGCCCCAAATATAGTATCCAATATGTCTTAGTTGGAAGAGACTTGGAAAATATTAGCCATTGATTTTTTTTTTATCTTCCTTTAAAATGAATCCTCACCCAGTCTTGGATTAAAAACATAGCAAAGCCCCGTGAGAAACATATACTTGACATTAGCCTCCCTCCCCCAAAGGAAAGCGCCTGGGTTCACGTTCTGTCTTCCTTGCCCCCTTACCGGCCCTAGGAGTCCATGGTCATGGTGTGAATCCTTTATGCTTTCCTTATGCTGGCCTTCCAGAAACTGTGAGTTAGAAGAACAGGAGGGGCACAGTTAATTCACTCATGATTCATCCACCTGCCTCTGAATAATTTAGTGTACCTCAGCAAGAATTTGATAGCTCTTCCATTTTTTTTTTTTTAACAGAGCCTTTGAGAGTCTGTAATTTTGTGTAAAAGGGTAACTCAGGAGTTGTAGATATGCCAAAACCGTACAGGGAACATCTTCTTCCCTTCTCTTCCCCAACTCTTAGGTTGAATCGTGTGGTACTATCGTTTTCATAGGTCAGGATGGCCAACTGTCAGTGATTTGGCCTAATTTCACTTGTAGAAAGTGGAGAGAATATTCATCGCAGCCAGGCAGCCAAGCCCTCTCAACACGAGACCAGCAGCAAGTAGGCACTGGTTGCCTGTCACAGAAGGACCGAAATTCAGACGCCGTATCTAGTCCTTGAAGCCCCACCACCTGATAAATGTTAAGTTACAAAACAGAATTAGCGAAGAGGAGATCTAAGTCAGTCAACCCTGTGTCTGGCTGGTCTGGTGCAGAGAACGGGCGAGAAAACAGTGGATATGATTGCTGCACGCTGGCTGATGGGGGACGATGTTGAAAGCACCAAGAAATATTGTAACATGGAGTTACAGTCTTCAGATGTGTCGCCAACCTGTAGCCTTGGAAAACTGGAGTGGAGGGCTTTTGAAGCTGGCCGACAGAGTTACTGGTGCGGTGACTACTCTAGGGGGCACCAGTGGGTTATCTGGGGGAGCAGGAGGTGGGAGCCCAACCTCAAGGTTGGTTTACCCCAGAGTCACAATCCAAGGGAAGGTTTTCAGGCATACAGCATGGGAAACGCACAGAGGTCACGGAGATGCTCTACCTACGGCAAGGGTTGCCTTGGATTGTTCCGGGGTAAGAGTAAGCTTTTTTAGGACTCAGCTGTGTCTTACATAAGTATTTCTGATTAAAAAAAAAAGACGTATTTTTTTATTCTAACAGGAAACCACAGCTGCTTAGTTATAAAAATTTTATTTTTTTCACGTACTTTCGCAACGTGACCCAATTGGAAAAGTAGAGTATTGTGATTTTTATCACAGTATTCTCCTATTTCTGTGCTTTAAACGCATTCATGTGATTCGCTTCTTTAGGTTTCACGAGAAATAATGTACTTCATTTTAAATGGAAATAGTCCCAGGTATCTAGGAAAGGTGTGTTCTCTCAGTGACAGTGACTGATCCTCTAGCAAGTAAAGGGACAGGGAGAAGGTGAGCAGTAAACCCCGAGGAATCTTATGTAAAAGAATTGAAGGACCAGCGAAACAAAACAAGATTTTAGTGGTAACCATGGCAACCTGCAAGGGCTAAGGAAGAACATGAAGTTTTCAGGTCATTATTATTATTGTATTTCAACGTTTATTGACCGCCTGTATGGGATTGGGCTAACCAATTTTTTCTTGGGAGGAACAGATAGATGGAGATGAGGTTTCCCTTGAGGGGAACCAGCACGTTCTAAGAGCTTTTAATGAAGTTGGGACTGTCGGATGACAAAGGAACAGTAAGTTCTCTCTGCTGCATCGTGGAGAAATTTTTAAAACTTAGAGACCATGTCAGGGAAGGGACCGTGCGGTGACATTTACGCCAGAGACATCTGACGGGTAAAAAGATGTATGATAAAATCAGTGGTGTGGAATAAAAGAAGCCGAAGGTTAGGTTCAAGAGTAATCGGGTTCTTGTTCGGAGAGAGGGCCGATAATATTATCTTTTGGCCAGCCATCTTCTCGTGGGATCCCTGGGGCAAGATATGTTTACCGTGGCAGCCTAATGAAGACGGTGCGTCACCAAAGGAGAACGAGTGCTTTGACACACCAGCTTCTGAGACGCTTATTTCTTCTTCATACCCAGATGCAAGAGCAGAACTGTAAGAAAGCAAAGAGCACAGCAGAACAAAAGAAAACGTGGAGGCTCATCTACCTTCCTGGGATGGGGCCATGTCTGGAGGGTGGGCAGGATCATGGAGCGGAGCAGCAGCGTTTAAGTCTGGCGTTCGTTGGGTTTGGTTGATGGCCAAGTAAAAACCAGCAGAATGATGAGCAAGGCCCGAACACTTCCTCTTGATCAGGATCGCTCAAACCACCTGGGGGGTCTGCTTCAAAGGAGGATTTTGATTTCGGTGGAGTGTCGTATACTCACCAGAATCTGGTGGGACCCCATATTCAGCATTTCTGGTTCCCAGTTGATGCCCGTGCTGACGATGACCATATTTTGTTATTTTTAAATCTTTCGTTACTTTTGAGAGAGGGGGAGAGAGAGAGAGAGAGGCAGAGAGAGAAGGGGACAGACGATCTGAACCAGGCTCTGAGCTGTCAGGGCAGAGCCTGACGCGGGGCTCGAACTCACGAACGGAGAGATCTTGACCTGAGCCGAAGTCAGACGCTTACCCGGCTGAGGCAGCCAGCTGCCTCCAGTGACCCTACTTTGAATTGTAAAGCTCAGCTTCGCACCGCAGATCACCTGGGGAACTTGCAAACGTCTCGTGGCCCAGGCCATACCCCCAAACCAGTGAAATCAGCGTATTCAGAGTGCAGTCTAGGAGCTGGCCACCCCCTGTGGGTCAAAGATGGCTCACAGATATCTTGATTTGGCTTACACAGGATTTCACGACTTTTCTTATGCCTGCAAACATGGGGACCTGTCCCATAAAACCTTTAGTTTTAGTTCTTCGTTGCATAAATGACACCAGGACCATACTATTAGCCGGGTGTTAGCGGTTGCAGCCAAGGAGAGAGGTCACCCTGGCCCGGCCAGCCACTTTCCCCATTTCTGTTGCCTGCCTGTCCCCTGCCAGCATTTGCTCCTGCGCCCCTGCTCAGAGCCCTAGTCTAATGTCTCCTCCTGGGTGGATGCTTGGCAGTGCTACCCTTCCTTTAAATCCTTGACTTCCACGCGGCAGAGGTCTTGGGCCGTTGGCTTGGATGGCATCACCTATCTGTGTGAGCCTCCCCATTTGAAGAGCCGATGTTGAAGAACGCTTGTGAGGAGGAGTCCGGAGCCGAGTTCTCGCCAGGGTCCGCCATTTACTGCTCCGTGGTTACTTAACCTCTTGCACTCGGGGTTCTCCTCCTCCGTGAAGTCACAGTTTGTGGACTGGACTGAACATCCCCCGCGTGGGCCAGCACACCATCAGGCACCATTAGGGATCCAGTCTGCACATTTCTCGTTTGCCAACTCTGTGCCAGGTCCTCCGAGAAGGACGAGAGGGAAGAGAGTCAGGTTTAGTTCCCCTCCCCACCAGGGCTCTGAAGGCTGGATGAGTTCTCCTGGAGGAGATGGTTAGGAATTGGATGGCCACACACCTTCGTGTGCCCTAACAGCCTGGGTTGTGCTTGACGTTCGGGTGGAGTTCTTAACAGCACAGATGTCACGCGTGAAAGCGGTCTGGTTTGGAAAGAGGTCCGTTGGTCTCTGTCGTTAGGAACAGGTTGCAGTGGGAGGTTCCTCTAAGGAAGGAGAGTCTGTGGGAAGCCACGGGAAGGGGATCCCCCCCATCCAGCAGCACGGGTAGCACGGAAGGGGCGGGAGGGGCGTTGTTCCAGCATCTGCATTCACAGGCTTCCACAGGCCAGCAGTGGCCCCGTGTGCCGTGCTCCCAAGCATCCCAGACAAGTCCTCCTGAGCAAGCTCCAGGTGGGAGACAGCGCCTCTCACAAGGGCGGAGTCTCTTTGGCCAGACCTGGGGGGCTCTTCACAGACTCTGCTCGGCCTCGGCAGCCCCAGCAGCACGGTACGCACTGCCAGTCTCCCGCTCCTAGACCCTTCTGTCTCTTTTTCATCTTGCATCTGGTCATTTCTAGTCACCTAAGACTCTGCTGCTGAAATTCCCTGCCCTGATCTTTTCAGGTTGCCTTTGAAACCCCTGGTGACCCTGGGCGGGAGGGGCCACCCGCGCGCCGGCTGCTGCCACCTAGTGGGGGTATCATGTCATGTTGCTATTCTCTGCTCACAGCTCTGGGCCGGCCCGGGACCCGCGTGAAGGAATCATCCAGGCAGTGCCTGCGGTGCGATGGGAAGGGTTGGGAAAGTGAAAACGTTTTCCAGAGCATACAAATACCTCATTTCTGTCGAGACTGGGTTTTGTTGCTGAGAGAGGATTCTGGAAGCTAACTCTAAACACCCCAATGCACCCGTTCCTTGGGCATAGTGGCTGAACAATATTGTCTTGCCGAGTGAATGAACCGAGGATCCCGCAGAAGAAAGCAGTTCCCACCCTGACCGAAGGAGAGCTGTTCCCTTGTCAGATGCAGGCGGTGGTGTCTTGTTTCTTTCCACGTGAAGAAGAGATTCTCCAAAGTGACCCGCTGTGATCGGCTGAGACCCTCTTCCTGACACGGGGCATGTCCCACTCTCAAGGCTGTGCTGTTACAAGGGTGCGATTCTGTATTATAATAACAACCCCGGGGGTTCAGATTGAGAGTGTAAATTCTACTCTTCCTCTTTCGATTGTCTCTTTTTTAAAAAATCTACCATTTTTTTTCTGGTAGTGTTCAACAGGAGATATGTGCTCTTTTCAGATCTCTCTGTCTTCTCTGTTCTGCCCTTTTCTATAAATTGGCATCCATCCCATCTCCTTTTTCCTATTTCTGGTTCATTCTGATGATTTTTATCTCCAGATTTCTTCCCACAAAACCTTCTGTTCACCATGAAGATCCCCAGTGGGTCTCATCTACTTAAGTAATTCGAACAGACTGAATTTATCCTTTAATTTTTGAGAAAATGTTCCTTTTCACAGTCTCGGCCTACTGGTATACCTGAATGCAATAAGGATTAGCGATGATGAATAATGTAAATAAAGCCGCATATAGATTATAATGACCAGAGCGGTAATAAGCGCCCTGCTATTCCAGTTCTCCTGAGGATTTCTCTGGAAGGTTAAGAAGGATATTTTTGGACATAGTTCACAGAGGCCACCGGAACATTTAATAGTCTGTAATTATTTTTGATTTATAGTATGTTGGTCAAAAGCAGATTCAAGAAATAAATCAACAGCAGTTCACTCGAGGTAAAAATAGGGCCTAAATTGAAGTACGGGCATCGTATTGAATTATAGTACCATATTACGTTTGCCACATTTGGAGCTGTGTCATCTTCGACATTCCCATGCTTCAGTTGTCTTCGGCCTTTGCTTTCCAAAAATATTACAAAGGCTTCTTCTGCTGCTTTTGGTATCGTTATGGTCCCCGCTTTGAAATATCAAATTGCAGATGTTTGAGACGATGGCATTTTATTGCCGGAAGGAACCTTGGTTGGAAAATAGCCAGCCTGCTCTTTATTTTGGCCTTGAGGAGTGGCCTTGTGGGTAGCCCAGAGGGGCAAAGCGTCCACCTGAGGTCACATAACTAGATCCAAAGCACAGGTGAATTCGGTTCTCTTTTGATCATCCTAGAGTGTCGTTCATTTTATTTCTGAATGTGCACATATAGATACATGGATATGTCCATGTTATACTTTCCTACACGTATTTTATAGTTTTTATCTTATTTATGCATAATAGGTCTTTCGAAGACCATACCTTTCTGATAGTTCCCCAGGAAGAAATGAAAGAAAAATTTCTTTCAAGAATTTCTTAGCTTTTAAAAAAGTAGAGGCAGCTATGGCATTTCATCTTAATAGTTACCTATGTTAAAATGATTTTCGGGCACCCAGGTAGCTCAGTGCGACTTCAGCTCAGGTCATGATCTTGTGGTTCGTGAGTTCGAGCCCCTCACGGGGCTCTGTGCTGACGGCTCGGAGCCTGGAGCCCGCTTCGGATTCTGTGTCTCCCTCTCTCTCTGCCCCTCTCCCGCTTGCACTCTGTCTCTCTCTGTCTCAAAAATAAACATTAAAAAAATTAAAAAAATATATTTTCAACGGCTGCTGAGAAAGAACTAACCTGTCAAGACCGCTTTGGAGGGCAGCGTCCATCAGATCCATGAGGCTATTATGTTTCCAGCCCACTGCTCCTCAGGCACTGATTGTCAACTTCTACAAGCTTTGAAGTAGGAATAAATGTAGCACATTTAAACAGGCCCTCTTACACGATCCTATGGCCATTAATAAGTGATGGATGACCCACATTTTTCTCTAAGCAGGTCTATCTGAATGTGTTCCGATTTTAAGGGTGCTTTAACATGCCACCATATTGGGGGGTTTTGGTTGTTGTTTTTATACATTAGATGAGTCACAGTGGCAGACGGATGTGTCTAGCAAAGTCAAGAAATCATTCTGTCTCCAGATACCTCAGAGAGACTTGTTTTCCCTGCTGTTGTGTTCTAGGACTATTCAAACACAGATTACTGTAAGGAATGTGCATATGAATTTTTAAGATGATTTTTCTGGCTTATTTCTTTTTATTCTAACTGTATTTTAAAATTTTTGAATAGAATGCACTTCTCCCTCCCTTTCTTCCTCCCCTCCTTCTTTCCCTCTCTTCTCCCTTTCTTCCTCCCTTTCTTCCTTCCTTCTCCCCTCCTTCCTTCTCTCCTTCTTCCCCTCCTCCTTCCTTCCTTCTTCCCTACTCCCTCCTTCCTTCCTTCTTTCTTTCCTTCCTCCCCTCCTTCCTCCCTTCCTCCCCTCCTTCCTCCCTTCCTCCCTTCCTTCCTCCCTTCCCCCCCTTCCTTCCTTCTTTCCTTCCTTCCTTCTTTCCTTCCTTCCTTCTTTCCTTCCTTCTTTCCTTCCTTCCTTCCTTCCTTCCTTCCTTCCTTCCTTCCTTCCTTCCTTCCTTCTCTCCTCCCTTCTCTCCTTCCTTCCTCAGACATTTGTCCTGGCACCTATTAAGCATCAGACATTTTGTTGGATGCTATAACGCTTGTAATTTAGGAAAGATGACATCGCAGATGTGGTTTCCTTACATTTTTAACTTTTAGGACTATGTCAGATTCATGATCATCCTCTCAAAGTTCATGTATCATTTTACTTGGACCTTTATCATAATCTCTTCAGGGATATTCTGAAATCCAGCCTGTTACAAATATTCCTTGTTACCCTCAGAGGCTGTTAAATTGTTCCCATTGTGAGGCAGAACTCCTACACGCTCTGTGATCAGTGTTGATCTCCCACGTGACCACCATTGTCCACTTAAACATGTAGCTGTGCTCTCTCGTACCTTCTCGTGTATCCGAATGAGATTAATCTTGTCTCGTAGTCAATCCAGGGGACAGGGAAGGAGAGGCCTTCTGTCCTTGTATAAACTGATAAGCATGGTCAGGCAACAGTGCTCTCAGGGGCTAGCTGGAAGGCTGATTTCCTAATCAGCCTCCGCCCCTTTCGGAAGCCACAGCAGGCGGGCCTGGCGTGGGGCTCATCACAGTCTGGAGGGACGCGGCCGGCTGGGAGGCAGCTGGAGGTGATCAGAACCAGGGCTTGGCTCCCATCAGCTTCTTCCAGGCCCGGCACGACTCCAAATGGTTTCTGGGTTCCAAAGAAAACATGCCAGCCTTATGCCTGCTGATCCCGGGACGGGGACGGGGTATATGTTACTGGCTTTGAGGTTTTAGAGCAAATGCTCATCGGTGGTGCAAACACCCTTTGTGTCCTGCTGCCACAGGTGAGCAGAAAATGACACCTGAGCTGCCTGCATAGGCTTGTGGTCCTTAACTAGGTGATTCTCACTTGTCTTTAAATCTTCAAGATGAGTCTGCATTTTAGTTTTTTATGCTCCCCCCACCCCCACATGGGACTTTTTATTTTCTCCTCGGTCCTTATCATCGTCTGAAGTTATCTTGATGTATTTCGTGAAGCATTGATTTATCTTCGTTAAGTGTCGATTTGCGTAGAAGCATCGTGAAAGCATTGTTCCCGTTCAGTCAAAAAATTACAGGTGAATTAGTGAGGACGCGCCCCTGCCCTGTTTCTTGTTGTCTTTGTTTAATTTCCTTAAATGTTTACTTATGTATTTTTGAAGGAGAGAGAGAGAGGGAGAGGGAGAGAGAATCCCAAGTAGGCTCTGTGCGGTCAGTGCCGAGCCTGACACGGGGCTTGAACTCGTGAACCGTGAGATCGTGGCCTGAACCGAGATCAAGAGCCAGCCGCTTAACAGACTGAGCCCCCCAGGTGCCCCTTGTTCTCTTTAAATTGGGAAACCAAGCATCCGGGGTTGAAAAAGTTACCTGAGAAGAGCGTCTGGGCCTCACCTCTCCGCTCACCTCTTCAGTCTCCGCTTCCTCAAGGGCATCTGAATCTGCATTTTAAATGTAAGGGGGTGGCATCTTAGGGACTGTCTTGTGTAGGCTCTTTGCTTCGTAGAAAAGGCCCAGAGGACTCACGCACACACACTGGGGTACGGTTGGGTGTGTAGCCAAGCCCCGCACTGACACCAGGGACACAGAGATGAGTAAGAAAGAGTTCTTGCTGTATGCAGTGGTCCCTACGCTGTTGGGCCCATCATGACCGTCCTTCAGTAAGTTAGTTGAAAGATGAAAGCGACTTGGCAAGGAGAAAGAATGAGATCCTGCCACTTGCGGCAGCGCGGACAGAACTGGAGGGTCTCGTGCTAAGGGAAATAAGTCACAGGAAGACAGATATCCTGTTTTCACTCATATGTGAATCTTGAGAAACTTAACAGAAGACCACGGGGGAAGGGAAGGGGAAAAGATAGTTACAAACAGAGAGGGAGGGAGGTAAACCATAGGAGACTCTTAAATACAGAGAATGAACTAAGGGTTGATGGGGTGGGGGGGCGGCGGGGAGAGGGCAAGATGGGGGATGGGCATTGAGGAGGGCACTTGCTGGGATGAGCACTGGGTGTTGTATGGAAGACACGAATCATGGGAATCTACCCCCAAAACCAAGAGCTCACCGTGTAGGCTATATGTTAGCCGCCTTGACAATAAGTTTATTTAAAAAAAAAAAAAAAAAAAAAAAAGACCAAAGTGTTTTATAAACTGCGGTTATAGATACAAACAGATGGCTAGGCACAGAGCTGTTATACAGTGAGTAGGTACTGAACGGCGAATACAGGGCACTCCGTATAATTGGCTTAAAACTGTTAAGGACCCAACCTCCGATTAAACAGACAAAGCAGGCGTGGAGTACTCTGAATCCATTTCCAAGCCTAAAAGACAAAAAAGATGTGGAAAAAGAAGATTCTGGGTGCATGCTGACCCTCAGTGTCACCCTCTGCTGTGGAGGAGATGGGTTTTGTTCTCAAGATTCTCCTTCCGTACAGGTATGAAAACACAGGCGATGTGCACCTAACTGGACTTAGCGAAAGGGGGCTCAGGAGGAAGGAGGGCAAGCGATGAGTCCTTTCCCTCAGCATTTCTCTTTGACTTTTGCTTTTCTGACCTTCCATTTCTTCCTGTCCTGCCTCATCTCAAGGTTTGTCTGTTTGGTGAATGTTTCCAAACGCCACTGAGAATCTCTGCTCCTACGATTCTATTTCCTGCGTGGTCACGTCCTTTGCAGTTCAGAATTCTGCTGCCCGTTTGTTTCCCCACAGCTGTAATCTCCAGGAATGAGTTAATTTGAAGATCTATAATTGTTTTTGCCAGAAATCTAGCTCCAAAGTGAAAACGTACAGCAGAGACAGACAGACAGACAGCGAGAAGCTATATTGCACCATGTGAGGCAAGCTGATGGTGTTTTCCTTGGGAAATTTCTCCAGACCCAGCAGCTGCAACTGTCCCAAGTGCCGCCTAGAGCCTCGCTAGTGAAAGTCACCTCCCTGTACCAGTAACGCAGGCACCACCGAGGGGACTCCCCAGCCCCGCCGCAGACTTTCTGAATCAAACTCCTCATTTTACCAGGATTCCCAGTTGGTTAATACGCACAGTGTGTCTTAAGGGACAGTCCTATAAAACTCGGAGGTCGGACATGAAGAATGTCACAAACACCAGGTGGGAAAGAACGAGAGGGGGGACATCAAACCAAAAATAGGGGGCACCCGGGTGGCTCCATCGGTTAAGTGTCCAACTCTTTCCAGGTCACGGTCTCACGGTTCGTGAGTTCAAGCCCCGTGTCAGGCTCTGTGCTGACAGTGCAGAAACTGCTTGGGATTCTCTCTCTCTTTCTCTCTCTGCCCCTCCCCTGCTCATGCTCACTTGTTCTCTCTAAAAAAAAAAAAAAAAAGTAAATAAACTACAAAAAAAAATTTTTTTTTAAAATTTTTTTTTTTCAACGTTTTTTTTATTTATTTTTGGGACAGAGAGAGACAGAGCATGAACGGGGGAGGGGCAGAGAGAGAGGGAGACACAGAATCGGAAACAGGCTCCAGGCTCTGAGCCATCAGCCCAGAGCCCGACGCGGGGCTCGAACTCACGGACCGCGAGATCGTGACCTGGCTGAAGTCGGACGCTTAACCGACTGCGCCACCCAGGCGCCCCTACAAAAAATTTTTTTAACCAAGAAAACAGCAAGGAGACCGTGAGCCAGGGCTCGTCGTGAGGTCACGTAATCCAGGAAATAGAACAGATGTGAACAACATTGTTAGTTCATGGACAGAGCACAGAAAAAGCAGGGACAGACCAACGCGGAGCGCGCGGGGCCATGAACAGCTTCCTTGAGCAGATCAATTCTGAAGCTGATTTTGAGTCAGAGCTGCTTTCTGGGAACCGGGACACCTGTCGCATCCCGACTAGCGTTCCATTCGCTACACGTTCTTGTTGTGCCGCTGCTCAAACCGTGGCCCTTGTTTCTTACTCTCCTGCAGACTTCCAGCAAATTCTTCTTAGCTGAGGTAACGTGCCAATAGCTCTGACCTTGCCAACCTCAAAAATCCTCAAAAGCACACCGTTTTGAAGGACTTTTTTTCTTTAAGTCTTATTCCCAGTCTGGTTTCTTGTTTTTCTGCAAAAGTTTAGCTTCGTGGAAAGTTAAATTTTAATACCACGTACGGCTTCACCAAGTCCTGATAAAGCTATGCACAAGGTGTGGGGGCTTCCAGAATAGTAGTGCCAGGAGCCTGGCAAGTTCTTTCCCTAAAAATAAAGGGGGGATGGGGCGCCCTGGGTGACTCAGTGGGTTGACCATCCGACTGCAGCTCAGGTCATGATCTCACAGTTCGTGGGTTTGAGCCCCACATCGGGCTCTGTGCTGACAGCTCAGAGCCTGGAGCCTGCTTCGGATTCTGTGTCTCCCTCTGTGTCTGCCCCCCACTGCTCTCTCTCAAAAATAAATAAACATTAAAAAATCATAATAAACGGGGAAAAGAACCCTCCCCCAATGGACAAAACGGCTATTTTAAGACTTCGGCGACTGACCAAAGGCATGTGATCATTTGAGAAGTGTTTATTAAGGGAAGCTACCGAACGCCGGGGGAGAGCTGGAGTGTGTGGCCCTTTTTGCCTGGGGCTGTTCTCATCACTGCCCGGTACTTCATTGTGGTAATTCTACCAGGGCGTAGCGGCTGTGAAAACCAGCACTCAGTTACTAGAGAGGACTGATTTGATTTGGTGCAGAGCAGAAAAACCACATGTCCCTGGGCGTTGTCAGAAACAATAGTGATCTGGGTGGCTCACGGAGGGGAAGGTCAGGGTTGCAGCTAGCCTGTTGTCGTCCTTGTCGGGAAAAGCAATGGAATAGCACTTTGCCAATAATTTAATAGGGAGGGCTAGTGAACGAGACATCAGCGGTGCGTCTTGAGAGGTTCTCACGTATCCCCATAGGTGTGCAAGTCCGTGTACCTGTGTGAGGCTGTGCACACAGGACAGCAGAGGGCCTGGGCTCCATATACTCCTCGCTCAATATGAGGCCATGCACGAAAACAGAGGAGACACAAGAGGATGCATGGGAAAGTAAAAGGGCAGATTTAAGCTGTGTTCCCCAACCCGTACGTGTTGGAGCGCACTTCTGATCGGTGACTGGCTGACGATTAGGCTATTGTGAAACAGCAGCAATCACTAGGAAGCTAAATTTAAAAATAATATCTTTCTCAGACCCATCAACACTCTCAGAGGGAGATATAATCCACAGAATTAATCCAGGCATCTTGCTGAAGAAACTAAGAATAACAACACGAAAATACCAAAGGAACAGCCTCCAGTGGGAAAATCAGAATGTATGTAGACTTACTACAGTGTGTTACCTGAAGTGTCCAGTTTTTCATAAAAATAAAAATCACAAGCCATGTAATGAAACAGGGAAGTGTGACCCATTCGGAGGAGAAAAAAAGTCAACATAAAGTACCTGGGAAGGTCGTCGAGGTGAGACTTAGCATGCAAAAGCTTTAAATCAGCTATTAGGAATATGTTTAAAGAACTCTGACAATAATGATTCATCAAATAGAGAATATCAATAAAGACAAATTATGTAAAACAGTGGGAATTCCATATCTGAAAAGTATAAAAAGTGAAAAATCCATTATGGAAGCTCACCAGCAGATTCAAGATGGCAGAAGGATCAGTGAACTTGGAGATGGGCCCATAAAAATTATTCATCCTGACAAACAGAAAGAGAAAGAATACTAATGGTGAAGCAGAGTCCTAAAGACCTTTAGGACCTTCAGGCTATGAAACGTTCTAACATATACATAATAGAAGTCCCAGTGGGAAAATGAAGGAATGAGAGAAACGGGCAGGAAAAGTGTTTGAAGAACTAAATAGCTATAAACTTCATAAATTGGATAAAAGAAATTTCATTTACAGATCTAAGAATCTCAGCAAACCCCAAGCGGAAGAGACACAAAGACCGTCACACATAGGTGGTACGTCGTCGTCAAGCTGCTGAACGCCAAAAGAGGTCATCCTGAATGCTGCAAGGGAAACAGAACTCATTCTATACTAATGATTAGCGTGATTAACAGCATGCTTCTCATAAAAAATAATGGGGCTGGAGAACATTGAGCGTACAGAAAATTACTGAAAACAAAACCCAACAAAAACACAACGCTGTCAAACAAGAATTCTGTATCCAGCAAAAATATTCCTCGAAAATGCAGGCTCAGTAAAGTTATGCTCAGATACACAAAGACAGAGAATTTGTTGCCAGCAGACATGGCTTACGAGAGGTACTGAAAGAAGTTCCTCGGGTTAGAAACCATGACAGCAAGCGCGCCTGGGGGGCTCAGTCGGTTGAGCGTCCGACTTCGGCTCAGGTCATGATCTCACACTTGGTGAGTTCGAGGCCCATGTCAGGCTCTGTGCTGACAGCTCGGAGCCTGGAGCCTGCTTCGGATTCTGTGTCTCCCTCTCTCTCTGTCTCCTTCCCCCACTCTCTCTCTCTCTCAAAAATAAAAATACGTTAAAAAATTAAAAAAAAAAAAAAAAAAAAAAAAAAAAAAAAAAAGAAGCCGTGACAGAAGTTAACTTGAGGAAAGAAAACACATAAGAAAACATAAATATTTAGGCAAATATAAAAGACCATATATGTAATGTTCTCCCCCCTTTTACCTAGCTGGTTGAAAAGACAAAGTTGCATAAAATAATAATTATAAAATTATTTTGTAGATATACCAAATGTTTGAGATATATGAAATGTTTTTTATACGTGTTATGTTCGTATATATGCTTCATATAAAATGTTAGGACGTATAAAGATTATAGGTATTATTATATTTATGTATATTACATATATACATAAAACATTACATGCATATACATAATATATAATGTATATTACATACATATAATGGCATAAAAGAATAGAGAGAAAGTGGAACTCTATTGGAATAAAGTTTCTATTTTTTTTAACCAGACTTAAGTTAGTATTAATTTGAAGTACCACTACAATAATTTAAGATGTATATTGTAATCCCTGGAGCAACCACAAGAAAATAACTCAAAAGAGTATAGTTAAGCAAAACTAATGAAGAAATATTAAGTTGTATAGAGGAAAATGGCTATTAACACCAAGAAAAGCAGTAAAAGTGAAACAGAGAAACAAAGACATAAGTCATATAGGAAACAAAGTGAAAGATGTCAATCCAGTCATAGCAATGATAACATTCTGTTGAATAGATTAGACTTTGTAATCAAGATGAAGAAGGTTATAATGAATATTTTGAATAGCTAAATGCTGACGAATTAGAGAACTTCGATGAAATGGACAAATTCCTGGAAGAAAAATGACCAAAACTGACTCAAGAAGAAAGGAAAACCTAAATGGATGTATTTCAAATAAAGAAAACCGAATTATTAGTTGAAAGTCTTCACACAAAAGTTAGCCCCATATGACTTCATTGGTGACTTCTACCAAACATTTAGAGAAGAAATCCTACGCTAATTACAAAATCTAGAGGAGGATGGAACACTTTCCCGTCCATTTTATGAGATCAGCATTAGCCGAATAACAAAGTCAGACAAAGACATCACAAAAAAGAAAATGACAAAACGATCTTCCTCATTAATATAGATGCGGAATCTTTAATAAAACAGTAGCTGACTTAATCCAGGAACGGATACAAAGGATTATACAACAAGACCAAGATGGGATGCATTTCAGGAACATGAAGTTTCTTAACATCAGAAAATCAAGTAACATAATACACGGTCTTACTAGGATAAATGATAAAAGTCACAAGGTCATCTCAACAGATGCATAAAAAGCAGTTGCCCCAATCCATGAAAACAAGATCTCAGTAAAGTCAGAACAGAAGGAAACTTCCTCAGTCTGATAAAGGGCCCCCACGCAGAACCTACAGCTCATGATGCACATTGGTGACAACTGTGTGCTTTCCTCCTGAGGTGGGGAGCAATGTACAGATGTTATTCTTATCACTTCAATTTGTACTGGATTCTAGAAATTACAATAAAAAAGAAATTAAAACATTTTTCTCCTTGGAAGCAAAAAATGAAATTGTCTTTGTTGAGGGGTGCTTGAGTGACTCAGTAGGTTAATTGACCAACTCTTGACTTCGGCTCAGGTCATGATCTCATGGTTCGTGAGTTTGAGCCTCACATCAGGCTCCATGCTGATGGTGCAGAGCCTGCTTGGGATTCTCTCTCTGCCCCTCTGTGTTCTCTCTCTCTCTCAAAATAAGTAAACTTAAAAAAAAAACTGCCTTTGTTGGTAGATGATGTAATACTATATGCATAAAATCCTAAAAATACACATGCACACACATGCACTTATGCTCCCCCCCCCCAACACACACACACTACTTAGAACTAAATTCAGCAAGGTCACAGGATACAAAATCAATATACAAAGTCAATTATATTTCTATATACTGATAATGAGCAATTTGAAATGAGAGTTAAGAAAGCAATTTCATTCCCAGTAATATGAAAAAAAAAATAAGACCCTTTGAAAAAAATTTAACAAAAGAAGGCAAGTCTTATACAATGAAAAGATTCTGAGGAAAATTAGAGACAATCTGAATACACTGAAGGACATTCATGGATTGACTGAGTATTGTGAAGATGTCAGTTCTATGACTGATCTATAGATTTGATGTAATCTCTAATAAAATCCCAGCAGGGATTTTTTGGTAGAGATCAACAAACTAATGCTAAAATATATGTGTATGGATGTGCAAAGGACTCAGGATAGTCAAAATAATTTATTTTTGAGAGAGAGAGAGCGAGAGAGAGAGAGAGAGAGAGAGAGGGAGGGAGGGAGAGAGGAAAAGGTAGCAGGAGAGAGAGAATCCCAAGCAGGCTCCACACTGTCAGCACAGAACCTGACACAGGGCTCAATCCCATGAACCGTGAGATCATGACATGAGCCAGAATCAAGAGTTGGATGCTTAACCGACCTAGCCACCCAGGTGCCCCCAAATAAATTTGATAAAAGGCAAAGTTGAGGAACTTCTACTTCCTGAATTCAAACCACATGTGAAACCTGCTGTAATCAAGGCAGTGTCACAGGGCACAAGAATCAACAGACCAGGACTGAGACATCGGAAAGACAGTCTTACAGTTCATGTATGTTGATTTTTGACAAAGATGGCAACGCAGTTCAGTGGGGAAGGGATAGTCTCTTCAACAAATTGTGTCGGGATAATTGGATGTCCACATACAGAACGATGAATTCAGATCCTTACCTCACAGCATGCAAAAAATTAACTGGACATCTACACCTATGCTTATAACCAAAACCTATAATACTTCTACGAGAAAACAAGAGAAAGTGTTTATGACTTCAGGTTGGACAAAGTATTCTTTTTTTTTTTTTTTTTAATTTTTTTTTCAGTATTTATTCTTGAGAGACAGAGACAGAGTATGAACAGGGGAGGGGCAGGGAGAGAGGGAGACACAGAATCTGAAGCAGGCTCCGAGCTGTCAGCACAGAGCCCAACAGGGAGCTCGAACCCATGAACCGTGAGATCATGACCTGAGCCGAAGTTGGACACTTAAACTACTAAGCCACCCAGGCACCCAAGGTTGGAGAAAGTATTCTTATTTCTGGCACCGAAAGAATGATCCATGAAAGAAAAAGTGATAAATTGAACTTCATTGAAACTGAAACCTTTTTTTTTTTTTTTTCAACGTTTATTTATTTTTGGGACAGAGAGAGACAGAGCATGAACGGGGGAGGGGCAGAGAGAGAGGGAGACACAGAATTGGAAACAGGCTCCAGGCTCCGAGCCATCAGCCCAGAGCCCGACGTGGGGCTCGAACTCATGGACTGCGAGATCGTGACCTGGCTGAAGTCGGACGCTTAACCGACTGCGCCACCCAGGCGCCCCAGAAACCTTTTTTTTTTTAATGCGTATTTATTTTTGAGAGAGAGAAGGAGATAGAGCATGAGCTGCATAGGGGGAGAGGGAGGGAAGGAGGGAGGGAGGGAAGGAGGGAGAGAGAGACAGAGAGAGAGAGAGAGAGAGAGAGAGAGAGAGAATCTGAAGCTGGCTTCACATTCTGAACTGTCAGCACAGAACCCGACATGGGGCTTGAACTCATGAACTGCAAGATCATGACCTGAACCAAAGTTGGATGCTTAACCGACTGAGCCACTCAGGTGCCCCAAAACTCAAAATTTTTTTTACCTGAAAAGCCATCATTAAGAAGATGAAAAGACAAGCCACAGATTAGGGGAAACTATTTACAAGTCCTGTGTCTGATAAAACATTGTATCCAGAACATATACGGCTCAACCAGAAGTGAACGTTGCAACCAAAAAATAGAGAAAAGACTTGAATAGACAGCTGCTTTGCCAAAGAAGATAGACAAGTGGCCATGTAGGAATTACTAATGAGCACCTAAAATCATTAGTCATTAGGGAAATGCAAGATGAAACCACTCTATGCCACTAGAAAGGTTACACTATCGAAAAGCACTCTATGCCACTAGAAAGGTTACAATCAAAAAGACAGACCATACCAGCTTTTGGGGACAATGGGAGAAACTGTGCCCTCTACAGCAGTGTTAAATGATACAGGTGCTCGGGTAAACAGTTTGGCAGCTTCTTAAAAATGTAAACTTACCATACAGCCCAGTGATTCCGCTGCGAAGTATCCAAGAGAAATGAAGACACGTGTCTCTATAAGGTGTTGTGCACAAATGATCATAGGAGCATCACTCCTAATAGCCCCAAACTAGAGACAATCTAGGAAACGATCAACTAATGGATGGAAAAACAAAAGGTGATGTAGTCATACAATGGGATACTATTTAATAATAAAACGGAATTGGGGCGCCTGGGTGGCTCAGGAGGTTAAGAGGCCAGACCTTGATTTCGGCTCAGGTCATGATCTCACAGCTTCGTGAGTTCGAGCCCCGCTTTGGGCTCTGCTGTTTGGGATTCTCTCTCTCCCTCTATCTCTGTCTCTCCAAAAATAAATAAATAAACTTTAATAATAATATAATAAGGACTGAAATACCACAGGCATGAACCTCAAAAACATTATGCTTAGACAAGGAAGGTAGATGTCAAAGACATCATCTCCTATGATTCATTTATGTGTAATGTTGGACACACGTACACAGGGACGAATGCCAGTGGTGGCCCAGAGCTCGGGGAAGGGACAAGGATTGACTGCCATGAGCATGAGAGACGTTTGGGGTGATTCATTGAAATGACCATAACCATTTTAAGATTTCAGATGTTACAGTTCCTAATGTTTTATTTTCAGGTGAGGATATAAGTTATACTTGTTGGTATTTTGTAAAACCGAGAAATGACAAACACACACACACACACACACAAACCCAAAAAAGCAAAAAACAAACAAACAAAACCCAACAACCCACAGCTTCGGAGATTTAGGAGGGAAAGCTTCAGGAACTCAAACACAAAATCAAGTTGAGCAGCACCGTCCAACAGATGTTTAAACAGATGAATAAAGTGTGCCTTGTGAATTCCTAATGAATTTCAAAGAATACTGCCTGATACTGAGAAAGGCAGCACATCACCCAAGTGGTGCACGGTGCTGGAGAATGGTTTCTACAAAAACGTCTGTGGCATACGGGGCTCACGTGCCTCACGATGTCTGCTTACAATTTTACACGCGTGTTTCCAACACCCGCGGTTGAAGATAACGGCTGTCCTAACGGAGAGAGGAGAGCCTTACCTAGCAAGCACAGGGGGTGTTTTTGTTTCTTTGTCCTGCCACGCCCTCCGGGCCAGCCCATCCTATTTCTCCTGTTGCCGTTCTGTCATTTCACCGAGTGTCTCTCGTATTTATCAAAGGGTGTAGAGCTATCTTGACGATAGCATCGCCACCCTTTCTAGGTCTCGGTAAATGCAATAACCATCACCTTTGAAAATAAAACATAAAGCTCTTCAGGACAGACATTGAGGCACGAAGAAGGCGATAAATAAATCTTCCTTACAGCATGAACCTGCTCCACAAAATTCTCAAAAGATGGCCAAGTGCATGTGGGGACATTATCAGATAAGAGAACCTGACGCCTGGTAGATCCTTGATGAATGTCTTCTGAAAGAGCTACAAAGAAGGAGAGGACGAACGTGATTTGGGAAAGGTAGAAGGAAGGGAAGTGTGTTTCTGGATGGACGCTGTGGTTGGGTGGCCTGGTTAAGCGGAGAAGGAAGGTTAAGAAATGAGACCCTGTACACAGACACAAAGGGCATGAGCCTTGACACTGGATGGATCGTGGTTTGAATCCTGCTTGCCCCATTCACTAGCGTGGGCGTTTTCGGCACCTTCTTGGAGCCCTGGGATCCTTCTCCATTAAAGGGCTTGGTTGTAATGATTAAAGGTGGCTCACGGAAGAGCGCCGGGGTGCCTCAGTCGGTTAAGTTTCTGACTTTGGCTCAGGTCATGACCTCATGGTTTGAGTTCACGCCCTGCCCTGGGCTCTGTGTTGATAGTGTGGACCCTGCTTGAGATTTTCTCTCTCTCCCTCTCTGCTCTGTCCCTCTCCCTCTAAAAATAAATAAATTAAAAAAAGTTTTAAAGGAAAGAATTGCATATGGAAAGACCAAATACATCGCCACTATTTAATATGATAATCTGAAAAATAAAACCGCATGAAAGGGATAACGAAGGATAAAAACCACAGTGTTCCCCTGCCACAGCTTTGGCTTTCAACCAGCAGGAGGGACCAACTCTCTCATGATACAATACCAGTCAACAAACAGTAATGGGGACCCGTCAATGCCCTATAGGTCCCGCCATGCAGATAATGAGAATAAAGCATACTAGGACCATGCGAAGGAGGCCTCAGTTGATGACGGTTGTGCGGGATCCATGCATAAAACAATGTTTACAGGGAATGATAACATCTCCCATATTAACTAAAAATAGGATCTTCATCCCCAGTGCCTAGCCGTGTAACACAGACCTCTCCCCCAACACTCTGATGGGAACAGAGATGCTCATTGTCTATACTGGAAGCTGCATGCATCATCTCTATCATCACATACTTGAGACTGGTATTAAAACCTTTGCTACAGAGGTCAGGGAACGGAACAGGAACTCAGCGGGTTTTTCTAGCCACAGCTGGTACCTCGCAGAGCAGCCCCCCAAACCCAGATTTCCTGACACCAAACCCAGAATGTTCCCGCCCCCATGCCCCGCTGCCTTGCAGCTGTTCTTCAAAGAGCAGGCGCACTTCTTTAAACAAGGCCAGCAACCTTTGCAGCTGGTGCCTGGCTGCTGAAATGCACAACCACGGGAGGCTGGTTTGGGGGCGACTCGACCTCAGGGCGGTGTGCCTTCAACTCCGTGTCACGGGCCGCAGGCAGCCCTTTTATCTCGGTGCTGTCCCATCCTGGCCGCTGCCATCGGTCAGAGTAGCTGCCAGGTCATCATATTCCCAGCAAAGTCAAAAGACGGAGTCGCGATTCAAAGGGGAGCAAACTGCGCCTTTTAAGAAAATGGCATTTTCCTGGCATTGCTGAAGGTATCAGCTGCCAGTCAGTGGAGAGTGGAGATTGTTCTAGATAAAAGAACACCGGCCACAAGATGCATGCTTATTGAGTATAGCAGCCACCTGGGGATCAATGTCAGTAACAACTGAAGCACCTGCCCGGACAGAAAGGCAGTTTCCGTCCTGCGGCTCGCTCTCCTTTTACGAGACTGACCTACAGCACTTAGGTGAGGATACAGTACAACTTTGGTTTGCGAGCATGATTCGTTCCGGAAACACGCTTGTCATCCGGAGCGCTGGTCTGTCAAAGCGGATTTCCAAACCACTGGCTTGCTTGGGATCATGTGACATTGGGCATCACGTACTACTTGTATTGCATGGCCTCGCTCGTTTATCAAGTTAGAACGTATTAGAAACGTTTGCTCGTCTCACGGCACACTCGCGGAACAAGTTACGCGCGAGCCAAGGTTTTGCTGCGTCTCCATAGAATAAATGCGTCACGTCCTTGAGGATCAAACAGGCGATTAGAAGATTACCTCCTTATCTCCCTCAAGTCATTTTTAGGGATTATTGGGCGTTCGGGTGTATTGCATCCATGCATGTGAAGCAGCAGCGGAAACCATTTGCAGATTCCAGTTTTCTGAGGTTGGTTTGTTTCTGAGAACGAGTCCCTTCAGATGGGGAAATGCTGCTTATCGGCGCACGTCCACTGAGAAGGATGTGCGGAAAGAAGGGTCGAGAAACTTGCTGTCTTAATCTCTTGCTGCCGTGATGGCGGTAAGACCGAACCCTTGCATAACAAAGCAGGCGGTAAGGTGTTTTCTGGCATGAATTCTGATTCCTTCCAATTTGTGTGTAAAGAAGAACATTTTAATCACCATTTTGAAAAGGTGCCCCCTCTTTCCCTCCCCCCCCCCCCAGTCAGGTGTCTGGATAATTGGACTGTACCTGTGTTTTTTTTTTTTTTCAACTTTTATTTATTTTTGGGACAGAGAGAGACAGAGCGTGAACGGGGGAGGGGAAGAGAGAGAGGGAGACACAGAATTGGAAACAGGCTCCAGGCTCCGAGCCATCAGCCCAGAGCCCGACGCGGAGCTCGAACTCACGGACCGCGAGATCATGACCTGGCTGAAGTCGGACGCTTAACCGACTGCGCCACCCAGGCGCCCCTGTACCTGTGTTTTAAGAAGGCAGGATTGTAGGTGCCTTAATTGTCATGGCTGTGGAGGACGTTGGTTCCAAATGCACTGTATGTAGCCCACCTCCTACTTAGCTGCACAAAGGTGGGCAGCTTTGGCTTGAGAAATCCATCAGCATTTTTGGTTTATGACGGCATTGTGTCTTGTTGCTGGTTGCTTGTCATTTTTTACAGCTGACTGGTATCTATTCGTAGCTTTTCGTGGCTTTCAGGGTGGTATTGGCCTTGATTTGGGTCTCCTGAACCGCTGCAGGGCTTGAGTACAGGTGTAGACTCTTGGTTCCTAAAGGCAGAATGAACAGCATGTGGAGAGCCCGGGGAGTAACTGATTATAAAAAGAAGGCAAAGCATGGGGAGGTTATTGGCTTGTCTCTTCCTTGTTTCTTCCCGGCGAGGTACGTGCAATTATGTTTTCCTTGGTCTCTCTTGTTCGCCCTTTGCCTTTCTTGGCTCAGAGAGGACAACGGGATGCATTGCTGTGCAGGATACACTGGAGACTGTGTTTACGCTTACTCCCTTTTTCATGTACCCGCCGTGGCTTACCCCAGGGTATTGTGCTGGGGGGCAGAATGGGGGTAAGTTGAACTCGTGGAGCAGGAGGTATGGTGGGGATTGCAAAGAGGTCAGCGGGTGACCTCAGACAGTGTGCCGAGTATAAGGGGAGCTGTGTGTTCTTACCTGGGTGCCTGGCTTGCTTTTTCTCTTTAACCCCAGGTATGTGACTCAAATTCCATTTACGGTAAAACCTTGGATTGCAAGTAACTTGTTCTGTGAGTCTTCTGCAACATGAGGGAACGTTTGTAATTTTAACTTTATTTAACTTGATAAACGAGCGGTGTCTTACAATAGGAGTCGTACATGATGCCCAAGGTCACGTGATCCCAGCTGAGCCAGTGGTTCTTGAAATCCACTTTGATAGACGAGTGCTTTGGATGACCAGCATTTTGCGGGAACGAGTTATGCTCGCAAACCAAGGTTTTATTGTATTTTCCTACGACATTTTCTCAAAACTTCCTTCTTAGCACCCTGGCTAATGGTACAAAGAGAACCTTTAAACGCGACAACGAACTTCTGGAAGAAACTGTGTGAGTGCTAAAATGTAATCGGGGTTAAACAGCCTCGCCCCCTAACTGCGACTTTGAACACGTAATTTAACGTCTCTGATGGTCGGCCACCTGTAAAACAAGGACAGTACCTCCTTGGCAGGGTGTTTGGGAGGTCATGAGCGCCTACTGGACGCTTTTTCCACCCTCGTCCCTGACACATGGTGGGGGGGGAGGTCCTCACCAGCTGCTGCTGTGGAACGGTGTCCTGTGTGTGGAGGCACGAGCCGGAGAGAGGGAAGGGTTTTTTGCTTCTGACTTGCATGCGTATCTGTGTCTAAAAGTACGTAAGAACTGGTTGTGAAAATCACCCCCTCGTACCTTTGTGCTCCGTAGTCCACCCACCGAAGCTGCTATTTGCTCCCAAACCAGCATCCCTGTGATGAGAGGATCTGGCTGCGGGAAGCTCACTCCTGCTCATTGACCCCACCGCCTTCCCTGGGCGCCGAGGGAAAGCGTGCGACCAGCATCCATAGGGCCCAAGCAAGACCTTTCCAGCTGATTGTAACTTCGCCAGTCACACTGAAAAATGGCTCCTAGTGAATGCTTACAAAGGAACGGCGGAGGGTGGGCATCTGGGCGGCTCAGGGGCTTAAGCATCTGACCTTGGCTCAGGTCATGATCTCTCAGCTCGTGAGTTCGAGCTCCGTGTCGGGCTCTGTGCTGACAGCTCAGAGCCTGGGGCCTGCTTTGGATTCTCTGTCTCTGTCTGCCCTTCCCTCGCCCACACTCTCTCTCTCTCAAAAATAAACATTAAAAAGAAAATAAAGGAACAGGAGCCCCGAGGGCCACTAATCTCACATCAGCCTTAAGAGTTGGATAGAACACCCCTGTCACCTTCCGGGTGTGAGCCACAGAACCAAAGGCATGTTTAATTTGGAGTCTTGGCTTGAGACCTTTCTTTGTGGATTAAACAGCTTGTAGAAACTTCCTGCACACCGTCCGCTTGCCTGGGTGTAAGCCGTCTGGTGCTCACCGGAGACCTGTACCCCACATTTGCTTCTCCCCTTTACATGAGTCAAGAATGGGGTATGCAGGATAGTGAGGTGACTCGCCATGGGCTGCCCGAATCTGAGTGCTCAGGATGGAATCCCAGGCCAGGCTTGTCACGACAGCAGAGACCCCTTCAGGTTGTTACCTTAGCTGTCTTTTCTCTACCTCCCTCCCGATCCATTGCTGGTTATGTATGTTTTGTTTTCTGGCGTCTTCATGAGCCAAGACGACTGCCTGAATTCTGGCCCTTCTACTGGCCTTTCCCCCGAAAGCATAACCGGGAAGGGGGGGGTTTTCCCATCAAGTGAATTCATGGGAGTGGTGAGGGCTTAGAATTGGGAACACCTGGGTCTGATCTTTGTCCCTGAATTTGCCTTTGGTGTTAATCAGGTCGTTTTACGAGCTTGTTTCCTGAACTAGAATAATCTCTTTCCAGGAGCAGGGAAGCTTCCTATATATTTGACTTCTATCACACAACTTTTGCTTAATGGTAATCTCCTGGAAGATAGAAACCATGTACTTGAAATCCTGTTTGTTTTCAATGATGGTCGATAATTTCTAGCAACTAAATCTGATAAAATAATGATAGTTATTTTCTGGAAGCTGAGGACATGGGAAACATTCAAATACTTGATAAGTGATTGAATAAAGAGGGATTCCCCCGCCCCAGTAGCCTCCTAAAAGTCCCATGTTAATGCCCTAAATCAGTGATTCTCTTTCCCCACAAGAAACCGTGTCTGATGACCGTTTTGGTTGTTACGACGGGGAGAAAGAGATGGTATTACCCTGTAGTGAACAGAGGCCAAAGATTCTGCCAAGTATTCTGTAATGTACAGAACAGTCCCCATGACCTAGAATTCTCCAGCCGAAAATCTTAATCACGCAGAGACTGCTAAGCCCTGAACGCCCACTGGTTGTTGGGGCAACAACGACCCACCTGGGAACTCACTAGAACGACACATCCTCAGACCCTGCCCTAGACCTACTGCAAACAGTCTTGCTTTTCCAAGGTCCCTGGTACATGAGCTTGTCCGTTAATGTTTGAAAAGCACTATTTGCAAGTGTTACTCGTTTTTAAAGCTTTAAGAATGGTTTCAGGTTTGCTAAAAGACCACATAGAGTGCCCACATGCACCCCACACCAAGTTTCCCTTATTAAACGTAACTCCTCTTACTGTGGCACCTTTGTTACAACTAATGAACCAATAGCAATGCTTGATGAGGAAGGAGAGCCCAGGCTTTATTCCTGTTTTTTTAGGTTAGTTTTTACCTAGTGTCTTTTTCTGTTCTGGGATCCCATCGGAAATCCTCCTCGACATTGTGTCTTCGTGTCTCCTGAGGCCTCTCTTGGCTGGGACAGTTTCTCAGACTTCTTTTGGTTTTGATGATCTTGATAGTATTGAGGGGTCCTGGTTGGATATTTTGTGGACTATTCCTCAGTGGGGGTTTGTCCATTTTTTCCTCATTGTCAGACCAGGGTTCTGTGCTGTTTGGGGGAAGACCACAAAGCTAGCTACCCCCCTTCATCACTTCAAGGGTGCTGTCCACATGTCTGATCATTGAGAACGACAGACTGATTGCCTGGCTAAGCTTGTTCTTGGGTAATGTTTTTATAGTTGATATTTATTTCCTGTCTGATTCAGATTTGCTTAGTGGCCAATCAAGGCTCAGTCCTTCGATAGTTGTCTTCCCTTGTGGAATTTGGAAGGCTTCCATCGTTACAAATTGCCAGACTTACCATAGATCTGGAACTTGAGATTACGAATTTACAAATGGGCAATGCCAAAGATGAAATAGGGGGCTTAATTTTCAATAAGGAAGCAGACAGATTGCAGGACAGAGAAAATCTGATTAAACATTATTTTTAATGTTTACTTATTTTGAGAGAGAGCAAGGGTGCATGTGAGTGGCGGAGGGGCTGGGGGGGGGGAGGGTGGTGAGAGAGAGAGAGGGAGAGAATGCCAAGCAGGCCCTGTGCTGTTCAGTGCAGAGCCTAACGTGGGGCTCACATGGCTTGACCCCACGAACTGTGTTACCATGACGAGCCAAAATCGAGAGTTGGGTGCTCCACAGACTGAGCCACCCAGGTGCCCCCAGGGCAAATTTGATGAATGGAAAGAGCTAAAAACCACCTGGAACCAAGTAACTGTCATTCTCTACAAATGAGAAAATAGCCATTTCACATCTGAACTGGGAAAGCCATGAGATAGGAAATCAATGTTTGTAGTCAGATGGGTGGTTTCAGGGAAGAGTTTGTTCTCCTTAAAAACTCCTCCTGACTTTTGCCTCCTGGTGTGGTAGAGCCCTGTGCTAGGAGGTGGAAAATGAGGAGCACAGTTGTGCAAAGGCACTGTGGCTTAAAAATCATCAGGCCTTAGCGATGATGGCATTAGGCCTTGGTCTCTCTATCACATTTGGATAATTAATCCTAATCTCCATACTTGGTGGTGTTCCAGGCAAAGGAGAGAAGCGATGTTACAGTACTTTGACCTTTGAAAGCCCACCTCCTTGTATGTTCCACCCATGGTTACCATCCCAGACTAACAGCCCAAGTCTTCTTTCTCTCCTACCTCTGTGCTGGTGGCTCCGATTTACCACAGTGCTCTTCTCCAAACTGGAGAGCTCCTGTCCCACCTTCAGACCTCAGCTGACTCTTCTATTTAAAAGGTAAAGCTGTGCCTTCCTGGCCTGTTGCTAAGATCAAGTGTAAAAGGTCTTTACCTATAGCTATCAATGGGTCTCCAGACACTGTCGGGAGGCACAGAAGTAGCTGTACTCCTAGATGAGACATGTAAATACTACTCAGTCGAGAGCATTTTGGAATTTTAGCCTTGGGGCGTCTGCGGGGCTCGGTCGGTTAAGCATCCCACTTCAGCTCAGGTCATGATCTCCTGGTTTGTGGTTTCAAGCCCTGCGTCAGGCTCTGTGCTGATAGCTCAGAGCCCGAAGCATGCTTCGGAATCTGTGTCTTTCTTTCTCTCTGTCCCTCCCCTGCTCATGCTCAGTCCTCTGTCTCTCTCTCTCTCTCTGAAAACTGTATAGACCTTATTTTATTTTAATTTCAGTTGGTACAAAAATATGCACCTCCATTCCTCTAAGACTCATGGGGGCAGGATGTTCTGAGATTTCCAGGCCAGAAAGTGAAGAATCCAGGAGCCTTTCCAGACCAATGGGCTCTAAAAACTGCTTGCCTCTTTGGGCAAGCGACATGTAAAGGGACGGAGGTCGAATAGTGGGAATTAGGTCTCCGAAATGAACAAAATCTCCGCTTTTGCGGCCCACAGTCTTTCAGTAAAGCTTCTATTGAGCGTGGGGAATTCCTTAAGGCTCTTCCTTTAAAAATAAATACTGAAAAGTAGCTTTAACTTCGACAAGACCTTTGATTTTCTTTCTCCGTAAACCTTTAAGAATCCTGTAATCACACAGGTGGACTTGAGCTTGAAACTAGCCGGGATCACTTTGTATACGAAGCCAAAGAGAGTGAGAGGGTGTGCGTAGTTGGCTTACTGAGCCAGGGCAAAAAGTAAGTTCTTTTATCACACACCAAGCGTGATACTCCATTTAATATCTCACACTGCATTGTAGCTCTAAATAGTATTAACGTAGCTTTATTTTTTTTTCCTTGAAGTAAGATGCTGTACCAAACCTGTTTCTCCGGGTAACTCTAGGTGACACCATGTTGGAGACTTGTTTTCATTATAACAAGTTTATAAGGGGGAACAACAGTAATGAAATACTTAAGTCAGAATAAAGATACTAATGGAACATTAACAAATGAGGTCAACTGGAAATAGGAAAGCCGAAATAATACGAAACTTACAGAAGAAAGGCAATCGCCCAAGATATTTTTATGGCTATGCTGTGTGTTGTGTTAGCATTGTTAAGGTTTGGGGCTTTAGAGTGAAGTTAGCACACGATGTTCACTTCATTTCAGGCATACAACACAGCGATGCCACAACTCTGCTATACAATCTATGGTCTCTGAAGTTGCAGTAAAAACTCTTGAGTATCTTGTCTGGGATGGGAGACCACAAAGTGAACATCACGGTTCTTCTGTCTTGGGAGATCGTGAAGTTGGGGAAGGGGGGGCAATAGGAAGACTCGAAGAGCTTGCACGGGTGGAAACTGTTTCAGAACAGCTTCCGTATTAGCATGCAGAAAGCAACCCCTGTGGAGGGAAACGTATCCAAACTCAATGACGATTCCACACACCCAGGAACCAATTTGCCGATCAGAGCGGGAGTTTGCGATCATTGCAAATTAGGTCCTGATAGCTTTGACCTAAAACGGTGCTGTAAGTCAAATCCTCACGTTGGTGACTGATGCCTCCACCGTGGTAAAATGCTAGTGCGTTTCTCTGCTTTAAAAGAGCTTTCTGAAGGCACTTCTGTGAAAGGCAGAGGGGTGCCTGAAGACGACCCAAGAGGACAACGGAGACTGGTCAGCAGGCAGAAATTCCCGGGATAGGATTTTCTTGGCTCTGTCCCAAATGAGTGGAACTGCAAAGACGACGTGGTGACAGACTATAAGATCAGGGAAGGAGCAGTTATAATAAATACGTGTGGACTTGAAATCTTAAAATCCCGTAAGGTTTAAAAAGAGCAATGAGGCCACTGCAAAAAAAATTTTAAAAATAATAAGAATAACCCATGCTTCCCAGAGTCACCTACTTCCTTATAACTTGATCGTGAAGTCTCAGGGTCCTGTGCCTGCCTCCGCGGGTGTGGTTTCCTTCCGAGGTTCTGTTGTGACACCGGATGGTGGTCACAGAGGGCAGTTTGAGGACCAACGGCAACTAAGCACCAACACGCTAGTCTCACTTTCTTAGTTAGATCACATCTGTGTCCTATGTTGTCACTGTAGCACTTGCTGCCCTGATGTATTGCGAGTCTATGAATTGAGCGACTGAAGCCTAAAGTAAATGCTTAGCATACTTGGCAAATCCAAGACTTCTTCATTTATCAATTTCTTTCATAAATTGACATTTATTTTTAGCCACACTTGTTATATGATCATGGTTTGGGAAGTCTATCCACATGATGTCCCTAGAATGACACCCAGCGTGCTTCTGTTGGCATTCTACGTTGGCTGCTCTAGGGACAGGTAAGGGGTACACTTACTCTGCCTTGGAGAGGGCACCGGACGTGACTCTCCCCACCTCCCTTTCTGTGCCCTGGTCCTCAGCCTTCTGAGAGCAGCACTGAAGCAGCGAGACCCCTGAAGAAGTCTAGACAGGAGACCTGAGTTCTCCTCCTGATTCTTCTCTAGCGATTTTCCTTTTGCTACACTGCACAGCTTGCTGGGACCTATTTTTTCTCCTCTGTACCATCAGGGGTAGGCCATGATGACCCAGCTCAAGGACCTGAGGACTCGAAGCAATTTGCTCTCCCGAGTCCTGTTTGCCCATTCTCCTTCATCTACATCCAAGATTTATAATTTCCTCCCCTATGCTCCCTACTTTTTAGCTTCAGGTATTCCGAATCCTGATTTGTGCCTCTAGGCTATTTCTTTCAGATTCGAGCATCTCTTTACTGAATTTCTAGAACATTAGTTTCCTGACTTGAATAATCCCCCCAGTTGAAGTTGTCCAGAGTTATTCTTAGTTTAAAACTTGAGAGCTTTACTCTTCTCATTTTTCTTTTTTTTGCCAGAAAAGAGTCTGTGTATTAACTTACTCCCTAAAGCTCACTCGTTCAATATTTTGATTATTTGTGGACAGTGCGCTAATCAACCATTCAAAATTTGAGAATCCATTCTCAAGCTGTGTGCCGAGTTTCAGTTTTTCAAAACAGCCCTTGTTTAAGTGCAATGTTTGTCGATTCGGAAACACTATGTATTTTTAGCTAAATTACTAACAAACTTTGGTTCTAATGGTTTAAACCATTTAGTAATTGTTTGAAGGAAAATGAGTTCTGCTTCAGATTAACCAAATTCAATCCCATAGCTAATTTCGGAAAGTAATTCTGATGGTTTCGGGATCATAAGTGTTTCCTGCCTCCAAACCACCCCCCTTTCTCATTTGTAACAGATGAAGATACGGCCACGACACAGGCAACCTCTCAGGACTTCTTTGCCTGCACAACTCAAATCGGATTCAATTTGTCTGTGATGCTTAAAAGTTCTTCTTTACTCACATTGATCTTAGGGTATTTTTTAAAATGGATTTACTTAATACAGTTCTTGTACCTGTAGATGCCCCAGACTTGTGGTGTGAAATAAGTGAGGTCTAGCTGTGAATTGTATAAGAAATATTTTCTTTTAATTGGGGGAATAACAAAATACCTCCCTTGGCTTATTAATACACGTCCATACAATTCAAAACATTGATATTAGCAGAAAAAGCGGCATTGGTCCCTAAACATCAAAAAAGTTATTCTACTCCTATTGTAGCCTGCCAAACCACTTAGTGATTTAAAACCATGGATCTCTCCTGGGTCTGTGTGTTGGCTGGTTTCAGTAGATGTTTCTTGGGTGGGATCCCTTATGTGACTGTAGTCAGGTGGCTGCTGGGGATAGAGTTATCTGGATGTTCAAGATGACTCTGTCGTATGGTCGGCCGTTGGTGCTGACCATTGGCCGGTTGTCCAATGGGGTGTTTAAACGTCAGCCCTCTCTGTAGCTTTGGTATCTCCCAGCATGGTGATTGGGCTCCAAGGGGAGCATTGCCAGAGACAGGAAGCAGAATCTAGAAGCTGCTAGCCCAGTATCGTCTCCACCATATTGTATTGGCCAAAGCAGTTACAGGACCTGGCCAGATTTAAAGAGGTTGAAAGATAGAAACCACCTCTTGAGGGGGGAGTGGTAAAGGCAAGTTGTAGGAGAGAGATAGGAGGTACTGTTAGGGGATCTTGGGGAAAATACAGTCCATCCTAATGGTTTTTAAGAAATATCCTCCCCCCCCCCCAAAAAAAAAAAAAGAATAAAGAAATGTCTTACCATATTCCTTAATGCTGGGGTCAACAGCGTATAGTCAGAAGACCACATCCTGTTCTCGTTTGTAAATCAAGATATATTAGAATATAGCCATGTTCCTACATTTATGTGCTGTCTATGGCGGCTTTTATGCTACACACAACTGAATATCTAAATATTTACAGTCTGGTCCCTACGGAAAAAGTCTCCAACTCCTGCCTTAATGTCTTCATTTTTTTTTTTTTTTTAATGTTTATTTTGGAGGGAGGGAGGGAGAGTGGGGGAGGGGCATCAAGACGAGGAGACAGAAGATCTGAAGACGTTTCCAGGCTCCGAGCTGTCAGAACTCAGGAACTGCGAAATCATGATATGAGCCAAAGTCGGATGTTCACCCGACTGAGCCACCCAGGCGCCCCAGTGTCTTCATTTTTTGAAGAACGTTATCTATTGAAGACCGTTGTTAATTAAGCTTTCTACTGTCTGTAAATTTTTCCTGTTGCCTTTTTCTCTAAGTGGACTCTACCAGCTGTAATAGTGCCCATGACCCTGTCATGGCCTCTGATCCAGAAAGTTTCCATGAAACGTGTTTTCCTTTTCAGAATAGAAGCCCTCCCTTCTACTTCCAGCCCCACCACCCGAGTGTGGGCTTCTTGTCTGCTTATGGGGTTACTTTGTTTGATAAGATAGTGTATGGGCAACCCTGGCCCTCAAGCCCAGCCTGTCAGCAAATGGAAACCACTTGGGGAGTCTGAAGCACTACCGAGGTCCACACCCCACCCAGAGATCCTGGTTTACTTGACCTCGGTTATACGCATCAGTACTGAAAAACGGATACGCAACATGCCTGGAGAAGAACACGGAAAAATTCTTGCACGTTATCTAATGAAATCCCCCAATAAAGCAGTCCATCCTCTGTGAGTTAGTAAAAATACATCCACCTCTTGCAAAGAACGGACTCCAATGTGATCTGAAAATAGACTTTGTGTGCTCATTAACTGCTAGCAAGACTATTTTTTAAAAGAGAAGACCAAGTGCCTTTGGTGGGGGGCGGGTGGTGGTACTTTTTTATGTAAAGAACCGTGAACAGAGAAGGCGAAATGGGATATGCGATGGAATAAATGGTGGTGGAAATAGGGGGGGATTTTAGTCCTCGTGCCAGTTGCTTATTGTGGCAACTAGAAATACCTAGTAGGAGAAATTATGTTGAAATGAGTGATGTGGGAAATGGTGGGAGTCTTAGCCCGGAGTTTTCTGGAAAGGAGAGATGAGGACAAAGAATTAAATCCTGCCTTTGGCAGGCTGCTATGGATGGTTTGTTGGAGGCAGGGGAGTGGG
This sequence comes from Leopardus geoffroyi, assembly GCF_018350155.1. NCBI lineage: Eukaryota > Metazoa > Chordata > Mammalia > Carnivora > Felidae > Leopardus > Leopardus geoffroyi. The sequence goes on along the minus strand of NC_059334.1, from coordinate 5,930,199 downwards.
CGGGGAAAATGGGAGCCACAATCAAAGGTCAGACCTGGAGGGAAAAAAATCCTATTTTGTTACCGCCCTGACCCGGTCCGTCTCGTAGGAGAAATCCCACGTGAAAGAAGCATACAACTTGCAAGCTGTTATTAACTAAGCGGAAATGAGGTGGTTCAATCCTAGTTCAACTTGCTCAGAGTATGTAGAGAACCAGCCTTTACCTGGATAATGGGGGAAAAGAAAGCAAGCTTATTTCTGAACGGCAGCATCTTGAATCCTTTCTGTAACTGTAGTATCAGGCATACTAATTCGATAACATAGATATAATTGCAGATTGTAATAGTATTTGCATTTGTAATTAGACCGAAAGCTTCAGCTGCTGGTATGAATGGAGTACATTTTCTGCCAAAGTCACGCTGTTACCATGAATTATTTATAAGTGCCACCAATATTTTTTGTTGTTGTTTTACAAAACCATATGTGATTTGTCTTTCTTCCCCCCTCCAAAGACTTTAAAAACTAGAAGAGATTGTAGGTAAATCAACTAAAATGTAGAAAGGTGTGGTATTTTATTTATTTTTTAAGTATGTGTTTTGAGAGCGAGCAGGGGACGGGGAGAGAGAGAGTCCCAAGCAGGCTCCGTGCTTAGCACCGAGCCAGACTCAGGGCTTGATGTCACGAATGTGAGATCATGACCTGAGCCAATATCCAACCTGAGTCGCGTGCTTAACCTACTAAGCCCCCCAGGCGCCCCGTAGAGAAGTGGGATATTTTAAAGAATTAACTGCGTGTGTGGCAGGGTGGATCTTGGGAATGGTTTTTAAAAACTAACACTGCTGAGAGCGTAAGTGAAAAGTTGGTCTTTGTTGCTGAAAGAAGAAGTGATTCTTCTGAGGGATGACTGTTCCAAGATAAACTGAGGCATAGGAAAAATTTGAAGAGTTGAGTTCAGCAGAAGTCCATTGAAATTGGGCGGCCTCCCACTGAGCAGACAGAAAGGAGCTCCAAGGAGCTGTGCAAAGTGAAAGGAGGCAGGAGGGAGCAGGAACAAGGAAGTTAAACCAGGTAAAAAAGTGGGTTGGTTATTGTGAGTTACTTTAAGGGAGGCCAGGGGTCTCTCAAACTCATTGCCTAGCAAATGCTGATCTGGCTGTTCCCTGATTGATTAAGATTACATTACTGGGAGAACCCAAATTGTAGTTCAGTGAACTCTTGGTTTGCTGACCTGGGGCATAGCATAAGTGACTACATTTGGGGCCTCTTACCTGGTTTTTTTAATGGAGGAAGAAAGATGTTCTGGTGCTCTCAGTAGAACTTTCTGAAGGATGGCAGGAATATTCTACACTCTTCAATATGCAGCCACATGTAGCATTTGATCTGTGTTGAGGACAACTGAAGAACTAAATTTTAAAGTTGAATTATTTTTGATAAAGTTACATTTAAATAGTCCCATGTGGCAAATGGCTGCCATATTGGAGCGCACAACACTCAAAAAACAAAATGTTCTTGGAGAGGAGGATAAAGAGTCTAAAACCAATGGTTGTTCATCATTGTAGTGACAATCCATAAGATGGTGCATTTCTATTACAGCTTTGTCATGACCACAGATGAAAACGGACACACTTTTCTTCCTAGAGATTGATTTTAATAGTGTTTGTAGAAATTATGGTAGTAAAAATTAGCCTTTGATAATTATAAATCTAGCCTGTCCAATGGATAACTGTGATTAGGGAAAAGCATTTTTCCATACTCTAGTGTATAAAACTCGATATGATCTGCTATGTGTCACCTTTAGGTTGAATATCACAAAAAGACAGTAAAGCAGATTTAATCACCAGGGATATCTCATCAAGTAGTTAATTTGTAGAAAAATTTCATTTTTTTCAATTTTAGTGAACAGATGGCCTATTCATTAAAATTCAAAAGTAGATAATTACTTGATTCCAGTCTTTTTAGCAAAAGGACATTTTATAACATTATGTTTGGGGAAGACTCATAGGTCTTAAAATGTCTTGTGTGGCTGGACATGTAAATTCTCCCCCATCCACAACTGCCTGCCACACTAACTGAATAAGTCAGTTAAAAATAGACTAGCAGCTCTTCTTTGGCATGAAAACACTCCCTTAAAAAGCTTGTCTCTCTGAACAGAGATTCACATTAACCCCTGAACCCTGCCCAAACGTCCAATCGCCAAATGTTTATCATTTTGTTCTAGAGGGTATGCCTGATCCCTGCCCTTAAGAAGTAAAGTTCAAAGGTAAATATGTTCATTGACTTAAACTTCCTGGATTCTCTTAACAACTGATGGGTAATTTTTTTCTTCCCTCATTTAAGTAGTTCAATAAAGTGGATACTTAGTAATTCATATCAGAATATTCATGTAGTTAATAATTCTCTGTAGGGTAAATCTATAGAAGATGCTACTTTCTTGTACAATGATGCTTATCCTGGTTTCTCTTAAAACCCACAAAGAGTTTTTTTGTTTTGTTTTTTCCTTCCAGAAGGATTCTTCCTACCCTTAGCTACATAAAATGAGAGAAAAGTGACTGATTTGCCTGATTTCCCTCATTGCTAGGAAGTTCGGAGTATTTTATCCTTCAACACTCTTACTTCCTCACCTAGAAATTCTTGGTTGCTCTCTTCTTTATCTCTTAGATCTTGGCTCTCCCAATATATCAGTTTTTATTCTATTCCACCTCAAATTTATTTTGGAATAAGTTCCTGACTTTTTTTTTTTTCAACTAAGTGTATGAGTTTCCACAGAACGTGTCAAACTTGCTACAAACTGTTTTAAGATTTAAGAAGTTAAAGCTGACATCCTTCCCATGAACCAGGTTATATAAAGGAACTTTGCCACTTTGCATTTTAAATCAAAAGAAAGGGACTACCCTTGTCCATTAGACTTGATCTTCATTGCCTCTTCCATGCTCTGCCCTTCCCCCCCCCCCTTTTTTTTCTTTTAATTTTGCTCTAGCATACTTCCTCCATCCTTACAGCTTGGGAATGGATGGCCCCCTGACATAGGCATCTTTCGAAGTCCGTCTTGATAAGGTCCTGATAAAATCCAGGAGAGTAAGGAATGGATGTCAGTGGGTGTACATTCCCATGATCCCTGCTGTCTGTAGTATCCAAGGCGAGAGGCAGACTCCTTCCTAAACAATGGTCACACAGAGACCTACTCCCAGTAAAGGGAAATGGCTCATGTAGAGAGCAGTAGAGTACCTGTCGGCAAGCTCTTTCCCAGGACCCCTGGGGCCAGAGGCTTCAGAGTCCATCATTTTTCAGACTCGAGAAAAGTAATAGGGTACATACATTACATGTTAAATAACCTGCCCCGCCCCCCCCCCCCCCCCACCGGTCTGGGATAACCCCTACAAGCAAACACATTAGCGTTTCCATTGCAGGGTGTGTAAGTGGTCACGTGGGTCAGATACAGACGATATGGGACCCCCTGTTAGTTCAGGTCAGGTTGAAGGCAAATGAGAAAACCGCCTGGGAATTGAAAAAGCAGATGGGGGGGTTGAGGACCTGATAGTAACTGACAGCACGGCTGGGGCCACCCCACCGCTGCCACTGTCCCAGTGCCTGTGAATATTCAAATGAGCAACACAACTGTGCCATCTGGCATTTGTGCGTAAGGAGTTCCGTGAAGAACGGTCAGCAAGAGTTCGATGCCTGCAGGTTCAGCTCGGACCGGTATTCAGAAGGTTTATTTAGGAAAGTTCTCATAGCCAACACAGAACTCCAGGTAGTCAAAATCCCTGACCTGTTAACCCCATTACCATAACTTCCTACCTTTTCCCTTTGCTACCTTGCATCCTATTTCCTGAACCTTCTCTCTTCCATCATTCCGCAATACGCCTGTCACCGTCCTCATTATTCTGAGGCTTTGCCCCAGCTCCTCGTCTTTCCCTGCACCTACTATAATGTCCTATCCATATTCTGTCTGCCCCAAACCTAGAGATAAGTGGGGCTTGGGTTTTTGTCTGAGTGTCTTTGGCAAGAAGCCGTAACAAACTCAATTCATGGGGACAGTCACTTTGGAAGACTTGTTTGCAACGCGCCTTTGAGGAATTGCAAAAAGTTGGAATAGAACCATTTAGAATACTTGGGAGCCTTCCATTATCTTCTGGAATGTGACCATAATGTTGGAGGTCACAAATGGCTGCTCATTAATGAGGATATTCAACCTAGGATCTAATGCCTTTGAGAGTATCCTATATTCATACTGGGCACAGAGAAGAACCAGACCAGGTTTTTTGACCATTATAAACACAGAATCCTTCATCAAGTTGACATTCATATTTTTCTGTTAGGTAGAGATTTTTGTTCATATCTGTCTCAATGTATCTGTCTCACTGCAGGTGTGAATCACCTCTGGAGGTTTTTCTTCTGTTCCTGTTTTTAATTCCTGTTGATACGGTCATGATACTCACATAAAGGCGGGGAGAGCATTACCTTCTGAAATTCAGCCAGGTTCATTTTTAGGATTGGCTGTGTTTTCTTTCTATAGACTTGGAGAAGCTGGTGCTTATTCATTTATCAAACCATTGATACTGCCTGCTTTTAATTTTTTTTTTCCCCAGAGCAAATGAACAATAACAACAAAACAACAGAAGTCTGTCCTCTGCCTTTATTTTCTTAGTGTATTAAAAGCACAGGTCTGGGGCGCCTGGGTGGCTCAGTCGGTTAAGCGTCTGACTTCGGCTCAGGTCATGATCTCGCGGTTTGTGAGTTCAACCCCCGCATCAGGCTCTGTGCTGACTGCTCGGAGCCTGGAGCCTGTTTCGGATTCTGTGTCTCCCTCTCTCTCTGACCCTCCCCCGTTCATGCTCTGTCTCTCTCTGTCTCAAAAATAAATAAACGTTAAAAAAAATTAAAAAAAAAAAAGTCACGAAGGTCCAACTTGAGTCCTGCAGACTTTAAAAAACAAACAAACACAGGTCTTTGGTTGATGCATACCAATGACAGTTTTTAAGAAAATAGAAATCTTTATTAATGGATTTTTTTAAAACGTTCGAGAGTGAGGGAGAGAGAGCGAGAGAGAGAGAATATATCCCAAGCAGGCTCCACACTGTCAATGCACAGCCTGATGCGGGGCTTGAACCCATGAACTGTGAGTGAGATCATGACAAGACCCGAAATCAAGGATCAGACGCTTAACCGACTGAGCCACCCAGGTGCCCCTATTGGGTTTTTTGAAGCTACCTTCTGTAATAATGAATAGCTATATGATTCGTTGTTTATTTAGGACAATATTTTCCGGGGCCTGTTTAATCTTGAAACTCCCCAAAAACCTGTTCATTGTAGCAACCGGATTTCAGTTGTGGTCCAACTGGCTTACTGCCCAAAATGGGGTTAACTCATCCCCATGCCCCTAGTGTTTTCTCATTGCTGCAGAGTTGTGTTAGCACAGAAAAGGCTTCAGATTTTGCTGTGCTTTGTAATGAATAAAATATGTGGGAAATGTGAAAGACTTATGTAAGCTCTTTTGTCTTCGTCTCGCTGAAGAGCTTTAATTTTATTCTTTATAATCCTGGAGATGTCAACTGGCCCCATGCCATCTTTCATGACTTTATACTTTCCCAGTAGAGACTGAGGACTTCAAAGTCTGTTAGGAGAACATAAAAACTAAAGGCCCAGGGCTAGTGAACTTTAATATTATTTTTCCCAATGAAGCAGCAGTGATCTACAGTGCAGTGTCTTTTCTTAGTGTTCAAGCATAATTTAAAACCACACTGCACCAAACGTCTTCTCTATTAAATCTACATTCTGAATCCTAATGTCCGATACCAGAGTTTTCTCAGAATATTTTGCTTGTGTTTTTATATCCATTTCTTTAATGTAAAACCATCTCTTGGACAGAAGCATAGCATTAGTTTAACACCTACTTTATAATCTTCACAATGTGAAATGCGGTGTTTTTCCCTTTCGACCTGTTGGTAGTCATTCCTCTGTCTGGAGGCAGAGTGCAAATTCTTAACTGGCTTCTCCAGGGTATGGGTGTGGTAGGAGACAAGTTTATAAAAGAAAAACAAACTGGTCGCTCAAGTGAAAACCCCTGGTCTGTTCTCATGTGAGTCAGTGGATGAACTAAAATCAGGAAAATTGAAAAATAAATACGGTCCTCTGTATCATTTAGAGCTGCTTTGAATTCGAAATATAAATGATTTATGACATTTTAAGATGGGGACAAATTATTCATGGACAGTGCTAAGTCATTAGGAATATTTTTCTATGGGAATTAATTTCTTCAATTCACTGCTCTTCCAGACTAGGTAGAACTTCACAGCCTTTTAAATATTTTAAGCCTGTTAGGTTTCTTTATCAAATTCCTGCTTAACACAGTAGAAGGGTGATTCACATAGATGTGTTAACAGTTTTTATTTTTAATACCTAAGATAAAATTTATATTTTATAGTTTCTATTTAAGCAGTGTATCTAGCCTTTTCTTTTTTTTTTTTTTCTTTGTGGTTACTGAATTTGTGCTGATTAAGCCAGCATTTCCCCTGTCCCTCCTACGACAAAAGATACATTGATAAAATACATCTCTAAGGTGAGAGGTAGACTAGATGTCCAGTAAGCCAATTACTGTTAGTAGGCAAACCATGACATGAGATTCGCGACTTTAGATTTGTAACAAGTATTCGAACAATGCTGGTCTTAAGTTGCTTTGCTTTGAATCAGCTTTGTTTCCTCTTAGATAAATTCTGGGTTGTCAATGATAGTTTGAATACCATGGTAAGGTTCTCTGAGGAGTCTAGGGGATTATTCAGTTAGCCCAGGATTCTTACTCTGATTTGTAATGCCAGGGACCTCTGTGGAAGTCTGATGTCTGGGAACCTCATTTCGGAATATTTTGAAGTGCATAGAATGGACTGGATTGCCAAGGAAACCAATTGCATCAAGAATCAGTAAATTGTAAAGGTTGTGATTCACGAATACATTTGTATTTTTAAGACATTAAATAAGATCGAACACTGGGTCTCATAACTACCATGAGTTTGAAAGAGGGGAGTACAAACAATATTTAAAGATTTAAAGGTATCTGCAACTGTCAGTATCTTAATAAAATGTGGTTTCTTTCTTTAAATATATTTTTCAGGTTTGTTTATTTTGAGAGAGAGAGACAGGGAGAGAGAGAGAGAGAGAGAGAGCGAGCAGGGGAGGGGCAGAGAGGTAAGGAGAGAGAGGATCCCAAGCAGGCTCCACCATGTCAGCACAGAGCCCAAAGCAGGGCTTGAACTCGTAAACTGTGAGATCATGGCCTGAGCTGAAACCAAGAGTCGGATGCTTAACTGATCCACCCAGGTGCCCCTCAAAATGTGGTTTCTATTGGTGACAGTGCCTTAAGTACTGTTAAGCAGGTATGGTTTGTTACTGTGGAAAAGCCCCACTTCAATTAGAACTTAGTAAAACTGAAAATAGAAAGATTTTATCCAAGTTCTCAGAACCCTGAATTCTACTCGGTTAAGAACCTTTGAACTAGACCACGAAATTTGAATGCAAGAATGACAGGTGAAGGTTCAGGCTCCGGTTAACTTAGAGAAGATCCCAGTTTGTGCAAAGACTGGACACACGAGGCTAGGAACTGGAGTTTGATCCCAGAGAAACTAGTAAGAATTTCTTAGGGGGCTATGGATCAGAATAATACCCAAGGAAGATGATTGATCTTCTTTGCTGTATGGTTTTGTGGCAGAGGATCCAGGGAAGGAGCCATGTCCGTTGTGAACAGGGCCTACGGCAGAGTTTCAGTTAAGGGACAAAATCGGTGCGTTATGTGTGCTATTAGAGGTTATTTGTAGTCATCGGTAGGGTGACGTACGGATGACTTGGCTGTCCTTAGTCACAGAGTTAAGTTGAGAAGGGATGAAGGGTGATTTTGGAAGGAAAATGAGGTCACACGTGAGGCCTCCCCTAAAGAGAGCAGGAGAGTAGTTATTCAAGAAAAAGTGGGGGGCCAAAGCATCTCTGATTGCTAAACATTCTTGTAAAGAGTAATACAATACTATGACATTGGTCGCCAGTCTTCTAATTGAGCACTTACTCTGTGCCTATGCTAAATCCCCATGTTTTTAGGAGTTTTACTGGGATATAATTCACATCCCATACAATTTGCCCTTTTAAGGTGTTCGATTCGGTGCATTCTGGAATATTCAAAGTTGTGCATCCAAAGCCACGGTTACCCCCAGATGAAACCCCGCACCCCGGAACTGTCACGCCCCAACCCCTCCATTCCTCCTGAGGGGCCTGGGCAATTATTAATATACTTTCTCTCAAGATAGGACTGTTCCGACTGTTGCACATACATGGAATCCTACAGCCCGTGGTGCTTGTGACTGACTTGTTTCACTTCGTAGGTGTTAGAGGTTCATCCCTGCTTCCGGTGGGACCCCATTCCTTATGTGGTGGAGGAGCACATCACCTTGTTGATCCATTTACCACTTAAGTCCTCTGTAGGCATTAATTCTTTCTGCCATTGCCCCTGACGGCACAGGAGAGGAGTGTTGGCTGTTTGCTTCTACGGTCTGCTTCTCTGGAAATACCATCTTGAACCCCCTTCCTTTGTTCTGTGGCACAAGAGGGCGAACACTACCTCTTTGGTGTGGGCAGTGGCTTTCAATCCCAAAACTCTCCCTCCTCCCCTGCCCCAGGCCATTTGTACAACAGCTTCCTGAGGGAATAAATCCAAACTTTTTTTTTTCATCTTTTGATAGATGGGTAGAGTTATTTTGCAGGGTGGATGGTTGTTCCTTTGGTGTTTTTCTTCTCTGCTTTTTAAAAACGGGAAGGTACGTAAGTGCTCACCGTATACTCTGGAGAATCCTGGCCTTAGGTAAAATGGAAAAAAAAAAAAAAAAAAAACTACATATATTACATCCAGTGTAGGTAGTTTAAATTGTCAAGTAAAAACTTTTCCTTGTGAGATGTGTACTACTGGGTAAAACAAAGTACAGAAATACTTTCAGTAAGTGGAGTGGGAGTGAGAGGTTTACACTTATTATTTTTTTTTTTTCTGAGAGAAAGAGAAAGATGGTGGGGGGAGGAGCAGAAGGTGTGGGGAGAGACAGACAGACAGACCCAAGCAGGCTCCATGCTGTCAGCGCAGAACCTGACGTGAGCTTCATTGTGCAAACTGTGAGGCCTTGACCTCAGTCAAAGTCAAGAGTCGAATGCCCAGTGACTGAGCCACCCAGGCGTCCCAGAGACGGACACTTTTTTGTTTTTCTTTTTCTTGTGGACTATAGAGACAATAGAATAAACCTGAAATCCTAAGGCTAACCCACCAGCAAGATCACAGCTGTGGACCTTTTCACTCTTAGTTCAATCTGTTGACCAGTGAGAACCTACTAACCTCCCACTATTTACAACCAGGCATTAAATGACTGTCCCTGTGTCAGCTGAGGGTTTGCTGATGGGTGTGGAAAGCTTCGTCTCACACCAGGCTTTCACTGAAATCTCCTGTGAATCCTACGATCCTAAATGTGATGAACCCACCTTGGGGTTCACTCTCCTTAAAACTATCTTTTTTTTTCTTGTCTAACGGAAATTGTAAGAAGGACTCCATCTATATCTTCATCTTGACATAAGTATTATCTAGTGATCCTAACCCTATAAACTATAATACGGTTATCCCAAATCTACAGTGAAGTAAATCGAGACCGAATTAGAGAACTCATTCAAGATCCCAAAGCCAGTCAGAGCTACAGCCAGGACCCAGTGTTTTCAAGGGTATTTGGAAAAAAGAGCTGCCATTCCAACATCATGATGTAAGATAGCCTTACAAGTCTTGCTTCAAAATGTTCCGTACTTCTATTTGACATGACATCTGCTGGGGAGAATTACCCAGTACATAGACTTGTGGCTTTATCCAATCCCAGAGCAATGTGGTTTGCTTCAGTATTGCAACCTGGTGTTAACCTTACTTGAGTTTGGAATTTACATCTGGTGGAGGTTAAATGATGAACAGCGGAAGTCAAAAATTTCCCCTTAAATGTAGAGTATTTTCTACGTGCGCAGATTGTATCGGGTTTTCTCCGCCTGGGCACAGCTCCCATTTGGGGCCAAATAATGCTTTGTTGTGGGGCTGTCCTTGTTGTGGGGCTTCCCAGCATTCTTGGCTTCTGCCAATGAGACACGGGTAAGACACCCCAAGTGGTGACAACCAGAAATATTCCCAGATGTTGCCCAGTATTCCCTGGAGACAAAATGGGCCCCAGTGGAGAACCACTGTGTTAGGTTCTCCCAAGCTTACCATTAAAACAAAGGCATGATTCGTGCCCACAAGTCTGACAGCGTTAGCGGTCCTTTTGCCATGTGCCCCTCTTCGAGAAGGTTCACAAGTGGCCATTCATGGTCTCGGCTAATTGAAGGTACTCATGAACTTTAGAAATGATACAGCAGGAGTGCATTATACGTTGCTGGAATTAAGCTTAATAAACGTGACTTAATTAAGACAAATTATCTGTTCACCTCTTCATTGGCTCAGGGAATCGTCCGTCTGCTCCCCTGTCGTACAAATGCCTCTCTCTCCTCTGTCCTGGCTTTTCTCATCACTGGAAATTGAAATTAGTGCATGGACACTCATCTAGTGCTTTTTGTGTACTTTAAAGTGCTAGGATGTTATTTTTTATCTTTATTTTTTTTTAATTATTAAAAAAATTTTTTTTAAATCTTTATTTTTCTGAAAGGAGACAGTGTGAGCAGGAGAGGGGCAGAGAGTGAAGAAGACACAGAATCCGAAGCAGGCTCCGGGCTCTGAGCTGTCAGCACAGAGCCTGACACAGGGATCGATCTCATGAACTGTGAGATCATGACCTGAGCTGCCATCAAGAGTCAGATGCTTAACCAACTGAGCCACCGAGGTGCCCCTATAATTATCTTTTTTTTAAATTTTTATTTAAAAAATTTTTAAAGGTTTACTTTTTTTTTAGAGAGAGAGAGAGAGACAGAGAGCAGGCAAGCAAGCAAGCAGGGGAGGGGCAGAAAGAGAGGGACGCACAGAATCAGAAGCATGCTCCAGGCTCCACGCTGTCAGCACAGAAAGAACTGTGACCGCACTGAAGCAGTCCTCGAACTCACTAATTATGAGATCATGACTTGAGCCGAAGTCGGACGCTCAACCGACTGAGCCACCCAGGTGCCCCGAAGCGCTAGAATTTTGTAAAACACAATGTGTATGAAGATGATAGAATTATGACACCTGTGAAGTTCTTCCAGAATCCTGGTGTGTTCTCTCCTCCAGTATCTCCAAGGGCAGGATTCTGCAATGTACATTGTTCATCCCAGATTTCCACTCTGATGATTCGGAGGATTCTCTATATGCAAATCGCTTATATTTCAGACTGTTTCCCCATCTAGGTTTCCTTTGTAAATATGTGCATGCCCCCTATGACCTCAGTTAGAAACAAACACACTTGATGCTCAGATATGTGCATTTTTATTTCTTACTCTCTTGTGGGTTTTGTTTTGTTTTTTTTGTTCTCTCCCTCCCCCCCCCCCCCAACCCCTGTCTCCATAAGACAGATGTTTAGTTCTGGACATCTCATTAATGTTTTTTATTCTCTTATTACCAAGAGTAACTATGATGATTATATTTCATATTCAGATATATATTGATCTGTTGTAATTCAGTGTAATGAAAAATTCAGTGTCAAGTCATGACCAGAGAGGAAATCAGATTTGCCTAAGGAAAGAAGTCTGCTATCATATATCTTCAACTAGCCTCTCAAACCTCAGGCTCTGTTTCATTCCATTCGGGTAACTAGTATTTTTGTGCTCCCTGTAAGAATTATAGCTATGATGATATCAAAGAAAAGTGACTTCTTTTGAATGGGAAGCTTGCTCCTAACTACAGTCCAGATGTCCTGGGGCACCTGGGTGGCTCATTCGGGTAAGCATAAGACTGTTGGTTTTGGCTCAGGTCATAATCTCACAGCTCATGGGTTCGAGCCCCATGTCCGGCTCTGCACTCAAAGCGTGGAGCCTGCTTTGGATTCACTCTCTCTCTGTCCCTCTCCCTGCTTGTGCTCTCTCACTCTCTTTTTTTTTTTTATTTTTTTTCAACGTTTATTTATTTTTGGGACAGAGAGAGACAGAGCATGAACGGGGGAGGGGCAGAGAGAGAGGGAGACACAGAATCGGAAATCTCACTCTCTTTCAAAAATAAACGTAAAACAGGAGAATCTGATGGCCTGACACTCAAAGAACTAGAACACAAATAGTTGAGGGAAAAACCTCTTCTCATCCTCCAAGAGAAAACCAATCTGCAAAATACCTAACTAGAAGTGGGTGAAGCAAGCTTTGGAAGAAATAAGTAATACTAGAACAGGGAAGTTTCTCATAGAGTTCCATTCAAGGGCCAGAGAACGATTTTCAATCATCAAGATTAACACTACATCGAAGGAGCAAAAGTGTGGATCCGGAGAGACCATAGCCATTTGGATTTAAAGCAATCTTGAACAGAAAAGAGATAAGGTACTGACATGCAGCCATTTTTAAATTCAAGAACACACTTGTGTCTCTTTGTGAGGCTGTCTTTTTCCTTCTTACGCTGGCTTCGAAAAAGCCTACCTGAATGCTTACAGCTTTGAAGAAGGTATCCAAGAATGGAGTATGTCCTGGTAACTGGATGGTTTTTTGCTCTAGCCCACAGCAGCCTTAGCAATTTTTACTTTCTTGCCCAGATGAACACCCCCAATCTGAAAGAGCCCTGCAAGGCAAGTCCGATAAAATAGTATCCCTAATCCATTTGAAAAGCAGAAAGTAGGGGCTAAAAATTCTCACCCTAAAAAAAAAAAATCATTCTTCTCTCTATGCGATGAGGCATGCTAAGTAAGCTTATTGTGAAGTAATCATCTAGCAGCATATGTTAGTAAAGTCATGTTGTACACCTGAAACTTATATAGTGCTATAGGCCAATTACATCTTAAAGAAGGAGGAAGAGGAAAAGAAAGGAGGGGGGAGGAAGAGAGGGGAGGGAGAAGGGAGGGAGGATCCATAAGTGAACCTCCTCTCCTAGAGGAAACAGACCCATGCTGGTGACCACACAGCTCAGCCATCACATGTTGAATTATTCCTGTTGAAAAACTGAAAACTCCAGAAACCCACCTGAGAGAATTCATAATGTAAAAGCTGTGATGTTGAGCCTACAAAATCACAAAGGGGCTGGTCCAGCAGAGGGAAGGAGCAAAATGATGGGGGGGAGGTCTTATCTAGATGGGACCTTTTGACATAACACCTCTCTGCCTTTGATGGCCAGTCGAGTTGCCTTGAATGTTCCAACCAAGGTTATTGGAACTAAGCACAGAGTGTTCATAATTAGGTTATTGCCAGCCATTCTCATTCAGCCTTTCTGTAATAAATCCCTAAGCTGATTTGCCTTATCGTGGAAGTTCTTAGGGCACAAAACCACAAGCTAGTAAAAAACCTATAAAGATAATCAAAGCCAGGCGATTCTGTGTCTCCTTGTAAACTCAATTTGTTTTATTTGTAGGGCCTAATTCTTAACAAGAGATAGACAAGAGTATAGATACTTTATTTCTTTAATGTTTATTTATTTTGAGAGAGAGAGTGAGAGAGTGAAAGAGAGAGAAATGGAATCCCAAGTAGGTTCCATGCTGTCAGTGCAGGGCCTGATGTGAGGCTTGATCTCATGAACCATGAGATGGTGAACTAAGCCGAAACTGAGTTGGATGCTTAACCGATGGAGCCACTTAAGCATCCCCAAAAGTATAAATACCTCATAATGGGTCTCTTAACACTTGGCATCTCCCAAGGGGGGCACGTGGATTGTAATGCCAGAAAGCAGAAGGGGGGGAGCTGATTGATGCTCAGGGTGGCCCATGGTAGGCTTTAGGACTCAGCCCAGCCCATCACAAATGGGTGTATGGTCCTTGAAGTAGAATGTAGTTTTTATTTTAGGTACTATGATAAAACTTTTAATTGTTCAGACTCATGGCTGGGGTCCTGAGAGCTGAGTAAAACTCTAACCCCTAAATCGAATCTTAGCCAACTGTCCCCACGTCTCTTCTGTAAACAACTTTCACAATGGAGCAAAGCCAAATAAAAATGATTTGCATGTTTCTTGTGGTGGAGATAGCACAGAGTAAAAATAATGCCAATATGATGCCACATTTCCTAAAAGCAAAAGTGACTATTAAGAACAAAATCAGAGTATACAGACGCATCACATTTTTGATTGTCATTAGTTCCCTCGAATAACAGTTCTAATGGCCTCTAGTCACTGTTGAGTCCAGTTAAAGAACGTAATGGGAACATCTAGAACTTTACTAGGATGTTGTGAAAATGCCTTTCTGCTACTCTTGGGGAAAAAAAAAATCTTTGATTTGGAATCTAACGTGGTTGAAAATTAAAGTATTAAAGAGTCATGAATAAATGCTAATGAATCTCTGCTATTTCTTTTTTTTTTTTTTCAACGTTTATTTATTTTTTTGGGGACAGAGAGAGACAGAGCATGAACGGGGGAGGGGCAGAGAGAGAGGGAGACACAGAATCGGAAACAGGCTCCAGGCTCTGAGCCATCAGCCCAGAGCCTGACGCGGGGCTCGAACTCACGGACCGCGAGATCGTGACCTGGCTGAAGTCGGACGCTTAACCGACTGTGCCACCCAGGCGCCCCTCTGCTATTTCTTTAAAAGAAACAGAAATTACATTCAACCATGCTGACCTGAAGTGAATTCCTAAAAATGCGCTCCTGAAGTTAATAGCGAATTATAATTATGTAAAACCTCCAAGTTGGGCTGTTTCTAAGTTGGGATGAGCCTCTGGCAAAAGCATGCTATATTTTGAGCCTGACTGACTTTTTCCCTATTCGTTTCAGCCCACGTTATTCCCCTCACCACCAAAATAACCACACATAGGCCTACCTACTTTCTATGCAAGGGAGGTCAATTTCAGCCAAACTTCAAAGGTAGCCATAGCATGGAAAAAAGAGGTGGGGGGAGAACAAGAGTAGGGGAGTGGCTCCTGGATGGTCCTGATACTTGCCAAGGACATCGATTAGGTGGGAACCGGGCCCTCTGGTAGATGGCAGTAAGCTTGTGATGGTTTTATTCTTCGTTTTCATAAGTGGGCCACATATTCTGTACTTGGAAATCCATTTGTAAGTGTATAATCACTTCTCATTTGGCTTGAAGGTTGCTCTGCGGCATAGTGCGTGAGCTTAACCGAATTCACAGTTCGCATCAATAATTTACGTTACTGGGCTCCTGGAAATCCAGACCTTTCCAAAGGTCTTCGAAAGAACTCTCTAATTAATGCCATGTGTGTTCCTACCTTTGTTTTTAGCCCCTGTTGGTCCCGCCTCCCGGGTTACTTACTCCATCCACACAGCAGGGGTGAAGAAGGGAAAGAGATCACACAGTGACTCGGTAACATTTTAGAAACACGGTGTTTCTGTTTACCATTTAGAGTTTTCTGTTTCTTAAAAAATGCTTTTTGGACCATTCCCATCTATCCTGTGGGATCACATTCCTCACTTCCATGGCTATTGTGAATATAGTGACCCTGTAGTATTTCACTTAACCTGGAAAAGATGTTTTCTATCCAGATTTCTATTTCTCAGATACAATCTGTTCCGGTAAATCGCTTGCTAAATCTTTTTGCTTTTCTGTTTTTTTTTTTTTTTTTTTTTTAGAATGTTTATTCATTTTTGAGAGAGAGAGAGAGAGAGAGACAGAGACAGAAGGGGAGGGACAGAGAGAGAGGGAGACACCTCTCCCTCTGAAGCGGGCCGTGTGCTGACAAAAGAGTCCAATGAAGATGCGGGGCTCGAACTCATGAACTGTGAGATCATGACCACAGCTGAAGCTGGATGCTTAACCGACTGAGCCAGAGGTGCCCCCCCACGCTTTTTTTTTTTTTTTTACTATCTAATCAATATGAAATATATTCTCTTCTCAACACTGATTATTCAAATATATATAAATACCTATAATATGTAGGCGTGTTGGTACCTATCTTTAAAAAAATGAGTTAGACATGAGAAAATTAGGCAAATATGAAAACAATCAGGAAAACGAGTTGGAACCAGAAACGCATTTGTACACATGTTTCAGACCTGAGTCATATATAATTCTGACTGTGAGATTTCTGGAGGTCCTATCAAAGAAAACATATCTGTTAAAAGATTAACTATCAGTTAAAATCAATAAGTGCTGGGGTGCCTGGGTGGCTCAGTTGGTTGGGCATCCAACTATGACTCTTGGTTTTGGCTCAGGTCATGATCTCACAGGTTTGTGAGTTCAAGTCCCATATGGGGCTCTGCACTAACAATGTGGTGTCTGCTTGGTATTCTCTCTCTCTCTCTCTCTCTCTCTCTCTCTCTCTCTCTCTCTCTCCCTCTCTCCCTCTCCCTCCCTCCCTCCCTCTCCCTCCCTCCCTCCCCCCCCTCTCTCCCCCTGTCTGCCCCTCCTCTGCTCTCTCTCTCTCTCTTTCTCTCTCTCAAAATAAATACACTTGAAAAACATAATCAGTTTTACACAAGCATGGTTTTTCAGAGAAGGAAGGTACACCAACATTAAGTAGTAGTGTGGTCACTGTGGTATAGGAACAGTAAAATTTCCCAGAGTGGGGGATCTCTGGATTTTATTAATTAACTTCCATGTGACAGGTCATAGATGTCCTTTGAGAAACCACTGAGCTAAAGTAAGAGCTCTGTATTTCTTGTCTTCTATTAGTTGAGAAGCCCTAATTCTTAAGCTGTCCAGAAGGAATCAGAGTAGTGGTCTTGCTCCTGTGGGTCTATTGCCACTGAAGACTTTCAACTTTGGAACCTCAACAGAGAAGTAGATTTGTCCAAAAGCAGTGATGTATGAAAGTTCTTTAGATATTGTTCATTTTGCTTTTAGTTCTCTTAATACAATTGAAGCTAGAGCTTTAAGTCAGGAAAATATTATAATGCACTGGAAAGTTGGTACTTTGGGGGTGCCTGGGTGGCTCAGTCACCATCTGACTTTGGCTCAAATCATGGTCTCACAGTTTGTGGGATCGAGTCCTGCCATCGGGCTCTGTTCTGAGAAGGTGGAGCCTGCTTGGGATTCTCTCTCTCCCTCTCTGCACCTCCCCCCACTCTGAAAATAAATAAACTTAAAAAAAAAAAGTTGTTAGCAATCTCTTTGACCTCAGCCACAGAAATTTCTTGCTTGACACATCTCCAAAGGCAAGGGAATTAAAAGCAAAAATGAACTTTTGGGACCTTATCAAGATAAAAAGCTTCTGCAGTGCAAAGGAAACAATCAACAAACCTAAAAGACAAGCGATGGAATGGGAAAAGATGTTTGCAAATGACATATCAGATAAAGGGTTAGTATCCAAAATCTATAAAGAACTTACCAAACTCAACACCCAGAAACAAACAATCCAGTAAAGAAATGGGCAGAAGACATGAATAGACACTTTTCCAAAGAAGACGTCCAGATGACCAACAGTCACATGAAAAGATGCTCAACGTCACTCATCATCAGGGAAATCCAGATCAAAGCCACATTGAGATACCACCTCACAGTGGTGGAAACAACAGATGTTGGCAAGGATGTGGAGAAATGGGAGCCCTCTTGCACTGTTGGTGGGAATGAAAACTGGTGCAGCTGCTCTGGAAAACAGTGTGGAGGTTCCTCAAAAAATCAAAAATAGGGGCGCCTGGGTGGCGCAGTCGGTTAAGCGTCCGACTTCAGCCAGGTCACGATCTCGCGGTCCGTGAGTTCGAGCCCCGCGTCGGGCTCTGGGCTGATGGCTCAGAGCCTGGAGCCTGTTTCCGATTCTGTGTCTCCCTCTCTCTCTGCCCCTCCCCCGTTCATGCTCTGTCTCTCTCTGTCCCAAAAATAAATAAACGTTGAAAAAAAAAAAATCAAAAATAAAACTACCCTGTGACCCAGCAATAGCACTATTATGAATTTATCCAAAGGATACAGGAGTGCTGATTCATAGGGGCACATGTACCCCAATGTTTATAGCAGTGCTTTCAACAATAGCCAAATTATGGAAAGAGCCCAAATGTCCATCAACTGATGAAATGATAAAGAAGATGTGGTTTGTATATACAATGGAATACTACTTGACAATGAGTAAGAATGAAATCCTGCCATTTGCAACAACATGGATGGAACTAGAGGGTATTATGCTCAAGGAAGTAAGTCAGCCAAAGACCTATCATATGTTTTCACTCATAGGTTGATATTGAGAGACTTAACAGAAGACCATGGGGGAAGGGAAGGGAAAAAATAGTTACAAATGGAGAGAGAGGGAGGCAGTCATAAGAGACTCTTAAATACAGAGAACAAATGGTTGACTGGGGGTTGGGGAGAGGGGAAAGTGGGTGATGGGCATTGAGGAGGGCACCTGTTGGGATGAGCCCTGGGTGTTGTATGTAAGTGATGAATCATGGGAATCTACCCCCAAAACCAAGAGTGCACTGCATATGCTGTATGTTAGCCAATTTGACAATAAATTATATTTAAAAAAAAAAAGTCATTTATGGGAGCTTCCAGCCTAAGGCAGTCCTTGCTGAAGCAATACTATGTCAACTATTGGCAGTACATGGCCGAGTGGGGAAGAGGATAAAGAGAATGCGTTCTGCCAGGTAGATCGCCATGACTTCTTGCAATTCCGTGTCCTTCATTCAGTATGATATCGATTTGAACCCAGAAGTTCTCAACCCCCATAGAGAAATCTGAAACAATTACTTTCTCCATTAAAAAAAAGAAAAAACCAAACCTACTAACCTATAGGGATGTTGGTTGGTTTCTGGAATAGATAATGGAATATTGTGTTTCAGTATGCTGTAATAAGCCCTCCTTCCTTTTAGATAAGGAGTATGGTGAAAATAACACCAATAGTAAGAGCTAACATGTATTGACCGTCTTCTATAGGCTGGGCATTGCACTCAGCATTGAACCTGCTGTATTATGTCATTTTGTCAACCGCCCCATGAGATAGGTGCTTTTCCTTTATCCACTTTCTTAATGAAGAAACTGGGGCATGGAGAAATTAATACCATGCCCAGAGTCACAAGGCTCATAAGGAACAGATAAGAGAACCAGAATTCAACTCCTGGTCTAACTTCTAATGACGTATAAACCTCCTAAATGCATGAAGTTCTGAGTCTGCTTCTCGTTCTCTGGTGGCAGATGAGATTCCTGAGGGGACAGGCTTACCCATGAAAGGGAAGGGGGGACATGCCATGGGCAAGGGACATCTGAGGCTTGTGAAAATACGAATTTACTGGGCTGGTTTTGATGCACCTATCAAGAGACAGAGTTTTATTTTCCGTGGTCAAGAAGTGAGGCATGACAAAAGGTAGACTGAACTTCGAGTGGCCAGACCTGCATAAGAGAGTATGTCCTAACTTTGTGAAATGTTGGACTTGTTCATCCCGGATAACTTCTTTCCACACAGAGGAAGTGCACCCACATGGCTCAAGAGTAGCAAATAGATTTTATGTGAAATTTTATCCTAATTACCACAGAATTCTCTCTCCACTGATACCATTTGCATGAAAATGGTTTTTGGGGTAGAACAAGGTTGTCTGAAGCGTTGACCCTGCATCACTGGTACATGGATTAACTTAACAAAAAAAAGGATTTTTTTTTTTTTTTTGACATTTAGGATTTTATCCCCATAGGTGTCTGAGCAAATTAGCACATGAAACCTGTGATTTTACAAATGTTATTGCTTAGTTGCAAGTAGGTTGATTTTTTTTTTAAGAGGGAGTGAGTTTAAAAATTTTTTTTTTCAACATTTATTCATTTTTGGGACAGAGAGAGACAGAGCATGAACGGGGGAGGGGCAGAGAGAGAGGGAGACACAGAATCGGAAACAGGCTCCAAGCTCTGAGCCATCAGCCCAGAGCCCGACGCGGGGCTCGAACTCACGGACCGCGAGATCGTGACCTGGCTGAAGTCGGACGCTTAACCGACTGCGCCACCCAGGCGCCCCAAGAGGGAGTGAGTTTAAAGCCCAACTCTACAAGTCAAATACTACAGGAAATGCATCAATAAGGGAGCAATTATGAAATCAATGCCTGGGGGCCTGAAGTTTGGAGAGGACTTGGTGGTGTTACTTCCTTCCATGCACTAACTAATGCCACACAGACTTTGTCTTCTGTAGACTATGGATAAGTAACTTGGAAGAAAAATAGAAAGGGGGGATTGGTCTAGAATGCATTGTGTTGACTTTATTTCCCACTGCTGCCCCCCAATTTTGTGAGGTGATAGAATTTGTAGTGCACTTAGCTGCACCCTTTTAAAGTATATTTTTTCCATTTCCCTCATGAATAGAATTTGCCTTACTCACAAGCGGCACTGTATATCCAGGGTCCTTGTGTCCCTGGTCTTTCCTTTCTTATCATTTCATTGTCCCAGTTATTTGTGCACGAGAGAACTCCCACGGACCCCCTATCCTCGTAGTTAGTTTGTTTTTCCTTACAGTCCGTGTTGCAGGGCTGGGAAACAGATAAAACAATCTTGGCCAAGTCAGATAAGATGCTTACAAAGAAAACCTACCATGAGCTGCAATTAAACAGTGCCCAAGGGTCAAAGCAATCTCCCTTTCCCTAATCTCCGTGCCTTACTCAAATGAGCACTCCCCAGTATGAAACGTGCTATAGAAAATGTACCTGCTTTCTCAGTTTTACCCTCAGATTCAAAATGACATCAAAATCGGAATTACCAGAGTTTTCTAAAACTGGGAAAAACACACGTTTACATTTTTGTCCCCTTTTTTCAGGTCTGCTTTCCGTTTTATCTCACAGTGCTATCAGCGATTAATTTAAAGAAGGGTGGCATCTCTTAACCGACTTGATTTATTGTTCCTCCATTGCCTCCGAGCTAAGACTTGATGTTCCCTGGTAATTGCCTCGCAGTTTTAAACATGAGCCCGGTATTCCTTCTTGCCGATGACAAATGCAACAGATGACATGAAGCATGGGAGAGAATTAAAGTAGCGTTGTCTCTTCTTTTCAGACGGTAAGGTGGA
The DNA here is from genome assembly GCF_018350155.1 of Leopardus geoffroyi. NCBI lineage: Eukaryota > Metazoa > Chordata > Mammalia > Carnivora > Felidae > Leopardus > Leopardus geoffroyi. The sequence continues at coordinate 5,909,223 of NC_059334.1, read as the reverse complement.
AGTCACCAAAGAAGGGGTGAAGCTGTGCACCATGGGTCCAGGAAAGGTGTTCGGAGAGTTGGCAATTCTTTACAACTGTACCCGGACAGCTACCGTCAAGAGTAAGACCATTTTCTTATTTTGCAAATATTGCCAGCGCCGTTTTCCCCTAGAGCTTTGAGATGTTGGTTGACGTACTTCCGGATTCAGTCTCTGTGATTTTGTTAATCTATAGTTTAATTCTCACCTTGCAATGGGGTTGATACATCTGTCTGCTGAAGGAGGGTTAGCAATCAGTTCTGCCTGACTTCAGTTGTTTCACTGACTTGTGGAAAATCTTCTTTTAACCTGGAGTTTCTAGAAATTAAGATTTACAAAATGCGATCTCTTGATAAATTAAACAGAAGCAAGACCTTTTCGCTTGAAGCCGCATGCTGATACTTAAGGAATTTTTACGTATCTGTCTATTCTGGGTTACGTTCCCCCATAAATTCCACTTGTTCATTCATTGGGTTAGAAAAAATTTAAAGGAGAAATGTCCTTCATCTCATTCAAGCCTCATTGAGCGAGATATATCCTGAATTCTAAAATTGTGTCTGAGTATATTCTTGTCTTCAGCTGCTCATCAAGCTGTGTATTATAGTATTTTTCTTTTCTACTGATTGAGCTTATTTTAAATCGGGGCAATAAAGCAACTTGTCTCCCTAATTTTACATATATGTGTATATATGATTTCTCTAGCAACTCATTACTCGGTAGAAACAGCTGCAGGCGTTGGGGAGTGGGGGGAGGTGGTTGTTTTAAATACTCCTTCCTGACTACAGGGTATAATGAGTGTGTAACAAACAGAGCTGAATGCAAAAGGCAACAATGGAAGGTCCATTGCATCTGTACGCAGATGTGTGTATTTCGTGTTGGAAATGTTCTTTGGTACACAATCCTGTGGGTCATCGCAATCACAAGTCACTTTGATTAGGTTTTCTTATCTTAAAAAAAAGTACTATTGGCAAAATGAAAAATTATCAATCAGTTTCAGCTGGATGCCACTGATTATTTTGTTTACTGTTTTGTTTTTTTTCTCTCAAGTGTGGCATGCGGCTAACAATATGGCACTGAACCTTGGGTTGTAAAGAATTCAAGAATGCATGACCAGCCAGAAACCCAGAAATTGTCCTGTAGGTCTTGTTAGTGAATCGCCTTTTTATTCAGTTGCGATTGCGGCCCTTAGAGGATGAGTGCCTCATGATGTTTTATCTCGATCTTTGAAGGCACGAAACTCTTTTGATTGATACGCACCATGTTTTTATTTTATGTGATCATTTAATTACATGACTGAAAGAATAATGAAGCCCAGTGAAGCATAACAGAATCTGCCACAACTTTAACTTGTTTAAAAAGCGCCTTAACTAGAAAAGAAGAGTAGTCATGACACTATTAAGTGAAACAGATTATACTGTCATGCTGCGTTTTATGAGAAATACATTCCTTGTAGGTCAAAAAAGGGACAGGAGTAACATATTTTGTTTAAAACAGGCTTTCTCTGAATTGTGAATAGTGAACATTTTAAAATACTTCAGCCTTGTATACTGCTCGTTTAATTCTAACGAAAACCCCAATTCCCAAGAGGTCAACAGTTGGTAATAACATGTGCTTAATCTTTTGAAACTTTGAATTATTGAAGAAATATTTTAGATAGACTAAATAGTGCATTTAAATTTTATAGCAGAGGTTTTTTTCATAAAATGATTGCTTTATGAAATTGATGAGTTTCCTATAAAATGGAGTTCGTCTGCTGTAGCCTCTATTGTATTACTATTTGATCCGTTGAAAAACGTCCTATGTATCTGATTGAGAAGGACCTGGGTGTTGAATGCAAATCACAGTTCTAACCATTTGGGGCAATCAGAACATCTACATCAAAGAAAATGAGTAATGGAGCATCCTCTTTAACACAGACTCAGAAAAGGCACACACGTGTGTGTGTGTGTGTGTGTGTGTGTGTGTGTGTATTTCTTCATAGTGCCTACTTAAGATGTGGAGGTTGTACTGAGAAAAGAGCCTAAGGTTGATGGAGTGTAGACCTACCTCTGCGTTTATAGATGGAGAAGTTTCTGCATGAATGAGGAATAATATCTATTACCGAGAGATTCTGCGTATCGTGTAAAGAACTATAAGGTGTGAATAATGATTATTTCTTATTCAGGACCTTTTGTTCTGTCTCTTACACTATCCGGGGTGATTATACTTATGACCATGATCCTTAAGTACCACTTTAAATTTATGTTTAAATTAAACTTTCAGGCTGATCACTTTATAATTCTGATTATGTTCCATTATGGATGCTAATTTTACCAAACGACTACAGAACAGAAACCCCCCAATGTTATCTTACTCTTCATGTGTGATATTACAAAATGGCCTTATTTGGCTTTTTAGATCCAGTCGTTTCTCAGGATTCAGGATTTTGTTGGCTCTTGTCCATTTTTGTTAGCCATCATTTTGCCAGTAATGACCATTTGGCGTGTGGATTCATCCACCTGGGTGTGGCAGTCTACCTCTCAGGACTTCACTCGACCTACTCAATAGCTTGCCTATCCATGCCTCTTTCTTTCTCACTTCTGTGGGATGTGACCCCATTTGTGTCGACATCACCTATTTGTTTCCTGATCTCTTTCTCCTATCTTTCTCCCTAGGTCAGCCTGAAAGCTGCCTATCATTTTAATGCATTTTTAATCTCACAGTGGTAACTAAATCCTAGGTGACAGTCAAGAGTTCCTCCATGTACATGAGTCATTTCTTGTTCAAAAGAGCACTTTTTTTTTGAAATTGTATCAGGCCATGAATAAATAAATCCCAGTGACTTCCCGCTAACAAATAGGATTCTATTACCTGTGGGCTTTTTTTTTTTTTTTTTTTTTTTACTTCCGGTACCAAAAAAGTTGTTTTCTTTTGAAAGCTCAAAATTGATAGATGCTATGAAACACGATAAGCTTGTTCGTAGTGTTTCAACCAAAAGAAGTGCCATGATAGTTTGAAACAAGCTCCTTGTTTTTCATTTGGGAGAAATCAATTAACATGCCTCAGAAAATAAACGTATACTACTGGTTATTACGGTAACACCAGGAGAGGGGTCTGATAGCACCAAGAATAACTCTTTAAAACATTGAAACCATAAGGACATAGACAACCTGATAGGATAGTGCAGGAAATCTACATTCAGAGTCCATTCCTGTCTTGTAAAACAGCACCATTGATTTTTTTTCCCCCTTGAGGAATGAACATATCAAAATACATAAAATTAACATTTTGTTGGAAACAAATGTAATGGATGTCTTGAGGTCATTCGTGGCTTTAACACCCTCAAGCTTTCCCTGTTATCTGTGATAGGAACACGGCCACTTGGACCGTCCATCCTATCACAAACAGTCCAGATGCCCCAGGGAGGAAAAAAAATCAATTGTTACGTTTGATTTCCACAACACCAAGCAGTGTCTCCAATGGCGTTGAACTTGACATCTTTATCTAAATATTTTGGGGTTGTGGAGACAAAAGAGTTTTACTGTCCATTTTCAAACCCCACAAAGGTTAGGGACTTCTAATACATCCTTCAGTAACCCTTGCTTCCTCAGTGCCCACACCTGGAAGCATGTTATTGTCTTGTCTTCCTAAAGTGTCATTTCTGGTCGTGATTTCACTTTTCACTTCCCTCACAGCTAAAGCAATATCCATTGATACTCAGTCTGAGCCTCTTACCTTGCTTCTTTGCCCAAGGTTCTTTAAAATCACACACACACACACACACACACACAAATGGAAACTTGAAGTTAATGGAAACCTAAAAATAGAATGGACAAAGCATTTCATTTACAACAAGAAAGGGATTCGGTGACACTTGCCCTGTGTGTGAATTTGCAAGGACATTTATGGTATTATCCTGTTTTACCTGGATTTCCCACAACCATTTCTCATAACTACATAGTGATTTTTTTTTTTTTTGAGGTTTGACTTCTATGGCTCTTTGCTCCCAAATTCAGTGGTAGATAAATTGGGGTATTTTTGCCTGAAGATACTAAATTGAAGTCTCTTCCTCCTATTTTGAATGTCCTGTTCACAAATCCCCAAACCTTAGGCAGTAATTTATTCAAACACTCTCATCCAGGTAGACTGCAATATAATCCAAGAATAAAAGGTCTCTCTTTGTAGGAAAACCTCTCAACACTAGGGTAAGTTGATAACCGTGGAAAGTTATCTGCAAAATTGGTCTATGGGTGTGTGAGACTCTTTTATGAATTGACTTGGGCAAAGTTTCTGAGTAATTATTTTTTCCTTAGATTATGTATAACAAGTATTTAAAAATTTCTCAGCATTAAAATACTTGAGTACTATCACAAAAGAGCCTAAACATCCTATAAGAAATCTAACAAATTGGTGACTTTTGTAACGTCTGCTAAAAATATCTTTCTGCCTTAGCTTTTGAATACTTTCAGGTTTACAGAAGCTTTCCTAGGATATTTGTACTGGGGGAGTGGACTCATTAAGATATTGCAAGATGTCATAGACATTTTAAGAACACAGTGAAAAGGGTTGGATTTTTCGGTTTATTCTTGTTCTGAAAATTGAGTCTAGGCAGTAAGGTGGTTTGTACATTCCCACGTAGCTTGGTTTCAGACCTATTATTCAGCCTGACTCAGAAAAATCTGCCTACTGTCAAAACAAACAAACAAAAATTCTAAAGAATGCGAAAGAAATTGACCAACATTGTTTGTTCAGATACCTCTCTGTACTATAAATGTGATACTTACAAGGTCAACAGTGCCTTTTATTGGTAAAGGAACAAAAGAAATGAATGCCAATTTCATTAATCCAAGGGAATCCTAGAGAACTCTCTTCTAGTGGCCGTAACCTTACCTAGGAAGGTGATTGAATCAAGAAGTCAGCAATTAGACACTTGTTAGGAAAACACCATTGTTGAGTTCCAAAAAGGATCACTGAGGGTAGAGGTACATCCACGTGAGGAGATGAAGGGACGTAGCCTGTGAGTACCCACCGCTGTCGTCTAGGCGGTTATTACCTGGGGTTTTAATGAGCAGCACCAGTCCTGGACTGTCGGACTCCCTGCTCCATAGAACAAAAGTGGAGGAGAGAAGTATGCTAAATGAGAATGGCTCTGTTCTGCCTTCCAGAGGCCAATTAAAAACATGCAAGCTTTGCATCCTCCTAGTCTAATGCATGCCTGCTACTATCCATCCTGAAGGGAGAGAAGCAACAAAGTAAATTTAGGCTGCAGATGACTAGAAATATGGGCCTGATCACAGAAGGAACAGTCCAGGAACCTCCCAGGAATCGTCATCCTGGACAGCCAAACAGTGTTACGACAGCATCTTGGGGAAGCAGGTACGTTGTTTAGTGAGTCAGCCACTATTCTGTTTAGGAAAATCTTTCTTTCCTTTCTTTCCTTTCTTTCTTTTCTTTCTTTTCTTTCTTTTCTTTCTTTTCTTTCTTTTCTTTTCTTTCTTTCTTTCTTTCTTTCTTTCTTTCTTTCTTTCTTTCTTTCTTTTTCTTTCTTTCTTTCTTTCTTTCTTTCTTTCTTTCTTTCTTTCTTTCTTTCTTTCTTTCTTTCTTTCTTTCTTTCACAGATCACATTTGTCTCTTACAGAATGCTGTGAAATTAGTAACATAAATCCAACTATGTAATCCCTGAGAAATAAATTTCTTGATTAAAGGAATCAACTCACTAGGTACCAGTGATGCCACATAGCAGACTCACCTGAATGAACGCACGTGCAAAAGCTGTTGGATCTCCTTTCTCTATTGTTAAAGTGAAATGGAAGTGAATTTCGGAGAAGAGGAAAACCATAAACTCCCATGTGTTTCTTTTACAAGATGAAGGGTTTTGTTTTGTTTTGTTGTTGTTTTTTTTTTTTTTTTTTTAGTCTTGATGGGAATTGTTATAGTCAGAATTTATTTGATTTATATTTACTTCCAAAAAGAGATTGGAGTTCGGTATTGATTGGGCTTGATAGACAGGCGTATGTTAGCGATGCTTCTCGGGGGAGAAAGGGAGCATCTCTTAGGGTCCAAGGAGGGCAATATTACTTAAGTCCTTCTTGTGGCTAGATTAAGGACTCTCGCCCTCCCTCTTTTAATGAATCGAGTACCTTGAGTGTTCCCTGTACCTAGGGAATAGTCAGCCTTTAACTGATGGGATATTATTTTTTAAGGATCGCAGATAATTTAATGGTAAATGTAACAATGGGCAAGGAAGGCTGATTGCTTTTTTAGCAGCTTCTTCAAGCTTGCAGAATTTTCCGCAAAGACCTGCATCATAAAAAACAACCACGCAGGGGTGCCTGGTAGGCACAGTTGGTGGGGCGTGTGGCTCTTGATCTCAGGGTCATAAGGTCAAGCCCCATGTTGAGTGCAGAGATGACATTAAAATTTTTAAATTAATGTAGTCCATAGGGCGCCTGGGGGGCTCGGTCGGTTAAGCATCTGACTCTTGATTTCGGCTCAGGTCGTGATCTCTTGGTTGTGAGTATGGAGCTGACTTTGATGGATCAAGGCTTGGCACGGAGCCTGCTTTGGATTCTCCCTCTGCGTCTCTCTCTCCCTCTCCCTCTCTGCTTCTCTCTCTTTCTCTCTCTCAATGAGTAAGTAAATATTAAAAAAACAAACAAGTAATGTGCAAAAAATGCTCCCACATGGTGTAAAGTTTGCAGTAGGTTTAGTATATTGAATCTTAATTTATTTAAGAATTGTCTAAGAGAGAATTTACTATACTACTCTACTACTACAAGAATTTAGTATTTAATCAGATGATTGAAGAAAAAGCGAGGTAGTAACGTAGGTCAGTACTGTATATTATTATTTTTCTAGAAAATGAAACATTCCTGTCCATGGATTGCGATGGCTGTTCAACGGGAATAAGGAAGAGAGCAGAGGACATCTGAGGGCTCAGAGTGATGCTCTAAACGTAGGGCTTTCGGGCACGGTGTGGTGGCACCCTCGTTTTATTGCTGAGACAACTGAGTTTAAGCGACTGGTCCCCTGTCCCCTAGCTGTGTAGTCAGAAGGAGGCCTGTGACTATGACACTGCGTTGCTTTCCTGCTGTCACAGGCTCTTACATTTCATCCACAGTGGCTCATTTTGCATTTAAACACAAGTGTATCTGTAGGACCACTTCTATTGACCTTAGGCTTCATCTCCACAAAAAAGTTACACAGCATGTTGCCATTGTGGGTTTTTAAAATTTTTAGATGGTAACATATGGACCTACATTAAGTACATCTGTTAGGAAAGGATGAATCCTGAGATATAATGAGGAGAGGGTCATAAGCTTAAAGCCTTCGAGACACATAACAAGCAATCTGTACCAATTTGGGGATCTAGCTTTTGCAGCATACTGAGACACTTGAGTGTCTGATGCGATGAAACTTACGGTTCAACATCTGAGACATCACTCAGTAGCTACACGTTTCTTTTACGGAACATATTAGTCAATGAATTTCTTAAAAGTAGGAGTTACAGAAGTTGAAACAGCAACTAAGAAACACCGAACAAAGGACTTTTTAATGTTATTTTTTGTGATGTAACAGATCGATTAAGGTACAAGAAAAAAAAAATCGAGCCGTGACACTCATGTTCTACTTTTGTTTCCCCCAGAGGAAACACAATCTCAGCAATTCATTGGCAAGTCTGAGAGCCCGCTCTTCTTCTGGGACGTCCTTTGTGGACTGGATACATTTCTAAGTACCCATGGTAACAGTGCTTTATAATTTACAGCCTGTTCCCCGGGCATTATCTGATGGGATCCTCAAAATATCCCAATCGAGTAGGTGACAGAGGTTGTCCCTAATTTCCCGGGTGACAAAGTGGAGGCCAAGATCGTGGAGTCCACAATCATTTACAAACCGTCTGATACAAATTGACGTAGCAGCGTTGGAAACACTTACTGTAGACAACCCTCCCTGCCTTCCCTCAAATGTGTAGACCTTGAAATGTGTCTGTAACATGCCTGCTACCCCCACACAAGTGTAGACTCTTGATTAGGGAACTTCAAATGATCATTACAGTGTTTATCAAACTGTGGTGCCTGCGACAGCATCAGCGTCCTCCGGGCACTTGTTAGAAGATGCTGGAGATTTTGCATTTCTATCCATTCAGAAATCTTCGGGGCGGGTCACAGCAATCTGTGTAAACCAAGTTCTCCAGGTGATTGTGAAGCATCCAGCATTTGAGGACCACTGATCTATACCCTAAAGGTGCTTAATTTGATTCAGATAACACTCTTCCCTGCATTCAAATGTCTGTATTGAAGAATTCAAAGGAAATTTGCAGACACTAATAATAATTACTGTTCTTCTGGATATGCTTTTCCCTATTATTTTGTTGCTGTTGAGCAGAGATATTTAAGAAAAGTTGCATTTTTCTTTTAGAGTGAAACACAGCAGGGGCGCCTGGGTGGCGCAGTCGGTTAAGCGTCCGACTTCAGCCAGGTCACGATCTCGTGGTCCGTGAGTTCGAGCCCCGCGTCGGGCTCTGGGCCGATGGCTCAGGGCCTGGAGCCTGTTTCCGATTCTGTGTCTCCCTCTCTCTCTGCCCCTCCCCCGTTCATGCTCTGTCTCTCTCTGTCCCAAAAATGAATAAACTTTAAAAAAAAAAAAAAAGAAAAGAAACACAGCATTGTTGGCTGACTACCAGCATTGTGCAGATTATTAACATATTCTTTTGAAGAAGAGTGAGAAGCAAAATTAAAAGAGAAACAGGTTGAGAGGGAAGGAAAAAAATTAAAAAATCATGGACTGCTGGGCTATGTTGTTAACAAGAATAACTTTTAGATTTATTGAATTTGATGGCTAGGATGTTGGTAGGAAAACAGAGCAAAGAAAAAAAGTTTTATTTGATTTTTGTTGTTCTTTCTCACGGTCACGAATATAGTTTGGATTAGGTGAAAACCGATATGGATGGGCATTTTGAAGAGAACAACTGACGTGGAGATGTCTGAATGAGTGCCCTGCTTTTCCCTGTTGGGTTAAATCCAGTCCATTGGACCAAGAGTGGAAGAGGTCCTTTATAGTCCGTGGAGGTGGTCATTGATCTAATTTACGGTGAGGGACCCAGCAGTCCTAGATGGATTGCAGATCTCTTGGCATCTAAAATGAGAGGATAAAAAGGCATCCATGTATTAGAGTCCTTGAGAAGGAACTGGGGGGAGGGCGATGATTAGAATCAAGACAGGTGGAGATCTGAGTTCTGGTGTGCTGCTGGTGTGCTAGCCAGCTCCTCCTTTCTGCACGAGTTCTGGAGAATTATTTTTACCGTGAATGTGGCAGTAGATGGTAGAAAATTAGAGTCAACTGCTCAGAAAGGCAGGGATGAGAGGGCTGAGAAATGATGGTAGCTTAGGAAGCTGGTCTGTGTGTTCTGTACCTAAGCCGTTCTCTTACTCCTTCTCTTTACTAATAATCCACATTTTATGCCCTCGTAATTCCTCTCACTGTTGACTTGAAAGCATTGTTGTCTGTAGTTTCCTGACTGGGATCGATCGGTGATCTGCAAACTGTCTTCACAACTGAATTCTGTGTTTATTTCCAAAGCAAAATCTCACGGAGCGCTTTTGTGTGTGAAGTGTGTTAAGAGCGGCTTTTGTTGGTTACGGATGGGGGAGCAGCCTCCAGGGACCCCATCTAGCTGCTCTGGACCCCCGTATTCTTGATGCCGTCTTACGTGTCTCCCTGTTTTCAACGCTTCTCTGGCGATTCTGCGGTTGTTGCTGTTCAAATAACACAGCGTGAAAAACACTGCTCTAGTTGAATCCAAGGGTACATGGTATGTCTGAGTGGTAGTAATTGTTAATAACCCATCTTCGTGCACTTACACAGGCTGTGAGCATGATCCCTAACCTTCACGATGGCCCCCTACCAAAAGGAGCCACGGCAGGACTGCACTGATGAGGCAGCTGAGCCTTAGAAGGCTTCATTCACTTCCTTCAGGTCACACAGGTAGATTGCTAAGCTCTACCTCCTCCTTGGCGTTTGCCAGGAAGACTCTGAACTCCATTGCCTGAAACTTTGTTCTTGGCAATTGGTAGGCGAAGATCCCACTTCCGATCTATATCATCACTCATCTGGAATTTCTGAGACTCGTATCAAATTCTTGAGGCACTAGTAGACACCAGAGAGCATCACCCAAGAGAGGGCACGTCCCTACCATTTCAGTGTCGAGAACCTAGCTGGAGAGAGTGGATAAAGGTAGGTTATAAGGAATCCCTCGCAAACCCGAGACAGAGAACTAGAGGAATTTTGAGGGGGCAGGGGATGGCTCTGGGCTGGCATGGGCGGATGCCCACAGACACCGACCTAGGCCAAAATTAACGAGTAGACTAGTTCAGAGTACAGGATCTGGAATCCCGTTGCCTGGGTTCAGATTCTCGGCCACTCGCTCTGTGCCCGTCGGAAAATAATTTAATGGCTGTGAATCCTCCCTGGGCCTCAGTTCTTTTACCTTTAAATTGGTAAGGACCTACCTGATCATTATGGCGAAGACGAAACAAGGGGCTCTCTGCAAATAGCTTAGTGCAGGAAACTAGCACGTGGTGCATTCAGTAAGCACTAACTGATCTTCTGCCCCTGTTCACTTCACAGCTAAAACTACAAAAGCAGGAAAGGATTATGTACTAGTTGGGACCTTCATTATCTGAAGAACCTGGGAAGTACCCCTGAGGAGCCCAGGGCATAGCTTGATACCTCACAGGTAGAGCAGTGAAGGAAAGGGAACAGGCCACATTCCCAAGGCTGACGTCCCTGGAGAGATCCCACATCCGGACAGAGACCTCCTTTTGCCACTATTACCCAGAAACATTGGTTCAGATGTACACTTGGAAAGAAGTGGTGTAAGAAGCCCCAACATCAAAACCGAAGTTTGGGTAAGAGTGTAGGGTGCGGTGATGGGATTACGCTTTTGCTTGGACGCGTGCCTTTGGACCTGGCGGAAGGAAAGAATATCTGTGCTGTCTGAAGCCATCTTGTTCTCACGTCCCTCCTGGGCTGAATTCTCAAGACTTCCATGAGAAATGTGTGTGTTGGTGGTAAGTGTGCATGGCCCTGAATGGGTGCCTACTGCATCAAGGCCTTAGACAGATTAACAATAGATAGCTAGTGGACATGCCTTTAAAGTGGCAATTATTTTCCAAAGCAAGATTTCAGGCAAATGACACCTATAATTTGTATCTTAAGGTGCAGCCTGAAAACTCAAGACTTCTGGTGTACAATTAGTTTGGCCCCTTTGATTGCCTCAGGAAAAAACTATCTTTTCTATATTTACCATGTTCTTTCTGGATAAATACGGTGGCGATGGCCGCAGTTATGGTTGAAATCCATTGTCTACCCCACTCTCTCCCACCCCAACACGTTCAGCCTCCTTACTTCCTGGCCAAAACCTTGGCCTTTCATCTGTATTTGAATTTAGCAATTCCTGGTTTCCCTAAAGTTAGAGTTACCCTGAGTTCCGGGAATTGTTCATATTTATCGCCTTTCGCTGTCATTGACTACTTTGAGGCAGAATTCTAGCAATTTCGATGGAATGTACCACAGAAGAACATGCGATCACAGTTACCCATGAAGCTTGAGCATAACACAAAACAAAGTGAGCTGCTAATACACACACACACATATACGTATGTATATATATGTATACGTGTATATATGTATATGTATATATATTCACATGTATATATGTATATACGTATGCATATATGTGTGTATATATATACATGTGTGTGTGTGTATATATATATGTATATATACACACACATACATATGGATTCTCAGCAATGTGAAATGGCCCAAACTATGTACAGTTCAAAATGTAATACATAGAGTTCTAAGACCATCGAGATCTATAAAATAGAGTTTCTGAAATACTCAACGTCTCCTGAAGCTCAAATTTGAGATAGGGAGAGACCTGAGGTCTCAAGCATCCCTCCCTTTGTCTATCCTTATAATGTTTGAGGATTAATAAACACAGAAATGAGCTGTAGATGTTTGGAGGCCTTTTAAAAACGGATCAGGGCACATTAAGAGTCTTAGATTTGAAAAGGCAGGAAAAGAAAGTCCTGAATGGGAGCTGTGATCTTTTATTTACTGATTCTCTGTCTCCTACTTGTACTTCCGGTTTTTCAGCCAGAATGGTTCAGGCCAAGAACAATAGTAAATAACTGTAAACACAGCAGGACTATTTTTCTGTACTGACGTTTTCCCTAATACTTCCTTGAATGAATTTAACGTGTCTTTACAATTTTTAAAAATATTTTTCTGATCGTAAACATGTTGAGAAAATACGTAGATGTGAAGATTTCTTTTTTTTTTTTTTAATTTTCTTAAACACTTATTTATTTTTGAGAGACAGAGAGAGACAGAGCATGAGCAGGGGAGGGGCAGAGAGAAAGGGAGACACAGAATCCAAAGCAGGCTCCAGGCTCCGAGCTGTCAGCACAGAGCCCGACGTGGGTCTCGAACTCACAAACCGCATGATCATGACCTGAGCCGAAGTCAGATGCTCCACCGACTAAGCCACCCAGGCGCCCCTACATGTAAAGATTTCTTAACAAAGTCATTAAAACCCTCTACCCAGAAAGAATACTGTGAACATGTTGCACTATCTTCTTTTCCTTCCTGGATGTCCTCAAAGGTAGGAACAGCCTGTTCGCGTTTCACGCACGCGCCAGTTCTGAACGTGGTTTATTTGTTGACAATTGGTACGTGCTTCTGTTCTTAAGATTTTCTGGTGGGTCAAGGTGGCCGCATTTCGTCTCCATTTTCTCTTTGAGCCTTTCAGTCCTGCACACAATTCTTGGGCCCCTTCTTCCAATCCTTGTTTGCCAGTGTTTTTCTGTTCATCGTTTGCCGTTAAACAGTGGTTTCTTTCCTGCTCTTGACATGCACTATTCTTCTTGGTCCATGCGACCTGATCGCTTGAATATTAATACTTTGTATTCGTGTTTCACGAATACGTTGAGTTAGAAGTTATTAGGCATGCTTTTTGTTAACAGAGCTGATGAAATGGGACTAGCAGGTCGTGGGAGAGAATTAGGTCTTCTTATATTTATGTTCAACTCTAATACTGACCTGCTGGTGGAGTTGGCACAGCTTCAACTTGAAGACGCAGCATTTGAATCTTCGTTTTTTCCGCACTTTTTGCAATGCCGTTCTGGCATTCTGTTTCAGGACTTACATGCTTTACTGAGTGGAGTCACTCACCGATAGCTTAAAATTCATGGAATAATTGTGTTGATTGATTTTAATTGCTCAGCAGAAGCCTTGCAAAAAAAAAAAAGATGAATACTGGCAAGTTGTCTTTATTTACAGCTGCGACGTTAACGTCTCAGAGCGTTTATTACGTAGGCACTGGGTTTCTCTTCCGGATGAGCTAGGAAGGCATAGAGATTTGTGGCATTTGGGGGAGCAGAGTTGGACTTCTTCTCCTATGAACGGATTCCAAGTTGCTCCTGTTGTTTGGAAGCCTGTGTTCATCCATGTGGTACACTGCTCAGGACAGTTTTCAAATTTCAAGATGAACTTGGTACAAGGACACCCACAGTCAGATAAGCTACCTTCGGATAGAATCTTCGTTTTCAAAAGGTGTTCTTCTGAAGTCCTCCCACGGTGGACACCTAGTTACGGCATTCCTGTGCTTTCTTGGACCAGGAAGGAGTGTCCATCCACGTAGGCGCTTCACAAGTATAACTTGCTCGTCACACTAGGCTTATCATTTCGGCTTGGAATGAAAACTCCATGCACCGTATATTCTCCACAGCACTTGTACAGTTCAGACATCATCTTTTGGAGTAGAATGATGGTATTTGTGCTCGGATCGCCTTCTTGGGACCTAAAAGAAAAGCTGCAGATGTTGAGAACAAAGCCTGTGGCTAAGAGCCTTAAAGGTTTGACCGCCATGGAGTAGCTAGGAGCCCTGGCTTTTATGTCAAAGCCCATAAAAAACCTTTTCTTTTTCACAACAGAATGTTTAGAACATAGAGAATATTGATCGGAAGGTATTAATAAGGGTTATTGATAATATGGGGAGATGGGTAAATAGAATTTGAGGTCTTCACATTTTTTAATTAAATGGACAGTCAAAAAGGATGACAAAAGGCAGAGTTCAGAATGCTTATTAAGAAACATAAACATAAAAGGAAATTTTAATTTAAACAATAGTTTTGGGGGCACCTGGGTGGCTCAGTCAGTTAAGCGCCCGACTTCGGCTCAGGCCATGATCTTGCGGTCTGTGCATTCAAGCCCCGCACCGGGCTCTGTGCTGACAGCTCGGAGCCTGGAGCCTGCTTCGGATTCTGTGTCTCCCTCTTTCTGCCCCTCCCTTGCTCATGCTTTGTCTCTGTCTCTCTCAAAAATAAATTAAACATTAAAAAAATTTAGGGGCGCCTGGGTGGCTCAGTCGGTTAAGCCTCCGACTTCAGCTCAGGTCATGATCTCATGGTCCGTGAGTTTGAGCCCCGAGTCAGGCTCTGGGCTGATGGCTCAGAGCCTGGAGCCTGTTTCTGATTCTGTGTCTCCCTCTCTCTCTGCCCCTCCCCCGTTCATGCTCTGTCTCTCTCTGTCCCAAAAATAAAATAAACGTTAAAAAAAAAAATAAAAAAAAAAATTTAAAAAGCAATAACTCCTATGGAAAAAATTGGTTTGGTTATTCCTCATGGAGGCCAAAACCTGGTGTATCCAGATGTTGGAAAGAGCTCTTAAAGATGAGAAAACGATTGTGGACATCGTCTCTGTAGCTCTTGGCTCGGTACACAGGAGACTGGAGGAAAAGAGGGAAGGGCCGCCTAGTGTCCAAGCATGAGGGTGCGTTTACAAATAAAAGAAACCAATCGAGGTAACAAACATGCCTACAGTGCCTCATGTATGTGGCACTTAGTAAAACTCCTACATAATGGATTTAATCTGCTTTTGAAAAAAATCAGTTTGAAATAAAGGGATGGTATAAAGGAAAAGAAAAATGGACGAGCTTTGAATATTTGTATAGTGTAGGGCTGTTTGACTATTCAGACTCTTTGGTTCCGCAGAATACATAATTTTAAATGTACATGGAGTAACACATTCCTTATTATGGATTTCCTTGGAATTTTATATCCCAGGTAACTCACCATCGGCATAATTCCGTCGGCACCTCCTATTTTCAGAGAAATAGCAACAACTTTGGAATTCGTTAATAATTAAAGAAAGGCTCATTTGTTTTTTTCCTGTTAATGCTAATATTTTCTGCTTAACATTTTATTTTAATGTATTACTTTTCTCTTTTTTTCTGGCTAGTATTTGAAAAGAAGCCTTGAAATGATTTTCAAATATCTTAGCACATTGTGAGTATGAAACATCATGCTCCTGTGAATTGCAGACACTTGCTCACATTTAACGACCTGTTTTAAGACAAAGAAGGAAAAACAAAGTTCTATATCCTAGAAAAACCATTCCTTTTGAGTTCATCTTCCTAGTGTGAAGGGGCAATTAGCTTTTTCCATTTTGTGCTTCAAAAGAACTGTTAAAGGGGTCTTAGGAATCTCTGGAAAACCTTAGTGGCAGGTGTGTTAAATAAGGTGACAACAGGTGGAATGATTTTCCTTCTTCCCTTCTGACCTCATCCCGCCCCACGTTCAGTTTTCTTCAGTACCGACTCTCCTCACCTCCGCAGATGGTGGCATAGGGACAGAAGGCAAGGGCAGTAGACCCAACTTTGATATCCAGGGAGGCACACACTATGAAGCAGGACGAAACCCACCTGGATGAGTAATGGGGTTTGGTGTCCATGGGCTCCATCACCACCTCCACACATGGGATGCCACTGGCCGGACTCAACCCCCTTGGGACTCTCCTTGGGCCAGAGACCGTGGCCTCCAGTCTTTTCCTCCTTGCATCTACTCTGCCCGTAGGTACCAAGTTAATTCTATTCCTCTCCAACTTTCCTGAAAGAGGCATCTGGTTATGGCACAGACTTTGACCTCTCTGGGCGGTGGCTGCAGCCTCCCCAACCCCCTCCCTACAACATGGCCTTGGAGATGGAGGCACGGCCTTTGTGTTGACCTGGGTGGGTTGAATGCCGAATCCCTTTGGGCTTTAGCAAAGTTTCCACGTTCGTAAAATAGGAACAGTAAGGCAGATTTCATTGCTTGTGGTGAGGCTCGAATGAGGCGATATACGTCAAGTGCTGATTTTGTGCCAGAAACAAAATATGAAATCAATAAATAGCGATTGTTAGGATGGCTTTCTGTCCCAGGAGAACCACCGCAATTATCTCATAACTTGAGAAACAGATTTCTAAGGTTCCTGGAATCTTTTCTGTGTTGGTACCTTTGTGCAGGGTATTCTTTCCATGGAGAATGGCTTCCGTGGACAAACGTCTTTCTTTCTAATCTCTCCTTTGCGGGATCTTAAACAGTGTGGGTACCGTGCTAAGGTTCTCATGTGTACGCTGAAGTTTTGAAGCTTTAAAGGTTTCCCTCCCTCCTCTTGCTAGTGAGTTAATTTGGAAAACCAATAATCTAAGCACATTGATAAAAGAGACTTTGACCTATGAAAATCGAGGAGGTGTAGCTGTAACATAATTAGATGCCTAAGCTGTGTTTTCATCTTATTCTGTTTGAGTCTGAAAATCTTGTTGATGCGTGGAATGATAAGGTCGGAAGCACGCTGATGGCTGAGCTGACTGCACTTGCTAATGATAGAAAACCTTTACTCGAGGTAGGTCATGGCTCGGACAGAGGTCAGTAATGTGATTTCCCCCTGGACTTGCCTTGTTGATGCTTATTTATAGGAATAGCCGGGTGCCAAGCTGGGACCTTTTTGCCTGGGCCCTAAATGCAATCTCTGCATAGGAGATGGTGATCGCTTGACCGCTGTCTTTATCGGAAGGCCATCTCCTCTGGACCCTCAAAGAGAAATGACATACTGCTTCTAATTGACTATCCGTTTGAATGTACGCTCTATTTCAATGGATTTTTATTGCTCACCTATCAGCCCCCATGTGAGACTCCCTGCTTACAATTGGATACCTCTGTGAATTAACCCTGGAGAGCTGGGAATATGCTGATTAAGCTTAGGTCCCCTACATCGACTGTATAAACGAATGCTTTTCAACTCTGAATTACTATGGCTATAGTTCTTTACTTGGTACAGAAAGCCATAGTCTGCCTTTCCCTTACTGGAAGCACTTCTGTCTGCGGCTGTCCTGTTAGGAATTCCCCCAGCTTGACCAGGCATCTGGCTGCTTTCTTTTAAACATGGAGACAATTACTATTGAACAGCAAAGTGGAGTATGTACCAGCAGTCTTAGTAAGTGGATGCAAAATCAGAAACCTTGGATATGAGGGAAGTTGAACTTAATGCTGTCCCATGTTGTTAAGGAATAGGGCCAACAGTTTGCTTAGACAAATAGAAAATCTCATACCTGCCTTTTACGCAAGGCTGACAGTGAAATCAACTTCCTTAATATAGAGGCACCTATTAGCCATGTTATTAGCCCCAATTAGATGTTAGTTGTGATATGTCTACACACACAAAGAGAAAAAATATAGTAGAAAATACAATGTGTTTATACACTATATAAAATCCTCTCTATATTCTTGGTTGACCATAGTTGCATTGATAAACTTTGGAACATTTCCTTTGGAGTTCCAATGATCGGAAAGAAACCGCTTGGAATTATTCACAGGATTAGTGGACAACGACGTTCCTGCCTTGAGGATTTTCTTGTTTTGAATAACAAATCTCTCCCTGAAGATGGTTAGACAGAACTCATTTGCAGTAGGCGCCTGTGTACCAGAACTTGGAAGTAATTAGATTGCTTCATAGCTTAGCTGCACGAGCCTCACTCAGTATATGGATTCTTAAATAAACAATAAGAAAATTACATTACGAAGAATGACAACCCACATGCAAATCCCCTAGTATAATAAAAAGTGATTAAAGATGTTCAAGTGAGGCAAGATTGCTCAGCATCTGCCTACAAGACTCGACTGCAATGCGAAACGTCACTCAATAAATATCAGAACACGTTAAGTTACATTGTTTGCTTTTGTTTTTTGTACGTGGTGAGCTGGGTAAGGCTCCTTCAGAAACGAAAGGAATGGGATACTTCTTTTTCTTCTCCCGAGGCGTTCACACTGACTTCCACCTGCAAGAAAAGAGTAGACACGGTTGGTGTCACGTTATGTCATCCGTGTGTTCGACGTGCTGTAGCGTAGCGCAAGCCAGCAGCTGATAAATCCTGTTAGCAGGTGCTCACATCTGCCAAAGCACCACCAGATGGGGCGTTCCCCAGCCAGGCTTTGGAGAACCAGTAGGTCCCTTTCCCTCTGTTTGACAGATCTGTCCGTTACCCCTGTTATCAGTCTACCCACTCCAATTTCTTGAAACCCGTCTCCGTTTGGAGACCTCCCTTGGTTTTTAATTATTAAGTACATTTATAAAAGCACATTAAGTTTGACCAGATATTTGATTGAAGGGTGGTGTTTCTAGGCTTTTTGGTCTTGGAATGACTACCTATGATAGCCCTCGCTGTTCGTTGAGTAATCTCAAAATCGAAATATCTTCATAGGGAGAAGTGACGCATCCTCCCCCACTTGGTCCTCTCCTTTGAGGAGTAGCCAGCCTTAAGTGTTTGGGTCAAGGCTAATGAAGGAGATACTGAGCTTACTTAGTGGATGTTGACACCACTGAAGGCATATTGGCTTCACACAGTTTCATGCCTGTTTATCAAAAGGATGTCGCTTCTACATCTTGTAACTCAGTTCCCAGTGCTCGCTATTTTGTCACTCTAGAATTCTTAAATTCTATACCGAGGTGATTATTTCTCTGCTGGACATTGTTTTTCAAAGGGTGACCTGTCTTAAAATTCCACTTATGTTCAGATTGCCATCAAAAGGGCATCATTAGGTCTTGACGGATGCTTTAAAAATTTTCTTAAACAAATTTTTAAGGGGCGCTTGGGTGACTCAGTCGATTGAGCATCCGGCTTTGGCTTGGGTCATGATCTCACGGTTCGTTGGTTCAAGCCCCTCGTCGGGCTCTGTGCTGCCAGCTCAGAGCCTGGAGTCTGCTTCAGATTCTGTGTCTCCCTCTCTGTCTCTCATCCTTTCCTCCTCCTCTGCTTATGCTCCGTCTCTCTCTCAAAAATAAATAAACATTAAGGGGCGCCTGGGTGGCTCAGTTGGTTAAGCATCCGACTTCAGCTCAGGTCACGATCTCGTGGTCCGTGGGTTCGAGCCCCGTGTCAGGCTCTGGGCTGATGGCTCAGAGCCTGGAGCCTACTTCCGATTCTGTGTCTCCCTCTCTCTCTCTGCCCCTCCCCTGTTCATGCTCTGTCTCTCTCTGTCTCAAACATAAGTAAACGGTAAAAAAAAAATAAAAAAAAATTAAAAAAAATTTTAAAAATTTGAGAGAGAGCATGAGCACAAGTGGGGGAGGGGCAGAGAGAAGGAAAGAGAATCCCAAGCAGCTTCCACACTGGCAGCTCAGAGCCCAACCCAGGGCTCAAACTCACCATGAGATCATGACCTTACCCGAGACCAAGACTTGGACGCTTAATCGACTCTGCCATCCAGGCGCCCCAATCTTGACAGATGTTAAACAGCGTTTGCCAGATAGAAAGAGTACAGGCATCCATGATTTGCTTTAGTGGGCTGAAAAAGGAAAAACAAAACGTGAAGTTGAAAGTGTACAAGCTTTACAAATACTGTCAAGCTGGTAACACCTATTCAAATCATTAACAAGTCAGAATATTTGGAATTTGAACTAAAGCTAAAAAGTTCTAACTCCCTATGAAAAATGTTAAATATAATTGTAAGAGATCTAAATCCTTGAACTCTAACTTAAAAAAAAAATTGGAGTCCATTAAAAATGATGAATTTCAATCTGACCTAATTAAATTAGAGGGTACTATAATTCTGGAGATTTTTGAGTTTGGGAATTTTGGAAGAGAGGAAGGAGGAGGGATAGTTTGGTTTCGTTTAGTATTACTACATTATTTTGGATCTATTGAATTTATTAGCATAGTGTCTTAAAAAATAGAACTGGACTGTACAAGCATGAGCACTGGAGTCAAAATAAAATAGGAATTAGTAGGAGTCAGAGACATGAACAATTAATAGGAAGTTGTGTAGTTGAGAGGTCAGTGTGTCTCCCAGAGATCCCTGACTCCTGACGTCCACCCTCTTGAACTCTCCCCTCCCCTGGAGTATAGACTGTGCCAAATGATTTGCTTCACATGAATAGAATACAGAAAAAAAATAAAGGAGGAACCAGATCAAATGGAAGCCGGTTTAAACTAATTTTAAGATAGTCTTGAGGGTTTTGTCTCACCAATGGGGAAACGCTAAGCCAAAGTGTCTGGACACTAGAGCTCGTGATTTATTGGCATATAATTTTGAGGGAACATACCTGCCAGATAAAATAGTGTAACTGGAGACAAACTAGAAATCACATTAGGGCAGTTACCATGAATATATAATAAGGTATTTGAGTTAATCCTTGAATTCTTTTCGTTCCTGATATTTGGGGACTGCAGAGATAATAAATCAGAAACAGCTGAACATCTCTTCCGTGTTGATACAATTGTAAAAATTGGCCAACAGCTTTCTTTTCAACTCAACTACCATTTGTCGAGTACCCATTTTTTTTACCAGGTATTAAAAATTACACTGTAATCAATGGAGTCAGTGGGAAAATTCTCTCAATCTAATTTGAATTCTTCCCAACCCTTGGATAAATGCCACATCAGCCCTGGTTGACTTAGAGACCTGTAAGTCCAGGCTAGCCAAGTGTAAAGATAGGAGATATTGACAGCGATATTAATGGTTTTCTGAAAATTGATTCTTATTGTGGTGCTCCTCCTTTAGTATTTGAAGGTTGAGCTTTACGTATAACACCGTAACATAATTCTCTAGATGTACCTTGGCCATTGTAGATTTTTTAAAAATTACTTTTAATGTTTATTTGGGGGGGGAGGGTGCAGGGAGGAACAGAGAGAGAGGGAGACACAGAATCCGAATCCGAAGCAGACTCCAGGCTCCGAGCTGTCAGCACAGAACCGGACGCGTGGCTTGAACTCACGAACCGCGAGATCATGACCCGAGCCGAAGTCAGAGGCTTAACTGACTGAGCCACCCAGGTGCCCCAGGCCATAGCAGATTTTTAAGTGGCCTGCAAGGTGTGATTCCTCACTATTGCTTTCAGAGCTTTTAGGTACCAGCTAAATCCGCATCACGGTAGAAAGACATTGTAGCAAAATGTTTGTAGCCTCAGAAGTGTGAAAAACTCATCATGTTTGAGGAATTAGATTTTCTTTCTGAATATAATTGGAATGGAAGTGTTTTATTTGGTTGACGATGGCGCTGTAAACCCAGCCACGCAGTGGACTCTGACATCTGTATTTACTGCTGGCTGCTGTTCGTACAGACCTTCACTTGGAGTTGAAATATAATCGGGCCTTGATAGGTTTAACAAAGATTCTAATCGTTAAATCTTCAATCCGAAGCGGAGCGTCCTTAGACGAAAGCCGTGTGGCGTTAAAAATGTAGACACTCCCATCCTTGAGATAAACTAGAGAACGAAAGTACTTGCCTGGGGGTTCCACGCAGGGCTTTCTGGGGCTTAGTCCTCTCCTGGCCCCTGTGTTCCCCTTTTCTCTGCTTAGTTACCCCAGGGCCCAGGCTCTACCCCTTCTCTACCCGGGCTCCCCTTCTGGCTCCTTCTCTGGTATGTCCAGAACAGGATGAGGTCTTGGCTGCTGCTTGTTCACAACTCGGAAGGCAAGCACGTGGACCCTTTGAAGATATTCCCACCGATCACCAAGCGGAAGCGGATTAAAACAAATAACCTTCGTTGGCAGGTTGTCAAGGTGTTAGAACCGTTGGGCCTGACACAGAGTTACGGACACGGGTTGAAAAAACCTTGGCGTGCCTTCCCACCCGTGTCAGGCGTTTCGTTAGGCACCGAGAATACAAAGATAAGGGCAGCTGGCCTTCAGGCTCCTGGCCAGGAGTTGCCGCACAGGGTGTTAAGGGCACAGTGGGAGAGAGGGAGATGCTTGCTATCACAGGGACACAGAAGCTTGGGGGTGGGCCGGGTGGAGATGACCCTGTGGGCAGCTCGGGGAGGCAAGCCAGGTAGACGAAGCGGCATGTGAAGAAACACGTAGGCGAGAAAGAACACGATGGATTTGGGGAACTGGAGGATTTTTTTTTTTTTAAGTTTATTTATTTTTGAGAGACAGCGGGGGAGGGGCAGAGAGAGAGAATCACAAGCAGGCTGTGCCCTGACAGCACGGAGCCAGACTCAGATCGTGACCTGAGCTGCAATCGAGAGTTGGACACTGAACTGACTGAGTCCCCCCGGGTGCCACCAGGGAAGTGTCGGATGTGAAGGGCACCCTGTTGAGCCCTGGGGCTCAGTGGGTGGGCGTGAGTTGTTACATCCCTGGTTCTCCCGGTGTTTCTCCCCAACTAGTAGCATTAACATCACCCGGAAGTTTATGAGAAATGTACATTCTCAGGCCCCACCTTAGACCTGACTGAGAAACTGATTTAAATAGCCCTCCGGGGGGGGCGCCTGGGTGGCGCAGTCGGTTGGGCGTCCGGCTTCAGCCAGGTCATGATCTCGCGGTCCGGGAGTTCGAGCCCCGCGTCAGGCTCTGGGCTGATGGCTCAGAGCCTGGAGCCTGTTTCCGATTCTGTGTCTCCCTCTGTCTCTGCCCCTCCCCCGTTCATGCTCTGTCTCTCTCTGTCCCAAAAATAAATAAACGTTGAAAAAAAAAATTTAAAAATAAATAAATAAATAAATAAATAGCCCTCCGGGTACTTCCGACGATACTACAGTTGAAAAAGCCACTGTGTTAGATTACGTCATATCGTAGCATTGTCTTTTAAAGCCAGTGGATTTTTTTAAGTTTATTTATTTTGAGAGAGACAGAGATGGTACAAGTGAGAGAGAGGCAGAGAGAGCGGGAGACAGAATTCCAAGCAGACTCTGGGCTGTCAGCACAGAGCCCACTGTGGGGCTCGAACTCAGGAAACTGCAAGTTCGTGACCTGAGCTGAAGCCAAGAGGTGGACGCTTACCCGGCCGAGCCACCCAGGCGCCCGAAAACGAGTGGATTTTAAACAGGGGAATGAGGCTAGCTGAATTTGATATTTTATCACAAGTGCTGCCTGGAAGCGCTTTTGAGAATAAATTAGTGCTTGCTCCGCAGTCGGGGGAACGAGATGGAGGGGGGGTGGGAATAAATCTGGACGATGCTTAAGAGGCTGGGCGGAAGTGTGGCAAAGATTGAAGGGCTTCAGGAAAGACTCAAAAGACACTCAGTAGCCGCTTTCTCATCCTCACCTGATTGGAGGGGGCCTAATGCCATTATTGCTCAGCTGGACTCGGGCTCATTGTTCATCACCCTCCTCTCCTGCCACTCGGTCCCACTTTTCGTGATGGCCCCTGGAGCTTTTTCATCCGAGAATAGTCAAAAGATCAGTGTTCCTCTTGCACAACTGTTGGCTTTCGTTTCTCGACACGAGGGAGCAGGCGGGTAGGCTGTTGCTTCTGGTATCCAGACAGGATTCCATCCGAGTATTTCCTCTGGCCTGGAGCCAGAATTTCCACCACTATCTCCCACTCATTTGAAAAAGTTGTATTTATAGCAGAGAGGATTGTCTTCGTGGTGTAAACAATAATCTTATTATTTCTTTGATTTTACAATAAAAACATCAGAATTACTTGGGACCTCTTCCAGTGGTTTTCCATTTGTGGTCTTTGCCCAATAGACGTTTGACATGCTGTGTTTCTGGATACGGACGGAGTGTGTACCATGATGAAGTAACCGAGGTAAAACTAAGTTGCATAGTTTAAATATATGATATTGCATTAAGGCGATGATGGAGATAGGATTTAAGAATCACTCGGTGCCCCCAGTATTTCCTGAATGTTCCTCTGTTTTGGGCACTGGACGGGTACAGTACTTTATTATTTGATTCTCAAAGCATCTGTATGAGATACTGTATTTTTCATACTGGTATATTTTTTATACCAGTGAAGAACTTGAAGAATAAAGAGGCTAGCCACCCTGCCACTTCTAACAAGTAACTGCGAGTATTCAAGCTTCTGAACAGTCCAAAAAGAAAGTCAAGGAAAGTACTGCCCGTTTTCATAAATGACTCTGAAAAAGAGCTTTCGTGACTGTTGCTACAGGTGCAGAGACCTATGCTTTCTTCTGCATGATTGGTTCATAGGGTTTTTCAAAAGCAACTGAGCTGGGGTTTTTTGTTTTTTGGGTTTTTGGGTTTTTTTTTTTTTGTTTTTTGTTTTAATCTAGACAGAAGCATAAAGCTATCTATATCATCTGATTGAGTCACTCCATTTCTAGGCTCCTAGACTATGAAAATAATCTGAGATTCAGGAAAGAAATGTGTGTGCAGATGCTTTTCAGAAATATTTAAAGAGGAAAAAAAAGTAATGACAAAGATAGTATCTGGCATCTATTCAAATGTTGTATATATTTTAGATGAACATGTCATTTATATAAATATATGAAAATATACTTTAAATCAGTATGCCATTGTAATGTATTAAATGTAGCAAACATAGCATATTAAAAATAACATACGTACGCCAACATGTTAACTATGGATGAAATTATTGGTGATTCAAGTATTTGACATTAGTTCCTTATTTTTGGAATTTTCTTGACCAAAAATTACTCTTACAACTCAGAAATAGTAAACACCCTATTTCCTAAACTAGTCAGAAATCATAAACCTCCCACTTGATAAACTAGTCCAGAATATGTGTTTGCAGTTATTTTGTGGAAGAAAATAAAGTCTGTTTTTGAGATAAAGTGGTTAGAATTACTTCCACGGCATTGCTGTGTAAATAATAAGCCAAATACTTCTGGATCATTTTATTGAATTTTCTGTCTCAGGAATGGAAAACAGCTTCTTCATATTTGAGCAAATCAGGATGACAGGTTGCACAGAAATTGACACTGAATGAATTCCGATACGGTATGGAGACCAAGTGTCCTAGATCTGATCAAAGATTAATTTGTCTCATTGAAAGAGTCACCCGATTCTGGCCTCCAAGAGAAATAACAAAATCAAAACATTTTCAGTTAAAAAAACATGATAGTTCTCAATCACAATTTACTTTTACTTTTATATTCCTTAATATGGATTCTGAAATCCATCTTTATTCCTTTCAACTGTCTACGAGACCTTAAGTTAGTAAGCTTAGTACTTTTAGCGTGTGTTTTGACTGACGAGTGTGGTTCAACTTTGTGAAAACTTCTCTCAATTCCCACAGCATTGTTGGAATAGGAAGTGGGGTGGGGGGCAGATAGAATACTGGGATCAG
Source organism: Leopardus geoffroyi (assembly GCF_018350155.1). NCBI lineage: Eukaryota > Metazoa > Chordata > Mammalia > Carnivora > Felidae > Leopardus > Leopardus geoffroyi. The sequence continues at coordinate 5,883,847 of NC_059334.1, read as the reverse complement.
CCGATTTTCTTGATTTTTCGGGGCCAGCAAGTGTGAATTTTCAAAGACCATAGTAACAATAACCATGGCTTATGCTTACATAACACTTTCTGTGTTGCAGGCACTGCTGTAAGAAATGTCCCACATATTAAGTCCTATAATACAACAATCTAAGAGGTGAGGCCTACTCTATTATTTTCAAGATGAGGAAACTGAGGCACACAGATACAAAGTGACTTGCCCAAGACGACGCTCACCATAAGCGTTTGACCTAGAATTTGAACCCAAGCACTGACCCAAACCCTTGCCCTTGTCCATTATAGTATATAACCTATTGGCTCCAGTCAGCTCTTAGGGACGTAGGAAACTGGTCCTCAAAAAGCACAGCGTGATGACAAGGCATCATGGGAATCCTTCTCAATGATTTCAAAGATGCACACGTGTAAGAGAGTCATGAAGTCGCACGGTTAAGTCTGATGAATCCCCTTGAGTTCCCTATTTTCGTTGATGGTTTGGGGGGAGGTTTTTGTATCACACATAGATATTTTAGTAGTAACGTATGAAGGATAGGTTTTGAGATAAAGCGATAGACATAAAGATAACTTTCTAACCGCTTTGAGACGTGCCCGACCACCCAGGGGCAGAGTTCACTCTCCTCTGCTCTCAGAAACTTTGGTGGGATGTTTGAAGAGTGTGGATTTGAACAAAGGAATGCTGGTAAAACTAGTAACATTTACCATGATTAAAAAGTAATGGTATAAAATTTGAAGGAAGCCACAAAGCTTATCAAACCCGTTTTCAATATTAAAAAAAAAAAAAAAAAAAAAAAACAGCTTGAGAAAGACAGTGACTTATTCAAGGATTTTGAGATGGTTCTGAGCATCAATGTAACCACTGCTTGGACCTCCAGGTTCTCAGTACTTTGTCAGCTGCCTCTAAATTATAGAAAACGAGGTTGTGGAGCTGATGGCATGTTATATTACGTTCTTAATAAATTAGCAGTGTTTTTCATCTCTGAGAAAGCGTAGATAATTCAGTGGGGGTTAGGTGAAAGGCATAATCAGATTGCAAAATTTGAAAGCCTTTCCAAATCACATGCTCTTGACATCACAGACAATGGATTGTAGCAAATACTTTGTTACTTTCAGGTTTTACGTTAGGGTGTTGACTGAGACTACCTCATAGAGAAATCTTCCCATTTTGTTTCCTTTTTTCCTCTCAGCACCTACTCCTTCCTCATGAACGTAGAGTCAAAACAGTGATTTTCCCGGGAAAAGAACCACCATTTTAGGATTCCAGACAACGTAAAAGCCTCAGTTTCAGTTCAACTCCCGTGTCAGCCATTCTCTGATCTAGGTTAGGTCAATTTATCTCTTGGCCACATTTAGCTCAACCATGATATGTATGTGCTTAAGAATTGAAGGAAAGGAACTTATTTGAATATCTCTATCCATATGACTGCTAGTTCTAAGAAGTTTTGAGATGGATAGATGAGGTCAGTGGACCACGTTGAGTAAAACTCTCCTTCAAGAAGTCTTTCATGTTTGGAGAGGCAGGTGCCAACTTGTAAAGTGTCTTTATTAGATTCTTTTAAAATTTCTTAGAAAAAATACTAATCTAATTAATATAACCAAATAATGCACACTCAAAGACCCGGTATTGAGACTCTGTTTCAATACATGGCCAAATGATCATTTGCAGTTGATCTAGGAAATCATCACTGAAAATATGGTTATGGTGTCTAAATGAGCCCACTTAGCTTTCTAACGTAATCAAGTAAATCACGAAGGGGCCACTTTTAAACTTCCTTTTGTGCTAGGTAAATACAGTCTTTTGTGATACTAATTTAATTATACCATTTTGCTTTAATTGGCTAAATAAAAGAAAAGGAAATATGCAGGCAGTAAAGAAGATCAAATGGATGAATTTAAAGAGTCGTAAGCCTTAATATACTTCTAACAATGTGAATATAGTCGAATGTTTTCCTCAAGAGATACTTGAACTTCTAAAACATTGAACAGAAGCTATATGATCAGATGTACAGTTTAGAGTAGTTTTAGGGTGCCATTCAGTTTGAATGAATTTTGAATGAAAATTTTCATGAATGCTCTATGATGATTGTAGGTGACAGATGTCTGTCTCAAAATAAATAAACTAAAAGAAGACTATTTGATCTTTTAATTAACTTGAACAGAGAATGTGGTAAAATTTATGGTTGTTACATAAATCCGTTAATTTTTGAGCCATCAATTTTTTTAGAAAGAATCTATTTCTTCTATTATCTCTTCATTTTCTTCTTTAAAAATGTCTATACGAAATCCTTTTTAATTTCTGACAATTGCACCACTTTGAGATAAAGTTCTCCTGGTGCACTCCCTGCTCAGTGAAAGAAAAGAAGACCTCATTCTGGCTTTTGGTTTATCTTAAAGGCACCCTGCTAATGCTGATACGTATTACAACCTGGGTGAATCTTTAGCATGCCATGAGGTACCCAGCACAGGAGCGTTCATAGAGACAGAAAGTAGAACAGTGGTTTGCTGGTGGGGGGGGGGGGAGTAACGGGGAGTTTAATAGTTTCGTGGATGCAAACTGTCTCTTTGGGAAGATGAGGAAGCTCTGACAACAGGTGTTGGTTGCAGCACATTACGAATGTGCTTAATGCCATGGTATTGTACTAAAAAATGATTCCGTGGTTTTAAAAAAAAGCCTGTTTCTCTTGAGGAACCTATTATTTTTTTATTTTCTTTCTAAAAGTGTTGCCCGGTCTTATTTAGCCAGCCTTGGGAGACTTTAGCGTGGCGATATCCTGTTGACGCCTTAGAACACAGGTTGATCGTTAGTTACGGACCTGTGTCCTGGCCTTCTTTCTGTCACCACTCCCCTTACACATTTAAACAAGCCATCAGGTTGGTTTTTAAAAACTGTGTTCCAAAATGGGATTCGCAAAGATTGTTTATCTTATTTTCCAGATTAAAGAACAACATTTACTTGACCCAACGTGGATTTCCGCCAAGTTGAGAATTTAAGGTGTGGTCTGTGCATAAGGTGACGAACTTAATTAGATGTAAGGAACAGACTAATCATTTCTAATTGCATAGTTAGGGCTTCCTGAAATAGGTCACCACCATTACTGTGATGCTGTGCAGGCCAAATGTTGTATTCCGTATAGTGATTATTTGCCCCAGTTTGGTTGGTTGGTTGGTTGGTTATTTATGTATGTCTGTGTGTTTTCATTTTATATTAGAGAGTGAGCGAGCAGGAGAGGGGTAGAGAGACAGAGACAGAATCCGAAGCAGGCTCCAGGTTTCGAGCTGTCAGCACAGAGCCCGACGCGAGGCTTGAACTCGGGAGCAGCGAGATCATGACCTGAGCCGAAGTCGGACGCTCAACCGACAGAGCCACCCAGGCGCCCCTCCCCCAGTTCTGTCACCACACAATATTTTGTAGCTGTTGGCTGAATCTTTTTAGCTGTTGACAGAATAGACACAAACGTATTACTTGATCTGTTGTGCTTCGAGAGAATAAAGGAGTTAGGATTTTTTTTGTTCGAAAACTGGTGGTGCCAGTGAGAGTCATAGGAAATTCAATGCAGTTTAGTAAAGGAGAATAAATAGACTTAGTTTGGCTCTTAGAGGGCCTTTGCTGCTCCTAGATGTTATTGAACATCAGTTCAGAATTGCCATAGACCCTTTGCTCCATGTTTTTGCCTTCCGTGTGTTTCTCTTGATGCTCTAATAGTAACCTAGTAGACAAATTTTATGTGTTTGTTCTTGAACAGCATTATGTGAGTAAACTGCATTTTGAATTTGCTTTAAAAGTACATCACTGAACTTTATTATGGGAGTATATAAGTGAAAGTCAATAAAAGCTGGTGAGAAAAAATACTTAAATTTGGTAAATATGGTTTACCAAATCTTTTCTTTGTCCGCAAGCTTCTATATGTCCCCTCTGCAGAGTTAGGTTATGAGAACTCCCATAAACCAAACTTCTTTATAGTTTGTATCATAAAAGTAAGTTTTTTTCTGCTTTTTAAAAATAAAATTAGGTCAGGGCGCCTGGGTGGCTCAGTCGGTTGAGTGTCCCACGTCGGCTTTGGTCATGATCTCACAGTTCGTGAGTTCAGGCCCCGCATCGGGCTCTGTGCTGACAGCTCAGAGCCTGCTTCATCTTCTATGTGTCCCTCTCTCTCTGCCCCTCCCCCGTTCATGCTGTCTCTCTCTGTCTCTCAAAAATAAATAAACAATAAAAAAATTTAATAAAAATAAATAAAATTAGGTCATAACATTACTAATCCATCAAATGCCTCGAGTTTTGAAGTGCCCTGCTTGATCCCTCTTCGTTCTAAAACTTTTGACCATTCTTAACCACTCTTGCTTCTCACTCTTTGTCCTGTGGTTTCCACCTTGGGCTCTGGGCATCTTCCCCCACTCCAGAGCTGCTCTAAGAGCCTAGGATTTTTGCTTCTATGAAAGAACTCAGTTGATGGGGATATCAAAAGAACCCAGGGAAATTCAAAAGGACTAAGATTAGTTAAAATCTTGTTTTTTGTTGTTGTCACTATTGCCTTCTATAAAGATGAAATGATGATAATAAGGCAGACAAACAACTTTGATCAGACAGCCGCTCATGTTTCAAAGATAAAGAAAGTTACTGGTTTTGACTGCTGTAGGCAACAGGGATAAAGAATAAAGAAATCCTCTAGGTATTAAATGTCCTCCCCACAATAACTCTGTATTTTCATATATGTGACATATAAGTTTTGATTCGGGGGCAAAATTAAAGTTAAGGATGGAGAAGTCCCCCTTGTTTTCTTCCTCCTGGATCTGGGTATGTTTCTCTAGCATAAACGGAGCTGCGTGGGCAGAATTTAAGAAGCATCCCTCAAAGCCACAAAACTCAAAATTGGTGGCTTCACTCTGCCAAAGACCGTGGTGGACATTCCGTTATTATTTTTGCCCTATCTGTCTTACCCACTAGACTTCAAATTCTATTATAACATATGTCACCCTTTGCTCAATCAATAGTTCAGTGAATGACCCAGTTAGAAGACTATAAGTTCTTTCCACGTATTTTGAAACAAACCTCTGGAGACCTAACCCACATTTACAGGGTCTCTAGGTTCCTGGTTCTTAGACACGACCACCACCTCCAAAGCAGCTTGTTGGAACGGATGCCAGTTCGCATGGTAGATTTTTGTCAGAGTTTAAACTTGTCTTGTCTTGCTTTGATTTAGTCTCAGACGACAACACAGAAAAATTAGAATTGTTGAAAACCCATTGCTCTATTTCCTCCTGATAGGATACATTTTTCTGCGTAGCGTCTTCTAAATAGTTAATGCAGCAAGAGTAGAAAGGAACTCTTTTTCAAATAAATGGTTGCGTATTGTCAGAGTCTGTTAACTATCGGTAAAACCACCTTTCAGCAGAGAAACCCATCAGTCGTATCGATGAGTTACTAGGGGAGTCTTAAACTTAACACAGAGACACTTAACCCAGAGTTGAAATAAGACAGTTTGCCTCTCACCGCTCTGGTAAGAATAGAGAAGCAGGGACCTATAACGAACGGTCCAGAACAAGTGAGGGTGGTAAATATTGCCAGGCAAACAAAGATGGTAATCGCCAACTGTAACGTACTTGATAGTGAACCAGACTAAGAACCTACATTTGAATCGTGATGCACGATTCAGCTCTTACCCAGCGTGTTTGCTTTTTATTTATATAGTTTTTTAATGTTTATTTTTGAGAGAGAGAGAGAGAGAGAGTGCACACAGGGGGAGGGGCAGAGAGAGAAGGAGAGAGAGTATCCCATGCAGGACTCGATCCCTTGAACCGTAGGATTGTGACCTGAGCCAAAACCCAGAGTTGGACGCTCAACCGACTGAGCCACCTGGGTGCCCCTGATGTGTTTGCTTTCTAAAGTCTAAAACCAGGAGACTTCAAGACGATGTGTGCCTTCAATATGTTTCTATTAATGGTGTTTGCGATTAGAAAAAAATTACAGGTTTCATTTTTCTAATACAACTTTACTTCTGTGAAGCTATTTGTAATTAACTGTTTCTGGGGAAGAATAAGCAGATGAGGGTTTCCCATTACTCTTGAGACATCAGGCGGTGTGACACAGGTTTTACTCCTAGATCACTTGGAAAGATGTGCTGTCCATTTTGCCAAAAGTCAGGCTACTACTTTATGAGTGTAGGTGAAGATTTTTTTTTTTATTTGTCTTACCAAATTAAAATCAAATGTTCAAGTCCACAGAATGTACAGATGTTGTGTCTGCATCTTTTATATTGACTTTGAACTTGAATACTAATTCTAGGATATTTTTTTTTACAGCCTCATTTCAGATTTGGATTAATTCATGAGGAAAGATCTCTTTCCAGCTAGGACATTAACATCAAGGGAAGATGTTATCATGAGGTTTATGAAAGTAGTGAGGAAATGGGATCCAAATATTTCAACACTGAAGAAAGGACTAACTTATATATTATTATTATCTCCACTCCCAATAGGGCTATCACATGCCCGAGCTATAAAATGCTAAGTGCTGATTCTTTCAAAAATGCCCTGACTTACCTTTATAATAAAAAGAAAGTCAAAACATGAATGTTAGACTTTAGCGGGGTTGTAAAAGTGTCCTCGGTGAGAGACTAAAGATATATTTAGCTAGCTTAAGACCATGTGCTTCGGCCAACGTGAAATATAGAAGGACAAGTAATGGCTTTGTCTTAAAAGCGTTGGAGGTATGATGCAGGATAGTTGCTATTTTGTGTACCCAATTCAGAGTACGTGTGGCCAATGTGATCAAATTTGGAAAAATGCATTTATAGAACACACAAATTTTAAGCTGTTTTGTGAAAATGAAGGCTTGATGCATTTTTCAGTTAGGTCTGAGGTACTTGACATTTGTTTTTGTCAGTCTACGTAAGTGTCTACTGTGACAGCGTGTGGTACGTTGTGGAAGAGTACGTCTTGTTTCATTGGGTACCTGAGGTGCGCCGATAGAACGCGTGAGGATGCAGAAGGTGATCCTCCTCTCTCGGGACTGGTAATGCGCTAAGTGTTCTCTGCCCTGGTGAAATTTCATCTCAGGACTGACCAAATAGATGTGTGTCATCTGGGCCAGGGTAGGAGCGCTTACTTTCCAGGCGTTTCTTCACATGATCAGATCAGAGGCAAATAACTGATCTTCTGAGAAATGAAATCGGAGCCACTCTGGGATTATGGGTAATTGGGTTGCAGACAGAATAGTTCTGGGGTAGACTCTGTTGAACGTGTCACTGCGGGTGAATCTACAGAAGCGTGTGATCAGCTTTATAGGGAGCAGAAGACCGTTAGTCTCAGTCGTCTGTGAAGAGTTTTCGAGTCCCCCTTGGGCCCCATTCTCTTAATGGCAATGTGCACAGAACCAGCTGTCCTTTTGGCACAATCGAGAAGCAGAAAGCATTTGGTCCCCTGGGCTCGAGAAGATGTGAGTTTTTGGCCCCAGAGTGCTCACAGAGTCAGCCTTTACCAGAAATACCTCTGTGTTCAGAGCATTGATGATGACGATCTTTACCCAAGTCGTCTATTTTCTCAGGCCTCTCTGTTTTCTACAAGCGCTGTGATTGGTAATCATGCTCACAATTATAAGGGTCATTTTTTTGAGTGCTGACTGTGTGCCGTGGAGTTATAAAACCCTATTAACTTCTTCCCAGTTTTGTCATTTACTTTGGAGCCACATTCTGGCTTGTTGTTTCGTAACAAATATGTAGATGTCCTAACTCTAGGCTCTTTCCAGAAATAAGCTCTTTTCAATTCAACTAGAATTCAATGTGCCCTTCAGTCTCCACTGATTCCTGTCTATTTTTGGCCAAGTGAGGTCAACGGAGTTAAATGGAGCTATTGTTTTTCATCACAGTGGGCCATTTGCTTGTATTTGAAAACATGTTCTTAAAAGAGCATTTGAGGGAGAGATCTGAGTTTCAGGCCCAAGTCCACGGCCACTGGTTGTGATGACTACATAAAGTCAATTCACCTCTCTTTAGTTTCATTATTGGTGAAATAAGAGGTTTCACATGGACCGTCCGAGTATGATCTTAGATTCATAAGTAATTCTTATCTCACATCTATAGTTGACTTCAAAATAATAATTTTCTTCCCTCTTTAGATTTGTTGCCCTGACAACCCTGCGGGTACTCAACGCTTTTCCAATGAGTCGTCCATTCCGGCATTTCATAAATCCTGAGCACCTGCTCTGTTTCAGGTACCGCATGAGGCGCTGAAGTTACAGCAGTGAGAAAAAAATGGCCTTGTGCAGCTTCTAGACTAGTGGGAGAAAGGAAAAGTAATGGCAATCAGACTTTTTAATGTAAAACTACAACCGCGATGTGTGATGATGAGAGAGAGTGTCATGGCACCGTGATAATAATGAGAGACTTCCCAAAGAAATGATCGTTATAAAGGTGGGTGTGAATCAAGGACTTGTTTATTGTGTGTGTGGGGGGGTGATGTTTCTGGGAGAGCAGAGCAAGAGAGCAAGATGTGCTAGAGACCGGGTAGAGGCCGAGATGAAAATGTTGGTGTTTGGAGCAAATGGTCAAGGAAGAATTCTTGAGACGTCTTGGGTGCAACAAGGTGGTTTTTTGAAAGCACAGGGACAGGACCCGTGGGCAGAAAGAGCTGCCCTGGGGTCGTGAGGAGTGAATGATTATATGCCTTCAAGTGGGGGAAAGGGTCAGGGATGGCATAAGCGTCTAAGGAATTTGGAAGCCAGGTGTCCAGGACCTTGAGGGGCTAGCTGCTGTTAGGAACAGGTCATTGATTCCTGCTTAGTAATGCCTCAGTCATGAGACCCTTCAGAAGTACATCAGGGGCCATAGGCTTGGAGGATGGTTGCCAACGTATATTTGGGGAGTAGAGATAAAGGAAGTTTCCATAGGAATTTTTATATGGTGAAGGAGACTTACAGGATCCTGGAGGTCGGGCTAATGATAACCTGATTGCCCTTGGTCCTCAGCAAAGTGGCAGCATAGAGGCAGCCGAGGTCCTAGAGGAAGGTCACTCAGACTGTCTTAAGGACTTGTCAGAGGGCTGTGAGTTGTATGGAAGTTTAATTTTGTTTTCTTTTGTCTTTGTTCCCCACATGAGGGGCCTATATTCTCTGTAGAAATACTGATTTAGGGCTTGGAATGGGATCCAGCTCCCATGGGGCTTACAGTTCAGAGAAGAATCAATATTTGGCTCTCATGAATTCATGCGACTCTTTCAGTAACATTAAGGAAAACATTATAGGAAAAAAACAAAAGTCCACCGGGTTCTAGGCTATTCGTGAATGCATCTGATAAGCCTCAAGCAGAATCAGTAGACATCCACTCATTCTTCTTACCTCTTGAATCTAGTTCTGGACGGTGTGGGTGAGCCATTCCGGGACTTGAAGGACTTGGTTTAAGCAGTAGGAAGCTGAGAGTTTTGGTCCTTGGGATGGTTCTTTACAGTTCAGCAGATATTTGGAAGGCCTAGTAGGCGCTCAGTGCTATGCTGAGAACAAAGGGCATGTGGATGAATAAGACAGTTCCTAATTTTAATGAACCCAAAGTCCAAATTATCTGGCCACTTCAAAGATGCCCTAGTTTATAGACTTTGAGAAAATACAGAACTACTTAGCGTTGACTTTTAAAATAACCACAGGAAGACAATACGGAGCCATTATTTAAACATTACGATGTAATTTCAAATGGAATAATGTAATGAGGCTCAGGTCTAACAGGGGAAGTAGAGTTGTTCCTCCAGAAGTTCTACAAGAGGCACGCTATCTGTCACAGATTGACGGTAGCTGAATGTTTAATGTTGCGCTTGAGCACTTGAAATAGGCGAACGGTGTCTTGTAGGCCCTGGTGAAACCGCAAGTATGTTATATGGGTGAAGTGAAATCTAGGAGGTCTTCTTGTCCCTGCAAGTGTTTTGTTGAATTATTAAGTGTATTCACCAGTCAAGAGAGCACAGGAAGTAATGAAGGTGCGAAGACTGAGCCAGATCTTTATTTTCTTAAGGCTGTTCCTCCAGGTTTGTTTATTTTTATTTATTATATATAATAAAAAATGTATATATACACACATAAACGTGTATGTATTATATAATGTATATGGCTATGTAATATATACAATATATAACATAAAAATAGATAATATGTAACATATAATACATATAGCATAATATATGATATATAATATATATCATATCTGATATTTATTACATATAATATCAATACACATACAGGAGGAATAAGGCTTCTTTCCCCTACAGGGCTAACCCCACCTGTGTTAGAGAAAGCCAGCCGCCATCGTATTCCACAAAGTTCTGACTTTTAAAAGGGACAGTCAGTGATCAGTAGTTAACTAACAATATGGCAACAATGATTTTATATGCTTTTGCAGGCGAGGCAGCCCTGTTTTATGTAAGACAACCCAAATACACATAAGTCCAGGGAGGTTTTCCTTTGGGAGCCAACGCAGAGCTCTGAGAAGGGAAGGGGTCAGTGCAGTCAGTGGGCAGAGATGCTTGGCTGTCCTTCAAGGAGAGGGAACCAGATAGCAGCCCACATGGAGCTGTCTCACCGTGGGTGAAACAGAAGAAGGCATCTTTCTGGACGTATCGACCGATGCATATTTGTGCAGAGAACAAGGCACTGCCCCTTCCAGGCTGATACAGACCTGCTTCAGGGCACGAGGTCTGGAGAACAGTGGGTTTCAAATCGCTCCGTGCTCCCTGGGTTAGACCCGTTAGTGCAATACCCAGACCACACCTCCATGTGCTATTACCCTGAAGGTGATAGGGCCTGTCCCAATAGAGTCCTGACTTTGGAGTAGGACCCTGAGGCCTGGGTTCTAATCCTGGCTGCACAACCACAAATTGTGAGACCCCGGAGACGTTGTTGACCTCTGGCCCTCAGTTTCTTCCTCTGTGAAATGGAGATGCTGCTAGAACGCCATGTTACCTGTAAGAGTTCAACAAAACTGCAAATACCGAGCCATTGGTGCAAACCCTGGCCCCAAATAAACACTCCCTAAATTTTAACTAGAAATCTTAACACTCTGGACAAAGTCTATGCCTGTGGGACTTTATCAGCGTTGCAATGACAACATTTGAAAAGATACCCCTATTTTTACACGATAGAAAGAGGGAAAATGAAAACCTGAATATATAGTTAGGTGTTGTGGGGACAGGTTTTCTTGCTGCCTCACCATTTTATTCCTGTAATATTTCCAACTGTCATAAGAACTTGACATTTTTTGTTTGTTTCTTGCTGTTTGACCATTTCGTGTGTGAAGAGTTCTTCATGGAACGTAAACTATGGAAACGGGTTACTATGTTCAATATACCCTGGAGCCTAAGTTTACGCAATTTTACTCAAGACTAATACATTCCCGTATTAACTTTCCTATGATAAAAGGATGGACTTCATTATATGTCAGAATTCTGGAAAGATCGATCTTCCGTACTGAGTACAATCAGCATCCTTCTTGATCTGACTGCAACTTATTAAAAACAGGATGAGTAAAACTTTGTTCTTAAATCTTTTCACCTTACGTAAGATTAAATGCTCAGGAATGCACAGGATTTTCAACGATTTGCATTCATTACCCTTGCTCTAGATGTTTGTCACGATGCTCAGTGTTCCTCCTTTACCTCTCCTCAAATGTGCCCTGTGTACTATTTGCAGATACTTAGTCTTTAATCACTATGGAGAGATGAGAGCGGTGTTATGGGGACAAGTCATTAAGGCAGAAGGCAGGGAATGGTCCTACCTTCCACCTGCCCTGGGCTCTTGGGGATTGGAATAGCATTTCAAATTGTAGTGATAATCACTTAGCCCAAGGCTCGTGGAACACTGGAATGCCTTACACGATGTGTTCACGCCTTACCAATGCCGTGATCTCCTTGCCTGGTTTGGCGGTAGATCCTCATTGGCCACTCTTCTTTTTAATTTAAAGTGTAGCTGGGGCGCCTCGTGGCTCAGTTGGTGAAGCGTGCGACTCTTGGTTTCGGCTCAGGTCACGATCTCACGGTTCGTGGGACTGAGCCTCCCGTCGCGTTTTGCGCTGATGGTACAGAGCCTGCTTGGGATGCTCTCTCTCTCTCTCCCTGTCTTTGTGCCCCTCCCCTGCTCGTGCTCTCTCTGCCTGTTTCTCTCTCAAAATAACATTAAAAATTTTTTATAAAGGTACGGTTGACATACAGTGTTCTATTGGTTTCTGGGGTACAACATAGCGAGTGGACAACTCTGTACATTGTATAATGTAGTTACCGTCCATCACCCTGTAGCGTGATTATGAGAGTATTGACCACATTCCCCCTGCTGTGCTTTCCATCGTCCTGTCTGATTTATTTTATAACTGAAAGTTTGTACTGCTTACTCCCCTTCACCTATTTGACTATTTTACTGTCATCCTTTTAACCTTTGCTTTCTTTTTTTTTTTTTTTTTTTTTGGACCCTGTCACCAAGGCTTCCCTTACCTCTGTCTCGTTATTGATGTCATGATAACTACTGTTGGGTGTGTGCACGCAGATGCAGGTACTCTCAGTGCCCTTTTGCCACCTGCTGATCCCGCCTCTCATTAAAACTTCAAGGACAAATGATTGGCTCGACAGATGCCCTTGAGGTCAGCCTGAGTGATAGACTAGCAGCCTGTGGACGGGTCTGCGTCGGGTGCCCACCCCTTGTCCGGTCTTCCGTCACCCGAGTGGTGGGGTCAGCTGGCACAGGGCATGTGAATAAAGGATCCTGTGACCGTAAAGAGGAGTGTGCATGCAGCCAGTACTTGGGATCAGCTTAGGATCTGTGAGAATTAACTGGAAGGCACTTTCAAAGCCCTCTGGTGTAGTAATCACAACGTAAGATAGAAAATAAGCGTAAGAAAGATTTAGATGAGAGGCACTTGGGGAAAGAAAGATATTTTGTGTATTATAATTGGATTTTAAATTATCTGATGGAATTACCATGCAATTTCACGTAATTATCTCACTTTGACATAGGGGCCAAATTCACTCGTCCACGGTCTCCGTTATTGCTTTTGAGTGTGAAAATGGTCAGCAGGAAAGTAAGCTCATTAGTGCAAGTTGAATAATTTCTCCTGAAATGTTGGTAGTATGCATGATTTTGGATGCACGGAATAGCTGTTTTTCCTTTTCATTGTATTCCCTATTTAAAATGTGCTAATGAGGGGCGCCAAGGTGGCTTGGTCGGTTAAGCGTCCGACTTCACCTCAGGTCATGATCTCGCGGTTCGTGAGTTCAAGCCACGCATCCGGCTCTGTGCTGACGGCTCGGAGCCTGGAGCCTGCTTCGGATTCTGTGTCTTCCTCTCTCTCCCTGCCCCTCCCCTGCCAGTGCTCTGCCTCTCTCTCAAAAATGAATAAAACATTGAAAACATTTTTTAATGTGCTAATGATTTTTTATTTACTAGCTTCCATCAGAGTTAGCAGTTACTGCGTTTACTGTTCATGCCACTTTTGCTTGTTTGTTTTTTGTTTCCTGGCTACTTACAGACTATGTATTCAGGTGTATTTTTTCTTCAGTATCGACTTTCTCTTGACATCATCTCGGAAATCAAACCCGTCTGCATTGCCGGTAACAGGTGAGATTTGAATAAAGGCCCGTATTTCCGGCTGTGCCTCCTGAATGCCATCTCTGCTATGTAATGCCGCTCTGTAGAAATCTCCTGTAACCACCCTTCGCGTGCGGTCTTTTCCTGATCACCTTTTGTGTTTGTTAATCACTTGGATTGAGAGTCAAGGTATAGAAAGCCCTGAGACGTGCAGTAAATATAGTTGAAGCATCCGAACATTAGGTTCAGATATCATAAACTGGATTGTGGTAGCAGCTTCTCCTAACAATAGGCTTGCTTGGAGGTCTTCAGGATCTGCATGAGCTTTATCGAAGCGGACGGTGTTATGAAAGGTCTGAACATCCTTCAAGGTGGCTCACCCTACCTCCTGGGAAGAGATCTGTGCGTTCATTGTGCTGCTCTGCTTCCCCAGGATCCAGCTTCCCGTGGACCACCTTCCACCGAAGCGACCGTGGGGTCTTGCTGACGGAAGCCTCGTGTTCACATTCAAGATTTCTCTTCCCGTGCTTCTCTGTGAATCTCTGCTTTGTTCATTCCTGTTGTCACCGTGTGCGTGCTGGCTCTTTGTCATTTCCCAGTTCAGTGAAATTTTCAGGATGGCTTACATAGTGCTTGGTATTTGACAAAAAGGCTTGGCATTCATCCGGAACTGACCTGCTATTAGCTCTTTGACAAAAGTCCCATTCTTTACCTAAGATTGCGGAACAGAGGACTCTTTATGTGGAAGGTGATTCACCCGATTTTAGTTCCGTTTCCTAAGTTTTGGCTCTTCATAAGCATCTGTACAAAGTTACTGTATCTTGAGCAAATATGGGCACAATTTTTTTTTCCTTTACAGCAAAAATGTGTTTCCTGAATAAGGAGGTATCCAGAGGTAGGCTTTGCAGCTCCGTAAGTTCCTAGAGATTTTATGCAGCTTTTGCTATCACGTGTACTTTTATAAGAAAAGAGTCATAGACTTCATCAGATCCTCAGTATTTTGTGCCTCTTAAGACAAACAGAATGAACATAAATGATTTATAGGCTTGACTTCTCTTCTAGGCTGTAGAGTATTCATGTCTGAGTCCATTTTGGGAATGAATGAATCTGTACCCAGACCTGGTTGCTCTAACTTCATTAGATTGAGTTGAGTGGCCATATTCTCAGGGATCTCTTGCTTCATTCTGCAGACCGGTAATGTCAGGTACTAGAAGGGTGTAGGCTAGTGATCCAGGCCAGTCAGAAGATTCCTATCCCTAGTGCCGGGCAAACACACATAGAGGCACGCAAGCATTGGCATATTGTGCTTAGTTTTGCCAAGTGCGAGCTCTGAGAAGCACAGAGTTGCTATTTGAAACTCACCCAGCCTATACATGAAGATAGTATTTTTCTGCCATTGTCAAGTATATGTCTTGGGCTCTTTGCTGATACAAGGGAGACATTTGTGTTTATATACCTATACTCTTTTGCACCAATTCCCTAGGGTTTGGAAATTGTGCAGTATTTGGGGTTGGAAGAGCTGAAATCTGTTTCATCTTCCTAATTTGGTGGCGGTGTGACCTTGGGTGAATCACATGAGGTCTCTCGGAGCTTTAATTTCTTCATCCGTAGAATGGGAGTAATGACACCATTTAAGTCCCACAATTGTTCTGATCATCGGTGAAATCATGCGTGTGATCTATAAAATGTTTTACTGCGTTATCGACAGCAGATGTTTTATGCAATTTGCAATGATTAGTCAAGTCTAGAGATGAGTACCGAATTGTGAATCTGAGTCGTCCTCCTTCAACTGACAGTCTAAAAGACTATGCTAGGTTTGCTGATTTCCAGCCCCCTGCCGCCTGGCTCATAAACCAGCCTCAAGATGATACACATATTTCTGTTTTTCATAGATGGGTGCATTTGAAACCCAATAGATAGAAATTCCCCTCTGAGACAGAAATGGATTTTTAGAGGAGGGAGCTCCACAATTCAGCTGCCCCCCATTCTTTTTCAATCTCTGTTTCTGGAGTCTTTAGCTTCTAGCAAATCACGTGTGGGTCTTACTGTGTTGTTGTGTCCTCTTCTAGGGAGAGGGGAAGTGAGAATTACCCGGCCCTGTTCTAGGCTGAGCACTTTTCCTGAATGTTCTTTTCCACCCTGACTCTGACACCACCGTCCCCCCCCCCAACACTGCTCCCATAGAACCCTGGATTTCTTCTTCTTTCAGTCCCTTCCCTTTCGATGTAAAATGAAGAAGAATAAGAAAACAAAAACAAAAGCAGAATATGCACCGTGAGGCCCACTCATCTGGTGAGAGTTTAATGAGATAATTTTGGAGATAGCATTTCAAAAAAAAAAAAAAAAAGCCTTATTGAAGAGCCTTGTTTGCATGTTTTGGGGCAAATGAGAGCCTGGTCATAGCATATGCTCAGGACAGCTGCACTGTTACATCTGTCCCATGATTAATGGGCCATAGTTTAAGTGAGTCTCTGAACCTGTCCCAAGTCCTAATGTGCTAATCGATAACAAGACATTGGCTAACTCCTTAGCCAGCCTTAAAATCATCTGATTCTGGGCCTTATCCTCATGTGGCTATTAGGAAAAAAAAATACAGGTGGACCTGGTTTATCACCTGGAGACCCTATTTGTCCCCTAACCCTTGACCTCTTGCACATATGGATGAAAATATTATCAAGCAAGAAATGTTTGTGAAGCCCCTGAAAAAGAGCTGTGTGCTTTTTAGTGTTGACTGTAAAATGGTGGCTAACTGAGAGGAAATCAGTCATTTAGAAATGCTTAGGGATTTTGTTGACGCTTATCTATTTTTGAGAGAGAGCTAGAGAAAGCATGAGTTGGGGAGGGGCAGAGAGACAGAATCCCAAGCAGGCTCTGCACCATCAGTGTGGAGTCAGACACGGGGCCCAAACCCATGAACCGTGAGATCATGACCTGACCTGAAGTCTGACACTTAACCTGACTGAGCCACCCAGGCACCCTGAAATGCTTGGGGATTTTAAACAAATACTTCCAAACTTAGATTTGAGATCCTATCGCCCATATTTAGTAGAAATGCTACCGAGTGCTTATCTTGCTGTTCGAATGCCAGAAGAAAGAAAAGGACCGAAAAAGAGAAAGAGGTTTTATTATAAGATGGAGCCTCTTGGCATAAGGAAGAGGTGTCCCCAGGTACAGTTTTATGTTGCTCCTGGATTTTAAAGGTCCAAACAATCAGATTAACTGGCCCAGATCTCTTGATGCCCCAAGCATGTTGAATGCATTCAGAACAGAGCTAAGGAGAGTTGTCCAGTCTTTTCCCGTTCACCAAGTAGATGCATTTGGCTAAATGATGTGATCACTGGAGATAACACCTGTATGGTAATTCTTGCTTGTGTGCTTGTAATTATTGCGTTTATTCTGCCTATTCTTTACCTTAACAGTGTCCTAGCTACTGAAAAACTCATCTGTGGCTGGTTTGCTTGGAATCAAGACTATGGTGTTTCAGAGGTAGATAGTCCTCAGCGGAGGTTAAAGATCTTGTCAGTAAATATCACTCCCTATGACTCTGACTGAACTTTTTAACACATATACATATATTTAATGTTTATATGTTTTGAGAGAGAGAGAGCATGAGGAGGGTGGGGGCAGAGACAGAGGGAGAGAGAGAATCCCAAGCAGGCTCCATGCTGTCAGTGCAGAGCCAGATGCAGGGCTCAAACCTACAAATAGATTATGACTTGAGCCGAAATCGAGTCAGATGCTTAACCAACTGAGCCGCCCAGGTGCCCCTCTGATGGAACTTTTATAGCAGGTTTATGATGGACTTCTCCTTCCATAGGTCATGAGTGGCCTGGTGCAGAGTAAAAGGTTGCCTCAGCATAAATCCATTCCCCACCCCTCACCCGAAAGACTGAAGTAGCCAGGCTGATGCTATACTGAGAACATCTAGAGCATTTAATCAGGACCTGGCAAATAGTTAATGCTCAAGAAAGCTGATATTTTTAGTATAAATGGTTCACAAGAGGAGTCATTGCCACACAGTATACCTATGTATCATTAGGTTTCATTCACCTCTTGATGTATAAGAATATACACGTGCCATAGGAAATAGAGATTCCCAGGTTGATGTAAAAAGTAATTCCAGGGGGAGCCTGGGTGGCTTAGCCGGTGAAGCATCTGACTCTTGGTTTCAGTCCAGGTCATGATCTCAGAGTTTGTGAGTTCAAGCCCCAGATTGGGCTCTGTGCTGACAGTGTGGAGCCTGCATGGGATTCTCTCTCTCCTTCTCTCTCTGCCTCTCTCTCTCTTTCAAAATAAAGAAATAAACTTTAAAAAATAATAAATAAATAAATGGATAGTTAGTAATTTCAGTTACTTAAGCTGGAAAGAACCTTGAACAGGAACACAACTACCCCATGCATTAATGACAAGATGTCAGAGGATATGTGCTTCATTTTATTAATTTTGATGGATAGACATGTAACACCAAAGATCGCTTTGAAAACATATCTAAAGCAGTCATGTTTGGTCTTGGGAGAGTGGCTTTTTTTTTTTAAGCCTTAAATATTTTGCCACGTCTGAACGATCAGGTCACTTTTGTAGATCTGGCCAATAGATATAAATTCTTCTTATACTCTTTCCCAAAAGGCAGAAAACTCTCTCCATCCTTAAATACTGCTATTGTTTTAGCTCTCTTCATTCCCATCCAATTCTGTTCTTTTTATTCAATGTGATTGAAAAGCAATGAAATTTGTTCTTACAGATCTCTTTACCCAAACTAAGCAAATTAGAAGACATTTAATCTACCTTGTATAAAAGTGGATGCAATAGAAGGAAATGAGTTGTTCTTAAATCCCATTTTATTATGACATTATTCCAATGGTATTACTATAAGCCATATTGATCACAGCTGACTTCATGGCTGTGTGTTGACCACAAAATGTAATCTAGAGGGCATTTCAGATTTTAAATGACTTTCCAGGGTACCCTAGTTAAAATTGTCGATGCTACATGACAATGCTATTATGTCAGTGCCAGCCAAATAGAAAAGAACATTAATATTCATTAGTAATGTTACAGCTGGTGACTCCTTCACAACATTGTGAGGGTTTGAATAGTTATTTCAAACAGCGTATTGGAATATTCTCACAATAAGCCCTGATTGACACAATCATTAAAGAAACCCAGTAACACCAAGGAAAAAATAAATACGTATGGGTATATATTAGGCTAAGTAAATATTTTAGACCTATACCTCAGTTGACAGGACTCGCACTAGCTAAGAGGTGATTAATTTTTGAGTGAGATACACGAGGAAATCACTATGGAAGAAATCTGGGACGCAGATTCAATCTCGATTTCATCACGTAAGTTCACTCTCGCTGTTTTAATTCCTCCACATCAGGCTCTGTGCCCTAAGCGTGTGTGCAGAGACAGTTGTGAGGATAAACTCGGACAAATGGAAGGGAGGTGGTCGTCGGCGTCCTGAGATGCACTGATGTCAAACGGACAGCACACCATCCTGGGTTTTTCTCTGTGCTGTCTCATACCCTCTTTGTGGGAAGGTGGCTTCATCTCCATTTATAAACGAGGACACCAGACGCAAGGTTTAAGTCCTGTGCACACAGCCGGACGATGGGAGATCCTAGTGTTCGGACTGAAGGCCGAAGAGTGGCTGTCCTTTGCAGTCTATCGAAATGCTCTTGGAGACTGTTGAGGGCCAAGTGCTGTGCTGGGTGATGCTGGTGCTGAGGCTCGGGCTAGAAGGTGTGGGACGTGCTTTCAGGGCGTTTGCCATTTGGCTGCAGTGAGGCCAAGATACAGGATGGGCTTCCATGGGGTGACCTGTACTCCTGGTAAGAACGTCTCTGCTCTCTGTTGTCTCCCAGTTAGTTACTTTTCCTTTTCCGGTGCTGCATTTGCAAACGTGATGCATCCTGGAGAAAAACTGTCCTTTGCTCATTCATCCTGAACAAACCCACAGAGATTCCTTAAGGTACTTTAGGTTTCTAGTTCTGTCGCTCCACACTGTAATTAGGAGAAAATTATCTTATAATTTGTACTAAAGCTGTTACTTGTGCTAACTTTACTCCCTGCCGTCTATTTTGCTGTACTTCCCTAAACCTCCTTAAGCATCTGTTAGAGAAAGATGCTAATGCCCCAAACTGTAAGCCTTTTCTCTCATTCAAAATAGTATTCCAGTGAATCAGACAGTAATTACTGATGCCCTACACAAAGAGGAATTCTTATCTTAAGACTTATTCAATTCAGTGGGGCACCTGCATGGCTGTTGATTAAGCCTCCAACTCTTGGTTTTGGCTCAGGCCCTGATCTCACGGTTAATGAGTTCGCGCCCCGTGTCAGGTTCTGTGCTCCAGCGCGGATCCTGCTTTGGATCCTCTGCCCCTCCCCTGCTTACTCTATCTCTGTCCAAATAAATTAATAAACTTAAATATATATTTCTTGTTCATTCATTCAAGAAGCATTTACTGGACAGTTACTTGGAAGTTTGCTAGGTGCAAAGGACAAAACAGGACTGAGGATAGTGTTCCCAGTTATGACCTCTATTAATACCACCTCTTACGAACTCCCAACTAGAGTAATCTCCACGGTGCCCTTGTAGAGATTAGTCTAGTCGGGAGCTCATACGGGAGAGAGAGTTGAGGCTTGGAGTCTTTTGACTGCAAATATAGTAGACAGGTTGGCAAATGGGTGGGCAGAGAGACAGGACTGTGTACATCCATGTATGCATATGAGTACTTACACGATACATACATGATGCAGACATGTACACCTCTATGTACGTCATACTTCCTGGTGAGTGCCCGTACGTGTATCTCCACACCACAGGGAAGTGTCTCCAAAGCACACGGCAACCCACGTGCGCTTGTTGAAGTTAGGACTGGTGCGTTCATGTTGGAGTCCTCACGTTTTTCATCAGTAATGTAAGGAACAGATGCCGAATGCCTTCACTTAGAAAGGCTCCAGCTTGGGGCGCCCGGGTGGCTCAGTCGGTTAAGCATCCGACTTCAGCTCAGGTCACGATCTCGCGGTCCGTGAGTTCGAGCCCCGCGTCGGGCTCTGGGCTGATGGCTCAGAGCCTGGAGCCTGCTTCCGATTCTGTGTCTCCCTCTCTTTCTGCCCTTCCCCTGTTCATGCTCTGTCTCTCTCTGTCCCAAAAATAAATAAACGTTAAAAAAAAAATTAAAAAAAAAAAAAAAAAAGAAAGGCTCCAGCTATCAACTTCTGAATCCTTCCATCGTTCACCACTGTCTGTTTCCCTCCTGTTTTTTTTTTTTTTTTTTTTTTGAAAACAAGTCGAAGTAAATGAAGATGCTTTTTGCCATGATGAGTTGCAGTGCCTTTGGAATGTTAATTCTTGGGGAAACAAAAGCTGGTGAATTGTTATAATTCCGTCTCATGCAGGGAACTCTGGGTGCTCTGTGGCAATAATGCCGTGCATGTAACATTCACAGGCATGGTTTCTGGAAATGTTTATATAAACCTGTTTTACATTGGATGATTATATTTTGAACTGTGTATAAATAACAATGTTCTTAGGTCTGACTCAATTATAAAATAAACTCCTGGGAGCACAGAGCAAAATGGAGAATGGGGAAAAATACTTGTTTGCAGAATCTGAATCCTCTGTGTGGTAACTCTGGCATTTGAACCACACTCGCAGGGATACCCCTGATTTCTCTTTGTCTACTCCCACTTTTCTGTTTTTTAAGACCAACTCCATAATCTCAACTGACGTCTACTACATACCTAAATAGAATCACTCGGTAATCTGATAACTTGACTACTCCGGCCAAATGGGAGACTTCTTTATTTTGTTTAGAGAATGGCAACTAACATGGGAATTCTCTCCAGGTATCAGACACCATCAGATACGTTGTTTTATCTAATTCTCACAACTGTGTGAGATGAAGATGTCCACATCCTTCGTGTGGAAGATGTCCACATGAGAAAACTGAGGTCAGACAGAGTGACTTCCTGAGTGTTGTGCAGTGGCTAAAGGTAGAGGAAGTTTGGTCAGATGATCTCCGAAGCCACATCATGTCACGGTCAGCAGGGCGCTCACACTCTTTCGCAGTCTCTCAGTCTCTTTGTCTCTCTCCCTCACACACACGTGCGCACACACACTGACCATGGGCTATGTCAAGTCTGAAGCTTCGTAATTTTAGATGGATTATTGACGGTCACATTTTGATGAAACCGTGTTACGGCCAGAATGTACGTTGCCGTTGACCTAGACACCTCTTCTCATTTCTTTCATGACGAGGTCTGTCCCAATGGTCTTGTCCTCTTCTGAACGTGAATTGTCTAACGGCACCAGGAGCCCCAATAAATACTGAGGTCGGGTTCAGCAGTGAGGCGCAGTCTTGCCGGCAGGAGTGGACGTGGGAAACCCAGGAGCTGGTGGGTGTGGGTACCTCCAGGACTCGGTCTTCTCACACCCTTCATCAGCCATTAACAAAACACCACATTTGCAATAATGACACTAAAGAAAAAGAGACCCAGGGAAATGCCAAGTCAAAACTGTAACTCTGCATCTTTCAAAAGGGGACCCCAGGGAAAGAAGTCTGAATCTGTGGGAAGATGAACTTTTGTTTTAAATGCCATTAGATTTAAACTTAGTAATAGGAAATAGCTTTTTCTGCTCAGATGGAAAGTAGAGCTTGCCTCCCCTATCTGGGAAAGACCGTTTCATTTCTGAAATCCTAATGGGGCAAATTACGCCCTATCAAGAACCCAACTCCAAAACTGCCTCTTTCCCTTTATTTCCTACCAACTGTACTGCCACACGGTATCTTGCCGTGCTTTGAGGCTATGTCTGCCTCTAAGTGGGAGTCTCCGATTTTCTAAATAGTTCAGACCTTGGAACAAGCACCTCACTGAGTGACTGAGGTAGTCAAGGCAGAGAGGGCGCATCAGCCACCCATAGCTCAGCATCTGTGAGTTTCAATGAGGGAAATTTACCAAGTCAGGGCAGATGTTGATCTTTTGTCTTTGCTCTAAGGATAGAAATGGTAACACCCATCACCATTTTGTTGCACTTTACTTGAAAAGCAAATGCTCAAGATAATCCATTTGCTTTTATGGAAAGAAGTAAAAGCCCTCCTGGGGCTTACAAGGGGCTTTAAAATGTAAATTTGGTAATGTTGTAAAGGTTGCCTGTTTTTCCTTCTTTCAAATATGCAGCCTCTCTGTTGGAAAGGACTTGGGTGTGTCTTGTGTAAAAAAAACAAGAGGCAGAGATCATATTTTGAGACTCCTACACGCATTATCCAGGGAAGAAAAATCTTTACAAGCCATTTTAGAAATTCTCACATCCCATAGGAAGCTCCTTGGGGGGGGGGTCCGTTAACACACACCCAGACTGGGGTCCAAGGCATTTTTGTCCCCCGCTTAATTTGCCAAGCGTCTGGTGGACTTTGCTATAGAATTCTCTGAGCTCCCATCTGCTGAGACTGTTCAGTTTGGAAAACAAGAAAAGAACTTGCTGCTCTTCAGTGTAATTTAATAGAACACTCGGGTTTTATGATTTCATTGTGTATGGTAATCTCCAAATTGTTCATGTGCTGGTTCCAGGGGTAACATGCAGCTTGTAATAAATAATAATTAAAATACAGCTTTGTAAGAGGGAAATCTACAGTTACCAGTTAATAGCATTATTAAAGGAACATAGTTAAGGTCTCTTTCTGTAATGTAATCAGAGACAGACTTAACGTGGAAGTCTCTTGCAGGTGTAGGAAGAGTGTGTGCGTGTGTACATGTATACAGATTACACTCGGACGAAAGATGATAAGGACAACAAAATTGTCTGAGACAGGTAACATAACAAGAGATCCGCACCAGCCTAAGGAAGACAATTACTCAGATAAGCAGATCGTTACAGAAAACAATAACGCATTGACAAAAAGTGGCTGAAAGTATGTGCTTGTGGGTATAAGCAGCTACGCTTGATGCGTTACCCCATTTGTACGATGGAGGAATTTTGCCTTGTGAGCCTTCACTTACCAACAATGATGTGGGTACCTAACTTCTGGCGCATTGATCTCTTGACTCTGCTGTACAATTTTAATCTCTGCAGCTTTAATTATTTTCTCTGGGAAATGACTTGAGTTACCAAATTTTGGCATTGCGCGTTCAAGTACAGTAGTATTACGTTTCCTGTGTTGCAGTCAAGATACTTTTGTTTATATGATCAGAGAAGGTGTTAGTAAATAACCATCGCATGCATGTATACCCAGGAATATGCCACTAGAAAATAAAGGAGTTAAAGTATTACATGCTTTTGCCTTTATGGTACTGTCATTGACAGAAATTTTGAAGCTTTTCCTTCATAGGGGTTAAGAGCAAGTTGAGGTATACTACTGGTGTATAACAATATAGTCTTTGTGATGAAGTTTTGGGGTGATATTGGGTGGTCTGGAGCCAATGGCCAAGAAAGAATTCTTGAAGATGTCTTTGGTGCAAAAAGGCGATTTTATTAAAGCATGGGGACCGGTCTCGTGGGCAGGAAGAGGTGTACTGGCGTTGTGACTGGTAATTCATGATATACCCTGGGGTTGGGAGGGGATCAGGGATAGAATAAGTCTCTAAGGTATTTTGGAAGCAAGGTTCCCAGCATCTTGAGGGGCTAGCTGTTGCTAGGGAAACACCATTTATTCCTGTTTAATAAAACCTCAGTCATGAGACCCTTCAGATGTATATTGGGGGGCCATAAGCTTGAAGTATGATGGCCAGCCTGTATCCTAGGGCCGTTAAGACAAAGGAAGTAGTAGACCTACAGGGTCCTTGAGTTTGGGATAATGTTAAACCAAGGTTCCCTTTTGCCCCTAGCAAAGTGTCATCACCGAGGCAGCCGAGTTCCTAGAAGGAGGCCACCCTGCCTGTTTCAAGGACTTATTGCTGGACTGTAGGCAGTAAGGGAATTTAATTTTTCGTTTGCCTTAGTTCCGCACATCACCATGGCAAGCACTTAAACCCCTTTCCTTTGTTCTTGGGTAGCTGGGAGTGTCCAAGGAACATCACACATATTCCACGGGACATGATGGGGGGGAAGGGGGCAGGGGTGTGCCGTTAGCCTGTACTCTGTCCTCAGCTTGCCCCTCGCTCCCTCATCATTTGGACATGAGATGTTGGTAGACTTACAAATTATGGCACTTCTGACACATAAAATCAGGCCGGGTATGGGGTGCAGCCTTGAAAGCATCATTAACAGGTGCCCCAAGAGTCAAGTCAGGGGAGTTTGTAATGCCCGGCTATTTTCACTGGATTTTGCAGATTGAAAACACAATTTGAGGAAAGACCAATAAATTGGACTACATTAACATTAAGAATTTCTATTCATCCAAAGTCATAACTAAGCAAAAAGACAACCCAGGAAGTGAGAAAAGCTAGTTGAGCCTCTTATTTTCTTCAAAAGACTCCCATCTGGAATATATAAATAGAGACCTAGAAGACTGTAAGAAAGGGATAACCTAATACAAAAGAGCAAAGGACTTGAATAAATATCTTATTAAAAAAAGATACCCAGGGGCGCCTGGGTGGCTCAGTCAGTTGAGTGTCTGACTTGGCCGAGGTCATGATCTCATGGTTCATGGGTTCGAGCCCCACATTGCACTCTGTGCTGACAGCTCAGAGCCTGAAACCTGCTTCGGATTCTGTGTCTCCTTCTCTCTCTGCCTTTCCCCTACCCATGATCTGTCTCTCTCTGTCTCTCAAAAAGTAAAATAAAACCTAAAAAAAAAATTTTAATGACATCCAAATAGTAAACATGCGAATTATGAAGTAAACATATGAAACCATTAACATTATTAGTCATCAGGCGAGTACAAATTAAAATAGTAATGAAGTATCAGTAGCACCACAGTAGCTGTGGAAAAAGACCAGCAATGCTAAGTGATGGTGAGGAAATGGGGATATGGATACATCGCTCCTGGGACTGTTACATTTTAAAAACCATTTGGCAGTATCTACTAAAACTAAATACGTACTGACAGAAATGTGCGTGTGGGTATGTGCGTGCACACACACACACACACACACACACACACACAGACACACACAGATACCCCACAGATGATGGATGAGAACGTTTAAAGAATCTCTGTTTATCATAGACGTAAACCGGAAACAATTCGAATGTCCATCGATGGTGGTAGAATAAATAGTGCCATATTTATACATTGGGATACTGTACAGCAATGAATATAAATGAATTATTACTGAGCCCAATGCCACAGAGGGGCTCAAGACTACAGTGTTGAGTGAAAAAGTCATTCAGAAAGTAATGTATGCCGATTCCATGTAAAAGGACTGAGGTCGGTGAAGCTAACCTGTGGTGTGGCAGTCCTAAAGGAGTCACTTTTGGGAAGGCAGGTGGGGGCGGGTACTATGAGGGACACAGAAGGCACTTGCCTCATCCTGTCTGGTTTCCTGTTTCTGGGTCTGGGTGGTGGTTACATCACTGTGTTCAGCGCTGAGGACTTTCTTGAGACATATACTTACGTGTGCCTTATGGTATAAGCGTTAGGCTTCTAAAAAGTTCCTAGAAAAAAGTTGATCACAAAAAGTTAAAACCATGTGTGATTCTGAGGGTCACCGTCCAAGTACAACATTTGCTAGCCTCTTTTCAGTTCCGCGAAAGCCAAGAGAAGGTTCCAAACCTTACAGGCAAAGCATGGTGGATGTACTCTTCTTGGTGAATCCGTCCTATAGTGTCCAAAGAGGAGCCCAGTTCACATCTGCAAAACGTCTGAGTAAGTGTGGCAAGACGGCCACTACTGAAAACCCAGTTGCTACCCATTTGCGGAAGTCAGTCAGAGGAAGGATGGCTTGCCTGCGCAGATTTAAAATCCACGTGACTCTGGTCTGTCTTGGGAAGGGTTGGTCAGGGGTCACAGGTCACAAAGGAGAAGAGGACCCCCAGGTTGTCAAGCTTCAGAAAACGGGCTCAAACTTCTAGTTGGTAGAAATGTATTTAGGGATCTAAGTCTAAGCCTTTGGACTTACGGATAAACCTAAGCACTAAACCTCAGCACTCTTTGTGTTTTTGGCTGGATAATTCTTTTTGGAGGAGGGGAGTGTCTTACAGTGTAAGATGTTTAGCAGCTTCGGGCCTCTACCCACCAGCTGTCAGTATTACCCTGTCCCCAACTCTGACAACCGAAGGTTTCTCCAGGGGTAAAAATTGCACCCCCCCCCCCATGAGAACAACTGGAAAAAACGCATTCATATACTAATAAGAAAGACAAGGAATAACTTTGCACAATTATGTACATCTTACATAAGGCATATCTAAAGTGTTGGTATTACATTAATCACTGCAGAGGATAAACTAGGCAATAAGCAATTTTGTCGTGTTCACAAGACATTCAGAGACGTTTTTGGGACTACTGATACTCGTGTCCACTTCTAGTAGACCTAAGTCGTCTTTAAATTTTGGGTGGGCCATTTTTTGTCAGTGGAGAAGGAAAAGGTTTGTAGAAATGGGCAACGTCTGCAACAATCTGTAGAATGGACGAATCGTGGCATATCTATGCGTCCGTGCGATATCGTTAGTGGCTGTACCTGATAGGAAAATCACACTGACATCCTGGTAAAGTCCTAGTTGCATTCAGCCTTAAAAATGCAAATAAAAACAGTTTATGTGCATGAAACTCGTGGCTATAGTGAAATTCTTATTTATTTGCCTGTTTCATGGTGACTTGCTATATCACTTCAAGAACTCCGCTGACACGTCCTTATCTGTCTCCTCCTGTGTTGAATTGGAAAGTACCGTCTATAGCACCGTGTTAGGCCCAGAACAGTTCTTTGCCTGTAATGAATACTCCATGAATACATGGTGGAGGACACAACCAGGTTCCAATGACGCTGAACTCTGAGAAGCTTAAAGAAGAAGGAGAAACATCCAGAAGAATGAAAATCCCCTGGGTATAGACCAGGGCCTGACTGACCTGGTACAATTTAACTGCCAGTTTTGCCAAGTCCATGAAGACCTACATTGACTTGGTAATTATTCAACAAGTAGATGTTGACTGTGTATTACGAGCTCAGTTCCATTTGAGACCCTGGGAATGGACCCTGGAGCAGGGACCATGCACTGGTTGAGGTTACATGTTAGTGGGGGAGGGAGACAGTAGACAGATGCACATAAAGAAGTTGTGGGTTCAGGAAACAGCTGTGGAAGGAACAGTTGAAGGCAGCAGAGGAGTGTGTTTTGAAAGACACAATCACAGAAGGTATCTCTGAAGAGACGTTGTATAAACCAGGACCTGAATGGTGCAAGAGGCGAGATCTAAAGGAACAGGATTCCGGAAGGGAGTTGCAGGTTCAGGAGGCCCAGAGGTCGGCGTGGGTTGGGTTTGTTCTAAGAAGGAAGAGAAAGCAGATGGCCTAGAATAACGTGACTATTGATACACTGTCCTATGAGATGACGTTTCTTCAACTTGAGCAAGGGTGGGGTTTGGGGTTGTAAGGAGATCTCTTCCAGATGACAGTATGTTTAGAAGTGTGCCTGGCCTCTCCCCATTAGATACCAGTAGCCTCCTTCCACTCCCAGTGTGACCACCAGGGCATCCCTGGTACGGCCACGTCACCTCTGGCTGAGAACCACTGAAATGGAACTATGAGGATGGGGCCAAACCATGTAGACCCTTGCAGGCCACCGTTTGAGTTTTATTCTTAGTAGAAATGGGATGCTGTTGGAGCTTGTTACATACAAGAGTAGCATGGTCCGACTTCAGGAATCCCATCTGGTGGATGTGGGAGAAATAGGTATTAAGGCAGCAAGAGTAGATTCAGGACCATAGGCGGCTCTCCCGAGACCCTGGCTAAGAGATGATGGTGGTGCAGGGCAGGGCCAGTGGGGAAGAGAGAAGCAGACTTTAGAGAATGGACACTCGAGATTGGATTTGGGGCCTGAAGGAAAGAGAGGAGGCAAAAATGCCTGCTAGGGTTTCTCCTGGTCAGAGGGCGGTGCCCTTCACTGAGCTGGACGAGACCCGAATGAAATCCAGGACAGGTCGGGTGGCACGGACTTTGTAGGCCTTGTTCTCTGTTTTCTTTCTTTCTTTTTTTTTTTAGGTTTTTACTTTTTATTTATTTTGAGAGAGAGACAGAGTGCAAGCAGGGGAGAGGCAGAGAGAAAGGGAGACAGAATCCCAAGCAGGCTCCACACTGTCAGTGCAGAGCCCGACGTGGGGCTCGATCCTAAGAACCATGAGACCATGACCTGAGCCGAAATCAACAGTCAGATGCTTAACCAACTGAGCCACCCAGGTGCCCCTTTCTCTGTTTTCTTGAACTGCTAATTACGGTTTTTTAAAGTTTCTGTCTCATAACTCTCCTATCCAGCCCCACCCACAGCTCTGTTCCTAGGATTTATTTTTTCACTTGGGCTGTTTGCTGCATGCCTGATAGCATCTTACTGACTTTTAACCGTCATATATGGAAACATTGCAAGAAGTTCTGGTTAATCTTTTCTTCCTTCACAGAGGATTTTCACTTTCATCTGGAAGGTTGTTTGAGAAAGAGTGGGTCAATCTAACCTAGTTAGAGACTGAGCCGATGCAAGCCTGGGTTTTCATTTTTGTAAAAACTGCTGTATTTCTGCCTCACCTTTCTTAGGGTGCAGCCCGTTCGAATCTCAGGGGAATGTCTGGCATGTTCCCCAGGGTGCCTCCTACTTAGCGGGCCCTAAGTTTGGGTTTCTGTTTTCCCCAAATTGGGAACCTGCCTAGTGCCTTGCTAATTTTTCCCCTTTACCTGCCATTTTCTGCCAGGTGCTTGCCTGAGGAATTCTCCAATGACTCCGACTAGCCAGGCCCAGCTTGCTTCTCTCTGCTTCCCTTGTCTTCTGGGCCTTGGCTCCTTGGGTTCCGGAACACTGACATCCAGGTGTAAATCTAAAGAATCCCTCTGAACAGCCAGACAACATCTGGCATGGCCTGAGTTGTCTTTTAGAAAGTTTGCTCTCCTAGCAGCAACCTAAAAACAAAAACCAAAAAGACCGAAACAGATTGGGGAGGTTGAGCATTGATGCTGAGAAGTTGAAAAAAAAAAAAAAATAATAAAGTCCCTGAAGTTGGTGCACAGGCAGAAGATAATGAGGATGCAAGCTAGAGCAGTGAGCATAAAATGCAGAAGAGGAAATAGAAACGAAAAATACTTTGGGAGTGGATTAGAAATGATGGCAAATGGAAAATGTAGCTGTCAGCATCCCTTAAATTTTATTTGTGTGTCAAAAAATGAATGACATATTGGCTTATTAATTCTACATCCCTCATAATTATAAAGGCTGGTCAAGGATGATGGGTTGCCAAACAAAGTAATTAGCTCTTTGAAATTTCTCATGGTTCGGCTATTATTCTTGGCTATAAAGATTGAAAAGGAAATGTATTTTCATCTGGCTTCATTGTTCAAAATAAGAACTTGCTTAAGTTAGTCTTTATGGGAAAGGAAGTCATGTGCTCCATAATTCAGGAAGCCTGGAAAATATGTAAAACCAAACCTTTATTATTATTCTGATAGTAATATTATATGGAAGAAGTTGAGCCATTCAGCTTAAAACACTGAGCTAGGTTGGTAATAGGCTGCATTTAACAGTGCGTTTGAGATGTGACACTTGTTCTAAATAAATAGTATTAAGGGAAGGAGAAGAGACCATGAGCCTAGTGTTGAATGCTTTATGTATATTCTCATTTAACCTTTTCACTTACCTTATGCGTAAGGTATACATTTTCCATGTTTTACAGAGACAGGGCTCAAACAGTTGGAATAATCTGCCTGGTATCACAGTTAGTAAATGGCAGAGCCAGGACTGAAAACGGACTGTTTTATTCTATTCTATTTTCTCTTTCCACAAATCTAAGAACTTTCTTACATTTGGAGAGAAGCTGAGAAGAACAAAAGAGGAAAATCTGGGTCCCATTACTTGGATTTATTGGGACACAGCTTTGCATTATTCAGTGTCGTTTCATATAAAATGAAAAATAATTCCAGTGAAATTCTTTCCAAGTGGTACTTTCACTCATGAGAGTGGAGGGCGGCTCGTTCTCTTATTAACTTGAATCCTCAGGCATCTCATTATATGCTTCCTAAACTCTAAAGTATGATCTCATCCCCCCAAAGTTTCCTATACCTGTTGTCACTGTTGATACAGGAACAGCCAAACCAGCTATCTTAAAATAATCCCGATATTTCTTTTATTTTTTTCCCTGAGCCTAGGAAGTTCTGTGTGCGTCAGCAAAACTAGCAGAAATCTGACCCAGGTGACTCAGTGACTGCGTGAGCTCTCTGTTGGCTGCGGTCTTCTCCCCACAGAGAAAAAGAAAGAACACTTAACATTTACTGTCTTTCTGCCCTGTTCTAGGCACTTAGTACTTAGTGATCTCGTTTAATTTTTTACAACAAACCCGTGAGGTACTAACTGCTTTTACAGATGATTCATTGAGATCCAGAGAAGTCAAATGACATCTAATATCACACGTTCTGATAAGGGGCATTTCAGTCAGCACCTGGCGATAAAATCTTTTGTACTTAAAGAATCGAGTATCTTGGTTAACGTAAATGTAGTTAAGTTACTAGTGACATGTTACCTATTGCTGTAGATCTATATCTGGGTATAGATCATTGTATATATGGTGAATGTTTTTATATATGCAACTCATTATATTTTATGTAGTATATGTATTAAAATAGAACATATAGTTAAATGACTATAGAACAAGGAATAGGAGGGTTTAGATTTAAACATAAGCATGAGCTCATCTCTGCTTTGTCAACAAGGGAGAAACAATTACTACACCAGTTTAAATTTCACATGAGATGAGCACGAGCAGTCTGCTGTAATCAGTTACAATGTCAGGGTCTAGTATAGTGCCTGATGCATGCGTGCATTGCGAATATCTTTAGATCAACACATCACTGCGATAGGACAGAAAGCCAAGGAAAACTCCAGGTTGTCTAGAAACTCACGGATAATTAGAGGAAACCTGGTATCCGGAGGAGAGGACGTTGGGGAAAAATTAAATAATAATGTAGAGTCGTATGAATGATCTTTGTGTCCCTGGAATGTCCAGCAAGAAGAACTGAATTAGAGATTGGAGGATTCATGTCAGATATGGAAGGAGTTTCTGTCCATTACATGCTGTTAACGTTGGGATGAATTACTTATGGAAAGGGTGGAATCTTGGTTAGACATAATAAAATTAGGGAAGGTTATTTTGGGGGGGAGGTTATTATTTTTTTTCTAATGTTTGTTCATCTTTGAGAGAGAGAGAGAGAGACAGAGTGTGAGTGGGTAAAGGGCAGAGAGAGAGAGGGAGACACAGAATCCAAAGCAGGCTCCAGGCTCTGAGCTGTCAGCCCAGAGCCCGACGCGGGGCTCAAACTCACAGACTGTGAGATCATGACCTGAGCCGAAGTCGGACGCTTAACCGACTGAGCCCCCCAGGCGCCCTGGGGAGAGGTTATTTTAACTGAAACTACTTTCATGAGATTGTAATCACAAGCTCAGTGTGTACGAGGACTGTGTTTATTTTGCTGATTATTGAAACTACAGTGCCTAGAACATTGCCTGGTCCACAATATACTTGATACATAAGTAAATGAATGAATGAAAATAAACTAATGAAATCATTGATCTCTCAAAATTTCTTTTAGTTCGATAATTGATATGAAAGTGAAAGTTGTTAATTTTTTATTGTTAAGATTGGATTTTGACTAATCTGTTTGGGCCACATGAATTGTATTTAAAATTACT
Source organism: Leopardus geoffroyi (assembly GCF_018350155.1). Taxonomy (NCBI): domain Eukaryota; kingdom Metazoa; phylum Chordata; class Mammalia; order Carnivora; family Felidae; genus Leopardus; species Leopardus geoffroyi. The sequence goes on along the minus strand of NC_059334.1, from coordinate 5,851,530 downwards.
TGTTGAAGGAATGCCTGGGTGGCTCAGTCCATAGACTCTGCCACTCTTGATCTCAAGGTTGTGAGTTCAAGCCCCACGTAAGGTGTAGAGATTACTTAAAATTAAATTGAAAAAGGAAAAAATGGGTCCCCTGTGTGGCTCAGTCAGTTAGGCATCTGACTCCTGATGTCAGCTCAGGTCATGTGGTTTGTGGGAGCCTGCTTCAGATTCTGTGTCTCCCTCTCTCTCTGCCCCTCCCCTGCTCACACTCTCTCTCTCAAAAATAAACAAACATTAAAAAAAAATGGTTAGGATCAAGCATTGCCAGTTACTTTCTATTACCCTCAAATATATTTTAAAAACAACGTAGAACATGGCTGAGGAGACAGAACACAATGGAATTGTCTTCCAAGCTCTATCCTTTGCTTAGCTGATTTATCACTTCACTTCTCTTTGCTTTTACTTTTTGTTCCGTGGCAGTTCTAGTTTAACAAAATACTAACATCTGTAAGATGGAAAGATCAATTAGAGAGATCTATAAAATACTTTGAGCTTCTTGACGAGAATTCTCTATAAATAGAACTTGGCGAGTAGTCATTTCACTACTATAAATGAAAGTGGTGTGAATAATTTTTTTAAGTTGCTCTTTTTATACTCTGCGTTTACCATAAGGCTGTTAAATCTTTTAGGGCCCTTTGGTATGCAAAATACCATAACTGCTTTTTTCTTTGCAATAATTTAATATCCTTACGCAGCATGAGAGACAGAAAAAATTGCTTATAACCAACAAATTGGGACTTAACAAAAAAGAGGAATTTCCAATTCCTTTTTAGGTGATTATTTGTAGTTATCCCTAGTTGAATCTACTGCTTTTATTTATTTATTTTTTTTAATTTTTTTTTTCAACGTTTATTTTTTGGGGGACAGAGAGAGACAGAGCATGAACGGGGGAGGGGCAGAGAGAGAGGGAGACACAGAATTGGAAACAGGCTCCAGGCTCTGAGCCATCAGCCCAGAGCCTGACGCGGGGCTCGAACTCACGGACCGCGAGATCGTGACCTGGCTGAAGTCGGACGCTCAACCAACTGCGCCACCCAGGTGCCCCGAATCTACTGCTTTTAAAAAGATACTGAGAAAATTCATGGCTGTATTTGTTAGTTCTGTAGGCCTATGACAATAGATAATTTCAGGAAGTTTTCTAATTTCACGTTACTTTGTAAGCATTGAACTTTGGGAAATCTTTGCACGTGGCATTGGACACCCTGTAGCGTGGACTTGTGTTTTCTCCTTGACACATTTTCCCAATTTGGTACTATTCCCTCTTCCTTTCTCTACACAACGGTGGTCAGACCATCACACAGATATTGAGGTAGACCAATCATTAAATATCTGGGGAAATTTAACTCCGATGTTGAATAGTTTGAGGGCTGTGATTGAAAACGCTGCTTGGTAATGAAATTGATTTTCCACCTTCATTGTGGGATGCGGGGTGGTGAGGAAGTAGTCTGGTAGAGGGGAGTATTTCTGGGCGACTCTTCCAAGTAGATGGCCTTGTCTAGCCTTTGTTACTGTCCTTGACTCTTTACCGTGTTCACTTACTTTCTTCTTGAGCGAAGCTTTGGGGATAGTGAGGGATGTCTATCAAGGAGTATATGTAGAAATCAGGTGAAAATAATACAAATGTGTTTCGTGTGAACAGGATCTAGTCTGAGGTTTCACTTTAATTGGTTGATCTCCCAGAAATCATTTTCCTGTCCCGTCTTCAACCAGAGTATTGGAGCGGCAAAAAAAAACTGGCTGATTTTATTAGAACATTATGCCAGTGTCAATCACAGACAATTCTGGAATGTGTTGTTGCTAAGGTGATGCATTCTTACTGAAATTACTTATTTAAAAATTGCAGTGCTCCTAAGCCCTGTTGGTTCTTGGATTATTACATCATTCATTAAAAATCAAGGAAAAGGGACACCTGGGTGGCTTAGTTGGTTAAGCTTCTGACTCTTGGTTTTGGCTCAGGTCATGATCGAATGGTTCCTGAGTTCAAGCCTCGCGTCGGGCTCTGTGCTGACAGCTCAGAGCCTGGAGCCAGCTTCGGATTCTGTGTCTCCCTCTCTCTCTGTCCCTCCCCTGTGCATGCTCACTCACTCGCTCGTGCTCTCTCTCTCAAAAATAAATAATCATTAAAAAATTAAAACGTAAATAACGAAAAACTTAAAACATCAAGGAAAAAAACCCAAATTGTGTCCTGACACTCTTACTTTAAATAATCCTATTCTTCATGGATGTATCTATATGTTCAAAAGAACGTCTTTATTCTGAACTGTTTTGTGTAACCAGTTTCACTCAGAAGCTGTCTGTGGTTTGATGATTCCTGTGGATGATACAGCACCAGCTGCTGGAGGGGTTGGAGGTCACTCGGTTTCTTTTCATCTGGCGATTGCTTTGGAGTTAAAGAAAAATAATAACGATGTTTGGAATCAGAGGCTGAAATTCAGTCTTTCCATCCACATAGCGGAAAAAGGCAGGCAGACCGCAGCCATTCCGTACAGAGACCCGGTGCTTGGCAGGGACATCTTCATTTGTTGTCAAGACAGTGACTTGCCTGCCTCAGCCCCTGTGGGCCCCTGACGAGAGTAACGGGGGTCCCTGCATCTGTGATTGTTGTTGTGGAACACAGCACGTGTGTTTTATGTGTGAGCGCCTGCTGTGTCCTCAGCGGATCCCCCGTGTATTATCTCGTGAACTTAAAACAGGCATGTTATGGTTTTGCCCACCTCTGCAGACATAGGGCCCGGTGCTCAAAACTGATGGCGTGAACGTCAGCTCTGGTTGTCTATTATTTTTGACTGCTTAACTAATTCTCAACGAATTCTTTCCATAATTAGTCATAAGACTAGGGAGGCCCATGGCAATAATCTAGCTTGACCCTTTTGCTTTAGAGAGCAGCCGAAGTTCCTGGAGACTCTGACACTCTCAAGATCATCGACGTGGTGAGGTAATGGCAGAGCTGTGACCACGTCCCGTCTCTCCTTTTCCTGAATTGGGCAAATCCAAGATGCCTGACATTAGCTCAAGGCATAAGCCTAGAAAATAAACCCCCATAACACTCAATTATCACTCTGTCATTATTTTCTAATGATGGCTTCCATAGTTCAGAAAGTTTGTATCATATTATTTATTTTGTCATTGTATGGAAAACTGATCATCGTCCGGGCAAAATGGTGATGTGAACCAGGAATGGGCCAACGTTTGCTTAAAGGACCAAGTAGTAAAAATTTTGGGTTTCGTAGGCTTTCTGATCTCTGCCTCAATTACTCACCATTGCGGCCGTGGGGCAAAGCCACCATAGACCAAACGTGAATGAGAGAATACAGCTGTGTGCCGCTAAACTTTATGGACACCGGAATCTGAATTTTATATCATTTTCGTCTGTCACAGGATACTGTTCCTTTTTTTCTCAACCTTTTATTAAACATAAAAAAGTATCCTTAGTTCCTGTGCCAAACAAACAGACAAAAAATCAGGCAGCTTACTGGATTTGTGCCGTAGTTTGCTGACCTCTGATCGCAAAGATCCCAGTCAACGTCCATTCCATTCTGCCATTTTTGCTCCTACGCTTCGGGTTCCTCCCGTGTGCCCTCACAAATCTGGATTGTTCGTGTGCGTTTGCAGAAGCTGACTCTAAATGGAACCCAGCAATAAAGGAAGGGCTCTTATTATGCTCAATATACCAACACTGTTCGGTCTTAAGAGCTTTCTGTTGAAAATACTCTTTTCCATCATCGTCACAAATGCTCACACAGAAGCTGCTTTTCACTTTTCAGCTTTTAAAGTGATCTTTTAATCATGTTTAAAAAATTACTTTTTTCAAGAATGCCTGTTTGGAGCCATGCCATTACTGGGTAAAAATAAGCCCATATTTCGTTGATGATAATTTGTCTGCATGTGCCGACGAAACAAAAGGAACTTTTCTGAAAGCTTTGGAAGAGCAGATCCAAGAAATCAACGTGTCAGAATCCTGCATAAACAAAGATGTAATACAAAGCACATCCCATAAAGGATGTGATAATGTGACAAGGAGGGGGAGAGGGTGGGAGCTGAGAGAGAAGAGAGGAGGAGAGCGGGAGGAAAGATGGGAGGTGGAAACACAGTATTAACACAGCTAGAATTTAGAGGAAAAGAACATGTTCATTTTTAAGCGGGCTGTAAATATTAAGGTATTTCCCTTGTACCCCCAAATGTGATGTACAAAAAAATATATAAGGTATGCACAGTTTAATCATAAAATAAGGGGCACCTTGGTGGTTCAGCCAGTTGAGCCTCTGACTCTTAATTTCGGCTCAGGTCACGATCTCAGGGTTCGTGAGATCGAGCCCCACGTGGTGCTGCAATGACAACGCAGAGCCTGCTTGGGATTCTCTCTCTCTCTGTGTCTGCCTCTTTCCGCTCTCTCTCTCTCTCTCTTTCTCTGTCTCAGTATAAATAAACATAAAAAAAGAAATGAAAGTAAATTATCCCATGAGTAATTTTTATGTTGATTGCATGTCAAATGACAATATTTTGGATGTATTGACTTAAGGAAATTATTAAAATAAATTATATTCGTACTTTTTAAATTTTATTTGAAATGTTACTAGAAAATTGGACAAGTGGTTGGAATTTAGGCTCTATTATATCTGGATTGAACAGTGCTGATACAGAGCATCACTAGCACTTCTGAGTCCTGTGTGTTTTCCTTTGATTTTCTACAGCCATCATTTCTTTGAGCTTTTTTTAAACAAGTTCCTCACCTTTTCTTTTAGTTTTAGCATATACATGTATGTCTCTAGATTATGTCGTTCATTAAAAAAAAAAAAACATTTAAAAATATCCCATTGCGGGGGCACCTGGCTGACTCAGTTTGTTAAGCGTCTGACTCTTGACTTCAGCTCAGCTCATGATCTCACCGTTTGTGAGACCGAGCCCCGCATCAGGCTCTGCGCTGACCGCCTGGAGCCTGCTTGGGATCCTCTCTCACCCTCTCTGCCCACCCCCTGCTCACATGTGCACACGTACATGCATGCGCTCTCAAAATAAATAAATAAACACTTAAAAAATAGACATCCCCTGGTATTCAGCCCATATTCCCGGGAGCATCACCAACTCTAGGCTGTGCTTTTCTGTGTCTGCTCCTTATTTCTGGCCTCCACATGTTTTCCTTTTTCTCCCGGCAGCTCAGACATGCTTTCTAAATCTATTTTTGTTTTTTTTTTAATCTAGCCACTTGAAGTTTTCTACACTAGGAGGCATTTCTCTGTATATTTAGTCTACCTTATTACCAGCATACTGTCCAGTTCTCCAGAATGTTATGTTTTGCCTTCTCCACAGTACCTTTATAAAGCCGTAGCCGAGGACCGATTGTGTGAAACAATTTAAATGTGTGTACCGAGAAAGTATTCGTGAATAAAGTAAGATACGGATGTGTAACAGACATTATGTGGTCGGACTATTCCTCTTGAGATAAGATATAAACGTGCAAGAGATAACTCAACTAGATAATCACACTGTCGTCAAATGATCTGCCCAGACGTTAGGTCTTACGAGTACACGAAGACACCAGAGACGGCACAGGCAAAAGTGAGTTGGGGTGGATTTGGAAGAACAGATGGAAACGAACAGCGTTAGCGAGTAGCAAGGTCTGTTTCACCTAAAAAGAAAAAGGACACAAGCCAGGTTTACTAAATATGAATTGGTTAAAATGCATTAAATGTGAACCTTTACTCATTCAAGACAATTACCAGGCATACAAAAGTGTTCTAGGCATTGCAGAGGGACTCAGATTTCTAGAGGTCTTAACTAAAGATCTCTCAAGTAAACAATAGTACCGAAGTCCTGGGGAATCGTACTTAAGATCCTAGAGAAGACAGCCGTCAATTTCCACAGGGCCCTTTGCTCCCTTTGCCCTAAGAGGAGTTATTCCTGTTTGAAAGAGATCTTCGAGCACCGCCAGGCACATGCCTCTCTGGTTAAGTAAAGACAAAGATAGGCTGATATTCACATCCATCTTTAAAGGGGTTCCACTATGAATTGAGCTCTTTTGTCATCTCGTGTTTCCCCGCCGTGCTACCCTGGCCGTTAGCAGTTTGCAAGACGATGATGGCAAACCCACAAGGTGCTGGTGTAAGCCCGCCCAGCTTCGTAATGTTTCCTGTAATTTCAAATGATGCTTCTAAATTTGCGGGAGCAAATATTAGCAGAAGAAGCTTTCAGAATCAACTAGAGACAGATGAGAAGAGTCTTTTAGAGTCACTCTGTTGAAACAGGGAGCACCCCCACCAGCAGTGAGCCCCAGTCAATAATATAATTGATTACCTGCTGTCATAGCAGGTAATCCTGAATCCCATGTGGTACAGTGACGTAACCGTGCTGTTTACAGGTTCGTTCAGGTATAAAGAAGTGAGTTCCTTGTAAGAAAATATTAAGTGACGTGCGGTTATGGCAAAATGTGAAGGTAACAAGCTGATGACTGGAACTTGGGGAAATTTGGCCTAAGCATATCTTTTAAGGGAGAATTATTTTAAGGACAAGTTGGTAGGGCATGTTTTAAACTTTGCTCTCTTCTTTTCAGGGGAAAGTCACTTAGTTTAAGTGGAACATTAGATTTCCCTTCATAGTTTTTTTTTTTTTTCTTTTCTTTTTAAGTTATATTCAGTAAGGCAAAAAAAAAAAGGAAAGAAAAGAAAATTGGATTCAGAGATGAATCCACGTTCCTGTGTGCAGGTTGAGGGGCTTAAAATTTTAAACAGGTGCAGGGAACCTTCTTTCCTGGGAGAGCATCGCTCTGGCACAGGGTTAATTAAGCCCGTGTGAGCTGGTGCATTAAACATGCTGAGGGGAACCAGAGTTAGAAGACCTTGAACCCTTAGGAAGTAACCCCCCAAATCAGCAAGTCAGCTGCAGAACATTCCAGAGAAGGGGCAGAAAAGTCTTGAAACAGCAGGTCCGTGCATCTGGTCCCCAAAGTTAAGTGTCATTCTCTAGACAGGTCATACCTACCGGATGAAAATCGATGGCGATTCTGGGAATATTTCTCCCACGTGCACTGGAATTCATACGCAGACGGGAGGACAGGAGCTGAACATTCATAGAAGAGGGATTCTTATTTTGCCCCTCCACCTTCCAACGTCCTCTGTCGCAGTGATTGGCACTCCCCCCTCCTCTACTGTTCACACCCTTGGTTCTGCTCATTCCCCCACCTGCCAGATGCAACCACAGTCATCCCCTCCACGGCCACCCCACTGCTGCATCCACGATCCTCTCTCGTGTCTACGGCTGTGAGGTCTCTTTGCTTCTGTTCTGGCTGCGCTGTCACCCACATCACAGCCCGGTCGGGTTTAAAAAATTAATTCAGCTCTTCCTTGATGCTCTTCAGTGACTCATGATCATACTCGGATTAAAACGTAAAACCCTGCGTTTGACCCACAGTGGTCTTCCTGAATGCCTCTCTGACCACGCGTCCTGCCACCTACGTGTCTATGTCTTTACGCCCCAACTCCCCTTCTTTGGAATCCCTGATCCTATTCTCCCTCTCCCCTTTCTGGAACATGCTTCCGCTGCGTCTCTGCATGGTATGCCTCTCGCTCCACTCAGGTCTCTCTCTGCACAAATGTCACTTTTTTTTTTTTTTTCTGATCATGAAAATAGCAAAACACACACACACACAGTCCCCTGGCCCTCTATTATTATTCTTTCAAAATATTTTAAATACTTATTTATTTCAGAGACAGCATTCACATGGGAGAGGGGAAGGAAGAGAGGGACAGAGCTGAAGTCAGAGGGTCCAAAGTGGGCTCCAAGCTTGTCAGCACAGAGCCCGACGTGGGGCTTGAACTCATGAACCGTGGGATCATGACCTGAGCCAAAGTCAGATAGTCTACTGAGCCACCCAAGCTCCCCTATTACTATTCTTCATAGCCCTTATCATTACTAAAATTATTTGTTTATATATCTGACCTATACACTTCCCCCAGTTATCAAGATTTAAACAGACCGTGCGTGGACAAGCATTTTATAAAACTATTTAAACGTGAGGGATGATTATTGTAGCAGAGTTTGCCACTTTAAGATGCTACTCTAATGACATTTTGAATCAAAAAGGCTTTTTTCATTTAATTAATTGTAAGTATTCTTTTTCCCTTTAGTTTTCACCAGCCTGGAGAGAATTGGTTACTGGCTGTTTAAATAATAGTCTTTAATTTTTATTACTTGCTCCTCATAATATTAATGCCATTTTTTCATGCATCCTTGGTGTCGTAACCTTATAAGACAAGAATGTAAGAAAATGGGGGCGCCTGCGTGGCTCAGTTGGTTAAGCGTCTGACTTCAGCTCAGGTCACGGACTCACGGCTGGTGAGTTCGAGCCCCGCGTCGGGCTCTGTGCTGACAGCTCAGAGCCTGGAGCCTGCTTCGGATTCTGTGACTCCCTCTCTCTCTCTCTCTGCCCCTCCCCTGCTCATGCTGTGTCTCTCTCTGTCTTACAGGAAACAAATAAATGTTAAAAGAAAAAGAATGTGAGAAAATGTTTATTTAACCTTTATATGTCCTTGATACATATTTTCAGGTAGTTTATCAAGTGTATTGGTTTTTCAAATCATGTATGTCTCCTAAGGAAATGGCTATTTATTGGGGATCCTAGAAGTTTGTAACTGCCCTGGGATCTAAACAATGTTACTATTTCGGGGAGCCTGGGTGTCTCAGGTGGTTAGGTGTCTGACTCTTGATTTGGGCTCAGGTAATGACCTCACGATTTGTGGGATCAAGTGCTATGTCAGTGGGTTGGGGGCCTGCTGGCAGCGCAGAGCCTGCTTGGGATATTCTTCCTCTCTCTCTCTCTCTCTCTCTCTCTCTCTCTCTCTGTGTGTGTGTGTCCGTCCTTCCGCAACTCGTGCACTCTTACTCTCCTTCTCTCAAAATGAATAAATAAACATTTTTTAAAATGCTACCATTTCATAAGCGTGTTGCTGATTTACTGTTTTTAAAAGAAGAATACCATACCATTCGGCCCTCATGTAGTAGATACATAGATTGTAAAACAAATACAAATCATGCCCCACAATCTCGGGTGGGCAAGAAATTACACCCCCTTACTTCTCTGTAACTGAACTTTTGCTTCAAGCCCCTCTCCTGCCCTCGCTGCCAATCCGACCCTCTGTCTGCTTTTCCCTGCCATCCCCACCTGAGATTTGAGCCACCTGCCCACCCAAGTTACAACTAAGATAACCATCATCATGGCCGCCGAGAGCTCTTGGCTGTTAATTTTCCATACTGGGAGCACCTAATCCTTTTTGATAGTTAGCCTGGCTCCCATGTGCCCACACATACCACACAGCCATTCTGTGGCCCCCGCAGTACCACCAGGGGCCCGCCAAACACCCTCCCTCTGTGCTCACACGTCCCTCCCACGCACCCCCACCAGGAAATGCCTCGGATCTGATGAGAAACCCTTCTCCCCGTGTGGTTTTGTCCAAGACCTTTGTTCTCTGTCCTGATCCTGGTTCTCTTACCACTTCTGGAAGTGCTCTACGTTTTCTTGACCGCCTAGGGTTTGGAAACACATCGCCAGAGAGAATTGCAGGGAATTTCTATTTTCTGCCCAGCCACATCCCTCTGTCGAGTCTGTGAGCACAGGGCCAATTCTCTGATGGAATTGGGGTGAGAAGAAACGGTAAATATTGAGAGGAGAAAAACGTAGGTTAATAACACAAAATGCTATCCCTCGATAATGGTTTTCAATTTTACACCTTAGTGTAAAAATCAAACTGCTCTTGAACGTTTGCTTTATAAGTGGTCCTTAGATAACCTCTACCAGCTTTCTCACTGTCTACCTCCAAACTGAAATAGGCGGTAAGTCTTTAAAGGTCACCGATTTAAAAGAACTTTGGTAACTCTGACATAATCTTGGCCATAATAATCACAATTTTTTTTTCAAAATTTTTGTTTAAGGTTTATTTATTTTTGAGACAGAGAGAGACAGAGCATGAACAGGGGAGGGTCAGAGAGAGAGGGAGACACAGAATCCAAAGCAGGCTCCAGGCTCTGAGCCGTCCGCACAGAGCCCGACGCGGGGCTCGAACTCATGGACCCTGAGATCGTGACCTGAGCTGAAGTCGGACGCTTAACCGACGGAGCCACCCAGGCGCCCCAATAATAATCACAATTTTTATGGCAGTACGTAACTGTGTCCAATCAGTGACAAAATAAAACACTGAACCTAATACTTAGAAGTTGTGGATATAGAATTATCTGCTTCCCTGAATTTCATATGTGGTTTGACTACTAACAAGTAACACCTGGTATTAAAAATGGTGTCTTTCACCCAGCCCGAGTGACGTAGCACTTGTAGCTCTCTCTATAACTAAGGCAACACATTTACCTATTTTGTAGCACAGCAGGTGTGCCGTTTGTCAAAGTTCCTATTTGTCCCCGCGATTTGTGGCTGAAGAAGGAGTTCTGTAAAAAAAGACAAGGGCATGTGATCTTGGCCAGTTCCAGGTTGCTACGTAGAGTGTGCTTGTCTAGAAACCAGTTAAGCTGTGTTTTTGTTCAGTATATCGGCAAAAGATGGCTGTCTTGTGTGTTTTCTGGCCGGTTTGTTTCTTAAGGCATCGCCCATCTCAGGGCTGCTAAAACCGTGGCGGGACCCTGGGGCGGGGGGTGGGGGGAAGCAGGAGCGAGGAGGGTGACTTTCTAAGTGCCTGGCCGCCATTGTTGCCACAGGTTAGCTGGGACTTTACAGGTGGTTGTAGTTTCAGTGGGTTGGAATGTAAAGTGCTGACTCAGAAGGCTTGAGACCTAAAGGTCCTCTTATTTTCAGGTGACAGTACTCTGTCACGAATCCACAGCATCACGCATACCTGGCTTTGGTGAAAGAGCTTTGCACATACTGTCCATTTTACTGTACCTTTAGACTTCGCTGAAGCGTAGGACTTACCAGTTGGTTCTCTGTGCATCCTGCTACCGATGTGTGACTTCCAAATGACCTGACGCTGTTTGACTAATTCCACATTATAGTAAGTTTTTACAGCAGTGCTCGTGCCTCAACAGACTCTCATGGGCCATAATATGGCCACCAGGCAAAGCAGTTGCTAATTACGCGTTTCTCCAGATTTCCCATCACTGACCAATAGCTCTTGGCCTCAAGAAAACATCAGTGACTTCACAGGATTATCTAGTTGTTGACGGACAGCAATCGATGTTCACTTTTAGTATTTTCACCGACAGGGTTTGTTCTGTCACTTTTGTGTTTGTTCTAACGATATGAGGCAACAACTCACCGTCTACATTAATCAGTCTCCCCAGATTCCTCACACCCCTACCCTTGGTCCCTTTCTCTTTCTCAAATTTGAACTAAGAGCACAGTGCTCACAATCAGGTGGTGATGGACAGAGGAAATTGGGGACAAGGACACTATTAGCAATGGCCTAATGTGTAAGCACAGGGAGAGAAAACTGGAAGGAGCCAGAGATCGAGAATCTGAAACTTGAGCAAATAAGACTGACCTCAATCGATGGCCGCTTTTACGTTCTCAAATGATACAAAAATGATTGATTTCAGGGGCGCCTGGGTGGCGCAGTTGGTTAAGCATCCGACTTCAGCCAGGTCACGATCTCGCGGCCCGTGAGTTCGAGCCCCGCGTCGGGCTCTGGGCTGATGGCTCAGAGCCTGGAGCCTGTTTCCGATTCTGTGTCTCCCTCTCTCTCTGCCCCTCCCCCGTTCATGCTCTCTCTCTGTCCCAAAAATAAATAAACGTTGAAAAAAAAATTAAAAAAAAAAATGATTGATTTCCTTTGGCGAAAGTTATTCCAGTTAGCTTGAGTAGATTTTTGTTTCTTGCAACTAAAAGAACCTTAATCAGAAGAGTTGGTAGCTTGAGTCTGTTGAAAGTTATTATGTTTTTAGTACTTATTTATTTTGAGACAGAGGGAAAGAGAGAGAATGCCAACAGACTTCATACTGTCAGCATAGATCTCGACACGGGGCTCAAACTCCTGAATCATGAGATCGTGACCTGAGCCAAAATCAAGAGTCAGATGCCCAACTGACTGAGCCACCCAGACATCCCTGTTAAAACTTATTTTTAAATGCATTTAGCACATAAAAATTTGTCCCTTTCAGTAAAAGTAATAGTCGTTGTGATTTGTCTTTGGCAAGCAGTTTAAGTTTTTCAAAATGCATTTATATGATATGTTGTAGCCACAGAAGACAGAGCCACAAGCCACACTTGATAGATAAAAAAAAAAATTTTTAATTTGATATGTAAGAAATTATCCTAGTTTAGATAAGAGTCTCTGCGTATGGTCTCAACTGAAGTTCATGGTCAGCATTGAATGATTTTGTATCGGAAACTTGAAATTAGCCATCGTGGGAGTATTTATGCCATGAAAGTCAGCAAATATGGCAACTCACAGCCTTTTTTAAGCCAGTTGTACAACGTTTACCAGCATAGCACTGCCTCTAGCAAACTGAATATTTTATCTAATCATGTCCTATATACTTTGGAGCCATGTGTATCCATACATCTTTAAAGAAAGGCTGAAAACCCTTAATTTATCCTTAATTGGAACTTTTCAGTTCTTTACCAGGATAACTTCCAGCTGTGGGTGAAGACCTCTATAGCGTTGCTGGAGAACTATCTCAGAATACTTGCTCTGCCTTCAAATTAGAAGTATAAAAGGGCCATCAGTATTAGCTAGCTTAACCCTATTATTTCACAGGTGAGGGGTGAGGGAACGGAGAGGAAGAAACGGGCAGTGGTCTCTCCAAGGTCATAAAGGTCCAGGAGGGGAAGATCCTAATTCAAACTCAGATCTCCTTCCCTATATCTCAGTCCTGGGTAAAATCCAGGCTTGGGAGACCAAGGACCTGCATCTCAGGGCAATGAAAGGAGGCCACAGGCAGAAGGCTGGCATCCCAGTAGGCTTATACAGCTCTGTATGGATCGACCAAAAAAGAGACCCTTGGAAGGAATCACCAATGCCCAATGAAGGTTGTAAACTGCGCCGGTCATTTGTTCATCGATGTGTGTGAGCATAGCGATGTTTCTAAAAATTAAAATATACAGTCAATAAGCCTGCAAGTTCAGTTTCAAAACCTAATTGTTAATTAAATACAGAGTATTTTGCATAATGAGAAACTGTCAATATTTATGGTGGGGAAAAAATAAAACTGAAAAGTGGTTCCGCCCTTCCCAATAAAATCATGGTCACGATTATCTGATAAAGCAGCCAAAAGGGAGAAGGAGCCATTTTGTTTATTTAATTTTTATAACTAGTGAAGGAATGAATGTCTAATTTGATCTAAGGAACGCTGGTGATCTATATGACAAGTTGATGCTTGATTTCAAATAGAAACCACTTCAGAATAAAACTTGGCTTGGTCTGTTGCTGACTTTGTTATCCATAGGTCTCCTACAAGTCAGCATCACGTAGACAACATGCAAGAAAGCGGTTACCTGATTTTTTTTGGTCAGTGTTTCTTCCTCTGATCAATGGGCCTTTTATTTGAATACGAATTATCACAGAAGACAAGTACGTTTTCCTTGGTAGGGTCTGGGGGCTGTTTGGGAAACTTTGCAGCTTGAATGTCAATGTGCTTAGTCAATCCGCTGTAGTCAGGCCAAGTCCAAGCCCATTTCTAAATGGCACGAATCAGTGTGCTGACGCGATGAGCCGTATCTTGGGGAGGCTGTTGGGTTGTGGGTTGTTGTTACTCTATCACACGTAAACGCCCTCCTCCCCCCTCCTTCTCCCTCACGATGTGTTATCTCTGTTTCCTACTAACACAGATTGCCAAGTTAGGATTAGCTTACTTTTTAGCTGATTTTACCCAACCCAAATGACTTGATAAACGGCCAGTGTCAGCCTATCGGGGAACCTCTCAACCTAACTTCTCTTGGTTGTACCTCTTTACTGGCCAGTTCTCTTCATGTAAAATAAAAAAAAAGATGGATAAATAAAATGAGTAAAAATACTTAAAATCAATACCTGCGTCTCCTCCCTTGCTTTATTCACCTTCCTTACTAGAGACAATCTGTGGATTCTCTTCATCAGCAGGCCCTATGGCAGTGGTTCCCAAAGGGTGGTCCCTGAGGAGCATCACCATCCACCTGACAATTTGTTAGAAATGGAAAATTTTGAGCTCCCCGCCAAAACTACTGAGTCGGAGATTCTGGGAGCGAAGCAAGCAGTCCCTTTGTCTTAACAAACCTGCCGGTCCTTTCTGACGGATACTCAAGTTTCAGAAGCGCTGTCCCGAGAGAAACACGTTGTAGGATTTTGCTCAGAATATAGGAGTTGTGTTCTGTTTTTTCACTCTCTCAGTGGAGTGGGAATCATTTATTCTGATAGCACATAATGGACATATTTTTACTACTCTATGAAGTATTTTACTCTGGGCGAGAGCATTCTGCATCTGATAACCCCCGTTCTTTGCCCCCATTTCAGGACCACTTGGCTAAACAGGGCGAAGAGGGAGAGTTTCTCTAGGTAAGAAGAAACTGAGGTAGACGGAAAGCTTGGGAGGGAGCTGTTGAGACAGAAGTTCAAAGTGAACAGAGGCCCCTGCGTGGCTCAGTCCCCTGAGCGTTGGACTTCAGCTCAGGTCATGATCTCAAGGTTCAGGAGTTCAGCCCCACGTTGGGCCCTCTGCGGGCAATGCAGAGCCTGGAGTCTGCTTCGGATCCTCTGTCCCCCACTCTCTCTCTCTCTCTCTCTGCTCCTCCCCCAGTCGCGTTCTCTGTGTCAAAGACGAAAACAAAAGAGTTCCAGGTAAGTAGCCCCAGTCCACACTGCCAGCCGCCTCCCCACAAGGTGGATCCTTCATCATTCCAGTCACCGTTCACCCACCTTGCAACGTGTTCGAGGACCGCATGAGGTAGGGTAATCCGGAGAGAGTGTACGGGACATCTTGGTGCTAATCGTGTAACTGCTTGTGTAAGGTTCGAGTTATTTCATCAATACGAGGTTGGAGCTTCCGATGGCCTACGGACGGTTCACTGACCGAGGCTGGCTGTCCTCCTCACTTCTCCGTAGGTCTTCCCTCATGAATTCCGTGTCCTCGCTTCTCCACCTCCTGGCAGCCTATAAGTGCCCGACTACCTGGCATGGCCCTGCGAGGGCACCTCACCCTGTCGCCCCTGCTTTGTCCATCAGCGGTTGAGCAGCTGTGGGAAAGAACGTGGGATTCGGAACGTGTTCTTCCGCTTTCTTTAGAAACTTCTTGGCCAGACCTCTCAAACGTACCCACCCCGTACCTGAGCGATCATCCCAGGGCACCACCGCTGCCCCGAGCCCCTGGCATGCCATTCTGATTTCTGCCCTCACACCTCCACCTGGATGGCCCCCTGCTTTTTTCAGATCCCAGGCGAGAGGCTCCTGCTTCATTTTGCTTGTCAGGACCAACTGGGCCTCGCTGAGGAGCCGTCTTCACACCCACGGCACCGTGAGTCTGTGCCACTCCTCGGAAAGGTTTTATGCTCTACTGTGTCATCTCCAAAATGAATGGGAGGGTCTTTAAATTAAAGTCAGGGACGGTTTCTTAAGCTTTTCATCTTGTAGAGGCTGCCGTGTGACTGACTCTACCCGGCGTATTAACAAGGGCCTGCTTTTTGACGAACATCTCAGTGCTTTCTACAGCATGCGAGCTAATTATTATCTATTAGGTCTGCTGCATCCAAAAAGTAAATTTGTTGAAATAAACATGATGACGTTGGTTAACTCTTTCTCTTTAGGTACCTAATCCATTCTTGGAAACTCTATGGTGTTTAAGAAAGAGTAGGAATATCTTTTCTTATTAAAAAAATCATAAAAATTATGGGTGCTATCAAGCCTTGGAAAAGTACAGGAAAGTAGAAAGAAAATGAGCAATGTTGGCCAAAGATAACCTTATTAGCGTGTCTCATGTTCCATTATATTCCTGTGAACGGGCCTGAAAATTCCTGTCATGTCTTTTTCACACAAACTCAAGAATTATTTTTCATTTTCAAAAGAAACATTAACAAATTCAATGCTAGATAGGCAGAATTGTTTTTTGAAGAAAAAGAAAAAACAGGATATCCGGATATAGCAAAAATGTGCATCTTAAGGAATTTTTGTATTTTACCAAGCAGACTGTACAAATCAGAACATAGGTGAGTCGTTTTTTTCAAGAAGGGAAAGAAATACAGAATGAATCCAGTTTTAAATGACTTGTGTCTCACACACCAGTTCACATCAAACAAAACTTTGAAGCATCTGAATAGAGCAGTTTCTGTTATGAGAAAGCTGTTTTCTTTCTCTTGGTTATCAGTAATTAGGCAAGCTTTCGAATGAGGTTAACTTAGTTGAAAAGGCAACCATCAAGGCAATAGAAAAATTAAAATGTAAAAAGTAAAAAAAAAAATGTAAATTTGATAAGGATCAAAAAGAAAAGGATTTGAAATCAAAGATTGTGAAATTAAAAAAAAAAAGTAGAGATTGCAAATATGCTTTCAACTGGTCTAGTTCACAGAGGGCAGGGTACCGAGTGACCAAGGCTGATGCAGTGGTTTCTTTGGGGGGAAATGAGGAATTCTAGAACACGTAGAAAACAACATCTATGCCCAAGATTGAGCCCTAGGGGGTGGGGTGCCCTGGGGGGCGGGGGGGGGCAGACCACTCTAAACTGGTTGGATGTTAGAATTATTCAGGGAGCTTTTAAGACCCACCAACGCCAGGGCTCCACCCATAGGGAATCATCTTTAATTGTTCAGAGCTGAATGCCAGGGAGAAGTAGTATTTAAATCCCCTTTGCTGATGGGAACCAGTAGCCCAGTTAGAGACCCACTGATGTGTTTGTAAGTTTCACGCGTGTTTCTCCCATCCAGAGGCAAATGAAACTTCCTTTTGAGTTAGTCAAGTGTCTAAAAAGATTCTGCTTCAGCGTCTTCATTTTTGAAATGGGGATGCTAAATATTAGGGTAGATAACTTGCCTAGTAGTAAACATCTAGTTAGCATCAAAGCTGGGGCTGAGACTCAGGGCTTCCTGTAACTCAGCACCCATTCTCCCATCCCACACTGCATTATGTCCCTCGGAATCTATGTGATGCTTTTTGTGGAAGAATGAAAACTGCTTCAGAGAATGAGGTGTCTGCCCCAGACAGCTAAAATGCCAAATATAACTTTGACAGTTGAGGACAAAGAAGGCATATTTTCTTACTTCCTGTGATCAGGGCAAAACAGACCCCTCCTAAGTATTTATTTGCAGCCTGTATAATGCAATTAGCTGACCACAGTTGAAAGTAAAATGATTAATATATGATGCACAGCCCTGGACACTTACACAGATCTGACAGAGAGCTGGTTTGATGTTTAAATTAACTGGCTGTTCTGGAGGACAAGCAAGGTGATCGATGTCTGGAAACTCTACCATACCTGCCTGAGGCTTGGTGTTGTAACCTCTTAAACCTAATTGTCGTTTGGCATCCCAAACCGTGGAAAGGATGGCTCGTCCCCTTCGTCGTTTTCTGTGATACCTCACTTTCGGGTCACAGTGAGAGAAAAGAGAAGAAGAATATAATTAATTGACCTGATCGTTTTCAGCCATTTAATAATTTTTAAATTTAAAACAGTTCAGCTGCTATCTCCTCTTTAATTAGGCTGCTGGTGTTACAGAAATATCTGCACGTATCAGCTTTTCTGACTTAGATAAAACTAATTATCTCTGTATTCTAGCAATTGTTTGTGTGTTTTTCTTTCACAGCCACCCCATCACATAGATTTTATGTATATACATCTATAAGTGTAAGCAAATGTTCCTTTAGTTTGTTAAAATTGAAAGCCTAGACAGTGCAGATTGATTTGATGTTACACTACAGAGATAATTAGTTTTATCCATTTTGGGTTGCCTTTATTTGTACAGTATAATTGAATCTGAAATGTGATTGTTTACTAGGAGTGTTAACTTCAACTCATTTCTTCTGTTTGTGTTCTTTTAAATACCATATTCATAGTATAGCAATTTGCTCACTTAACTGTTAGAATTGAAGTTTGTCTGGTTCTTCCAGTGTCAAAAAGGGCTGTGTCCATAATTATGCTCCACGGTCTACATGGGGCCAGCTGGGTCCATGCACGTAAAGGGCAGGTGAACGTGTCCGCTAAAAATAGAGTCTCCATCTGAATGTGAAGTTAGTTGTGGGCAGTTACAAGAGGCACATGCTAGAATCCTTTAAATGACTTAAAATTGTCATTTAAGCAAGGGATTTCATTCATCTTTGCTAGGTTAGTGTTAAAAGCTGGTATGTTTCTGTGAACCATTTGGAGCTGCACAGACTGACGTTAATTATTTCGAGATTTGTCCTACTTCTTGGACACTGGACACCTCAGATAGCCAAGCCACTTTACCTATTCTAATGAGTTCCTTTTAAGGACCCTATGTATTGCTGTATGACACTAATTATCATGACCGTATATTGATAGTAAGGAAAAGGTTGATGGTCTACACTTCCATTGGAGGGTCAAAACATCACAGTTCTAGAAGGATAAAAGGATTTGTTAGCTTACTTCCAACTTATCCAACCGAGTAAGTAATTTTTGGCTGGTTGTTCATTATCATCTGAAATCTTTTTTTTTTTTTTTTTTTTTTTTTAATTTTTTTTTCAACGTTTATTTATTTTTGGGACAGAGAGAGGCAGAGCATGAACGGGGGAGGGGCAGAGAGAGAGGGAGACACAGAATCGGAAACAGGCTCCAGGCTCCGAGCCATCAGCCCAGAGCCTGACGCGGGGCTCGAACTCACGGACCGCGAGATCGTGACCTGGCTGAAGTCGGACGCTTAACCGACTGCGCCACCCAGGCGCCCCTCATCTGAAATCTTAACAGCTCCCTGTCTGTGATGCTTGTATAATTTCATAAAATCAATGCAAATTATTTCAGGCATGTAACAAAAGCCTTAACTAGTGTTCATTTATTCCTAACATTTTTTTCTCTGGCCCTCACCGGGATTGGCTTTACTTCTGTGAAGTCCCATTTTTGTTGAGAATCTGTTGTGTGTGTTTTCTCAGTTATGGAACCAAATGATCTTTTTGCTACCTGGCTCAAAGAGTAGGGACCAAGAGTTCTCTCTGCCATAACTCTGGGTAGTCATTAAATGTGTCAGGTTCTGATACTGTGGTGCGTACAAATTGGACATAGTGTTAGATTCTCTGGAGAGGACGCTGTGATCATGTTCCATAAAACGTGTCTAGAAGCCAATGATTTGTCTAGAATGTTATGTTGTGATCTCATTAGTTTTTAGATAGTCAACTTCTGGGGCCCCTGGCTGGCTCTGTTGGTTGATCGTCCATCTCTTGGTTTCAATTCAAGTAATGATCCCAGGGTCATGGGATCGAGCCCCGTATCACCTCCATGCTCAGCGCAAAGCCCACTTGAGGTTCTCTCTCTCCGTCTGCCTGTCCCCCACTGGTATGTGTTCTCTTTCTCTCTCTAAAATAAAATAAAATAAAATAAAATAAAATAAAATAGTAAAGTAAAGTAAAGTAAAATAACTCTTCTAAAGTAGGCAACTTCCGAATGTGAATGCATCATAGAACCACTACACTTCCTTCGTGTTACTGGGAAGCATTTATTTACATTCACATCAATGGAGACTCTCTATTAACAGTTCAATCAAGTCAACTGAAAATCTCCAAGATACTGAGTAAGAGACTGCCTTTATGCTGGCTAAAAGCACAATACCAAATTGCCAAAGGAGGAGTGCCCACCAATGTGTACTAATACAGTGTCTCCAGGTATGGTATTTGGTCAAGTTAGTTCCCTGTTCATTGCAATAAATTTAGATAGATAGATTGACTGTATTACATATATACATTATACCTGCAGTATATACTAGCTGTATAAGGGAAACTTCACATTTAGAATACTTTAGCTTTTAGATTTTCAAGCAATCATGATGATTGCTTGAATCTATATTTCTCTTTAGTTTCGCTGATACAGTGGTTTTGTGGGGGTTCTCATATTAAAGGGCTAATGTAGACAGCTGAATGAGCAGACTGTTTCTTGGATCCTGTGTTCATGGATCAATATCAGATTGTTTATGCTGTTCTTTTGGACTCCCTTGCCAAAGAAAGCTGTGATTACAATTCAGAGGTTTAAAATAAATTATAAGAAGGGAATAGGAAAAGCAATAAAGTAAATAGATAATGGTCAAATAAAATCCGTGAAGTTTGTCATTTGGTTTAAAATTCTGATATTGTATTATAATGCTTAATATTGTTTGTATTGATTACTCGTGGTTTCCATTCCACACGTATAAAAAGGGGAATGAGGCTTTATTTTCAGAAAAAAGATTGCATTAAGCCTCCCCCTTTTTTTTTTTTTTGAAGAATCATTTAATCTTCAAACATCTTGCTCAGAAATGCCATTTAACTGACAGCCAGTTCCCCCATAGCTCATTTTAGCTTGTATTTTTAAATCTTATTATTTTTTTTTTTTTTGCTTTATAAATCTACAATGTAAGGTAGTTCTTATTAACTTGTTTTCATATAACCAGCTTATATAACCCTTCTGTTGATAATGATATCCTGCTGAAATTCCCGTGGCTTCAGCTCATTCCACACCCCCTGAGATGCTCTGGCCTCCCGACCCCTGTCAACTCAAAATCATCATTAGTAATCACAGAGTGGCTTTAGGTGACAAAGGAGACACCTTGACTTTGAAACCCTTGATGTGACAGATTCGACCACCAGAGAGTCACGTTGCCACGTGAGCACAGAGCATTTTCCCCGTTGGACCGTTGTGGGACGTGCCCCCTAACTCTTGCCAGGAGACGCTCTTGGAACAGACCGGGTGGAAGTGGAAAGAGAGAGGAAGAGAACACGGGGGGGTCTGTACCAGGCAGACCCCAGCAGCAGCAGAAGCGTCTGCAGGGCGCAGTGTCCTCAGGTGCCCAAGCGCTCCACGTGCGTCCGTCAGCCGTCTTATCAAGGAGATCGTTTTTCCCCTTGTTCTTCGTTGCTCTGCAATGTTTTCCTCCACAGTCACATTTTCACGTGCAGCCCCGAGGAGCCGTGGTAACTGCAGACCGTACTGAAGCGATCTGGTGGGGAAGCGTTTCACGTTCCCATCGTTTTTCCGACTTCACGTCGTGTGGAATGGACAGGAGACAGACCGCCAGTCCTTGCTTTTGGTGTGGCCTTGAGCAAAGCCGTGCAGCCATCTGGGGGCTCTGCTTGGGCTCATTTCCACGTTGATATTACAAAGATGTTAGATTGCATGATTACCCATGACCTTGCAAACACTGATATTTCTGTGATTCGCGCTGTCGTGGACGACAGAATGGGACTTTGGGGAAGATCGTCTCAGTTGATGTCACACATTCGCCGTCACCTCCCCTCACGGTAGGGACGCAGCTCGTGTTAACATCTGTTGTTCTTAATCCCTGAGTCTAATACTGCCATGCTGCGTGGCCTCTTCTGGCATCTGGGTGAACCTCAGCGAAGTTGGGAAGTTGTCCTTCAGGGTTAGGTAACAGGGCTTTGAACTTGGCCCTGCCCTGCTTGCCAGCTTTCCCGGTAACGCCAAGAGATGTGGCATCCACGTTACAGTGATGAACGCATTGCAGCGATGCCCTAACACCATCTGTGAAACAGCACACGGCTGGGAGGCCGTGAACGTTGGAACTAGCGAGATGACCTCGGTAGGTGACACTTCTGCTTCTGCCGTTGATCAACAGAAGTTGCGTCAATGCAAATGGTCAACAGCATCTTAATCGGCCCAGAGTCACCGTGCATCAACAATATGGGAGCACGTTTGAAAACTAATGTTCGACGGCGTGCAGGTAGCTGACTAAACTAGTTGCGGGAGGTCTCAGGGACCACGGAAGCCCCATCTGTTGCGAGAAGAACCACCTGGAAAACCCACACCCGGGCTCCAGGCTTACTTCCCAGTGCCCCAGCGCCGCGAGGACAGGACCACGCACAAGGGTCAAGAAGGAAGCAGCTAACGCAGGGATAGGCCTGGAAATGGTCCTTGAGAGCAGCGTTGGGAGAACGAGGAAGTTTCGCCCAGACAGGAAGAGGCCGCGGGGACTAGAGAGAGATCCTCACATGATCTGTACTGTAAGTCCAGGCACCTCTTTCCCATCCATTCCATAACCGTCTTTGTAACCATTGTTCTAGATTATGAATGGGGATGGATTACGTACATCATGTGTTCCTCACATCACACAACTGAAACATTCTTTATATATATATATATATATAAAGAATATATATATATATATATACATATATATACATATAATGTATTATATGTATAATTATATATATAATTATAATTATATACAATTATATATATTATATATTTTTATACATATATAGTATATATAATTATATATATATACATATATATATGTGTATGTATATATATATATACATATATATATGTGTATGTATATATATATATATATAATGTTTATTTTTGAAAGAGAGACTGTGCACACAAGCTGGAGATGGGGAGGACAGAGAATGAAGGAGAGAGAGAGAGAGAATATCCCAAACAGGCTTCATGCTGTCAGCACAGAGTCTGACACAAGGTTTGACCCCACAAACCATGGGATCATGACCCAACCTGAAGTCAGAGGCTTAACAGACTGAACTGCTCAGCTGCCCCCAACTGAAACATTCTTTTTTTTTTTTTTCCCTAATGTTTATTTATTTTTGAGACAGAGGCAGAGCGTGAGCAGGGGAAGGGAAGAGAGAGAGGGAGACACAGAGTCCGAAGCAGGCTCCAGGCTCTGAGCTGTCAGCACAGAGCCCGACACGGGGCTCAGACCCACAGACTGTGAGATCATGACCTGAGCCAAGGTCGGACGCTTCACCAACTGAGCCACCCAGGCACACCTCCCCCCAACTGAAACATTCTTAAAAATGTTAGGCATGCAGTCAACATTTTGCAAACTTCTTAAAAAAAAAATCTTGCTTAAATTTGTATTTCCATCTTAGTGATGCTCTGTTTTGATGTATTTTCTATTGGCGGATACTCGTCACGTTTCCCGGATACCTTTGCCCTTGGTCTGTCTATGAATGGGTCACAATACACTGAAGTTCACCATAAAAACTCCATTGAAAGGAGCATTGTATTCAATCTGCTTAAAATACAAATGCTATCCTCCTCCCCTTCGCAAATGAGCTGCTTTGGTGGATAAAGATCAAATCCAACAATTTTCTGGAAACCAAACCCCACCTGCATTTTAATTGATTTTCTTTTATTCTCGTTATTGTGGTTAGGCAGTGGGTTATAGTATCATGGACTGCTGTTAGTATGTGTATGAATGTGTCCCCGTGGGAATTGGTGAGTGATTAACAGTTGTGTGAGAAGTGCTTCACAGCTCTGTTCATACCGAACCCTTTTCCTATAGAGGGTGTCTTCCTTGGTGAATGTCCTTTCCTGGAATGCCCTCAATCAGAACATACAGAGGAGTTCTCGATTTTAGCGCAGTTACAATAACAAGTAAGTTTAAACAAAAGCACAAGAGCAAAATAATTCATTTGAGTCCTTTTGTTACATGGTTGCAAAAATGAAAATCTGTGTAACAAGTTCTTTCATAGGAAGTTATATTAAATTGTGATTAGGTTTATCATTTTCCCAGTGCATGTTCAAATGAGTTTCTTTACAGCTAGATTTTACAATATTCTTAACATGTCACAGATGCATACCACATGATCCACAAGAAGTCAATGAATGGTTGTAAGAAAAAGTGACGTGACTTTATACTGGTATTTAACCTCCCAAATCAACACGAGATGTCACCGTCCCTTTCCTTTATATGAAACAGAGGTTTTGTTTTTTGGTTTTGTTTTGTGTCAATTTTAAATTAGCACGGCAGTCGGCCTTGGCTTCATGTGTCCATTTACCTTAATAGAAATGGCGTAATGACGCGTCTGTATGCTCAGAAACTCAATGGTTAAAGTATTCTTTTCTGTGCTCTCTGATTTACAGCCATATATGTATTTTTTTCCTTTAGACCTTCACCAGTATATTTCACAACTGCTATTTGAGAAGTAATTCTGCCAAATTAGTTGTGTGTTTATTTTATTTTACTTTATTATTTTTTAATTTGTTTTTTAATAAAATTAATATTTACTCTTGAGAGACACAGACAGAGAGACGGAGCATGAGCAGGGGAGGGGCAGAGAGAGAGAGGGAGGGAGACACAGAATCCGAAGCAGGCTCCAGGCTCCGAGCTATCACCACAGAGCCCAAAGCGGGACTTGAACCCATGAACCGCGAGATCATGACCTGAGCCGAAGTCAGAAGCTTACCTGACCGAGCCACCCAGGTGTCCCTGTGTGTTTATTTTAAAATATAGCTTATTCATATGCTGTGCCTTCAAGACATAGTAATTGACTCCAGTGGCATAAATTCCATGAAAATGTAGAAATTAGTATAAACATTTGTATATGTGTGTATGCTGTGCTCATAAGCACGCCAAATAGCATTTCTTTAATCTGTTTTCTGAGCGACTGAGCAGTCTTTATGGAAGGCAGCTCCAAAATAGACGAGCAGCTACTGAAACATTCTTTTTCAGTTTAAATGATATTTAACAACTGAACTGATTCATATTAATTTTTGCTATAGTGTACCCTCTTCTGTGCCTAGTCCTTTTAATTCTGGATGTTACATGGGCTCAAAGCTTGCTTAAAGTGTGAAAATAGAATTGGTGATCGCTGAAATTAGGATGACCCCATGTATGCTACAAATGCTTTATGTTGGAATAACTAAAACCGATGTTCTTTAAGCTCAGTTTATCTCCCCTTTAAAAACTTTGATGGCTTTGTGGCTCCTGGGTGGCTCAGTCGGTTGAGCATCCGACTTCTACTCAGGTCATGGTCTCACAATTCGTGAGTTCAAGCCCCACGTCAGGCTCTCCGCCGTCAGCCTGGAGCCTTCCTCAGGTCTTTAGTCCCCCCTGTCTCTCTGCCCCTCTACGCTCATTCTTTCTCTCTTTCAAAATAAATAAGCTTAAAAAAAAATTTACGATGGCTTTCTAGGCCCTTTGTACTCCCTAAACCTGTAAGGTTTTCTGTGTACAGAGAATACATTTTATATGCTAAACTTATACTTTGGGTGTTTGAACAGAACTCTCATGTTATTTGTCAAAAGTTTTGCCTCTACTCTCCAACACAAAACTTCTCTTAGGGCAACAATAGCTGCCTGGGTATCCCCCCCCCCGCCCCGCCCCCCGCACTCACACACACAGTTAGGCTTTGGGCATTTAAAAATGCCTTTCCCACACACTCTACCTACAGATGTAGTCATAATTCAAGACGAGCTCAAGTCCTATGTGGGTACAAATGATCGTGGTTAATATCGTCGCTTACTTCAGTTATGGAGATCTCGTCTCTACCAGCAGGGCCCCCTGAGGACAACATTGCTCATCCCAGACCAGTTTTATATTCATCCCAGATTGTATACGTGGGCGTAGAATAAGTGATTCCTGTAAGTTTGGGAGGCTTTAAGCTTGCCAGCGTGCAGCCTGATCAGAGCAGGGCAACGGAGCATATGAAAATGTTCATGAGTACACGCGCATTTCCACATGGATCAGAATGTTCAATGTACCATGAAAGACGTCAGCCAAAACAACCAGGTTAATTCATTCACTTAATAGATTTTAAATAGGAGCTCAAACTCTTAGGTTGGACCATAGAAAGTTGCAAATTTTATAGTTCAGATATGGTTAAACATCAGCAAACTCACTCGGTTCAAGACTTATGGATACAGTAGTAAATAATAAAGGCTGCTTAGTGGAACTTAGAGTATGTATTAATTTCCCAGACCAAAAGAGGTTAATTTCTTAGGATTGGTCCTCACAGAGAAACTAGTCTGTCTTCCCTGATCACCTGCTCTGCCTGCATTGTTTTCAGTTCCCTCCCGCCCTTCTGGAAGAGCCAGAATGAGACAGAGTGTTGCCGTAGCTGATGATTCACAGGTCTCTTCAAATTTAGGACCTTGTTTTTTCCTTTGGCCTCCTGATGATAACCTGCATGTTGCTGGCTTTTTCGACTTAGAACAGCACAAAGAGCTTCTTTCTCCAGAAAAAGAGAGCACAAGCTAAGGAGGTGCAGAGAGAGAGAGAGAGAGAGAGAGAGAGAGAGAGAGACAGAATCCAAAGTAGGCTCCAGGCTCTGAGCTGTCAGCACAGAGCCTGACGTGGGGCCTGAACCCATGAACTGTGAGATCACGACCTGAGCCAAAGTCGGATGCTTCACTAACTGAGCCACACAGGTGCCCCCATGACTCTACCTCTGAACTGCTAAATCAGAAAGCATCGTTAAACAGTATGAGTTGGACATATTTATTTCTGGGTTTTCCATCTCACATATGTCTACATGAAAAACCACCTTCTACATTTAATTGTAGTCGATTTATGCAAAAATTGGCAAATTGCTATCACAATTTTTGTTCCTTATAAGAGCCCTGTGAGGTAGATTGAGGTACTGTTCCTCTGTTCAGCTTTACAGAGAAGAAAACAAGGTAAGATAAGGATTTGGAGGATTTTACTCCAGGTTCATTAAGGGGCCCACAGGAAGCTAAGAGCAAACTCTAAGCCCTAATCCACTGCTCATTTGACTACACTAAGAAGGATTTTGGCACATCGCAAACTAGAAAACTCGCATGCTACCAAGTCCTACGTTTAAAAGTCTTAAATCCTGTCTCATAAGAAATCACTAGTAAGTGGGTTAGTAATGAGTGGCTGTTCTCACTCGTATCTTTTATTTTCTCTTGTGGCTCAGTGTTTACGTAAGTTCCGGGTATCTGCTGTATGTCTGAGATCATCAGTCGATACCTTTATGTTGTGTTACTACACAGTAAACCATCTCAAAAGCTGTTTGGCGTCCCATTTTACATTTATTGAGGTATCTGAGTCACCTACTTCAGTTTGCGTTTCGGCATGCTGGCCCGAGATTGATCTGAACACCTTTGGGAAACTCTGTGTTCAGTTTCAGACAAACCTCTAGAGGCTCAGCCCTTTGATTTACATGAAACTACAAGAGTGTGTTGGCTTGGCAGAATCATGTATAAATCTTGTTTTTGTGTAAAAATCCAGAATAACACCTTTCCAAAGTACTCATTTCTTTTTTTTTTTTTTTTAATTTTACCTGACAGAAAGCTTCCTGATAAAAATTTTATTTCACGAAGCAGGTAGTGTCATCCCAAGAAGATGTTAAGAGACATGTTACAGACCGTTTGTTGATTGACTTCAGTCAAGAATGATTGTGATGCATGTGGTTCTTTTCATGCCTCAGGCTTTGGGAGACCAAATTTTCTTTTTTTTTTTTTTTAATATATGTTTATTTTAGAGAGAGAGAACGACAGCGCACGAGTGGGGGAGGGGCAGAGAGAGAGAATCTGAACGGGCTCCAGGCTCCAAACTGTCAGTACAGAGCCTGATGAGGGGCTCAAACTCATGAACCGTGAGATCATGACCTGAGCCGCAGTCAGATGCTCAACCAGCTGAGCCACCCAAGCACCCCTTGGACACCAATTTTTTTTCTTTCCTTTTTTTAATTTATTTTTTAATGTTTGTTTATTTTTGAGAGATAGAGAAAGAACACGAGTGGGGAAGGGGCAGAGAGAGAGAGGGAGACACGGAATCTGAAGCAGGTTCCAGGCTCCAAACTGTGAGCACAGAGCCCAGAGCGAGGCTTAGACCCACAAACTGTGAGATCATGACCTGAGCCAATGTTGGACACTTAACCAACTGAGCCACCCAGGCACCCCTGGGACACCAAATTTTCTTCAGTAGAACATCATTTGTATGCTTATCATCCTTGCCTAAACTAACATGCAACATTAACTCAACTTCCTGTATCTATCGTGACTCTTCCTGCTTTACGCTAATAACTGAGCTACAATTGTTATGGATTTATTATTTACTCACTTTTCTGATTTTTAAAGCTTTCTTGCACTTTAAGGGGAAAACATACCACATTGCACTGTCTGCACACTAGACAGCTCTTTCAAAAATCAGATTTTCTTCTTAAAGATGCTGGACTCTCCTTCTCGTATTTTCTTGTGGCCTAGTTAAGCTGTCCTTGTTTGCCCGGAGGGGTCATTAACTTGTGGCTTCCCCTGTTTGAATGATGAATTTAGGGGGATAAGGCTGAGGTTATGAAGTTTATGTCAAGTGGGCTTCTTGACATTTTCAGAGCAAATGCCACATTTTTCTGCCTTCTGATAGGTCTCCCTGTCCAAGACTGGGAGCATCTTCATAAATGAGGGGTTGGGATGCAGAAAAGATGTACCTGCAGGGAAGGTTTGGGTTTTGTCGTCCTTCTTGTCCAGACACCTCACTAATTTATTTCCAAGTCACAATATGGAGTTGTCAGACTTTCCCTGAAGTCTTTCAAACTGAGCCCGTGCTGTACCAAACACAATGGAATTGGTGTCACTTCAGTGACACCTGCCCCTTCCCTACGTGTCATCTAATGAACACAAATCCTGTGAGCACCTCTTAAGACTAGGTCTCTGTTAGGAACTGTGGGAATGTACAGCTTATCGGATGCAATTGTGATCTTCTTGAATTTTAACGTGGGGAAGTATGAGGTTTCCTTAATCTCGGATCATTTCAACATTCCTGTCATGTCTCAGCTGTAGGTAGAAAGAAATCTTCCTGTATAGATTAGTTTGGGCGGGGGGGAAGGTCACCCTATTAAGGATGTCATTTTCAAAGCAAGATTTGCACTAATGTTAGGCTTTGTCTTTTTTTTTTTTGGCTATTTTCTTTATTTAAATTTATTTCCATATGAAAGTCGTATTAAAATTTGTTTTAATTTGTACAAATGTCAAAAGGAGATCATTCTGAGACATGTGTACCCTACGTGGCATGGCCATGCTGATCATGGGACTTATTCCTCTTCTTTACTTGCCCAAATGCCCAGGAGTAAACCTTCAGTGGAGGTAGAATCCCAATCTCAACATTGCCATTCTTCAAGGTTGCTTCTATTTTAATATAAACAACATTAATTTTGCATGGTTAGATGGATTTTCATCAAATTGGTAAGGTGTGTTTGTAGTGGTCTTACTCAAAAGTAGGTTCCGTGGCTTAGGCAAAATTCACTTTCTGGGATCCTAGGTGGAATCTTAGGAACAATCGCTTAACATCTACTTTCGAGTCCCATTCCTGGACAATGGAACGGCCAGTTGGAAAAGATGGACTTGGATACAACCAAATAAGATTCTCATCTGAAGAACATTTGTGTCCACAGGTCTGAGCCATTCTCCTCCAAAGCAACTAAAGCATATGTATCATGGGAATCTTTGTAAGTGCTGATAGAGATCTACTACATATATCCGTAGGCAAACTATGGTTTCAAACATGAGCCCCAAATTGATCATGAACCCCAAAGAATTTAACACTGAAAATGTGAACACAAATATAATGCTTTCTATCGGGGTCAACTAATGAGTCTATAGGAAGGCTTTTAAAACTCTTATTTTTTATTTAAAGCTTTTATTAAATTTGTATGTATGTATGTATATATGTAGGTATGTATGTATGTAGGTATGTATGTATGTATGTGAGAGAGAACGAGCAGGGAGGGGCAGAAAGAGAGGGGTTTGAGAGCATCCGAAGCAGGTTCTGTGCTGACAGCAGAAAGCTCGATGTGGGGCTCGAACTCAAGAACCGTGAGATCATGGTCTGAGCTGAAGTCAGACGCTCAACCGACTGAGCCACCCAGGGGCCCCGAAACCTTTACTGATGAAGAAATGTTCAAATTCAGGCATATGAAAAATAGTGTTATGATTTATAATTACACATTTTAACAAGTGCTCTTAGATACCAATAAATCCCTATTATGATCCCTTCATTTAAAAACGTTTGCATTTCCCAGTGACCATCCCTTTTGCTGTCTCTATTAATAATTAATGACAAGGCTGATACCACATAATGCTTAGCTTGCAACTGATACATATTTCACATTGACAACTCCATATGTCGTGCTCCAAGGATTGTTTTTACGGACTTCAAATACACGGGCCTTACTTGTGATTAATGCACAAAGATTCTTTGTAAATTTATTTTAGTAATCTTATTAAAATTATAGAAAACTATTAAAACTCAAAATTGATTTTTGCTGTCTACTAAAACTTTTCATTGAGGATCATTAATGATTGTCTTGAGTTAGCAAAGTAACACAACTGTTATAGAAAGATAACATAATATTCAGAATTTTTTCATGAACAGTTTGTAAGTAAGAGGATGAAGCTTTTAGCCCGGTTGAAAAATTTTACACATCTGTATGCCTTAGTTATTGGACAGAGAAGAATTTTTCCATTTGCTATAGCAGATAAATATTCACTATATGCTTTATGACGCAGGGACTCAAAGTTGAGATATATTAGAGACTGGAAGAGGGTGCCATTGGTACATGCAATCTATTTATAATCTTTATTTAGAGCCTCTCCTGTCATTAAAAAAGTAATACATGAGTGAGGTTCTTCCAACTATATCATGGATACCTTTTCATATTTCATAATGAAAGATTCTAAAATGCTATCTAAAGCACTTTCCTATGGAGACGAATCACAGTAAAACCTTACTCATGTTTCAAGATTATGCCTTGGCTTCAGCTTTTAAATTAGTCATTGTATATTTTATTCTTCCCTTGACAATGATTTGAGGACCAATTTTCTCTTTATTAACAAGGATGAGATAATAAATTTGTGAATGAGCTAATCCTTCTTAGTACTTGGCCAGATGTCATTTTTCCCATCTTAGACTGACTTTAGAAATAGTTTATTTCATATCTGGATAAATAAACACTCTAAAAGCCCAGTGATTCTTTAAAAAGAAGAAAATACTGCCAGTTATATCTCAGATGATGATTATGCTAAGTATCTATCATGTAAACACTCTAGGGGAATCCTTAATCGTTCTGAATAGCCTTCCTAGGGTCCAGCAACATGTTTGCTTGGATTGAAAAAAAAATCATAAAGGAAATCATCTTTCAAATGTCTATTTTAGGGGCGCCTGTGTGGCTCAGTCGGTTGAGCATCCAAGTGTTGATTTCAGCTCAGGTCATGATCCCAGGATCTTGCGATGGAGCCCATGCTCAGCACAGAGCCTACTCAAGATTCTCTCTCCTCCTCCCTCTGCTCCTTCCCTGTGCATGCTCTCTCTCTCGCTCTCTAAAAGAAGAAAGAAAATTTCTATTTTATTTTTATTTTGTACTCGTTTAGTAAGTGAATGGAATACCAAAGCCTTGAACTCGATACTAATGGGAGATACATCTTCATTTTGGTGATGGTGGTAGTGTTTCTTCCAACACACCGTACCTGGGCATACAGGCAGACTCTTCCAGCTCTAGACCGTAATTCTTAACGTCACGGGGAATAGCTAGAGCATAATTCTTAATGTCATTTGATGTAGGTCTCCATAGGTGCACATACTACATTCACAAAAACAAATGCATTTCTTATTTAAGAAAATTGCCTTAAAATTTAAGAGATTGCTTTATCTAATCACATCCACCCTTTCCTACATCCTGTGACCACACTCCCTTAGCTCGTAAGAAACCATATAGACTGCCAATTAATTTTCACTCAACTTAGGTCATCAATTAAAAACTGGGATGAAGTGTTTCATGTGATCTTCTGAAATCACATGTCTTTCCTCTGATTTGAAAAACTTTGGCTTTGTGGAAATCTCATCCGTTACTGACCGTGAAGCTTCTTCTCCAGTATTTTTACTGGTAGAAATCTATTATCAGTGAGGCTCAGTATTGTCAGGTGGACTTTAGACACTAGAAAACACAATTTAGCTGCATCTAAGGTGATTTCACATTCTCTTAGTCTACATCATTGAAAGGGATTGCATAGCTGAAATCAACACATTATGAACCTAGATAGCATAACGAGGAGAGTAAAGATGCACTTGGCTACATTTTAAATTTCACCCCACTTTTTTCTCTAAAGGCACATTTTAACTAAAATGACACCAGATTATTTAGTGCCTAATTGCATAAACTCTGCTTAATGTTGATCATTTTGTTGAACCACTTTTGACCTTTAAAGTCTTTTTGCTGAGCTTTTATTTGTTCTATTTGGAGATTTCACTTAATTATTTAGGAACCACAAGGAGGAGAAGGAACAACGGGTGGTAAAAGCTGTGACTTTACAGACAAAACCTCATCTTAAGTCTTCTGCTTGTGCCACAAAGCAGCCCAACACTTTCTGGAGTCAGTTGTTTAATGTTTTGTCTGACGGTGGAAAGTAAAAGAGGGTTTCCATGCTTCAGTGCGCCATCAGAATCAAGAAGCTGAATTGGGGTGGGGGGAAACCTGGTTAGAATTGAAGAGTTGAAGGTCTTAAATAATCAACTCTACTCTTAAAAGAGCGAGTATCATCAGTAGATCAATGAGTATCATTGATCACCTAGATTCCTGTATTGGCCTCTTAAAAATGGATTCCTTGCTTCAAATCCTGCCTCACCTCATTCCTCCTCAACAGGCAACCAAAGTGATCTTGGAAAATGTGAATGTAACTATGCCACTCTGTTCTCAAAATTCTCACTTGGTTCCTTAGGGCTTCTAGGGAAATTGAAAAGTGCTTGTTTCTGAACAGAAGGTCCTTCGTCCTGAGTCTACAGCGGTGTCTTCTGTACCCCTCACCCACCCTGCTCCTGATCACAGGATGGTTCGCCCTTCCCCGAAGGCACGCTCCCCCTTGCTGTGGCCCCTAGACGCATCATTTTCCCTTTCCAAAAACCTTTTCTTCTCTGCTCTCTGCTTGGTTACATCTCAATCATTTATTCATTAGATCATCTTTCAAGATTTGCCTATGCGCCGTCTCTTCTAGAAAGCCATCTGGGAGATGCCATCTTGATCCTGCTTCCGTGACCCAATGGCGCCTGTATATTCTTCACATAGTTCTGTAATCATTGGCTGACTTGTGTCTCCCTCCATTGGACTAAGTGTGTTGCAAGCAAAAAGGGCATTCTATTCACGACTGCATTCCAGGTGCCCAGGACTGTCCTGGGTTCAAATACGGTGGATTCTCAATGAATCTTGGTCAAATCCAGGAATGATCAGGGGTTCTGTGTTCAAACAAGGCCCTGGCAGTAACTCGCCATGTGACCTTCATTGCACTCTTTAAATACCTGCCAGCCTCCGTTGTTTTTTCAAATGTAACAAGATTCTTGCCTCCTGTGGGCTGTTCTGCTAAGGGCTATGTAAAAGTACCTTGAACTGTTAAAAAAAAGAAACAAGATCCAAAGATGAGGTGATCGTATTGGTACATTTATTCTTTCTGCAGCAGAGATATTCGTTGGGGTGTTTATGATTGTGTGAGAATTGTAGGGCGAGAAAAAACTGAAGTCTCTGTCTTTTTTTTGACTTCCCTAGGACTCCTGTGGGTACAGAAACACAGGGCTACCCCCTTCCCACAGGAGTGGGAACATTTTCAAATCCGAGTTCGCTGATCAAATTGATTAGCTGCCCCCTAAAATAACATCCTGAAACGGAACACATTCCTGTTTTTGAAATGTTTTTGGTATTACTTATTTTTCGTTATTGGGTGGAGTGAAATGTTATTGTTTGGGGATGTTTATTTCACTTGGGAAACCAAACTTGAGAACACAACTAGAGATGGCCTTTATTGAGGAAGAAATGCAGAGACAAAAGAGAACAGAAAAATGGCTTTCACTGTATTATAAAGCTGGAAGTCAAGTTACTTATATGGGAAGGCCCCAGAGACCGCCATCTCCCAGGGCGTATTCCCCGAATTTTCTCTATTTCGTCACGTTTTGAGATTTGAGTGGAAATAACAGAATCCTAATCTGAAAGAAACACCACTAGGACATCGAGGCAGGGTAGCTGTCAAAAACAAAATCAAGTATACTGGAAAGCTCAGTGAATTAACAACCCGAATAACAAGGTTCTACTTCTTGGCTTGGCTACTTCTTGGGAGGGGAAGGGTTAATTTCACCTGCCTGGTCTCCACATTTTCAACCTTCTTTTTTTTTTTTTTTTTTTTTTCAACGTTTATTTATTTTTGGGACAGAGAGCAACAGAGCATGAACGGGGGAGGGGCAGAGAGAGAGGGAGACACAGAATCGGAAACAGGCTCCAGGCTCCGAGCCATCAGCCCAGAGCCCGACGCGGGGCTCGAACTCACGGACCGCGAGATCGTGACCTGGCTGAAGTCGGACGCTTAACCGACTGTGCCACCCAGGCGCCCCCACATTTTCAACCTTCTAATGAAAAACTTACTGTTGTCTGATAGCTCCTAGTTCTGAAATTCCCTGACTGTAAACAGTTTTAGTTTTTATATCTTCAGAAACAACTAACTACTTTCCTCACCTCAAGCAGACCTTATTCCCTTAATCAGGAAGCAAAGGAGGAAGGAAGGGAAGAAATATCTCAATAACTCCAGCCTTGAACACATTCTAGGCTCTCTTGGCCCTTAGAGTGAAGAAGTAATTTCTAACATCAAATGTGAGTAAACCCTTTCCATCACAAATGAGTAAGTTCAACTCATTAGTCATAAAGAGATTATCCTTCCTACCATATGAGAAGTAGATTGCTTCCTGCTTAGAATAAAACAGGGTTTTCAAACATCCCTATGACTTGTCCTGAGGAAGGTAAACTTCCATAAATAATCTGAAAAAGAATTTCCATAAATATTTTCCAAAAATGTATTTTCCTAAAGTTTTAAAGTATTTTTTTTTTACACGGTGTGATACTTTTTTTCAATATGTGAAATATTTAGGGGAAACACAAAAGTAATGGCTTATCTTCAATTATATTGACCTTCGTGGAATTTTAAATCTGTTTTCTTGCCGTATCTCTAAATTATCACTTTTGACAATTTATTCTGGGCTCCTCTCTTCAGGAGCAGGTGATGTGGCACACCCATCCCCCCACCCCTCCCCACACATAACAATGCATATGAACATGTGTGTTTGTATCCCTTGCCCCCAACGCCCTCCTCCTTCTTTATTCCCTTTTCTCCTGTTTTCTTCAGCCATTATAGCTGTCTAATCAGGACCCAAAACTCTGTAACAGTACAGATTAAGAAATGCTGCTGGCTGTAAACGGCCAAGCATAACTTCATAAGGAGCCACAAGGAGAGATCGGTCGGGAAAGATCCTTATAATGTTCCGGACGTTGATTGTAGTAGAATTGTGGCGTCAGAATGCCTGCCAAAAGTAGGTCTCATGGTCATCCTCTCTTTGCTGCCTGTTGCCTCCATAAATGTGAAGTGATCAAGCCAGAGACTGAGTCTTCAACCATTTTAGAGCAATAGAAAAATGCCTCTCAAGGGGTTCTGAGTATGGGGTTCGCGATTCTACACTCCTGAAATCCCAGTCCTGCCCCTCTACCCGTGTGTGATCTTGGGCAAGTTAGAAACACAGCCTTAGGGACTGACTTCCAGTTTCACAGTAAAAAAAAAAAAAAAAAAAAAAAAAAATCAGTAGAGAAAATTGGACTCAGTCTGCAGTTTTTGATTTCTTACCATGCTTTCTCTTGAGCGTTTTCAAAAATATTTTTCTTTATCTTCAGTGTTATCTGTACTGAAGGTAACATATTTCAATGTAGGCATATTGGGAAGAGCTGTTTTTTCTTAATCCCCAACTTTTGAATAAAAATTATCAAGAGGCATTCTTCACAATGCCTCGTCGCAAATTTTAAATTTTAGTGTGACATTGCTTGAATCATCTCCAGTTGTATGGGGTGTTTTCAAGTTGAGAGAAGAAAAAAAAAAAAGGCAAGGAATTTTGTGTCATTAAGTATATAAATATTTGAAACAATCTATGTGGTTAGGATAAGGAGGTAATCTTGGCCAAGAAACAAGGGAAAAATTCAAATAAAGTCACATTGTTGTATTCAAGTACAGAAGTTTTGGTATCAAGTGATGATCGCACTTAATTTAAAAACTGGATTTACTTACTCCTGGTTCCCTACGTTGCAATAGATCTTCAGTGCTCCCAGGGTGATCTCCAGAGGAGCGTCCTTGTAAGTTGACTTGTGTTTCTCATTTAGTGCCAGCGATTATGTGTGGATGATCACGGTAGTAAATCGAGTCAGCCTAAGTGTAAGATGGCCAGCGGAATAAGAGTGAATATGGGCTCAGCTGAATTAGACTTAGAAAAACCAAGACAAAACAAAATTCATTTGCTAATACAAATGGTTCCATGATAAAATTGTTTGGTTTAAGAAGCATAAGTACGTGTTGCCACTTGAAGAAACATTGGGAGAGATGGACAAGAAGTGGTAAAGGAAGTCGCTGCAGTGGAGCGATACGTTTTAGACGGACCCCTGGACAAGGAGGCCGACGAGGGTTTCTGTCTTGTCTTCAGCATCAAATTTTGGACACATCAGTGAACTGGAGGTGGGAAGAGAGGGGGATGAATATACACGCTGAAAGTTGGAAAGCACAGTCTGTGTTATTACTTTATCAGGGAAAATGCCTTTTGTACGCTCTAACCCACAACGATACCCACAGGGCAGAAAAGCAGGCTCCATTGATTTTTCCCTGGATCCTCGTATTCCTTCCTAATGCACTCGAGGGTGTAAATAATGCATACAACAGATTGCATTAGGGGTGATGGTCTCCTTATTGCATGCATAAGTCAAAAGGCATTATTAGTGCATTAGAGGCTGAGGCTGGTTCCAGATTGCATCGTCTCTTTGCCTAACGACTGTCACAAATGAGGAATTCAAGGACCAGAGACCAGACAAAACCATCTTCATAGCTTGTCTCGTGAATTGCCTTCCTTTGCATTGTTTTCTTTTAAAAAATGCAGTTTATGGAGCAAATGAAAGTTTTGTTTTAATGCATGACATTTTTATTAAATAGGAGGGTGAGACACAAAAAACGGTCCTCATAAAGGAATATGAAATTGTTCCTGTGATCCTTCTAAAATCCATGGTTCACTCTTTTTTTTTATGTAGGCAAAATAATTATGAACAAACTGACGTTACAAACCGTATAGGATTGACTCTCAGTAAAGCAGGATGGTTCTTCCCTGTAATTCCATCGTAAAGATAAAACTGAAAGTTTGTCTTTCCCTTGATCACAGGTTTGCATATGATCTAACAAATACTTGTTGTAACAAATGTTACATTTCTTCCAATAGAATCTTCACTAGGAAACCCCACTTTGACTTTGTCGTACAGAGGAATGATTAATTTCATTTTAGGGCCACATTTCTGCAGCCTTTTTGTCTCCTACAGCCTTCTCTATTATGGTCAATATCTGCTTTTGGAAGCATTTTCAGTGATGAAACAAACTCAGTGCGTCTTGGTGGGTAGTTGAGATTCTTCTCCTTTCCTCTGAGGGAGACCTGTTTCAAAAGCACAGAGCGCTAAGTTTTCCGTTAAGATTTATACATGGAAAATTGAAGACCTAGAAATCTGTGGCCTCTTAACAAAAGCTAAGCTCATTTCTTAGAATTTGTAAAGAAAGGTAAACTTCTGATTTAATAAATAGGGGTATGTTACTTCTTCTAAAAAGTTCATTCTCAATTCTCAAAGACAAGTTAACAGACTTGCCTCTGGAAATTTAATAGTATTAGAGTTCATTCTAATTTTTACAGTATACTTCTTTTCTCAGGATAGTTTTAGATTTACAGGAAAGTCACAAAGAAATGACAGAGCTCCCTTTAAACCCACACAGTTTGACCAGCTGTGAATATCTTGTGTTATTATGTAAATTTGTCATAACTAATAAATCAGTATGGACACATTATTAACTAAGCTCCAGTTCTGAAGTTTTTAAAATACATTCAGGTAGGGGGTACCTGGGAGCCTCAGTGGGTTGACTGACTGACTCTTGATTTTGGCTCAAATCATGATCCCGTGGTTCATGAGTTCAAGCCCCACATAGGGCTCTGCCCTGACATTTCTCTCCCTCTTTCTCATTCTATCCCACCCCCTCAAAATAAATAAACAAACTTAAATATATATTATAGTGAAAAGAATTTTTTTTAAAGATTTCATTTTTAAGTAATCCCTGTAATCAATGTGGGGCTCAAACTTGTAACCCCAAGATCAAGAGTCGCACCCTCTACTGACTGAGCCAGCCAGGTGCCCCCAAAATAATTTATATAGCGCAAGTTTTAAAATAACGACCAGTTAGAAAACATATGCAGCAAGAATAGCATCCCATATCGATTCATAAGAAACGGTCCTGGGGTCAGTGCAGGCGTCTACATCGCGGTATTCAACAGACAAACAGCGCTTCTGGTGGTCTTCTATTACACTTGATTTCACTACCACAGTGACTTAGACTTTAAAGCATCACTTCTGCAATAAATTCCATAAAGAAACATTGTGTGTTTTGAAAGCCCTGAACAGAAAGACACTTTCCCATTTGACTTCTGAAAAAAAAAAATGAAACATTCTATCCCGGGGTCATTCATCTCCCTAGTAACAGCCCTTTTCTGAGGACCTACTGTATGTGCGATGTTTTGCAAGGTCCTTGACAGACATTGTCTTTGATCCTGCGAACAACCCCACAAAGCTGATGGCATGGTCCGCATCTTTTAGATGTGGAAATTGAAACTGCAAATTAGCAGTGAGCGAGAGATACAGATTTTTTAAAAAAGAAAAATCTAGGGACGGTAATCTAAGGCACAGATTGTAAAGGGCCATCTCAAATTTGTAACTGTTAGGGGATTTAGTATTGAAATCCTAATCCTGATTACAATGGAGTGTCTAGTCATTTTTGCATTATGTAAATAAAGGAGATTGGTCAAAACTGCCATTTAAACAAAAATGGGTTCTTTTAAAAACAGCATCCCTGGGAGGTTTATATAAGGAAGTGATAGGGACTCAATTTAATAGCAAAAGCTACCATAAAGTGTGAAAATATCTTTGGAGTTTATGTCACAGGCTTTCATCTTTTATAAGGAGATGTTTTTGGTGGTTGTTTACAATAAGACGGAGAGATGAAAATTCAGTCAAACTGAGTGGTCCATGTTATGCTGGCATAGCTATGAGTTACCATTAGCCAACATTTCTAAGTAAGGAATAGTGGAAATTTTCCTTTTTGTTTAGTAATTTATACGTGTGTGTGTGTGTGTGTGTGTGTGTGTGTGTGTGTCTTTGTTGTATGAGATAGGGTATTAGGATGTTTGATGGTCTTCTATACTCCTGACCCTGAATTTCTTTCTTGATTAAGGACTGACAAGATAAATACATCAGAGGGGATCATCTGGAAATGTATGCTCTCTCTTTGATTACTATAATCTCTCTGTCTGATTGTCCTAGCTGGAGTCCCCTGACTATTGCCTGTTGCCTATTTAGAAGTGTGGAGAATGATCCAGGTTTATCAAGGTTATTTTCAAAAGTAAGCTTCGTAACTTTGAAAGACATCTTCAGAGAACCTGTTTGTTCCTGCACTGTGTATTGGGTAAAACCTCCACGTGTTAAGTCGAAAAATATGCAAGGGTTGATTCTAAATGAGGGTTTCTCGGGTGTCCAGTTGCTTTGGACTCAGAATGTCTTCTTCTAAATCACCAGATACATAGCTTCAGATTTCCTAATTGGTCCTGAAGAAACACAGTAACGTTGAAGTTTGGTACAGTGAGGCTCTACCAGTAATCAGTGTCTTTGTCTGCTGATGGTACTCTCTCTATCCCCAAAGTTGGAAAAGCACATGTATAGTAGCAACGAATATTTTTGGTGCCAGAAGGAGAAGTGATCATTTTCCAGACGTCTTTATCTTCTTCCAAATAACGTTTGAAGACTGTGGATGTTTCTCAAGAGAATCCCTTGAAATACCAACAGCAGCCCACTGGGTTGACTTCTGCAAAGGTAGTATACATGAGGGGCACCCAGGAATAACTTCATGTACTGAAGATACAAGAATGAAAAAACTAGAAGACAAGAGCAGAAACAAAAACCTTGTCTCGCTCGCTCGCCGTAAAGTTTAGCCGGCAAAACAAGGAAATTCTACTTGGTGTTAGGTAGGGGAAATGCCGTAGGAAGAAAATATGGGGTCTGGAGTTTGGGGGTGGGGTTAACATTAGAGTTCTCAGTGAAGTCAGGGAGGCCTCATGAAGAGGGACAGTTGCATAGAAGTTTCAAGGAGGCAAGGGGGCAGGTCACACATGTATAGAGCCCAAGAACATCCAGGTGTGAGTAAGCACGTGCAAAGGCCCTGAGACAACATGGACAGAGGCTCCGAGAATGGGGCATTTGGTGGTTTAAGACATGACATATAACCTTGAACACAGAAGCAACATAAAATGTATTTGATGAAATCAATAATACCAGGCTTCCAGATGTCGAAAGTATTTACCTGTACGTTTTAATTGAATTCAGTGATTTCATTTGCTGTCTTCCCCCCGGTAAAATGCTTGAATTTGACATGAATGTTAAACCACGGTTCACCTAATGAAAATAGACTATATATGCTTAATATGTAGGGTTCCATGTCTCTTCAAGCCTTACATTTTCCTTAGTTCTTCACGCCTATGCTTTAAAACGTTGGAACTTTCTTTAATAATTAGTTGTGAATTGCTTTTGCTAGGAGTGTAATTGGTTGTGAAATTGCACTTTTTTTTTTTTTTAATTTTCTTTATGCTTCACGGAGAAAGGCATTCACTGTTTCCTCTTTATTTTTTCCATGTTGAATAGTTTCACCCAAAAGAAAATCCCCAGAACATTACGCACCAAAGTTCCTTTGTTCCGTTGACACTCCCTCGTAAGAGTTCAGTGGGTAAATAGTACTTGGAGGCGAAAAAATCAATGATCATGGAAACACCAAGCAAAATGGATACCGAATTCTTTCAAATAATAATATTTTTTTAATTAAAAATGTTTTAGGTGTATTTATTTATTTTGAGAGAGACAGAGACAGCATGAGTGGGGGAAGGGCAGAGAGGGAGGGAGACGGAGAATCCCAAGCAGGCTCCCCACTCAGGGCAGAGCCGGATGCAGGGCTCAAACTCCAGAAACTGTGAGATCACAACCTGAACCGAAACCGAGAGTTGGACACTTAACCGACTGAGCCACCCAGGTGCCCCTCAAATGATAATCTAATGCTGCTCTTTCAAATTAGGATACATCTTTTTTATGAATCTGAAATTCTACAGGATTCGTTCCCTAAAGGTCTTTGTCTCAAGGCTAGTCCTGCTACATAGATAAACTGCCTTTGCGCGGTCCTCTCGTGCCGGTGCGGGAGCTCTGTGCGTGGAGACCCCCTTTCTGGGTGGGTATGGGGACAGGGTACAGCCTGGCCCTTGCTTGTCATATTGCAGCATCGAGAGAACCAGAGACAGTTCTTTGTGGATATAATGGGGACAAATCACACACCCAATGGACAGTCAGTTCTGAAAGTGCCCGAGTGCCTCCCTACTCATTTCATCATCTACACCGATTGGCCTTGGATTTGGAAGCCTGAAGGTGAATTATTCTGCTGGGTTCAGATGAGTGCAGTTAGCCAGCACTTTAAGCATTTAAGTGGATGTGAACTTGGACTAGAGAATACCCAACGTGTAAACTAATTGTAGTCATTTTATCTAGCAGGTTCTAAAATTATCCTCGATAATGGAAACACTTGTTCCTCCAAATTTTTATGAAATAGCCACCATTCAAGCTACAGGAGAGAAACCTCTTAGAACATCTGGTTAAACGCTAAGACGTTTCATTTTGTTTGATGCAAAATTCATCAGCTATAAAGGCAGAGTATGTGGATTGGAACGTCAGCTCCAGCATATAGTCAACACTCCTGTTAGGAAATGTCCCCTCTCTGGAAGGTGATGTCCAGGTGAGGTTGGCAATGTCTCCATGTTCTTGCAAACTGGGCACTCTACTTGTTATATATCCAGCACTGGGAGACATTAAAAAAAAAGGTCACCTTGTAAAGAGAAGGCTTATTAAGAAAGAGTTTGCAGAAATAATACTTTGGTGCTGAGAGTAGAAAATGCACTTTGGAGGCCCAAAGAGGGAGAGCTTATGGCAGACTGACAGTTCCTGGAAATTGCTCTCTCTGGAGGTGAGGCTTGGGCCATGGAACGTCAAAGACAGGACAAACAGAGAGCCAGTCTGGTCCAGCTTCTCGCGGCATAGACAGAGATTGCGTAGACCCACACAGCCTTGGATTAATGGGCCCAGCCACCGCTGAGATCTCCTAAGCTCCAGCCGTTCCTTCCTCTTTAATTTACCCCATCACAGATTCACTGGGCAAACATTTCCAGTGTGTGTTGTGTTCTAGGCCCCGCCCTGGATCTTGGGAACCAGGAGGTGGGCGGAATTCACACAAGCCATTGATCTCATGTAACTAACATTTCAGGTGGTGATATACACAGTAAGTTCAGACTCTTAAAAATGTTTTTTCTTGGTGGCGACAGAGTGATGGGATTGGGATGGGTGGGACAATAGGGAGGGACTGTCTGGAGAGTTGTCATTTGTACAGATAATTACTTTTTTTTTTTGAGAGAGAGAGACAGGTGATCCGCTATGTATGTATTGATTCACTTATTTATTTGGTGGTGACAGAGAACACGAGACAGGAGAGGGACAGAGAGAAGGAGAGAGAGAATCCCAAGCAGGCTCCGCACTGTCAGCACAGAACCCGACCTGGGGCTTGATCTCATGAACCGTGTGATCATGACCTGAGTCAAAATCGGGAGTCAGACGCTTACCTACTCATTGTTCTTCTCTTGATAGAAGGTGGCACTTCAGTTTAGGAAAGAGCTTTCTATTGGACTAAAAGAAAAAAAAAAAAAAACATAGTGATTACTACAGGCAACTTGAAGGAAGGATCTTATAAGTCAGAGTCAACCCAACTTCATTTTTAAAGTTTTGTCTTTACTAAATTTGCCAATCTATTCATTTTTTCCTTAGCGTACATGTCCTTCTCTCCTTATTTTATGTATGAAGATACTTAGTAGGCTGATGACTTGGGTGGGAGGGATGAGCCCCTTCATATTCATACCTACGATGCCAAAAGCCAGAGAAAGCCACCGGAAATCACTGTCAGGCTGCTGAGCCCAGGCCACTGGGACCTTCTCCTGCCAAAGCCCATCTGCCTTCCTGGGCACTTTTCTGAGAAAGCGAGGGCTGATTTCCAGGAAGCACTCACACGGTTGGGTTGAATTTTGTACATCAGAGCATTCAGGAGAGACCACATTACCCAGGGGGATTTTACTTAGCATGCTACATCCTCCTAAAGGAGAAGCTAAGAGTTTTACATTACAAGAATCAGCAGATGTGGTGCAAAATGCCATTAACTGATTAAAAAAAAAAAAAATCCCACCACACTGGTGCATTTCATTTGAAGCTTTTCCAGGACTGGCAAGGACTGGACCCTAAGAGTGAAGGAGAAAAGGCTTTCTGGGCTGCTCTCTCTCCTTTCTGTCTGTTGGCAGCATCATTGCTGGAAATCTTCCTCCCTCTCCGTGGAAAAAGGACAACGGCTGCCAGTCTGGAAAGAACGCAGCATTCAGTTGAGAAGTCGAGTCACATTTTGTCCACCGAAGGTCGAGATCCTTCGTGAAAGCCGAACAGCGGACATGGGCATTTTTATTTATTTTCTTTGATGAGCCGTCTCCCTCCTCTTCTTGTGGATAATCAGGATATTATGCTAGTGAGTCAAACAAGATCGTGAGTTAGCTTCTTCGCAGCTTTTTCTGGTTCAAATGTGTGTACGCTTAAAAGGAATACGTTCCTTAATTTGTTGGACCAGGATCCCATGCCTCACGGTCTCCGCCGCCGAGGAAAGGGTTGTAGGTAGAACACAATGGGAGATTTTAATCCTATTTCCTCGTGTTTTTCCAACGGTTAACCCAGCTTGCACAATTGTTGAGTTTTGTTAGAAAATCAGGAACCTTTGTGTTTCAAAGGCTTTAAAACAAATATTGAGTGATAGAAGTTAACATGGACACATGCAACAAGGGACTTTGACCTTCAGGGCTTCCTGCCCCCCACCCCCCCACCCCCATGCGATAGAAACAAACAAGCAAGAAAACAATTCCTGGGGCATATATAAATAAGGATTCTTAGCATCCTTGCTTCTGGCTGTCTTTTCCTATACTCCGTGGACCGCAAGGAAATGACAGTCACAGGAAGCTAACTTGGCTGGTAATTAGGACATTTTCGGCCACCCTGTCACAATCACGGGTGGTCTGGAGGTGGACTTGACCCTGATACTGTCACACAGGGTAAAGTGAGCAGGCCCCTTGATGGGGAGGCAGTGGTTCTGGGGCTGAAGAGCTGAGTGGATCCGCGGGCCTGGAGGTAAAACCGTGTAGTTGGGAAACCAGGCAAAGCACCGTGAGACCTTCCGGTGTTTAAAAACCGCTTGTCCTGTGCGTAACTCCTATATACTTAGGAGAGTCTTGATATTATGTTGAGCTCTCTCCTTGTTCAAACCTATGCATATTTCATGTTGAGAGTTAACCAAATATTTGCAGAGCACGGCCACCTGCTGTTGGCCAAGAGTGGAAGACAGGAGGGGCTGAGAGCCGAGGAAAGTGGTGCTTTCTCTGCAAACTCAAGAAAACGTGTCTCTCTAGGAT
Organism: Leopardus geoffroyi; assembly: GCF_018350155.1. Classification (NCBI taxonomy): domain Eukaryota; kingdom Metazoa; phylum Chordata; class Mammalia; order Carnivora; family Felidae; genus Leopardus; species Leopardus geoffroyi. The sequence continues at coordinate 5,807,027 of NC_059334.1, read as the reverse complement.
AACTTCTTCCAAAGCGAGGCGTCCAATGTACTTTGTCTTCACTTCCAGAGACAGAAAGATCTAGGAAGTAGATGCTCCCCTCGAGAGTGTGTGTGGAATACGTAAGTGGCAAAGGTGATCTGCTTCCTATGCCGGGCTAGCCCAGGACCCAGAACATCATCATCATAAGAATAGGATCTTCCCTCTTTGTAAAATACTTTGTCCGCTGAATGCTGCGTTGAGGGCTCTGCCTGCTGAATCTACTTGAACTCCATCTCAATCACAGCGAATGAGGCGAGTGCTGTTGCATGAAATGAGAAAGCCAAGGTCAGGAAGTAGGGAACTTAGCAGAGTCGCTCAACTAGTAGATGGAGGGTCCAGGTTCCAGAACAGAAGCAGCTCGAACTTCAGACATCAACCAAAGCAGCAGTTGCATAGCCTTGGGCAAACCATGTAATGGTCTATCTGGTGTTTTTGTTTGTTTTGTTTTTTTAGCTATTATTAAAAAAAAAAAATCCCTGCTGGGGCTGTCGTATTAAATAAAATAATTGCACATGAATGATGATAGCTTTGTCTGGCACGTAGTGGTCTGGGATGAGTAGCTAGTAGCTATATTTATACTACGACTCCTTTATTTATTTTTTTATTTTTTTTAACGTTTATTTATTTTTGAGAGAGAGAGAGAGAGAGAGAGAGCATGAGCGGGGGAGGGTCAGAGAGAAAGGGAGACACAGAATCTGAAACAGGCTCCAGGCTCTGAGCTGTCAGCACAGAGCCCGACGCGGGGCTCGAACTCACGGACCGCGAGATCATGACCTTAGCCGAAGTCGGGCACTCAACCGACTGAGCCACCCAGGCGCCCCCGATACTACGGCTCCTTTAACTGACAGCTGCTCGTCCGAAGCTCTGATATTTCTAGAGCATTTTGATGTCCTTTCCATAGAGTTACCTGAACGGAGATATAGTTGCCATGGAGTCCAAGGTATAAAGGGGTCTAACGGTGGGTGTATATCCACATACACGTACGGGTGTGCATATTTTCTTGCTGTGGGTGCCAGATTACGTACTTGACCCATTGTGATTTTGACCCGTTGCATTTTTCTCTTAGGTCTCTCTTTCAGGAGGCTTCTTGAAAAAATCATTCTACTTTGTCGTTTTTTACACTACCCGTAAGGTTTTGAGGTTGGAAAGATTTCTTCATAGAAGCATAATCCACTAAACTTGGATCCTTCAGCTGTGTAAAAATCACATGCACATTTTCCTCGTGATGTAATTCATGTAGAAATATGTTTATGTAACTTAGATCCGGTCACTGATACTTCCTAGTACAAATTCTCGGATGATAGTGCCATAGTTTGGGTCTGGGTCCACCAGTTACCAGTCTATACTGTTAGGGAAGTTACTTAGATTCTCTGCCCTTGATTCGCTTACCTATAAGATGGAAAGAATTAGTTCCCTAAATAATTAAGGTTGTTACTAGGAGAATATATATGCCTGACAGGTAACAGTCCTCCATCAATATAGCTGTTGTCTATATTACAAAAATGATTATCAACATCCTTATTCACATTTTTAGAAAATATGAAAAGTTTACTGAAAAGAATACAATTAGGAGGCAAATCCTACATTTAATCTCTAACGTGAGTGTCTCAAAATGATGATTTTTCTCCTCTATAAAATAGGAATAATACGTGTCCTGACTATACATTAGATTGTTCTGTGTGGATGTGATAGGACTGGTTGTGTGGCCAACATACTATGGCTGGTTGTATGGCCAACATATTAGATCCAAGGGTGAGCCTAGGAGAATGCAAGAAGGAATATTTCCTGTTGGGAAGGGGAAATGTGCTTTAAGAAAACTTGAGGGATATTTTCATGAAGTCTCAGGTGTAGACAGATAGAAATTTGGGGCTCATGATGAAAATGAGATCAAATTTCAGAAAAGGGTGGCCATAACAATATGGAAAACTTCTTTCTGCACCTACTTAGCGAATGTAAAACTGCTTTTTATAAACAGGCATGGTTGAGATAATAAAGATGATCCTTTATAGTGGGGAAGGATATCTTTCTTTCTATACAGCAGGTCTTGAATTTCCTCTGGTACTTGATGTAATCACATGACGGAAAATACCTGTGTTATTGTGGAGCAAAGAGGTGTGTAAATCAGCCTGCCATATACTGAAAGCCTTGGAAACTACAGGCGTAAAACTTTGTATCTGCTTACTAAAAGGCATAGGAAACACTCCAGGGGAGGAGGGGGCAAAAAGAGAGCAAACAGCACGGTTTAGTGTTTGCGGTTCTCTAGGAAAAGAATAGTATAAAGCAGTTTGGAGTTGTCACATTTGAACACACAAAATTAATTTTTTTTTTTCAGCAAGCAGTTTGCTACATTGATGGTTTCCATTTTTACTTTTGTACGTTTCTGAATAAAGCCTGTTCCTTTTAATGTTTCCTGACAGTCCTTGCGATCTTTAAATCTAAGCTGTCTGTCAGAAATCGTTATGTCAGCCGTATACTGTGCTATGTGATATTTTGCATTTATGTGGAGTCTTTCAGGCAATCACAAAAATGGAGTGCTTTACGGATCCGTCTTAGTAACAAAAGGAAATCGTAGTTTAAGGCTAAGTGGCTCTCCCTACTTTACAGAGTGCACTGGGGAAATGTAATCAACGCCAAAGCCTGGGATGCCTGGCTGTAGGGCTAGGCAGAATGTTGGGATCAGAGGGTTACAAAATGCAATGCTGAAAGGTCCCTTAGCCTTCCTCCAGGTCAGCACCCCCCTTTCCAGATGAGCAAATGCAGCCACGTGATAGACCATGTCGCTCTGTGGGTAGTTCTCAGAGTGTGTTTCTGTGACATCAGCATCACCTGGGGGGACACATTACAAATGCATATTCGTGTATCCTACCTCCTGGACCTACTGAAACGTTGAGGATGGGACCCAGCAGTCTGTGTTTTAACGGGCCCTCCGGTGATGATGCATGCCACAGCTTGACAACCAGTGGGCTGGATTTTCGTTTTTCCGACCCCATCCCAGGGGGTTTCTTCCTGCAGTGTGATGTTTCTCTTCTCTTTCTGTCCTTCTTTCTCTTTGGAATAGAGGGGAAGGAGACAGTCTCAACTCCATTGTGTATACAGGCACCAAGCCCAGTGGGAAAAGTCTGGATATTTTAATACACGTCTGAAAAACATGTTTGAATGACTTGAGAATCTTAAGACAAAAGGAGTGTTCTTAAGACTTTAGCCATACAGATATTTGCTCATGTCCCTAATTCATTGAACTCTGACTCTCCTAGACTTTCTAGGAGGTATTTAGGGATATTAGTCTAGCCTCCTACTGTTGAGAAAGATCCTTAATATCTTGATGAACTGAGTCAACCCTGCATCCCTTCACCTGTCTTGCATCCAGACTAATAAACTGCAAAGCCTCGTAAACAGCCTGAGTGGCCCTTTGTGTTTTCCCTTCCCAGCAAATACCGATCCTTCCGCAGCTACCCTGTAAGCTTATGTATATTGCTCTGAATTCTTAATGCATGCTCTCAAATGCTGAGTATGGAACAAATAAGAATTAATACATATTTAATCACTAAAAGTAGATTGCCATTATTGAACTCTGAATAATATGTAAATTGTCCTTTTGATTGGTTTAAATTGGTTTACTTAGATTCATTATCATTCTCCCATGAAATAATTGTAATGGTTCTTTTGCAAACAAATCAGGTGCGTGTGTTTCATCAGTGAATGTGAGAAGACACAATGAGAATCTTCTGTAGGAGACAGAAGTCAATTTTTCATGAATCTAATAAAACTTAAACTCAGAGCCCGTCCCTCAGTTGCACAGACACTGCTAAAACCCAGCAGATTTTGTAATTTTGCATTCTTTTACTTAAACAGCATTCCCCAAATGGTATGAGCTTCAGGCCCCATGAAATCTAGAATCTTCTTTGGCTTAAGGAGTGTTAGGTACTCTGTCAGTGGACAGAAATACTTTACACGTTGAACCGGATAAAAGGCTTTCCATTATGCTCAATAAACATTGGATCAAAACGAGTAGCCGTGTCAGTTTTAAAGCAGATAGAAATTGTTTTTGTGTAAGCACCTTGACAGCTGCTACTGCTTTAGATTAGCATTCGACTGGGTTGTCAATCACATTGTTAGCATTTTAGATTTCCTTTCTCTTGAATAGCAATAGACTAGGAAAATGTTGGCAGCTTACCTGGTATTAGGCAATGAAGTGTATTCACACATTTACAGATATAAGTCTCTAAGTGCTTCCAGAACAAGAGCAACTTTACTTTTGGTCAATTCTGCCTCCAGGAATTCAGAAACACTTTTATCTGGAAAAAAAAAATCAAAGAGAGAGCATCTTGATTCAATCCGGAAATCAATGCCAAATGCTTACTGAGTAGATCTGTCTTTGAGGGGTTTGTGTGGCTTCTCTCTCTGATGTCTCCGGATGACAGCATGATTTATATCTTCATTTTAGTGAAAGAGTCTTTTTTTTTTTCATCATTGAAGGAGACCAAAAAAAAAAAAGAATATAATTCCATTGTAAATATAACCCAGTTGCTGTCATTCCGGATGTTATAACTAATTTCGAATTTCCTAATGGTAGAGTATCCATGATTACGAGGGTCTTCTGTGGTTGGCATCTTACAAGTTGAAGTGTTGCCAGCAATGCTTTTAAATCACTTGCTTGGATGGAAGGGAAGTTTATGATGGAGAAACAAATCCTGTGGTATCTCTAAATAATAGCAGCGGTGCTAACACTCGACATTCTGGCACTCTGTGTCCATAGTTAGAGCTTCTAGGCTCATTTCGTTGAGGACTTTAGACTCATTACCTTTTTCCTCAGCTTTATTGTTAATGAGTTGTCATCTTGTCCAAGTTAATTAATCTCTCTGAGCCTCAGTTTCTTTGTATGTTAAACTTGTAGGATACCTGGCACACCAACTGATAATAAAACAAGTGTACAAAACAGACTCAATAACTTTTTCTATGAAAAAGTGTTGGATGCGCGGATCACGTAGGGGGATCTGGGTTGAAAACGAAGTACCTTCTGCCTGTGCTTGTCTACATTTGGGTAACAACAGTGTGAAGCCTAGTGTTGTAAGACTTGGCTTTACTGGAGGAGTAAATGTGAAGGCAGAAGAGACGACTAACCACCGTGTACCATGACAGATGATACAGTCACTGAAAGGAATTAGGGGGCATTCTGGCTTGATGCTTTATTTTCAGAGCTGGTGGCTCATTAAATTTCCTACCAGTCATGGCTAAATTTCCTGCCATTCTCGGGAGCTGTGGGTCCCTAAAGGAGCACCATATGCAGTGGGGCATGTAATACCGGAAAATGAAGCTGAGTTCCAGAAGTTTATAAAAATACAGGCTGTGTCTGTTTTTTGCAAAGTGTCCACCAACTGTGACACCAACAAAAGGTTTGCTTTTTTTCAAAGTGACAAGAGGGAGCACGATTTAAGATGACAGTGCTTCTCCCGGCCTTCTCTCTGTATTTGCATTTCTTCGTTGAGTATGAAGCTAGCTCTTTGGTTAGGTCTCTCCAGAAAGTGATCTTCCTCATGTGATTCAGATAAGATCAACACTCACAAGGTTAGAGCATGAAGTTTGGGGTATGCTCCAAGGCGCTGCTAATGCTTTGTTATTGTTCTTTAATTGCCCAGCAGCTGGCTACAATAACTGGAATCTCTACCGTAGGAATCACTTCTTAGATTGAGAGATTCTTCCCAGGACACCAGAGGAAAAAAAAAAAAAGTTTCCTATCTGGCCTGGGGCCAGTTGACTTCAACTTGGTCAGTGAGAGGACTTGATTCTTCTTTTCTTGGAGATGAATAGAGCTCATTGTGATTAGTTCCATTTATCCTTGGCTGCCAGGAAACAATGGCAAAGTGAATCTATAAAAACTGCATCGGAGACTCTTAACCATAGGGAACACACCGGTGGTCACCAGAGGGGAGGTGGGTGGGGGATGGGGGAAGTAGGTGATGAGGGTCAAGGGGGACACATGCCGTAATGAGCGCCAGGTGAAGTATGGAAGTGTTGAATCACTGTATTGTACCCCTGAAGTCAATGTTACACTGTATGTTAACTACCCGGAACTTAAATAAAAACTTAGCCAAAATAACCCCCTCCCCCCCGTACTGGATCGTAATCAACAAGAACACTGACATGTATTAGTGCACCATTTCTGCTATGTGAGCTCACACAGGACCCCTAGTTTTTCTGAACCCAAGACTGTCCTTCAACTCCTAAAGAATCACACAAATTTGAGAAAGGGGCCATTTCAGAGATTAATAATATATAAATGCTAATATAGTAACACCAGTCATAGGAATAATTTTTAAAATAGATACGTTGACACAAAGGTTGATGATCAAATGTAAGTTTTCATTAAAATCATATTTGAGTAAACTGTTGAAAGGTAGACTATATAAAAAAATGTCCATTGTTATGAAAGTAATACAATAAAGAATATAACCATAATAGGTAATGATAGGTGTTACTATGTGTCACGTATTCGGCTAAAATTTTACATCATGAAGTAGGTATTGTTATTTCTGTATCACAGATGAGAAAAATGGTGGTTTTGAGAGGTTAAGTGACTTGTCCATAGTCAAACCTTTCCTAAGGAGTGACGTTGAAATATGAATTTAGGCACCGTGACTTCGAACTGTGATTCTCAAATTACATAAATTCAACCCAATTTCATAACTCCCTGTAAACAGTGTTTAAGACTTTATAAATATTTGTATGCATTACATAAATGAATTTGTACAAAATTACATATATATACACATGTGTGTATAGATATAGATATGAGATCTTACTGTGTAGGTTGTTACGTAAAATAAGTTTTGTTCAACGGTGTCTGATAGGCCCCTTTTCTATATATAAAAGGATAGAGGTACATAATTTTAAGGCTGTATAAGACTACATTATATACTTTTAAAAAGGGTCTTATTGATGAATGTGTATTTTATTTTATGAATAGATATAAATTCCCTAGATCCCGTTTTATAACTTCCCTAGAACACCATGCCATTTATATACTGTGAGATTTTTTGTTTTATTTTGTTTTTGTTTTTGGGTAAGTTCTAGTAGGAGGACCAGAAGGCAAACTGCATATACCCATTTAATATTTTGGAACATCCTTCTAAGCAGCCAAACAGAAAGGTTGAGCAAATGTATTTTCCCACCAAGGATATCAATGAGCAGAATCCCATTTTTTAAAAAATTTGATTTATTTTTGAGAGAGAGAGACAGAGAGAGAGAGAGAGCAAGTGGGGAAGGGACAGAGAAAGAGGGGGAGACAGAGAATCCCAAGCAGGCTCTGTGCTATCAACGCAGAGCCTGATGTGGGGCTAGAACTCATGAACCGTGAGATCATGACCTGAGCCGAAACCAAGAGTCGGACGCTTAACCAACTGAGCCTCCCAGGCGCCCCAAGCAGGATCCCATTTCTAAGTGTCCTTTCCAAAATTAGGTTATATCAGTAATTTTTCCGGCCAATGTGATTACGATTGTTGAGGTTGGAGTTATTTTCATGTTTATTGTCATCTGTGTCTGTTTAGGGAATTGACAAGTTTATATTTTTAAGTAGATTTGTGGTATATTTTTAACCCTGCGCATTTGGAATCCCGTGGTATTAGCAAATTCGGTTAAACCTTCCTGTTTGACTTATGTTGCACTCTTCAAAATCCAGTGCCGTTTTTAAAAAGAGCAATGTCATGCTTGGATCCTATGAAGTTTGCTACCAACAAGTTTAAGGCAATGTCTTAAAGTTTTAGATCATCTCTAGCGTTTCTACTTAGAAGTTCTTACGTAGAGACATAACTTTCAAATTGATCGTATTATTTTACTGTTCTGCAATTGCACTGATCTTTGTGTGGTTTTCCTGCAGTTCTATGCATTTATTTTTGTGTGTTAATGGAATCCTTAAGTGTGATGCCCCCATTGAAATGCTCACTGCTCAGAGGAAGACAGGCACATTATTGACATTTCATCTTGATTGGGGATATAAATAAGTTTTGAATTTCTCCATTTCTATCACTCTTACCACGTACAAGTGGGTTTTGAGAGTCTGTCAGGCTTTTTGCAGTGAGATGTTTGGAACATTGTGCCCTCCTGTAATAATAAAAAAGAATACTCAAAACCTGACTTCATTGAATTTGTTTCTCTTAGTTTTGGTTAGCAATGTTTCTTCTGGTTCCATATGTTTCCATTTGCCTAATCTACATTTTATCTTTGGTTACTGGCTTAGTTCCTGTCCTATGTATTTTTCATGCTTCCTGGAATATCGTTCAATATATTCAGTTGACACGCAGATTTTTCTACTTTGGTTTATTAATGGAGATGCCAAATCACTTGGAATTTTTCTCTGTGACTGTTAGGCCACACTAAAATGGACATATCTGGTGCTGCTTAGGATTTTTCTATCATGTTCACCTTCCAGGTTTAAAAACCATCTACAGGCTTATAAGTTACTTAGTCCATTACATCCCTCCTTCTAGAGAGTCGTTGAAAGAGTGACATAGTGCCCTTCATGGCTATTCTCTTCTCTCTGTTTCCGTGAAGTTTTGTGAAATATTCTGATCGATAAGTCCAAGCATAGTTTAATTAGATTATTGCTAAGTGTCAATTCTTACAAAAATTGCCTGCTTACTCTGCAGTCATACCTTTACCTGGCCAAGTTAATAGCCTGAATTTTTTTCCTCCTTTTTTTTTCTCACTTTTTTTTATTTTTAAAATTTATTTATTTTAATTCAAGTTAGTTAACATACAATGTAGTGTTGGTTTCAGGAGTAGAACCCAGTGATTCATCACTTACATAGTATAACACCCAGTGCTCGTCCCAACAAGTGCCCTCCCTCCTTAGCACCCATCACCCATTTAGCCAATCCCCCCCACCCCACAATAGCCTGATTTTTAAAATGTGATTATTGGCTTGAGAAATTCTACTATTTTTAGGTTTTGTTTCACGCTTAAAATTTCTGGAGATCAGGATCATCATCTGTCCTTGTATTTTCTTTTTTTTTTAATGTGTATTTATTTTGAGAGAGAGAGAGAGAGAGAGAGAGAATCCCAGTAAGTCTCCATGCTTCAGCACAGAGCCTGATATGGGACTCGATCCCATGAATGGCGAGATCATGACCTGAGCCGAAACCAAGAGTTGGGCATTCAACTGACTGAGCCGCTCAGGCGCCCTCCAGATTTTGTTTTCATTTGAGTATAGTTAACACACAATGTTCCAGTAGTTTGAGGTGTGCCACATAGTGATTGAACAAGTGTGCAAATTGTGCTGTGCTCATAAGCATAGCTCCCATCTGTCCCCATACAATGCTGTTACATCACCATCGACCATATTTCTTAGGCTGTGTCTTTAGTTCCCATAACTCATTCCATTACTGAAAGCCTATATCTGCCTCTCCCCTTTAGCCATTTTGCCCATCTCCCACTTCTCTCTCCTCTGGCAACCATCAGCTTGTTCTCTGTATTTATAGGTCTGCTTCTGCTTTTTGTTTGTTTATTCATTTTTTTAACATTCCACACGAGTGAGATCATACGCTATTTGTCTTTTTAAGTCTGACTTCACTTAGTGTAACACTCTAGGTTCATCCATGTTGTCACAAATGGCGTGAGCTCATCCTTTTTTATGGCTGTGTAATATTCCTGGACGCGCTTTTGTGAGTGCGTGTGTGTGTGGGTGATACATATGTACACACACACTATAGTTTCCTTATCCATTTGTCTATTGATGGATGCTTGGGTTGCTTCTGTCTCTTGGCTATTGTAAATAATGCTGCAATAGGCATAGGGCTGCATATATGTTTTCAAAATACTGTTTTTGTTTTCTTTGGGTGAATACTCAGCATTGGAATTGTTGGATCATATGGTATTTCTCTTTTCGATTGTTTGAAGAACCTCCATACTATCATCCACAGTGGCTGTACCAATTTGCATTCCCTCCAAAAGTGCACAAGGGCTCCTTTTTCTTCACATCCTGGCCGTTATTTCTTGTTTTTAATTTTTTTTTTTTATTTTAGCCATTCTTACAGGTGTGAGGTGATGCCTCACTGTAGTTTTGATTTGCATTTTCCTGATGAAGAGTGATGTTGAGCATCTTTTTGTGTGTCTGTTGGCCATCTGTATGTCCTCTTTGGATAAATGTCTCTTCACGTCCTCTGCCTGTGTTTTCAATTGGATGTTTGGTGTTTGGTGTTGAGTTGTGTAAGTTCTTTATATGGTTTGGATATTAACCCTTTATCATGTATATCACTGGCAAATGTCTTCTCCCATTCAGGGGGCTGCCTTTTTGTTTTGTTGATGGTTTCCTATGCTGTGCAGAAGCTTTTTATTTTGTTGTCGTCCCAATAGTTTATTTTTGCTTTTGTTTCCCTTGCCTCGAAAATGTCATTTTTATGGAACAGAATTGACCTTTTGTCTAGCATTTACCTACATGAGTTTATTATACTGAACATCTTTTTTTTCTTTCATAGGAAAGAAAAAGATTAACTTTGGGGTCGATATGTCCCTTTAAATGTAGAAAATTGTATTCTCCCTGTATATTTTAGAGTTACGATCTTCCCAGATTAGCTTACTGTAAATAGGATTTACGTCTTTGGCTTTGTTTAAATTTTGCATTTAAAAAGATACACCAACTAGAGTGAAATAATTAAACCATCACCCGCTTGACACGCAGGTTGGTGTCAGTTCTGCCCACTGTCACTGTTTCATCTATCCCCCCACTTCAACCAACAAAGCGATGGAAACATTTTTCAAAAGAACAAGCTGATCCTATCTCTGAAAGAGCCCACAAAATCATGGTGTTTGGAATCTGGAACAAATATTTACCTAGAGGACAGTTTTAAAGATTTTTTTTTAAGTGTCTATTTATTTTCGAGAGCGTGCAAGGAGGAGAGGGGCAGAGAGTGGGGGACAAAGGATGTGAAGCAGGCTTTTGTGTTGACAGCGGCCAGCTCCATGTGGGGCTTGAACTCACGAGCTGGGAGATCATGACCTGAGCCAAAACTGAACACTCAACCGACTGAGCCACCCAGGTGCCCCATGGAAGCAGTATTTTAGAATTGAGAGATTAGGTTTTGAATTAATGCAACTGAAAAAAATGAATTGTGTTCCCTGGGAAAACCTGATTACGGTAGTAGAATATTTTCTCTGAGAAAATACACTCTCTTGTTAAAAAAAAAAAAAAAATTATTTAGGGAAAGAGTGAGAGAGAGTGTACACAAGGGAGGGACAGAGAGAGAGGGAGACAGAATACCAAGCACGCTCTGCTGTTAACACAGAGCCTGATGTGGGGCTCGAACCCACGAACCACCGTGAGATCATGACCTGAGCTGAAATCAAGAGTGGGATGCTCAACCTACTGAGCCACACAGGTGCCCCTACTTTCTTCTTGGTATAAGGGTCCGGAAGAGCTCACCTGTTATCTCTGTTGTGGAGACCGGTGCTTACAAATACAAATAAGCTGTAAGACACAGGATGAGGAATTTGCTGGGTATTCCCTGGGATGTGACCATTTCGAGTTTATAATATGGGAAATCTGAGTACTTCCCCATTTGGTTTTCAGACGCTTTGCTTAAGTCGATCAGGATCATGCCTGTTTTACCTTTTCAGTGTTTGGAACCCATTTCATTTGTAATGATGCAAGCTGGCCAGATTTGTGTTCAGTCAAAGCTACACTTGAGTTTCATTTTACATAATGGTGTATTCAATCTTCATATGTAGAATACATTTTTGTAGATAAAATCCTGTTTCTATAAGAAAAGAGCACATAGAAAGATAGTATCAGCAGTGATCCATTTTGTAATCTGAACATTTGTCCTTTCAGCTTTTTATTCTTTTTATTTTTATTTTATTATTTATTATTTATTATTTATTTTTTTTTTAAATATGAAATTCATTGTCAAATTGGTTTCCATACTACACCCAGTGCTCATCCCAGCAGGTGCCCTCCTCAATACCCATCACCCACCCTCCCCTCCCTCCCACCCCCCCTCAACCCTCAGTTTGTTCTCAGTGTTTAAGAGTCTCCTATAGGGGCGCCTGGGTGGCGCAGTCGGTTAAGCGTCCGACTTCAGCCAGGTCACGATCTCGCGGTCCGTGAGTTCGAGCCCCGCGTCAGGCTCTGGGCTGATGGCTCAGAGCCTGGAGCCTGTTTCCGAGTCTGTGTCTTCCTCTCTCTCTGACCTTCCCCCGTTCATGCTCTGTCTCTCTCTGTCCCAAAAATAAATAAACGTTGAAAAAAAAAATTAAAAAAAGAGTCTCTTATGTTTTGGCTCCCTCCCTCTCTAACCTTTTTTTTTTTTTCCTTCCCCTCCCCCATGGTCTTCTGTTACGTATCTCAGGATCCACAGAAGAGTGAAAACATCTGTCTTTCTCTGCCTGACTTATCTCACTTAGCATAACACTCTCCAGTTCCATCCACGCTGCTACAAAAGGCCATATTTCATTCTTTCTCATTGCCACATAGTATTCCATTGTGTATATAAACCACAATTTCTTTATCCATTCATCAGTGGACATTTAGGACCATCAATGGACATTTAGGCTCTTTCTATCATTTGTCTATGGTTGAAAGTGCTGTTATAAACACTGGGGTACAAGTGCCCCTATGCATCAGCACTCCTGTATCCCTGGGGTAAATTCCTAGCAGTGCTATTGCTGGGTCATAGGGTAGATCTACTTTTAATTTTTTTTATTCTTTTTAAAATGGGTGCAAAGAAGGCCAGAAGTGGGTCCAGAGGGCCTGGGCTTTAAAATCAGGCAGGGTTTCCTCAAATTCCAGTTCAAACGTGTGACTTCAGGCAAATTTCTTAACCTTCCTGAGTCTCCCTTTACTGTCTGTGAAATTACCAATGCCACTTTGAAATGGTATTTACCACCACGATCTTCGATACTGCTGTTTAACTTTCCCTTCTTCATCTGTCCCCATCTCAGTCAATGGAAGCATCACCTGCACTGCTGTTTGGACCCAAACCACAGAATCACCCTTGAGTCCCCCTTTTCCCCTCAGCACATGACACCCAGTCTACTGAAATACATCCTCAGCGCACCTGCCTTTCTTTATCTCCTGGGCGAACCACTGTCTTCTCTTAGTGTTTCCTCCATTCCGTCTTCACGTAGTAGGTGGAAAAAATCTTTTTAAACAATCTTATTCACATACTTCTGGTCTCACTCCCTGCTTAAAACGCTTTGAGTCATTGCATTCAGACTCAAATCCCATCAATGACTTAGGAGTTTCAGTGTTCTCAGCTCCTCCCTCCCGCCTAATGCTCCCTTGTACCACCCCCCACACTTACTCCTCCTTCTTTTTTTTTTTTTTTTTTTTTTTTTTTTTTTGGTTCCTTGCCTCAAAGCCTTTTCACAAAATATTTCCACCACTCACAAGGGTCTTTCTTAAGACCTCCTCACTGTTCACTTCTTTTAATTCATTGCTGAGTTTCATTGTCTTAGCTTCAAAGAGGTCTTCCTTAACCAGCCTGTGTAGGATACACCCTACCCAACACACATCATTCTTTAACATATCACCCTCTCTCCCTTTCCTTACAGCACCTCCTCATAACTAAAATCAGCTTCCTTATTTGATCGCTGTTAAGTTATTGTCAATGACCATCAGTATCACCTGCCCAGTGGTAATAAGAAAATAAGTATCATGAAGGCAAGGGTTGAGTCTGTCTCGTTTGTACTGTATGCACAACACCCAGAACAGTGGTTGGCAGCTATTGGGTGCTCAGTATATAATTGTGGAAGTCAAAAATTAATAATTTTCCCTAAATCTCCATGTGTGTGTGTTTCCAAGTAACTGTACTACTTGTTATGGAGCATACAAAGTTGATCAGATACTAACAGTATCATGGACCATCTTCTGCCACAAGAGAGGAGATAAAACGTGTACTGGTCACACTTACAAATAGGAGTAAAGAGAGGCGGAGATAAAGGATGGAGGGGGTGATAAAAACTGTTTTTTTCTTAAATGGAACACACTGCAGCGTGTACCATTTACCCTGGTCTTCGATGGCTTAAAATTTCATGAGCAAATGTCAAGTTAATTTTGAAACAGTTATGGGAACTCCGCTAACTGAGGCAGAAAATCATTTTACTATGGATAGGATGAATTATTCCTTGGGTGCCCTTAAGGTCTGCATGTATACCATCACGGAGCAGAGCAAGCTAAATTTTTCAGTGCGGCTTGCATGCTTTGTAGGATTGATTCACAATATTTAATGGTGTGGCATACTGTATAACATTTACAGCAACTTTTTCTGACTCACTTGTTTGAAATGGGCATCCTGTTTAGTTAGGCTCTGCAAATCTCTTGATGGGATATAAATTGTAGTTAGGGTAGGGACTGGAATCCCATGGGGCACACTGTTTCCCTACCTCTGGTACTTAATCAGACATTTGTAGTCAAATGACTTTCATTTCCTTTTTTCTCCACTCAGAAGTAACACTTCCCAGGTATTTTTAGAGAATTAATTAGTTTCCATTAATTAATTTGTTTCCATTATTGCTTTAATAACTCTATTGAAGCTCAGAGTTACTCACTGTAATGGTGTGGACCTTGTTTGCCAAGTGCAATACAATAGCCTTTGTTTGAATAGAATTCGTCTGTTGCTATCAGTCAATTAACTAAAGCATTTTTTTAAATGCCTACCTTGTGAGTCACTTTGCACCCAGGGCCCTTTAGGGACTCCAAGTGGACTACTAGGTTGCTACATTCAAAAACTTTAAAATCTAATTGGGAGGAAAAGACTAACTTGTAAGATGATATAAAATGAATGCAATATAACCAGAGTATCGTCTTTCAAGAAATGTCTCCTGAGGCAAGAGGAACAAAAGTAAAACTATTGGGACTACATCAAAGTAAAAAAAAAAAAAAAAAAAAAACTTCTTCACAGGAAGGAAATAATCAACAAAACTAAAAGGCAACATACTGAATGAGACAAGATATTTGCAAATGTCGTATCTGATAAAGGGTTATTTTCCAAAAATGTAAAGAACTTATAAAACTCAACACCCAAACAGTGACTAATCCAATTAAAAAAAATGGGCATAAGACATGAATAGACATTTTCCCAAAGAAGACATCTAGATGGCCAACAGACACGTGAAAAGATGCTCAGCATCACTCATCATCAGGGAAATACAAACCAAAACTGCAACGATATATCACCTCCCATCTGTGAGAATGGCTAAAATCAACAACACAAGAAACAACAGGTGTTGGTGAGGATGGGGGAAAAAGTGGAAACTTCTTGCACTGTTGGTGGGAATGCAAACTGGTGCAGCCACTCTGGAAAACAGTATGAAGGTTCCTCAAAAATGTTAAAAATAGAACTACCCTATGATGCAGCAATCGCACTCCTAGGTATTTACTCAAAGAAGACAAAAACACTAATTCAAAGGGATACATGCACCCTGATGTTTACAGCGGCATTATCTATAATAACCAACTTAGGGAAACAGCCCAAGTGTCCCCTGACTGATGAATGGATAAAGATGTGTATATGTATACATAGATGGCGGAATATTACTCAGCCATAAAAAAGAACGAAATCTTTCCATTTGCAATGGTATGGATGGAGGTAGAGAGTATTATGCTGAGTGAAGTAAGTTCATCAGAGAAAGACAGATACCGTATGATTTCACTCATATGTGGAATGTAAGAAACAAAACAAATGAGTAGCAATGGGGGAAAAAAAAAGAAAGAAAGAAAGAGGCCCACCAAGAAACAGTCTCTTGACTTTAGAGAACAAACTGGTGGTTACCAGAAAGGAGGTGGGTGGGGTGGTTGGGTGGTTAGGTGATGGGGATTAAGGAGGGCACTGTTGTGATGAGCCCTGGGTGTTGGATGGAAGCATTGAGTCACTGTTTTGTGCACCTGTGACTACTATTACACTGTTAACTGAAATTTAAATAAAAACTTAAAAAATCAGTACAGTATTTAATGAAGCATCTGCCATATGTAGCGTGAATAATGAGTGATAAGAAGGTCCTAGGGCAAATGATAGCAGAGTTCAAGAGAGCTTCATTGTCATAGTCCCACTGAATCAGAAGTTACATGTTTATCATCATGCCAGTTATTTTGTCCCCACACCTGAACACTCCTTTGGTTTTCAGGAGATCCTGTTAAACCATAAGTAATTCCAAGAATGGCACTACTCAACAGTCAACACTTATGGGGTGTCTGGCGGGGAACGGGAAGGGGTAGACACATCACTGATGAATGATAGATGAATTTTAATTAGATATGAGCATATGTTTTATCACTTAATCCTAATAATCATCTTGCAAAATAGATTTCCTAGTGCGCATTTCACTTTGGAGGAAAAAGGCTCAGAGAGGGGAAAGAACGTGCACGAGATAAGTCAGTGCAGAAATGGTGGCGGTTGAAGGCTCCTTTTTCTAAAGCTGCTCCCTTTCTGCATAATCATATAGCCTATGGGATTAAATTTTTGTAACAACAATACAATAAAAAGGAGGGTCATTGCAGGTGTTTTGGAAAGATTTGATTAGTTTCTATTAATTTTTCTTATTGTGTGATTTACCCCCGCTCCCCCGTAAGCCTAGGAATGACCCATGATAGAATGGGTGTTTTTAAGCAAGTACAGTATCACATTAGTAATCACATCTCCATTTGGCAAAACTTTTCATTTGCGTCTTTAAGAAGTTCTCCCAGTAAGATGGGTCACAGATAAATATTATCAATTATAAAACACCCAAGTGTCAACAATAAAATTCAGGAGGTGAACTCTGTTTTTTCACGGCACTTCTCTCCTTCATTGTCACTAAAATTCTTTCATTAAAGAGCAGTTAGTTAAGGAAAATAAAGCTGAGAGGATTAAAATAGGATTATGTTCCTCTGTACCATTTTTTAAAAGAATAATATTTAAAAGCCAATTGATGTTGTTAAGACATGTTGGTGAAGTTATACAATACTCCAGCAATCTGTTTCTCATGTGGATCTAATTTGCATGTTATATTTTGTCAAGGAGTACCAGTTTGGTGCTTTGCTTCATGTATTCAAAACTAAAATAATAGTTTTAATATTGCCTACACAATAGGGTTATTTAAGGGACCTTCATAATACCTGTACTTTATACATATTTGCCCACTTTCTAGAAATTCCTCCGTAGTCATTTACTTACATATGCCAGGGAGTATCTAGGAAGATCCAGGAATATCTATATCTATATCTATATCTACACGTATATATGTATATGTATGTATGTATATATACATACATACACACACACACACACACACAGAGGAGAAGTCTGGAGAGGGAAAAAAAGAATACAATATATTTTTTAATGAGAATTTTTTATTTTACATTTTTTAAACAAGAAATTGATTTATCACTGCTGTGATCATTCATGCTTTAGCTTTGCACTATAAAAAATGGTAGTCATCATAGCTACTGATCATTTTCTATGCTGGATTGTCCCATTTGAGATATACTGTAAGTGTAAAATACACACCAGATTTCAAAGATTGTAAAAGACACACAGCATCTCATGCTATATATATACATATTTCACATACACACAAAGCATCTCACAAATATTTTATATTGATTACATGTTTAATACTTGGGGTACATTGCTTTAAAGAAAATATATATTAAACTTTTATCGGCCTGTTTCATATAAAGGTTTTTTTTTTAATGATACCAGTAGAAAATTTCACATTACATGTACGACTCACGTTATAGTTGTACTGGAGAGAAATTTTGTAGATGAAGAGGCAGATCCCTTCCTATACCTTGATTCTAATTCTTATTGCCACCAACTTTGGAATTCAAGCCCGTGGCATAGAAGACAAACCAAGTGAGGTCATGACTATGGCTAGGTCATCGCAACTCACTTAACTGTTTACCTGTCATCCATCAGGAAATGCACAGATAGAAAAGATGGGGCTTCTTCTATCCATCTGGATTCCTGGGTAAGACAAGCACTCATTTAACATTAATTTAAGGCACGATGAGTAAAAAGTCCTAAAAGACCAATAAAGTGCCTCCCGGCTTGAAGAAAGAAAAGGAGAAACACCTTATTTTATTTAAGGATTGAAGGAGAAAGGGAGAATTTGGTTCGAGGGCCAGGCTACCTGGAGGGAGAATAAGCCAACCCGAACAGGTGCACGTGAGTAGGCAGCTGACCCAGAACAGAGACATAGAAAACGAGTACAAAAGACAGGTGGTGTGTGACTTGTGGACACCTTTGATGCCCAGGAGGCAAAGGATTTACCTTTAATTTGTTAGCCTATGGGGAACCACTGAAGGCTTGTAGCCATTCCAGAACTCTAGTTGTGACAAGTTCGCATAAAATGATGGCATTCGGATTCAGATGAGAAGAAACTAATTAGGATACCGCTGTAGCCTTTAGGCCAAAAGGTGTTGAGAACCCATAGTTAGATGGCAGGATGAGGACAGCAGGAAAACGTGGGCATCAGAGGTATTCCTGAGATGTTTTGTTATATTGAGACCCCAAATGGACACATTCCATAATAGCATGTCGTGTGTGTGTGTGTGTGTGTGTGTGTGCGTGCGTGCGTGTGTGAACCAGGAAAAGGAGTAAGACAAGTTTAGCGCACTCACTTATGATAAGCACCATAGTCCAACTGATTGCTGGAGGAATGGTGTGTGCCTCAAATCCCACATGGAAACGTAATGGCCGTCTCAAAGGAGTCAGGAAAGTTTGTCTTTGACTCTATTAACTGTAGCAGAAAAGGGGCAAGATAGATTTGAGAATCTGCCCATTTGGCAGGAAAAAATGGTAGCTGTCCTTTGCCTTGCAGGGCGAAGAAGGCACAAGTGTCCTGGGAATTTGTTCCCAACGTTTGAGTCGAAAGAAGCAATTAATTGTTGGATTGAAAACTTGTTCTTTGTTTCTTTGTAGGGTGGTCTGAGATGGCAGGTGTTGGGGTGGATGTGTTCATCACACCAATGGTACAATTGTCATTTTCTTCTGCCTTCATAGTTAATGAAGCTTTCTTAAAGTGGTAGCTTTCTTCAGCTGTGCTAAACCTCTCAAGAAAGTGGTTCTATCCCTGCTTAGGTCAGAGTTGTAAATTGTTAAAAATAACTCTTTTTTAAGAATCCCTGAGCACAGTAATTTTCTTACTGATGGCAGATAGTATTTGTGTGATTTTTCTTCCACTGTCGGACACCCACATTATGTTCATACTCTCCAGCCAATTTAAATCTTAGTAACAAAGTAGAAATAGTTAATAATATATATTCCTAATCTTGGGGGAATTCAATGAATATGTTTAAATTTCATGCACCTGTTTGAGGCATGAGGAAAAGGATGTACCTATATTCCCTTCTTCTTGACTTATGTCATTATTCATGTCTCAAGACAGGCTAAGTATTTCTCAAGAGAGAAATATAGTTATTTAGGTGTGGTGTGTTTTATAAATATGGATATTAGACTCAGCTCTTTGATTAATTCACAAACTTGGCACTCAAATCACTAAAAAGGTTCTCATTTTATCCTTCAATGCTCATTGTAGAAGTCTTCTTTTTATGAACAATGTGCTTACAGAGACCTCATTTTTGTCGTCAGAGTAATGTAGGGACTGCTTCCTTGTGGTTGGAAAATTTCTATAATTTATGCTTTTTACAAAATATAAACACCATGCACTTTATTTCCAGAAGGAACAAAATGAAGAATGGAACTGCAGAAAGGGACTTTTCCTAAAGGATATCTGGAATGCATAGCGGCACTTTGAATCTTCCTTAAGGTGTATTACATAGTTTGTGGAAAGCAAATGACCCATTTCAAACACTGAATTCTCCCTCTTTGTCAGGATTTCAGCTCTTTGCCCAAAGCCAAGTGTATATTATAAGGAGTCCATAGAGAGTCCATATTTCTATGGTAATCCTTGCCCTATATGGAAAGATAAAGTGGGGAAGGTTTGGAGACCCTTCCCTACCACTGGATTCTGATATATTAATATTCAAAAATTATGCATCATATTTGCATAGTAGTGCTCTAGTGTGAAATAGCATACAAATGAGAGTCATGAAATTACTCTCACATAGATTTACACATACGTAGTTTGCTTTTTATTTAAATACTGGTGAACCGGCAGCAAGGGAAGTGTCTTTGAATAAACTGGATCTACTAATCCTGGCTCCAGAAACTTTGGGTTTGATCAGGACAAGTTTCAGAACATCTCCAAGCCTCCATCCCATTTGAAGATGGGGATGATATGGGGCGCCTGGGTGGCTCAGTCGGTTAAGCATCCAACTTCAGCTCAGGTCACGATCTCGCGGTCCGTGAGTTCGAGCCCCGCGTCGGGCTCTGGGCTGATGGCTCAGAGCCTGGAGCCTGCTTCAGATTCTGTGTCTCCCTCTCTCTCTTCCCCTCCCCCGCTCATGCTCTGTCTCTCTCTGTCTCAAAAATAAATGAACGTTAAAAAATTTAAAAAAAAAAAAAACCAACAACAACAACAAAATAAAATGGGGATGATAATACATTGTACTTCAGAGAATGATTTTTGAGGATTGCTTGAGAGACCATAGACATAAACTAAGAACATACTCATAAACTGTTAGTGTTCTTCACATGTTATCCTAACAGGACACATCACATATGGATTCACACAGACCCAGAACGTTCTCTTTAATGATGCCCTTGTATGATTCTTGTACGATCATCATTTCCCCCAAGGTAACCGTCATTAGGAAGTTAAAGGCAGAATGACTCAGAGATGGTGATCAAATTATGTGCAAAGTTCATTGGCCATATCCTACAGACACTGTTTCCTGACAGACTTAGCGGAGACTGGAACGTTCGCTCATCTTTTGAGTCCAGGTGGCTACTAGCCACTGCATTAAGCATTGAGTAGACAGTGTACATTCTTCTTAGCAGTATACTTTGGTTTTGGTGCATCTTGGGAAACGCCATTGCCCACTCCTTTGGCTTAATTGTAATTTAATCTGTCCTCTGACTCAAAGCATCTTGAAACTTGTATTCTAGAACAGAGATTTGGAGCTTTAAGGATCACCTGCCATTTAAAATGCTACTTCCTGAGCTGGCCCCGGAGATCATGATTCAAGTTCTGAGCTAGGGGCCAGGATGTAGCCCATACAATCATGTGCTCAGAAGATTCTGCCCAACAAACTGGTCTACATCTGTATTCCCTGGTTTTTCTCCAGGTATTTATATCCAAAGTATTCTCATCAAAGTGGATTTTACTATTTTTAACAATGGGGACTGCTTATAGGATTCATACGTGATTTCTTCTTGGGAAAACACATTCTTGCTATGATCAGACTTTGTAAAGAACATATGTTCCACTACTTGGTTGAAATCAGCCGATCTATGATTAGAAAAATAACTAAATGTTGGAATTCAAGTGATCAGTTCTATAGTAGTTGATGAGTAAGAAGGTAATCAGAAAATTTGCCCCTTTTCAATGCCATAGAAACTACAACTATACAGATACGTGAGTTGAGCTTTCCAGTCAAGATGCTAAGAAATCTATAACATCAATGACAACAATCATCTTTTGACAATAGCTCTAGAAAACAGTTATTTCCCTTTGTTCCCAATGATGCTATGAATATTTTAAATATTTTTAAGTTTGTTTGTTTGTTTGTTTATTTATTTATTTATTTATTTATTTATTTTGAGAGACAGAGGGAGAGAGTGAGTGGGGAAGGGTCAGAGAGAGAGAGAAAGAGACAGATAATGTCAGAGAAGCTCTGTGCTATCAGTGATGTTGGGCTTGGTCTCAGGAACCCATGAGGTTATGACCTGGATGCTATGAATGTTTTAAATGCACAAAATTTTTAAACAAATTCTGAATCAAATTTTATAGAAGTGTTTTTGTTGGTGTCATTATTAGGTATATAAGGTCTGAAGTAAATCTGAGAACGTCCAGATGAACTGCTGTTTTGTTTCAGAACAATTCCCCATCGCTCAACTAGAAAGGGATGATATTCTTTTGGTGAATTGCTAGCTGGGCATTCGTGATGTAGGGTACCTTATGAGCGTGTCAGTCAACTGTCAAGAATGTGTTAGCCATCTGCAACGTACTTATCACTGCTAGCTACTGCTGGTGAGGGCAAGAACAACAAACAAGATTAAAAGGAAAAAAACAAAAAAAAACCCTCTTGTATGAGTCCGCTTTCATAGGAAAAGGTTTGAGTTACCCGGGGAGAAGATAAATTGTGTTGCAGTATCTAACAAAAAGAATAATATGATACTTTATTCTGTGTGATTTGTAGTATAAAATGGGCATTTACTAGGCTTGGCACCCTGCCTTTCCTTTTCCCTTTGGAAATCTATTGTACATTCAAGTGCAGAATTTGGAGTCAAGAAATCAAAATGAAGGTTAAATGGTAAAAGGGGGGAAATGGTTTCGTTCACCGTAAGAAGAGGAAATTGTAGAACTTGGAGTTTCTGCCTTTGAGTTCAAGGAAGAAATTTTCTTCGAGTAGGAATGTCATAGATCTGTGAGTTGTCCTTGGGATTACTCAGAAATGGGATGAGGTGAGCACCGTGGAGGAGTGATTTAGGCACAGACCTGCTCATGTCGGTGGAGAGCAGGTTAGATATGTTCTGAAAGCCCTGGAGAGCTCTGTGTGATTTTTTTCCCCCTTTCTGTTCAATGGCGATCAGACCAACATAGCTGTGGCTGATTTTGCAAAATTATTTCATTTTTGGTGTGTGGCACGGATGCATGCAGGAGGTCAAACTCGTAAATCTACATGTTAGTAGGGGAGCAGGAAAACATCCATCAGCAATGAGCTTTCCTTCTGTGTGTTCTCATTTCGTAAATGAGGAAATCCAGGCTTGGGAAGTCATCCCCCACCACCATTTGTGCTCCAAGAATACGTGCCACCTGGGGAACCAGAGCTGAAGTCTTAGGACCCTCTGGCCAATTTCCTTTCCATGCCACATGCCTTTCTTTGTGATGTCACAAGTCCTATAAAGAGGGTGTAATTGTTCTTTTCACTTTCAGACCTTCTCCAAACATTTAGATGGTGGAAAGAATCCTTAGCTTCGATGCAGAAAATTGTTCTGCCACCAAGAAAAAAGGTCCCTCAGAGATTTCCTTGCCAAAAACTCATTGCGTAGCACAAGAATGCTGCCGTTGTTTCATGCATTAGTAAAATCAATTCTTCTCTCTATAATACTGCTCAGCCATTGTGACTGTCAGCACTCGGGGTGGGAAGTGCGACTCTCACGCCGTGTCACCACGCACAAAGGTTTATAGAGCTGGGCCACGTGTGTTCATTTTAGGGCTGGTTTTACAGTTGTGAGCTCTAGGCATTGCGGTTCTCTTCTGTTCCCCTGTGATAACCCACCATGTAGACATGAGGGTGTGGGGTGGCGTTAGCTCCCCGGTAAGTAATAGAGAAAGGGAAAGGAAAGGAGGTGCCTTCGCTCACTTTTTTCAAAACTTAATTAAAACTTGACGTGCGCCAAACACTGGTAGGTATCAGGGATGGGGACGCGTGCATTCGCGGGCCCTGAAATCACTCGTAGGGTGCGTACTGGATGCTGAGTTATAAACCTGAACATGACAAATGGTTCGACAAGGGTAAACGTGGATGGGCGATGTCCAAGTACGCAGAAGTGACGGTAGAAAACATCCCGTGAGCTCATTTGACAAAGAGCTAGAAGTTAGTGAGGAAAAGTATTGTGTGTATGTGTTGGGGGTGTGGCCGTATCTAAGTTCTAAGAAAAGAGTTTTAGAGGGGCGCCTGGGTGGCTCAGTTGGTTAAGCGGCCGATTTGGGCTCAGGTCATGATCTCATGGCCTGTGAGCTCGAGCCCCTCGTCGGGCTCTGGGCTGACAGCTCGGAGCCTGGAGCCTGCTTTGGATTCTGTGTCTCCCTCTCTCTCTGCCCCTCCCCCATTTGTGCTCTGTCTCTCTCTGCCTTTCAAAAATGAATGATTGCTAAAAAAAAAAAAAAAAAAAAAAAAGAGGAAGAAAAGACTTTCAGAGAGGAAGTCCATAGCCCTGTGTCGATATAAAATTTGTTGGTTGCTAATAGGTTTTGGTTCATTCATGGAATGAATTACCACCTCATTTCCGCTGATCCAACCACCTCACCTGATAAAATCTATCAAGGAATTCCAGATGAATTCTGTCACTGGGCAGAATAAAAACCCTTTAAGTTAACCAGCACATTTGAAAGAGTAACATCTGAGCTTTGAGGATCTTCTCGTACATACGCTTCTAGTCAGTAAATACCCAGTATGCAGTGACTGGCTTTAGCACTTGGTTGGAAGAGAAAAGAAGGAAGAGTAGGCTGTCGCTAGGCCTGCAGAAAGGGTTCGGATTGGTTAAGGAGATAGGACTGCGCTCGATAAGAAAGACTGTGCAGCAATGTAATGCCCAAACCAGATGCAGGCTGCAGGGGATGGTTATAAAGCCTCCTTCAGTAAACATGCATTTGGCATCACCTTTCCTCCCCATTTGAATATTTCAATACACAGTTACACCAATACCCTGATTTTCAATTAAAACAAAATAGACCCAGAAATTTCCACTCATGAGAAACATTTCTGATGTTGTAATTAGGGAGCCCAGTAATTAAATATGCCCAGGAAAGTTGTATTAGATTGCATTGCATTGGGTCAGGTACATGCTTTCATTTCACACCTAACAGCTCCTTTTAAGATCATAAGCGAATTAAAAAACAGCAGTTCAACATCCTCTGCTCCCCCTGTTAGGGGACAAAGATGCATTCCAATACAGCCTCCAATTTGCCTCGCTAATTTTAATTAGCAACGAGCCGCTGGGCAGTTCTAGCAGGAGGCTGGTCTGTAAAGAAACCTATTTCTGTAGCTGGCAACTCGGAAAAGGACTCAAACCGGGAAAAACCAGAGACTTTTTCTCATTTGAAGATGAGAAATGGGATAAAATAAGATTTTCTCATTCCCTTTTCTCTATCAAGAATCGCAGAAAAGACTAACTGATAAGGTGAGCCCGAAGTAAAGACAGCCTTCAGGTTGCTGCTTTCGGATGGTTTGCGGAGTTGCTGTGTACAATTGATGAAACAGGTGTTTGCACATGCCGCAATACACAGGTAGGGCCGACTGGTTCTCTCCCTGTTTCTGGTATATACTTTCAGTCCCTCTGCCAGAAGGTAGAATCCTTGGGAGCAGGAACTAAACGCTTTACCATGGCTTGTGCTGAGTTCCACGGCTCAGACCTGCTCACGGTATCACTGTTTGACAATCGATACCTAACTGTTCGCAAAGCTGGTGAGAGGCTGGTCTCCAGCCTGCCATAATTACTGATTGGGGTTCTAGGAGAGGATTCCATGGCTGCCGTCCATCTCTAGGACTCGCCAAGAACAGCAGGTAGCCGACATGCACTGTAGGTCCTGGCCACCTCCCCGTCTTCCCAGCACAGGTTGTATTTAACTTGCAAATCAGTGCACATTGACTTTGGGACTTGGCTGCCATTGTTTTTCTTGGAAAGAGGACTTTTTTTCCTTTCTTTTTTTATTAACCTTGACTAACATGCAACTCACGTATGTTACAGTTTGTGTATCGTGCTTCATGAAGGAAACGTGCATTTTTCACATGATTCTCATAAGGGTTGCATCATAAAGTTCAAATAGGGCCGCCAGATTTGGAGACAGCAACTTGGGAAAGTGGCGATTCTTTTTGTCCTAAAGTGTGATTGCTTTGTTCTTCATTTCAGCCTTCCAGGTCATCACAACCAATATAAAAGACTGGTATTCATGCCAATAATATGTACATTTACATGAGCAAATTATATTTGGGCTTTGTCGGAATTGTTTTAGCTTAGTAGAGTCTAAGAATAATTGAAGCAAAAGAATGCCAGGCCTCCCCTTGAAAATGTGTGTGGTTCCCAAAGAGCCTATCAGGAATTTGGAGATGTCTTCTAATGTACTTTATCCTATTTTGCTTTTAGAGTACCACGGAAGCGGTCTGTGTATTATAGTACATTGAAGCTTATTGATAATGCGTTCCTGTCATATGGGGTAGATCGTCTTCAAAGGAAAGGAGCAGCTGGGTGGCTCAGTCAGTTAAGCATCTGACTCTTGGTTTCAGTTCAGATCACAATCTCACGGTTTGTATGTTCAGGCCCCGTGTCGGGACCTGCGCTGGCATTGTGGAGCCTGCTTGGGATTGTCTCCACCCCCCCTGCCCTTTCCCTACTTATGCATGTGTGCTCTCTCTCTCTCGCTCTCTCTTTCTCTGTCTCTCTCAAAAGAAATAAATAAGCTTTAAAAAAAAAAAAAAAGAACGTAATACCCTATACTGAGGCCAAAATGAGACCCAATTTCCAATTCCAGTTGATAACTGATGATTGGTTATTGAGTTATTTGCTTTCTCATGTCTTAGATGAGCCTCACTGCAGTCATGTGTGCGTACAGGTGTTTGAGTGGGGATTGAATTTAGTGGTGAGGGACAGAACTGAGAGCCAGCTATAGACTGACCCCATTTACCAAAGACATGGGGGAAAGCGTGGGCTTGAATGGAAGGTCTGGTGTGGTTATGTCACTGATGCTCAGATTTCTGTGTGTGTGTCAGTCTCCTGTAGATCTTGTTAAAATGCAGATCTCGTTCAGTAGTGTATTAGTTTCCTGCGGCTGCTGCGACAAATTGCGGCAAACTGGGTGGTGTAAAACATCAGAGATTTGCTCTGTCATAGTTCTTAAGGTGACAAGTGTGGTATCGGTTTCACTGGGCTGAAGCCTTCACGGTTGGGTTGCATTCCCGCTGGAGGCTCTGTGGGAAGAATCCATTCCTTGTCCCCCAGCTTCTGGGGGCTGCTAGCATTCCTCATGGTCTCTATCTTCACATCACCTTCTCTTCTGTATGCATGACTTCCCTCTTCCTCTCTCTTACCAGGATACTTGTGATTGGACTTGGAACGCATCCAGACAATCCGGTATAATCTCAATATCTTTACCCTATCCGCAAAAACTTTACCATTGTGGTAATACTTACAGGTTCCGGGGATTAGGACAGGGACATATTTTTTTTTTATAATGTTTATTTTTGAGACAGAGAGAGACAGAGCATGAACAGGGGAGGGGCAGAGAGAGAGGGAGACACAGAATCGGAAGCAGGCTCCAGGCTCTGAGCCATCAGCCCAGAGCCCGATGCGGCGCTCGAACTCATGGACCGTGAGATCGTGACCTGAGCTGAAGTCGGACGCTTAACCTACTGAGCCACCCAGGCGCCCCAGGACAAGGACATATTTTTGAGAGCTGTTGCTAACCTACCAAAGTGGGTCTGGGTGGGGATTTAGATTCTGAATTTCTAGCACGTGCCCAGGTGATGTGGATGCTGCTGGACTTGGCATGACACTTTGATCAGCAAATGGCTGGATCATCAATCTGCAAAGTTGAGCATGATCTATCTGGTTCAGAGAAGGATTGTGCTGTGATACAGAATCACATAGTAGCAAGGGACATAGCCGGCAGGGTGAAACTTCTAGGAGATGGAGTGACCAAGAATCAGGATGGTTATTTGGGCATCAAACATTTGTCCAAAGGGTTAGCCTGGAGCCCTGCTTCCCGAGGCAACACTTGAATCTTAGTCAGGAACCAGTCCAGGAGCTCCGTTCTTTAAAGTGGGCAAACAGGAAACTTAGTGGACAGATAGAGGGCCTGGACGCTAGTTTATGTCAACAAGTTCAGTGCCAGATTCTGCCAGATGGTTTACCTCAGCCTCCTGCCAACATGGCCAGTGCTGATTACGAAACCAGCTAGGGTTTGTGTGTATGCATGGCTGTCAAACTGCTGACTGAGTAGATTTGGGATACGGCTCTGTGAAATCTCCAGTTTTAGCCAACAACTTAAATGATTTCCATGCAGGTGGCCAGGGAGCCATCTTTGGAAGATATTATTCAACATGGCGAAGGCATCAGAATCTACGAACCTGTTTTCATTTGAGTTAGACAAGGTAAATTAGTGGTATTGCATGGTAACATGGGAAAAAAATGGCACCCAAAAGAAATCTGTTACTAGACATGCAAAGTGTGACTCTTGGGCAGGTCCTGCAAGCGGCTGTAAAGTCTGGAATGGTTGGATATACATAATAAATGGTGTGTTAATATTGTATCCCAACACACATTACATTCAGTATGTTGTCCCACACGGCAGACGTATTTCAGTGTGGTGGACACACGTCCTGTGTACGTGACACGTCGGCAGTGCGTTTCCATCCATCTCTGCGCACGCGTGTGTGAGCTGTTACCTCGGGTTGTGTGTTCTCTCAGACTTCGCTTAAAAAACCTCTGCCTTTAGCTTAATCCCCATCACTAGGTCATCCAGTTCAGTTTTGCAAATTATCAGTCAGCCGTTCCAACACCATACTAGTCTAAAGGGGTGCTTGTCACGCCCTTGAAGCTGCTCAGGTGACTTCATCTACCTTCTAACCACCTGATGGCCAAATGTGGCATGTTTTAGACTTTCCGTTTGCCCTGAAGAGTAAATCTAGAGCTCAAGTGACTACAGGACTACCTTGGCCTCTTGCTAGCCTCAGTCAAAAAGGCGTGGGCTGTAGAATTAAAAAACTTGGATTGGAAAAAAACAAAGACAAAAATGGTGGCTGATCTTATTTTTAAGTGTCTTGTAAGTGTTAAAATGATTTGGTGTTCTGAGATGAGTCCATGTTCTTGGATGGGTGAAAATGGAATCACATAGGTCCCCTAAACCCCATTGGTGATCTACGTTAATTTTGGGAGGTGGTTTCTCATAAAGGATCCAGTTCCTCTCACTTCTCTTTGATCCTTCCCTGATGCCCCTGAACAGGTGAGATTCACCACGTTCTATTCTCAGGGCAACACGTACATCTACCTTTGCCATTACCTTTACTTGTTACTATTTAACTAAATTTATTTCTTTGCTAAATCATCCCCTAGTACCCAGCATAATATCTGGCATGAGGCTGCCACCCAAAAAATAATTGAGTAAGTGGATTTCGAAAAAAAAAAAAAATGAACACAATTTCCATGAATCCAGAAACTTTTCCGTGTGATATCACCCTCCTCTTAACGGTTCCTTGTCTTGTGCCTGTGTGACCTACTGCAATCATTATGGGTCTCACGAACCCATTTCATGAGGAGAGAGAGAGAGAGAGAGAGGAAGAGAGAATCCCAAGCAGGTTCCATGCTGCCAGCACAGAGCCTGATGCGGGGCTCAAACCCACGAAACTGTGCGGCCATACCTGAGCTAAAACCAAGAGTTGGACCCTTAAGCATCTGAGCCACCCAGGCGCCCCTCAGGAGCCCATGTTTCTACACAAATAGCCTGAAATGGAAGAAAAATGAGCGGCATGATAATTGCAAATTATGTTGACTCATAGTCCGCCAGTGGCTCTGCAGACAGGCCCCGCGGAGGGTCGGGCGGGGGGCAGGGAGGGAAGCCAACATCTGGGCCTCTACCTCCCTCTTTCTTCCCTTCAAACAGCTCAGTCCCGTCTTTATTTATAATTTTGATCCAGATCTTTATCTTCTAAATAGATACATGGGATATCTTTAAGGTGTTCAAGATGATGTGTCCTATATAGTAGTTTTTCTCCCACTTGGTTATTCTGAACCACATCCTGTCTCTGTTTTCCCACCAGGAAATACCATTTAAAGCAATAGTCAGTTCGATGATTTGAAAAGCTAGAGAAAGGATAAAATAAAAGTAAACATCACCAACTGGTTTTTTTAAGTTGCTTCTCGGATGTCCTTTTACAAAGCAGGCTGCGAAGTCCCATTCAAACTGAATTAATGAATTTAATGAAGCTGAATACCAGTGGTCAGTGCTGTTCTAACCACATTACCAGGGTTTCAGCAACTAATCTCTCTGTTTGGTGTATACGGTATCTGGGGGAAAAGAATGACTGCTTGCTTATACAGTTGGACTGATTACCTACTTTGTCTGGTCGCAGAAAGAGCACTTGCTGTCCCCGGACCAAACTTGGGGTGAATCAGCCTTCCTTAATGGGACTTTCCGTGGCCTAGGAAAAGTCTGATTTTTCAACTTCCTTTCAAGTCCACTATTCTCCTAACTGGTATATGCTTTCTTCTTTGTTGGAAGAGTTCAGGTTAGAGTCAAAAGCAAATCATAATTGTGTTTGTAAGGACCAGATCAAAAGCACGTATCGTATACTCTCCTTTTAAGAATTGCTCTTTAATCCATTATTAGCAAAGCGTTCATCACACATCTGCAAGTCAGCAGATGTTTGCGTGCACCTCACTGCAGTCGTGCACACTTGTACCAGTCACATGCGGCCCTGATATCACCCTCGACAACCTCGTGTGGCTACTCCAGTTCCCAAGGACACATTGATGTCAGTGCTATCAAGAGAAGTACTTGAAATGTGAGGGAATGATCTGTTCTGATGAACAAATGGAGTACTTGAGAGCCCTATAGTATGACCAATCCCTTGGCATGGCTCAGGTTTCTTCATTAATTCAGTTTTTAAATGGTACTGAATAGAGCTTCTGGTTTGTAGATCATTGGTCAGTTTTTCCACTGGAAAAGACTGACAGAGAAATTCACCGTTTGCTTTTTTCTGTACAGATTTTTGCCAATCTCTCAAGGTCCTGGGGCAAGAAAATCAATAATGGGTACACACACAAGAAGGCACAAGGTTCTGCAGCAATATGTGTGACCTTCCAGAAAGTAATACAGGTGTAAGGATTGTGTTTGAAAATAGAATGAAAAATATATATACTGTATATAATAAAATCTTAAATATGTATTAAAATGCATATTTTGTATATAAATATCTTTATTTTATAAAGATATTTTGTTTTTATAAAATAAAGATATATAAAGATTTTGTTTATTTATTTATTTAGTTATTTGACTTCTGTAAATCCAATTAATCACTCTGACATTCCTCAAAGGAATAGGGTTTTGGGGCACCGATGGCTCAGTCGGTTAAGCATCTTGATTTTGGCTCAGGTCGTGCTCTCGCGGCTTGTGAGTACGAGCCCCACTTCGGGCTCTCTGCCGCCTGTACAGAGCTTGCTTTGGATCCTCTGTCTCCCTCTCTCCCCTCTCTCTCTCAAAAATAAATAAGCATTAACAAAAAAGAAATAAAGTTTTAAAGAAAAACCCATGCAAAACAAAATAGAAATGGAAATCCCCCAAAAAGTAGATTTCTCCAAAATTGCTTTACAAAATTACTTAGCTATATGAGAGAACGATAGTAAAATAAAGTTAATGGAAAGAGCTAGAAAAAGATCCACCCCTAAAATCTTCATAGCCACATGTCATCCGTGGTAATGATAATAACTTCAATTGTTACAACTCTAAAATCTGAGCTTAGGTAGCTGCATAGGCCTTAAATCAGAGAAGCTAGCACTGGTCATTTATTATCTACTTTGGTCAGACATCACGGTGCCTCCAAGGATCCAAAAGTAGTCCATGCTGTCAGGGAGCTTACCGTTTGGAGTTCCCGTCTACCAGCATCTAAGAACTGCACTGAAAACTGGCTTTGGCAGGGAGCCTTCTTGTCACCTTGTCACCTTGCCCCTGATTTTTATTGGATTAGTCCCTCGAGAAGGGTTGACCACACGCGTTCTTATTTTGTTTTAAAATATTGAATGGCCCCAGACTGGATGATGCTTGAGTGGAGCGTTAAGGGCTCACTACCACTCTCGTGACACGCAAGTCAATAAGTAAAGAGTGATTTGGAGGATTTGGGTAGTTGACCAAAAGGAGTGGTGGCCATTTTTTTTTTTTTTTACACCAAATACAATCTCAGGCCGAATGGGAAACCACTGTGAAAAGTATTAGGGGTGCAAGAGGAGGAGGAGGAGGAGTGGGCCGGCTGAGAGGTTTCCTCTCTCGCACGTGCGGAGGAGTGTGGGGCTCCTCTGTGAGTGTGCTGCTTAAGCAGGAGGAGGTGGAGAGTTTCTAGAACACAAACAACAGCAGGTGCCAGCGCCCTTGAGAGTTGAAACAAAGAATAAAATGTTTGCTCTAAGATGGCAAGCTAAGTAAAGCATAGCTCGGTTTCTTCCATGTTTGCTAAATGGCCGTGAGTTTCAGGACAGCATGAACGAAATGGATGAGATGTTCCTAGAGCAAAGGTTGTCACCCGTGGGGTGATTTGGCATCATCCTCTCCCCGGAAGAACATTTGGCAACGTCTGGAGACATTTTTGGTTGTCATGCCTGGAGGTAGAATTGGGAGCTTGCTACTTTTATCTGCTGGCAGAGGCCAGGGATGCTGCTGGGTATCCTATATTGTGCAGGACGAGCACGCACAACAAGGTATTAACCGATCTACGATGTCATTCATGCCACAGTTGGGAAACCTATTCTAGACTCACTCACTCTGAGAATGGTCTTTCCAGACCCCTCAGCTTGACTATTTTTACTCTGTTTTGGGCTTAACAGTTTTGATCATCCAGTAAGGATCACATTGTTAGTTACTGATGAACCACTTTTGGTCCTACTGATTATTATTAGCTATGACAAAATTATAATCCTTCCCGGTTGTCACTGCAGCTGTGTGTGTGTGTGTGTGTGTGTGTGTGTGTGTGCGCACGCGCGTATGTGTGTGGAGAATCGCCTGAGACAATGTTTTGTTCTCATGGAACAGACAACATGAGTCCTGTTTAAAACAGGGTAAAAATTAAACCTTTGGTCTCCGAAGATATATTTCTATAATAGTCTCTTACTATTATAACCCTGTGGCTATTTTAATGCACACTTGTTTTTATAAAGCCATATTTTGGTTGCTATAACAACATGGTACAGCTCTTGATGAGCTCTTTTTGCCTTAATGTTGCTTTTAAAAAGTTGACGTTGCTATGACTACAAAATACTGCTTTATTTTCAGCAAGCTTCTTCCCCTTGTGATTTTGCTTTCGAAATATGTAAGTGTGCATGTATGTGTAGGTACTCCCACAGACACGGCTTGTGAGAGTCTACAGTGCGGTAAAAGCAGTGCCTAAGACCTCCAGAGGCAAGGTGGCAGTTAATTTATGTAAGTGCACGCTGTTAGTCTGAAACGGATACTCATAATCCTGTATGAACTCAGATTATAGGTGCTCTTTCCTATTTCAGATTAGATAACTGCTCAGTGATGGACTCCCCATCCCTTTTTCGTGATTTACTTACTGTGTCCTCCCTTTTACAACCTCTCCCCGTTTCCACCAGCCTTCGATGGGTCATTTGAACTTGAAGCGTGTGAAAGTATGTTCGTGATCACGGATGGGGTCTGTTTCCCAACACCGCCGGTTACGGTCTCCTTTTTATCCTCGATGACAGTAAGATTTCCCTTGCTGAGAGTTTCTCTCATTCAAATTTTGAAAAAATAAAAATTATGAATCTGGACGTTGGGATACCTCGATTCTGTTACTAATTGTCACAATTAGCAATAGGGGCACCGGCTGACTACCTTATCTCTCTAGGGGAATGCTGTCCAATAGAAATAAAATGTGGCCAGGGGCGCCTGGGTGGCGCAGTCGGTTAAGCGTCCGACTTCAGCCAGGTCACGATCTCGCGGTCCGTGAGTTCGAGCCCCGCGTCAGGCTCTGGGCTGATGGCTCAGAGCCTGGAGCCTGTTTCCGATTCTGTGTCTCCCTCTCTCTCTGCCCCTCCCCCGTTCATGCTCTGTCTCTCTCTGTCCCAAAAATAAATAAACGTTGAAAAAAAAAAAAAAAAAAAAAAAAAAGAAATAAAATGTGGCCATACAGATCATTTAAAATTTTCTAGCAGCCAAGTTAAAAAAGTAAAAAGCAAGAAAGTTGCATTTGATAATTACTCTCTACCCCAGTTTATTTGAAATACTGTCATTTCAATATATAAATGTTTAAAAAATATTAATGAGGTTTGTAAACATTCTTTTTCCATTGCCTTGGAAATTTGGGGATATTTTATACTTATAAACATCTCAGTTTGGATGGGCCACATTTCAAGAGCTCAGGAGCCACAAATGACTAGTGGCTACCATATTGGACATACTTAGCTTTAGATGTTTATTAAATTTGGTCATACAACAACATTTCGTATCTATTGGTCACTTACTAGGGTCCAGGTCCTTTGTGAAATCTTAGGAGTATACAGATGGTTAGGGAAACTCTTCATTTATGACCGAGAGAGATGGAGAGAGAGAAAGATAGTGAAATGGAAGGAGGAGAAGAAAAAAGGGAGAGAAGAGGGAGGAGGGAGGGTAGAAGGAAGGAAGAAAGGAAGCAAATTTTCTTTGAAGTCATTTCCAGCTATTGTGTGCTATCATCCGTACTCTGATTTTAATTTTATTATAATTCAGAAATATCGGTGTAAACTGGGCAATTCCCCACTACTTTGGTGGGGTTTATTCACGATTCTATCCCCAACCTTTTGAGGAATGCTGGGGACAGATTAAGTGCACCCCATATATTTATTGAGTTGAATCTCCTTTACTGTCAAATGGTGTGATTGGATTCAAGGTTAAATAATGTTATTGTCAGGGGGAAGATTTAATTAGTTTGAAAAGTCGAACCGTACATGAATATTTTAGGAAAATGAGAAAGGGTAGCTAACGGTCCAAAATGAAGGGGTATCACGTAAACGATCGTTACTCCTGCTCTGTATTTTGTTTTTCTTGCCTCTTGAACATGTTCGTCCATAAGTAATCAAGGAGAAGCACATGATTGCTTTAAATTGTTTCAGTGCCACACTGCAGGTGACGTTGCCAGGACATCACCGATGTGTCCAGATCTTTTGTCACATTGCTACTTCTCTATTCCCCTCCTGCCTTTCCTCATTTGGAAGAAGCCAAATCACAGTGAGCCACGTGACTCTTGCAGCCTGCTCAGTGAAGGAAGTTTCTGTTTTCTTTTTAACCATGTGTCATTTTTTATCACCATTATTTTAGAAATAAAGTGGCTTATTGGGTGTGTGTGTTTTTTTTTTTTCTTTTTTCCTTTTTTAAGCCGAGCCATTTTGCCTGGAATGCAGAGGTTTGGGTAATCTAATCTGATTTGAAAATAAGAGAACAGTGTTACAATTTGAGCAGATTTCCAAATCGGGTTGCAGATGGTAATCTGAGTTGTGAATTAAAATGTTTGATGCTGACAGCTCCTTGCTTTGCAAAACATTTTAACCAGCTCCATCATTTGTCACAGATTTCTTCTTTCTTTTTTACCTCCTTTGTAATGTAACATAATGTCTGGCGTTTCATATCTCTTTAGCCTTTATAAATTGGAATTATATTCAACACATTTCCCTTTCAGAGTTTAAGACGTAAGATGATTTTGGAATCCTTGTTACAGTCAGAGTTCCACAGTGAGCAAGCCTTCTACAGTAGCCTGCGGGGTTTGCTCAACACAAACAGAATAATAGACTTGGAGTGGGAACAACCTTAGGCTTCTGTGATCGTATCATTTCTGTCTCCACTGGTAAATGAACCATTGCTGCCTTGAGGGGATTTGTTTACGTTGAACACTAGATTATAATATAGGCTAATGCGGGGTACTGAAAAAAATGACTCTGAAACCCTGGAAGTAATTCACCATGAGCTCATGTTTATCTGTAGACTGAATCAAGTGTTCATTTTCCTTTTGTCTATGTTATTTTTTTTCTGATTATTTTCATTTTTACTGAAAAAAAGTGAGGGAAGAATCCTTAAGTTCGCTTTTCCATTGCCAGTTGATGCTGGCTAAAAGTTGGAGATAGAGTAGATCATATTTACAGTCCCAGGTAGAATGGTCAAATGTGGAGCCCCTTGACCAAAAAAATACTTCGAAAGGCTGCCTTTAACACTAGGGCTGGAAAAACTCAGATGTTTTACGCAGTAGGCCACAAGACATACTAGACACATGGAATTTCCGAGGTGGAAGGGAATTTGAAATGAAGTAATTCAGTCATTTTCAAACTTTTCATCTGACACGTTCTTTTCTTAAAGTTTACCTACCCTGAGGCTCGAAATACTAAACCCAGGTTGAAGAACCAGAGAAGGCGGGAAGTGGATGATGAAGATGGGGAAGTACCACCAACTGGAAAGTCACAGGTCAACTTTAACCCCATCCATTTGCCAGTTGGACCCAGGCAAGTCGAGCGGTCTCTTCAAGATTAGGCAACTCTGCCTGAAAGCCTGGTCAGTTAGGCTTTTTCGTCTGTTCGTTCGGCAAATAAGTGACTGCCTCTTTGGTGCCACACATGTTCTTAGATTACCGGAGGTCTTAGGATACAACCACTAACGAGCAAACCCACACCGTGCCTTCGTGGAGTTGATGTTCTAGTGCGGGACAAAACAGGACACTAGTAGATGCGTGTTGGGGATAATTTCAGATTGACATCAGTTGATGTGATGACATGAGGGGACTGAGGGGAAGGAACTGAGGCCCAAGAAGGCCTCTTAGAAGAGGTGTATACCCCACTCCGTGTCGTCTTCGTGATAGCCATCCTGTTAGTAACAAAGCTGTCGTGTCGGGATGCATAGTGCGTACAGCACAAGGTTATAAAGATCTGGGTGCTGCCCCAATTCCATGTCCCTTCTGAGACACCAGATACTTTATATCTCTGAAACGAGACACATCATGTCTACACAGGATTAAGGAAGACCCAGCCTCTGCCTTTTTTCCTCCCAGGGCCTCTCAACTCCTCCCTCCCACACCGCTTTCCTGCACATTATTTGCCATTGTGATTGAATTTGTTTCGTTTCTCAAGCTATTTCAAGACCTCAAGAAGACTGGTTCTCTTGGCTTTGACCTTGTAGAGTCCTATTTTTAAAAGATAGCATCTGAAATCACTGATTCCCATTTGAACATTTCTTTGATTCTTTCTTACAAAGGGAGAAGTGATTTTTGTTTTGTTCCATTTTTTTGAACACTTGGGATGTTTCTTTAAAATGTCATTTTTTAACCTTTGAAATGTTGTCTGCTCCCATATATTATACTGGACCATGAATAATGATGTGTATTCTTTCTCCCCTGTTAGACCATGAGCCCTGTAGGGACCCCCAATATGCCTGGTTCACACTCAGAACACGGTTCTTGCCCACAGACATCACAATCTAAAAAAGAAAGTGGATGCAATTTAACATAACAAAATGGTCATGTTTCCATATAGCAGAGAGAGGCACCTTATCCAGAACTATCTCGTGGCAAATGGCCTTTATTCTGTTGTGCACATGTGCGATTGCAAAGCAAGGTGCTTTCTGGCTTATCCTGAGAGACACAATTTATCTGCTTGCTAGACCCTTTCTAAATGGTGAAGAGGGTGCACGCTCAAACAGAGAAGCAGACACGATATTTCACTCTTGCAACTTTCCTCCTATCTCCGCGAACGTAACATATACGATGGGCCCAAGAGAGTGTACCTGTTCTATCACATACCATCCTGCAAAATAATCACTAAAGGTCTCAGACATCAGAATGATAACAAGGTCAAGGCACTTGGATGGCTCAATTGGTTGAGCATCTGGCTTGAGTTCAGCTGAGGTCATGATCTCATGGTTCCTGGAATCGAACCCCATGTCATACTGATAGTGTGGAGCCTGCTTGGGATTCCTTCCCATCTTCTCTCTCTGCCTCTCCCCCCTTCAAAACAAATACACAAACTTCAAAAGAAAAAAAGGAGCGATAACAATGTCAGCCGAGGGTAAACTTTTAGAGCATGTCTGTGTCAACTTCCATCAAAACACATCATTTTATCCTTCCCTCCACAGGCTTATTATCAATAAAAATTCAGGAGTAGTTTTGTGGGAACCAATAGACTATGCAGCTACAATGCTTGGGCTTCATGTCATAATACCCTGGGTTCAGCATGTTGCTTATCGGTGTACTAGTTTTGTCATCTGGGCAAATAAGTTACTAAATATCTTGTGCCTCATCCATAAAATGTGAGTAGCGTCTATCCCCGTAGATTGCTCACAAGACTAGATTTGTCCACTCCTGTGAAGCACCTGGTCTAAGATATGGCACATAGCGCTTTAATTTTGTTTTTTTTCCACTGTTAAAATGTAGCGTAAATATTGACGCAAGTGTTGATTTATTTCTGATATGCTGATTTCCCAGGGTTCTACCTAGTGCCGCAGTAATTCCTCAGTCAGTAAGGTAATTCATTATTGGATATATTCAGTATTTCTCACATCTATTCCTGTCTTCTCATGAAAACACCAAACCAAATAAAACACGTTTTAACACTCCTCCCCCTTTCTACCCTACTTGGATAACTAACAATTGCATAAAGGTAGCCTCTGACTTTCAAATATTCTTGATTAATGTAAGCGATCATACTGGTAACTCTGAGAAGTGAAGGTGTTCTTTCTGGGAGGCTGAGTATGCCACCGTCACTGTTTTCAGTGTGTGCTTTGCTATAGACGTATGAGAAGTGTGTGCGTAGTGTTACGTCATGACTTTATTTTACTCTCGCTAACATGGTGGTGGGGCTTCCAGTTGAAGACAACATCATTGTAGGTCATACCCTGCAATGAACTAGCAGTATCTTTGCATTTATGTTTTGATATAGGAAGGGCAGCTCAAGTGTTCAATTAGTGACACATTAACCCCATCCAGAAAGGGGAAATCAGAGGCTTCGGGAGTTCTCTGGATGAAAGGGAATATTAAACTACTCAGTTGAGAATGCAAATCAAAGGATGTCTGTTCAGTAGTTTCTTTTTAAAATGTGTGGTCGTTGACAAGCTCGAGAGAGGTGTTGTGCGTGGGTAAAGCACATTCTTCTACCACCATTTCTTAAATGAGTGAATCTAAAGCAGGCTTTTTCTTGCTCCTAGGGATAGAATTGTTCCTGGAATGAGATCCTATATTCAGAAGAGAGCGATCTAAAGAGAGTGGTTGGGTCTAGAACATAGTAGCTTAACTGCAAATTGGTAGGAAGAGGTGGGGTGCCCGGTGGTAGTCTGCTGATGGCTAATTTTCTTGGATGGCATCACACTGCCCCCCTCCATGCAGTTGAAGGGGCCAGATTGCTGCCGGAGGATTAGCACAGCTTTGTGAAGAGAACCCTGGTAGGCGTGGCCTCTCCCCTTGTGTTCTGCTGATGCAAAGTCCAGTAATTCTGATAGTGATCTGAAACCAGGTTTGCCCTAAACATCCTGTGTGGTACAACAGGCTTCTAAATGTGCATATTCAATTAGTGTCCTCTTGCTGGGATGCCTTAATGATGGAAGGGGTCCTGCATCTGTGGTGCTAATTTTGTGCCCGCACTTAAATGGCTCTTGCTTATTTGCAGGGACACATGGGGAGAGAGGTGGTTCATTTTTAAAGTCCTTTGTAAGTCTCATCTGGAACAAGGCAGGGTATACCTTCCGCTAAAGGGCTAGATAGTATTTCAGTTTTGTGGGCGGAAGGTATGACGGAGATACTTCGAGAGCAAGAAGGAAAACTGCCCTTCCCTGCTAGCCTGAAAGCCAGTGGGTGCCCACAATACCACCCAGGTGAGAAAAAAAATAAAGAGATGTTGATGACAGTGTTCAGCTGGCACGTTCTGCCTGGGGGTTCCAGCCTCCACAGGTCACCCTGGCCCTCATTGCCGTGTCCTGTCTCCCTCCATACCTCTGGTGAATATTACTCTCATTCCAGGCAGTGGGAGCTACCCCAGTGGCTCCAAGCCAGTTGGATCGCTACCTCCTGCTCCTGAGGGGAAGAAGAGAGATGAGAGATGAGAGATGAGAGAGAGAGAGAGAGAGAGAGAGAGAGAGAGAGAGAGGAGAATAAGGAAGAAGAGAGAGAAATACCTGAATCTCCTGTTGAAATTAGGACTTTTGCCTTGGTAGCAATGCGTGTCGGTCTTTGAATTCTGGTCTGCCCTCTTAGTTGGGGAGGGAAGGCATGTGGAGAATTGTAAATCCAGATAATTGAGATAGAAAAAAAAATTGTGACATCAACTCACCTGTATAATTAGTAACTGCCCCTAATGTTTCTCTGTATTGAGAGTACTCAGCTGGAAAAACATAATTGGTCTTCCTTTCCCTTTCCAAATACTGTTCTGTAGAGATTGTCTCGATTAATACATAAATGCAGATAACATTTTCAAATATTTTGCTGGAAGATAGTTTCGCTTAGAATTTTTCAAAATCTACTCCCGCCCTCTACTTGCTATCTATAAAATACTAGTTCTGACCGCATGGACTTGAGACTTGCCAGGCTTGAGACTTGCAATGGGTTGGCCAAATATTTTGAAACCCATGAAAATGAGAAAAGTCCCTGTTCCTCTATACGCTGCCTGCTTTTACGTTGAATCAAGCCAAGTAGTGGTGATGCTTACAAAGTGGAAAAGCATCCAGCTAAAAGGGCGAGAGGTTTAACCTTCACCCAGACAACCTAAGTGTGAGACTACAGACATGGACTCTTCCAGCATCAGGGAAGCGGATCACCGCTCAGCTGTGTCTGATACTCCAGGATTTTCTACAGTTGAATCAGTGACCTTTCTGTCCTTGTTGCCATTATATCTGTTCTGAGAGAAGGTCTCTTTTCTGGTTCCGAGTCCCTCATTATAGCAGATTGGCCGACGTAGAATGGTCTCAAAACTGAGACTTCTATCTTGGCTCCGGAGATGAAGGAAATGGGGAGGTTGCTGGCAAGAAGCAAAAGAACAGAAAGCTTGTTTTTCTACTTGAGGTTTATGCCCCTGCTGTGCTGGACTTCCTAGGACTACTGGTCTTTATTTTCTGAGCTCTGCGATAGCCCTGGGAATGGTTGCTGTCCAGGAACTGATATTGTTGGGTCATATAAGCCAAGCCTGGTTATTACTAACCCTTTGGGACAAAATATAATGGCTTAAAAAAGGAAAAAAGCTGGAGTATGGGGAGGGATAGCCATGTCCAGAGCCATGGCTCCAAGAAAATGGTCAACACTGTCCGCGTCATCCTCTCCATCATCTTAGCAGATGAACCTTTTTACTTAATGGGTACCGACCACCGTTCTCACCATTTTATAAGTATAAACGCACTGTGGTACTAACGTTAGCCCTATGAATACTACTGTCATCCCCACTTTGCGGAGGAAGGAACTGAAGATTACGGGGATTTGGACTTAGGGATGGTACAAGGTTGTGGATTCTGGGAACTGGAGAGCCCTTGAATGGTTTAAGCAGGGGACTGGCATTGCCTGTTTTGCATTTCAAATAATTTAGGTGTTTAAAATCCGTGGGGGAGAAGGGGAAGGAAAAACAGGCTAGTATGTGAAAAGAGCTACAGAAAAAAAAGTGATGAGGGAGAACACAAGAAAAAGGGATTGGTATGGTGAATCATTTCCTGAAA
The DNA here is from genome assembly GCF_018350155.1 of Leopardus geoffroyi. Taxonomy (NCBI): domain Eukaryota; kingdom Metazoa; phylum Chordata; class Mammalia; order Carnivora; family Felidae; genus Leopardus; species Leopardus geoffroyi. Next base: position 5,765,846 of record NC_059334.1, on the reverse strand, counting down.
TGGACAGGATTGGGCAGTGGGATTTGGGGAGAAGGGAGGAGTCCAGGAAGTCAGTGTTGTAAGCGTAATATATATGTCTAGGACAGAAGGTGGCCATGCAATACTGCTCAGTGTTCTGGATCCCTGACGGGTACCCTGTCATGAGTGTGCCAGCTGCCCTGTACAGGAAGTATGCATCTCACCGGGTCTTTGCACACTCTCTTTGATTAGAGCCAGGCTGGGGAGGATTCCTTGAAAGACAGGAGACTTTGCCTTGAAGACTCTTCAACTAAGAAATAAGCAGAAATAAGGCATTTATAGGAGATCCAATCAAATCAGCCAAGCCCAACCCTCTTGTTTTGAAAGCTGTGTAGGGATCCCCCTGGGTGGCCTTCCATTGGGAAAGTCTCCCAGGGCCTTAATGCTGATGAGGGAATGTGTGTTTTCCACAGATGATTGCATTATCATCACAGGCAGGACACCTAAACCGGGGAGGAAGAAGTCATTTACATATTCTTTCCAAACAAGATTGAGAGGATTTTAGAGGTAATAGGTAACTTGGCATCTACTGTCAGGATTGTCCTAAAGCATATTTGTAGGTGTGCGAGTGGGTCTTTTCCTGTCACTTGTTCGTGATGTATCCAAGTCAGGGAAGAAAAGAAACACCGCGTCATGTAGTAAGATATTGCTGGAGAGATAGCCCTTGACTTGGCAGTCTCTGAATCTTATTTGCAATTATTTCTTTGACTTTGGAAGTTACGTTTAGGTGGGACTTGGAATTCAAAGTCACATGGCTAGTTGGAATCTTTTCAGCTGGCCTGGGTAAGTTGGCAAACTAGCAGAGTATTTATCTGAATGATTGTTGTGTTTAGAAGATGCTATTTCCCCCTTCATGTCTCAACAAACACGAACACACGTAACTTGATTCAAGTAGATCAACCCTTTTTCAAGTTATTTTCATAACTCGGACTACAGGAAAATCTGTATCCCAGATTTTAGTATGATGCCTGGCATCATCGATGTCCTATGAATATTTGTAATACTGAACCGAGGGTTGTAGAAGGTCTTGAAAAATAACCCGAGGAGTCTCCCAGGGTCAACATTGGACAAGAACACCTAAACTGGCTTTGAACCTAAAGGCAAAAATAAAAGATACATATGGTTTAAAGTCTGCAGCCATGAACTCTGAGTTCTCACAAAGATGCTGACCACACAGACCTCCCCCTTCTGCCTGGCTCGGAGGCGCGAAGAAGAATTCTCCCTGTCCCGTTTTTGGTACAGTGTTAGGGAAAAGAAAAAATGGCGGTGTGATGGAGCCATCAGCTCTCCTCCTTGATGGCACTCCAGGCTTAATGGCTTGTGCTTCTCAGGCCGTGATTTCCAGGACTAGCATCACACCCTATCATCGATGACTTTTATTTGAATCTCTGTTGCTTGTACATATTATTTACCTCCCCTGTGCCGGGCGCTGCTCCAGAACTTTCCATTAAATAACTCCAGTAATCCTCACGGTGCTTCCATGGTTTAGGTTATTATTGTCTGTATTTTACCTAGGAGAAGGTGAGGCACAGAAAAGTCACGTACCTTACTCAGGGCCACACAGCAAGCAGTGGATCACAGGTTGAATCAGCATATCTCACTGTCATAAGTAAGCTAGGGGAAATGACCCCATGTCTTCACCCATGACATGATGGCTCGTGGATTGCAATTGGCTCCCACTCTGTGCTCTTAGCCCTTATGCCAAACCGACTTCTACTTTTCTGTGAGTGGCTCCGATCCCGTTGATGCTTCATTAGTGGTTTCTCAAGGACATTCAGTTGTTGCACTGAGACTGGTTGATCCTTAAGTTGAATTACTTTATCTCTGTTGGGTGGGTGAGATCAGAGATCAGGGAGTTTTGAAATTAGAGATCAGTACTTTTTCAAACTTCCTGGTCTCAGGACCCCTTTACACTTAAAAAAAAAAAAAAATTGTTTTTAAAGACCCGAGAGAGCTTTTGATCTTGTATCACTTTGTAGAACATCTTTCTTTATGTCTGTGTCTTTATTTCACAGACTTTGTCTTATACGTGTAATTACATACTCTCCCCTGATGCATTGTATTGAAAAGGAATTTGAAAATTCGAGGGACAACTAAGTGAATTAACCAGAAGGATGCAATACTGGCCACATGAGCCTCTAAAGAGATATTGTTTTCATCGCTCAACATCACTGCATGTGTCTTGCCGGGTTTTGTCATCCCTTCAGAGACCTAAACGTCTCTTTGAAATGAGGGAAAATCCAAACCTCTCTCTCTCTCTCTTTCTCTTTCATAAACTAACTCAGAATGTTACCTTCACTTTGCTCTCAAATTCTGTCAATTTGATCTGCTCTGAATGCTCCATGTATCTGTTTAATCTTATTTGATTACAGATAAGGCTACACTAATGAATCATTTTTACCTTTGGTGTATTTATACCTCTTAAGAGTTGGTAAACCTGTTCTTTTGTAGACCATTTGTGGAAAGAGAGGCTAGTATTTTCACTGAAATTTATCATTAGCCACACAACGTTCCAAGTCAAATTTGTGCTCTTGATTTGATTTATTGCTTAGGAACCAGAATCAAAAGTGATTGAAAATGTTTGGAGGAAAAAAAAAGGAAAATATTTGAAATGTGACTTAACCTGATTAGCCTCATTCTCTCGCCATCAGCCCTGAATATTCCTTTCCATTTCTCCTCACTCTGGTTGGATTTGCTTCTTTTCCAACTATTTGTTATATACCAAATCTGATGCCACCGGCTGTTTCCAAGTGGATGGGTCAGAACTTTTAGGAAATGTGTGCCCTTGCAGAAAATCTACAAAATCCATTCACGGGCATATACGCCACGCCCTTCTTATATACTTACATTTCTTATATACTGTGTTTTATCAGTTTGAAAATGCAATGAACCCTGTCCTCAAGGTTCAGGTCACCTTGCAAAGCTTGAATGAGTGACAAGGATGCCGGACGCCTAGGTCCCACATCTTAGGGATTCCTCACCTTCAGGCTTCTTCCCTTTCGTCAAGAAATCATCCTACTTAGAATTTTCAGATAGCAGGGGACCCTGACCGGATACTCAGGGAGCGCGTGTATATCCACAGCAGATCCCACACTTTCCCCCACTTGAAAAAAACACAGAAACTCTCACTTTGAACATGGACAGTCATCAAACCTTCAAGCTTTCCTGACAGCCCCAGGAGTCTATACTCGCATCGCTCGCTGGTTATAGACCTAGACCTCGCTGATTATAGACCATTAATTAACAGTGGTCATGGAAATGAAATGTTTTGTTTGCATCTGAGAGAAATCAGTAAAGTCTATAAATAAGATGAGTTACTGCTAAGGGCTGGGGCTTAGCATAAGAACTTTTCAGCAAATATACATGGTATATTTCTCCATGGAGACTTATAAATGGGAAATCTGGCCGTAATTATCAAAGGGTGTAGGCAAAGACAGTATCTGACTTGTATCAAGAAAGCCAATCAGATCTTTTTGAGGAAATGACTTGCTTTGGGCTTCACTTTCCCAAATTACGAGGTATGGAGCACACACATCCTTAGTTTTTCAATGTAATTTTATTCCCTCATTTCATCTATATGGCTGACATTCTTTTCATCCATTACTAGGAAATTAAATATGTTTTCTTTAAAGTAAAACTGATGTATGTGACAGAGACTGAGTCACATGATTGGCTTTGTAAATGACAAGGGCCATTACTCCCTTTGCTCTCAGTTAAAAATGCCAATATTGGGGCGCCTGGGTGGCTCAGTCGGTGGAGCCTCCAACTTCAGCTCAGGTCATGATCTCACAGTTCGGGAGTTCGAGCCCCGCATCGCACGCTGTGCTGACAGCTCGGAGCCTGGAGCCTGCTTCAGATTCTGTGTCTCCCTCTCTCTCTGCCCCTCCCCTGCTTGCGCTCAGTCTCTCTCTATCTCTCAAAAATAAATAAGCTTTAAAAAAATTAAAAATACCGATACAACACATTGTCATCAGTAGACACATTTTCACTGTCTGCCTAATGTGCGAACATTTACAAATACTTCCATGCTTGTAGAGGTCTGACGGATCACAGAGAAATCTGTCTGATATTATAGGTTTCTCGCAAAGTTTGCTTTAAACACAGTAGAGGTGATGGGATTTCAGCTCTAAAAACAAACTTTTAGTAAAAAGTCCCTAAAGTGACACCATAGTTAGCTGCAGGTGCCACCACTTTTCATTTTTTTATGATGGAATCCCAGTTCCAAAGGAGGAAACGCTCTGGGACAGTTTGTGGAACAGTGACATTGCAGCATATCCTGTTGCTAGAAGAAAGCCAGAAGATGTGATAAGGAGAAACGCTTCTCCCAAGAGTTGCTTATTCTCACAAGGACACCCGCTAAACCTCCTGTACGTTTCTTCTGCGTCTTTCTCTTTACAGAGTTGATTGACACTAACCTTTGCATCCCCGAAGCTGGTGGCCATTCTGACAGATGGTGCTGATGTTTTGTTTTGTTGTGTGTATTTGTTTGTTTTTCTGGAAAAGCAATGCGAGTATTGCCAGGTGGTTTCTTCTGTTGTTGTTGTTGTTGTTGTTGTTGTTGTTGTTGTTCTTGTTGTTGTTGTTCTTCTTCTCCTTCTTCTCTTTCTCCTTACTCTTCCCCCTCTCCCTCCTTCTCCTTCCTCCTCCTTCTCCCCTCCTCCTCCTCTTCCTCCTCTTCTTCTTCTCCTCCTCCTCTCCTCCTCCTCCTCCTCCTCCCCCTCCTCCTCCTCCTTTGTCTATTTTGAGAAGGAGTGCAAGCTGGGGAGGGGCAGAGAGAGAAGGTGAGAAGAATCCCAAGCAGGTTCCACGCTGTCAACGCAGAGCCCGATGCGGAGCTTGGTCTGATGAACAGTGAGCTCATCACCTGAACCGAAATCAAGAGTTGGATGCTCAACCAACTGAGCCACCCCGGCACCCTCGTTTCTACTGTTCTTATGCTTACCTTTTTCTCCTTTAAAAATACATCCTGTACGTCACTCCACCAAACATGGACCCCAATGGGATGATTATTGACTCAGAAACTTTGTGACTGCGTGTCAATCAAACACCCTCTTGATTCTTCCCTAATCTGGCATAAAGTGACAGAAAAGTGCCTTCCTTACTAGATCAAGCCTGGCCTTTGATTCATGTGTTGGAGAATCTAAGTTGCTTTAAACTTATGATACATTTGGATATTTGGGGTTCCACTCTGTCATGAGAGCATTAGAACCATGAAGAGGGAGCAAAGCAGCCCCAACGGCTGCCAGTAGTGACTGATCAACAGCTGGTTCCTGGACCATTTCATCTCAGGGAGGGATGGGGCATAAGTGTTCTTTTAGGAGTTACGGTGTGAGAACAGGCTCTCTTCTCTGCCAAACGTGCTGAGGAGGAAGGAAGCCGTTCAGCTAAGTCGCACCTTCTGTAAATGCTTCTTTGCTCTTCTTGGTCTCTATAATGAACAGAAATCTGCCTCCTTATGGCAAATACTGCTGTTTTTCCTTATTATCTCTGAAACTTCCTAGGACCTAATTCCTCTCTCCTGTCACCGTTTCACATTGTTCCATCGGGCATTATCTTTCAAGTCTTTTCATTTTCAGCTGAGCGTTCTCAGGGCCCCTAGTCATTGTCCTTCTCTGGAGGAGCTCGGACTCACGAGTGCCTCTTTGCATGGGGTTTGAAATTGCGGGGACAAAGATACTCCTCAAAGCACCACGTGCATCAGTGAATAATTAGAACATGCTGAACAGAAGAAATAGTTAAATTAAGTTACATGCTCAGGAGAAGCTGTTACACAATCTTAAAGTATGTTCCACAAAAACTTCTAACCAGAGGAGAGGCTCAAGTTATGTTAAAACTCAGGATTCTCAGTAGCCTGTAAGCATAATCTCAATTGGGATAAAAATCTGTGTCAACTATATGTGCATGTAGAAAAATTATCAAAATGAGAATGGTGGGATTATGGTGGGTTTTAATTTTCTTCTGCGTTGATTTCTATTACTCTACAATGCATGGGGCCCACTTCCTCACCCATAGAACAGCATGTTATATTCCAGGGGAGAAATTATATAGAGAGAGTACAAGGGATGATAACCCCTTTTGTTGTCTATGCACAGCTGTTTTTTTTAAGTTTATTTATTTAGAAAGAGAGAGAGAGAGAGAGAGCTAGCAGGGGAGGGGCAGAGAGAGAGGGACAGAGAGAATCCCGAGCAGGCTCTGCATTGTCAACCCAGAGCCCAATGTGGGGCTCGAATTCACAACTGAGAGATCATAACCTGAGCCATAACCAAGAGTCAGACGCTCAACCTACTGAGCCACCCAGGCGCCCCTGTGCACGGCTTCTTTTAAAGAAATCCGAGGCATTCACATTTTGGGTTGTCTATAAGAGGAGGCATTTGGAATAAGACCTTTTATCTTATTGCTTTGAAGTTTCTTGTTCTTGCTACAGTCCATTCCGGAAATCAATTTAATTTGGGGGTAGGACGGAGCAGCGAGGAAGGTAGGGTATAATAGATACTGTAGCATCTAGGGTACGGGAGAATACTTAAGAAGAAGGCTTAAGAATCTATGGATTATGGGGCCCCTGGGTGGCTCAGTCGGTTAAGCATCTGACTTCGGCTCAGGTCATGATCTCACGGTTCATGGGCTCGGGCCCTGCATCAGGCTCTGTGCTGACAGCTCAGAGCCTGGAGCCTGCTTCGGATTCTGTGTCTCCCTCTCTCTATCTCTCTCTCTCTCTCTCTGCCCCCCTCCCTGCTTGTTCTCTGTCTCTCTGTCTCTCTCAAAAATAAAAATAACATTAAAAAAAGAGTACGTGGATTAGAAAAACAATATTAAAAAAAGATAATAACGTGTTGAGAAGATGTGGAGAAAAGAGAACTGTCATACATTGTTGGTGGGATTATAAAATGGTCCGACCACTTTGGGAAAAAAAAATTGGCAGTTTTTAAAAAATTGAAGTGTAAATGTGCCCTATTACCCAGAAACTCTGCTAATAGGTATTTGTCTAAGAGAAAGGACAACCAAAGTCCACGCTTGTACAAGAATGTTCATGACAGCATTATTCATAGTAGATAAAAAGTGAAAATAATCCAATTGTTCTTTAACTGATGAGTGAATAAACCAAGTGTGATACACCCACAGATTTAAATGTTATTTGGCAATAAAAAATAATTATTGATAAATGCAGCAAAGAGAGTGAACCTCCTAAGCATCATGCTAAGTGCAGATAGCCGGACGGAAGAGATTACAGAGTATTTAATTCCATTTGTGTGAAATGTGCAGAAAAGAGAACTCTATAGTAACAGAAGGAAGATTAGCGATTTCCTGGGGGGTGGGGGGGGGTGGAATGGGGATTAATTCCAATGAGCAAGAGCTATTTCCTGGAGGTGATGGAGATGTTCTACATTTGGATATTGTGATGGCTGCACAGGTCTGTCCATCTACTAAGAATCATTGAATCAAGAATCATGGAGTCGCTTACAAAGGGTGAATCTTAGAGTGTGTAAATTCTGCCTCAGTAAAGCTAGTAGATCTTTTTAAAGGACTATGTGGGCTAACTTTTCTTTCTGGTTGTCTAGATACTATTATCAGACAAACCTCCAGGAGGCTCATCCTTGAGCAATAGAGCAAGAGCCAGTCAGAGGACGGCAGCTTTCCTGCCGGGCCAACACCTACTTATGTCGTGCTTCTCCCCACCTAGACCCCCCAGAGTTTGTTGTTCATCTGACATGTAATCCCCTTCCCGTTGAACATCGATGGAGAACCCACTTAACGCCACTACTGAAACTATGACGGGAATTTCATTCCAAGGGCAGCACAACATTGCTAAAGTCAAGTGCTGTTTCTTATCTTGGTAATCACAGGCATCTTATATGATCAGGCTTGTCACAGAGGAAAGGAAATTAACATTTTATTGGTATATACAGCAGAAGTGTCCGCCACGATCGCGGGGAGGACTTGGCCACAGGTTTGTGCATGTCACAAAGCGGCAGAACTCCCTGTGAAAATTGGATGACCGACGTTCGTTCATTCTCCCATGGACTGTTACAGTACCATGTGATTTCACTCGTACGTGGACTCTGAAAGACAAATGAACAAACAAAACAGAAACAGACCCGTAAATACAGAGGACAAGCTGGTGGTTGCCAGAAGGGAGAAGGTGAGAGGATGGGCAAAGTGGGTGCAGGGGAGAGGGAGATACAGGCTTCGAGTTAGGGAAGGAATCCTTCCCGGGGATGAAAGGCACCGCGCAGAGAAATCGGCCACTGTGGTACCTGTAATAGTGATGTGTGCTGACAGGTGGTAGCTACAGGTGTGGTGGGTGGACCATAAGGTACAAACGTAGCCAATCCGTGTGTTGCGCAGCTGAAACTAATCTAACATGCGTGTCGACTGTATTTCAATAATATATGTAATATCTGATAGTATGAAGTGGGAAATGTATAATTTTGTTTTAGAAAACCTTTTTTTTAAGGAGCTCCTCCTCACAAAGTATGTTCCGAGGCATTGTGTTTAAGAGAGAACCGATGAGGTCTTAACAATTCTACTTGTGTGTTGCTAGGGAGACAAAGTCCTATGTCATTTTTAAAAAACAATGGTTGAAAGGCATCCTGTGAAGATCTGTAAGTAGAAATTTTTCTCCTTAACTTTCTTTTTAAAAAAATTTATTGTCAAGCTAGTTAACATGCAGTGTAGTTTTGGCTCCGGGAGTAGAGTCCCATGATCTATCACTTACGTACACCCCGCGCTCATCCCGACACGTGCCCTCCGCAATGCCCATCCCCCATCTAGCCCATCCCACCATGCACTACCCACCCCAGCGACCCTCAGTGTAGTCTCTGTATTTAAGAGTCTCATGGTTTGCTTCCCTCTCTGTTTTTATCTTTTCTTTCCTTCCCTTCCCCTATGATCATCTGCTAAGTTTCTCAAATAACACAAATGAGTGACGTCCTATGGTATCTGCCTTTCTCTGACTGACTGACTTCTCTTAGCATAATACCCTCCAGTTCCATCCACGCAGTTGCAAATGGCCAGATTTCATTCTTTTTCATCACCGAGTAGAATTCCGTTGCGTGTATATACCGCTGCTTCTTTGTCCATTCGTCAGGTGATGGACATGTGGGCTGTTTCCATCATCGGGCTGTTGGTTTGATTTTTAACTTTTATCCGAGCAACCCATAAAAAAAATCTGCAAATAATAGTAAGCACTTAGTTTCAGACTTTTATATTTTTAGGCTGTTGATATTTTATATAGAAAGAATCCACCCCCTCTTGTGAGCACATTAGTGTTCTTTTGTTCTTCTGCAATACTTTTCTTCTGTATCATTTACGACCAGCTCAGCTAAACCTGTGTGTTGGGACCACCTCAACGGATTAACGGATGAGAGTTAAGTTCGCCCTGGGATGATTTCACTGGGGGAGGGTTTTCCATCCCTTCCTTTCCCCCTTTGAGATTAGTAACTACATAAGAGTTTGAATCTTCATTTTAATCCGTGTAGGCTCCGTGTACTTTTTTGGTTTCCGGGTACTGTTTTTATTTTTATTTTTTATTTTGTTCACTGGTTCATTCACTCATTCAACCAGCCAGCGTTTCATGAAAACTTATCATAGTGCCGTGTGCTAGAAGTACGGAAATGAAAGACATAATCTGAGCCTCAAGACATTCACCAATAAGTCGGCTGAAAATGAAAATATAAGTGCTATTATCGAGGAAAGGAGGCAAGGTGGGGGCACTTAACAGGATGGGAACAAGTCAGGGATGACTTCCTGAGTGGCCTTTCAGTTGAGCTTGGTAGAAATAGGCCAGTTGGAGAAGAAAAGGAAGGACGCAGAAGTAAGTAAAAACGTGTGCAAAATTGGAGATGCACAAAGAACCTGGTAGGTGTGGAAAACTCAAAATAGTTCGGTTTGATTAGGGAATGGGGCGCATCAGAAAAAAACGTTGTGAGTGAGAGCTTGGGTGGATTGTATAAACTCTGGTGTCCTCCTCATCTGCAAAGTGGAGAGAGGGTATGCAGGTGGCTCCCCAGAGTGCCGGCTTGCAGTGAGTGCTTTATGTTCCTTGATGGTGGTGGCGAACAGGAGTTCCATCTGGCGTGTGTGTATAAGGGAACCCTCCCGATTCCCTTGTGATCGATTTATGAAATTCTCATGCCTGATGAAGAGTTTGTGGGTCAAATAGAGGGATGCCTCTTGTAAATGTTTTAAAATGCCTACTGGGGCGCCTGGGTGGCTCAGTCAGTCAAGCGTCCGACTCTTGGTATCAGATCAGGTCATGATCTCACGGCTTGTGAGTTTCAGCCCAGCATTGGGTGGGCTCTGCACTCACAGCACAGAGCCTGCTTAGGATTCTCCGTCTCCTTCTCCCTCTCCCTCTGGCCCTTCCCCTGCTTGTTCTCTCTCTCTCTCTCTCTCTAATAAATATTTTTAAAAAATGGTTGAGGTGCTTACTAATTATCCAGGGCATTTGCTGAATTTGTTATTTGCTGGCATCATTGAGGTACAGCCATTGCACGTGGAAGGCAGAACATCGTGCTGGTTCATAGCTTAGGCTTTTCAAGGCAGACTTGCAACATTCCTGTGTCTAATCTGCAAAATGGGGATAATCATAGTATATAACTTAGTGGGGTTTTTTGTTCACCACCTTTAGATTTTTCCTGTGTTCCCCAATTAGCTAATAAGGTAAACAGATCACATTGGTCAGTGCCTCTGAGAGGAAACGTTTTCAAGGTTTTCAAACCACAAGTTATGATGTGTTACTGAGCCACAGAAGCAGTTTGGTAGGGGGTGCAGCTAACACTCTTGTTTTCACAAAATAGAATGGAACATAATTGACAATATAAGAGTGTGGTGTCTGTAAGAATATTGTTTCATTGAATTTAGTTTCAAGTATGTGTATATTAAGTCATCGTGTAAAATATCTTTCCTGGGGGGTGTCTAGGTCAAGAAAGTTTGAAAGTACTTGCTCTAAAGGACAGAAAATCAGGTTGTTACAATTCTCTCCTTTTTTTTTTTTTTTCTTTTTGCCCTGGAATCCCAGATTTGGATAAATCTATTACTATTTGGATAAAACCTAGCAGATTAGAAAAGAAATGGTTTGTTACAAAGAGTTACTTCACACAACTTTAAAGGATATATAGATCGTTTTTAAGATGCAGTGGGAAAGGGACTCCGGGTTGGCTCAGTGGGTGAAGCGTCCAACTCTTGATTTCGACTCAGGCCATGATCTCGTGGTGTGTGGGATCGAGCCCCACATGGGGCTCCATGCTGACAGCTCAGGGCCTGCTTGGGATTCTCATTCTCTCCCTCCCTCCCTCTCTTGTCTCTCTCTCTCTTAAAATAAATAAATAAACTTAAAAACCAGATGCAGTGGGGAAGACGTTATCATTCAAATATTCTGTCTGCTGGAGACTTGGAGACAATTCTTTGAATTATGTGGAGTTTTGACGCCTTCGTGAATGTGTGCACACGTCCGTGAGCACTCCCACCGCAGGGTACAGACAGCTTTAGGAATATAAAGCTGAGGATCAAATTTTGCTTCTCCTTTCCATTCTCACATGATCATCCGTTCAAATTGTTGCCGATTTAGGTCAGCGAGGTAAATCCTGTCTGTGTGTACTCCCCTCCTGAGTTGATATTTTCCTTCACTGTGAGGTGTTTTCTAATTACTTTGTGAATAAAACATTTCTGATGGGAAGTAAAATTGAGTGCAACATTATGCTTGTAGCTAAAAATGCGCTCTCTTTACTGGTCGAACTGGGGCTGGTTGCCTGAGGCAGGCTCTCTGTCACGTGGTGGAGCCATGCCTAATGATCCACACGAGCCTCTTGGGGCTGCTAAAGGAATTCAGGACACGCTGAGTCCTTCATGACAGAGCAAGTGTTTCTTTTTCAAAGCAAGAGTTCCCCTAGTTCCATCGTAAGGGCAATGCTTGGAGCCTTCGTCATTTCTAGCTGTTGCCCACTTCTGTCAAATTCCCTGTTGCTGAGACTCTAAGTAAACGAGTCCTGTTTCCAAGCTCATGAGATGTTTACATGCGGTTTGTTACCACTAGATTTGGAACATTTCTGCTTCGCTGTGATCAGTAGATGGTTCTGGCTGATGGCAGATCCTGAGATGCAGACAGAGGTTGTGAGGCTCCTGTTTTTTGCCAGTCAGGGGCATAAAAAGGGTTGACTTCACCCCCAGTGGTCTGAGTGAAGGTCCCGGGGCAGCCACTCACATATTTAGAAAAGTAACTCCCTTGAACCCTTCCACTCCTATTTTGTTGACTTTCTATTCGCATTCTGACTTAAGAGAAAACAGTCTGTCCCTATCATGGTCTTGCCAACCTGATAATGACAGTAGGCTTCCTCTTTAGTTGAACAACTTGTCTTTTTAAAAAAAAAAAAAAATTTAATGTTTATTGATTTTTGAGAAAGAGAGAGAGAGAGCGCGCAAGCAGGGGAGGGGCAGAGAGAGAGGGAGACACACAGAATCTGAAGCAGGCTCCAGGCTCTGAGCCGTCAGCAGAGAGCCCAGAGCAGGGCTCCAACTCACAAGCTATGAGATCGTGACCTGAGCCGAAGTCAGAAGCTTAACTGACTGAGCCACCCAGGTGCCCCTAGTTGAACAAATTCTTATTCCTCAAACAGTTTAGTTGAACTTTCTGAGGCAGGGGAAAATATCAGTCAATCACTGCAAACTCGAAAGCATATATGAATAAGGTCGGATAACTTAAAATAATGTATCAAGGGAAAAAATGGCATTCCTGGCTCTGCTTTTTAAAAGCTTATTTTTGAATTTTTTAAACATTTCTTTATTTTTGAGAGAGACAGAAAGAAAGAGTGGTGGAGGGGCAGAGACAGGAGGAACAGAGGCTCCAAAGCAGGCCCCACACTGATAGCACAGAGCGCAACGTGGGGCTTGAACTCACAAACCGTGAAGTCATGACCTGAGCTGAAATCAGTCGGTTGAGTGACTGAGCCACCCAGGCACCCCTTGAAATTGTTTTGAAAAATTCTTTTAACAGATCTCGGATTACACAGACATATTTATGTACTATTCATAAGTAAAGGTGGGGATGCCTGGGTGGCTCCGTCGGATAAGCATCCGACTTTGACTTTAATCATAAGCTTTTGGTTCCTGAGTTCGAGCCCCATGCTGGGCTCTGTGCTGACAGCACAAAGCCTGCTTGGGATTCTCTCTGTCCCTTTCTTCCTGCCCCTCCCCTGCTTATGCTGTCTTTGTTTCAAAATAAATATTAAATAAATAAATAAATAAACAAATAAATAAATAAAAAGTAAAGTAAAGGCATACACGGGGTAATAAATTACAAGTGACCCTCCATTATGGGGACAGAAGAGACTGGTGTTATCCACGGTACAAGGGAGAATGCGTGTCCTGCCCAACCAGCCCCCCTCCCACCCAGCTCCAGCAGATGGTTGTTATTTGGGAAGTCGGGCCCGTGGTTTTAAATTTTTTGCAGGGGAAGCCAAATTTAGGTTTTAAAACAAGAAATCTGTCTTGAAAATGTTGGCTCAGTTGTTTTGGATACTCTGCAAGCCAAACAAAATTTATCTGTAAACTTAACTTGGCCAACTGATGACCCTTCAGCTGTAGATTTTTCCACCTCCAACAGACAGAACTTTTCTCGTTACTAATGAGGTTAGTAACCGTGAGGAGCTCTCGAACCCTCCTTTTAAGGAGGTAACATCCCAGTTCTCAATTTAATAACAGTGCATTGCTCGCCATGTGTAGTGTTGTCAAGAACGCAAAGGCTTCTGTGGTCAGACTGGAGAAGGCTCCTGAGTGAGGTGATGCTAAGGCAGAATGAAATACTTGCTTCCACAGGGGGTCTTGACAAAGCTCTGTGAGAGTGTAAAACCTAACCTAGGTCCCAGAGGAGCTTTACAGAGGAAGTGGCAATGATTGAGATAATGTATATGAAAAGAATTTTGATAGAAAAGGAAGTGGAGGGGCACCTGGGTGGCTCAGTCAGTTCAGCATCCAAATTCCACTCAGGTCATGATCTCACCATTTGTGGGTTCGAGCCCCGTGTCGGGTTCTGTGCGGACAGCTCAGAGCCTGGAGCCTGCTTCAGATTCTGTGTCTCCCTCTCTCTCTGCCCTCCCTCCGTTGCTCACTCCTCTCTCTCTCTCTCTCTCTCTCTCTCTCTCTCTCTCAAAAATAAATGTTAAAAAAAAAAGAAATAAAAGGAAATGGAAATTTGTCAAGGGAAGCGGGATGTAAGAAACTCTATAGTTATACTGTGGGCTTTGATAAGTCTTGAAATGGTACAATTGGAGGGTGGAGTATATGAGGAAATATAATTGGGACCAGACTAAGAGTTCTTTGAATATCAGTCTTCAGAGCTGAGGCTTGATTATGCAATTAGGGAGAGGAGCTCTAGATTTTAGAGCAGGGAAGAGACCTAATGTGATCTGATCTGTTCTCTGTGTTTTTATCCCAAATCCTGGACTATATCCCCTTAATGCAGTTGGAAGCCTTCTCTGATGGGTTGGTTAAACTAAGGATCCTTCCGTTTCTGGAAGCACTGACAATCCTTTGAACAACTGTGCACTAGTCACAATAAATTACATCCTTGTGATTTCCAGATGAGTCTACAAAGCAATGTTCAGGAGATGGTAAGAACACTGGGCAGTTTTGCTGCTGTGAACACAGTATCCTGCCCTGCCTTTGGATTCTGTGCAGAGAATATAATGCCTCTATTAGGAGCAGCTAATTGTAATCATGAAAACATAAATTAGGTGGAATTAGGTTGACATAGATTGGAATGAAAATACGATGGTGACTTTACCAAAAGAGGTTAGATTGTAAGCAGTCGCCAATGATATGAAAGTGGAATGAAAATATACTATGCAAACATAAGCCAATAAAACATCATTTTTAATGTGAACTTATGTATTCAAAGTAGGAAGAGAAACTTCACAATTATGTGCAAATTGCCCCAGATTAAAATGAAAATACAGGATTAAATTAGGATTTAGGGACGGGTTTTTTTCCCCCACTTCCTAAAATGTCAGTGGTCAAAATTCACTTGGGGATCACGTGCCGTGAAAGACACTTGTTGACCGGTACTTGAGTGTTGGTCAAGAAAAACCAACCAATGTGCCAGATTATAATTAGATAAAAAAATGCCCTAGACAGATGGCCATTTTGGCACAATTGGTATAAACAATGTATGAATTCATGTGAATTGCTTTAACACATTATTTCTCTCTTCCAAGAAACTCAGCACAGAACGCATGTGATTCCTGTTCATCAATTCAATAGTAATTATGGGTCTAAATTAATCACTTGGTTTATCACTTGCCAATTGCTCAATCTGGCCTCTCTAGACACTTTAGAGACAAGGAAACAATTTAGCTAAACACTATTACATAAATAGTCCAAGGTCACAAAATATAATGAAAATAACAAATCTTCAGCTTCTAATCATTTGCATAGCTAATAGAGCAGGGCAGAAATGAATTGCATAAGGCTATTGAAACAAATTCACAGTTAAGCAAAAACAATACCTGATGGTAGCACACAAGAAAACTTAACATTTAAGAGAAATTCACCAGGGACACCTGGGTGGCTCAGTCCGTTAAGCATCTGACTTTGGCTCAGGTCATGATTTTGCGGTTCGTGGGTTCGAGCCCCGCGTCAGGCTCTGTACTGACAGCTCAGAGCATGGACCATGCTTTGGATTCTCTGTCTGCCTCTCTCTCTCTCTGCCCCTCCCCTGCTCATGCTCTCTCTGTCTCTCTCAAGACTAAATAAACATTAAAACAAGAGAAATTAAAAAAAAGAGAAATTCGTTAAGTCATGAATGATGGGGAACTTCTGTTGGATGGCTTAGTCTGAGTTTGTTTTGTCTTTAAACTATACGCTGCCTAAAGTTCTTTATTGAAGGAAAAAGGGTTTAGATGCGTGAGTCTGCATAATTTTTAAAACAATCACACCCTTCTGATTGGCTTATGAACATATTTGACAACTGACGGACTGCCGTGGGACCTTAAAATCCTTGGGTTTTACCTTCAGCTTCACCAGTAGTTAGCCATATTCAAAATCAAAGCCATCGATTTGTGGTAATTAATTCTGTAAGTTAACAGGGTTAGATGACGCAATGTTTGAGTCATATTCATTATAGGATTAGTTATTCATGTTATACTTTATTCATTAACAGGCACTGGTTACAAGTCAAGATCACAAGCGTGACCTGGTGTGTGTGAAACATTTCCTCCATGAGAACACAACTATGGCTCACACAGAACATTGCTCAGTAAATCTTAATTAACTGATGGTACTAGGCCACCTGGAGAGCCTCGAATGACGTGGATATTGCATGTGGGATGCTAAGCTTTGGGAACACCATACCCCGGCACTAGGAGGGGCTTTTTCATTCACTCACCTGCCCAGCCAGAACTCAAGAATCTATGCGTTTCATTCCTGGCTCATTCTGTTGGTTGCTCTTTGTAACTTTTTACTTAGAAATTTACCTCTTCTAGGCTATTGTCACCTGTATCAAAGTCTGTGATGTGATAGGTAGCAAAAGTGTGATTTATTTAATGAATGTCTTTGAGCTCTGTTCTTGTTAAGGAAGAGCTTGAACATACAGAACAAGATGCCCTTTGATAAATCCTAAGGTAGAAGCAAGCTGGATTTGTTGTAGATAGTGTCCAGATTGTTGTCTGGGCATCTTGTGACAATTTGATATGGTGATCCATAGCTCGGGCTTGTCTCCTGAAAACCTTCTCAGTGAAAAGAGGTTGTCAGCCTGGGCCCTTACAAATATGAACTAATGAAGGTAGCTGAGTGTGGCTGGGTGAGCAGGGAAGACAGATGAATGATCGCTGATGGGCCAAGAGATAAGGATTGTGCATTTTTCCCCAATTAAATGATCAGAACAATTTAGAGTTATGATCAATAATTCTGTTGGCTAGTACTAATGAATTTTGTACAAAGTTGAACATTTTACAATAGAGTACTGTGGTCTTTCTGGGTCTCTTTCTGTGAAGGCTTTGAGAAATTGATAAGTAGTGTTTTATTATTTTAGACATGTATACTCCATTTTGAATCCTTTTCTTAGAATAACACTGGAGGTCTTTTCTTGAAATCCCAGGCTTAAGTACATAGTTCAATCCATCCTTGCAGTGCTAAGAGTCTCTAAAATGAGTAAGCATGTGGTGCTTAGGGCTTGGCGGTGAGCAGAAAGGTGCCTTAAGTGCATTAAGCAGTCACGTGGAAAAAATATATTAATATTTCAGTATTGTATGACTTTTTTATTACTCATCCATCTGATCATTGCTGTGCTAAATGCTTTTTAGCCTAGAAACTATAGAGAAAAACAGACCGTTGACTCTTTTTACACTCAGTTGTCTCTGGTTTTCGTTAACTCTGCCTGCCATCTTCGAAAGGCGTAGCAAATGACCAAGCAACTCTGTGTTAGAACACAAGCAGGAGAGCTAAGATGTGAACGATGTGGACATGAGAGCCTGTCTTTGATTAGAATAGAATCGTGGAGACACGGAAGCAGGATGTGATCATTGTTCGGTTCAGGTAATTAGTTGGAAATAATGACACTTTGGAAGCGCCATTTCCCAATTAAGAAGAGAGTCAACTAACTAAGGTTCAGCATTAAGAGAGCACCGTCCACTCTTATTGAACCAAAGACGCGCCTTGAGTGGCTCATGGGGACCGACAAGACCATGCCTCTTCCAAGAACAAAAACATCTCAAGTTCTCCGGAAAGAACAGCAGCTGTCTTTACCCACTCTAGAACAAGGAAGGTAAATTTGATCCCAAGTGGTATAACCTTGTTTCTTTTAAGAAACTGCCTTGGACTTTGTCAACAGTTTATACTTTAAAAATTATTTTCACAGATTTTAGGAGAGGTGAGGACTGAAGCTTTCTATAAGCCATGTACAAAACAAGACATGGGAGAGAAAAAAGACTGGAGCGAGGCAGAGAGCACTCCTTAAAAGCTAAAGTTAATTCTGGGCTTCCTGGAAGCCAGGTTTTAAAATCATAAAGACATAATTCTTACCTTTCATTTTCCAGTTAAAGGAACTATATAAGTTACTTGTGAGAACCAAGCTTTTTATGCTACTAATGCCAAATCAAAGTTAATATAAGGATCTTTATTTAAATTATTTTATTAAGAATTCATTATGAAAGGGCATTTCCATAATAAAGCAATTTGATTTACTTGATAAAGCTTAGGAGTCTAAAGGTAACATGTGAGCTAATCATTTTTCTGTCCAAGAGTATACATTTTCTGTGCCTCTGACCTCTTCCTAGTTCTGTGGCCTCGGGTCAGTGACCTGTGTCAACCTTAGTCTTCAGGTATACACATTCTCTATGCCAGTGCCTTCTTCAAGGTATTGTTACAAAGATTAAATGAGCTCATGCACCCAAAGCAAAAGCCCGGATATCTTGGTGCTCAATAAAGTGGAGCCGCTGTAGTTGTGATCACCACTCTCATGATGGACTTACTCATTTGTCCCGTGCTTTCCACAGAGTATCTCCCAGCTTTGAGTAGTCATGAGAGGGGGAAATGGAGTCCCACCTCAGCCTAGGAAGCCCCCTCACCTCTAACATCATGACATGTATTCAGGGATGTCTAGAACATAAGTTACTCAACCAGCAGCAGGTCCTGATAACAAATCTGTGTTTTTTCTTAGAAAAGATGCTTGCAGAAAAAGATGGAAATCATCTGACTACTTTTTTAGAGTGTCTCTGGAGATTTAGGGCTGAGCTTTGATTTTTTTTTTTTTTTTTTTTTTTTTTTTTTTGTTAAGGTTACTGAGTTCTTCAAGTTTAAGAAACTAGGTTTAGGGTGCTCTCCGATGAATTGCTCAGATTCTCCATGTAGCTCTTAAACTTGCAAAGTTGTCTGATTCTGCTCTTAGCAACTCATCGGTAGACGTTTCTATCTCTTTTTACATTTTGTTAGAATAAAAGACGTTAATATGGAATGAAATATTGTCTCCTCTCTAGGTGCAACTTTTCTTTTTTGTGTGTCTTCCTCATGTTCATCCTTTTTGATTACTGACGTTGTGTACTTTCATTACTATAATAGCTTGTCACATTTGGCAAATGCATGCCATGTGTAGTTAAAGTATAAATGAAGGGTATGAGCAAGAAACAAACATGATAAAAGAATCAGAAAACCAGAAGAAAAGGAATCTTTACCGGACTGCTGTATGAGTAAGTAAGAGTCACAAATGACTGTCAAGGTTTGTTTTTTAATTATCCTAGTTGAGCATCCCAGGAGTGACAGAGAGGGAACACATGAAACAATGGGCTTCATCCTCAGGGGGTGTGCAGCGGGTTGACTTCTGTTTTCAAGAGTACGTGAGTACACAATGTCACCAGCACCACCACGTTCATTGTCCTGAGTCTCTCTTTCTTGGGTTTGCCAATGTCTTGGCTCATGGAGGGAGCAGGGGAGCGGTTCACATTGAGTTACAAGAAATGGAATCATCTCTTGGATGATGGATATTTCAGTCCACCGGTAAGGTAGTAGATGATAAAGTAATATAATGTCGTCTCCAGGGAATGAGAGTGTTCCTGCTGGAGTGCAAACTGGATATTCCCTGAGTGATGACGTGGCTCCCACGGGTTTCTTGGACATCCACACAGCTCCATATTGGCAGTCTTGCCCTGTCCAGTCACTGGTTATTTGGAGACGATGGGAATTCTCTCATCTTAGACAACCTCCAAGTGATCTTCTCGCCATATTGGCCCCCTCTGATAACCTCCCTCCATCTTTTGGACTCGTGTCTATTCTTCTTTTCAAAGGAGAGAAATCATAGCTTACTGCCCACCCAGCATGTTTTCCCCAGAGCTGTTGATTTCCTTTTTCTTTCCTCAAGAAGCTTGTCTTCTTTCCTAACAACTGACCCAGATTGGACTGCCTAGGTGGCCCAGTTGGTTAAGCATCTGACTCTTGATTTCGGTTCAGGTCATGATCTCACAGTTCCGTGGGTTCAAACCCCATGTTGGGCTCTGTGCTGGTGGCACGGAGCCTGCTTGGGATTCTCTCTCTCCCCCCTTTCTCTGCCCCTCCCCCGCTCAGGCATTTTCTCTCTCTCTCTCTCTCTCTCTCTCTCTCTCTCAAAATAAATAAATAAATAAACTTAAAAAGAATGACCTAGATTGCTAATCAAAACAACAGCCAAAATCAACCAGAAAAAAACCCAGTACTATTTTACCTGAATAAGAGGTTTAATCTTCAAATTCTAAGAGGGCATTACAGAGGGGAAATATTTGCATTTCTGGTAAATCAGTGACGATAACAGCATATATTGAGCAGTTGCTTTGTTGGTTACTGTGTTTTACATTTTATATCACTTATTTAAACCTCAAAAATCTCTAAAGCGCCTATATTTATAAATAAATTTTTTGTAAATTTTATTTTATACATAAATTGAGGTATGTAGGTGTTGCTGCCTGAAAGAATTGAAATTCGGATCCAGAGAGCCTAATTTTGAACCTTACACTCACCACTTCTCTATAGCGCCTTTTGGTAATCAACAACAACAAACAAGCAGAAATAAAGCAAAATAATTGCATTTTCATAGCCAAATGATAGGGATGCTCGTATCTTGATACAGAGTAATGGTTACCATGGAAATGTGGCCTCTAGTGATAGTATTTGTTGATTAGAGACACTCACACTTGAGAATAAGTTTGTTTTTGTAAATGTTTATGTGACTCAGACCATCATACATATGAAGGCTGTTAAGGGAAGTCCTTTGCTTTCAGGGTTTCCAATCCACTGGGAAGACTGACACAAGTTTAAGTAAATGTATGTAAGCAATAGCTCAAGGCATTGCAGTGGTAATGCACAGAATTGGGTTGATCATAATCCATAGGTCATGACACCTGGTTATGTTCAGTTCATATGTGGCCCCCTTTATTTCATTCATTCATTGAGTAAGTCAATCAGTCATTCAGTCATCAACTTATTCCCCTCATTCTGTCTGCCCCTTTAATCCTTCCATTGAAAAGTGCCATGTAAGAAATCAGCTTCCCATTCTCTGGACAAGGACATAAAAATTAACTTGCATTTCTGCTAGATATCCCAGTAAGTTCTGAAGACCTCCTGGTAGGATGCAGGGAAGTCAAATTTTATGTATAGTATTGTCTTAGAATAATCCTAAGACCTCTTTTCAAAGTTTGGATCTATTGATTGTATACCTTGATAACCCTTCAGTCATGCTAGTTCTCAGAGAATGGGGCAGAGACCTAGGGGTCCATATTTCACCTAGGAGTAATTAAAGATGGGCTGTATTGTTACAAAGGGCTGTGTGGCACATAAAACAAATTAAATGGCTATCACAATGGGGCCAGCCAGAACTTATTGATCAAACAAACTGGCCTGTCTGGAAACGTTGGATTTCTGTCTGACCCTGAAAGAATTAGTTATCTTCAATCCAAATTGCATTTTGAGCTCCCTGAAGTCACAATAAAAAATACTGTTTCTGAAACTAAAGTAATCCATGTTCTTATCCTAAATCTCTGTTTTTTAATATCACTGTTTTTTCCCCTTCCTTTTTTAAAGTCATCAGTTAATTCATCCAGGTTTAAAAAAAAAAGAAAAAAAGAAAAACCAGAGGTTTCAGAACTATGAGCTGTAATGATGAAAAGTATTTTTTTAATTAAATGTTTGTGTGTGAGTTTTAAAAGAAAATTAGTCCATGGGATGCTGAATAATTTTTAGATGCTCTCTCTTCCTATCACAAGCATATATCACCAATGATTTTATCCAACGGTGCTTTTAGCCCCTTAAAATGTTTTCTCTCAATGTTATTTCCCTCAATAAAAATAATTTTATTGTAATTAAAACATGCATTTAATGTAAAAAAGATTTTTAGTCCCAGGATAGGAATCCTAAGCAGCTGGAGACCTGTTGACTTTTCTCTTCTCTGAAATCTCATGGTAATTTATTACGCAAGTATCTGTAAGAAGTTTTGATGAGACCTTTAAAAATTTTAACATTTGATAGATACTGGAAGAAAACCATTCATACTCATATTCAATAAAGCTCTAATATGTTGGCAGCTTTTTTTTTAACTTGACTTTTAAAGCAAGTAGTATTTATATTTGGAAAATGACAAGCTGGATATAATTGGATCCAACTGGCTGATGAAGAGATAGCTAATTGGTCTGGACTGTGAAGGGTGTCTTGCTGAGTGCTTTGGTGAATAAAGGCTTTCTTTGGTCTTGAAGTAATTCTCTTAAATGCCTTTAAATGCAACTGTGTTTTTACAAATCTTCAAAGATTTTGATGTTGAACTAAATTTCTAGCACTCCTAAATGCTGCTGACAAATACAGAACAAGTAAATAAAACAAGAAACACAAACCCCCAAACTTTTTTTTTTATTTTTCTTTTAATGTTTATTTATTTTTGAGAGAGAGAGAGACAGAGTGTGAGTGGGGAAGGAGCAGAGAGAGAGAGGGAGACAAAGAATCCAAAGCAGGGTCCAGGCTCTGAGCTGTCAGCACAGAGCCCGACATGGGCCTCGAACCCATAACCATGAGATCATGACCTGAGCCGAAGTCGGACGCTTAACCAACTGAGCCACCCAGGTAACACACAAACCCCCAAACTTTTAATTACAAAGACTTCCAAGCCTACAGAAAAATAGAAATATAATCTAATGAAACCTTTGTCCTATCACTGATCATCAACAGCCATTTACTAACAAAACCCACTCAGTCCGGCCCTTTCAAATCTTCCCCCTAGTCCTACTGCTTTGAAACAAACCCCAAGTATTACATCCCCTCATTAGTGAACTTTTTGATATCTGCCTCTAAAAGGCGAGTTCTCTTTTCTCCTAGCCACAATCACAAGACCAATATCACACGTTAAAAAACAAAACAAAACAAAAAAATTGTCAAAGTCATCAAATTTTCCATCTGAGTTCAAATGTCCAATTATCTTAAAAATCCATGACATATTTTAACATGTTCCTCTGACAAACTCTCTGTGTTTTCTATAAACCAGAAGTTGGATCTAGACTCTGGGTCAAGATTCTGGTTTGATGTGTGTGTATATGTGTATGTGAATGTGTTACGTTAGCACTTGGTGTTTAGTGTGTGTATGAATCATTCATTATTAGTTCAGATGTTCTAATTCGATCTTTCTTTCTTCTACCAAGAATACTTCTACCAAGAGAATTTATGGATTTAAATATTTTGTTAAGTTTTAATTCACTGTGGTTCTTAGTAATTGATCAAATTGTCTCAACTTACACCAGTGGGAGCCGATTCAAGTTTGATTTTGAGCTCTCTTGACATGGATCCTTATTATCAGATGTGATAAGATGTCATCTTGTATGTTTCCTGCCCCGCACTGGAATCAGCAATTTCCTCTGTTTAGAGAACCACAATCTGAGCCCTAGGACTGCCTTTTGCTACTAGGTTGGTCATTGTTTCCGAAGGCTTTTCAGCACACAGAGCTATAAAATGTTTATCTTTCTTCCCATACCATTTTATTTATAAATTAAAAATCAGCTCTTTGTGCACATGTACATATTATGTGTATAAGACATGCTCCATCCAGGGCACATTTAAAGAGGCTTACTTTCCGTAAGCGTGTTTGTTGACATCCGTGAAACACTTGGTTGTTAGGTACAGTGTTTCAGTCCATATTAACACATTTTACAATCGCATTTCATAAGTTTACATTTTTGTATATTTCACATTTGAACTGTATATATGTGTGTAGTCTTTTGAGTTCAATTTCTTCTGAAGATCATTTCTAGAAAATAGATTTATGTGCTGAAGAATACACAGCAGTGTGATAATGATGTGAATATATTCGTGAATCAGAATCCACTGACGAAGTAGTCACCGGTTTTCTAATTAGAGTGTGAAATCTTCATTTTTTGGAGTGTGATTAACTGATAATAGCTATGTCATGGTGTTCTTGCAAAAACTTGTTTTGATGGGCATTGCAATATAAAAAGCACCACTTAGTAGGCAAAACAAAAACAAAAGCAGAGCAGGTACTGATTATTTTTCCTTCAAAATTTTCCGAGCGCCGATAAAACAGGAATGCAAAGTTTCAGACACATCAGTATCAAGATTGGTATTACCGAGTATTGTCTAGTAGGCTTTCCATGATTAAGGGCTGAAAAAAAATGTATATTTAAGAGAAGTGGAATCTTGATGTCTGCAACTAAAAAGATCGGTAACTGAAGCAAATTTCTCAGTGTTTTTTTTTTCTTTTTTTTTTTTTTTTTTTAAGAAAAGTCTTTCATCTGACTTGACTTGTATAACGTGGGTAAAGTCAACTCTTAAGGCTGTACTCTCTTGTGTTCTAATTTTCAAAACACTTTGGAAACACCCACGGTGTTTATGATCATGTTTATGATCATCTTTGTCTTACCCAGTGACAGAGAAAAGTCTTACGTAATTGTTCCCAAGGCAGGATGCTATTTTTATTGATAACAGTCCGTGGATGTTTACCTGCATACAAAAACTTGCGTGCGTAAACATTTATGGTTCAGAAGTGGTTACTTCTGAAAAGCAAGTCTGTTAAAGGGGGGAAAAAGGGCGAGGCAGTCACTTTCTAAATTATACATTCTTCTGTTGATGGTCTGGTTAAAGAGATTTGATATTGTATCGAACCTGAGGAAACCTTTATGAAAACCCCAGTTTAAGACAAGTTCCAGAGCCCTTTGGTTCTCCATGTCTCAGCCCCCTGTACTATCCATTTTGGAACTGCCTGCATGAATCCTACAGTGATGGATGAATTGAAAGTATTCTGGGGTGCCATGTGGCTTCGTGAACAGAATGAGATGTCTGGATAGGAGAAACATTTCATCTAATTCACAAAAATACTAACTTCAAGCTTTCATGTCTGGGTGTGTTAAGAAATCATTCCCCCTGCCTGTGAAATTACCCTTGCTCAAATAGGAAAGGTTGTAGCCTCAATGAGTCTTGGTTTCCTCATGATAAAATGAAGTCAGCAATACTATAGACCCATAGGCAGCTCACTGGAAAACAAAAAACAAAAACACCATGAAAATTGCATTTCCTTGTAGCACAAAGGCCTACTGAATAGAGACTACTCAATAATTATTAATCCATTATGTTTTGATTTTTATCCTACAGTAGTGTTTCCTGAATGGTACAGATTCTGGTAATAAATGCACGGAATTTAACAAGGGTTTTAGTGTAGAAATACAAAGATGATGACATAGTAGCTAATATGTGTTGAGCCCTATCATGATCCAGGCACTTTTCTAAACCCTTTGTATATATCAGTATATTAATCAGTATATTAATCTTCAAGACAACCCTGTGAAGCCATCACTAGTATCCTGATTTCACGGATGAGGAAACCAAAGCAGAGAGTAAGGGAGACGGGACACAGAGACAGTGATTCAATGAAGACTCTTAAGGGTTGACTGTCGAGTGGAATAGAAGCACAGTGGTGGTTAAAATGCAAAGTGGGGCCAAGGGACAACGGTGTGGGACAGCGGAGCCTGGGGCACGTTTGTATTCCAAGAGGGAGGCTCCAACAGAAAGCAAGACACAAAGGAGAGAGAGGAGGTATTTTCAGGAACCAGGGCAGGCAAGAAAGGAGTGTCCCAGGCTGTACGAGGTGTGCTCAGTCACTCAAAAGCTAAGAGAACTTGGCTTGACCATATGCCATTTCTGTGTCTCCATTGATTCCTTGAATATGAGAGCTGGGCTACCAGTGATCATTAGTTTTTTCTCCAAGTCAATTTTTCACTGGCCATCAGATTATTTGATGACAGTGTTATGTACAATTTGAAACTTTAGGAAGAGCTCACTGTAATCCTAACGTTCCTTATTGTTGACTTTTTAGCTCATTTAGAGCTAAAAAAGAAAAAGAAAGAAAGAGGAAAAAAAAGGAAGGAAAACAGGAAGAACTCTTTTTTCACAAAGGAAGCACTCTTGATAAAAAAATTTTCAAGTCACTTAAAAAGATACATGGTAGGCGTGCCTGGGTGGCTCAGTCGGCTAAGCGACCGACTTCGGCTCAGGTGATGATCTCACGGTTTGTGGGTTTGAGCCCCGCGTCGGGCTCTGTACTGACAGCTCAGAGCCTGGGGCCTGCTTCGGGTTCTGTGTCTCCCTCTCTTTCTGCTCCTCCCCAGCTCATGCTCTTTCTCTCAAAAATAAACATCGGGGTGCCTAGGTGGCTCAGTCAGTTAAGCGTCTGACTTCGGCTCAGGTCACGATCTCACGGTCCGTGAGTTCGAGCCCCGCGTCAGGCTCTGTGCTGACAGCTCAGAGCCTGGAGCCTGTTTCGGATTCTGTGTCTCCCTCTCTCTCTGCCCCTCCCCAGTTCATGCTCTGTCTCTCTCTGTCTCAAAAATAAATAAGCGTTAAAAAAAATAAAAATAAACAAACATGAAAAAGATACATTTAACTTTTGTTGCATCTTAAGTGTTTAATTACTTAAGATTTTGGAACATTATATGAAACCACCCAATGTTTACATAACTGATTTGATCATTTTAAAATTTTATTTAAACATTTTTATTTATTTTTGAGAGACAGAGAGAGAGAGCATGAGAGGCGGAGGGACAGAGAGAGAGAGAGAGATACAGAATCAGAAGCAGGCTCCAGGCTCCAAGCTGTCAGCACAGAGCCTGACTTGGGGCTGAACTCGCAGACCATGAGATCATGACCTGAGCCAAAATCGGATGCCTAACTGACTGAGGCACCCACGCACCCCAGCTGATTTGATCATTTATAATTATTTGCCACAGTGACATACTGCACAGTCGGTTGTCATATGATGTACACTGCAGATTTGAAAGTCCATGTCTCAATTGCAACCACATTCTAATTTGTTACGAATTGATCCTTCTCTGTAATCAAAATCATTTTCCTTTTAGTTTATATTTTAGGAAATCACATATTTACATGTAATGTTTTAAAATCTATCAAGATCATTTTGAAACTGTGTAATCTCTTACTTAAATCTGCCATTTATCATTCGGTAAATACCTCTTGAATATCCCCTCCGAACAAGGCCCAATTCCAAGAACTTTGGGGGGTCCAAGACGAATCAGACATAAATGTAACACTCAGAAGGTTTACAGTCTTGGCAATGAAAAGAGGTCTACCTATCTCTGTGTCCAACCCCTGCTCCAAAGTAGACTTCAATTCTCAACTGATTGTCAACTCTGCATTTCACCTGTGGTGCTCGGTGCTCTGTGTTGCCTAGCCTGGTTGAAAATCACAATCAGGTACTGAGAATTTATCTAAGGGATTTGTCCTTCATTTAATATAGCAGAAATACATTAATTTTTATTTTCCTTTCTCCCCCCATGACTCAGAATACTTATTTATCTTCACAGCTTTTCTCTGAATAGAAAGTAAGCAGGTGGTACGAGATGCTCTCTCTCTTCTCTCTCTTAATAATCTTTTTTCTGCTGTACCCAAACTGGCTGAAAATGTCAATTTGCCCTATAAAGACTTTTCCTTGATCATTTTCCTTGAACTGCCAAGTGACCTCTGCTTTATCAATAAAGGTTTTGTTCAGTGACATTTAATATTCAATTACAGAAAAATATGTCAGTTTGATTTCCAGCCCCTAAATCCCTCAAGAAAAAAAAAAAAAAACGTGGAACAAAGAAGAAAAATAGAGCATTTCTAGGCATTAACAATGTTACATGCAGGAGTAATATTTCAGTAGACATATTTTCTTACTATATTTGCAGTAAATTATATCCACCAAGAAGAATGCCTACTCTATATATAGATGGCCTAATTCATTAATATATCAATTGATGATGATTACTAGCTCCCTACATTTTTGTTCTTTTTTTTTTTTTTTTTTTTTTGCAAGGATTCAAAATGCGGATTTCAAGTTTCAGTAGACAAGAGCCATAGAAAATGAGAGCCACTTTTTGGAAACCAGTAATTCACTTGCATTATGTATGAAGTCAAAGGGATCTGTGATGAATCATTCCTATTTTAAAGAGAAGAAATAATCACCAGATAGTACATTTATTGTTCATATATTAAGCACTTTGGATGTCTTCTTCCTACAACCCGTCCTATTAAATTAAACATAACGATTTTTAACTTCCTTTTCTCTCTCAAAAATGATCCCCGAAGTATGTTTATAATCATTCTCAATATAAGGTGAACTCTTTAGTTGCTAAGGAACATGCTTGCTGAATTTGTTTCCCCACAGATGAGTAAAATATTCCTTCCTGCACTGCCATTCTGTAGGTAAGTTAACCCTTAACTAGGGCACACTCAAAGAAGAACTCAATGCACTGGACTGGAGAGTCCTGGAATCAAGGAGAGTGAGCCCTGGGTAAGAATGGGGTTTCTAACAAACAGCTGAAGAGATGATGAGACAGAACTAGCTTTCTGGTCTGTAAGACCCAGTGCAAAATGGAAGCATGGGGCCCCTGGGTCCCTGATGATTAAGACTCTCAGGACAGCCATAGCAGAGCCCTAAGCCAAGTGCAGGACCTTTGAGTGGGGCCCGTGAGGCTGACATGGCTCATGCATAGTAAGCTGAACTGGGAGTCAGGGCCTGGCACCCCTCTCCTCTGGTCTAACACGCCCTCATCTCTTAGGATCTGGCTCAAAGCCTTTCTCTTTGTGAAGCTGTAATAGACCAACAGCTCCCAGAAGCCAGGAGTTTCACCTGTCCTGCCGCATGGCCCTGGGGGCAAGCATGTGCACAGGAGTGAACCCACCCAGCCCTCGGGGCCTTCTCCCTGGATTCTCTGGAATCTAGCCTTGTTCTTTCCCCAGGGTGTTGGCTGTTGCATCAGGTACCCCACACGGTGTTGTTTATGTTGAACTTGGGTCTTTTCTCTCTGACATTGTTGTGTTTTTCACGTGATTATTATTGTCTCATCCCAGGTGTGACCTCCTTGACAAGAGTCCCTCTCCTAAAGTTATTCTGTCCCACATAAGAGTCCCTGTCCTGAAATTATTCTGTCCCACATATACCAAGCACAGTATTTTCTCCATGTGAATCAGAGCCTCCCCCCCCCCCGCAAAATACTTTATGTATTCCCATTGATAGAACTAATTAGTAATAATAAGGTCACTGGATATATATTACACTTAGTCTACACCTTATTCTTTAATACCCTAAGGTCTAAATATTACCTTTGCCCTATTATTTTTAGAATATTGGAGTTTAAGGGTGATTAATTTTAAATTTAAACTTAATTGTGTAACACAGCATTTCCTAGAGTATGTTGTGTGGGATATTGGTGAGTATTATGTAGATTTCTATAGTCAAATAAGTTTGGGAATATTTTAGAGAACAGTAATACAGCTAAACTGTGTAGATCCCTAGATAAGGCTCTCCTGCCTGAGGTGTTGCCCTACCCCGCCTCTCATTGTCCCCATTTCTATCCATTAATTTCAGTTCTGCTGAACCCACCCAATGCCTACTGTATAGTTACTGGTGCCTGTGATCTTGCCACAGGAATCTCTCTTTAAGCAACTCTTACATTAGTGGTCCTCAGCATGGAGCATTTTTGCCCCCCAGGGCATTTGGTAATGCCTGCAGACATTTTGGTTGTCACAGCCTCGGCAGGAGCAGGAGGTGTTACTGAAATCTAGTGGCTGGAGGCCAGGGATGATGCTAGACATCTGACAGTGCACAGGGCAACCCCCACAACAGAGAATCATTGCACCAAAAATGTCAGTAGTGTGTGTTACATCATGCCGCTGGCCCTGTAGAAAGCTTCCTTGATTTTCTGTCTCATACCTCGGGGATTTCCTGCCCTCAAGTCCGTCCTTCACAATTTGACACTAGCCTCCCTTTCCGGGCCACCTCCCACAATTCCTTTATATACATACCATCCCTCCCCAAAATGAGGTGACTGGGGCCTCCCCAACCCCAGCCTGTACTTCCTTACCTCTTTGTCCTACATACTACCTTTCGCCTGTGCTGGAAGGCCCTTCTCTCTTCTTTTTACCTCCAGAACTCTCTCTCCATTCTAGCTCAAAGATCAACTCTTCTGGGAAGTCTTCCTCGATACTACTCCCCCAAGTGGGCGTGATTGTCTCTCCTCTCTGGCCCCCCCAGCACCGTCTACTTCTCTCATATTTGGCGCATGATTGGCACAAAGTGTTTATAGATCTTACTTCTAATATAGTAAATTCTTGAAACGTAGAGAACATCATTAAAAGCAATAACAACTTTGTGTCCCATAAGGCTTTTAATAAATGTGGTCAATAAAGACTTGAATTCCTTAGTTTTGAGAAGAGGTTTCTAGATGAGACCTTATAATTGGTTTTACATTTATCTGTATATTTAACAAGAATTGAGTTCCTGCTGTTACTAATGATGTGATTTTGAGAACTGTCTTCTTTTAGAAAGAAAGTTTCTAGGCTTAATATAAAACTGGCCACAAATGAACTATTACAGACATACTATTGCTACTCGTTTGCTATTTCACAAAAGGGATTCTGATTTCAAATAGCACCAATTAAATGATGTTTGTACTTTCTGGTTAAGGAAATTATTACCTGGGTTAGTTAACTGCTTTTTGATGCAAATCAAGGAAAACCTGGAATAAACTTAGAATAAAGAAACCGTCATAATTGGAGATTGAGAGGTAGGAGATCATGAGGGTTGAGCATTCAGTGGTCCAGCTTAGGTCCCCTTCGATCGTGTTGGTGAGACCCAGCTCCAGCCTCAGAAACGTGGCTGAATAAACAAGGTTCTCCTCTGGGGACAAGAGAGTCCAGAGGAAGAGGGAGAGAGTCATTATCAGACACTCTGGGAAACTGGAAGAACTTTCCCAGAAGCTCCTGGTAAAGCACTTTTCATCTCACTGGTCTCCATTCTGAACCGATCATTGACAAGAGAAATGGAATAACCCACAGATAGTCATGTAAAGGGTCCACCTCTCTCTGCATCATCTGGGCAGCAGGAGGGATGGACCCCTAAACAAAATCAGTGTGTTGAAAGGAGGTCAAGAGAAATGGAGGCTGGGTGTGACTCTAATACTTTTTACAGAAAACAGACTTAGATTCTGCTACGAACAGCCCCAATGATTATTTTTTTGAATTGTTGGATGAATTTTAAATCAGACTTGCCTCCCCAGCTTCACACCCCACTTTTTAAAAAAAAATTATTTATTGGCACAAAAACAGACACATAGACCAATGGAATAGAATAGAAACCCCAGAACTAGACCCACAAACGTATGGCCAACTCATCTTTGACAAAGCAGGAAAGAACATCCAATGGAAAAAAGACAGCCTCTTTAACAAATGGTGCTGGGAGAACTGGACAGCAACATGCAGAAGGTTGAAACTAGACCACTTTCTCACACCATTCACAAAAATAAACTCAAAATGGATAAAGGACCTGAATGTGAGACAGGAAACCATCAAAACCTTAGAGGAGAAAGCAGGAAAAGACCTCTCTGACCTCAGCCGCAGCAATCTCTTACTCGACACATCCCCAAAGGCAAGGGAATTAAAAGCAAAAGTGAATTACTGGGACCTTATGAAGATAAAAAGCTTCTGCACAGCAAAGGAAACAACCAACAAAACTAAAAGGCAACCAACGGAATGGGAAAAGATATTTGCAAATGACATATCGGACAAAGGGCTAGTATCCAAAATCTATAAAGAGCTCACCAAACTCCACACCCGAAAAACAAATAACCCAGTGAAGAAATGGGCAGAAAACATGAATAGACACTTCTCTAAAGAAGACATCCGGATGGCCAACAGGCACATGAAAAGATGTTCAGCGTCGCTCCTTATCAGGGAAATACAAATCAAAACCACACTCAGGTATCACCTCACGCCAGTCAGAGTGGCCAAAATGAACAAATCAGGAGACTATAGATGCTGGAGAGGATGTGGAGAAACGGGAACCCTCTTGCACTGTTGGTGGGAATGCAAATTGGTGCAGCTGCTCTGGAAAGCAGTGTGGAGGTTCCTCAGAAAATTAAAAATAGACCTACCCTATGACCCAGCAATAGCACTGCTAGGAATTTATCCAAGGGATACAGGAGTACTGATGCATAGGGGCACTTGTACCCCAATGTTCGTAGCAGCACTCTCAACAATAGCCAAATTATGGAAAGAGCCTAAATGTCCATCAATTGATGAATGGATAAAGAAATTGTGGTTTATATACACAATGGAATACTACGTGGCAATGAGAAAAAATGAAATATGGCCTTTTGTAGCAACGTGGATGGAACTGGAGAGTGTGATGCTAAGTGAAATAAGCCATACAGAGAAAGACAGATACCATATGGTTTGACTCTTATGTGGATCCTGAGAAACTTAACAGGAACCCATGGGGGAGGGGGAGGAAAAAAGAAAAAAAAAAAAAAAGAGGTTAGAGTGGGAGAGAGCCAAAGCATAAGAACTGTTAAAAACTGAGAACAAACTGAGGGTTGATGGGGGGTGGGAGGGAGGAGAGGGTGGGTGATGGGTATTGAGGAGGGCACCTTTTGGGATGAGCCCTGGGTGTTGTATGGAAACCAATTTGACAATAAATTTCATATAATAAAAAAAATAAAAATAAAAAAATAAACAAGAATTTAGAGTAAAAAAAATAAATAAAATAAAACTCAAAAAAAAATTATTTATTTATTTTGAGAGAGAGACAGTGCAGATGGGAGAGGGGCAAAGAGAAAGACAGAGAGTCTCAAGCAGCCCGTCAGCGCAGAGCCCCTTGTGGGGCTCGAACTCACAAAACCTCAAGATCATGACCTGAGCCAAAACCGAGAGTCAACGCGCTTAAGCAACTGAGCCACCCGGGTGTCCCCAGACCCAAGTTTTTTTGTGTGTGCAAACTAATTAGAGTTGTGTGGTGATTTAACCCAAATGATCTCTGAAAAATAGGCTATATTAGATAGCTCTACCCCGTTCTTTGAGCGTACCACCCCATAAGTAATGTAAAACGTAAATTTTAACACCAGTGGTACCTTAAAATCACTCTACTCCATAAAACGTTCTGTAAAGTTGGAAATTCCAAAGCTGCTACACCTTTAAATTCACAGTCTAAACGACACTGTAATAGATAATATAGTATCAGTGTGTGGCTCACACAACTTTGTCCTAGATGAAGGCCTTGTGGAGGGCCACGTGAGGACTAATGCTTAAACTAAAACTCACCTAGATTTTCCTTTCATGTTTAAACCAAGATTATATTGTAATCTTTGCTCAGGCCATCTGATGACCAGCAGTGTTCTATGTTAGAGCTGGCACTTGAATGAAATTTACATGGGACTCTTAGTAATGTTTCTATCACAGATTTACTATTGAATTTCCTTACATTTAATAAGATATTGATTTAAGAGAATAATAGCAGACAGTACTTTTACTGTAATAGTAACAGTAATAAATTATGTGCTTTAAATGGATACGTTTTCGTGTACTCAATACCTTAAAATAGAAAACAGTAAGAGAAAAGAAAAGAATAGTATATGCAGAGATTCCTGCAAACGCGTAGTGCAAAATTTAATCACAAATATCTATTAGCTCATTTACAAGAAGTCTCACTTAGGGTTTCTAACCATCTGTTGCTGTTTGACCCTAGACAACATCTAGACTACACCTTAAGGGTCACTGTATTTTGGTATAGTTGTTGTCTTTACAGCATCACATCCTACAATGTCTCATTCTATAAACTGTCGTCTTATTAGAAAATCAGGAGTAGTGCATGACAGCTAACCTTCCTTTTTGGTTTGAGGAACCTGCTATTTGAAAGCCCCAGGGACATAAAACATCAGTTCCTAACAGACTGAGTACAAACATTTGAATCATGAATATTTATTTCCAAAGTATGCTAGTGATAGATGGAAACGGAATCGAGTGTCAGAGATTCAGCTGATCTCGTCAGTTGGATCTTCCAAATCAGCGCTTTCCAAACTACGTGCATGTAGAAATCACCAATGTTTCTTACTGAAATAAACATTCTGTCTATATAGGTCTGATTTTGTTTTTTGTTGGTTTATGCATTTTTTTTTGGTTCCACATATGAGTTAAGTTACATGGTATTTGTCAGACTTAAAATACAGAGAACAAGCTGGTGGATACAGAGAACAAGAGGGGAGGAGATGGGGATGGGGAAAGGGGTCAAGGGGAGCAGAAGACACAGGCTTCTAGATGAGGAATGACTACATCACCGGGATGAAAGGCACAGCCTAACGGATACAGTGAATGATAACCATAATAGCGTTCTATGGTGACAGATGGTAGCCACACTTGTGAGGGTAGCACAACCTATAAACTTGTTGAGTCAGTATGTGGTACACCTGAAACTAATGTAACATCGCGTGTCAACGACGCTCACAAAAATTAATTTTTTAAAAAGCATTAAGCAGAGTTAAAAAATCTGGTGCTGTAGGTCAAGGGATAGAGCCCCATAATTTGCGTTTCTAACACCCCTTTCAATAAGCAACGCTCTAAGTCACCAGAAATCCACAAAATATATAGTCTAACTGTCTGGATTACAAATGTTTTGTCATGTTTGATCATCTTTTAATTATTTATTGATTGATTGAGTTTTGAAACATTTTCAAAAACATTGATTTTTAATGTTTATTTTTGAGAGAGAGAGAGACAGAGCACTAGCAGGGTAGGGGCAGAGAGAGAGGGAGACAGAATCCAAAGCAGGCTCCAGGCTCCAAGCTGTCAGCACAGAGCCCGACGCAGAGCTCAAACCCACAAACCACGAAATCATAACCTGAGCCCAAGTCAGATGCGTAACTGACCGAGCCACCCAGGTGCCCCATGATCATCTTTTAGAAATGGGCACAGACCTAACAAGAATTTGTAACTCTTACTAAATTATTTTATGTTCCACAAACTGAAAACATTGAGGTTATAATATTTAAGAATCAGGGCATCTCTAGTCAAGATCAAAACTTCAATTATGTCTTATTCCTTCTTGAAGGAAGGAAAAATCAGAACCTACCTTGGGTATTTGGTGAAAAAACAGAAGCTAGTACTTTAAAAAAAAAAAAAAAAAAAAAAAAGGTTGTCCTCATGTCATCTCTCTGAATTAAACCTGTTTTAGTTAAGTCTGGTAAAATTGGGAATCTGGTGGACCCATTCTTCATGCTTTTCATGTGTTTAAATGTTAATAAATCATCTCTTTTTCCTTTCACTGAGAGACTTGGATAATCTCAAATTCTTTGATTTTCATACTGTTCACCGTTTTGGTTTCTCATCTTTGTTTCCCGTTTGAAATTTCTCCACACATTCTCAGCACAAGGAAGCCACTCACATGCACAAATGCTCTCCTATTGGGTGCACAATCAATAAAACGAACAAAACAAAACAAAACAATCAGGTTCTGTGTTTGGAGTTGTGTATCTTTCCCCCCCTTCCTGGGTGACTTGTGAGACTCCATGCAAGTGTATAAATCTGGGTTGAAGAGAACATTGCTGATGGTGTTCATGATTTAGGATAACCATGAAATCAAGTCCTGGGCCACATGCCCAGTATCTAAACTAAGTCCAGAAGGGCTTAATTGGAATTAGGCACTGAGCCTAGAAGGACTTTGTTCAGTCGCAACTCGCTGGTTCCAATGGATTCATGTTTTGTAGAAATATGTGTTTGGGGGCTGGAGGGAAACAGAGCCTTAGTATGGACAGACGGGGGAGCATAAGACACTAACCAAGAGAAGAAAGGTTTAAAGAGGAGGGAATCTGTGTCCAGCATATAGTAGATGCTTGGTAAACATTGCATGGGAGGGCATTCTTCAAGGTAAACTGTTTTTTATTTTTCCCCCCATTAAGGATACTGAGAAAATATTTGCAAGGCTGAATTAGGACACAGAAATATCAGGAAATAATTGAGCACATTTAGAATATTTATTTCAAATGAGAACAGCAGGCTCTGACAGAACATGACCCTTCCTGATTCTGTATATGATAAAATCTTCTTCTTGGTTTTGTTTTCCGGAGAGTTCACTTCTTCATGACTCTGAATTTTCAAAGGAGAGAAGTCTATTAAGTATCATTTGTTTTCATTCTTCTTATTCTGGAAAAGTAGATTAAATAACAAATAGAGAACTTTCAATTCTTTAGTGATAGGTCCTGTACAATAGATTGTTTTTAGTATCTTAGACCATCTGCTGAGACAGCAGTAACCCCACTACCAGAGAATAAGCGTGGAGATAATACAGTGGGATTGTGAAACATATATCCTATCATGAAATATGGGGAGTAACGAACAGATACTGACTAGGGGACCTGTAAATACTGCTAATTTTATTTGCAGTGCTGTTTAGATTTTCAAGTGCTATGGACTTTGGAGATATCGAGGCGTGGTTTCTTTTTAAAAATTAGATATGGATATATGCAGCTATTAGGGAATGGAGCCTGGAATCTTCTAGGATGTAGGCACCATCTTGGCACTGAGGTTTTAGATGTGCAAGAGAAAGCCAGCTACCGTATCTGTTTCCAATTCAAGTGTTTAACTACCGTAATAGATTATAGTATGTCTTTGGCCACAAGCTGTATTCTGGATTCCAGGATTCTTGCAATATTTAATTAAATATGCTCACATGACTTCTCACTATAAGAAATATCATAGTGTGGTTAAATAATAAGTTCTTTTTTTTAAGTGAGATTATGAAATAGAGTGATTTCCCTAGTTTTAGTGAAAAAAATAATTGATATACATCACGGTATATGGTTAAGGCACATGGCAGGTGGCTTGATGTATAATGTCCTCCTAAACCAGTAGTGCCGTAGGCAGTGACCTGCGGGGTATCAGCAATGTTATGTATAAATTCCTCCTGCCTCCAGCTTTTGGCCACGCTTAGTCTTGCTCTCTGAAGTTGCCCCCAATATGTGTGCATTTGTTCACTGAACAAACTTTGCATTGCAAGCCTGTCAGGTGCAGGGCATTCTGTTGGATACCAAGCTCCATAGACAAAATCCACCTCTGTATTCCAGTGCCTGGAAGGTTGGAAGACCTCAGTGTCTGTTACCCTGAAATCATTCTCTTGCTGCCAGAATTTGTGTAATTCAGACTCTCTCAGCCCTGGTCTTAGCTATGAGAAGAGCCTCCCTATTCGTATGACTCTATTTATACACCTAATTTCCTTTCAGTTCATCCTGTGTGCCACAGCCAGACTCTTCCTACAGCACAACTCCATGATCATGTTGTCCACCTGATGGGGACCCTCTAGTGAGTTCACAATACTATTCATACTTCTCATTCTGGATGTGCAAAGCCTTCAACAGTTTGGACCCAACAAACCTTTCCACCTCCTCTCTCATCATCAGCTTAACAAACCCTATACTGCAGTGCCAGTTTGATGAGCAATATAGGATGGCATAAGTTCAGGGTCAAGAATAGAGACTGGGAAGCCTGGCTGCCTGGCTCTAAATCCTGTTTTTTTTTCCAAATTCTGATTGTGTGACCTTGGGCGAGTTGCTTCAGCTCTCTGGGTCTCAGTTTTCTGAAACTAGGATAATGATGGCTTGTACTACCTAGATTTGTTGTGATAATGAAATGGGTTAATGTTTGTGAACCATTTAGAATAGAGCTGGGCCCATATTAAGCACTCAGCGATAGGTGGTACCTGCTATTATCTTCTTCCCCTTCATGCTTTGCTCTTGTGTTATTTCCTCTACTTGGGAAGCCCGCTTCACCCCCTTCCTGCCACCGTTCGCTGCCAGCATCGAAATCCTACCTGTCCTTCATATTCGAGTTTAAATGGTCTTTCTATTGATCTGGCTGCAGTCTGTATTCAACCACTAAGCTGCATCGCCTCTGCCACAATAACGTGAAAACTAATCTCACGATGAAAATCACTTTGTTTTCAGATAAAATATAAGCAGAGGTACAGGAATTTGGCATTTGTTGAAGAATTCCAATAACACCGTTCATGATATGCAGGGCAATGCTGAATGAAAGGTTGTGGGCTTAAAAGGTAGTATTTTAATCTCTGAGCACAGTCTTAATAATTAAGAGTCAAGTGGTCCTTGTGTTCCAGGATTATGGACTTGTGCAGAAGACCCTGCAAGTAAAACGTCATCAGTGTTCTTTATTTTGTGGTCACAGAGGTGTTTAAGTGTGCCTTTCTTTTAACCTTGAGGATCATGGCCCATTCTTGAAACACTCAGCATACTGGTAAGCCATTATTAGTTAATGGAGTGGAAGATTTTTGATTCATTAAAAGGTGGTTTGTAAAGTTTTAATGGATTTTGGAATCCATTTGTAAACAGGCTTCCTGAAGGCGAATGAAGAGGAGACTTCCTGCTGAACTTCAGCACAAGGGAGTGCCCTCCTTTGCCGGCAA
The DNA here is from genome assembly GCF_018350155.1 of Leopardus geoffroyi. Classification (NCBI taxonomy): domain Eukaryota; kingdom Metazoa; phylum Chordata; class Mammalia; order Carnivora; family Felidae; genus Leopardus; species Leopardus geoffroyi. Next base: position 5,727,592 of record NC_059334.1, on the reverse strand, counting down.
TGAGACTTGATCTCTCATTACCTAGGGGCTCCAGTGTAATGGGCTTCTGTAAAAGGCAAATCAAGTGTTTGTCAAGAGGGAGGATAAATAAAGGGTGCTACACAAGTTTCTTGATCGCAGAAATGGAAATCAACTCGAGCCACTAAGCAAAGAGGAATATGTTGGAAACTTTGATGGGACCAACAGCAGGCTAGGAGACAAGGCTTGGACATGAACTGGAAACAAAAAGAATGCGAGATCCTTGGAAGTAGGAAGTACGGGCTCATTTAGTAACAAACCTATCCTGTTGATGTGCAATGAATTATATCCAACTATGTTTTCATTCTTGCATCATTGGACTGAAATTTCATCTCTTGGCAGAGAGCAACTCTCTTTACCAAGTGTAAGTTATGTGCTCATCCCCTATTTCTGTTGATAAACAGAGATGGGGGATGTCACCTCTGACACCCAAAGTGAGAGTCACTTTGATTAACATAGCCCTCCCCCCCAGGGCTATCACAATATGGCAGGAGTAGTTGCCCCAAGGGTGGTCTTAGCAGTATGAGGAAGAGAGAATGGATATAGAGCAGCCACAAAATGACAGATGTTCACTCCAGATCCTGGAGGGAGGGGCAGGGGAATTGAAAAGTAGCCTGACCAGTATGTTATAAATCCCTCAGGACCTTGCCTTGACCCCGACACGGTCCTTTGTCGCGGTGAAAAATGACAGAAAAATTTATCCAACTTTATCTTCATCTATAAGCATAACCAATGAACAGAAATACATTTTAACTGAAGAGCAGAGGGCAAAATTAAAGTGACCCAAAACCTAGCAGTAGCTTTTGCCATTGATTTCTGCAGAATGTTTTTCCTAATTGCTGGGTGTGTTTTTTTTTTCTTTCACAGTTTTCAAAAATAGCATCTCCTTGACATAAAACAGGGGAAAGAAATCTCCATTTTTCTATCCCCCTGGAGACATTCATCTTCTTACCTGTCCTTATAATTAATACACACACGCACACACACACACACACATACACATCTCCAAATCATCCTACTTTGAAAAACATATATCCTATTTCTTCTTTTTTCATGTTGCCAGAGTACAGTTGAAGAATAGATTGTGAGAAGGAAGTGAATAAAAATGATGGAAAAGAGTGCAGAGAGTGGATTCAGAGGGGAATTGAGGGAGGGATGTTTAGAGAGCTCACCCACAGCAGGTGGCACCATTAGCAAATAGATCAGTTGGTCTTAGCCATTCTTCTCGCAGGAAGGGCTCTCTGGCTTGCCACAGGGTCTTTGAAGTTCTTGAGCTTATGCAAGCATTATTTGGTCTAAATTCCATTCCATCAAGCCCAACTAAACTACTGTAGATCATTTATCCACTGGTATTGGCAAGATGTTGGGCACTGTGCAGAAGTGAAGAAAACAGAACACCATTCCCTTCCTTGGGGTTTAAACCACGTTGTAAAATCTCCCATTTATGTCATGAATTAGAGCAATACAAAACCATTAGGTATTCAGTACAGCAGACAGTTAGGACTATGGAATTTGCAGAAGGGAGAGGTCAGCGCTCTGAGATCATTAGGGAAAGCTTCCTGCAGGAGGGGAGAATTGAACCAGATCCCAAAGAATGGATGGGATTTGATCGATAGAAGGAGACAAGAAGGGGAATATCACGGCAAAGGCACAAGACCCTGCCTGGGGAAATTGATCCAATCTTTTTCTTCCATCAATATGAGAATACATAAGGATTGTCATTTAAGTTTTGTCTATTTATTTTGCGAGAGAGATGGTGGGGGCGGGTAGAGCGAGAGAGAGAATAAATATCCTAAGCAGGCTCCACACTGTCAGTGCAGAGCCCATTGTGGGGTTCAAACTCACGAACTTTGAGATCATGACCTGAGCCAAAACCAAGAGTCAGAGGCTTAGCTGACTGAGCCACCCAGGAACCCCAGGATTTTTATTTAAACCACATATCACAGGCATGCCATTCCTACACCTAGCAAACAATACAGTATAGATGATCCTTTAAAACAAAGATAATGCTTAATTGCACACCATTCCTTCCATAACCCTTTAAACTTAATGGTATTACTTTTAAGAAAAAAATACTGTGATTTCAAAGAGTTTTTTTTTTTTTTTTTTAGCCTACTGTTGAGGATAAAATTATAGCGATGATGCCAATGACTCATACGTTTATTAAATCCCCTAGAGCTCAGTGTATTATGTTGAGGCCAGATCTGTTTGATAGAGAGTCGTAACAACACCACCCTTCCTCTTCTACAAAAGGAAAACAGTCAGAAACATGGCGCTAAGTGAAATACTAAATCTTCTGTCCAACCACGTCAGCATAGCATGAGGAAGATAGAGGGGGGGTCTGGCTTGGCTCACTCCCAGTGAGGTGAGCAAGCAAGTTACAGCTGCCCCCTCTTTTTTATTGTAGCCTGTTTTTTTTTTAAATTATGATGTAACTGGTGCCAGACAATATCATTCTGAGTAGTTCAGCCTTAGTTCTGTGATCTTTTTCATAGTTTTAAAGAAAATTCTCTTTTGCCTTTTTATTATGTCTAGATAGGTCAAAGTGTTCAGGGATACAGGGGGAAAATGTGATTTTTTTTCTATCTAAAAAATAGAGGGATTAAATAGTGGATGTGTAAACCAATGGCCTCAATGGTCAAGAATCAGACTAATTTAAACTTTAAGTGGAATTATTGTTGGATTATTAGGGTAAAGGATGGAAACATAGATCTTGGTTTCATCGACTAGTAAATAGCCTGAAAAAAGGAGGAGCATTAAGGTATGGGTTAACAATGCTGATGCTTCTCTGCAGGTATATTGGAATTGTATGGTTAAGTAAATGCATGGCAGGTGGTGGGAGCCATATTTCTCTCAGTTAAGATTGGGAGTTTATAGATAAGCAAGGGGAAGAAGCTAGAATGATCTATGTAGCAACAGAGGAGCTGGAAACATCAGTATGAACTCATATTTAGTTTAACGTGAATACAGATGGTTACGTACAGAGACATTTATAGATGTGCGTATATACAAAGATTTGTATACACATATATATTTCCTTGCTCTGTCAACTGAGAGGAGCCAGAAGTAACAACACTTCCAGGGACATCTTGGTGGCTCAGCCTGTTAAGCATGCAAGTCTTGATTTTGGCTCAGCTCATGATCTCACAGTTGGTTAGATCGAGCCCCACTTTGGGCTCTGTGCTGACAATGAGCCTGCTTGGGATTCTTTCTCCTCCTCTCTCTGCCCGTCCTCTGCTCCCACTCTCTCTCTTTCTCAAAATAAATAAACTTTAATAAAATAGTTCTCAATTTACTTTTAAGTTACTACCCAAGTGTATTTAACCTCAAAAGGATATATTTTAACTGTAGTTTCTAGAGGTTGGCAAAATATTTCTTATAAAGGACCAGATACTTCATGTTTTAAGTTCCAGGGCCCAGATGGTGGCCTCACACCCACTCGATACTGTCTTTATAGGGAGAAAGTAGCCTTAGCCAATACAGTAATGCTAGGGGCGTCTGTGTTCCAATAAAGCTTTATTTACAAAATGGCATTTTGTATCTGGCATAAGGACTGTAGTTTGCTGACTCCTGATTTACACTGTAATATGAATGTTAGTATAAAATGAAATTCAGATTATATCAGTGATTTTCATATTGTTTTGCAGAATCTAAGAAGCTCATCAGAAGGCACTTATGGGACAGAATTGTAGATGTAGCCAGGTGGGAGCAAAGTGAATAAAGCTCACAATAGCCGAATATTGCTTCCAGCCAAGAAGTCTGCTTTAAATATTTTATTTTATTTTATTTTATTTTATTTTATTTTATTTTATTTTATTTTATTTTATTTATTTTATTTTATTATTTTATTTTATTTTATTTATTTTATTTTATTTTATTTATTTTATTTTATTTTATTTTCTATTTTATTTTATTTTATTTTATTTTATTTTATTTTATTTTATTTTAAGTTTATTTATTTTGAGAGAGAGACAGAGAGAAAGTGAGTTGGGGAGGCGCAGAGAGAAAGGGAGAGACAGAATCCCAAGCAGGTTCTGCCCTGTCAGCGCAGAGCCTGATGTGGGGCTCAATCTCAGGAACCGTGAGATCATGACCCGAGCTGAGATCAAAAGTCAGACGCTCAACTGACTTAGCCACCCAGGTGCCCCAAACATTTTTATATAAGGGGATTCTATGTAAGGTTTTCTGCAGGAGGCAATATTAAATAATAGTTAATAGGACGGACTCTAGATTCACACTGATTGCTTTAAATTCTAGCTCCTCTATGCCTTATTATCTTTATAATCTTGGTCTGTTCCACAGTTTGTAAAATTGGGATAATAGTATACCTGTGTGTATTTGAAATTGCAGTGAAAGTTGAGTAGAAAATTTTGTAAAAAGTGCTTTGGGGATATTAATAATACTGCATGTATGACAGTTGGTAGTGAAAAATGAGAAAATATGTGTATTAAGTACTTATCAGACTGAATGGTACAAAACAATTGCTTATTTTTACTGCACTCATTACTAGTAATATCATCACCAGCATCAACATCATTTAAAGAAAAATAATTTGGAAACTACTAGTTCTTGTGGTCTCAGTTGACCCTGGTTTTATGGAAATCTGTGCATCCTCAACCTTTCTCTGCTGAAGAGTTTTCTTTCTTCCTTCCCCCCTCCCTCCCTCTCCTCCTTCCTTTTCCTGAGTTTGTAGGGGAGAACAGCAATCATTGACTGAAACGTGAGATTTCTCAGTGGCAGTTTCTAAGAATTGCCCCAAAGCCTGATTCTGAAGATAGCCCCAAGCTGACCCAAATATTTACTGTTCTAAAGCAGAGAGCCAAAAGAAAATCACTTAGTCAGCTGTGACATGAGGAGCCAAAGTGACACCAGTATCAGAATGAAAGATGGTCATCTTCTGGACTTTGGGAGAGCAATGTCTGCCCTTTTGGATTCTGGCCCACCGGATACACATCCCCAAAAAGATTGGGGAAACAATAAAACAACTTATAAAAGAAAAAGAAATTTTCTCAGATGTCTTTGCAAATATTAAACACAATAGAAATACGTAGGTTAATTATTTGCTTCATTTTCTGAATATAACGCGAGGACTCAGTAATGAGATAGAATGTCAAGGGAACTGGTGACAGCTCAACGTCAGGATGTGTTAAACTGAAACTAAGGCAGAAGAGTTGATCTTCTCTGTCACTCCATGTACACAAGGTAAACCTCTTACACTAAAGAAAAGCACTGTCTTTTCTCTCTCTTCCACTTCTGGGAAACTTCATGGTGTTCTCTTGGAAAAGCTCCCGTGTTAACACTAATGAGTATGATTAGGCCACACAGCTAGTGATGATGGAGCCTGCATTTTAGTCCAGCGTCAATTTAGTCCAGATTCTGAAATCAGCTCGAGCTAAAATAAGAGAAGGGACTGATCTGAGTAGGTTGAGGAGATAGAACAGGAAGTCCCCCCTGGTCCTGATGGGGCCCCCATCCTTTCTCACTCTTCTGCATCCCGATCTCTCGTGATACTCTCCTGACCACTCATGTTTCTGTAAGTGAAAGGGACCACGCTTTGTGTCTTTTCCTTCTCTAAATCCAGGGAATGGATTGCCCAGAGAATTGGTTTTGAAATACGTATTTCAGCAAAGGTGAGAATCATCCCTTTGGAGGTGCAAGTATCAACACGTACTTCCTCTTCTGTCAACTGCCAGACTCCCAGGTGCCACCTCTGCTAGAAGTGAGGTTGGACTTCCCCCAATGAGAAATCATCTCAGACCTTCAACAAATGGGAGCAAAGGGATTCGTGCCTGGAGAACTCATTCATCATGTCATCTTCTTTGCACATTACACATTCCAATCTATCAGAAATCAAGGGTTGGCCCAAATACCTTCCTCAATAACCACAGACTGAGAAGCTTTTGAATTTCTCAATTTAAATCTTATTACGATTCCCTTTCTGATGTTTTGTGTTTGCTTCATGTGGGCTCTCTATTAGCTTTGAGTTTGACTTTAATCCTAAAATTATAATTTCCCATTTCCTCAAAAGCTTGCTCATTTGTTATGTACTGAGAGTTTAGAGGTGCGTGTACGTGTGTCACTTTTATCTTTGTTGTGGTCTTTTATCATAGGTAATAGAGCAGGGATAACATGACAGGATATTGGTGGTGTCCCCTTTCCTTGATATCTCCTTGTGTTGTTGTTTTTTTTTTTATGTATGTAAATGTACTCAGGCTCTTTTGAAATCTTTTCTACTTCAAAAAACAAGTTTAAACCATGTTGATGGCTTCTTATTCTAGAGCACAGTAGGCTGAAACACAAAATATATCTTGTGCTAGCTAATGATCTAATCTTGTTTAACAGGAGCTTGCCTTCCATGTCTCCCACACTCCAAAGATACATTCCTAGTAAATTAAATTAGGTGTAGTATTCACATACAAAATTATATTCTTTAATTGCTTGTTACCATGTTTTTAGGGAAAATTTTAAAAGATGAAGAATAACCCAGAAAAGTGGTTTTGAAAATACATATTAGAGTTATATATTCTTGCCTAGAGGATGTTTCCATTACGACGCTGGTAACTGAGTAGATATATAGTTTGTGTATTTCATGCCACACATATATAGAACAAAATTTGGAAATACTAGGAACTCAGTGAAGTGAAGATGGAAATCAGTATAGTCATGCCTTAGAGATAGTATGGGGTTTGGATCCAGACCAGCAATAGAGTGGACATCACAATAAAGCAAGTCAAATGAATGTTTTGGTTTCCCAGCACATATAAAAGTTATGTTTACACTACACTGCAGTCTAAAGTGTCTAGTAAAAAAAATGTACGTATCTTACTCAAGAAGATAAATAAATAAAACTCTGGGGCACCTGGGTGGCTCAGCCAGTTAAGTGTCCAGCTCCAATTTCGGCTCAGGTCATGATCTCACAGTTGGTGGGATCCAGCCCTTCATCGGGCGCTGTGCTGAATATGTGGAGCCTACTTGGGATCCTCTCTCTTTTTCTCTCTCTGCCTACCCCCAACTCGCATGGTCTTTCTCTTTATCAAAATAAATAACATTAAAAAATTGTTTAAAAAAAAAAAACTATACTGCTAAAAAAATCCTATCATCTGAGCTTTCAGGAAGTTGTAATCCTCTTGCCGGTGGAGGTTCTTGCCCTGGTGTTGATGGCTGCTGGCCGATCAGGGTGGTGGTTGCTAAAGGTTGGCGTGTCTGGAACAATTTTTTAGAATAAGACAATAATGAAGTTTGCCACACTGATCGACTTTTTCTTCTAGAGAACTATTTCCCCGTAGCATGTGATGTTGTTGGATGGCATTTTACCCACAGTAGAACTTTTTTTTCCAAAACTGGAGTCCATTCTCTCAAACCCTACTGCTGCTTTATCCATTGAGTTTTATGTGATATTCTCAGTCCTGTGTTGTCATTTCAACAATCTTGACGGCATCTCCACCAGGAGTAGATTCCATCTCAAGAAACCACTTTCTTTGCTCGTCCATAGAAGCATCTCCTCGTCTGTTCCAGTTTGGTCATGAGATGCGGCCATTCAGTCCCATCTTCGGGCTCCACCTGAGTCTAGTTCTTTTGCTCTTTTACCACATCTGTGGTTACTTCCTCCCCTGAAGTCTTGAACCCCTCGATGTCATCCATGAGAGTTGGAATCAACTTCTTTCAAATCGACGTCAAATGTTGATGTGTTGGCCTCTTCCCATGAATCACAAATGTTCTTAATGGCACCTAGAATGGTGAATCCTTTCCAGAAGGTTTTTCTTTTTCTTTGCCCAAATCCGTCAGAGAAGTCACTACCTAGGGCAACTGTAGCCTTATGAAATATATTTCTTAAAGAGTAAGACTTGAAAGTCAAACTGACTCCTTGATCCGTGGACTGCAGAACGGATGCTGTGTTAGCAGGCATGGAAACAACATTAATCTTATTGTACATCCTCATCAGAGCTCTTGGGTGACCAGGCGCATTGTTAATGAGCAGTAATGTTTTGGAAGGAATCTTTTTTTCTGAGCAGTAGGTCTCGTCAGTGGGCTTGAAATAGTCAGTAAATCATGTTGTAAACAGATGTGCTGTCGTCCAGACTTTGTTGTTCCATGGATGGAGCACAGGCAATGGAAACTGAGCATAATTCTTAAGGGCCCTGGGATATTCAGAATGGTAAATGAGCATTGGCTTCAAACTAAAGTCGCCAGCTGCATTAGCCCCTAACAGAGGGTCAGCCCGTCCTTTGCATCATTGAAGCCAGGCATTCACTTCTCTCTAGCTAGGAGAGTTCTAGATGGCATCTTCTTCCAATGTAAGGCTGCTTCATCGATGTTGAAAATCTGTTGTGTGTAGCTGCCTTCCTCAATTAACTCAGCCAGATCTAATGAATTTGCTGCAGCTTCTACATCAGCGTTTGCTGCTTCCTGGGGCACTTTAAGATTATGGAGACAGCTTCTTCCCTTAAACCTCATGAATCAGCCTCTGCTGGTTTCCAACTTTTCTTCTCTAGCTTCCTCACCTCTTTTAGCTTTCATGGAATTGAAGAGAGTTGAGGTCTGGGTCTGAGTTAGGCTTTGCCTGAAGGGAATGTTGTGTCTGGTTTGACCTTTTATCCAGAGGACTAAAACTTTCTCCACATCAGCAATAAGGCTGTTTCACTTTCTGACTGTTTGTGTGTTCCCTGGGGTCACGCTTTTCATTTCCTTCCAGAACTTTTCCTTTGCGTTCACAACTTGGCTCGTTGTTTGGGTCAAGAGGCCTAGGTTTTGACCTGTGTTGGCTTTGGGCGTGCCTTCCTCACTAAGCTGAATCGTTTCTAGCTTTTGATTTAAAGTGAAAGATGGCCAACTCTTCCACTCACTTGAACGCTTAGAGGCCACTCCAGGGGTGCTAATTGCCCTAATTTTAGTCTCCGTGCATAGAGAGGCTTGAGAAGATGGAGAGAGGCAGGGAAGGAAGCGCTGTGGCCTGTGGAGCAATCAGAACGCACACACGTAACATTTATTAAGCTCTCTGTCTTCTATGGGTGTGGCTTGTGGCGCCCTGAAACAATTACAATAGTAACATCACAGATCACTGATCACAGATCAGCAGAACAAATATAATAATGACAACGTTTGAAATATTGCAAGAATTACCGAGATGGGACACAGAGACACAGAGTAAGCAAATACTGTTGGGAAAAAATGGTGCCGGTACACCGGCTGATGTAGGGTTGCTTTCCTTAGTGAACCATGTCGTATCCGCAAAGTGCGATAAAACAAAGCACAATAGAATGAAGTCTACTTGTATACCAGTGCATTCGGGTGTGGAAACGCCAGGCTGCTTTAGTGAACTCCTTTTACATTCCAGTCTTCTGCTAGGTGTTTTCGTGGCTGTATATGATAAAAACTAATATTTATCAAACATTTATTACATATCAGAAATTATGCCGGGTACCTTTTTTTTTTTTCACTTCTTTTATTTATTTTTTTAAATTCAAGTTAGTTAACCTACAGTGTAATATTGGTTTCAGAAGTCGAACCCAGTGATTCATCACTTACGTATGACACCCAGTGCTCCTCCCCACAAGTGCCCTCCTTCATGCCCGTCACCGATTTAGCCCATCTCCCTACCCAACACCCCTCCAGCAACCCTCAGATTGTTCTCTGTATTTAAGAGTCTCTTATGGTGAAATTATAGGATATTTATCTTTCTCTGACTTATTTCACTTAGCATCCATGTTGTTGCAAATGGCAAGATTTCATTCTTCTTGGTCACTGAATACTATTCCATTGTGCGTGTGTGTGTCTGTGTGTGTGTGTGTGTGTGTGTGTGTGTGTGTGTATACCACATCTTGGTTTTCTTTTTAATTTTTTTAATGCTTTTATTTATTTTTGAGACAGAGACAGAGCATGAGCCGGGGAGGGAGACCCAAAATCCAAAGCAGGCTCCAGGCTCTTAGCTGTCAGCACAGAGCCCAACGCGGGGCTCGAACTCACAGACTGTGAGATCATGACCTGAGCTGAAGTCAGACGCCCAACCGACGGAGCCACCCGGGTGCCCCTACCACATCTTCTTTATCCATTCATTAGTCAGTGGACATTTGGGCTCCTTGCATAATTTGGCTACTATTGACACTGCCGTAAACATTGGGGTGCATGTGTCCCTTCGAATCAGGATTTTTATATCCTTTGGATAAATGCCTCATAGTACAATTGCTTGGTCATAGGGTGTTTTTCATTTTTTGAGGAACCTCCGTACTGTTTCCCGGGGTGGCTGCACCAGTTTGCATTCCCACCGGCGGTGCAAAAGGGTTCCTCTTTCTCCAGGTCCTCTCCAGCTTCGTTAATGTTAGCTATTCTGACAGGTGTCAGGTGGTATCTCATTGGGGTGTTGGTTTGTAGTTCCCTCATGATGAGTGATGTTGAGCATCTTCTCATATGTCTGTCAAGCTTTCTGGTTGTCTTCTTTGGAAAGTGTCTGTTCATGTCTCCTGCCCATTTCTTCACTGGATTATTTGTTTTCTGGGTGTTGAGTTTGCTAAGTTGTGTATAGATTTTGGGTGCTAACCCTTTATCTGGTATGTCATTTGCAAATATCTTCTCCCATTCTCTTGGTTGCCGTTCAGTTTTGTAGATTGTTTCCCTCAATGCTGGGTACTTTTTATGTACTTTTAAATGATTTTTTTTTGGGGGGGAATATAGCTGCCACACAATGTGATGTTAGTTTCAGGTATACAACATGGTGATTTGACCTCTCCATACGTTATGCTGTGCTCACCTCAAGCATAGCTACCATCTGTCACCATACAACGCTACGGCAGTGCCATTGACTCCGTTCCTTGTGCTGTGCCTTTGATCACTGTGACTTCTTCCTTCCATGACTGGAAGCCTGTATCTGCCACACCCCCTTCACTCACTGGCTGCACCCGTTTACGTTCCCAGCAACAATGGTGAGGGTTTCTTTTTCTCTAACTCTTCTCCAACACTTGTTATTTCGAGTCCCTTTTGTTTTAGCCTCTCTCACTGGTGTGAGGTGATCTCTCATTATGGTTTTGATTTATATTTCCCTAAGGATGACGATGCTGAGCATATTTTCATGTGTCTGTTGGGCAGCTGTGCGTCTTTGGAAAAATGACTCTTCAGGTCCTCTGCCCATTTTTTAATCAGGTTTTTTTGGCCGTTGCTTTATAGAAGTTCTTTATATAGCTTGAATGTTAACCTCTTACCAGGCACGCCTCTTGCGAACATCTTCTCCCATTCGGTACGTTGCCTTTTACTTTTGTTGATGGTGTCCTGTGCTGTGCAGAGGCTTTTTTATCTTGGTGTGGTCACAATAGTTTTTGTTTTTCATTTGCTTTTGTTTCTCTTGCCGCGGGAGACGTATCTAGAAAGATGTCACCACAGCTCATGTCAGAGAGATCACTGCCTGTGCTCTCTTTTAGGATGTTTATGGTTTCAGATCTCGCAGTTAGGTCTTTAATTCATTTTAGGTTTATTTTTGGGAATGGTGTGAGAAAGTGGCCCAGTTTCAGTATTTTGCATGTCGCCGTCCAGTTTTCCCAGCACCATTTGTAGAACAGACCGTCTTTTCCCCATGGGATACTCTTGCCTCCTTTGTTAGAGATTAATTGACCATATAAACATGGGTTCATTTCGGGGCTATCTTGTCACATTGATCAGTGTGTCTGTTTTTGTGCTGCTACCATTCTGTTTTGGTTACGTTTCTATGTCCTATTTTATTGAATACTCACAAAGATCTCACGAGGTGGTTTTATTATTATGCCCAATGTACATAGAGAAAGACAGGTGCTTTAATAGTGCCTAAACATTCATCCTAGGTCAGGTGGTGCGCAGGTGGCGGGGTCAGGGTTTGAATCCGAGTCGTGTAATACTGAGGTTCTTAACTACAATATCCTGCTTCAGACTCACAAGTGTGCAAACTATGACACCACCTTTCTTAAGCTGACCACCTACTGAGGGAGAGAAAACTAATATAAGGAAAAGAAGACTGCTCTCAAAATGAAAGCTGAGGGAGTCAATGAACTGTCGTAGACGGTGGGGCACGGCAGAACCAGAGTGTAGAAGGACCCTCGGAAGATACAGTGACGTCAAAAGCAATTCCCGATGTAGTACCAGTGAGGAGACCAAGAGCCAGAGGAGACCAGCCCGTTTCAGTATGCACGGAAGAAGATGCTGGGAATATCGTGGGGCGTCAGGCCAGGTCAGAGGTCCTGTGCCAGCAGGAGAGTTGTGTGTCTGTTTTGTGCTATGTGCTGTTGGTGGCAAGCAGGCGGTGTGAGCGGTGACTGTCGCGGGGTCTTCAGCTTCCCACAGCATGGAAGGGATCGTAGTATTGCCTGAGGAGCCAGGGGGATGAATCCAGGCTTGGCAGAGTGTGGCCATTGGCACAGTGAACAGACGACGCTTTTGCTGTCCCCGGGTAGAGCACAAACGTTAGCCTTGGGGGGCCAACAGTTCTGTCCCAAACGCGGGGGTCCTCTGCTGTCTTCGGGGCCCTCTCGGTCAAAGGTGTAAAGCAACAGCGAGCCACGGATGTTTTAGAATGAGACCACCGGAGAACTCTCCACATCCATTGTGTAGCCTGTCTGCTCTGTGTTCGATCTGGCTCTTTTATGTTATTTTCTGCCAATTGAAGTTCTCAGCAAAACACGGGCCACAAGTGCTTCTGTTCTAAGTGTGCTTATTGTATAACTTACACACTCTTAGAAGTCCTAGAAAGTGGTTGAGTTCAAAGGCTGGGGGTGGTCTGCAATGAAGAAGGGGCACAGATAAACCCCAAAAGGACAAGATTCCCTGAAAAAAATCCCACACGAGGATGACCGCTCACACAGATGTGCTGCAGGAGGGATCGTCGTGATGTGGGACGGTCAGGTGCGTTTTCACGGTGAGTCTTAAGGGAGCCTTCAGAGGATAATGAGGATTTCTGTAGGCCGGGAGCTGCTGAGCCGTCGGGCTGGGAGAGCAGCATGAGCCAATACCCGGGGAGATGAAGAACCTGCCACAAATAAGAGTAATTGTTCTCAGGCAGAATAAAGGGTTATGATAATGCGATGACTGAAATAAGATGACTCAGTTACTTGGAAATATGAGTCTGGAGGACAGGGGAAATTTACAAGTATGAGTAGAACTCGTCAGGAGCGGAAGCCTGGGTCATCAACAAAGCAGATTCCGGTTTATGAGGCTTGAAGCCTCTGCAATTTGGAGTGTCCTGTACAAGGAAAAGAATGAAAAATTACAAACGCAGACTAGCCAGAGGCCGTCACAGGCCCTGGAGGGAGCCACTGAGGTAAGAGACTGTGAATCCTCAACTTCATCGGTTTAGCGATGTCCGCCTCTGACTAGACTGTGCTGACCAGTGGAAACTTAACAGGAGCCACATAGGTCATTTAAAAATCTGTTCCTCATGCACGCTAAAAAAGGTGAAGATAAACGTGAAACTGTATGTTTTATTAAATCTAACTGATCTGAAATAGTATTTGAATATGGAATCCATATAAAATATAGTAAGGATATACTTTACATTTTCCCCCCTGCTACGATCTTTGAATTCTGGCGAGTATTTATACAAACAGGAGATAAGGAGCCAGAAGTAGCCACCTTTCAAATGTTCAGTAGCCTCGTGTGTCTGGTAGCTACCATATTAAAGAATGCATGACCACAGTCTTGTTACTCTGCATGACCCTTGGGGGCAGCATTCATCATCATCATCACCCAAGAGCTCGTCAGAATGGAACGTCTCAGACCTCACTGCAGACCTCCTGAGTCAGAATATGCGTTTTCAGCAAGGCTCCCAGATGATTCATATGCCCGTTAAAGTTCAAAATGTGCTGCTCTAGAGAACTAAGAATAAAGTCTGAAAATTCTTGCAGAAGGAAGACTCGAAGAAGCCCCCAAAGAAGCAGTGTTGAAAGCAAATGAGAAATGGAGCCAGTTTCTGGACAGCAGTGACAAATGACTCAGCAGGGTTGAAGAAGTGGGTTAGAAATAAACAAACAAACAAAAAAAGCAGGAGCAGACCTTTAAATACAGAGAACAAGCTGATGATCGCCACAAGGGAAGCAGGTGGGGGGGATGGGCAAAATGGATGATGGGGAGAGGGAGGTACCGGCTTCCAGTTATGGAGGGAGTAAGTCATGGGGACGAAAGACTCAGGACAGGGAATACAGTCAGTGGTGGCGTAATAGGATTTCATGGTGACAGATCGTAGCTACATGTGTGGTGAGCGTAGCATAGCATTTAGAAAAGTCAAATCACTTCATTGTACACCTGAAATTAATGTAACATTGCGTGGCAACTATACTCGGTTAAAAAATCTTAAAAAAAAAAAAAAGAGGATTAGAATTGACAACTGTCATTGTCAGTATCTGAATAATAGCAATCATCATCATCATCATCATCCTCCTCTGTGACCCATTGGTAAACTGAGCAATTTTAGGAAAGAGGTAAAAACAGAACTTGAATGTGAAAGGGCTAATGATGAGCCATAAAGCAAGTTGAGCTTACTTTTGGGCGGTGAAAAGGAAAGACACGGGCATGAAGCTTATGGTGGTCTATAGAAACAGCAGAACATCATTCAAGGAGTAGTTGCAAGGATTTTGCAGTGTAATTATAAGGTGCTCGTGGCAAAGGCTTCCCCCTTACCCTTATTCTATCCTTGATACCCAAGTTCGAATGATGGTAACTGATCACACAGCAACTGCAGAATACATTTGGAACGATTCTGAACCTTTATGATGGAAAAATTCGTTATGTAGATTCAGAGCTAGAAATGAAAAATGATCCTCCTTAAGCTGCTTAATTGAACACCTTTCTGCCTGTGGCCTGGTTAGCGATGCATGCTGTGGCTGACAGTGGCTTGACCAGAAAGCGTGCAGTTTCTGCAATGCGTCATGACTTCTGTGAGTGCGAAGTATTTCATTTTAAGAACCTCTCTCATTACGGTTGCAAGTGTTATTTACTCACTTTTGCTGTTGTTTTATCTTCTATTTTTTTTGGATAAGTGTTTTTTATTGGAATATCAATGAAATATTAGGGTTCAAAGAAGCCTGTTTTGTTCTGTGAGCGCAAAGATGCTGTTGTTAGAATGGCTTTTCCAGAAGGTGCTTGGTTGAGTTTGCAAACTCAGTGCTTCCATGTATAACAGAAAGCCCAGACATATGAAACCATGTGTTCCACTTTGTATTTCCATAATCAGGTCAATGTCTGGAACACACTTGGCACTCAGTAAATGCCACAAGGATGGATGGCAAGATGGCAGGATGGTTGGATGGTTGGATGGATGAATGGATGGGATAGAATGGATGAGGGAGGGAGGGATGGCAATACAATGGTTATTTCCCTCCTTACAGTAGATCCAAAAACCATTGCTTTTAATACGTTTGGTTATTTTGATTAAATAAATCCCTTATTTCAGTGATGCCCCTAATTCACTTGACATTCAAAATTTGAGGTTGCCTTTTTTTGGAAAAAAAAAAAATTTAATATTTATTTTTTGAGAGAGAGAGAGACTGAGCATGAGCAGGGGAGGGACAGAGAGAGGGGGGGAGACAGAATCCAAAACAGGTTCCAGGTGTCAGCACAGAGCACAACCTGGGGCTCGAACTCATGAACTGTGAGATCATGACCTGAGCCAAACTCCAGTGCTTAACCGACTGAGCCACCCAGGTGCCCAGAAGTTGACTTTTTAATGCTGCTTGATCTAATTAAGAGTTTATTTCTGTAGATAAGAGCATAAACAGATAGGAACTGGACACTGTAAATTACGTGAAAATGGTCTTCTCTGTCTTTAGAGCATCCTTTTCTCAAGGAGAAAAAGAGCAACAAAAAATAACCATTAAAATTACTTCTTATACTATATCCCACTTCTGTCCTTTGTGAACAATGAGCACGCACAGAGAAAATTTCGTGCTGTATGATCTGACACAAAAATGTGATACAAGACTCGTCTCATGGTGGTTTTCGACACGGGTCATTAAATATACGTGGAATATACACTACGTGCCAATTACTGTGCTTGGCCTTGGAAAATACAGTTGGGAAAGACTGTTCCTCAACTCACCTTACTTATGTACAGCTACTGCATGGTCAGATTATAAAAAGCACAGTAGATGAATAAGTCAGGTGCACGAGGAGCAAATCGAGAAGTCCATAAATTCTTACTGGGGGATCAAGGAAAACTTCAGAGATGGGGATATTTTCCTCGAGCCGAGAAAGGTGGAAGGCCGAGAACAAAGGAAGAGAATTTCAGACAAAGCAACAGCAAGTTCAAAAGTGCAGACAAAGGATTCTCTTGGGGTTAGTGAGGAACGTACAGAGGCAGTAAGTGCAAAGTCTGTGGGGTGGAGTAGCCCAGAGCATTAAACTGGATCTGGCTTTTGAAAACCTGTAGGCTCCACCAGGAAGTTTGATTTTTAATCTGTGCTACACAGGCAACTATCAAATGTTTTTGAGTAGCACAGTGGTACGATTAGATTTGGTTCTTGGATGATAGATTCTAACAGGTGCCACAGGAGAGGGACGCGGTGATGAAAACGGAACCAGAAAAACAGCAGTCAGGAAGGGAAATCAGTGGAAAAGACCACAAATCCACGGCAGATTATGGAGCCAGATGTGGTGAGACTGGAAATGGCCAGATTTTAATTTGAGAAGGATCACAGACGACAGAGATGCTTCCCGCTTGAGGAACAGCCCGGATACCACGGCTGTGGCAGAGAACTCTGAAGGATCCAGCCAACGGCCAGTTTTTTGTTCTGTGTATGTCACTGAAGGCTTCTTCCCAGAACTTACTTCTGCCTCTCTGCCTTTACAATGCAGTTGGCAATTTCAGAGGAAAACATATATATATATTCCTTCCATCAATTTTATGTTGACCCTAATGCTGTTCCTAAAATGCCTTTTTGATATGCCTCTACAATGCTGTAGGTAAAACATTAGTCCACACTGCAGAAATGGTAGAGGGTTATTAGATCTCTAGTTAGTTATCAGGTGTTCTGCACTTCAAAGAAAGGTTGAAAAGACATCCAGTTGATAATGAATCTGGTCCTTTGTTTTTCTTTAGTTTTATATCCCTAAATTTTTTTGTGAATTTTAATAGAGAGAAATGTTATCATGAATGTTTTTTGAGATAAGCTACCTTAGTGGGCACATTTTGCGGACACATGACATATTTCCTTCAAGTGAAGTAAATTACAAAATTAAAGCAGAGGAATTTCAAGATTACTAAGGAATTTCATTCAATTTGACGAAATATGCATTGCAACAAGAGGTCATCAATGTTGTGGGAAAAATGGAAACAATATCATTATTCAGGAAAAAAATCAAACTAATAATTTCTCTGTTGTTTGGCCCATCAATTCATGAATTAATTTCAAGAACCAAGTTTTAAAAGTAAAATTATTTTTCTTTCAATATTTTTATTTTTTAGTAAAAATTTTTTTAATGTCTATTTATTTTTGAGAGAGAGAGAGAGACTGTGAGCAGGGGAGGGGCAGAGAGAGAGGGAGACACAGAATCTGAAGCAGGCTCCAGGCTCTGAGCTGTCAGCACAGAGCCCAACATGGGCCTCGAACCCATGAACTGCGAGACCATGACCTGAGCCGAAGTCAGACGCTTAACCGACTGAGCCACCCAGGCACCCTTTCTTCAAATATTTTAAAATTAATATTGAACGTTTCTTTAAGTGTGTTTTGCAGACAAATCCCCTCCTTTATGATACTGTCCTAGCATTGACATTTGATGGCCTGCTACCCAGTTGAAATACATATTCTTATGAAAATGATTAGTCTTTAGGAAATAAATACAATCTCGTTGTTCAACTATGCCATTGTCATTGAGCTGAAAGCATTTTTGTGGCTATTCTGTTGAACTGCTAGTCCAACCCTGGGAGTTTTGTGTTTTTGTGTTACTATTTCCCTTTTAGAGGTCTAGAAACTGAGAATCAATGAGACGCCTTCTTTGAAAATGGGTCTTGATTCACTGAGTTTTCAAAACTGGTCTTCGTTCAAAAATGGGATGAACAGGGGTGCCTGGGTGGCTCAGTCAGTTGAGCGACCGACTTCGGCTCAGGTCATGATCTCATGGTTTGTGGGTTCGAGCCCCATGTCGGGCTCTGTGCTGACAGCTCAGAGCCTGAAACCTGCTTCGGATTCTGTGTCTCCCTCTCTCTCTGTCTCTCCCCCGGTCGTGCTCTGTCTCTCTCTGTCTCAGAAATAAATAAACATAAAAAATTTTTTTTAAAAAATGGGATGAACATTGGAGGCAGGCAGGCTGATTGGTTATTTCCTTTTGTGTAGTTGATATACAATGTGACGCTAGTTTGAGGTATACAACGTAGCGACCCAATATCTCTGTCCCTTATGGTGTGCTCGCCACCAAAGTAGCTGCCGTCCGTCACCACACAGCACTTACGGTCCCATTGACTATGTTCCCTATGCACTTCCTTTTATGCCTGTGACTTATTCATCCCATAATTAGAAGCCTGTGTCTCTCTTTTCCCACCCCTCCCCTCTAGCAACTATCAAGTCGTTCTCTGTATTTATAGGTTTTAATCTGCTTTCTGTTCGTTTATTTATTTGTTTTTTAGATTCTACGTATAAGTGAAATCGTGTGGTATTTGTCTTTCTCTGACTGAGCCATCTCACTTAGCATTAATACCCTCTGGGTCCATCCATGGTGTCTCAAATGACAAGATCTCATTCTTTTTATGGCTGAGTAATATTCCATTTTATGTATACATATGTATGTGTACACAAACACACCTATACACACACATCTTCCTTTTCCATTCATCTGTTGATGGACACATAGATTGCTTTCTATCTTGGCTATAGTAAATAATACCACAATAAACATGGGGATGCACGTATCTTTTCAAATAGTGTTTTGTTTTCTTTGTATAAATACCCAGTAATGGTATTATTAGATCATATTATATTTATATTTTAATTTTTTGAGGCATGTCCATACCATTTTCGACAGTGGCTGCACCAGTGTGCATTCCCACCAACAGTGCATGAGTGTTCCTTTTTCTCTACATCCTGGCCAAACCTTGTTACCTCTCTTCTTTTTGATTTTAGCCATCCTGACTAGTGTAAAGTGCTATCTCATTGTGTTTTGGGTTTGCTTTTCCCTGATACTGAGTGATGTTGAGCATCTTGTCACGTGTCTGTTGGCCATCTGTGTGTCTTCTTGGGAAAAAATGTCTATTCAGGTGCTCTGCCCGTTTTTTGAAATCAGATTGTTTTCCTGGTGTTGAGTTGTATGAGTTCTTCGTATAGTTTGGATATTAACCCCTTATCAGATGTACAGTTTGCAAATCCCTTCTCCCATTCAGTAGGTTGGTTGCTTTCTCATTTTGTTGATGGTTTTCTTTGCTGTGCAGCAGCTTTTTATGTTACTGTGGTTTCAATACTTTATTTTTGCTTTTGTGTCCCTTGCCTCAGGAGAAGTATGGTCAATGCCAAAGAAATTACCAGGCAGACTGATTTAAATCCTAAGTCTGTATGTATTTAAACTTCACGAACCTCAATTCTCTGATTTTTAAAATAAAGAAAATACCTATTTCAAGAGATAATTAATAAGGCTAATTATCTTCCTTTACAGTGACTTTTGTGGGTATTTAATAAGGCAAGTGCTGAATATGAATTCTTTGATTTTATAAAAACAGATCACCCTTGCCCTCTGACCTGTAAACATTTACAAGATGCCCATAGTTGGGAACAGAAGGCTGTGGTGCTCAAGGTATCCCATCGGCCTCTCCAGCCACAAATGTTCTTCAGTGCAAGTTGGCTGCCACTTCCGATGATAAGTCTTCTCCTTTTCATTAGTAGCTAAAAAAGAATATCCCGTGAAATTCACACTTATAACAATGTGAGTCATTATTTGGATGCAATTAATTTGTATATTATATGACAATATAGAAAGGTTGAGCAACTAAAAATCGAAATGACAGGGAAAAACCTGAAGCAAGCATTATGAAGAAAGGAAAGTTAATTTTTAACAGATACAAATTAAATTAACAAGGTGTTTTATTTGCAGCATGAAATGATTTGATTATTTGGCATTGAAGTCACTTTACACTGCCTTACGCAATATAATTAATTAATGTTAAGAATTTAAAGTTCCATATTATGCTAAATTGCTACTTTACTGGTTAAATCTGATCATATTTTCTCACCTAATCATCTGAGTCCTGATTTAGAGACCACGTGATCAGTAAACCATTATCCAACCACAGAAAACATTTCATTTATTTTTTTTATTTTCTCTTTCATAAGCCAAGGGTCTCCTCTACACCCAACCATACACAGTTGCTCAAGTTTTTATAACTAGGGTACGAAGAGAGATGAAATTAGCAAATGAATTTTGACTTTTAGATTGTGTCACTTCAACAGTTTTTCTTTCTTCCTACACTTCCTTCCCTCCCTTTGTTTTTCCCTCTCTCCATTCCTTCTTTGCTTTGTAAATAAAATTTATCCAGTGTTTCCATTTCTGCTCTGTAAAAGACATTACATTAACTTTTAGTCTAAAGAGAAAATGAAAGTTTAAGAAATATTATTCTTGGGGCACTTTGGTGGCTCAGTCAGTTAAGTATCCAACGCTTGATTTCAGCTCAGGTCACGATCTCCTGGTTTGTGGGTTCAAGCCCTATGTTGGGCTCTGCACTGATGGGGTGGAGCCTGCTTGAGAGTCTCTCTCTCCCTGTCTCTGCCTCTACCCTGCTCACTTGCGTGCTCTCTCCCTCTCTCTCTCTCTCAAAATAAATAAACAAAACTTAAAAGAAAAAAGAAATACTGTTGGCCTCAAGGGATTTCTATTTTGGTAGAAGAGAAAAAATATCGTCAATCAGTGGATACAAATAAATAGAAGTAGAAATATCTAGGAATATTTGTGAGTGTGTGTGTGTGTGTGTGTGTGTAACAATGCACAGGGGAGCAATGTCCTGAGAAACTGCCATTACAGAAGCACATTTATTATCAAAAAATAAACGAAAATAACCTTTAAGTGAGGTCAAATGATCGATAGTTTTAGAAGACGGAGAAGTGAATGGAAAGGATGGCCCTGACAGATGAAGCCTTATGCCCTTATCTGCCGTCTACCAGCTAGATTGTATTCTGTATGGAAGGTGTGTGGTGGTATCCATCTCTTGTGTCCTGTCCCCGGAGCCCTAGCTCTTCCTTATTCTGACAAGCCCAGGCGGGTCACAATCACTGTTGCGTAAAGGTAGCTACCAACAGAAATCTGATTTCTCCTGGCCTCTTTTCCTACCAGCCGCCCGACACTCTCAAGTGACTACATGATGGCTTTTGACACATAGGGAAGAATATAAGGAAACTTACATCAAACAGAGATGACAATGGCTGGGAATTACACTGACATGACTCTCTTTAAAGATTCTTCAGTGGCTTGAGGAGCAAGAGAGGGTGAATTCTTATGGCACAATTTTGGTGTAAATGAGTGAACTTTTCCCTACTCCATTGTGCATAACTCAGCTGTTTTATGGGCAGATCACCTCTTATTCTCTCTCAAAGAAGCGCTACCATGGAGTAATGTACTGCCGGTGGCATTTACCCCCCAAGTGACGTATCTGGTAGTTCGGTGCTTTGCTGGGACAATACTTCATAAACCCACCCGCATATGAGCCGGGTTGTCGCTTAGTTATTTCACCAGGGCTCAGAGTTGAGGTTTCCTTGGCCAACTCTTTAAAAGCTGCTTTAAATGCAGTTTAGTAGAACTCTTGTGAAAATGGATTTCTACTGGTAGCAAAAATAATATCTCGTAACTGATCTCTACAAAGTATAATTAATCTTTTAAAACATATCAATAATGATTATAAGTACGAATACATTTTATTTTTCTGTGGAAGAAAGTGAGTTGTTTTGGTGTAGGAAATAAAGCACACCTTCTTTGTGAAAGTCTATAGAAACATTCCCAATATATTATCTAACATATGGCTCCTTATTAAAAAGGACACCACATTAGAATAACAGGAAGACACTATTTAAAAATACATATATATATATACATATACATATATATGTGTGTGTATATATATATACATGTATATATATATACACACACATATACATGTATATACATGTATATACATGTATATATATATATATATATATACACATATATATGTATATGTATATGTATATATATATGTATTTTTAAATAGTGTCTTCCTGTTATTCTAATATATGTATATATATATATATATATATATATATATATATATATACACACACATATATATGTACACCCTTTATTCTGTTACTTAGAAATGGGAATACTTTTACTGACTTGGAATTTTTAACTTGGATGCGATAATGGTTTAGAATAATGATTACTAAGATCATATGGCTGATCTAGATATAACCAAGACTCTTCATCGAGGGGGAGAAAAGGAGGGTATAGAATTTCCACATTATACAAAGCATGTTTTTAGATTTGGGGTTTTCTTTTATTTTTATGGAGTCTGGGAATATAAACACTCTGGCTGAGCGTGGCTGTTACTCATCTTGGCTTCCTGTCCGTGTGTTATTTATACATCTGTGCTTCTCAAATTTATTAAGATTTACTTGCCTTTTCTGTGTATCTCCAAAGCACTATATTCTGTTGACTCAGTCTTTTAAAGATTCCCGTCTCTGGCATCATCCGTCTTTTCCTAAGCGCTGACTATTCTGAGCTCAGTATTGTGTTCACAGGGCAGAGGGCCTGTTGACTTCCCCACGATGAAAACATTACTGAGTTATGTGCAGGGACCTGCAGTCAGAATCTGGCCCCGAAGTTGCTTGAGATTATTCATGGGGAGAGTTTTCCAGCTCTCTTTTTGTTCCTGCCCAGAGCCATTGGATGCCTCTTAAATCACTGACAGAAAATTTAGGTCAACACATTGCCTAAGGTCATTTACATTTCAAATCTGCTGTCACTTTCGCGCTTGCAGCTCTTGGGAGAGAAGGGCACTGTGTCGGCACGGTGTGGGAACTAGAGCCAGGAACCTGGCACAGGAACGTTCAGCTGCAGAAGTACGTCAGGAAGGTCAGAGAGTCTGAACTGACAGGCTGCCTTCTGACTCAGGGCTGAGCTGGGCACAACAGCCAGTGATGAGGGTGAGTCTCTTTGCCCAATTTTATAGTGCTTGTTACCGTGCCGGATTTGGCCATATATAGGTTTTTTAATTTATGTTTTGGTAAGCATAGAGGTATTATTCTGGCTCCGTAGAAATGATCTGTGAGCCAGACCTACATTCCGTGAAGTGTTTGAATAAGTCAACGGGTGGGAACAGAATACCCGGTGTTTCTAGTTCTCCTGGGCCAGCACAGAGCACAGACCCAAATAGGGTCCCTGGATTCAGCCTAAAATTACAATTGGATACATTCTGCTCTGTGCATGTTGTCAGCTGTCATTCTAGTTACTTTTATGCCATTTGGCCCTGAATATGCTGAGTTCCAGAAACGAGCACACCTAGCAATCAGATTTTGGGTTCTCAGTCCTCTTCTCCAATAAAAGGTAAGAGGGCTTGTTGGAGAGATGGTCAATTCAGTGTCGGCGCTTAGAAAGTCCAAGATGAGCCAGAAAATAAGGAGATGCTTTAAAATTGGCAGTAGCATGGTGAAAGACCACAGAAGCCAGCTTAAAGAAACTGCTGATGACCAAATCTTGGATAATACAAGTGACAACATCAATAACAAAAGAACAAATTATAACCCATAGAGAGCATCAAATAAATATCCTTGAGTCCACATTGATATAAACAAATCATTGAATAAGCAATAAAATGTACAAAAGAATTCTTTCCTACAATAGAATTCCAATTAATAAATGTAAAAGGAGTGACGGGTTTCTTTTAAAATTATAATCTATAACATGGAGTATTACTCAGCCATGAAAAAAGGATGAGGTCATGCCGTTTGCAACACCATGGATGGAGTTAGAAGGTATTGTTCCAAGGGAAATTTGTCAGACCGAGAAACCCAAATACCATACGATCTCACTCCTAGGTGGAATCTTAAAACAAAGCAAAAAACAAACAAACAAAACAAACAAACAGATGAATAAACCAAAAGGCAGAAGCAGACCTACACACAACAAACTGATGGCTGCTGGTGGGGTGGGGTGGAGGGATGGAGGAAATGAAAAGGGTTAACAGCACACTTATCCTGTTGAGCACTGAGTAATGTATACAGTTGTTGAACCGTTATATTATATCCCTAAAATAAATATAACATCGTATGTTATACTACAGTATAAAACTTCTAGGGGCGCCTGGGTGGCGCAGTCGGTTAAGCGTCCGACTTCAGCCAGGTCACGATCTCGCGGTCCGTGAGTTCGAGCCCCGCGTCGGGCTCTGGGCTGATGGCTCAGAGCCTGGAGCCTGTTTCCGATTCTGTGTCTCCCTCTCTCTCTGCCCCTCCCCCGTTCATGCTCTGTCTCTCTCTGTCCCAAAAATAAATAAAAAAAAACTTTGAAAAAAAAAAAAATTAAAAAAAAAAAAATGTATTTAAAACTTCTTCACCTCACACGACAAATCCATATGTAGGCAACACGATTTAAAGAGTGTGATATATATATACATATATATATTATATATGTATTACATATTTTTTTTCAACGTTTTTATTTATTTTTGGGACAGAGAGAGACAGAGCATGAACGGGGGAGGGGCAGAGAGAGAGGGAGACACAGAATCGGAAACAGGCTCCAGGCTCTGAGCCATCAGCCCAGAGCCTGACGCGGGGCTCGAACCCACGGACCGTGAGATCGTGACCTGGCTGAAGTCGGACGCTTAACCGACTGCGCCACCCAGGCGCCCCCTAAGCCTATATTTTGATATCACCAATCTATGATTGTTATTTGCTTGGTACATATTTTTATCCTTTTATTTTCAACATTAATATGCCTTAGAGCCCTAGGTATATTACTTAGAATAACATATGGTATATTTTTTAAATTCAGTGCGGCAATCTGTCTTCTAAATGGGATATTTGATCCATTTGTATATACTTTATTACCAACGTATTCAGAAATGTTTCTATAGTATCATTTTCAGCTTTTATTGGCCTGCCTTTTCTAGTTATACTCTTTTGATACCTATTTTTATTGTTTATATTCCATTATTCCTATCTATATTTTGTCCATTATAACTCTATTCCTGTTCTTTTACTAATTAACATTAAAAATAGAGCAAGATTTTAAAATCAACAAAAGTTCCGTTTAATCAGTTTTTCTGCCCTACTCCTGAATAACACTGAGTAACTTAACTCTGATCACCTCCTTCAATATTTTGCTTCATTTTTTAATACTTCCCAATTGGTGTTACTTTTGTTGTTCTATATGATCTGTAGTTGCCAGAGTTTACTGCATGTTTACCTGTGTATTTGTTTACATTCTATCTTGTAGCTCAGATTTTTTAATGAGGTAATTTCTCTTCTTCCTGAAGCTTATTTTTAGAAGTTCAATCAGTGAGGGTCTGCTCCTGCTAAATCTGAGTTATAATCTACAAACACATTTATATGGTTCTCAGTTTTAAGTGAAGAAGCCAGCCACACAATTCTAAGTCAGCAGCAATTTTCATTTAGTCTGCGAAGGGTGACTGTGGCGTCTGGCTTCCATCATGGCTGAAAGGACGGCAGTCTAATTACAGTTTCTTTATACGTAGTTGTAATCCTTTCCCAGGGCTGCCATCACAAATTAGGACAAACTGTGTGGCTTAAAATAACGGAAATATATTCTCTCAAGAGTTCTGGAGGCTAGAAGTCCAAGAGCAAGGTGTTGGTAGGGCCATGTTCTCTCTGAAGTGTATGTACAGGGAAGGATGTATTCAATGCCTCCCTTGTAGTTTCTGGCGGTTTCGCCGGAATTCCTTGGTGTCCCCTGACTTGTCGATGTGTCCCTCCAATCTTTGTCTCTGCATTCACAAGGACATCTGCCCTTGTGTTTTTCTTCCTCTGTCTCTCCTCTTCATTTATAAGAATAGAGTAAAATTGAATTTAGGGCCCGCTGTACTCTAATATGACCTCATCTAAGCTAATTAGATATCCAAAGATCCTACTTCCAAATAAGGTCAGATGCGGAGGTTCCTAGAAGAACATGAATTGGGAGGGGGGGCCCCATTCACCCCAGTCCAGTGTTGTGCCTTTTCTCTATGGCTATTTTGAATGGTGATTTACTTATTTATTTATTTTTAAGAGGGAGGGAGAGAGAGAGAGAAAGAAAGTGTGAGTGGGGGAGGGGCAGAGATAGAGGGGGGACAGAGGATCAGAAGCGGGCTTGCCACTGATAGGCCGACAGCAGTGAGCCCAATGCAGGGCTCCACCTCACGAGTGACAAGATCATGATCTGAGCCAAAGTTGGACGCTCAACAGACTGAGCCACCCAGAACCCCTATGGCTATTTTAAAACCATCCACATCTATGGATATAGTATTTTTCAGTATATGTGCTCCATCGGAAAGAGGAATCCACACATATTTATCGAATTGCACACCGCTTTCGTCTGTATTGTGTATGTGATCAAAATCTGAGAATAGATGTTTTTAGCTCTGGAAATTAGTGATTTATTTTAACATATTTTTCGCCATAAGCATCTACTCATACCATCCCCGTGATATGCTTCTTTTTATAACCTGCACTGGGTTACTGACCATTTGGTGCTTTAAGAGTTGACTAGAATATGGAGACGTGGATTGGCGAATCCTGGGGGATTGTTCTCTTGACCTATTTAGGTCAATATCTGATTTCATTTGTTTGCTTAATTAAATTATGCAATGCCCGGATTTAAACAGCCTCCCTTAAAAGTGAGCTGGGAGTTTTTGATAGATATCTGGCACGTGATTGTGAGTCCATCAGGATATGTCAATCAGACGTACTTACCTCTTTTAACTTCGAAAATTTGGTGAAACCTGAGAAATTTGGCAGTTTCTACTGCCTTTAATTACACTGCTTGCTGAATGACAGGCAGCCTTTGGCCATCTCAACATTGCTTTGCATGTAATCTTCTTGAAGACATTTTAAAAGATGATTAGAAATCCAAGTGTGTGTTGGAATTTAAGTGTACTGCTATCATTGAAAGTAATTAAATGGAAGTGACAATGTGGACGAACCAATTACATCCCAGCATAGCTAAAATATAATTAACCTGAATGAGCAACAGTAATTCTGTCAGAACTGGCCTCTCTACCTGGAGGCTTGGCAAGCCTTCTTTTCTGTGTTGACTTTAAGATGCATCCTGACGAATCAATGGTATTATGCATATCAAATGGGAAGGTAAAAAGGTCTGAGAGTTGAAGAAACAGGATATTTTATCCAAAGTTGGCTTTGAATTTATTCCAGTTTCGTGTGTGTGTGTGTGTGTGTGTGTGTGTGTGTGTGTGCGTGAAGCAAATGTTTAAGTGGCTAAAAATGGAGAGACTCGTGTACTGCTACCTTATGAGAGGAATACAGAACAGTTTTCAGTGAGAAAAAGTTTCCCAAGAATTTCTTCAGGTCACTTTAGAGCTGTAGTCCTTCAGACATGGTACATCAGTCTTACTGGTTGTGAAGCATGTGAATCATCGTGCTACCCAGAAATCAGAGAAGTGGTTTAAAAGGTCACTGTTCTATTAAGTCCGCTGTGTTCTAAACTATTTGAGAGACGACTGGAAAACACTGGTGAGTTGGTCCATCAGGCTACTTACGGTGGCCCAGCAGAAATGGGCAAAAGATGAGTTACAGAGTCATGTCTTGCTGACCTTGTTGAGAAAGACTAATTTCTGCAAATTAAAAAAAAAAAAAAAGAAATGAAGTAAAATTGCACTTTTGGTCAGGTCAGATATAACCTCTCAAGGGAAACATTTCAACATGGTCACGTCCCAGAACCAAGAAACCTCTGTGTTCCAGCACATCTAAGGCACCGGGCCGCCCCTCTGCATGCCTCAGCCTTGAGGCCAGGGCCTTAGTAAAGAGTCCCCCAGAAGCATTTGTCAGGGTGGACTCAGGGATGGCCAGTGTGCTGACGATAGTTACCCAGCAAATCCTGGCCATGTGTTTTCTGGCCCTGCTGCTCTGTCACTTTGAGGCCTTCTGCTTCCTCTAGGTGGGTGTTTAACATTTGCTAATTTGGATTGTTGAAAGACACACGGAGGTATATCAAACATTTTAGGAGTTTGTTGGAAGGGAGCTCCAAGGAGCTGCACGACACGAGAGACGTCTATGGGCAGAGGGGGGTGCAGCACGAGGAAGTTCTGCTAGGCAACAAAGCAGGTTGGTTATTGCGAAGTCACTTTCGTTGAGGGGATACCAAGGGCTCTCGGGCAGATTTCCTTACTGGTGCTTCCCATGTGATTCCTGCTGGACTGGTTCAAGGTGCCATTTTGGGGAGACCCAACACTATAATGAAGTCTGGGTTTGGTGTCCCGGGACCCGTCACAGGCAGCTCCCCTTGGGGTCAGTTGTCTGGTCTGTAACAAGATACATCGGAGATGTTAAAAGTTGTCCTCCACACCCTGGGGGACCCATTTAAAATTCCTAAAGATTTTGAGATGCTGTAGTTTGTTGACAAGTTTTCCAGAGGACTCTGTTTTCTTCGGGTGAGAGCGCCAGCTAGAAAGATCCACTTCCGGTCAGCCTTGGCCCCAGGAGTTTCAATATCCCTTCATCACTCCAGAAGGCATCAGGGGCCTTGTGAATGTGGGACCAGGTGGCCATGGCACCTTGCACTGTCCCACAGGGTGGCAGTGAGGCCTCCCAGGCTGTTCTCACTGATACTTAAATTAACATAAACTGTGTCAAAGCAGAAATGTGCTTTCTCCGTCTCACTAGCCATGTTCCTGGTGCCAGCAGCCACGTGGCTAGAGGATCCCATAGTCCTCACAAAGGAACGTTTTTGCGATCACAGAACGTTCTTTTGGAAAGTCCCCCTTCCGGACAAACAAACCCAGCAACCCTGTGCCTGAAAGTGATGGGTATCATTAAAGTCCCCTTTAAGCCATTATTTGTTACTCAATGATCCAGAAAATTACTAATGAACAGAACATGGCGGGGGGGGGGGCAGGGAATGTATTTCAATTCCACATTTTACCCAAATGGTCTTCGTGAGCAAAGAGTGGTGAGGAAGCCATCAGTGCAAACGGGGCAGGAGGCCCCCATCTCCAGGACTCCGTTATTCTGAGGAGCTTTCCACCCCCATTTGTCTTGATGACTTTGCCAGCTGCTAAAACGAAACTTCGTTAAATTTAAAAATCTTTGGGGCGCCTGGGTGGCTCGGTCGGTTAAGCGTCCGACTTCAGCTCAGGTCACAATCTCACAGTCTGTGAGTTCGAGCCCCGCGTCGGGCTCTGGGCTGACGGCTCAGAGCCAGGAGCCTGCTTCCGATTCTGTGTCTCCCTCTCTCTCTGCCCCTCCCCCGTTCATGCTCTGTCTCTCTCTGTCTCAAAAATAAATAAACGTTAAAAAAATTTAAAAAAAATAATTTAAAAATCTTTAAATGCCCGGGCGCCAGGGTGGCTCAGTTGGTTGAGCGTCTGACTCCGTTTCTGCTCAAGTCGTGATCTCACAGTTTCGTGAGTTTGAGCCCCACGTCGGGCTCTGTGCTGATGGTGCAGAGCCTGCTTGAGATTCTCTCTCATTCTCTCCCCCCCTACCCCTCCCCTACTCACGCTGTCTCTCTCTCAAAATAAATAAATAAACTTGAAAAAAAATTTAAAAATCTTTAAATGCCAGCTTTGTTTTTGCTGAACACTGCTGTGCCATTTGCAGTGGTCACAGGACGAGCCCTGAAGGTTTGTCGGGGAGATCGAGGAGATAACACCTACTTTAAAGTAATAGGGCTGTTTGCTTCATCTCAATTAACTCGCCTCTTTTTCTTAGCTCCTGGCACCGATTCAAGGCTAATGTGATTAAATGATCCTTCCAAAATCGGTGAGCGTCAAAGCAATTTTAAACACTTTATGAAAATACCGCATGCTGAAAAGCACACACATCACCAGGAGGGGACAACTCAAGAAAATATCACCAGGTGACCACACCTGTGCCACTCCCGACATTCGAAGCCCCCAGAGCCTTCTCTGTGCCCCTCCAGATAATGATCTCTTCCTTTGTCCACGGAAGTAGCCCCTGTCCTCCCTTCTTAGACGGTATATTACTCGGCCCTATTTTTGGAAAGGATTCCTAGGATATGAGTTTTTAATGCCTGGCTTCTTTGGTCAGCCTTATGCTTCCTCCAGGCATAGGGTGGCTCATGGGTGTGTTTTTATTTTCCCATTTCTACTGTAGTCCTGTGTTCCACGGAATGAATATGCCACACTGTACCCACCCTCCTGTTGCTAGACATCTGGGCTGATGGATTGTTAGGAACTTTCCTGTACGTTTCATTTATTTGATGCGCATTTCCAGGTATTCCTGTTGGTCAGACCTCACGGTGCATGTTTTGGATTTTAAAATGGAAGGGCCTGCGGGCAGAATGTGTAATTCAGCTGGCCCTTCTTTAAAAATGGAACGTGGGAGGGTTTGGGGATTTTTGGTTCTGGTTTTAGAAGGGGATAGAGTGTTTGCAGGAACGTCTGGTTTGGACGGGGCAAGTCTGCCACAACGGATCTGTGAGAGTTTTGCACCTTAGTGAATGCAGTCGTGGTGGCTCTAAGGAAGCAAGCAACCCCGTGAACTCGTGGCAGTAACTAACTTTTCTACTCTCTGCTTCCGGTCATCCACACCCTGGCTGTAATTAGACTCATTTGCCACAGTGTCCAAAGACAGTGTCAGTCACCGGGGGAGAACCAAGTATCTCATCGTGTTTGTGCTCAGAGAGGCACAGGTTTTGGGGACAGCCTAGAAAAATGACCCTAATATTTGTAGGTGAAGTCCATCTTTAACGAAAGTCCTGATTTGCCGGTTGGAAAGAGAGGAAATTTGGTAGGACCATAGGTGAGAAAGGGACATCCAAGGTCCTGTGTTTCTCTGATAAGAGATTTTCTTTTTTTTTTTTTTTCCTTAAAAAAAAAAATCTTGCAGCACCGAGGGTGACAAATGTCACAGTCTTTCCCTTGAGCGAGAGGAGAGGATTAAAATCAGGAAGAGATCTTTTCCCACTGTGGGCACATTTGGCCAGAACAGTTTGATTAAGACATGAATTAGAAAATGGGGAGCTGAGTGGAGGGAGGGGAAAGAGGTCTTGCTTTCTCAGCAGGATCTCAAAGCCCAGCTTGAAAACAATCATTAGCCGTCGTGAAGGGCAGCACCTATGTAGCCAGCATCACATGCTGCCCTTGACATTTGGCTGCTTATTACCAGCACCCAGCCAGGGAAGCCACTGATGGGGAGGGTCCGAGAAGGCTTCTGGCAGAAGCACGTCGACCAAATTTTGCCTTCAGTCCGAGGGAAGGGAACACTGTTTGGGCCACCACCACACGAGATCTACTTGCCTCGGACTCTCTGGGGATGGGGCCCAGGAATCCGTGGGTTTTTTTGTTTGTTTGTTTGTTTGTTTGTTTGTTTTCAGAAGCATCTAGGAGATTTTCCTATGCAGTCAGGTGTGTGAACCATCCATTAAATAGAGCCTGGCTGTGTTTGGCTTATCTTCTCTCCAAAAGATAAGGGGTTAGTTATCTAGGTTTCATGGTTTTCTAGGGAGAGGTCACTTTGCATTAAAAAAAGGTTCATGGTTTTCATTTTTCTATTTCACATATACCAGAAAGGAGGAGGCCGTGCCATAGGTAAATATCTTGTTTGGAGGCAGCTGATACAAGCTGCAGACACAAGGTCGCTGGGGTGCCAGAAACAGGTTTTCTTGGTGGTGTCAAGTCTGATACAGTGGCTAGATATCTCACACAAGCTACCCCGGGAGCCTCAGGGTGAACCTCCCTCATTGCCTTGGAGTCTAATGTACTGATGTTTGGGGGGACGACTGTGGGGAATTGTTACTCTAAACATTCTCCAGGTTCTTCTGTCTGATTTGCATCATACACCCATTCATTGGTAATTACGAATTTTAATAACTGTTGAGCCCATAATATCACGCCAGGTATCAGTGTAGATACTGAAAATACAATGGTGAAGATAAGGTTCCTAACATTTAGATCTTATTCTTCCCTCACTTCAGCTATTGTTTCTTATTCCTACAAGTGTCTTTTGTTTTCTGTGGTCCATCTGCTTAAAATCTATCTTGAAGTCGATAACCGCATTTTACATGCAGGTGAAAATCACTGCTCTCTGCAAAAGGGCTTGTTTTGCCAGCATAGTGCCAAAGAAGGAGGCTCACGGTTTTCTCTTTTTTCTTCTCTCTTTCTTATTGGCTTTTGGCTGACTTCTTGACGGCAACAGTTGCCAGGTGTCCAGTCTCATCGAAACAGAGCTGTTCTCTCCGGAGCTCAGGAAGGTCTTACTTGGGGATTGCTTTGGACCACCAGGGGTATTTCCCCCCAACTCCCATGATTTTCTTTTTCATAATTGGTCTGTCTCACCGAGATCTTTCTCAGATGGCACTCTGAGCTTTTCATTTCCCTCCCTAAAACCCTTAACTTTCTCCCTCTGTCGTTGAGCACAGAGATCAAACTCTTCAGCTCCTCTGTCGGGGCCCTGGAGATGCAGACCTCGCCTGATCCCCTGCTAGTCGTTCCTAGCCTCCTTCTCCCCAAACCATTTATACAGTTCTCCAACAGTGCTGTGCTAGTTCATTCCATCTTGGTTCAGACAAGCCCTCTCCCCAGGGTGGCTTCCTGCTAACTCCTCAGTCTTCAAAGTTCAGTTCTGATCCAAGAACACTTCTCCGAATACCCGCAGATTCAGATTCTTCTGACTGTGCTTCTGTCGTCCCACACCCTGTAGTACTCGGTGCTGCCTTCTGCTTGGCTGTTCCCTCCATCTGGACGCCTCACCTCCTTCAGGGCAGAGCATCTGCTCTGAGTACCTGGAACAGCATAGACACTGAATAAATGCTCCATCAGTTGGAGCTGGGTCCCATTTGGTTATGTTGGCACATGGTAGGCGTTGTATAAATGCTTGCTAAAAGATGAAGTGGATAAAATGGGCTGGTTATACTTGTATTTCTTGTCTCCTGGATACTCCATATTGTATAAGAGTCTATTAAAAATGAAGCGGTGTATTTATTTATCTAAGTATATGGGGACTGGCCGTTGATGAGCAGTTGTAATGATGCAGATTAGCAATAGAGATACCTAGTCAGTCGATCCTCCTTGATTTTGAGCTGTTACCCAAAAGGATATTGGGCCATAAAATAACTTACATCCTCTGTGTCTGTCCCACCCAGTGTGTGAGCTGCGAGCCACCGGTGGCCAATGACCAATTGATGCAATAAATTTAAATATATTTTAAAATTCAGTTCCTCGGTCTCAATGGCTACATGAAGCTAGTAGCTGCCATACTGAAAGCATCAACATCAAATATTATGTTTAAATTAGTTATTTAGTGACAGTTTCATTAACTGGAAGTTTGCCCATTTTGCTTTTATTGTGGATAAGTAAAAATACGAGAAGAAGGATGGTGGTTATAAGTAAGTACTCTTCAAAATAGGATGACTACTTTATATAAATCTGCTTATAGCAACTGAAAAGCATTTGTGAAATTCATGCCAAGTAAATATTAAAGAAGATACTCCTTAGGAATTCCCAGATAAAACTCACATTCCCTTGAAAAAAAAATCTGCTACTTTGGATTTCAGTGTAATTCATTATCGTGGTGGTTTCCAAGTTAGGGCAAAATAAGCATAATTGTAGGATTTATGTTATTTTACCACACTTAGGCTGATTGCATTTCATGAAAGCTTTTACCAATATATATAATTTTGTAAGATCATTTTCTTAAGTCAGGCTCAGAAACACTAGGTGTGTGTAAAACACAAAATAGTAAATGAGGATTCATTAAAACATAATATTTTGGTGCATTTATTCTGAAGGTTTTAATTGACACTATAGCATGGTATATACCATCTTTGAAAGCGTGAAGAAAGGACTGGCCTTATGCAAACACTTCATTCATAAGACAGGCATTTGAGATGCGTGTACCCTGTGTATGGCATTATAACAAATAGTGCGAATATTTCCCCAAACATTTTTTTTTATTGGGTCGTTAAAATTTGCTGTAGCTACAGGGAAACACATTTTTGAAAATCTATCCTCCGTTGCACTGGATAAAGCTATAGGGAATAGAAATGTTTAAGCCACAAAAGCTCAACCTTGATAAAACTCTGAACCATTTCTGTTGGTTTGTCTGAAACAAGATTTCAGGAGCTTGAAACCTCTTGGGTCAAACAGAGTCAGCTCTTAGAGGGTTTTTCCACATAAGATTGCCTCCACCATTGTAAACTTTGTATTAGATTTCTTCTGGTACAAAATACAGTTTTACTACGTAAGGAAATACAAGAAAAGCGGTAAAGAAGAGAGGTAACATCTTTCTTTCCGTGCCTGGAACTTATGGTCCTTGAACAGACCACTCTAGATTGAAACATCTCCTTTAGTTACTGACTTTTCTCGGGAGTTCTTTCCTTTTCCTCTCCTGGAGTGGAGGTCCTTACAGCTGAGCTGTCTTCAGTTCCTTTTTCTCTCCGAGTATTGGAAGCCGTGAGCAGAGCCGGCTCATGTTTTCACGTTGCTCTTCTGACGTCTGTGTCCACAGTTTTATTTGTTAAGAAATAATATCAACATCTAGCGCCAGTCACGTATCAAGGGCTTGCTGTATGCAGGGGTGGTGCAGGGTTGATGTGCAGGGGTTGATATGCAGGGGTGGTGCCGGGTGTGTTGGCAAAAAATGCTCTCAACCAGCCTAGGAGATAGTTCACATTCTGAAAATGAGGAAAAGCAAGGAGTCACGGAGGTACTATTGCTAAAGCCAGAATCTGAACACAGGCAGAGGCCAAGCTGTTTTGTACAACACTGTATCGCCTCCCTGGAAAGACACCCTCTCTATTCACTTCAGATTCAACTAATGTCTTCACAGTGTAGGGGGACGGACAGAGCTTCCCTCAACCCTCTTAGGGTCCCTGGCTAGCTCTGAAAGTTAAACATACAAAGACAGATTAACAAGAGCAAAGCATGCAAATTTCTTGGATGACAGTCTTATGGGATACAGGAGACTTCCTAAGAAAATAAAGACTGGAAGAAATTGTTGTGACCCAAGTATTTTTATGCAAGGTTTGATGAAGAGTGGATAGAAATATGATAGGTCAGAGAATGTGAGTTAAGTGTAGTAAATGGGGGGAAATGTAGTGAGGTCTGTGGTTCTTCTAGGAGTCCCTTAGTCTTTGAAGGTAAGGGTGTTCCTTTCCTCAGGGTATTGGGATGTACCTCCCACGGGAGAGTTTTAGGACCTGTAAGGGTGGCCTTCCTGCTTCTGCCATTTTTTTCAAACTCCCATCAGCTTAAGATATTCACTATGCCAAGATGCCACATTTTGGGGTAGTGTGTCCTGAAACCCACCAAGAGGTATTAACCATGAAAATGATAAGCTGCGTTTTCCAAAAGGCTATGAGAATGTATCCAAAAGCCCTCGCTTCTCCCACCGTGACTGGATTCCTCCTATGGTAGGTCCATTGTTAAATCACTAAAGAATTAATTTCATGTTTTAGAGACCTGGTCCTCTGACCACCTGCTTACCTAAAATAGAAATACCAAAATCATAAAATATTTTATTTTATTTTCAGCCAAGAGATTACAGGGAAAAGACATTTCTCCAAAGACATACAAACAGCCAATGAGTGAAAATGAAAATATACTGAACATCATTAGCCATCACAGAAATTCAAATGAAAGCTACAAGGGGATCCTGCATCATATGCATTTGGATGGCTAAAATGAAAAATAATTACCCAGTGTTGCCAAATATGTGGAGAACTGGAACCTCATTTGTTGCTGGTGGGAATGTAAAACAGTGCAGTCGTTTTGGAAAACAGTATGACCGTTCTTCTAAAGGTTGACATAGACTTACCATATGAGGTATCAGTTTCGCTCCTAGGTATATACCTAATGGAATTGAAGCATCTGGGCGCACAAACACTTGCACACACATGTCCAGAGTACCGCCATTTATAATAGCGAAAAGTAGAAATAACACAAATATCTATTAGCTGGTGAGTAGATAAACAGAAGTGGTATATCTGTGCAATGGAATATTCTGGGGGAATAAAGAGGAATGAAGCGGTGATACATGCTACAGTGTGGATGACTCTTGAAAACGTGCCGAGTGAAAGTAGTCACAGAAGACCACGTGTTGTATGATTCTATTTACACAGCCTGCTGAGAGTGTCTGTAGAGATGGAAAGCAGATCATGGTTTCCTAGGGCTGAGTGAGGAGTAGGGAGTGGGTGTCATGAGTATAGGGTTTCATTATTAGGGGCATGAACGTGTTCTAAATTTAGGTTGTTGCAATGGCTGCACAACAGTGAAAATACCAAAAATAATTGCATCGCATGCTTTACATAGGAACGTTTTATGATATGCAAGTTATATGTTAGTAAAATGGGTGTTTTTAAAGAATCACGTGAAAAATAGATCTCAGGATTGTTTGAATTAGCTACTGACTAGAATAACCCACAAGTGCATTTTTATAGATTTTCTTATGAACTATTGATATTCCACATAAATGTGTTTACATTTTAAGTTTTGTCTTTCATTTTTTCCTCTATGTTCTGTCAAAGCTAAGGCTCAGTACTTGGTTCTTGGAAGGAAGGAAAAAAATATGTAAGGACAAAAGGTTGATTTTTATAGATCTTTCACTGTTGCCTAAAAATCACCTCTTCTAGACTTGTGATGACTTTCTCATTCAGGGAAATGAGCCTGATGTCCTTTCAACCAGTCCAGTGTGAAAACTCTTATGCCTTCTCTCTAATCCCTTTTTTTTTAAGTTTATTATTTTGAGAAGGGGAGTGGGTAGGGAGAGGGATAGGGAGAGGACCAGAGACAGGGAGAGAATCCTAAGCAGGCTCCACGCTGCCAGCTCAGAGCCTGACACGGGGCTTAATCCCAAAAACCGTGAACCTGAGCTGAAGTCAAGAGTCAGATGTTTAATCCACTGAGCCACCCAGGCACCCCTCTCTAACGCCTTCTCAAAGCATAATGATGTAATGGGGAGAGTAAGGGCTGGGGATCCGACAAATGTGGGTTCAATGGTACTTCTGCCTTCTGTAAGCTCTGTGACCCACGACCAACCTTTTAGCTTCCCGAAGCATTTTTCTTCCAACTGCCTCCATGTTTTAATCAAATCAGCGACGATGTATGTCAAGTGCCTGGCGTTTAGTAGGCTCTTGATAGATCCTTTTATATTATTAGCCATGACCCAGCCCCCCAAAGAGGGCATCGAATGCAACTTAAGACTGAAATCTGTGTTAGTACTGGAGTACCTGAAAGACCCTTGCTGCCACCACGCCCCTCCCTGAAGCACAAATCTCTCCTACCCCCAATCTCGTGGCCTATGCCTGAAATCCCACTGTTACAAGCTCTTTTCAGCAATTCAGAATATTTGATCATGGTGTAAATGAAGGTGCCAGTTGGAGTAAAAATATTCTAAACAATGATATTTCATGTCTGGATCAATGTACATGAGTTTTTCTTCCTTATGAAAACAAAGCAATGAAGACTTTACTAGAACAGCATACAGGAGCCAAAGGACACACTATGTGCCCAAAGATGAGCTGGAAAGAAATCACTCACTTGGGATGGCGGCCATGATCATGTATGCAGAGCAGGTCTGTGGTTTGAGGGGGCTTAGTGAACAACGAAGACAGTTGAGCCCCGCCCTCAACTTGCCTCATTCCTTCTCTCCGTTGAAGAGCAAATCTGTACAGAGACACTACTTTCCAGCCCTGGTCATTGTGAGATTCCCGCACCACAGCGTTGGCCCTGACAGAAGATGACTTTCACAATCCTGCCTTGGCTGGTCCTGGCTGTGTCAGTGGGCAGCCCGTCACTCTTTCCCCTCCTTATGCATAAATCCTGAGTGAAAGAGAATGGACAAGAGATGCAGAAAAGCCTGTCTACCCGTCTACAGGGAGAATCCATCTCTAATTCTTCAGGAGGGGCAGCTCTGGGCCATTTTCAAGTGATGCTATTGTTGCTCGAGGCTCAACTAGTTTGCATGTCCCAGCAGAGGCACTAACTAGGGGGAAAATTGCTAAAACCTGTTTATCTGAAAACAATGACAACAAAATCCGTACCCACCGAAGATCCCATAGCTCCTCTCCTTTCCAATTCACAAAGCATTCTAATTAAGCAAATTCTGTTTCCCCTCTAGGCAAACAAAGCCTCAAATTAGGATGGGATAGAAGTAGTGAGAACACATGTGGAAATGAGAGATTCCCGTGTTCCAAGGTCATCGTCACAGAACCACCATGGGGCTTTGATATCACCACTTGAAAGGCCTTGACTTGAATTTAAATTTGTGTGTGCTAGAAATGTGGAGCTAAATCACTTAAACCCAGCATAAGCTTTTCTTTAAGGAGAAAAAAATTCTACTTTGCTTCATTTACAAATGTTGATTTGGTTAATTTTTACCCTTAATTATGTTAAGGTGTAAAGATAAAGTTGAAAACCACAAATTATGGCACAGTTTCGATACCACTTCTGATAACTCTGGGGGACAGAGTTAATAGAACAAATGCTGGGCAGATACTTTTAACTCCTTTTGTTAGAGGAATATTTAGAGGAGATTCACAAAATATTTGGCAGGAGAATTCTGGTAGAGAGTTTATTCTCATTGAAACATAAGCAGGATGATTTTGTGGTTTCAAGATTTCTTCTGTTGTGTAGATGATTAGCTGTGTGGAGACTAGTTAGGAAATATTCCTGGGTTATAGGCAGAAACATTCACAAAAGGAATTGTAGTATCTGAGTGTAAACTCAGCATTCTTGGTGGGGTAGTAGATCTTGCCAGGAAGACTCTGAGATTTGCAGATTACAAAACAATTTGGGTTTTATGAGAGAAATTTTATAAAAGGTGGCATTCATGTTGACAGAGTCACTCTTAGTCACTCCTTGGCTGAAATAATTTTTGATGTGTGACATTTCTGGTGATAAAATGAACTAAATGTAACTATATTGCTTCTAATTGATTTGCCACAGCTTTCCCTCCACCACTGAGAAAACAGGGTCACACCTAGAGACAAAATGTGAACTCAAGTGGTTTTTCCATTCCAACTATAGTATTTTATGTTCCATTTCCTAGTAAGCCTAATGTTCACTAGGTTATCTGTGAAGGAACAGGATTTCTATTTGCTTGTTTTTCAATCTGACTTCTAGTAGAAGGCTATCTCTTTATTTACTTAAGCTATCTCTTTATATACCTAGGCAAAAATAAAAACCCACTGTTGGGATTACATCAAACTAAAAAGCTTTTGCACAAATGAAGGAAACAGTCAACAAAATGAAAAGGCAACTTAAGAAATGGCAGAATATATTTGCAAATGATATATGCAATAAAGGATTGATATCCAAACAATATAAAGAATTCATGCAACTCAACACCAAAACGCCGCACATAATCTGAGACGTGGACAGATTACTTAGATGTGCATTTTCCCCAAGAAAACATACAGATGGCCAAAGGGCATAGGGAAAGATGCCCAACATCACTAATCATTAGGGAAATGCAAAACCACAATGAGATAGCATCTCACACCATTAGAATGGATACTGTCAAAAAGACAAGATTTTTGCCAAGTTTTGATCTTCTGTGCCAATGGAAAGAAAGCTATTTGGATAAAATTAAAATACCTTCTACAGAGCAGGAAGATGGCATAGTAGGAGGACCCTAGGCTTGCTTCTTCCTATGAACACATCATCTTAAATGCCCCAGAAATCAGCCTATAATACTGACTGAACAAACTTCACCAACTAAAGGGAGAAAAGAGGTCACATCAAATAAAGTACGAAGTGTGGGGACATGGCTTAGGGGAGGGGTGGATAATGGGTACTACAGAGAGAAGGGAGTCATGGTCATGGAGATGTATGAGAGAGAGCAAGGGGCCCACAGGGGAATACAAAAGGAGAACACTTCCCCATAGCTATTGGCTTGGAAAGTGAGAGGGGCTGAATTTCACTAATTCTAATAATGATCAGGGCTTAAAGCCTGTACTTTTAAAGGTCAGTGGGCTTGGCTGGGATGGAGCCTGAACGGTACTGCACTCCTCCCGGGAGAAGGCAGGCAAACAACCTGGGGGCAGACAGCATGGAAACAGCCATCTGAACACATGGGGTAAAAAACAGGGAGATTATTACCTTTATCAGAGTGCATCCCAGAGGCAGCCTTCAGGGAGACACTTCTTCTGGAGCAAAGGCCTTAGCTTTTACCATGTCCATCACTCATCCCTCAGCATAAACATAGAGCCACCTGAGGGAAACATTGCAGCACCTACACTTGCTTACATCAGGACCCACCCCCTGTGCTCTTGTGGAACCACCCCTCTCAGTCACAGTTGCCTCAGTTCCAGCATGGTGGGCTCTCCCCCAGAAGACCAGCACAAACCCCTACCCACACCATGTCCCCCAGTCAGAGAGTTCTGCAGGACCTCAGTTCTGGTGGAGGTGGCATCAGATCTCATTTCACAAGCAGATTAGAGTGCACCTAGTTAAAACTCACCACATTCAGGCCAGGGACCAAACACTGCCCACAGCAGGCAAGGAGAGCCTCTGCAGACCACTGGCCTGAAGGACAGAGCAGCCAAAACACAACAGCAGAGCACATGCAGTGACACGCTGGAGACACTCCCTGAAGCACCAGGCTCTGGGCACTACATGATCTTTTCTTCATAAGGTCATTATTTTCAGGAGCAGGAAACCTAACTGGATTTTCTAACACAGAGAAGGCAGAGACTTAGACAAATTGTAAAGATGGAAGAATCTATTGCAAATAAAAGAACAAGATGAAGCCATGGCCAGAGATCTAAGTGAAACAGATACAAGTAACATGCCTGTTGGAGAATTTAAAGTAGTCATCATAAGGATACTCACTGGGCCTGAGAGAAGAATAGCAGACATCAGGGAGACCCTTACCACAGAGATAAAAGAATAGCAGACATCAGGGAGACCCTTATCACAGAGATAAAAGACCCTTACCACAGAGATAAAAGACCCTTTCTGAAAGAAAGAATACAATAAATGAGATTGGGAACAAGCTTGATGCAATAAATACAAGGATGGAGGAAGCAGAGGAATGACTTCGTGATCTAGAAGACAAAATAAAGGAAAATAATGAAACTGAGCAAAAGCATGAGAGAATTATGCAACATAAGAATAGATGTAGGGAACTCAGTGACTCCCATCAAATGTATAACATTTGTATTATAGGATTCCCAGAAGAAGAGAGAAAAAAGGGGAAAAAATGTATTTGAAGAAATAATAGCTTAAAATTTTCCTAATTGGTTGAAGGAAACAGATCCAGATCCAGGAGGCACAGAGAGCTCCCATCAAAACCAACAAAATCAGGCCAACACCAAGACCTATTGTAATTAAATTTGCAAAATTGAGTGATAAAAAAAAAAAAAATCTTAAAAGCAGCAAGAGAAAAGAATCATTATCTTACAATGTAAAACTCATAAGGCTAGCTGAAGATTTCTCCACAGAAACTTGGCGGCCTGAAGGGAGTGGCAGGATATACTCAAAGTGCCTACTGGGAAAAATTTGCAGCATGAATACTGTATCCAGCAAGGTTATCATTCAGAATAGAAGGAGAGATAAAGAGTTTCCTAGACAAACAATAACTAAAGGAGTCCACAAGCACTAAACCAGCCCTGTAAGAAACATTAAAAGGAACTCCGAGTGGAAAGGGGAGACCAAACATGACCTTATAAAGGCAGGAAACACAAACACATTGAAAAATAAATATTTCCGTAAATATCATCCAAGGAACACACACACAAAAAGGATATTAAATATTATAACATATACCTAAAACATGGGGAGGAGAGGAGAAAAGAATAGGTTCAAACTTGAAGCACCATAAACTTAATATAGACTTCTATTTGAAGAAAAGGTTATATACAAACCTGATGGCAACCATATACCAAAAACTACTAATAAACATGCAAATAATAAAAAGAAAGAAATCCAAATATATCACAAAAGAAAATCAGCAAAACATGAACAAGAGAAAGACAAGAAAGGATTAGAAGAAATTTCTAAAACCAGTCACAAAACAAATAATAAAATGACAATAAATACTATCAATAATTAATTTGAATATAAATGGACCAAACGCTCCAATCAAAAGACATAAGGTATCAGAATGGGTAAAAAAAACAAAACCCAGGGCACCTGGGTGGCTCAGTCGGTTGAGGCTGAGTCTGACTTTGGCTCAGGTCATGATCTCAGTTTGTGGGTTCGAGCCCTGCATCAGGCTCTGTGCTGACTGCTTGCTCAGAGCCTGGGGCCTGCGTCAGATTGTGTCTCCTTCTCTATCTGCCCCTCCCTGACTCATGCTTTGTCTCACCCTGTTTCTCAAAAATAAATGAATGTAAAAAAAG
Organism: Leopardus geoffroyi; assembly: GCF_018350155.1. Lineage (NCBI taxonomy): Eukaryota > Metazoa > Chordata > Mammalia > Carnivora > Felidae > Leopardus > Leopardus geoffroyi. The sequence continues at coordinate 5,685,148 of NC_059334.1, read as the reverse complement.
AAAAAGCCCACCTGCATGCTGCCTATAAGAGACTCATTTTAGACCTAAAGACATCTGCAGATTAAAGAATGTTACAGAAATATTTGTTATGCAAATAAATGTCAAAAGAAAGCCACAGTAATACTTATATCAGATAAACAAGACTTTAAAACAAAAACCATAACAAGAAACAAAGATGGGCACTGTATAATCATAAAGGGGACAATCCAATAAGAAGATAAAAATTGTAAATATTTATAAACCCAATATGAAAGCACCCAAAAACATAAAACAGTTAATAACAAACATAAAGGAACTAATTGGTAGTAATATAATAATAGTAGGGGACATTAACACCACCCTTATATCAATGAATACATCATCTAAACAAAATAAACAAGGAAGCAATGACTTTGAATGGCACACTGGAACAGATGGACTTAACAGATATATTCAGAACATTCCATCCTAAAATAGCAGAATACACATTCTTTTCAAGTGCACATGGAACATTCTCCAGAATAGATCATATATTGGTCCACAAAACAGGCCTCAACAAATACAAAAAGACTGAAGTCATACCATGTACTTTTTCGGACCACAGTACTATTAAACTAGAATTCAACCACAAGAAAAAATTTGGAAAGAGCACAAATACATGGAGGTTAAACAACATGTTACCAGACAATGGGTCAACAGGAAATCAAAGAAGAAATTAAAAAAAAAAAAAAAATACATGGGAGGGGCGCCTGGGTGGCTCAGTTGGTTAAGTGTCCAACTTCGGCTCAGGTCACGATCTCGCGATTTGTGAGTTTGAGCCCTATGTCGGGTTCTGTGCTGACAGCTCAGAGCCTGGAGCCTGCTTAGGATTCTGTGTCTCCCTCTCTGTCTTCCCCTCCCCGGCTCACACTCTGTCTCTCACTCTTTCTCAAAAAAAAATAAACATTAACAAAATTAAAAAAAAATACATGGGAAAAAATGAAAATGAGAACACAATGACCCAAATGAAACCAGGTGCTAGTTCTTTGAAAAAAATTAATGAAATTGATAAACCTCTGGCCATACTTCTCAAAAAGAAAAGAGAAAGGACCCAAATAAATAAAATCACAAAGTAGAGATGAGAATTAACAACCAACACCACAGAAATACAAATAAGAGAGTAATACGAAAAATTATATTCCAACAACTTGGACAACCTAGAAGAAATGGATAAGTTTCTAGAAACATATAAATGACCAAAAACTAAATCAGGAAGAAATAGAAAATTTGATCAGATCAATAATCAGTAATGAAATTCAGTCAGTAACTGAAAATCTTCTAAGAAACCAAAGTCCAGCACCAGATGGCTTTATAGATGAATTCTACCAAACATTTACAGAACTAATTTCTTGTCAAGCTGTTTAAAAACATAGAAGAGGGAAGAAAACTTCACAAATTCATTCTGTGAGGCCAGCATTACCCTGATACCAAAACCGTATAATGACTTTACTGAAAAAGAGAACTATAGGCCAATAGCTCTGTTGAACATAGATGCAAAAATTCTCAATAAAATACTAGAAAACTAAGTCCAACAATACAATGAAAACATAATTCACCATGATGATGTGGGATTTGTTCCTGGGTTGCAAGCATGGTTCAATATTTGCAAATCAATGTGATACACCGCATTAATAAAAGAAAGGTAAGAGCCCTATGATTATTCCAGTAAACCAGAAAAAGCATTTGGCAAGGTACAAATCAATTCATGATAAAAACCTTCAACAAAAAGAGAGAATATAACTCAACATAATAAAGGCCATATATGAAAAACCCACAGCTAGCATCATCTGAAATGGGGAAAAGCTGAGATCTTTTCCCTTAAGGTCAGTAACAAGATAAGGATGTCCACTCTTACCACTTATATTCAACATAGTACTAGAGGTCCCAGCCACAACAATCAGACAACAGAAAGAAATAAAAGGCATCCACACTGGCAAGGAAGCAGTCAAACTTTCACTGTTTGCAGATAACTTCATACTCTATACAGAAAACCTGAAAGACTCCACCAAAAAACTGCTAGAAAGGATAAGTGAATTCAGTAAAGTTGTGGGATACAAAAATCAATATACAGAGATCTGTTGCCTTTCTGTACACCGATAATGAAGTAGAAGAAAGAGAAATTAAGAAAATAGTCCCATTTACAGTTGTACCTAAAATAACAACATACCTAGGAATAAACCTAACCAAATGTCAGAGACCTGTACTCTGAGAACTGTAAAGCACTAATGAAAGAAACTGAAGACACAAAGAAATGGGAAAACATCCTATGGTCATGGATTAGAAGAAAAAATATTGTTAAAATGTCTATACTACCCAAAGCTGGCTAGCTAGCTAGCTAGTTTTAAGTAGGCTCCACACCCAATGAGATGATGTCACATACTCTCCTGGCTGAACCAGCCAGGAGCCCCCAGTGTACACATTTAATGCAATCCCTATCAAAATACCAATAGCATTTTTCACAGAGCTGGAACAAACAATTCTAAAATTTGCAGGGAATCACAAAAGACCTCAAATAGCCAGAGCAATCTTGAGAAAGAAAAGCAGAGCTGGAAGCATCTGGTTTTCAAGTTGTATCACAAGCTGTAGTGATCAAGACAGTATGGTTCCGGCACCAAAACAGACATATAGATCAATGGAACGTAATAGAAAACTGAGAAATGAAGCCACAATTATATGGTCGTTTAATCTTTGACAAAGAAGGAAAGAATATGCAATGGGAAAAAAAAAACAAAACCAGTCTCTTCAACAAATGGTGTCAGGAAAACTGGACAGCTTCACGCAAAAGAATGAAGCCGCCTACCTTCTAAGACCATATACAAAAATAAATTCAAAATGACTTAAAGACCTAGATGGGAGACCTGGAACCATAAAAATCCTAGAAGATAGCACAGGCAGTAATTTGTCTGATGTCGGCTGTAACAGCATCTTTCTAGATGTGTCTGTCTCCTGAGGCAAGAGAAATAAAAGCAAAAATAAACTCTTGGGACTACATCAAAATAAAAAGCTTCTGCACAGCAAAGGAAACAACCAGCAAAGCTAAAGACACCCTATGGAATGGGAGAAGATATTTGCAAATGATATATGCAATAAAGGTTTTGTATCCAAAATCTATAAAAAACTTATCAAACTCAAAACCCCAAAACCTAGAAATCCAATTATAAAAGGCCAGGAGACACAAACCAACATTTCAACAGAGGGTACATCCAGATGGCCAACAGACACATGAAAAAGATGCTCAACATCACTCATCATCAGGGAAATAGAAATCAAAACTGCAATGAGATATCACCTCACACGTGTCAGAATGGCTGAAATCAACAACAAGAAACAACAGCTGTTGGTGAGGGTGTGGAGAAAGGGGAACCCTCGTGCACTGTTGGTGGGAATGCAAACTGGTGCGGCCACCATAAAAACCAGTATGGAGGCTCTTCACAACGTTTAAAATAGAACTACCCTGTGATCCAGAAATCACACTACTCGGTATTTACCCAAAGAATACAAAAATACTAACTCAGAGGGGTACATGCACCCCGATGTTTACAGCAGCATTATCTACAATAGCCAAACTATGGAAATGGCCCATGTGTCCACTGACTGATGAATGGATAGAGAAGATGTGATATATATATATATATATATAGAGAGAGAGAGAGAGAGAGAGAGAGAGAATTGTTTTAAGCCAAATAAGTCAGAGAAAGGCAAATATCATATGATTTCACTCATATGTGGAATTTAAGAAACAAAACAACAAAGCAAAGGGGATAAAGGAGGGAGGCAAACCAAGAAACAGACTCCTAATTACAGAGAACACACTGATGGTCACCAGAGGGGAGGTGGGTGGGGGATAGTTGAAGTCCGTGATGGAGATTAAGGAATGCACTTGTCATGATGAGCACAGGGTGGTGTCTGGAAGTGTTGAATTACTATGTTGTACACCTGAGACTAATATTACACTGTATGTTCACTCCCTGGAATTTAAATAGAAATTAAAAAAAAATAATAATAAGGTTTGGTAACATCCTCCCGCCATGCTCCATCCTTTCTATTCATCATAATATTGTTAAACTCCTTTTTTCTCCCAGTTTTATGTATTTTAGAATTAGGCTTAAGCAATGCTTCTCAAACGTTTGTTTATATGTGAATCACCTGCAGATCTTATTGAATGCAGATTCCGATGCGGCTAGTCTGGGGTGGGCTTCACATTCTGCATTTCTAATAGGCTTCCCAGTGATGCTGATGCTGTGGGTCCAAGGACCATGTTTTCAGTAGCAAGAGTTTATTTTATTTATTTATCTTTTAAAGTCTATTTATTTATTTTGAGAGAGAGAGCACGTGAAAGTGAGAGAGAGAATCCCAAGCAGGCTCTGTGCTAACAGCGTGGGGCTGGATCTCATGAACCGCGAGTGAGATCATGACTTGAACCAAAACCAAGAGTTGGAAGCTTAACCAACTGAGCCACCCAGGCGACCCATCATTAGCAAGAGTTGAAAGCGCACTCCGTGTCCTTGAGCATATAACAGCAGGCAAGGGCAGAAGGAGGAGGTCTAGAATGGGGGCCTGTTGGTATGTTTCCCGGGTAAGCCCTGCGGAGTTGGAAGAAAAACAACTGTGATACCAAACTTCAGATTACAGTTCCTCAAGGACCTTTCTCCCTCCAGTACCTAAGAAACTAATGCAAGAAAACGGAAGGTTTTGATGTAATGCTTTGTCTACGATGATCAGTTTCAACCTTTCTTTCAAGTGTACCAAGGGTTGAGACAAGGGTTGCAACCAAGGGTTGCAAAGTACTTTGAGGACTTAAATGTAAATCTCAAAGATTTTTTTTTCAAGTATTTTTTCAATCATCTTGCCCCCATCAAATTTAATAATCCCCTTTCAACCACTTATCTTTGTCAAATCTTTTTAAGACATTCTACCTAGTTTTCATAGAAATAATGTTTTTGACAGTCACATAAGTAATGTGTCTATGTCTGTCTTTACATACATTACAAAAATTAGTGCAATTGGCACAAGCTGCTTTATGCACAAACACAGCTGACGTGATGGACGTGTATTCATCACAGTGATGCAGGCAGGCGGGGTCCAAGAACCCAGGGGAAGATCCTGTTGGACCAGTCAATGCAGGACAGAAATCAAATGTAAACCAGAGGAGGTGGAAATGGTTTGTGGAATAGTGTAAGTGACACAAAATAGCAGACAGAGTGTCCGGGAGATCTGGAGAGGAAAGGAAAACGAGTCTCGCCGTTGCTTGGGGCTAGGGGTTTGTATGGGAAGAGGTCTAGGGTACGTGTCCCTCCAGGAACCCAGGGTAAGGTCCCATCAGAAGCGAGGACCAGGTGAATAATAAAGGTTATTCCATAAGTTACCCGAGGCAGGGGTATCGATGCTGGCGTCAGCCAAGGTTTGTTCAAAGCTAATGTCCCGTAACATATTCAGGATCTGGCTCTTTTCGGACATTACCAGGTGTTTGGGGAATAGGCAAAACTCAGAGAATGATTACTTGCTTCCCCTCTGAGGTGGGAACGGAGCTTCTTTAGTTTTTTTAGAGGCAACATACAGAACATGAGTATATGGGGCCTCACAGAAAAACAGCAGGGATGGACCGTTATACTTCATGAAAAGCTAGGAATTTAAAAAGTGCCATACCTTTTTTTGTTGTTCTGCATGTTCATATGTTTGGTTGGTTGATCGATTCTGCAGAATTTTACTTGCTGAACCGGTGGCTCAACTGTTTTTCTAGTTCACATTTGTCAAGCTAGACACAAAATTCCAATTGAATCAAAAGCTCTGTTTTTGCAGAGTATAACAGGAATTGTAAGCTCGCTGTAGGTAGTGACTTTCCTACCTCAACAGATTTCATAGAAACAGCCTTTTATTTTTTGCTATCATATTCCATATTATACACACGTGTTACATACCTATATCTATACAACTCTGCCTATGCCTGTAGCCTTATCTGTATATTATAGCAGGAGTGCAACCAGCATAAATTTGGGAACAGACACAATCGACACCATAAATGTAACATGGCCGTAATGAAGAGTAACTCATGAATGGTAACCAGCAAGTTTGTCTCATGTATATAACCATGTTTGGCAAAAGGATTGGAAGGCATGGATTGGTGGTAAGTGGTGCTCAGCTAAGAGAGCCATTGTTTAAAAACAAGGAAGAGGGGTGCCTGGGTGGCTCGGTTGGTTAAGCGTCCGACTTCGGCTCAGGTCGTGGTCTCACGGTTCATAGGTTGGATCCCTGTATCAGGCTCTGTGCTGACAGCTCGGAGCCTGGAGCCTGCTTCGGATTCTGTGTCTCCCTCTCTCTCTGCCCCTCCCCACTCATGCTCACTCTCTTTCTCTTTCTCAAAAAACAAACATTAAAAAATTTAAAAAAAAAAAAAAAAAACAAGTAAGGCAAGGAGATGAGAGAATGGGGAGAACATTTGAACTGGGGTGTTCAAGAAAAGCCTCCCTGAGTAAAGTGATATGGAAGTTAAAGCCTCGGGAAAGAGAATGAACTAGCCACTCAGAGGCCTGGGGAAAGAGTGGGGTAAGAGAACTGCCAAGTATAAAGCTGAGAGATGAAAATGAGCCCATGAATTCAAGGAAGCGATGCTAGGCCCAAAGGAGCCACAGCAGTGAGCCAGGGGCCCAAAGTTAGCACGTGAGATTGGCTTGGGGCTTCATGGTACATGGTAAGGATGTGGGATTTTATTCTAAGAGCAAAGTGAGTCACAAGAGGCTTTAAACAAGGGAATGGCATGATCTGACTTTTTGTTATCACTTTTTTAATCAGTGTGGCTTCTCTGTGGACATTATATGGTGGATTCTTTTCAATTAATAACAGATAAATTAAAGAACTTTGTTTTTACCAAGTATGCTATACATAAGTCCATTCCAGAGCTGTTGGCATTTAATATTATATATATATATATATATATATATATATATATATATATATATAGTTTTCATTTTATAGATTGTTGGATTGAAAAACATGTTGCTCTTTTGGCTTAATATTTGTGAAAAATGCAAAAGAGTTGTGGGAGAAGGCTAGACAGCGGATTAGCATTCTAGGATATTTTTCTGCTCCGTATACTTCATGAAGAGCTAGGAATTAAAAAAGTGCCATACCTTTTTTTGCTGTTCTGGATGTTCATATGTTTGGTTGGTTGGTTGATTGATTTTGCAGAATTTTACTTGCTGAACCGGTGGCTCAACCGTCTTTCTAGTTCACGTTTGTCAAGCTCGACACTAAAAATGTCAATTGAATCTCAAGCTCTGTTTTTGCAGAGTATAACAGGAATGGTAAGCTCAGAGCATTACAGGGCCTGGCAAGCCATTGTGTGAATTACACCTGAGGCTGGGCCCGTGGCCACGTTGGAGAATACATGTTGCACGCAAATGCACTCAAATTCAACATTTTGAGATGTTGGGCAGGTCACACACAAAATATCTCCAGGCTCCATTGGCCCACAGGTCACAGATGGGAGTCCCTGGTCCAAAGATATTTAGAGCCTCTGAAGGACAAAACTGACAGTGATGGCAGGAAGGGCAAAAGTAGTTGCTTCTAGAGATTTCAACAGTGTAATTCGTCTCTTCTTTAAAATAGACAAGGGTCTTTTTCTCTGTGAATTGGCATGCACAGAAATATAAAAAAAAATTTGGGTATAGGCTTATCTTAAGACAGGAATTATATCCTAGTAATAGGTGGTGGTTGTGTTTATGCTCATAGAGCCAGGTTTGCATCTGGAAATGCTTGAATCCCTTCTCCTTTATGTCACTGTATTACTTAACATGTGAATAAGGGTGATGTTTGGGACACAGAGTGTGATTTTGTGGATGTTAACGCACCAAACAAGCCTCACTGAGGCCATTTCATCACATTATTAACCCAAACATATGATTGTTAATGTGGTCCGTGCTTTGAATGTTATCAAAAGTGAACGTTAAGGCAAAGGAAGTCGGCGACTGAGTTATAGCAGGTGTTCTGTGTTCTGTGCAGTGTCCGGGGGTAAAGAGAGAGATTCATAAACACGCAGTTGGCCACACGTTCACTCCAGGCAGCAAGGTGAGTGGAGCAAAGGCGGGAAGGTACACAGAAGTGGCTCAGACTTTTGCGACAGAATTACTGAATAATATTAGTAATGGAAGGAGGCAGAGTTTTGATTAAAACAGCTAATTAAGTGAAGAGACAAAATAAGTGTGCGGGGTAACTGCTGATTTCATGGCTTGCTGCCCAAGAGATAATCCACTGTACTTTCGTGATAGACAAATAAGTCACCAAACCAGTTAGCTTTATTTATTTTTTTGTTAAAATTTTTTTTCATGTTTATTTATTTTTGACAGAGATAGAGAGACAGAGAGAGACAGAATGTGAGCAGGGGAGGGGCAGAGAGAGAGGGAGACCCCAGAATCCGAAGCAGGCTCCAGGTTCTGAGCTGTCAGCACAGAGCCTGACGAGGGGCTCGACCTCACAAACTGAGAGATCATGACCTGAGCCAAAGTCAGATGCTCAGCTGACTGAACCACCCAGGCACCCCAAGCCACCCAGGAGCCCCCCGATTTGCTTTTTTTTAAAGGACCAACCTTTAGGACATATGGGATTGATTTCCAGTGTCTGCAGAGTTAATATATACTGAATCACATAAAAGCAATTATGGCTGAAAATGTTGTGTATTTTATTCTAAGTCTTTGATAATTAGTTACCTACCTTTGGCACCTAAATTAACTCCTACTTATCAAGAATTGTCCTTAACCGGAATACTTCAACTTGTTTTTCTAGGATAATACTTCAGTATTTTTATGTACAGTATTTAATAATCATGGAGTGTGTTATTTTTGACAGTGCTACCCTAATGTCACCTTTGACGCAATATAGGCCCTTTACTGACATGAGGTTTATACTGAGGGAGAAAAATATCAAGAAGAAACACGCTAGGGGCACCCGGGTGGATCATTTGGTTAAGCGTCCGACTTTGGCTCAGGTCATGATCTCACAGTTCGTGAGTTTCAAGCCCCACATCGGGCTCTGCACTGACAGCTCAGAGCCTGGAGCCCGCTTCGGATCCTGTGTCTCCCTCTTTCTCTCTGCCCCTCCCCTGCTTGCATGTGCGCTCGCTCTCTCTCTCTCTCTCTCTCTCTCTCTCTCTCTCATAAATAAACAACATTTTAAAAAGAAGAAACAGGCTAGTTAACACCTTATGTAAAAGGCAGTTTGTAATGTGAATATTTGTAATGCTCAATTTTCCACCAAAGGAGTAAATGTTTGTTTGAAGGTGCATAAAAGCCAATGAAAATATTAAAAGATGTAGTGAAGATTTGCAGTATGCATATGTATGAAACATATTAGCAAAATATATACCAATATAATAATATTCATACTATTAAAGTTAATATCAATTATACACTTTTAAGTATAGTAATTGCCTTAAAATGCAGTAGTTCTTGACTGTAGACCATTCTTGACCAGAGACCGAGGAGAGCAAGTCAACCAGAAGTCTGTCTAGACACTAGCTGACAATATAAAGCCGCAAGAGGCTGATATATTGTGAGCGGACTGAGATGTAACTGATAACTCACTTTTCCCTGGCGCGGTAGGTTGCTGCATATAATTACCCTTACACTTCATCAGTCCTGAGAGGAAGACCGGACACACCATAGGAAATTGGGGTCCCTGTGCTTAATCAGTGTCCCATCAGAACATGGGAAAGCAATCAGCTTTGCAAATTGAGATATTAAGGCTTTTGGTTTGTTTTGTTGTTGTTTTTAAGCTTTTTTACCATTAGAATTCTGAAAAGAGTAGTTCAAAAATCATACATGATCTTTATTAGATTAGCTTACCTTCACCTGGGTTTCACATTGGCTTGTATCTTATCAAATAACTCTTAAAATTAGGAGTCCTGGGGAGCCTGGGTGGCTCAGTCGGTTAACGGTCCGACTTCAGCTCAGGTCATGATCTCATGGTTCTTGGGTTCAAGCCCCGCATTGGGCTCTGTGCTGACAGCTCAGAGCCTGGAGCCTGCTTCAAATTTTTGTGTCTCCCTCTCTCTTTGCCCCTCCCCTGCTTGTGCTCTCTTTCTCTCTCAAAAACAAATGAACATATACAAAAAAAAATTAGAAGCCCTGGAACATCAGCAGACATTAAAACACATCTTGATATTAATCATCAGTAATGTAAGAGGGGAATGGCTAATAGGCAGACACTGATTAAAGTTGCCCATTTCATATTCCCAACAAACAAACTGCTCAAAAGGAATAAGCCCTAAAAAGGTATTTACAAATCAGGGTTTCACCCCACCATCTTTAAGCATTGTTATAATGAATGAGTTTGTGATTGCATTTATAGCCTATCCATATTGGGGAAATGCAGGATGTTAAGGGTTGTAACCAGTGGGTATGGAGTAAAACAGCTGGGATTCTGATTGTAGCAGACACGTATTGCTTGCATCACCATCAAATGAAATGAGGCTCCATCCATCAATAGTGAGAGAACTGGGTGAGGAGAACCTACCTTATCAGAGCAAAGGAGATTGTTTCTATTACCTATTACTAATTTATTTTCTAATGTAACTAGTTGTTACAGCTCATCTGTTCTGTGTGGAATCTAAGTGTTTTCAGGGAACTTTATGTGCTCTTAATGGGATTCCCACCACCTCCCTAAGACTGGTAAGAACGTTTCGTCCTTCCTTCGCACCTGGTTTTGGTATAGCGAATACAGAAATGATGGTCCCTCTTTAGAGTTCCTGGTCCATTAAAAGGGCGGGGTGGGGGGGTGGGGGTGGGTAGAGGGCAAAGTAAAATCAAGCACTGCAATGTAACATGTGCCGTCCGTTAGGACGGTACCTATAAAGGTCTTCCTGGGATGCTGAGTATGGTTCTCTGTGGGGAACATAAGCGGAAGGAAGCCCAGTATGTGGGCATGCACCAAGATGTTGCTGATACCAACCAGGGAATAATGTCTTGTTATTTCAGCCATGTAACTATACAGATAGTGGATCGAAGAAAGGGATTTCCATCCATGCCTGCAAATTTTTTGTTTGCCTTTTTCATTTAAAGGGGAAAAAGGTATTCAGACCCATGGATTTCTCAAAATAGATTTCTTTTGGGTAATTCATTCATTAAAAATCAGATACTAAAGTCATCCTTAATTTTACATCCCTTTTATTCAGTCTGCATTGAACGATGCAGGTTTAACTACAACCGAGAGTGGAACATCTAAGTTTTCAGGGAGAGCCCTTCAGTGAAAGCTTTGGGATAAAGCATTTTTAACTTCCAAGCAATCAAGCCAACTCTGTGAATGAGTATTAACCAGAACTCGCATATATGGAAGGGAGAGTTGTCCTCTCCAATATGGAGGAAGCATAGAGAAAACAGGGGAAAGGGAACAGTATGAAAAATAAAAAACGGACAGGAAATAGCACAAGGAAGAAACCTTTGTAAAAAAGAGTGAGGCACCCGTGTAAGACACAAAAACCTTGTAAGAGGAAAAATTCAGTTTCCAAATCTCAGCTCTCTCCTTGTATTAAATGCTATTTTTTCCTCTATTACTTGACATTGGTTTTCTTCTCTGGAGTTAAGACCACCTGGTTATGTGACCAAACACATTTGGGTGTTTGTGCTTCTCTTTAATTATTCTTCGGTCTATGACACAAATTTTTATGTATCCACATCCTCAAGGCTTAAAAATAAACTAGGTAATAGCTCTAAACAAAGTGTGGTAAGCCCCACCTTCCTAGTGATTTTTAAATCTCTCTCCTGGGTATGTGTACTGGACTAAACAGCTTTGTTACTTTTAAAAACTAAAAAGTGAGTTAATAACTAGCCGAGCACAGAATTCAGGCTCTATCACAATTATTCCAATAACACGGGGATAGATAAGTAGATCTGTAAGTAAGAAAACTAAAAGGCATGTTAAACATTGGAGAGACTAAGATTGTGAAGTCCCCATCCTGGCTGACCACATGGATGCCATCTGTATATGGAAGCTAGTCACCAGGAAACTGAGAACTTGACTGCACGAAGCTCTCTATTTATGAGAAGTCCAATGGATGTGTACAACTCACCCAGATCACCTGGTCCCTAGACACTGATTTTTAGAAAGGATGGGAGAGGATTACTTAGATTCATATTCAGGGCTTGAAAACTAGGGAGAAACGGGAAGGTACTGAGAGATACGGAGTCTAATCGGAGCCGACTTCGGTAACCGGGCTGATCCCAGAACTGTCCCAGCAAAGTCATCACGCTCCAGGCCAGGCCACAATATTGCTCGTCTCCGGTTAGGTGATGAAATGCCACACCAGGTACATTCCTGGATTTTTCAGGTAGCATAGCTTTAGGAAAAAAACAATTCTAATACCGTAAGTTGAGACTTACCCTGTTAGCACTAACATTTTGAAATACTCCAAAACACTCTCACAATGTTTAACCTAGGACAGCATTCTTACTGACCCCAAAATAGGATTTTGTATTTTAAACGGCTTACCAAAAAATGTATCTTCTAATTTTGAGGTAAACTTCTTTATTTTCTTACACAACCAAGAATCTTAAACTATCTTAGTACATTACCAGCTTAACAAGTCATATTTTAGTATTATGTGCAGTTGTCACATTGTTTTACTCAATATTTAAAAAATGTAGTTAGCATACTGTAGAGACTTTTAATATTGCTTATTCTTTGTAATCTTATTTGGTATAATATAACCATGTCCAGAGTTATTTTTGTATATTTACAGTGAATAAAAGTGAACAGACCCACTCCCCCCAACCCCCACCCCCATTAAAATAAAAAGGAAAACGGAGAAGAATACAAAGACAACAAGATGAAATAAGGTTCTGGGAGGGAAACCCTAATCATTCAAGTGTGGGGATGCAGCGGTCAGCTTTTTGCACCCATTCTCCATGCTACACAAAAACTTTGAGAATACTGCCAAACACTGTCTAAGACCTTTCAAGAAGCTCCAGTAGATTTCTGAATTTGTTCCTTTAAAATCAGGATGCTCTGCCTTTGCTCAGGAGGCAGCATGGCGATCTGATCTGCAGTCAGTTGGAGAACCTGCATGATCAGAGCTGCCTTCTCTTGATCCTGCGGAGTTACCTGGCTCTGCCCAGGGCTAAAACTGCTCGGCTGGCCTCCACCTTGCTTACCCGCCCCCTGCATGCCCACTCCTTGTATGCCTGCCCCCTGCATGCCTGCTCCTTGTATGCCCGCCCCCTGCATGCCCGCTCCTTGTATGCCCGCCCCCTGCATGCCCGCTCCTTGTATGCCCGCCCCCTGCATGCCTGTTCCTTGTATGCCCGCCCCCTGCATGCCCGTTCCTTGTATGCCTGCCCCCTGCATGCCCGCTCCAGGATTTCCCACCCCTGAAATGCTCGAGACCTGTCTGGGTCCCTGAGGACCACCTGCCCCCATATTAATGGGACCAGGACCCTGGATTCCACCAGTCATAGGGCCTCTGGAGCTGGGGCCAGGGCCCCTTAGCTCCATTCCTCTTCCATCCATGCCTCTCGCTTCCATCCCTCTGGTTTCCATTGCACAGGTCTCCATTCCTCTTCTCTCCATTACTCGGGTCTCCAAGACTTCCGTCTCCATGGCTCGAGTCTCCATCCCTCGAGAATCTCTACTTCCTCTACCATCCATCGGGAGGCCCCTTTGATCTATCATGGGTCCTCTGGGCTCTCCAATTAGCAGTCTGGGATCTGCTAATGGCCCTCCCCTCATCTCATGGGAGGAAGGGCCCCGGCCGTCGTGACCAGAGGCGTGGTGCATGGGGGGGCCCTGATGAGGTGGGCCAAGATAGCCTCTGGGCTCTACCTCCCCAGTGACTGAAAGCAAAGTCCCTCCACGGGGGTCGTTTGGAGCATCTCCTAACAGCCCTCGAGGAGGCAGGCCACCGGCAGTCATGGGTCCACGAGGTAGAGGAGCTCGGGGATCCGACATCTGCACCTGTCCCCGCTCTAAAGGCACTGGGCCGACGCCCGGCATCCCAACCTGGGGCTGCATTCCTCCCCCGGGAGTTAGGGAACCAGGCCCGGGTCCGGGAACCGCAGCTGGCATCGGCCCCGGGGCTGGGATCCCGCCCTGGATAGGGGTCTGCATCAGAGGAGGAATGTCTTTCACTGGCCGTCTGGCCATATGCTGCGGCTGAGGGGCTGGCGGGTTCTGCTGGTTCAGCAGGACACTGGGTCCCGGGCACAGCCCCGGGCCGGGGCCGGGGCCGGACACCGGCTGAGATTTGCCCGGGATGAGCGGGGTGACGTGGATCTTGCGGTGCAGGATTTTCAGAGCAATCTCCGGGTCCATTATTCTCATCACCACCTGGGCCTGCAGCAGCGCATAGGCCAGCTGGGGGTTCTGAAGCAGCATATTTCGCGCTTCCTGGTGGCTGTTCTGCACGCACAGCTTCATCTGCTTCATGAGCTCGAACATCTGCTCGGGGGGCAGACTGGCGACCGCCCTGGTGATGGACTCGGGGGCGTCTTCCGGGTCGATGGGGTCCCCGTAGGGCGAGTCGATGATGGGCGCCGCGGGCCCCAGGCTCTTGAGCTCCTCCTTGTTCTTCTCGCTGGCCGCGTTGTCCACCCGCAGCGCCCGGCCGCTGAACTCGCGCCCGTTGAGATTGCGCATGGCGCTCAGCGCGGTCTCCTGGTCCTGGTACTCGCAGAAGCCATAGCCCTTGGGCTTGCCCGTCTCCCGGTCGTACACCAGCCGGAAACTGACCACAGAACCGACCTCCGAGAAAATGTCCTTCAGCTGCTCCTCGGTTGCCTCATACGGAATGTTCCCCACGAACACGGAACGCAGTGACCGATCCATCGCCGGGTCTCTCACCGCTAAACTCGACATGATTCCGGTTGGGCGCCCGGCGGAGAGCCGATTCTTTCCAAGAGTCGTCCTCTGGCGACCCACGCTTCCGCTGGGCACCGGAAGCGGCTCTAGGGCTCCGGGGCGGAACCCTCCGCGGGCCCGATCGAATCGTTCCGCTAAAGCCGCGGACGCCGCACCGCCTCTGTGCTCCCCTACCTACATTAGCTAATGCTTTGTGCCTCTGGTCTTTCGTGATTCTGCCAGTTCCTTATTTCCGAGAGGGACGATTCCCTTCTCGTGTCTCATCGTGAAGCCTTCCCGCGGCCGGTGCAGGCTGACCACAGTCAAGATGGCCGCTCGGGCTTCACCATGGTAACCGGGAGCGGCCACCTCCCGTGACGTCAGGGGCGGTTTTGCTTCCGTTTGCCCGGCGGGAAACCGCCAACCGTAAACGGGTCTGGGCGGCGGCTTCTCTGTTCTGATGTTAGCGTGGCAGGTAGCCGACCCTCCTTCCTCCGCTTTATTTAAGCCCTGTTTAAAACCCTACCCGGGACTGCGGGGTAACAGCGTAGGCGTTTCCGAGCAGTTGGGGACTTGCTCCTTGAACGACAACAGCCACAGCCCCGTTTTGGAAAACATTTGGGGAGAATAGCTGCCGAGGCCCCGCTGTCGCGGGGGCAGGGGCTTCCAGGCGCCTCTGCGGCCGCGGGCGGCGACCCCGCGTGGGCCGCCCTCTTCCTTAGCGGTGTTAACCCACACGAACAGGCGCGATTCGTGAGCCAGCGCGGCTCGGGGCTGCAGAGCGCAGATGAGTCATTTCAGCCCCTCTCTCGCTGCAGGCTTTCGGATCGCTTCCGATTGCTGCAGACGGCTGGCGACGATTGCACCCCCTCCCCGGTGCAGGGCGCGGCCGAGTGGCCGTCCCTGCTGCCGCTGTGCCTGCGGCGTTTAACAGGTGTTAGGCGTGGAGCTTGGGCCGGGCTAGGCCGTTTGCTAAGCGGTCGGGAAAGAGCAAAGCTGGAATGTCCTTTTCTTTTTTAAAGTAATGTCTACAGCCAGCGTGGGGCTCCCAACTGGAGCTCAAGGGGCGGGGAGTGTCGGCTCTCCCGACCAAGCCAGCCAGGCCCCCCTAAAAGCCACAGCATTCTTAACCAGATTGGTCTGTCCTAGTTCCTGTGCAGCATCCCTTGTAGCAAGGAGGCACCTCCCAGGAGATGTACAGGTTTTTTCTTTACGGAAGGAGGGTGGGACAAGAAAGCTTGTGCCAAAGAAAGGGATTGTTCCAGACAAGGCTGTATCCTAGGGTCTCCTGGTGCAGATGGCCTCATCTCTCTTTGGCGGAGGGAGAGGACCCAGGGGACAGACTCCCTGGTGCTGACGGGAAGGAAAATTTCCTGGCTGACCCAGTTTCCTAGGGCTGCCTTCTTGGGGAGGCTGAAATTGCAATTAGATTATTACCCGGGTTTGGAAAGTCGGTCTAAGAGACACCATTTTAGGCCTGTGGTTCCCCCTCCCCCCCCCCTTTTTTAAAATACAGTTTTACTTATTTTATATTTAAATATAAAAACTTATATCCAGTTAGGCTGTTGAAAACTTTTTAGTATGTGTGCAACAACTTGGGTGTGAAATCTACCTTTGCAATGACATTTTATTAGGTGTAAACAAAACATCAGGTATTTCTAGTTAAAATTTAGCATTCTCATGGAGATGGCCTGTATGTGCTTGAACATAGCTATTCACTAAACACATGATAACTCGTATCTGCAAGTGACCAAGTGTATTTATATCACTCAATAAAATCTTGCTGATGATGTCACGCTGGGTCCAAGGAGCCAGAGGGCGTTCCCAAGACCAGCCAAGAGGGTCCTTGGCTTCATATAGGATGGAAATCAAACATGAACCAGCAGGAGGTGAGAGCAGAGGTTACCGGAGGTATAGAGAAAGCAGGTACAGACGGAGCCCCTGGGAGACTCAGAAAGAAGTAGGGGTCTCGTCTTTGTTTGGGGTGTGGCATCCAGGAACTGGTCAGAACAAAGACGAAGGCCCGCGTGTTACTCCTTGGACCCAGGGTCCCCGCGTGGGGACGTCCGGCTCTGTGGTCTGGAATTGCCCTGTGATGGCTTCTCTCCTGGTCCTTCCTGGGACGTTTTCTATTGTAGAGCAGTCATTGACTCCGTGTCCCTTACAAGGAGGACACACACTGTTTGCACCGTGCAGCGTGTATGATGTGGGGGTGCCGGTCCTGGCAGGAACGCGAGCAGGAAAAGGAGCAAACAGCAGATTTGTATGGAGTCTGTCAGTGTCTCTGCCTCCCTCACTCCTCGTCAAAGAAACAGAACAGCCACCTGCTAGTAATGGTTGGTTTTTCCCTGTGATTCTTTTATAGGAGGTGAAGCAGGGTTGGGGTGGAGAAGTGTGTGTGTATTACATGTAGTAATCAGGATGGTAAGAGGTTGTTAGAATAAATTGTCAAGTTTATGAGCGTGGCATGGCTTGTCTGCTGGTTTCCTTACTGCTGTTGCCAGTGTCTTAAGGGCTCTCACCCCATAGCATGCATCAGAACCACCTGGACCCATGGCCCATTAAGTCAGGTGGCTGGACCTCACCACCTCCTCTGAACATACTCAGTGTTTCTGGGGTGGGACTGGAGAGGTTGCATTTCTAACTGGTTCTCAGCTTCTGCTGAGGTCCCTGGTGTTGGGAGCCCCTTTTAAGAATCGTTGGATCTGAACAACTGGACTTGAGGTGCTTTTGTTTTGTTGCTCGTCGAGTACCTCTCTGTATGAGATATGGGAGGTCTTTCAAAAAAGCGTATTACTGTGTGAATGCTGACCTGGCATAGCTAGTACATGTTGATCCCACAGCAAAGATACCCTGGGCCCAAACAATGGGGGAGCAGAGTGGCTGAGGGAGTCTGGGGACAAATGAGCAGGGAGAAGCCATGACTATAAGTGTATGCTTTCTGTCGTAGGTCTTCCACATTTTCCTTAGTCTTTTTGTTCCAAGCTAGAAGAATGGTTCGATATATCCCCTTCATAAAGGACCAGTATGATCAAGCACAATGCCCAGGATGCATAAACCCACATTTATTATTAGCTGAGTGGCCCAGAATTACTAAGAGCTGTTAGAAACCTGTGGATATTTCCTGGTACATATACATGGTTTTCACAGATGTACTTTGGAAGAACTACCATTTTATACTGCTTTCTTTGTTCCCATAATGCTTAAACTCTAGATATTTATAGCATGGCATATACTCCGAAGAAAAAATGTGCCTGGTATCTTGCATGGTTAAGTGTTGACTCTTTCAGTAAATCAAAATACTACGTATATTAAGAGTAACTCTTAAACAAACACATCAGAACATATGGACAAATGGGGGTGTTCTTCAAACTAATCACCTTTAGAAACGATAAACTTAATCCATGGAGGTTTCCATTGTTCCAAGTGACTCTTAAGCTCCTATCCTGAAATTGTTTCAGGGCTCCATTTCTAGGTCATACTGGAAAGCTGATACCTTAACTCAAAAGTGTACCTTGTTTTTGACAAAGGACAGAGTTATGCAACTAAATCAACTCTCCTTCGGACCAGAGTTGGCAAAAATGTGGTATGTAGCTATTTCCAAATAGCAAAACTTACATCACAATGTGAAGATTCGGCAGACTTGGAGAGTAGTACAAAGGATTCACCATAGATTAAGACAGATTCCAAAGAGAGTTACTAAAAATACATTTTTTAATTATAACTGGTGTTTTTGAAAGAAGTGTATGGGCCGGCCCTCCAAGGAATAATAGATCAAATATATTCCTCCACAAAGTCCTCCCTGACCTTCCTCCTCCTTCCTCTAGGTTGGAAATGAGTTCATTAGCCTTTGCATATAAACCATCCCTTATCCCTTTCTGATGATAGTAACGCTTCTGCCTTTTAGTAGAATTATTATTTTCCTTCTAAACTATAACATCATGCAAGGAAAGAGCTAGATTCCCGTTTGTCAATTAACAAAATGCCTTATATTCTTTAATTCCATCAATATTTATTCTAGGCACTGGCAATAGAGCAGTGAAAAAGACAAAGACATTCCACTAGAACAGAGGTTCTCTGAGTGTGGTCCCTGGATTAGAAGCATAAGCATCACCCAGAAACATGTGGGAAATGCTAAAATTTGGGGCCCTACTCTGCGACTGCTACACCAGACTCTCTTGCGAATGGGGTGTCTTTACAGAAATCTGGGTTTTAGTAAGCTCCCCCAGGTGATTCTGATGCAAGCTAAAGTTTGAGAACAACTGAACTCAAGGGAGACAATCATAGATACATACATACATACATAAAGAGATAGGTACGTACATTGTCCTTCTTCAGTGTATCTTCAGCACCTAAGATAGAGCTTAGCACAGGTGGGTGCTCATTTTATTTGTTGAATAAATAATGGGAAGTGACCTTAGGCACAACCTTTCATTTTACACAAGAGGAAACCCACGGCATTAACCATGTCCCCAGCTGGAATGGGGACCTTGTCGTTTTATTCTTAGGTCCCCGGTACTTACTGTTTGATAAAACAGATACATAATGAAGCATGCAGAGGAATCGATAAGGTCTAGATCATCGAGGGAGATTCCCTGATGGAGCTGGGGTTTAAGGGACGGGTTATGATCGGGTATATGTACACAGAAGATGAAGGGAAGAGAGCCAAAGCATGAACAGATAGAAATAGTCAAAACGCTTTTCGAAGCCTTCACAGGAAACTAAAACATAGTTGGTAGTATTGTGATAAAAGATGGTCTTTGGGACAGACAGTTAAAAGATTTCGAAGATGAGATTTATGAGGCTAAACTAGATGGATGTGTGAGTCTGTGGGCTTTCTTCCTTCTTTCTGAAACACAGACACGTAACAGTAATAGTAGAGGTTTAAGAACACCAGTCGCGTCCATTCCTTCTCCACGAGCTCTTTTGCACCCAGACTCTGATTTTGAACATTTATATTTTATTTAAATATTTATTTCTTTTGAGAGGGAGCGAGAGCATGCACGTGCCCTCCAGCAGGGTGGGACAGAGAGAGAGAGAGAGAGGGAAAGAGAGGATCCCAAGCGGGCTCCGTGCTGTCAGCACAGAACCTGACTCAGGGCTTGATCCCACGAACCGTGAGATCATGACCTGAGCTGAAATCAAACTGACAGAGCCACCCAGGCACCCCTAAAATTTTTATTTTTAATCAAAGTATAGTAGGCGTTTAATATTAGTTGCACATGTACAACATAGTATTTCAACAATTCCGTACGTTATGAAATGCTCACCGTGAAAAGCAGATTAGCATCTGTCACCAAAGTTACCGCTGTGCTTTACACCCCTGTGCCTTATTTTGTAGCTGGAAGTTTGCGCCTCTAAATCCCCATCACCCGTTTTGTCCGCCTCCACCCCCCCACCCACGACTTGGCTACCTGTATCTGTTTCTCTTGTGTTGTTCTTGTTTGTTTTTTAGATTCCACACATAAACAAAATCATATCGCATCTGTCTTTCTCTGTCTGACTTATTTCACTGAGCATCATACCCTCTCCAGACTCTCTTTTTTAATCCCCTATAATCTTTCATCGGAAGAGGGGTAGTTACTCTTCCTGCCTTCAACATCTGCAGTCTGGCTTCGTTCTCTTCCCTTGCCTCCCAGCCTGCTCTGCTCACTGTGGTGTGTTGGGGATGTCTTCTTCTCTGTCCCTTCTCATCTTCCTATGTCTAGATCCTTTCTGTCCTTCAATGCTCACTTCAGAGACTTCCTTCTTCAGTACTGGCTGAGCACCCGGTATCTTCTACCTTGTGCGTCTTCTGCTGAGATTTTGGTACCTTGTAAGCACAGAACCCGTATCTGATTTTTATTCTTCACATTGCCTAGTCCAGTGCCTTATATATTCCAAGCACTCAGAGGATATTTTAAAAAATTAATACAAGAGGGGCGCCCGGGTGGCTCAGTCAGTTAAGCATCCGACTTCGACTCAGGTCATCATCTCATAAAGGTTTGTGAATTCAAGCCCCGCACTGGGGCTCTGTGCTGACAGCTCAGAGCCTGGAGCCTGCTTCAGGCTCTGTGTCTCCTTCTCTCTCTGCCCCTCCCTGCTCACGCTCTGTCTCCCTGTCTCTCAAAAACTAAATCAACATTAAAAAAATTTAAAAATTAATACAAGATCATCTTACAATAACAGATTACATATGTTAGCCAAATAGTAATGTAATGCTTTTACGGGGCGCCTGGGTGGCGCAGTCGGTTAAGCGTCCGACTTCAGCCAGGTCACGATCTCGCGGTCCGTGAGTTCGAGCCCCGCGTGGGGCTCTGGGCTGATGGCTCAGAGCCCGGAGCCTGTTTCCGATTCTGTGTCTCCCTCTCTCTCTGCCCCTCCCCCGTTCATGCTCTGTCTCTCTCTGTCCCAAAAATAAATAAACGTTGAAAAAAAAAAAAAAAACAAATAGTAATGTAATGCTTTTAGTTCGCAAAACACTTTTCTTTGGGCTCCCACATCAGGTTTTGAACACCAATCACATGAGGTACATACACTTGCATCCTGATTTTAAAGATGTAGAAACGTAGGGGACTGTTAACATAGAACTTTACGTAAAGGTCGCCTCATTTAAAATCCAGATGCCATTCATAAAAGCTAACACTGAGCACTGAACAGCAAGGAGGCCCTCTGATCAATGCTGTATAACATACGATGTCTTAAAATAAGACATAGTATTTTCCTTTCAAAAACATTTCCTTTCAACCACCTTCCTGGTCCAGGCAGGTCATGCTATCAATTTACAGCTAAGGGAAGTTCACTGCTGTGACCACGTTAACTGGCAGCGGCAGAATTCGAACCCACATCGTGTGACTCAAGAACTCACGCTCTTAAATTATTCCTTAAACGAGCTTCCCGAGGTTCGTGGCGAGCAAGTGGCAGAGGTATAGCCCAAGACCAGGTCTCCTGATTTGCAAATCCCTGTTTCACAACCAGTGTAGTAATCATGGGCTGTCAAGGCCTGCGCTCCACGTACCTTGGCCTTTTCCCTGATTATCCTTGAGTGTAACTAATTGCAATTTTGACATCACAATCAGTGCTGTGGCGACAGATGGACCATAAGGTCTAAAAACTAAAGCGGTTGAGAAAATGTTTCCTTTTTCTATTTGCAGGGCTGTAGTGAAACCTCACATAATGGATTTTTTTTTAAGGCATCTAGTTAGATAGGTAATAAATGCACTTTTCGTAAAATGAGAGCCCGAATTTCTCAATCCCAAATTTAGGTTTGTCTGTGACATCTTCCCCAATTATTATTTTTTTTAACTTTTAATTATTTTAGGTAATTTTGTCCCCAACGTGGGGCTCGAACTCACGACCCTGGGATCAAGAGTTGTATGCTCTACTGACGGAGCCAGGCAGGCGCCCCACTTGAGTCTCTAAATGTATTTAATATGCAACAACACATAGAGGAATACGTGGTAAATTCTATTTATTTATGCATGGGATGAGTTGCTTTTATTGGCAAGAGGAAGATCCCCTGAATTTGGAGCTGCTGGGAATATAGCATCCCAGGATTAGAGGCTTGGGAGAGGCAAACATTCTCCCTGGAGGGGATTGTGTGGGCCAGTGCTTTTTTTCTGTTGTTTAAGAGATGAAGGCAATGAGGCCCAGGGAAGACAGGAGACTTGACAGGGTTGGATGCCCAGTTACTGGCCAGCCTAGCATGTAATGGGGTCTAGATATTCCAGTTTCCCGTGCAGAGGCAGTGAGGTGAAGGGTTAAGAACACAGACTTGGATGTCCAGGAGGCTTGGGTTGGCTGCCTGGTTCAATAAGTATTGTGGAGCCTGAGAACAGTTACCCCTCGGTGCTGCAGTGTCTGTTAAACGGGAATTCCGCCACCTCTGTGGATCGTCGTGTGGAACATAGGGCGTGCTTATTTTTATCACTGTGTACAGCAATTATTAATCTACGTCTGTTGTATAGAACTTGTAGTGGTAGATAAAGCATCGTAAGTGCAAAGAGACTCCAAGTTTAGTCTACTGCTATTTACTTTTTAGTCTCCTCATTTGTGTCTTCGAAGGGGTTGGACCGGGTGAACTCGAGGTCTGTTGTCAAATTATCTTGTTTTAAAAATTTGAGCTCACATCATTTGACTCAAGAACTCAAGCCCTTAAACTGCTATTCCATAAATGAGTTGCTCAAGGACGCGTCGCTCGTCAGCGGGAGAGCTCCAGCCTGAAACCAGGTCTCCTGATATTAAAACTTCTGCGTGGATAGCGTTGCCATTGTAACCGGTGGTGGATTTGTAGTTGAACATGAAGCGCGTTCTAGGCTCAATCCCATCAGACACTTCACTGAGAATTTGAGGGATCCACGCGGCGCTCACTGGGTTCTTATACTAAGCCCTGAAATGTACTCTTCAAATATTTAGTTGGCTGAGATTCCATTTTTTCATCTTCGTTAGAAGGGCCTGCCTGAACTTTGACCGTGGAGGACCGTGCACTGGGCTGGCACACAGGATACCTGTCTGAGCGTGCAGTCACGTTCAGGATGTCATTAGCGCTGTGCCTTTCGAGCGTGCCCCGGCAGACACAGGCCGTTCATTCAAACCCGGGAGGAGCATAACTAATTGGACAAGAAGCGGAGCTCCCTTATTCTGGCTTCAGGCTGTCACCTGAAAGGACAGAGGGAGGAAGTATCCTCAAAGACTCTGGAAAAGTACAAGCCCCGAAACCAGGTCCCGACTAAAGACATCCTGTTTGAGATGAACAACTCACAAATCTTTCTTCTGTGACCGGAACAATCCAATACCCAGCTTCAGAGAAACGTCTGAGCTTCCGAATTCACTTCCGAAGCTGGCCCTTTCTGAGGCTCGGCTGGCCTCTCCAGTGAGCCTCTATTTATGCCAGGTTACAGGAAAGTGACTTTTTGGAAATATTTGAAGGAAGCCTCAGATTGTTGAAGACAACAACAAAGGCTAGTGTGGCAGAATGAACTTGGGGCTTATTATCACATTTGAATGGTCCTTGAGAAACATTATGTTGGCATGCTAATTTATTTCTTTTTTTTTTAACTTTTTTTTAATGTTTGTTTATTTTTGAGAGAGAGAGAGAGAGAGAGAGAGAGAGCATGAGTGGGGGGAGGGGCAGAGATATTGGGAGACACAGAATCCAAAGCAGGCTCCAGGCTCCGAGCTGTCAGCACAGAGCCCGACATGGGGCTCGAACTCAAGAACTGTGAGATTCTGACCTGAGCCGAAGTCAGCTGCCCAACCGACAGACCCCCAGGCGCCCCAGCATGTCAGTTCAGGTTTGCCATCAAACAAGTCTATTCTCCAGGGTCAGAAATGAGATAAAAATGTAAAATCTGATGTTCCTAGGAATGCGATCCCTAGCACCTCCTGGTACAACTCCAGACACCGTGTCCAACCGTGGGAAGTGAGGGGTTGGGGGTGGTATTGTAACGATACTCTGCTGTCACTTCAGGCTCCGGCTGCCACTACCAAATACCCCAGATGGGGTGGCTTAAACAAGCCCAAATTTTCTCACAGCTCTGGGGGCCAGAAATGTAAGATCAAGGTGCCGACACATTTGCTTTCCCTGGTGGCCTCTCTACTTGGCTCGCACATGTCCTCACGTGGCCTTTTCTTCATGTGTGCAAACCCCTCGTGTGCTTTTCACTTCTTATGAAGACCAGTCATGTGGGACTAGGGCCCCACCCTTACCAGCCTCATTTACCTTAATTGCCTCTTCAAAGGCTGTGTCTCCAAATATCCAACATGGGAGGTTCGGGCTTCAACATACGAATTGGGCTGAGGGGAGGAGAGAATGGACCCAGTTCAATCCCTGACATCCCATAAGGCAGCCAGCCACCTTTAAGAAAAGAAGGAAGGCATAGTGGGACACCTTTAGGTCACTCTCTTCCCATTCTCTCTCTCTGTCTCTCTCTGTCTCTCTGTCTCTTCTCCCCCCCCAACTCCTCATTTCTATCTTTATATCTTCTCTGCTTCAAGAACCAGATCTCTGATTTCTTTCCCTAGTCCACTGATATCTGAGGCACTCTTCCTGAGGGTTTTTATTTACTTGCTACAGATTTGCCCAGAGAGAATGATTTGCTTCTCTGAGTACAGATTCCAGCTTCGTAGGAGAGAGAAAGTAAAGGTCCATCTCTACTATGATGTCCATCTGTGATTCAGTCCAATATGGAAAAAGCATTGAGGCCGGGGTGATAGTCAAACTACCTCACAGCTGTATACCAGGGCCTGGCCATCAGTTGCGGTGGGAGGGACCCTACAGACACTTCTAGTGCCTTGAGTTAACCTTCTTTACCTGCTGGGCTACAGAGAGGTCCAGGATAGGGGCACTTTGAGGCTCACGACACTGTCTATCATCAGGTACAGATTTGCAATTATTTTAATACTTATTTTGAGAGAGAAGAAGAGAGAGAATCCCCAGCAGGCTTCATGCTCAGCGTGGAGCCCAACATGGGGCTCCATCCATCCCACGACCCTGGGGTCATGACCTGAGCCGAAATCAAGAGTTGGATGCTCAACTGACTGAGCCACCCAGGCGCCCTAAGATTTGCAGTTATTTTAAACACTTGTCCAGCCATCCTGCTCACAGCTGAGTATCTGCCCTGGTTGACCACAGATTCCAGCCAGCTCTTGGTGGCCCAGCCTTGTTCGGGAGGGGGATGGGGATGGGCTTTTCCCAGCGGGGAACCTGCCTGCCACCAGAGGCACACTTTACCTCACTCTTCTAAGTTGGCCCCTCTGTCTCAGCAAAAATAAAATATTAGTTCCCACCATGAGTAATGTCCATGTAAGCTTTTAAATATTGACCACAGTCAGAAAAAACAGTCTGGTATCAAATAGTAAAGGAAGTTTAGCTGCCGATTCACGATCTTCGCCCAGCTCTCACTATACATAATGTATGATCTTCCTGAAGGTGAAGAGAGCATACATTTTTAAAATACCAAACTCCTCGGTCACTCGGGTAAAAATACTGAGACTTCTTTTCGTGGCAGCTTAACGGTAACAATAAACGGTGGCGGTTCTTGTGTTCATTGTCCTCTTTGTCACCATCAGCTGACATTGACCTTGCAGCGGCTGTGTATCCTTTCCCGGGGAGCCGCACGATGCCAGAGCCCCATCTCACTCACTTCCGGGTGTTTGCCTGTTCCCTCACCGCCCTGGACACAAAACAGAGACCTGCAGGGAGACAGGGAGGTGCAAATGACCTATGCTTCTGGAGTGCAGTCTTTTGTGAGCCCTGAAAATTGAATTGTGTGTGTTAGCCCTGCCGCCCACGAGGGGTCCAGGAAAGAACAGCTGAGGCCTGCAGGGAGAATAAAGGAAAACGCCAGGTTTCCCTGCCCGTTCAGTGGTCTGGGCTTTGCTGCCGAGGCCTTGGGATTGAGCAGTGGCTGGGGCCCTCATTCTCACCTGCAGGGAGGCCAGGCTCTGAGAGATCCCCCGAGAACAGGTGTCTGGCAGGAAGGAGACAGACCCGACGCTTTTCAGACCAGCAGCCGCCTGAAAAGTCTTTAGGAAAACTTTTATGCTTTTATGCAACTAAAAGCGATTCAGCATCTCGTTTGCGAAAATACTCCTAAGGCACGTGCTCTGTCGAGAGCAGCCCCCGAGTTTGACAAGCTGGGGGGTTTAAACATGAACCGAAATGGGGTTCCTGCTTTCAGTAGCCCCTTTTTGTTTGTTTGTTTCTCTTTGTTTCTTTTTTGTTTTGCTTTTTGGTTTTTTGTTTTGTTTTGTTTTGTTTTTTTACTAGAAACTGTCATCAGTTTTCTCCCGGAACTTCTCCCGCTGAGGATTTATGGTGCTCGGATTCAGCTTTGTGGCGGAAGAAGGGCTTGCCTGCGAGGGGTGTCTCTCTTGTCAGGCGAGATAGAGAATTCGGGATCGGGGCCCACGGCTTCCGAATGCATTTTTGATTTGTTGGGTTTCCTCAGAGGTGTGTAGGAAACAAAAATAGAATTGCTGTTTACCCACTGACCCTCTTGCTGAGGCTGAGGATAAAAAAGGATTTGTTGTTTTTCCTTTACTACTCAGAAAAAGACTGTTCTGCCTCTTTCCTGTGCTAGGCTCTTCGTGGCCACACACACCTATATATGCTGAGGACACAGGGTTATACTGGTAAGTGATTGCATCTGACTCAAAGCAGGTGTAACTCTGGCAGCCCTTCACCCCGCTCTCTAGAAGTGGGGGGTGGGGGCGAGCCTGCTCCTTGGCGGGTAATCTATCGTTGCCAGGCCATTGATTCAACCAGCACCGTATTGTTATTTTCCGGCCAGAGTTCTTAAACTCTAACCTTCACGTAAAGCATATGATCACGTAAGAACAATTTTTAAGTGGAACGTAGATAAAACATAACCAGGTTTATTTCTTACTTCTATTAAGTATCAGATCTAAGCTTGAATGTTACTTGTACTTGGAGAAAGGTGATACAAATACGAGTCTATCTTCGACCATCAGACTGTGTTCACAAGGAGAACATCTTCGACCATCAGACTGCGTTCACAAGGAGAACATCGTATGAGCCTGCGAACCAGGGACAGTGGGGTCCAGCCTATGCTGATTACTTGATTCTGTCCTGTTGTGGGGCTCACTGACTAGTTACATTCTATAAGGATTCTGTTTCCTAAAATGACATTTCTTACTCACATACTTTCTCCCATTAAAAAAAAAATTCTTTCAGGGCACCTGGGTGTCTCAGTCAGTTGGGCGTCTGACTCTTGGTTTCGGCTCAGGTCATGATCTCGCAGTTCGTGGGATCAAGCCCTGTGTCAGGCTGTGCGCTGACAGCACGGAGCCTGCTTGGGGTTCTGTCCCTCCCTCTCTCCTCCCCCTCCCCGTTCGCACACACACTCTCTCTCTTTCTCTCTCTGAAAATAAATAATAAACTTTAAAAATAGGAATTACAAAAAGTCTTCCCGTTGTCCGTTTCCACAGTTGCCGTGCCCTGTGTAGGTTACTTTCTCACCTCCTCCTTTCACAGTACAAGTGTCTGTTCCCTGCGGTCTGGGGAGAAGACAGTTCCGGGCGCTTAGAGGGGACACCACCGCAGGAGACAAAACAAAGCCCCCTTGTTTCTGGTTTCCCTCCGGAGGCCGCAAGGCAGTTCTGATCGCTGACCTGAAAGCTGAGCGTTCGGTGTTCGCTTCCTTCAGAAGACACCGCGCTTTCCCTCCCTGTAGGAGGTGGCCCCCAGTGGCAGCAGGGGCCCGAGCGAGAAAAGCAGCTGGAACCCCTGCAGGGAGAGTTGACCTGAGGGAGAGAGTTTGGGTCTCCAGTGAAGACCGAAGCAAACACGTTGATGAACAGTGTCAGAAGGGCCAGGATCGTGATAAACCGAGGGGGCAGCGGGTGTATATTCTCCTCTTTCCTCTCTACATAGTCTTTCCATTTCCATCCGTGTGTTAAAACTATTGTCAGTGTTGATGCTTGTCTGCCATACTGTTTGGAGAACCAAGGGTTTAGTGGAAGTATCCCGATCCAACTCTGGTTGTCTTTTCATACACTCGCAAACGCTAATACTCCTCCCTAGAACCTACCAGAAAGCTCTGTGATTCCAGACCATTACTGTTGCAGCTACAATGCCTTGCTCAGTCCCAAATACTCCTCGCACCCCTCGACAGCCTTGGGAGGATTTTTCCGTGCATGAGGAAACTGAGGCACAGGCAGGCCCAACAGCCCGCCCTCGGTTTTAGAGCAAGCAGGTGACGGACTCAGGGCCGGACAGTCCGACCGAGGGAGATGGTTCGTGAATTCCTCAAAGTTCTAACCCAGATTTTGTGCACTTAGACTAAATGTTTTATTCTCCTGAAGGAAAAAAAAAAAAATATGTGTTACATTTCACCACCAGCCACATCTTCTAACTTTTCCCTGCCTTGTCAGCTGCCTGTCAGGTTTGTAAAGAAATGTGGCATAAAACTGACAGGAAGAAGCTCTGAAATCCATAACCACATGGCAGAATATTGAAAAATCTTCACACAGGCTTATTTTGTCATTTATTGTATAGCCCTAAACCAGCTGCCAGGTGATTTAATAGGCACCATTTAGCTAATACATTATTTTGCCAAGAAAATTCATTGTGCCAAATTCTTTTTTAATCTTTCGTGGCTGCTTACTTATAAAAACAGAGTGCCTAGAAGCTCTGAATTATTTCACAGGGGGGAGAAGCCAAACAGAGAAGGCTATTAATTTAAGCTGTTTCAAATGGAAATTGTCACTCTGGAGAAAGAGATGTAGGTGGCATAAGATATATACGATTCTTGGGTAAAGAGAGACACTTGAAATGGCACATTTCACATTTGGAGGTTCAAAAGGCATCATCTGTCAGTAGGTTATTAAACTAAGTTGAGTATTTTCTAGCTTTTAAACCACGATGATGAATACGAAAGTGTTTTTCACACTCTTAAAGGATCATGCACACCTCAGGCACACGGAGGTTTCTGCAATGCAAGTGAGGTGTTGGGCGTGTTAGCATTCTGTCGGAATGGTATTTGTACAACATTATACAGTTTCCGATCTCTCTTCAGCAGAGGACGTCCAGACATTATTTAAAATTCTCAATGTTGTTTAGAATCTAAAAGAGAGCCTTTGAATCCAATAGATTGATGTGCGCTCTTGTTTTTGATTCTCACACTTAACGTAACGCTTAGACGTCGTATGTTCAGATTTCTTCGTACAGAGGAAAATAGTGGTCACACGCCATGGAGACACGCGGGTCACCTTACACCAGGGAGGCTTCATCGAGCAGACCACTAAGGCACATTTAGGACAAAGAAGAGAAAAAAAAATAGGACAGTTGAAAAGTAGAGTTTTAGAAAAGGGTCTGTCTCTTGAAAGAAGAGAGAGAGAGAGGAGGCAAACGAATGACGTGGTCTTATTGACAAATTAATGACACCAGTATTCTGAAATGTTGGGAGACATCATTCACTGCTTCTGTAGTCACAAATGCTAGAAACAGCATAAATGGCAGCAGTGAATTCGACGAATTACATTATTAATGGCTATAGATTATAAATTATATCCCCTTTCCTAGAATTACATGCGACTGTGGCTAAAATGAGGGAAAGCCTACAGATGTACTTATGGAATCCTGGTCTTTAGATATATTTTAATGAAACAGAGCAAGTTACACAACACTGTTATTAGTATAGCTACATTCTTTTTCTGCCTCCCGGGGTATGTATACATGCATGTGTGAACCGTTCTCTTTGTATATTCATAAGGTATTTCCAAGGATATCTGAGAAGCTAATAATAACAGTTCTACCTGGGTACGAAGACTGGGAATCGGATAATAAGGTTTATTTCCTTCATGGCATTTTTTTTTTTTTTTTTTTTTACTGTTGGACTTTGTTTCTCTGTGTTCTTCTTCTTCTCCCCTGACAAAAACATTTCACGAGATACAACTTAGAGTTCAGTTTTCTACTGTTTGTCAAGATTCGCAGATAGGTTGACACATTAAAAAAAGAATTCTCACTCAAATTAGCATGCATCAGAAATCCCTGTAGGATCTCGTGAAAATACAGACACGTGGGTCCCCTCCAAGCAGGTTAACTGGACACAGAGCCCTGGAATATGCGTTTGGAATGGACCTTGGGAACCAAACCCTCAGGAGTCTGCAGACTTCCCCCTGAGAAACACTTGCCCTGAGCTGGTAGAACTCACCAGCTCGCATGGAGACACTTCTGGCGTGAGCCATCCAACAGCCTGAAGATGCAATTCTACCATGACCGCTTTAGAAAAAAGCATCTGTGAAAAATAACAGTTATTACTCTCATTATTGTTGGATCTTCTATTGACTTCTTCCCACCAAAAGGAAGGGCAAGGATGGCCATTATATTCATCGTTTTCCCTTTGTCTGAGGGGGGTGATGTGGACAGCCCAATGAGAAACTATTGGAAACTTGTCTTAGAAAACCGGTTTGTATGCACGTTACCTCTAATGACAGTTGCTGAATAGGTGCTGAATAGTAGCTGCTCTTACATATGCTTGCGTGACTTTGGTCCATGGGGATTAAGACACGAAACCATTTGGTCTCCTCTTCCCGAATCACATGGCTGTGCCACGTGGACGTACAGCACGCCTCCTCGCGTCCTCTCTGTATTCCTCGCTTTGCAGGATGGTGGGCCCTCATCACCACTGCTCCTGGAGAAATGACACATCCCACTGTTTCTCTTCTCCCACCTGCCACAACCGCTGCTTGCTTCTCTCCTGCTTCTCCCACCCCACGAAGAGTGGGAGAGGATGTTCACGAGCTTCCACGAGTCATCAGAACTTTGGTTGTGCTACCAGGCAGAGACCTAGCTCTTCTAGTTTGCAGACTGTTACCCATGGATCGGATAATTGCCCTGAGGATATCTGAGTGGCTTCACCTGGCTTAGCATCACACAAAACATTCCCTTCCATTCCTGAACCCACGCTTCTTTTTTTTTCAATATATGAAGTTTATTGTCAAATCGGTTTCCATACAGCACCCAGTGCTCATCCCAAAAGGTGCCCTCCTCGATACCCATCACTCCCCCTCCCCTCCCTCCCACCCCCCATCAACCCTCAGTTTGTCCTGAACCCATGTTTCAAACTAAGCCCAAGTGTCTGGACATTCATGTATCGCAATATGTCCGTGAGGTCTCTCTCAGCATTCTAGGACTTACCCATCTACCCCAAATCTTTTTCACATTTTACTCAGGATGTCTCCTGGAAACAGGTTGCCAGGTCACTGACTCTGGTAACCTGGCATTCCCAGATCGAGCGCATAGATTAGCCTCTCAGGTTTCTAGGAACTTACTATCATAGGGTATATTAAAACAAGTACACCATTTTCCATGCAATTGTTATCATTCATTGGGTTGCCAAGGTAACAAGCACCATGTGAACTATTAGAATCTGTATGGATGTAGCTGTTGAGTCGTTAATACTAAAAACTATGCATTATTCAGCAAGCTGTTCTCTCTACTTACCTAACGATGTAGCTTTTCTTCTCTAAAAGGACAAGTGATGGTCTCCCAATTTGATGGGAAGCATATTTAATAAGATAGACATCAGTAAACAGAATGGATTTGTGCCAGAAAAGCTGCCTGTGTACTAAATTCTATTTTCCTTTTGATGACATCATAAAATTGGAGATTCTATTCTGTGATTTTTTTGGGGCTTTTCCTCATAAAAGATCATTTGCAGTTAATACTGCAAACTTGAAAAAAAAACACAGAAAAAAGGAAAATCGGTATTTTTACAGGAGCACTAATATTTAGGTAAATAGCAAGTTGTAAATACAGGATTTCTCAGGTTATTATTATTATTATTTTGCCCCAATAGGTTAAGGGTTGAAAGAGGGAAAAAAGATAGTAGCTCTTGCAAAGAATTCTGGTTGATCAACTTTAAATGGATAATTTTTTTTCTTTTAAGTATTCTATAGTAGAAGAGTTCAGAGTTCTGTTTGCTCAGCCCTGTTTCATTGCAAATGAATAAGCTAAAAGCACATTAAAAGATGCTATGGCACCGGGGCGCCTGGGTGGCGCAGTCGGTTAAGCGTCCGACTTCAGCCAGGTCACGATCTCGCAGTGTGGGAGTTCGAGCCCCGCGTCGGGCTCTGGGCTGATGGCTCGGAGCCTGGAGCCTGTTTCCGATTCTGTGTCTCCCTCTCTCTCTGCCCCTCCCCCGTTCATGCTCTGTCTCTCTCTGTCCCAAAAAAAAAAAAAAAAAAAAAAAAAAAGTTGGAAAAAAAAAACATCCATCACGTGATTAAGAATGCCTTCCTTTAAAGAGCTTATTTGTTGGAAGTAAAAATTCAAAAATATTTCCTAATCATCCTTTTTAAATTATGTATTTATTTATTTTTAAATTTACATCCAAGTTTGCATATAGTGTAATAATGATTTCAGGAGTAGGATCCAGTGATTCATCCCCTGTGTATAACACCCAGTGCTCATCCCAACAAGTGTCATCCTAATGCCCCTTACCCATTTAGCATCCCCTCCCCAACCGATAGCCCCTCCAGCAACTGTCAGTTTGTTCTCTGTATTTAAGAGTCTCTTATGTTTTGTCCCCTCTTTGTTTTTATATTGTTTTTGCTTCCTTTCCCTTATGTTCATCTGTTTTGTATCTAAAATTCCATGTATGAGTGAAGTCATATGATATTTGTCTTCCTTTGACTGATTAATTTTGCTTAGCATCATACCTTCTTGTTCCATCCATGTTGTTGCAAATGGCAAGGTTTCATTCTTTTTGATTGCTGAGTAATACTCCATTGTGTGTGTGTGTGTGTGTGTGTGTGTGTGTACACACACACCACATCTTCTTTATCCATTCATCCATCGATGGACATTTGGGCTCTTTTCATACTTTGGCTGTTGTTGATAGTGCTGCTGTAAACATTGGGGTGCATGTGCCCCTTCTAGACAGCACACCTGTATCCTTTGGATAAATACCTAGTAGTGCAATTGCTGGGTCGTTGGGTAGTTCTCTTTTTAATTTTTTGAGGAACCTCCATACTCTTTTCCAGAGTGGCTTCACCAGTTTGCATTCCCACCAGCAGTGCGAAGGGTTCCTCTTTCCCCACATCCTTGCCAACATTTGTTGTTGCCTGAGTTAATTTTAGCCATTCTGACAGGTGCCAGGTGGTATCTCATTGTGGTTTTGATTTGTGTTTCCCTGATGGTGAGTGATGTTGAGCATTTTTTTTTTTTTCATGTGTCTGTTAGCCATCTGGATGTCTTCTTTGGAAAAGTGTCTATTCATATCTTTTGCCCATTTCTTCACTGGATTATTTGTTTTTTTGGGTGTTGAGTTTGATAACTTCTTTTTGATTTTGGATACTACCCCTTTATCTGGTATGTCCTAATCATCTTTTGATTAAATAGTCAAGGACTTGATTAGTTCCACCTCATACCATATTGAGTTGACAGTTCCATCCTAGATCTGGGGATAAACGCATCAGCCCAGTCCCCACCCACAAGGAACTATGAATGCAGTAGGAAAGCTCGAAAACAAACACACACTCATAACAAAGTGATTAATGCCAGAACAGGAGAAATTAAGGGTCCTGTGCTATTGGTTCTGAGGAGTGTCACCAAAAAAACCACTATAAATGTAGCTTTTTTGCTTAACTACAGGCAGATCCCTAACTCAGAGCATGAGATTTAATCATCCTCAAGTAAGAAGGGAAACATCTTTAGAAATGAAAGAGTAATGATCCTGTAACCAATAGCATGGTCAGCAAATTATAAGCCTTTGCATTGAAGTCTTCCCGGCCTCCTGCCTTGATTATTACAATGTTTTTCCAACCCGTTTTCCTGTCTCAGGTCTCTCTGGCCCCCATCATTCATCTGTTTATGCACATTCATCCAAGTCCATTATCTCCTGTGCCCTAGATATTATTCTGGGTGCTACGTGCAGTGAAATGAAGTTCCTGTTCTCAAAAGGCTTACGTTATAGTGGGAGGCAGGGCAAGGAACAAACAATAAACTGAATCACTAAAATAGTAATAATTTCCACTTAAAACAGGTGCTGTCTAAGGGGAATAAGTGATTTTAACTGGGGTTACTTTGGAGCATGTCATCAAAAGAGGCTTCTCTGAATAGGTGGCCTTTAAGCTGAGACATGAATGCAAAAGGTCAGAGATCAGAGCATTCCTGGCAGAGACCAAGCAGTTCCCTATCCCCAGGTGAGAACAAGGGAACAATATGACAAGTTCAAGCAAAGGCTAATGGGCGGGGAGGGTCCACTAGTTTTGCAGAGGGGTTTGGGTTTTATTTAGAGTAAAGGGAAGTCATTGGGGCACTTAAGGCAGACAAGTGCTAGCATATGCTCTGTGTTTTTAAAGGCATATTATATAATAGGGATGCCTGGGTGGCTCAGTCGATTAAGTGACTGACTCTTGATTTCTGCTTAGGTCACAATCTCATGGTTTGTGGGGTTAAGCCCACATTGGGCTCTGTACTGATAGCATGGAGCCTGCTTGGGATTCTCTCTCCTCTTTTTCTCTCTCTGCCCCTCCCCCTGCTGGCTGTCTCTCTCTCTCTCTCTCTCTCTCTCTCAAAATAAATAAATTTAAAATAAGAATATTAGATAATAAATACCCACTAGCCTAAAATAATTAAATAAATGATTGAACAAATAAATAAGGGAAAGGGGACACATATTTCTTACACATAAATTCCAAACAATAAATGTAGATCTTTCCTCTGAGTTCCTGGCTGGCTTTAGTGACTTGTTTCTAATGAACAGAATATAGAAAATGGAAAAAACAGTAGTAATTCTGGAGTGGAGAAACTCGTAGACACAAAAAGATCTAGTGATGAAGGTTGACATCACCAGATGTAAGTTATGTGAATTCTGTGGGTATTAGGACCTTTATTAGAGGAGGCATCCCTTCTATCATATGCTGACTCACCAAGAAGTCAGCAACCCAGAAAGGATCCTTACCCACCCACACTTGTATCCTGACCTCAGGCTTCCAGCCTCCAGAACTATGGGAAACAAATTTCTGTTGTTTATAAGCTTCCTGGTCTGGGGTATTTTGTTATAGCATCCCGAATGGGCTAAGAGATTGACCCCTGATACGGTGTGATGAGAAAGACATTTCACTTCTGTAATCACCCCCAAGTCCATGACCATGAGAAAACAGAAAAATTGAGGTATATTATACAAAATGTCTGGCCAGGGCTCCTCAAAACTGTCAAGGTCATGAAGAATCAAAGAAAGACCAAAAAGCTGTCTTGGGTTAGAGAAGACTATGGAGGTATAACAACTAAATACAACATGGTATCCTGGATTGGATCTTGAGATGGGATAGTAGTGGGAAAATAGGTGAAATTCAAATACGGTGTGTAGTTTAGTCAGTAGGAATGTGCCCATTTCTCAGCCTTGATGAAGGTACCATGGTTATGAAGATAGTAACAATGGAAAGGTAGGGTGAAGAGTATTCAGGAATTCTCGTATTAGCTTCATAACTTTTCTGCAAATCTGAAATTATTCCCAAAAGAACTTTTTTAAGGAAACACACAAAAAGGAGGATTTTAGCTTCTTTGTAGTGAATAGACTGAGGTTGGGGTATAAGAGTATAAGTGGGGAAGCAGTGAGGACCTAGGCTGGTGGAACATACAGATGGGAGATGGTGGTGGCCAGAGACAAGGCTCTGGGTGGGAATGGAGGGAGGGGCATAGACGTGGTGCTATTTTCAAGTAGCCAAGGAAAGACACAGTGGCAGACAGGATGGCAGTGACAGAATGTGGAGAATGAGCTGGCAGTGGGGGAGATGCTGAGATAAGAATTGTGTCATAAAAGATAGATATGATGATGTCAATTTTCATTTCAGAAATCTTCACTAATTTCCCCTGAAAATATAATAAAAGAGACCAAACTCTTCATCCTGACTTACCAGATCCTCAATAATTCAGTCATGAATTATAGTTATTTTTTTAAATGTTTGTTTATTTATTTTGAGAGAGAGACAGAGAGAGAGAGACAGAGAGAGAGAGAGAACCCCAATTAGGCTCCATGCTGTTAGCGCAGAGCCCAACTCCGGTCTGAATCCCACAAACCATGACATCATGACCTGAGCCTAAATTAAGAGTTGGATACTCAACCGACTGTGCCATCCAGCTGCCTCCCTAATTATAGTTTCTAATACCTTCCACGCTGGATCCTCTACACATCTTGCTCCACACATAGACACATCTACCTGATGTCCCATCCACAAGGCTTTTCAGATCCTGCTGGAGTTAGTCTTTTACCTCTTAAAATACCAGAACACATCCACCCTGGCTTACTAGATGATGGTGATGATGATGATGATGGTGGTGATAATGGTGACGATGGTGATGGTGATAATGATGATGATAAAGATAAACAATAGAACACCTTTTTGATAAAGTGTCATATTTTATGCTAAGAGCTTTATCTTCATCCACCACATTGATGCTCAACAATATTTGTATAAGGAAAGTGTTTTACTTATTCTTGGTCTGCACTTGGGGAAGCTGATTTGGGGGGATGGAATGGCTATATAATTGATGGTCCAAACTGAAAAGGGGCACTATCCACACTTACTCTAAAACAATAAGTGTCAACCAAGGCTGTTCAGGAGAACCCTGGATGCCTGATCCTGCCAATGCCGTGAAGATCAGTGTGCCAAATGTTGCACAATTAGCAAGTGACCCAGTAGAGCCTTTAAACTACAATATTCTTATTCCAAAATTCGTTATGAATGTTTATAACAATACTCTCTTGGTAGATTATGAGTTTTCACCTGATCTCTCGGAGCTGTGCACTCCTCATGGATGAAAATGGTGCTGCTAGAATGTAGTTAAAGTTCCGTGAGATGGTGGTTAGTGATGCATCTAACAAGGATGAAAAGTCAATAAATGAAGGCAGGCAGGCATCTGTGGCTTAAACGTAACCCTCTTCTTTGGTCCTAAATAGTATCTAGCACAATATTTTGCCGGCAGGTGTTGCTAGCTGTTCAATAAAT
The DNA here is from genome assembly GCF_018350155.1 of Leopardus geoffroyi. NCBI lineage: Eukaryota > Metazoa > Chordata > Mammalia > Carnivora > Felidae > Leopardus > Leopardus geoffroyi. The sequence goes on along the minus strand of NC_059334.1, from coordinate 5,647,852 downwards.
ATCAATTAAATGCACTCTACTTCAAGATCAAGGAGATTGATGGGCCAAAAGAGTGATCAGGAGCTACATTGAATCTAAAAGGGGATTTTGGGGGTGATTCCCCAATAACAGAGACCCTGTTTCTCACGGATGCTTCAGAGCCAGAGCCAAAACCAGAAAAAAATCTTTGGTAGGGAAGTGCTGTGGCAATCCACGTTATTTACCACACCATGCTGCGCATCGTTCCTTGGTTCTGTCCCTCCAAATGGAGCATACGGTATAAGGAGGCTCTCTGCAGTGTATGAGTCTACACGCTTTGTTACCATCTGTTGCTAATTGAATTAATATGCATCTGGGTTTCTTTCAACATATTTTAACCTGCTCTGTAGCCCAGGCAGAATAGAGGCTGATGTTCTCATAACCAGCGGTGTTTTCTTATACTATCAGGTTATCCGTGTATGATATCTGAACTCTAAGTACCAACCACAGATGGTTTACTGATTCTTCAGTCTATGACCGTGTCATTTGACACGATGCATTTTCTCCAGGGGCCACCTTTGCTATTTCTAATGTGCAGTTTAGCTGTAAGCATGCATTTTTGCTTTGCCTTCTTCAGGACAGGATTATACTTTAGCGTTTTCGTGTCAATGCAAGTGATCACAGTAAATTATTCATGAAATAGTTTTCAGCTATGGCTGTTTGCCATCAACATTCCCCTCTGGAAATATTTTATGTGATGTTTATTATTTGAATCCAAACCTTGCACATTTTACCTTTTACCTTTTTACCTTTTATTTGTAAGATAACAAACCTGGTTTCTGTGGAAAATGTAAAAATATCACCCCTCCCCTCAAGGAATGCACTGCATAACTCTATTTATTTTTTTATATTGTGTTAATGCTTATTAAAGATCTCCTGTTTTAGGGGAATCGTTACATGGGGTGATTTATCTAGACCTTGTAACAACCTCATGATCTAAATGGGGTTGTGTCTATTTCACACATGACTGTACCAGAGTTCAAAGGTTGTACCTCTAGGGCAAAAATATTTAAATCCAGGCTGCCCTGTAGCTCTAGGCATTTATTCTTTATATAAAACTGTACTTTGTCTTCATGGAGCCAGTAGAGGGATATGAAAAGAATACGTGCATACATTCATCTTTATCTACATTTTCTTGATGTTGATAGTCTAGGATTATAAAAGCACTCATCGGCATAGAGATGTATCTCACTTTTCTCTCTGCTAAAGATTGCTTTAATGTTAAATCTCAACCTTACACAAAAGTAGTTCATGTTAAGTAAACAAGTAGAATCCCTTCTGCCTATTCTATTTCTCTCCAAGTGGAAAGATTTGCCCAAATCACATGTGCCCTGTGGTTCCACCAGCACTTGGTTTAGGCATTGTTTCTCTCATGAAAACGTGATGGCTTCAGTTTTTGGACATTTTACTTTCTATGGGTGTTGAAAAACCCGTGACCATTAATTTGTTTGAATAACATTTAATGTTTGTGTGTGAGTGGTCACCGTACTTGACTTCCCTGTTTTGATCCTCTGTCTGAAAGGCACATATTTTGAGGCATTGTAATAATTCTGATGAACTGAGAAGTTAACTGGAGGCAGGGGTAAGTGTGTGTCAGTCCAACAGGCTCCTAATGTGTTGAACCTGGGATTCTGTTGGCATTAATCTTCTGCTTTGGCCAAGTACACTCATCAGCATAGGGACTTTTGTTACTTGAGTAAAGACCACATCTTCTCAGATGACAGTAGAGGCCTGTAGCTCTAGGCATTTATTCTTTATATAAAACTGTACTTGATACAAAACTGTACTTTATATAAAACTGTATCTCAAGTCTGTACCCTCCATCGTAACTCAAGCTTAGGATGATTGTTCATTGGGTTGGTAACTGGCTATAGGACTTATGTAGCCTAGTAGAGTAACGGGACGAAGGGTAAATGATGGTTTAAACCTATGTTATTGCCTTTTGAAATTAAATTTCAAGGGAGTTGTTATATTTTAATATACTGAGACCTGAAAGAGTGTTCATTAATATGAATCTATTGATACTGTGGCCCAGTTTGAAACTTCATTCAGAAGAAGAACATGTGCCCCCAGAGATAAATAAATACTCCTCTCCAAATTGCCGTGTGTAACAAAAATGAAAAGCAGAAACGACATTTTGTCTTCTTGGCAATTTAAAAGTCTTGCTTTGATGAATAATTGACTTTTGTCCTACTTCAAAAATATTCTTTCCAGAGTTTAAAATTTGAACCATATAGAAGGAAAAGAGAGGTCATGCTTCTAGAAACTTGTTTTCCATGCTTAATATAGCACATTTCACCTGGGAAACTTTCTGTAGACTCTATAGAATGCTATTCCTGCATCACTCAGAAGCACATTAAATGTGACATTTCCTTTCACCCTCAGATGAGCGAAAGTGCTAATTATTTAATTCTACTTGTCTCTCTGTTCATGAACCAATGAAAACACTGCCTATAATGCCCCCAAATTATTTTAAAAATAAATTTCAAAAGAATTGAATGGGAAAATATTACGAATCTATGGAAAATACTTTTTAAGTAAAAAAAAAAAAACCTCATAAAAATATGCCTGATACAAAAAAATAGCAAAGTTATTCTGCTTTTATGTACAAAGAAATAAAACCCTTTATCACAGATGTGTTGCATACCTTTAGTATAGGAACACCACAACGTTGGTGCTTTGTCGTGACACCCTGCTGCAGAGGGTGATACCTTCTAAATGTTCATCATCCTGTCTCTACAACCTTCTCACATTGCTTAGGGACGGTGCCTCAGATAAGCCTGAACAAGAAAAAGAACGAGCAGGTGGTGACCACCTCCACTGACAAGGGTAAAATAAGGAATGGAAAGGAAAAATGTTGCATGAAAAGCTCTGTTGGCACCAATAGATTTCTGAAATCACTTTTAAGCTTAAGAATGGAAGTTACTGAATACACCCAAATTGTAATCTTTCTCCGTCTGGCTTTGCCTAGTGAAGTTTAGATGCATGCCGAGGAGTAGCTTGATGTTGGCCATTGAAGGAGGAGGAAAAAGGACGCATTGATGGTTGTAGTCACCAGTCTATAGAGCATCTCTTGCAGATCCTGTATTTTGCATGTGCCAGTGTATTTAATAACGTCTGCTATGATTCTATGGGGTAGATCTACCCCATTTTGGTGGCAGGAGTGGGGGGACGAAAGAGAGAGAGAGAAAGGCCAAGAGCAGTTAAGTATTTTGTCCAAGAGTTGAAATCTGACCCAAGCTAGCTGTCTTTGATACTAAAATGTTTTCTTGGGGCACCTGGGTGGATCAGTTGGTTAAGGGCCTGACTCCTGATTGCGGCTTAGGTCATGATCTCACAGTTCCTGGGACTGAGCCCTGGGGTGGGCTCTGTGCAGACAATGAGGAACCTGCTTGGGATTCTCTCTCTTTCCCCCTTTCTCCACCCCCCCCCCCATGCTCTCTCCCTCTCTCTCAAAATAAATAAATAGACTTAAAAAAATGTTTATTCTTTCCACTAGATTATTTTAACTCTAACCAGAGAGTTGAGATGAGCTGTGTACTAGGTAATTGGCACAGTTAGGATTCAATGTTTACCGAATTAATTAATTTTGGTGTGTTTTGTGAATACGAGTGATTCTTCACTGGGGTCTTATTTGATTTCTGGACTTGAGGACTATGTTTGCAAAGCTTAACTGGCTCTGTGCAATCCTTCCCTTGCCCCCTTAGTCAGCCTGATATCCCCTAAGAGCTGACAGGGTGAGAGTTGTCCCCCCCGCCACCCCCCCACTCCTTTTCTTCATAAGTTGCTCTTTGGTTGGGACCCTGACACATTCCATAATTCCATTCTCTAGCTGTTTCTTTTTAGTAGGCTGTCAGTACACCAGGCTGGGAATATTTTGTCTTGAGTAAACAGGAAGTTCCCTTAAATTCTCATGTCCAGAAATGTGCTATCTACAACTGACAAAGCAGCAAAAACACGAAGTCCCCAACCTCAAGGAATTCACAGGCTATCAGAGAAGCAAGGACATTTTAGGGTTATTTTATGTTACCTTATGTTACAGGGTATCTGTCTCATAGGGTTGTTATGAAGATTAAGTAAGTTATTATGTGGATGGATCCAAATATTACCGGGCATATAGAAGGTGCTCTATAAGCACTAGCTATTGTTATTCCAGAGCGATGAACAAAAATGGGTGTCAGGGGCATGGAATGGAACAGGAAGAAAGGCAACCTCCAGGAGCATAGATATACTTTAAGCACATCCATCAAAAGGTGATGCTTCCTTATGTCAAGAAAGAAATAGAGCTCTCAGTGTGTCACCAGTCAGCACACATGGAAGGCTGGGAAAATGCCCCCAATCCGACATACGACTAAATCTGTTGTACCTCCAAACTGCGCATGAACTGCCTTCCCCCCTCTTAGAATGACCAATCTCAGAAAATCATTTGATATTCTTCTAAAACAAAGCTGCGACCATCCACTCTTTGGCACGGACTTAAAACGTGACCGGAGAACACCAGCCAAAGCAGCAGTGACATGCCTTGTGTGTCCGATGAGGCGATCCAGCGACACAGAAAGGTTGCTGGGTGTTGAGACCTTTATGACTTAAGAAGTCTTGTATGCCAGCGAGGCAGGTGTGAAACTGTCTGTTTGAAGCAGTGGAAACTCTTCAGCTTTTTCTCCTTGTCTATTTTTCCCATACATCCTAGTTCTTGCTCACGTGCTAAAGCTTGGCTGGAATGGAAACAAAGAAGTCCTGAGGGAGACACAACATCTGTAACTCAAACCCTCTGTGAGGGTTCGTTCTCCCCAGGGCTGGGGGGAAAAGGTGGGCTTGCCTTTTATTTCTGATGCTTGTCCTGAATGATAAAATAATCTGAAAGACTCTGGCAAGAACGAGGGAAATTGAGGGGCCCTAGGCAATGCAAACTATAGCATTAGTTATTGAAAAGGAGAATTCAGTTTTCAAATACACTTGAAGTCCCCTTACAAAAATACTAGACTTTATTTTGTAGAGAAGTTTTAGTTCACAGCAGAATTGAGGGGGAGGGTACAGAGAGTCCCCATGTACCTCCTGCCCCCACATGTGCATTTTCACCCCCCCCACCCCCGTTATCAACATTCCCCACCAGAGCATCTAATCCTTAAAATGAATGAGCCTACCTTGGCATGTCATTATCACCTCAAGGCCATACTGTACATTAGGGTTCATTCTGGTTTCATATATCCTATGGCTTGAGAACATTAGGGCCCCTTTTTACAAACTGCTCACTAGCCTGGTGGGGCTAATGTGCCCTAGGATGCAGAACTGCTTGATTTGCAGGGTGATAGAGGGTGCTGCTGAAGTTCCAGAAACTGTCGTGCAAGGGCGCGTCCTCAGGCAAGGGCACACCCTTCCGCCCAGGGCAATGATAGCCCAGGTCCTGTAGCCTCCAGCCAGCCCTCGCCTTGCTTTGTACTGGCTTAATGACTTTTACTGTTTAATATGTTACAAAGGCTCGGCCTTCAAAAGTAGTGAAGTGCAAACATGAATGGCAATTGGGAAATTTATTTTTACTGATGATTGAGAAGAAAGGGTCTACACAAAACATATTTTAGACTTTGACCTTGCAGAGAGTTACTTTGCTCTTTGTTCATGTGAAGTAGGAAAAAAAAGCACAGCATTTTTTTTTTTTTTTTTTTTGGCTTGCTTAGAGATTTGATATGGTAAGTGTTCTTTAGTGAAAGGATATATTGCAATAGGTTGAACTAGTGGCTTTCAAACATTTGGCCAAACAAAGACCACAATGCGTTTCTTTTCAAATGTCTCAATCCAGGGGCGCCTGGATGGCTCAGTTGGTCGAGTGTCTGACTCTTGATTTTGGCTCAGGTCATGGTCCCAGTGTTGTGGGGTTGAGCCCCATGTTGGACTAAACCAGTGCTGAGCGTGAAGCCTGCCTAAGATTCTCTCTCTCTCCCTCTGCCCCTCTCCCCTGCTCACATGCGTGCACGCTCTCTCTCTCTCAAATTAAAAATATATATATATATTTCTATCCATTACATACACACATATATGTCTAAAACAAAGTTACTAGTCTTATTTAAATTCTGATCACAACCCACATATTCAAATTTGAAAAGGTAAATAGATATATGGTCAAGAGGACGAAATGTATTTCATCTTTCAAAACTGTTTTGATAAGGTTTATATTGAGAGTTAGTAATCATTTAGTTGTTAATTAGTTTGAGAAGAAATTGTTCCCAAAATAACCAAATTAGCAGTTTGAAACAAAGAAATGGACTATTCCATGTTTGGAACTAAGCTTTTAATTTAAAATCTTTTACAAATGATCTAGACCAGATGGTATTCAGTCAAATCTTAACTTTTTACAAACCAAAAGCAAATTGGTTTCTGCATTTTTATTGCGTCCCCACTTTTGGTACTTCTGATGCAGATCATCTTCATAGACCATGTTTCTAGAATGTCTCTTGAAACCCCAACAGTGAATGGGCCTGAATAGGGGGGCCTAGAGTTGGAGACATTTAGCAAGATTTTCAGGGCTCCCAGTATTCAGTTTTCTAGTTGTAGAGAATCAAGTGGAGGAAGGAAGCTAGATATGAAAATGGATTTGAATAAAAGCAGGAGTTACAGTGTCTATGCATATATGCATATAAATGACAGAAAATAGGATATATATGTTCGTAACCCAACAGAGAAGTCTGCGTTGGAGGTACAGATTCGGGAAAGCAGTAAATAGGCAAAGGCTAAGAATGGAACCCTTGGCACGGACATCTGATGATTGACAAAGGACTGGAATGATGAGTAACATCAGAAGGACAGTCAGGCGGGGTACAGAGACCCAGAAAGGTGAGATTTCAAGAAAGTCAGGCACATTGTCTTTCGATAGAGAAGGCATGATCACATTCAACAGAAATGTCTTATAATAGAAGTACTGATGAAAAACCTATTTTAATTTGGAAACTAGAAATTATTGACGATCTTTGTGAAAGCAGATTCTGCCAAGTGATGTCGGAAGTTAGATTTTACTGGGTTGATGGTGAAATTGAAGGCGAGAAGAATGAACACAAACTGCTCACCAAGCCCACAGAGTAATAGAATTCGAGACGTGGAGGATCTCATCTTATTAGAAATTATAAGAAAGGGTGCTTTACTAGGTGCAAAGTAACTTCTAGGGGTACAAGTCCTGATTCATTATATACTAGAAATATATAAACTCAAGGCAATTTTTGAATGCTGAAGGAAAGCCCTAACTTGAGGAGAGTAGGATTTTTAGGAGGTTTTAGTAGGTTTTGTTGAGGTGGCAAACATTCTTCTCCAGGGTTCTCCTTGACATCACTACCAGATGGACCATTAATCTGAGATTTATTATGATCCTATATTTTGCCTTTTTACTTCCTGATATAACATAGTGTTGAAAAGCAAGTGAGTGCTGAGTGGTCACTTTATCTCCCTCAAGTGTCTTTAAGAGGTGGAGTCTAAGAACCAGGAGTCCTTTTTGCTGAGGATGATTTGATAAAAAGGATTCCAATAACAGACAGAGTAGAGGTTTTGGCCTTACAGGAACAGGGTACAGTAAACAAATCGATACTAAGCTCAGCCATGAGTGGATAGGTCACTGGTATAATAGGTGAGCTGTCAAAAGCCATGATGCTATAATTTTGATATTGTAGTAATTGTAGTTTATATTTTGAGTACCTCAGGACCCTTAGTAGTTATATACTATTTTTTCTTTCTGGGTCCCCAAGGTTTAACTTCTAATGTTAGTGATAGTTTCAACATACCTGAAGTTAGAAAATACTAATACTTTAGGTTATTAGTCAGGAAAAAAAAATCCCACGAACTCCAGCTGTTAAATAGTGTTGTTACTATTCTGTATTTATTTCGGAGCATTCTGATCAGTGAGTTCTATCTATAACAGATTCCTGTGGACAGATTTTTTTTTTCTTTTTCTCCCCACCTTTTGAATGCATTAGCAATTATTTTTATTATTTTCTTTTTATTGTACACAATCCTGCTACTGGCATTTTAAGCCTAAAATTCGGATCACCAATTCCAAAGGGTGTGTGCTGTGTGTGCGTGTGTGTGTGTGCGCGCACGCGTCGGGGCAGAGTTTCTCCAGCATGTTCTGGGCATCCTTCAGTTCAACTCAATTCTGGCACTCAAACCTGTATCTTTAGATTCCATAGGCTAAGTCCTCAGTCACACAATTGACCCTTTGCCCCAAATTCAGATGCCAACGCAAGCCCAGGTTATTACCAGTGCTTTTGACCAACCAGGTATAAGTTGGAGGTTTTACAACCCCCTCCTTGATTTGGTTAATTTGATGAATTTACTAGAGCTGCTCACAGAAGTTAGGAAACAGTTGACTTACTAGATGGCTGGTTTATTATAAAAGAATGAAACTCAGCAACAGCCAGATGGAAGAGAGGCAGAGGGCGAGGTATGGGGGAGGGGCTCGGCTTTTCCATTCCCTCACCAAGGGGGCCACTCTGCTGAAATCTCTGTGTTCACCAGCCAGGAAGCTCTGTGAACCCTGGTTTTTATTTGGTTTTTATAGAGCTTCCTTACATAGGCACAATTGATGAAATCATTGTAGAAGTAACTATTAGATAGATTGGTATAATGTTGAATTAAACATAGGTGTTGAGAAGGAATGTCCAACACAAAGCAAATGGATGCTAAGACATTTGATTCCTTCTTGGTTGAAGGATGGTGTTAATAAAACGAGTTATTCTGGGGCACCTGGGTGGCTCAGTCGGTTAAGTGTCCGACTTCGGCTCAGGTCATGATCTGGCGGTCCGTGAGTTCGAGCCCCTTGTCGGGCTCTGTGCTGACACCTCGGAGCCTGGAGCCTGCTTCAGATTCTGTGTCTCCCTCTCTCTCTGCTCCTCCCCTGCTCACGCTCTGTCTCTCAAAAAGAAATAATAAAATCATTAAAGAATAACAATAATAAATAAATAAAAGGAGTTACTGTAAGGAACAAGCTCTAATTTTTCACTAAGGGATGGTAAGTCAAGATAAATATGAACTAAAATAATCCAAGAAGTAGGAAACACTGTCTCCTAAAACAGAATAAATCTGTATCAGTTATGGCCATTCCTCTTCTTTACCCAAGAGTTCAATACTAAGTTAAAAGGAAGAAAGAATTCAGTCTTATCTGAAAATGAGCTCTTGTTGCCCTCGCCTTGTTAAAGTCACCTTCCGCCACAGAAATATATAGGCCTGTTTAAAAGAATGAAGCCCCTTTCATAGTGTGTTATGTGCTCAGGGGTCAGGAAAAGTATTCTCTGGAAAGTGCTGGTGGTCATTCCATTTGTGCTGGGGCTCTTGAGATGCCCAAGGAAATCTCGGGCTTCTCCAGGTAGGGAGTGTTTGGGGAGGAATTCAGGAATTGCAGAGGCAGAATGAGGCATGCACACTGGGATCCCAGCCTGGAAGGCAGCCTTTAGGAGCTGGGGGTCGGAACCAGGAAGAAATGAACTGTTCGTCTCCAGACAGAGTAGCTGTCTTTGTGTGTTCTTTACTACATTTGTTTCTTGGAAATCAGTGTAAAAAAGAAAGTTCCTTGCCCAGATTTGATTTTCTAAATCCTTGGGTTAGGACTGAAACCAGGAGCGGCCATCTGAGCCTAATGTACACTTTATAGATAATCCATGAGGACTTTATTAATAAGGAGTAAATGATAATTTTCTACCCCAATTAATTGTTCTGTCTTTTGTGGGAGGAAATTGATTTTCCTGGTGTGAAACCCCAGTGTCCTGTTTTTCCTCCAGAGGGGAAGGAACAAACTTGGGTACCAGCGGTTGAGAAGAAGCTGCTTTTAAGGAATGCATGAAGAATAAACTTATTTTTTCCCCTCCAACTTTAAACTGTTTATCTATGGAGCCAAGTCTTAATTTTGTTTCTAAGTACAGAGGTTTCCAGGCTGCAGACACAACGCTATCTTGCTTGGGCTACTTTTATGAAACACGTTTCCCCTCTGATACTTTATCATGAGAATTTTCAAAATTACGGCAAAGTCGAGAGGAGTTTAGGGTCGACACCCGTAGATGCACCACATACGTTTTCCCTCTGACCTTTTACTCTCTACCTGTTTTATCATAGGTGTATCCCTCCATCCATTCCCTCTGCCCATCCAGAAAGCCCTCTTACTTTTGATACATTTCCAAAATAAATTTCAGGTATCAGTTCGCCACCTCTAAATGCTTAGTTTACGTCCTGTTATCTAGATGGTGAATGACTCTTTAAGATTGTCTGCCAATAAGCGTATTTGAAGTTTATTGGCATGTGTACTCTCAGCCCAGAAGCCACCACAAATTTGATCACTGTGCATTTGGAGGAACCGCCATCAGGACCCGGAAGCTTGGGTGTCTTGTGGCTCCGGACGGAGGTGGGGTCTTTGCAGCCTCTGCCAGCCCTCACTGTCTTCCCCGGCAGGTTACTTTTCCATACGCCTCCTATTTTGCACACCCGCCCAGCACAGCCGCAGTCCCCACACTTTACCTTCCACTGTGTGACTCTTGCACCTTCAAAAGCACATCGGTCTCTGCCTCCTATTATTTATTTCGATCCATCCTTTTTGAAAATGCCTGTCGTCTACCAAAAACAGATCGCAGAGAATTAAGGCATTGACTTTTGGTTCTGTCTGTGATCTCACGGTTTGTGGGTTCGAGCCCCACGTCGGGCTCTGCGCTGACGGCTCGGAGCCCGGAGCCTGTTTCCGATTCTGTGTCTCCCTCTCTCTGCCCCTCCCCTGCTCATGCTCTGTCTCTCTCTTTCTCAACAATAAATAAACATTAAAAAAATTTAAAAAGAGGAAAGGAAAAGCCTGGGGTTCGTGCCCTGGTCCCAAGAAATCTGGACTTCTGGTCTGAGAGGGGACCCAGGATTCTCCCGGGATTATTCTGATGCATAGTAAACTTGGGGAAAATGAATTTATGAGCATTGGTCACAGTTTGCCAGTCTCCTGCTGGTGATCTCAGTAAGTTATGTATCCTGCTCTTGCCCTCAGTTTGCTTATTTGTACAATGAGGGGCTGGTCTAGAAAAACAGTATCCAGGGTTTCTTTCTGTTTTCTGAATCCATGGGTGGGTTTAGTCCTTCGGAAGGATGCTTCGGCACTTATGTCTGGCAGAGCAGAGAGAAAGGTGGGAAATAGTCGAAGGGCAGGAGGCATATTGCCCAAGTTCACATTCTAACAGCACGACGTGGGGCAAGTTATGTAATTGTCCTACGTTTCTTTTTGTGTAATCCTTCCCCCGTCAAGTGCTTGCAAGAATCGGGTGTGTGAAGCAATGTACGGGGCGCACCGAGTGTTAACAATGCGTGCTGTGTCTCTGGTTGTTATATACCTGGTGGCAATGAACAGGGGGCATGGGCGGAAGAGAGACCCGCCCCGGCTTTAATTTCATCTTCATCTGGGACTCTTTGTGTCCTTGTCGAACCACATGGCACCTCTGGGACTCCTTTCCTCGCGCTGAGATACGAAAGGGTTTAGGTGAAATAACCTCCAGTTTCTCCCATCTCCTTTTTAGGAAAGGTTAACGTTCTGTTCTGATGTAATTCTGATCACTTCTCGTGGCATTTTCAGAGTAAGAAACCCTGGGAATTTTCAATTCTTGTCTGATGTAATTCTGATCACTCTTCAGGGCAATCTTCTGAGTAAGGAACACAGGGAATTTTCAAACGGATTACACTTCCCTCTTTGCTTTGCCTTCTGAATCACTGTAAAGCCGGATCTGAGACCGAGCGTCCGCAACCTAGAAGGACGTCCTTGGGCCGGCTCGGCTCTGTGTACCCTCACACTGGGGTCCGCACTTACAAGGACCTGGCACTTGTTGCTATCCTCAAATACCTAATTTTTTGCATTCTCATTTTGCACCAGTCTCTGCAGGTTATGAAACTGCTCCTAGACCTCAACAGTATTATTATTATTATTATTATTATTATTATTATTATTATGGCTTCATCTTTGGCTTCATTTTTTACCTTTCTACTCATATTTTCTGTGCATCCCAATTTCACTGTCTGTTTATTGTTTTTCTACTCACCCTGTGTGCATTTGTCCATTTGGTAAACAGATAGAGAACAGATAAATAAGGACATTGCTTCGTCGACAAAGATTTGTCCTCCCAAACCCCTGGCCATGTTGTCCTCTTCATTTCAAAGCTAACGGTGTTCACTGTTCGTGTTATTCACTCTGGTACTGAATGACGTATGACTCTGTATCACTGTCTATCTTTGCCATGTGGACATCTCTCCTCGGGTTATTATAACCTCTTTGAGCTTTCGGATCCCCAAGAGTGCCCATCTCCATGGGTATGGCTCCTAACGGCCTCCAAGGAAATAACTGTTGAATTAATTTAACTGGAAATTGAATTGACTAAGCCGGGTAAAGGAAGAGAGGAGGGGAGTTTTGTAGCCAAGAAAAGGAAAGTTGGAAAAGGACCTCAGAGGAAAGCCACAGAGGATGTAATCCTTAATCTCTGCTCAAGTTGCACACTTCAAAAAGCCACTTGCACAGTGGTTCCCAATCTTTTTGATCTCTGGAGGCTTTTGCAGTCTTAAAAATTATTGTGGCCCCCGGAAGGCTTTTGTTTATATAGGTGATAGCTAAAATGGGGACATTTTTGTAATAATTATTTATTTATATGATTAAAAAATAAACCTATTAGAGTTAACTTAATAACATATTTTCAGGGGAAATATTCTTTATCCCAAACAGAATTTTATGACGAGTGGCATTGTTTTTATGTTCTGCAAATCGCTGTAACATCTGGCTTGGTAGGAGACAGCTGGATCCTCCTGTGCACGCGTTCAAGCTGTCGTGATATCACAGATCATGGAGTTTCTGCAAAACCACTGCGTACTCGCGAGAGGATAAGCATGGCCAGGGCACGTCATGACTTACGATTGCTTTGAAGATAGTTGCGTACACCGTGGACCCCAGACCACCCTGGAGGAACTGCTACAGGAGAGTCGCATCTCCGCACCGTGCTGTTTTCCCGAATCAAGACAGTATGCATAGTGCTACAATGCTGTCTCCCGTTCTTTTAGCTGAGGACCTTCGCATTGGCTAAGCTGGCTTGTCCAAAGGAGTGAGATGTGAGAGCCGCCTCGGGTACTGCACTCTACTTTTCTTGCATGTCCTAAATGGTGGGAAGATACAGACAGACCCAAGCCCTTAGGCCCCCTTGCTCACCCAGACGTGACACCGCAGCCCTTCCTTGGCAATGCTCAGTTTCTTAGTGTAGGTGACTTATTAGCCCTGTAATTTTTAATTTGATGTTGGGAAACAATGGGGTATGGCTCCGAATGAAACCTTTTGTAGAGAAAAAAAAGGGGCATTACAGAAATAATTACTGGGACAAATTACTGAGTCAATCCAGGTGTGATGTTTTGTACATTTTTATGCATATTTCAATTGCTGTAATTTGAAAATATGCATCACGCACTCCGTTTCAATTCATTACTATTGGCAGCTCTGTATTAACAGGCTTACGAGTGCCAGAGTTCAGACTAATTATGCAGAATGGCACTGACAGACTTATTATAAGCTATATTTAATTTGAGCCTGTAGATAATAAATGCAAAAAAAAAAGAAGTTCTTTGCGCTTCCTTCTTACTCCCAACTCAGGAGCTCGCAGTGCCAACTTTATAGCTAATCTCCTAAGACCTGCTGGAAACGGGTCTTTGGGACAAAAATGCTATCTGCCAGTGACAGATCAAGAGCTTGGAGGCAGGAAGAAACGGAGTGAACTGTAAGTGATCTGTAAAGATGGGTGTCCTGAGCTCAATAAACGCGTCTCCCTGGAAGTTATAATTGCACGAACTTTGGGAAACAGATGGTCGTCTAGAGATTTTAGCTCCTAATGCGTAAAGAGGAGCGGACTACAGAGATGGTTATTACACAGAATGAAGTTTTGCGAACCAGTCGGACACAGGAAGTCAGGGAGAGGTTAAGACCCTTACCCGTGGCTGGACCTGGTTAGCTGGTGTAATTCCCCAAGAGGTCAGAACGGAGGGGCAGGGTGGAGGTGTGGTGGGTGATGCCTTTTCCTGGGGTCGTGTTGAGTTTGGGGTGAGATGCAGTGAAGCGGAGGAAGTCCGTCCGGGGAGAAAGTTCCGGAAGGACTTAGCGTATCTCGGCCTGGAGCCCGGGGGAGGCGAGGCGAGGCGGCACGTCTTCGCGTGGTAGGCGAAGCCAAGGTGTGGAGAGGTCACCCAGAGAAGAGTGACGCAGACGCGAGCTGCGAGATTGGACACCTGCCGGGAAGGTTCTCCGATGCGCTCTGGGGGAAGGAGAGGCCGCAGCGACCGGCACCTCTTGCTCTGAAAGCTGGAGCCACCCACACGTTCGTTAGCAGCCGCGTCTCAGATTCCTTTTCGGTGCACAGTCCGTTTGGAGAGAGACGTTGGGGGCGGTCACACGAGCAGGGCTGCTGTGCGTTTTTTGGCCCCAGACAGGGGTGCCCGGAGCCCCCTGGGGGTGGAGTCTGGAACTCAGATGGACTCCCCACGTGGGCTGCCTGCGCGTGTTGGGCTCACCTTTCAGCCACCTTCCCTACAGCGCAGCAGCTTGGAAATAACCACATGTGACGATCCCCAAGGGGAAGCCCGCACCAGGCGGCCGCCGCCGGGCTGCCTGTCTGTCGCCTCTGTCAAGTCTTCCCAAGGAGCCCGAGGTGGGATCTCTTTGGTATTTAGATTACTGCTCAAAACACTCGCTTTCCTCTCTGCTCTCCCTCTCTCTTACTCTGCCAGTACTCCCCACACCTTGATCTCCTTTTCACACATCCACGTGTGCTTTCCTTTTTTGACCTCCCAGGTTCAGATCTTGAATCACTGAAGATCGCGTGGTTCTCAGCAAATTCAAACGAAAGGCTTGAGATTTCTGACTTGCGATCGTGCTGAGTATTAGGCGGAATGAAAACCGACGCAACTTAGAGAACGGCTCCTTAGTCTTTTTGGTCGGCTGGAAAGGGACTTCAACCAACATTTTAATTAACTGATGAATTTTTGTGGTGCTCTTTTCCGTGTCCGCGTGATCGTTGTACCTTTCCCGTTCTTCCTCCTGGACTTCTCCACTTACGTATTTCTTGCTGCCCAAGTTTTGTTTTGTTTTGTCTTCAGAATAAAGCGATGGTTGTAGTGATAGTGCTTATACTGATGATACTCTACAAATACGTAGGCTAACATTTATTGCACTTTTACTATGTCCCAGGCCACAGATCCTCACGTAATTCCTCCAACCGCTGTCAGGTGGGTTCTACTGTCCTCATTCTGATGCCAGGAGGGCTGAGCACTGGGAGCTGAGTGACAGCCAGTGTCAGGAAGCTCCTCGCGTACAAGAGCCCGGACTGAGAGCCTTGCACGCTGGATCGGGACACCTTGTCTAGGAAGTCTGGTTTCCAGTTAGAGACCCAGAGCCAAGATTGAGCCCAGGACCCCTTCTCACGGCCGCCCACGGTTTTGCCCCAAGGGTCCCTCAGTCTAATTTTGCCACAGCCTTATACAGAACAGTGATCTGGTTTCCTACATCAGTACTCTGCGTGCGTTTGTCTCGTTTGAACGGGACAAACATTGCTTACGTCTGGAGGAAAAACAGATGCCCTTTCCTTCTTTATGGCTAGACGTTTTTGAGCTTTGAAGGCAGCCGCTTACTGGAAGTGAGGCGTTAAGCACTGCTGATGGGTACAGTAAATGCGAGGAAAAATAACAAGTCGCATTAATCACGGATCCTCCGGTTGTCTTAGAGATCGAGCGTGTTTGGGGGCTGACACAAGGACATCGATCCCTAGAGAGCTTCGTGAAAGGTTAATTTGCAAAACAGCTACCTTCTGCCTGGTTTTGTGAAAAAGGACCGGAGAGGAGTTTCACACCGCAGTCCAGCTAAGAGATTTTGAGATTTTATTTTCAAACCTGCAGGCAGGTAAGGGAGCAGCATCCTTGTAACCAAGTAGACTCTTATCGGTCTATCTTCACAGAAGTGTTAGTAAGACAATTGTGTGTTTGACGAAAATTAGGTACATTTTCTCAACTGTCAGCAAAACCTTCTAAAGACAATGAGACCTGGAAGTAGGATTTAAGAGACCAGTCATTTTGAAAATATCCAGCTAATCCTTGGGAAAATATTTTTCGCAATCGTTTCACCCGTGTTAACTTATCAAACTACCTTATGAGGTGCCGTGATGTTTAAAAAATCATAATAATATACTGGGACACCTGGGTGGCTCAGGCGGTTAAGCGTTCGACTCTTCGTTTCAGCTCACGCTATGATCCCTGTTCATGAGTTCAAGCCCTGCGTCGGGCTCCACGCTGACGGCACAGAGCCTTGGGATTCTGTCTCTCTCCTCCTCTCTCACTGACCCTCTCCCTGCTCTCCTGCATTCTTTCTCTTTTTCTCTCTCCATAAATAAACTTAAAAAAATAAAAATAATAATATACCACTTAATACATTCAAGGTGCAAAAAGCATCCAATATAACATTAGTTCTTTTACAGCATATATTAATGTTTTCAGAAACATGAAAATATTTCTGGGACTCTTTCCTCCCTTTTAGTAGCAAATATATGCACACGTACATATGTATCTGTGATTCATTTGTGTTTTTGGGTGAATGCTCTCATAGTATAAGCTGATATATGGTATTTTTAATGGTGCTGAGATATTTTGAAGATATGGGCAAGGAGAGAGAAACACAAGTAGTAATGATATCATCATTTCATCATTTTTCCTAGCTAAAGGAAGTTGAGAGAAGGAATGTCTATGGATTATATATTAAGTTCCAGTCCAGGACTTCCCATTGTTCATTTCTTTGTTTACTTCTCATCATATCTCACAACGGTCCTGTGAGGCAGATGCTATTATCTTAGAACTGACAGGAAAAAAGCTCAGCATATTAAGTAACTCACCTGTGACCTCATGTCTACTAAACTGCAGCGGTTTTTTCAAAATTGTTTTAAAGTTTATTTATTCATATATATATACATACATGGAGAGAGAATAAGAACGAGAAAGAGAGAGAGAATCTCCAGCAGGCTCTGCACTGTCAGCACAGAGCCTGATATGGAGCTCAAACCCATGAACCATGAGATCATGAACTGAGTCGAAATCAAGAGTCAGACGCTCAACCTACTGAGCCACTCAGGTGCCCTCAAACAGCAGTTTTAAACCCAAATCTGTCTGATCCTAAAGTCAGGCTCTTTTCCCTACATTTATTTTTTAGCTGTTTATATTAACACTCTGGTATTGGCTTTGATGAATGGTCACCTTTGAAGAGTTCCTCTTCGTACTCAGGCTTCTACGGCCTGTGCGCCAGCATCTGGTGTTTCATACAAAGCAAATGAAATCAGCAGCCTGTACAGATGTTCTGAACAACTTGGGGGGGGGGGGTCAAGATTAGTTGACATTAAAAAATAATACCAGTTATCTGCATAGTAGCCTGATATTCCCTTGACCTTGGGGCCATTCTCTTTTCTGGCTGGGGCTCCCTCCTCTGACTCAGGGATTGTGCCTCACCGTGAAGGTCTCCGTAAACACCTGCACATTCTCTCAGGAAGGCATTCACTCCCGCGTGAAAGTGGCCAGCACATTGATGGTCAGTCCTCTTCCTGTCCCCCCGAGGTGTGCCCCTGGAGGTCTGGCAACAAAATACAATTTTCCCACTAAAGTCATGCTCTGCCGCTTAACCCGCTGACCTTCGGTTGGAACCCAAAGAGTGGCTTGTCTGCTTCACCGCTTCGTTTCTGAAGGACTATTTATCTCTTGTCATTCTTTTCTTTTTTCTTCTTCTTTTTTTTTTTTTTTTTTTAATTGAGAAGGAGGTCGGGGGAGGGGGAGGGCAGAGGGAGAGAGAATCCTTAGCAGGTTCCAGGCTCAGCGCAGAGGCCGATTCAGGGCCCAGTCCCATGACCCTGAGATCATGACCTGAGCTGCAATCAAGGGTCGGGCCTTCAACCAACTGAGCCACCCAGGCGTCCCCATCTTCTGACATTCTTGATCTGCACCAGTGGCAGCCAACAGGCAGAGGTATCCATCTTTGTGTGCCGTGACATCATCTGTCGTCATTGAGGGTCTTGGCTTGCCGGAGAAGTCAGCATTTTCCAAAGCAGAGAGGAAAGGAAAGAATAAACGATTTTTGCATTTCTCAGAAGTGGTTCAAATTTACACGGAAAGAATTCGACCCGAGCCATATCAACCGCAGTTCACGGTTGTCAGCTCGGACTGGGTAAGTGCACAGGTGCTTGCCTAGCATGGACATCAGCACACTCCCTTTGCTAAAAAGCAGGCCGCGTCTGTCTTTGTTTCTGAGTTTGACTCTGGGCGCTCTAGGGTCAGTCTATTGAAGAAGAAAGCCACTCGCTGATCAGAGACAGAACTTGCCCTCGTGTGCTTCCCGCAGACAGCTTTTTGCTCCTATTCTGCCAAAATCACAAGTGGTCCTGTTGGGACGTCTGCAAGCAGAGTTATGAGAGTAAGTCAGGACATAAGAACACAAGGGGAAATGAGATAATTCCCAATAAATCCAAAATTTTGATTTTGTTGGTCTGTAAGCCTGGTTAATGGCAGTTTGTAGAAACCTTCAATAGATTACTGACACCAAGTGATAAGCAATCTCTGAATCTTTCCAGTATAGAACTCTTTGAATTTTAAAACATTAAGACCATAAAGTACCTACAAATCACCTAGTCTCGTCTCATTAATTGTGTAGATTGTACACCCGGGAACATATAGGACCCCCCGTGTATGAGATGTATGTAACAGCAGAGCCAGGACTCCTGACCTTCTGTATCATTGTCTTTCTGTTATTTCAAGTTCAATAATCTGATTACCAAGTGTACATTGTATGTCTCCAGGAAGATAATTGTTCACTTGGTAAAATCTCTGAGCCACCAAATATTTTGGCCACCCCGTCTCTCCATCCAAGAGAGAAGGGAGTCTGGTCAAAAGACTTTGAAAGTTATAGTTTTATGTATTTATTTTAAAAAATGTTTTCAATGTTTATTTTTGAGAGAGAGAGAGAGAGAGAATCCGAGGCAGGCTGCAGGCTCTGAGCTATCTGCACAAAGCCTGATGCGGGGCTCGAACTCACAGACCGTGAGATCATGACCTGAGCCGAAGTCAGAAGCTTAACCAACTGAGCCACCCACGTGCCCCAAACATTATGGTTTCAATGGTGGAGTTGATCCAGTTTGATCCAATCTATTTTGATAGATGTCATTACATGTTCTGTACAACTAACCGAGTCTCCTTTTCTGATTCTGTATTCATTACACAATAGTCTCTTTATAATTTGATCTGTCATGTAAGTCTGGCTATCAGATGAGAGATGCCAAGAGTCCTGAAGGGAATGTTCTAGTCTGAGCAACGTTCGTGATATTTTTAACATGTTGGCTGTTAGGTTTTATTTTGTTTTTTAAAGCAGTGCCCTATAGGAAGAGTCGATTTCCAGCTAAAAATTCTTTTATACCAGAAGGCTTATATGGTCAAGATTTCATCCTTTTAGGGAGTAATATAAGTGGGTCTGAATGGTATGTCAACATTTTCAAAAGAAAAAAAAATAGTTTAAGAAAGAGTGTCCCCACCCGAATGTTTCTTTGAAGTGGTTGTTTCTTAGAAAATGTTTTGCTGTCTTAAACTGGCTGTTTTAGCCAAAACACAGGTCATGCAAACAATGCGACAAGCCTTTTGAAGATCATAAGCTCTATTATAGGCTATTACTTAGGTAGGTGAAAATTTTTTTGAGGGACCTTTATGTAGATTCGTAAGTGAGCAAATGCAAAGGTCCACCATTCAGGCAACTAAGGATACTTGGAATTTTCCAAATAGCATCTAGTTCTACGCTGTTAGAGTTTTCATTGTTCTTTGTGAACGTTCTCTTAAGTGTATATTTCGCGATTTCAGATTATTTTTGGTCCAACGTCTAATTTTTTGGTAAGGGGGAAGCATGGGAAATGTCCTTAAATTTCACTACTCATTTTAACTTTTGCTTAAACTATATGGTGACTGCCTGTTGTGGTTTCACATAAGTTTCAGTGAACTTGCATAGAAACAGCCTGCCTTTCATTAGTTGCAGAATGGGTCCAGTCTGGGGATGAAAAGATGAGATTATGCAACACACACACACACACACACACTCACACACAGTAAATCATTGGCATTTGAAAAGTATATATTGAACTGAGATGTACAGGTTGTAGTTGCTGGCATTCGTGAAAAAAGGCTTACTGCTTTCATTTCAGTTCTGTCTTAGTCTGTTCAGGCCGTCATAACAAAATAGCGTAGACTAAATGGCTTGAACAACAGAAATTCATTTTCTCACCATTCTGGAGACTGGATTTCTGAGATCAGGGGGCCATCGTGATTGGGTCCTGGTGCAAGTTCTCCTCCTGGTTTGCCCATGGCAGCCTTCTCACTGCGTGCTCACATGGCCTCTCGTGGGACAGGGGTGGAGAGAAAGAGATCTCTCTTTTCCTCTTCTTGCAAGGTCATCACTCCTATTGAACGAGCACCCCACTCTTAGGACCTCATTTACCCTTAATTACCTCCTACAGGGCCCAATCTCCAAATGAATTTAGTTATATTGAGGCTTAGGGCTTCAACACATGAATTTCGGCGATGTCTAGTAAGTTCCTTGCTATGTAAGGTACCCTCTCCAGCTGTTATACACTGTAGGCTTAGAGGTGATTAGAATACGTAGGTACCACCATTGTTGACCTTTCAAGAGATCTCTCCCAAGTGTTTCTTTTCCCTAGATTTCTCCTAAACCCCGAAAGATTTCATTTGTAATTCTTGTTATATTAAACTGCTCCCCGGGGGACAGATGCCCATCTCCAGCATTTGATCAGGTTTATGTGACTTTCAAAATGTTTGTAGTACTTTATATGAGGGGCTTCTGAATCTGATCTGAAAGCATAGTAAAAGTATGTCTCTGACTAATAAGCATTTGGTTTTGAATCTCCAGGTATTGGCCATAATTCTGCAGGTGTGGCCTCACAACTGACCCGTGCCCCAATGACATATTTATCCCTTCGTCTGTATATTTTATGCATGTGGGCATAATGTGAAATCACGAGTAGACCTGATAGAGATTAAATACGCTTAATTTTATACCAATCTTGCATTTCTTGACTAGGGTCTGCTTTCCTGTGAAATACAGCTTATGATTTTCTGATTTACTTAAAATGTTTGTTAATGCTTTAAGGTATGTGTGTCTGGAAGTAAGCTGGCTTCTTGCTATACAGCAAGGATGTGTTTGCTGCCTTTACTGTCTCATGGGAAAGATAGTCCAAAAATCACAGCGACAGTGTGTCAAGAGCTCTGAGAAGAATCTCTGTGGATTAGAATCAAGCTAACACAGACCATCAGACCTTATGCAGGGTAGTCACAGGGGGTCATTTTTAAAAGCACTTTATTCCTTCTGGAAGCTTTGAGAGATCATTCACGATCCTTTCAAATTAGTTCCCTTCCTCAGTTCCCTTCCCTTTCCTGAGCTCTCAGACTAGGTAAAGCCCACCCTCCCCCAAGTAATACAAGTGACCGGAAAATAATACAGGACATCCAGTTCAATCTGAACTTTAGATAAGCAGCAAATCATTTTTTAGCAGAAGTCTATCTCAAATGTTGTGTGGGAGAGGCTCATAGTACTTCCCCTCCACCCCAGCTGTATCTGAAATTCAAATTTCACTGTGCCTCATGTATTTTATTTGCAAAAATCTGGCAACCCGACCCAGGTTTATAATTTCACAAAATCTTATGTTTTCCTTCTTTGCACCCAGCAGATTTTGTAGTTAAATGTTGCTACAATTGTCATAAGCAGCGCCTAAGAGCTTTTTCCAGTGTTTGATTTCACTGCCTGTGACATGCTGTCTCAGAAGAACTCTCCTGTGTTTTCCTTTACTCACACACATTGGCAACACTTCTGACACCAGATGTGTGAGTTTTCCACACACTGAGCAGTTCTGTGACACCAGCTCAGTATCCTGCGACTCGGCTCAGTTTTGACACCATCTATCTGGAGGGAGTGTCAGATTGCACAGGTTAAAGGCTCCGTCCCACGTGACTGTCCCCCTCGTGTTTCACATGCCAATTGCAAGTGCGGGCTTTCACCTGTGTTTCTGACCTGACCTACTGGCTATAAATTGGAGTTCCCATGACTCCCGCCTTGGATTTGATAATGTGCTGGAATTGTACATAGAACTCAGGAACACTTACTTACATTTACTGGCTTATTATGAAGTGAGGTCTGGAAGCGTTTTCTGTCCCTGTGGGGTTCCAGCTTGTGTGCGTGTTCACCAACCTGAACTCCCTGAGCCCCATACTCTTGGGGTTTTCATGGAGGCTTCATCATGTAGGCGTAACCAAATATCGACTCCGTTTCTAGCCCATCTCCTCTCTCCAAAGGATGGGGGTTGGGGCTGAAGGTTCCTGGCTTCTAATCATGGCTTGGTCTATCTGATCAACCTCTATGTGGGCACCCAGCAAGGGGTTGGTTATTAAAACAAAAGGCATTCATATCACCGAGGAAATTCGAAGGGGTTTAGGAGCTCTGTGTCAGACATTCCTATCACTCACGGAATGAGAAAGGTCTTAGGGGTTCTGTGTTGGGAACCAGGGTCAAAGACTCAGTATTAGAGCAAAAGATTATCTCAACAACCCTACTTATAAGAGTTTTAGGAGTTCTATGTCAGGTATTGGGGACAGATATGTATATATATTTTAGTATTTCACACATGCCTATTATGTATTTCTGTAAAATACTAACATTGAGATGTCTCATCTCTTACTTGAGGGAAAGAAACTAGTGACACTGATTCCAGCAGCAACAAAATAACTGGAATTTTATAGTTTAGGTGACTAATTAAATTATAAATAAAATATACTCTTTTAGTGAGCTATTGGGAATATGGCAGTTTGTCTAGCTGGTTGCAAACCAACTTATTTTCAGTTCAAATTTAAGTAAGTGTCCTATATTTTATCTGGCAACCCTACACCTGAAGGGCCCTTGATCCTTTTTCGATATAGTGTACTTATATCACTAAAAATATGTATATATTTATAGCATATAGTTGTATTTAGCCAGAATGTGAACACAGTATATGTATATGGTTGGGAAAAACTGGGTAAAAGACAGAAACAATTTCATGGAAGAAGGTATTTAAGATGAGAATTTCTAGATTTTAATTTGTTTGGATTGGAAATGCTCAATTCCTACTGAATTGCTTTTTAAAAAATTCAAGCATAAAAGAATTTTAGATCATCTAGTTCCCATCTAACAGAGTCAGTTATATAATAGTGCTATCCCCCAAGGTCTTAGAAGTGAAGGTGACTTGTCTGTACACATCAGGCACTACAAGATGATCTGTTATATTCTATTGTTTCAGTACTGGTTTTTGTCCTCAGAATCACTGGCCTGTTCATTAAATCAATAGGCACGTGGTCCAAGGGAGTAAAATTTACCTGGGTCTGGATTTCATTCAGAGAGTCCTGTGCCTTGCATGTGGTGAGCTTTTAATAAATGGTCGCTCAGAGTTTTAACAATCATATTAACCATATGTCCTAACTGACATAGTAAAAAAGCATTTTTTTTTTTTTCAGAATTTACTGGCAGAGGGTAACTCTGTTTCAATTAATATGGTCTTTCAAATATGAACTGTAGGGACTCCGGGGTGGCTCAGTCCATTAAGCATCTTACTCTTGCTTTTGGCTCAGTCATGATATCCCGGTTTTGTGGGTTCGAGCCCCATCAGGGTCTGTGCTGGCAGTGCAGAGCCTGCTTGGGATTCTCCCTCTCCCTCTCTGCCCCTACCCTACTCACACTGTCTCTGTCACTCTCAAATAAATAAATACACTTTAAAAAAATTAAAAAATAGGAGCTGTAAATTGTGAAATGAATTTTCTTAGTTTTTTTGTGTTCTGGTTTTTGTTTTTTTAACTCTCTGAGTTACTACCTGCACCTGGTAACATGGTAAGTTTTCTTTTCCATAAAGCTCGTAGACATTCTTCTGCTATTTTTATTTTATTTTATTTTATTTTATTATTTTATTTTATTTTATTTTACTTTATGTTTTTATTTTTGTTTTTATTTTTTAAGGCCTAATTTTGCTGCTTTGGTCTGAGGTTTCTCAGGATTCTTGTGAATCCTTGGCTCATTGGAAAGGGCACTCTAACCCTGGATAGGAAGTCCTTTTGGACCCAAATGGCTTTTATTAGCTCAGTTCATCCTTTGGCTTCTCTGGGTTTTCTCTGAATTTATCTATTTCCCCGGTGCCTGACTCTTCCCTTACTTTGCTTATGCCTCTCTGCCTCGTTTTCTTTCTTTTTTTAATGTTTCTAAATTTATTTTGAGAGAGAGAGAGAGAGAGAGCGAGCATGCAAGCAAGAGCCAGTAGGGGAAGGGCAGAGAGAGAGAGAGAGAGAGAGAGAGAGAGAGAGAATCCTAAGCAGGCTCCATGCTGTCAACACAGAGTCTGATGTGAGGCTCAATCCCACAAACCATGAGATCATGACCTGAGGTGAGCTCAAGAGTCAGAGGCTCAACCAGTGGACCCACCCAGGGGCCCCTGCTTCTCTGACTCTTTACTGCGAGTCTTACTCAGTGAACCTCTTCCCGGATCCTCTTAGGCCCTGTGCTTAAGGCCTAAGGTGGATCTAGTTCTTCAAGCCTCCAGTGAGACTCTGGTTTCCATCTTTAGCTCCTGCTGAACATTTTCTGAGTCATGACCCATTTGTCATTTAGTGGCAAGGAGTCCATTAGTTTTTGTCCGGGGCCCATGGTGTGCCAGCTGCTTTTTCATTGCCTGGCCTCAGTAGTCACTCACTGAAATGGGAGGCTTACCCTGGCTTTACACTGGATGATACTGAAGTCCTCTGAGGTTAAGTGAGTTGGCAAGGACACAAGGCTGGTTTGAGGCAGTTCATGGTTAGAACTCAGGTGTTTCAGCATTCAGGGCAAAATGAGGCTTCCTACCTTGTGTTTATGTGTTTGGTCTATCAGCAGCCAAACTTACAGAACTATTAGGCTGTCACAAAGGAAGTGTCCATTAATAAAGTGGCCAGCCTTGCCATCCTCCACCATTAAAAGAGGATTTTTTTCTCCCTTCCAAGTAGCTTTTAAAAGAGGAGAGCATAAATCCCAGATAAGCTATTTAAATAATGTAAGTGTAAGTCTGTCTGTAGGTCAACCATCCGGAACTGGTGTTTCTTCTTGAGGTGTTTTTACAAAGATGATGCTGGATTGGATTAGAGAAAAAAAAGTATTGCCCCCCCCCCCACAGGTGCCATTAACTGTGATGCAATTCAACTTGGAATGTTAGCCCTCTCCATCATGGTCTGAAATAAAATTAGCACTCTGTATACACACACATACGAATTAGCTACTGGCACTAATCTCTCTCTTTGTTAAAGTGTGGAATAGCAACTAATTTTAACACTTACGACTCAAGGTAACTGATTCTGAACTTGTGAATTTGTTTTAGATCCTCCCAACTCTGATATTTTAAGCCAATGTGGGGTCAAAAGCTTCTTGACTGTTAAGCTTTGCAGGTTCCCTGGGCACTTAAAGGAAGGGGGGCCTTACTGACCCGCTGTCAGGAGCAGACGAATGCTGATGAATATTTACCATCCAGAGAACCGATGGCTGGCTGTCTGTCTTGTGTTGTTGTTCATTCTTACCAGGAAAGACAAGGAGATGTTGTTGATGGCTAGAACAGGGGTGGAAGGTAAACCTTTCTTCGCTGTCGCATATAGTAAGCAATCACCTTAGGAATTTATATCTAAGACATTAGATGCTGGAGATCTGTTGCTGTTGAAACAACCCCCAGGGACAGCCTGGCAAGCCTCTTGCCCTATAGCAGTTTTTGTTTAGCCATATATATGTGTGTGTGTGTGTGTGTGTGTGTGTGTGTGTGTACATATATATGTGTATGTGTGTATGTGTGTGTATATACATATATATGTATGTATATGTATATGTACACATACACACACATACACACACACACGCACACATTATTCTTGGGTACAGAATCTTAAAATCAGAATGGTACTTAGACATCACCAAAGCCAACTATCATTGGCTCATTTAGAATGAGCCACTCATTTAGAAATACCTTAAATACCCCAAACAAACAGCTAGCTATATTCTCCTTCTATACTTTCATTATGAAATCCTCATGACCAACTCACTTCTTCTTTTAATGGTTTTGAGTCCTGGAACGTTCTTCCTTTCCTCTGCATCTATTAGGTTTGTTTGTTTTCTTTTTTAAAAATACTTATTTATTTTGAGAGAGACGGAGAGTTGGGGGGGGGGCAGACAGAGGGAGAGAGAATCGTAAGCAGGCTCTGTGCTATCAGCACAGAGCCTAATGCGGGGCTAAGTCTCATGACTGTGAGATCATGACCTGAGCCGACATCAAAAGTTGGACACTTAACTGACTGAGCCACCCAGGCGCCCCTGTTTGTTTTCTTAAAGCAAGTTAAACTATCCTGGATCATGCCTTCGAGGCAGGTAGTAAATATATATATATAACTAAGTGAAGTGTTTCAACTTAATGTGTTCAAAGTACTTTACTAGTTAACATTGGAGGGAAACAAGGAAAGTATGAACATGATCCTTATTTTCAGGAACCTCAGAATTCAAAGTAGGTAAATAATAGTTAAAACGAATTCAGCACAGTCTACAAATAAACATCAAAAGTAATGATATAGACATTATGTGCTACAGGACATGTGGAATAATCAGAAACACATTCTTTTTTTCCCTGTGTATGTATTTATTTTTATTTTAATTCCAGTATAGTTAACATAGAGTGTTATATTAGTTTCATGTATACAATATAGTGATTCAACAATTCTATACATCATTATTCAGTGCTCATCATAAGTGTACTCTTTTTTTAAATTGTTTTTAATGTTTATTTATTTTGAGAGAAAGACAGAGCATGAGCAGGGGAGGGGCCGAGAGAGGGAGACACGGAATCTGAAAGAGGCTCTAGGCTCTAATGTGGGGCTCGAACTCGTGAACCATGAGATCATGACCTCAACTGAAGTCGGACACTCAACCGACTGAGCCACCCAGCCACCCCATGATAAGCATACTCTTTAATCCCCTTCACGTATTTCACCCATCCCCACACCCACCTCCCCTCTGGTAACCATCAGTTTGGTCTCTGTAGTTAAGAGTCTGTTTTTTAGTTTGTCTCTTTTTTCCCCTTTTATACATTTGTTTTGTTTCTTAAATTCCACATACCATTGTAATCTTATGGTATCTTTCTCTGACTGCCTTATTTCTTTTAGCATTATACACTCTGGATTCATCCATGTTGTTGCAAATGGCAAGATTTCATTCTTTTTATGGCTGAGTAATATTCCATTGTATATGTACACCACATCTTTTTCGTCCATCAATCAGTGGACACTTGGGCTGTTTCCATAATTTGGCTATTGTAAATAACGTTGCAGCGAAT
Source organism: Leopardus geoffroyi (assembly GCF_018350155.1). NCBI lineage: Eukaryota > Metazoa > Chordata > Mammalia > Carnivora > Felidae > Leopardus > Leopardus geoffroyi. The sequence continues at coordinate 5,620,385 of NC_059334.1, read as the reverse complement.
ATAGGAGCGGATATATCCTTTTAAATTAGTGTTTTCGTGTTATTTGAGTCAATACCCAATCGTGAGATGGCTGATCATAGTGTAAATTCTGTTCTAACTTCTTGAGGAACCTCGAACAGTAGCTGCACCAGTCCACATTTCTGCCGACAGTGCATGAGAGCTCTCCTTTTTCCACATCCTCACCAGCACCTGCTCTTTCTTGTGTTGTTGATTTTAGCCATTCTGACAGGTGTGAGGTGATGTATCATTACAGTTTTGATTTTCGTGTCCCTGACGATGAGTGATACGGGGACGTATTCTTACAGGTGATGGAATTTATGTTGGGCACTGGGGACAGAAAAGATTCAGACACGTTGACAGGAAGGCTTTTTTTGGGCAGGAAACTGAGGAAAGGGATTTGGCGGAACTCAAATCCGCTTTGAAGAGAAGGAAGAAATAGACAGTGAGGGTGGATAAGACTGGAGCACATTCCATATGGAAGTCCGTGAAGGTGTTTGTCGCAGGATGATTAAAGAAACATGGAATGTCTTTCTCCTCTCTAAGGGAAGATGCTACTTTATAATTTTAGATGTTTACAGTACTGTGGGGTTGAGTTGACCAATATGGTAGCCACTAACCCAAGTGGCCATTGAGTGCCGGAAATCTGGCTGGAGTGGGTGGAGATACGCTATCAGTACAAAATACACACAGGCCTTCAAAAAGTTAATATAAAAAAAATGTAAAATATCTTAATAATTTCCATATTGATTATGTATTCCCAGGGTAAGTTTTAGATACACTGGGTTAAATATGATATTAAAGTTAACTTCGCTTTTCTTTTATTTTAATGTGGCTAATACAAAATCTCAAGTGACATCTTTGGCTTGCATCTTTTTTCTGTTGGGCAGCCTTCCTGGAAATGCTCAGTCTGTTAATATTTTTATTATATGTTAACTGTGCCTTATAGAGTACAACCTAGTAGATGATCAGAGAGATTCGGGTAGTATTTTAATCTGACACCTGTCCCTTTATATTTGTCTTATAGACACTATCCTTTACCCTGCAAACAGCCATAAATTCAAAGTGACGTGGAGCTCCCAGAAGATTACACAATGCATCACATTTGACTTTTTAAAAAATGTACTATCAGGGCGCCTGGGTGGCTCAGCTGGTTGAGCATCTGACTTCGGCTCAGGTCACGATCTCGCGATTTGTGGGTTCGAGCCCCGTGTCGGGCTCTGTGCTATCAGCTCTGAGTCTGGAGCCTGCTTCGGATTCTGTGTCTCCCTCTCTCTCTGCCCCTCCCCCACTCATGCTCTCGCTCTCTCGCTCTCTCTCTCTCTTTCTCTCTCTCTGTCAAACATTAAAAAGATTTTTTTTAATGTAGTACCTAGAAAGCTTTCCAGAAAGCAGACTCTAAAACTCTGCGCCCATGTGACATTATTGTTTGATTCTGAAAAGTATTACAGACCTATGTAGAAGAGCCTTTTACTGCAGCTTTCTCTCAACAAGCTGTGGTGATGAGAGGGTAGAGTAAAATAGATCTTCCAATATTATTAGAAACTTTTAAAAACAAACTGCATTAACAATACAGGCTCATTGTAGGAAATTGGAACAATTATTCCCTTTTTAAAACTAAAATAATGTATTAAGATGATGTTGGTAATTATCCCTCTGTGTGTCTATGATAAAAATGGGATCAAGCAATTTTAAAATTAGGTTTTTCTCACTGAATATATTGTTAACATCTATCTGGGCCCATTAAGATTTTTCTAAAACAGCAGTTTGCAAAGTTGTTTGGTTTTTTTGTTTTTTTGTTTTTTAATTAGTGCACTTTCTTCCAAGGAAAGTTTCCTGGGAAGTCCAGTGTATGAAATGAATGAAAGCAAAACTAGCGTGGCCAAAGCAGGGCTGGAGGCTTGGAGCCCTACCCACCCAGCCAGCCCGTCACACCTCCCCATCTTCTCGCAAGCCACTGTCTAAGAATGACTCTTCCACAACTGCTCATTGCAGTGTGCACATTTTATTCAGGGTACTCATTTTTGTCTCACATGTTTTAAAATGTTTCTCAGAGAAACGTTTCCCTTCCATTTAAAATTTGGGGGTGGTTCTAGGCACAGTGGGTTAAGCATCCGACTTTGCCTTGGGTCATGGTCTCGCAATCCGTGAGTTCGAGCCCCGCGTCGGGCTCTGTGCTGACAGCTCAGAGCCTGGAGCCTTCTTCGGATTCTGTGTCTCCCTCTCTCTCTGCCCCTCCCCTGCTCATGGTGTCTCTCTCTCTCTCTCAAAAATAAATAAACATTATTATTTTTTTTAATGGGGTGGTTCTCATTGTTTGGTATGTGAAAAGGTTTCCCTTTTATGCGCTCTGATTTCATCTTGCTTAGGTGAGCACCGGCTGTCAGCATAGACGTGGATGTGCCAGAGTGTGACCCTGCTTGACTACAGGGCTGCGGGTCCCTTCCCACACAAACAAATGGTTATTTAAAGAGAGAACAGCTGGGGTGCCTGGGTGGCGCAGTCGGTTAAGCGTCCGACTTCAGCCAGGTCACGATCTCGCGGTCCGTGAGTTCGAGCCCCGTGTCGGGCTCTGGGCTGATGGCTCAGAGCCTGGAGCCTGTTTCCGATTCTGTGTCTCCCTCTCTCTCTGCCCCTCCCCCGTTCATGCTCTGTCTCTCTCTGTCCCAAAAATAAATAAACGTTGAAAAAAAAATTTTTTTTAAAAAATAAAAAATAAAGAGAGAACAGCTTTATAGTTTTGCTTCCTGGTAATAAGTTATCCGCGTATTAAACATGTTGCTGGACTTTTCATAAAAAAACTGGAGTAGAAAGGGAGTCAGAGAAATGGAGACCAGCATCAACAGGAAGCCGTTATTTCAACAATTATCTCCTTGTAACACGAAGTATTTCCTTGAAACTCCAGCGTTGGTGATGATTTGCTCTTCTTTTTCTTAATCCTTTGTGTTTGTAATTAGATTAGTTTTATTTCATTTTATTTTTTTGTACTTTTAAAAATAATTCTACCACCGGGACCTTCGCTTGCAATCAAATCTTATTCAATACCAGTATAGGCTGTGCCCTCTTTTTTTATGATGGTGGGGATTATGGTTATGATTGTTGTTGTGTTAATGAATGAGAGTATCCAGCTGAGTATTCTATGCATTGGAAAGTGTCTCACTGTGTAAATGGGATTCCACATGGCTTCCTGCTGGCCAATCTACTTGAATGAGCTTTGTAGAAAATGTATTTTGGTTGCCCGTCTGTGAACCCAAGGGCTCCGCTGATGATGTGAAAAATGCTTTATCAGAACAAAGTAAAGAGAAGGCGTTTTGATGCTTTCTAAAGGAAATAGTATCTATTTGTTTGCCAGGTGTTGTTAAGTTGTGCAAAGTAGAATTACTATTATCACTATTTAAAAAAAAATCATTTTAATTGTTTAGGATTGATTTATATATTACTATCCACACCTCTAAATTTACAACAATCAAAACAACCATCAAAAAACAACAACAAAAGAGAAAGTTCTTTTTTCTTAGCATAGAAAATGTTTTCCTTTGGAGAGCCAGTTATATTGTTCAAATACTTATTTAACGTCAAGATATATGGTTCCTGTCTCTCTAAAATATAAACTAGCTCTAACATTAGCATAGAACTCCAATAGAATTAAATTGTGAAATGTGTTTTAAAAAGAAAGCTTCACATAGAAAATGCCCAAAAGAACTTTCCCTGAGTTAGTGGTTTTATAGAGGCAGATAAAAATCTATGCTGTTGACCCTCAGGGATTCAGATCCATGGTCTGTGTGGTAGTTGAGGATATTTCAGAAGACAATGATTAAGGAGACATTATTTCAAGTGAATCCCCTAGCTTCTCTAAGATCCTTAGAAGCTAGGAGTCACTCACAAGGTCTGAGATTTTTATGGGTCTCTATGAATTCGTGCTATGTAGCATGCTTCTTGTTTGGATAACACAAATGGGAGAAGTATTTAGTCATCAGAGAAATGTGATTTTGACTTTATCTTACACTTCTGTCCCACACAAAGCTTCCTTGATTAAAGGGATCTCATGGTAATCTGTGGCATCAACTTGTACTGACATTTTATATTTACTCGAAAGTACTTTTTATTGGGAATAATGAATCCACAGGATGCCTTTATGTGGTGCTCAACTGGGTACAGTGTAATCAAGATCCTACGGGAAACTTTCAAACCAGCATGGCTTCTTCTGCATTCTGCCCCCTACCACAAGATTCTTGGATGCCCTGATTGGAATATGGGTGCAGATTGGCATAAGAGCAATATGCTTGCTGAGATTCAGTACTCCCCTCCCTACCATATGGAGTGAGTTGAATTGAATTCCCAGGAAGATTCTAAATTGTACTTAGAATCTTAAATGTGAACACACACACACACACACACACACACACACACAGATTGAATTGTTGAAACCAGGTAATATGTTGTCGAATAATGATATTAATGGCCGAAACATATTTCCAACTTCCAACAAAACTGAAATTTAGTTTGATCAAGTTTACAGTTAAGTTGTCTCATGGCTGGGAATTTAAAAATAAATAAATAGACCTTACAGTCTTTTCTGCAATGATCGCCTTCCCACACAGGATGTGATGAGAGAGGGTTTCATCGAGAATCAGAAGACCTGTGTTTCAGCACAAACCGCTGCTTACTGGCTTTGTGACCACAGGCTTGTTCCATCACTTGTTTTGGTCTCTGTTCTCTTAGCCATAAACATCAGACTGTTGGAATGATCTCCAAAGTTCATGCATGCTTCACCATATGATAGTATTAACAGGTGACTTCTGAATCACTAGTCTTTTTTTTTTAATCTTCCTTCATCATTTTATTAGAGGTAAACATGTACTAAGAAACCAACTGAGAAATCTGTAGTTTCATCTTTTTCATGGTAGTGGTGCTAGTGTTTTTGACTATGATTTCCAAGACATTATAAGTACTCCCAGGAAAATTGGCCATGGAGTAGGAAAATGGGATGTGGGTGGAAAAACTGAAAGGCGATAAACAATTACTTAATGACTGAGAAATACTTATATCCATTTTAGACTCATTCCTAGGTCAAGAAATAGATTCATTCCTAGATCAGTATATTTTGCTACTATTTTCTTTAATCTTTTTTTTTTAACACACTAAACCATTGTCCTAGAAAAAAATCTCTATGATTGAATCCAGCATTTACATAATTTCAGAGTATAATACAAAAGGTAGTTGTTGCTCATGAAATGCAGATTTGTCCTGCTATGGGGGAAAAATAAATCAGATTTCCAACATATATGTGTGGCACTGTTACAAAAAGCTTCTTAAGATAAAGCCAGGGGCAGAACTTCTTAGTTATTAATTTAGCTAGGAATCACTCTATATCAGGCTTTCCATACACTAGGAATTGTGTTAGCTATATTTAGTGCTTTTATTTATCTCTGGACTTGGCCAAATTCTCAGGAAAAAAAATCCCTTAATTCTTTTATACATAGTTCTCTTTGGGTATATTTTGTAGTTTAAAATATTGCTGGATTATATATTTTGTAAAAACTACCCAGAAACAAATGACAACTTGGATGGGAAAGCAACTGTCTTGTCCACATCGCAGAGTTTACACTGGGGAGGCGGTGATGCCAATTGTCCAGACATTTAAAACTTGATTTGTGCTGTCACGTATTATTTTAAACAATAGGCATTAGGATCAAGGACTAACACAATTTGTAAAGAAAATCCTGGGATTCCCCACCCCCCCCAGTTGTTTTATGAATTCTCATCAGAAATTACAGGGAGGCATAAAGTAGCTATGAGATTTGAAAGGAAAAGATGGTATGAGATTTCAGAGGGTTTTGTTTGTTTGTTTTTAAGTTTATTTATTTGGAGAGAGAGAGAGAGAGAGAGAAGAAATCCCAAGCAAGCTCTGCACTCTCAGTGCAGAGCCCTATCCAGGGCTCGGTCTCACGAACCATGAGATCATGACCTGAGCTGAAATTAAGAGTTGGACGCTTGACCAACTGAGCCCCCCAGGCGCCCCGAGATTTCCGGCTTAAGAGTAGGATCATCCCAGTGACACCAAGTGGCTCAAATGGTAACAAGCTTGTAAAAGGCAAACTATTCTGTAAAGAAAAGGTACTCATGTACATAAATCAGAAAACGACGTTGCCCACACTATTAATGTGTGGACTTCCCCGTAAATTCACCATGGACATTTCTGATGGAAATAAGAAAAAAAAAATGTTAGACCATCCCCAGGATTTAAAAATAACTGTCATGAAGTACCAGAAGATTTGGAGAGTCCTGTCTTTGGAGATCTTTCACAAAGTTGTTCTGAATGAGTCGGATATCCGTTAGAACAAATGCTTCTTCCTGTGATTTGGGGAGAAGGGTGCAAAAACGCTTCCTGGGTAGTTGCACTCAGTGCATTTCTTGGTCCCACATTAAACACACCGGAGGGGAATGCTGCAGAGTGGGGCCTTGAAATCTCCCTGGGTGACTTTTTTACTTACTCCAATTCTAGAATTACTGCATTAGAAGCAGGGAACTGAACCAATTATCTTTTCAAGTCTCAGCTGTCCAGCATGCTACATCTACATGAAATGAAGAAGTAATTATGGGGATGCTACATGGTAGAAATCAAGCTAAAATAAAATGTTTGAGTCAATCTGAAATGTTTAGATTAAACTGTATTTAAAAAAAATCATTTGCAATTATTCCGTTGATATTTCTAATTTAATATTGGGAGGGTTCTTGCCCTCAGCATATTATCCATGCTTTTCAAAGAAAGATTTCACATGCTAAAAAGTCTTCAAATACTATGCCCTATTGCTTTGATCTCAACCTTGTAATAATGATAATAATAATAATAATAATAATAATAATAATAAAAGGCTTGATGCCCTATTAAGCCTATTTGGGAGTTGATGTCTTTTTCAATGTCAATTTTCCATTTTAGATCAGTTAAAGGAAATTTCTTATAGCAAATGAAACACAGCAAGCTGGCTTCATGGAGGAAGATGGTCTTAGAGAAATGGGGGAAAAATTTAAATCATGTTATGTCAGTCTTTCCCAAATAAACGTATTTGTACAACCTTTTCATCTCTTTTTAAATGTCCTATGAAATAATCACTCCTCAAATGGGATGCTTGCAAATGGACTTACTTCATGAAGGAAAACAATCTGGCACATTCAAAAGAATGTGGCCTCTAAGAAATCTGAATGACTAGTCAAATAAAATTCTATGGGGCTAAGCCTCTTAGGCTTTTGTTGTTGGTCTAAGAAACCCTGCTTCATTTTCTCTAAGAAATCACCATGTGAGCGACAAAAGTCATGAAACATAGCAGGAAAGTGATTGTAACTCTCAGTTTTTCACTGTAAAGAAACATGTATGTGGGGGAAAAGGATAATCCAAGGTACCAGGGTGATAGAGCCCTGGGATTTTTCCTGTATTTTATTTCCTGAGTTAGCACCTCTGTTTCTTTTCACCTCTTTCCTTCTAACTGCCCGTCAGATTACCTTTATTCTTTAGGGAGCCTTTTTTGCTATTACTCCCCAACTGGCTTTGTAATGTCCATGTTTGAAATGTCTGTGCACAGCCTCTAGTGCTGTTTTAGATAACACCATAAAATAAATAAGCTACGCAAGTCTTGAATTTCACATAGGAATGAGGTATGACTGTGTAAGGCAGTCAGAAGAGAAGAAACTGTTATCTTGAGAATTGCTGAAATATACATCTACCCCTGGCTCTCCAAGCAGAATCAGACCTGGAGTACTGGATTAATGATTCATGGCCTGGTTTTCTCTCTGCCCAGTTTACAGAAATGCTTTTAATCTTCTCGGTATTCTCTACACACATGTAACTATAGTAATGACCCTAGAGTTAGTTCCAAGGAACCCTGTCAAGGCTGCTTTATTTCCTCAAAAACTGATAGAAATTATGGAGTCTATTACATTGCTATTGATCCCCCCCCCCACCCCACCACCACCTGTTACTACTAAGAAGCTCTCTGCAGTCTTAAAAGGCCCAAATACTGGCTTGACATTTGGTTTTTCAGGTTATCCCTGAGATTAAAATATTAACCAGAATGGTGATATCCAATGTTGGAGAGCAGATGAGCCCTTTTATACACCTGTTGTTGGCTTTCGAATGGACTAAGCTTTCTAAAAGGCAGTTTGACAAAATGTATCAAACACCTTGAAAATGTGCATACCCTTTAATGTGGCAATTCCATGGAATTTTTTTGTAAGGAAATAAATATGCAAAGATCTATATCCAGGGAGATTCATTACAGGTTTTGAGTTTTGTTTAAAGTGGAACTTGGGAGGGGCGCCTGGGTGGCGCAGTCGGTTAAGCGTCCGACTTCAGCCAGGTCACGATCTCGCAGGTCGAGCCCCGCGTCGGGCTCTGGGCTGATGGCTCAGAGCCTGGAGCCTGTTTCCGATTCTGTGTCTCCCACTCTCTCTCTGTCCCTCCCCCGTTCATGCTCTGTCTCTCTCTGTCCCAAAAATAAATAAACGTTAAAAAAAAAATTTTTTTTTAAATAAAAAAATAAAGTGGAACTTGGGAAATAAAAAAGAAGAAGAAAGTATTTCTTAAATTATAGAACAAAATAACTAAAAGTTACTCTTCAGTGAATTAAAAAGAATGAATTAGATCCATATTTGGTGAAAAGATGGCATGAGTGGCATCCCATCTTTGTAAATATATAAACATGAGGATATATGCGTCTAGGAGAAAGGTCTGGTAAATTATATACAAAATTGAGTACTAGTTATTTCCTGGTTGTGGAAATATAAATAATTTTTGATTTGTTGTTGTCGTTTAAAAACTTTTCTTCTAAGTTTTGTGATTGATTGATTTTTGCAGAGCACATATATCACTTTTGTTTCTCCAGCTTAAAGTTTCTCCTTAAATATATAGTCCACAGTACTGTATTACAAACTTCAAAGTTGCCGGGGGACTAGATCTCGTATGTTCCCACTGCAAAATAGAAATAAGGATGTGACGTGGCAGAGGTGTTTGCTAACACTGCTGTGCTGGTCAGCAGCAGCATACAAACATACCCAATCGGGAAGGGGTACAACATGAAACTTGCGGCATTACATGTCAGGTCTATATCAATTCAAAGGAAACACAGTCACTGCCATGGAGATTCAAATAATTCATTGTTTCTGGTGGTAATATATCAACTCAGACCAGAGGGTTGAGAATTAATCACCTTAATAAGAATAATTTTAAAGGCATCTTTTGAAATTCTACAAGCAAATGGAGATTGGGTGGCTAAAATGTGCTTTCCTCCCTTAAGTAGAAGGATTGAGAAAATAAAGGCACAAAAGTCACTTATGGTGGTTCCGTTGATACTTCAATCTAATGTTCCCCTGCTTTGGGACTCATATAAGATGTGAGGCCATATGAAATCATTTTTCACTTAGTACACAGCTTGGTAGTTTTACTCAAATGAATGTTGTGGTTATAAATTATAAGTCAAGTGTGGCACAGAAATGCTATTCTATTAGTTAGTTTTCCTGGTCAGTTGTCCTCTTTTAAGTTGCTTTTGATTCTCTGTTATTGGATCCTTCTTGCAAAATTTTATTTCATCTCTATAAATCAAAATTTATTTGTGTTATTCCAAGTAAACTAGTTCCTTAAAAGCTTCTTTGATTAAAAATGACATAGAAATCAATATATCACTTATAATTTAACTTCTCTGCAAATGTAGATTGTCATAGACCCGTGGATCCTTGATTAATGAGAATGTTAAGTCTAATTCAGGGGACTTAGAAGCTTTGGTTCTATAGCTGCTTAAATATGGCATGCTCTGGGAGGGGAGATTTGTGATTGGAACGGCATCTTTCTGCTTTACATAAAAACGTTCTGTGTATAAAGTATATGATGATGAGTTTCATGATTATACTGGAGTGGGGGGCTTAGGGACCAAAACCAGAGCAAATCGTACCCTCAAGCTTTCGTGTGTGTGTGTGTGTGTGTGTGTGTGTGTATTTAAAAAAAAATTAATGTTCCTTTTTTTCTTTCTTTCATCCTTTTGTCCTTTCTTTCTTTTTCTTTTTCTCTTTCTTTTTCTTTTTCTTCCTTCCTCCCTCCCTTCCTTCCTTTCTCTTTCTGTTCGTTCTTTCTTTCTTTCTTTCTTTCTTTCTTTCTTTCTTTCTTCTTTTCTTTCTAAACTTTAAATATATATATATTTATACATTTTTGAGAGAGAGAGAGCACAAACAGGGAAATGGCAGAGAGAGAGAGGGGGACAGAAGATCCAAAGCGGGCTCCACACTGACGGCAGAGTCCAATGTGGGGCTCAAACTCATAAGCTGTGAGATATAACCTGAGCCGAAGTTGGATGCTCACCCAGACATCCCAAATGTTAATTTATTTTTGAGAGAGAGAGAGAGAGAGCAGGGGAGAGACAGAGAGAGAGGGAGACACAGAATCTGAAGCAGACTCCAGGCTCTGAGCTGTCAGCACAAAGCTCGATGAGGGGCTCAAACTCACGAATAGTGAGATCATGACCTGAGCCAAAGTTGGACGCTTAACTGACTGAGCCACCTGGGCACCCCTGTGGGTGTGTATTTTTAAATATGATTTACCTTTTTTATGAAACTGGGCCTCTTAAACCCATTTTAGGCCGTGATGCCCTTTGAAGATCTGATAAAAGCTGTGGAAACACACATACTTATATGCCCAGACACACACAGGTATGTGTGTGTGGGGGTATGTATACATACATACACACCTACACACACATAGACATATAAATCACACAGGCCTATATACATCACATATGGAAACAGGCACACACTGATATACAAAATGTTACATTAGATAATAACATATCAGAGAGTTTATAAATTCTCCATATATATTTATTAGATGTCTATCATGTGCCATTGATGGGGTTTTTGGGTGATGGTGGGGTTTGGAGCTGGCAGCCAAGAAAGAATTCTTGAAGACGTCTCTGGTGCAAAATGGTGATTTTATTAAAACACGAGGACAGGACCTGTGGGCAGAAAGAGCTGCGCTGGGGTTGTGAAAAGTGACTGATTATATACCTTCAGGTTGGGAGGGGGGTTAGGGACAGCATAAGTCTCTAAGGAATTTTGGAAGCGAGGTTTCCAGGACCTTGAGGGGCTAGCTGTCGTTAGGAAAACATCATTTATTACTGTTTAGTAAAACCTCAGTCATGAGACCCTACAGATGTATATCAGGGACCTTAAGCTTGGAGGACAATTGCCAGCATATACTTGGGGGTTTAAGATAAAGAGGTTTACAAAGGAATTTTTATGCATTTAAGGGGACTCACAGGATCCTAAGGGGTCAGGATAATATTAAGGCAAGATTCCCTTTTGCCCCCAGCAAAGTGTCCTCATCGAGGCAGCTGAGCTCCTAGAGGGAGGTCACCCTGCCTGTTTCAAGGACTTGTCACTGGGCTGTGGGCAGTAAGGGAATTTAATTTTTCATTTGCCTTAGTTTTCCTCATCACCATGACAAGCACTTAAACCCCCTTACATCTTGATGAGAGTGATATTAGGGCTCCAGGAAATGAGGTCTATAGGTTTCTGGAGATTAGGCTCTGGATGAGATTGCCTTTTTCTTGCAGTTTACTAAGTTCTCCGTAGACTGAAGGAGACTCCTGTCCTGCATGACTGTGATGTGACTCAGTCAACCATCTGCTTTCTTTCCTTTCCCTGTTCTTGGGCATCCGGGAGTGTCTGAGGAATATCACACATGTCCCGGGGGGTGGGGGGGGAGGGTGCTATTAGCCTATACTTTGTCCTCAGCCTGCCCCATGCCCCCTCATCACGTGGATCATCTCATTTAATTCCCACAGCACACTGTTACGATCCCTTGTGCTAGTTAGGGTAGGACACTGATGTAGATAGGCAGGCAATTTACTGGAAGGAATTGGCTCACGTGACTTTGGAGGCTGAGGATTCCCACTGTTTGCCATCTTCAGAGCTGGAGACCCGGAAAGCCGGGGGGTGGGAAGAGGGTGTGTGTGCCATCCCAAATCCAACGGCCTGGAAACCGGGGTGTGTGGTGGTCAAGAGATGTCCTACCTGAGTGGTCGGGCAGAGTGGGTCCCTTTCTCTTTCCTCTGCCTCGTTCTGTTCAGGCCCAGAGTGGCTTAGATGCTGCCCACAGGCACCGGAGAGGGCTCTCTCACCCTCACTCACCAGGGAATAGAAGCCGATCTCATCCGGAAGCACACTCACAGACACACCCAGCGATAGTTTGACCAAGCGTCTGGGTGCTCTGTGACCCAGTCAAGTGGACACATTAAGTTAACCATCGTACTGCTCCTTTACGTTTGGCACACTGAGGCTTTGAAAGTCTACGTCACTTACCCGTCACACACAACTAGGTGATGCAGGGCTCTTTCCTTCGGACTCAGAGAAGCCTTTGCTCTCAAAGACAAAGTCATTTTCACCCTCATGTCCCTCGGCAAACCCAGGCTAAGAATTTCTATTTTAATAAGTAGGATATGGGGATAAAAGCAAAGACAGCACAGCCTTCTTGCGGTTAGCCAAGTCGATTACTTTGTTAGTCACTAGAAGGGGAACCAACATTTATTCGTTCAGCTGGGAGTATGTGCAAGGCACTTTGGATTCTCTCAGTTGCTGCTTCCCAAAACTGTGTTGGAGCAGTGGAGTTTGTTTCTCAATTGAGTAAATAGGTGCTCAGTTATGTTAATTTATGTCCCAAGGTCACATGACCAAGTTGTAGCCTTATCATGATTTAAAGCGTTTGTTGTCGTTGTTGTTTTGTTTTGTTTGTTTTTTATAATGTTTATATCATCTTGCCTAACAAGAGATATATTGCACTGTGTTTTTTTTTTCTTCTGGGAGCATCTATTAGAAATATGTTAAAAATACAAAAATTAAGCAGAAACCTCTCCATTTTTCCCCTTATATTCTCATCCAGTGTTAACCACATAAGCTTTCGTGAGCAACTGAATTGTACTCTAACCTTACCATCCTTCCCCAATGATTGAAATTCAAAAGTCAAAAAGACAGATTTAATTTTAAATTTTCACTGAATCATGAGGCACCTGGGTGGCTCAGCTAATTAAGTATCTGACTTTGGCTCAGGTCATATTCTCGAGGCTCATGAGTTGGAGCCCCGCGTCAGGCTCTGTGCTGACTGACAGCTCAGAGCCTGGAGCCCGCTTCAGATACTGTGTCTCCCTCTCTCTCTCTACCCCTCCCCCTCTCATGTTCTGTCTCTCGCTCTCTCTCAAAAATAAATAAACATTAAAAAAATTAAAAACAATTCTCATGAATCTAAACCAAGTTTTCAGACGTGTAGTGGATTTTTTTTTATTTTTAATTATGGTATGCTTACTTGTCACAGATTCATATTTACTTATTATTGTTTTGCCAGTGGTTGTTTATCATATGAAAGAGTTTCAAGTAAATCAGTGATAATTGCCCACTACTTGAATTTTAGAATGTTATTCATTTATACTTTAAGCGGTTATTTAAAAAGAAATTGCAGTTGTCACAAAAATTACCTTAGTGCTGTGTCCCAAGGATTTTCTAAAGAAATGCTTTCATGAAGAAGAAGGTTAAAGCATATACAAGGCAGCAATAATGTGTATATTTCATGATGTACCTAAGAAACTCATAAAATGAATATAGAGAGGGGAGTACACAAATCTGAGATAAACCCTTTATTTTTTATTTATTTATTTTTTTAAATTTTTTTTAATGTTTATTTATTTTTGAGACAGAGAGAGACAGAGCATGAATGGGGGAGGGTCAGAGAAAGAGGGAGACACAGAATCAGAAGCAGGCTCCAGGCTCTGAGCTGTCGTCACAGAGCCTGACGCGGGGCTCAAACTCGCAGACCATGAGATCATGACCTGAGCCGAAGTCGGACGCTTAACCGACCGAGCCACCCAGGCGCCCCTGAGATAAACCCTTTAAAACACTAATGTTTTGTTGATTTTGAGAATTACATTACTAGTGACTGAGCTTTCAATTTATTTAATATTTTGTTTTGTTAATATCTTCAAGTGCTCATTTTATTCTTCATACTTTTCCCCCCAACTGATATTCTGATACGATATATCATTTTATATAATTAAAAAAATCTCAGAAGACTGTTTTGTAGCTAGATAAGTGGATGTCAATTACGTGTTTATCCAGAAAAATTGCCTGGTGTAAAGCTGTTCCCAGGAAGCAGGGGGTATTGGGTATTCTGCTCTATCATCCATGACAGTACAATTCCAAACTGTAACTTTCGTGTAAAATGACGAAGAAACCTTCCAGTAACTTGTTTTAGTGTGCAAATACCATGGTGGTCTGAAAGAGTTCATGCACCTTCAAAGATTGCTTGCTTTCTTATTGATTGATTGATTTTTATTTTTTGAGAGAGAGAGAGAAAGAGAGAACGGGCACAGAGCAAGGGAGAGGGGCAGAGGGAGAGAGAGAGAGAGAGAGAGAGAGAGAGAGAGAGAGAATCTTAAGCAGGCTCAGCACAAAGCCTAACGTGGGGCTCAATCCCACGATCCTGAGATCATGACCTGAGCCAGGATCAAGATTTGGACGCTCAACCGACTGTGCCCCAACTTGCTCTCTTAGAAGGGGTTCAGGTCAAGGAAGATGCTGGACCTTCACTTAGGTCATGTAGGTTGATGTTTGGATTGGGTGCTCAAAGATGACAAGTTCCTTCTGCTGCGGAAGGTCCGGTTACCTGGGCACATTGAATCTACACATATAGCAGCAGGTGGGTTGCAGGAGTGGTAAAAAAGAGAGACCATGTTGTGGGGAGATGCGCCCTCTCCTATGATGTGGCTGAGGAGACTCTGTTGTTCGTGCATTTCTATCCCTTCCTTTCTTATTGCCTTCACCGTCACCCTCCATGTTCTTTATTATTTTCTCAAACGTGTACGTTTTTTGTTGCTCCTTCCTTTCTTCCAACTCCCAACTGTGCTCCTGTTGTGTGACCTTCAGTAAGTTATTCTGCTTTTCTCAGCTGGTCTCCACAGTGAAACAAAAAGCAAGTAGTGACTATCTAGGTAACCAGTATCTACCTCCCTGAGTGTTGAGTAAACAGCAAGGTGAATCCAGGTAAAACGTTTATTACCCAGGGATGGAATCTTGGTTAATACTCACCTTCAGGGCGCCTGGGTGGCTCAGTTGGTTGAGCATCCAACTTCAGCTCAGGTCATGATCTCGCGGTTCACGAGTTCGGGCCCCACGTCAGGCTGTGTGCTGATAGCTTAGAGCCTGGAGCCTGCTTCGGATTCTGTGTCTCCCTCTCTCTGCCTCTCCCCTGTTCGTGCTTTGTCTCTCTCTCTCTCTCAAAAATAAATAAACGTTAAAAAAATACACCAAAAAATAAATATTATTTTCTAAGGTATTCCTAAAATATAAAGGAAAATATGTAAAAAAGTTGTAGTTGTCTATTTGTCAGGAAGAACCACAGTACCTGTATCTTGTCACGGTGCTTAGTTATTGTGGTTTTCTAGAATTAGAGAAAGTTCAGAATGCACACCCCCTTGGCTAAGGTGTGTGTACCCCAGAATTTAATAGATACCTACAAATATAGGGGTAGTTTCTAGAATCAGAAAGATACGGAGGTACCAATGGGTGCCTGAGGACCATTTTTACTCCTTCACAAAGCCCGGGATAAACTAATATTTCTTTCATCTTAAATAGGAAAGCAAATGAATGGTTACTTGAATAACTTCTGATTAAAATATGTTTAAAATCTAGAGGTCCATAGGGTGAAGGGAGAGTAGGTGTGGTCTCAGTTATTTGCCGTAGAGCATATCGGATGCTTCACGGAGGCGTCGCAATTTAGCAGAACGACTAATTGTTTTAAAAACAAGTATTAGTCGTGATTCAATGAATCTTGTAATTAGCTCATTAATATTCTCAAAAGGGCAAGTCGAATATTTTAATTTCATTTTAAGTTAATCAATTTATAATTTATACAGCTTTGTTCTGAACTGATAACAATGAGTGTCCAATTTGCACCATCGTAAGACAGCGGTGAGGACCTTTTTGTGTGTCCGTTTTCCAGACGCTATCATGTGATTTATATATGTAATCTTTCACCCTCACAGTAATGGGCACGGGGTGCATTGTTGTACCCATTTTAAAGAGGAAGCACATGACCTTCAGGCTGGCGGTAGAAAAGGACTGACCTCGTATATACTGGGAACGCTCTTAACCTTCCCTGCCGTAAAGCATCCTCTTGTACCTGCAAAACAGGATCTCTGTCTTGTGTGTTCACACAGCATGCTGCGAGTCTATCATTAAAAGGTTCTGTTTCTTAATAGTCATTTTTTAAAGCAGTTTTGGGCCCACAGCAAAACCGAGCAGAAGATACAGAGATCTCCCACGTACCCTCACCCCTACACACGCACAGCGTCCTCCAGGGTCAAAGTCCCCCACCAGAGTAGTAGGCACGTTTGTTACAACCGATGAAACCACACTGAGGCATCATTATCACCCCAAAGTCCACAGTGTACTTTAGGGCTCACTCTTGGTGTTGGACATCCTATGGGTTGTGACAAATATAAAATGACATGTGTCCATCATTACAGATTCAGAGAATAGTTTCACTGCCCTGAAAGTCCTCTGCCCTCTACCTACTCCCCTCTCCCTCCTCCCAGTCCCTGGCAGAATCTCCTGGATCCTTTTATTGCCTCCATTGTTTGCCTTTTTCCAGCATATCCTATAGTATGTGGCCTTTTCAGATTCACTTAGTAAGATGCACATAGGGTCCCTCTATGTCTTTTCATGGTTTCATAGTTCTTTTCTTTTTAGCACTGAAGAATATGTCATTGTCTGGATGGACCGCAGTTTAGTTAACCATTTTCCTATTGAAAGACATCTCGATGGCTTCTAGTGGTCGTTCTGTTTTAATTGTCTGATTACGGATGGCTTTTCCTGCTGTACCTTCTGTGTGTTCACAGCCAAGCCTGTGTTTTACTGTTTCAGTTTCTCTGGGGACCGTCACGTAGCCTGCTCATGGCAAAAACTTAATAGACAAGACCCGGGATTTTCCAGGGTTTGATAGTGTGTGAGGCTACAGAAGTTGACAGCAGGCATGAAAGCCCACGTTTGGTGGTGTTTCCCGCATTAGATCTTCTCAGACATCCTTGGTATGTTTCTCCGGGTCCTGGAGCAGTCAGTCGGTGATGCTCTGACCGCTGGCTGCCTGCCAAGTTGGGGGAGGAGGCTGTTGCCCGCTGCCTCTTGCCTCTGGGTCCCTTGACCACCGGCAGGTGCTGTGCTGTCACTCTCTGTGCTCCGTCTGCATGCGTCTAAGGCTGCAGAACCCAGAGGATGCTGTTTCAGTGACTCACTTTGTGTTGCTGAGACGATTGGAGCTTTCTGTTTGGTAAAGGGAAAATACTGATTTTAAAAGAATAGAAAAAAATGGAAAGAAGTGTGAAGTGTGCTTACTGTTGAATTTCATCCCAAAACACGTGATGGGTTGATAGGAAGCCCTAGTGCCATTTTTCTGAATCTTTTGTGTCCGGAGGCGGGGAGAACAGCAATTTGAAGATTGCCAGAAATAATCTTCTAGCTGTAAGAGTTGATGGGATATGCATCCATGGGAAATGTTTTCCTTATTTTGGCTAGTATCAGGGCAAGCAAGGTTCCATATCCCTGGGACAGTGCTGACCTTACAGAAGCTATCGAGGCGTAAATACATTAGAGGGGAGTGCATGTGAAATAATATTCTGTGAAATAATGGCCACAACTCTTCTTTAGGGATAGGCTGGGAATCTTTACAGATCGTGTTGTGACATGAAGGTGAAGAGACGGTTGGCATTCTCTTTGCATTGGAAAAGAGGTGTTTCGGGTCCCTTAGGAGAAAGGCGGAGAAGGGGGGGCACTGAGCCTGTAAGCAAAGACTAGGATTGCCTGGGATCCATTGTTTAAGCAGGCAGTCTACTATTTGCCCTCTGTTTCCACCAAAGAATCGTCCTTAGTGACATGTTTCTGAGTTCCATTGCTCATTGGCTAGACAGGTACTATGTCCTCTTGGTCCTGTCAGATGCTTGGTTACAAGATCTCCTGACATAGTGTGATACTTTAGCTGGCACTCTACGGCCGTCCTGATTGCAGAACAGGGACTCCTGCCTTCCTCAGGCTTTCTCTTAGGTGACAATGCATAAAACGCATCACGGGTCCCCTTTCTGCCACGCCGATCAGCTCACGCATATCCCCGCCCAGGAGACAGGAGCTGCAGCCAAGACTCCAAATGCTAATTCAGACTTTCCTGGATACCTCGCTCCTTTTAAATGTGATTGAATCAGCATAGGAACCCAGGTATATCTGATTCCAAAGATGTTTCTTTTCTATCACCACCCAGTATGTTTCAGTTAACTTCAAATTCTGTTAGTGAGTCCAAATCATGTGATGTCATTTGACTGTGTCACGTGACCTGTCGCATCCTCGAAAGGCCTTCTCTCCTGTGTGAACAGACGTGACTGCTCTTCCAGACCACGTGTCTGTAATGTCTCCTGGCTGCTGGCCACAGCTGTGGCCTGTGGGGTCTGTCATGGTTTGCACCCGCCCCCGGCTTCGTGTCCTGCATGCTGTTGTTCATGAAGAGCCACCCGTGACTGTGTCGCATCGTGGTTTGTCTGCCTCAGCCGGGTCCCAGTTATTGATTTTGGGGATTTGCTACGTCATGTCGCGTTGCCCAGTGTCTGCAGCTTGGGTCGTCTGGAGAGAAAGTACTTGTGTTCGGAAACGTTAGAACTTAATGTGTAATCAGATTGTACGAAGTAGAGATGCTTTTTTGGGGTAAATTCTCTGCTGCTGGGGGAGGGTTTTAAACGAGTGGTCGTTGGTACCCTCTCGCACCTTTGAGCCAAACGGAGTGGGAACCAGGTACTGCATCACAGGGGGGCCTACATGCCTCCCTTTCCCCTACTGCTTTCTTCATAGTCCCCCGTGTTGAAACTTCTCAGCAAATCGAAGTTTTGTATCAGGTTTCCTACTAAAATGAAAAGGACAGTCATCATGAGTGGGATAGGATTTGGGTGCTGGTTCCAGGGGAAACTCTTCTGTCTGTACATTTTCATCTTCAATTTCTCGCCAGGTTCAGGTGTTAAATATGGGACCCACCTTTGGAGGTGTTATGAGATGACGGGAAAAATGTATGAGGGAGCCTGTGCAAAATACATGGCATATGCAATGTAAGCTCCTAGGGGTTGGTTAGCAAGCATTTTCATTACCTCGTGTTTGTATCGTGTCTGGTAATTTTCCAAGTGCTTTTACATTCATTGTCTGATATAATTGAGAGAAATATGGCACATTCTGTTATGCCCATTCTACAGAAGAGGAAAATAAAGTGATATGGTCTTGGATGACTATGATGTAGTCATTGTCAAAGAGTCTTTTCAACAATGTGTGTTAGGTGTAATCCGTAGTTATCGTGCTGACACTTGTCTTGCTAAATATATTTGGTTTGGTCTATTTGTAATAAAGGCAAAGATTTTAGTCTAATAATAAGCTTTTGCTAATATATTTAAAATATGCCATAGATGTCTTTCAGTGCAATCCTTTATTTCTGAAAAGTTACTTGTGAATCAATTCTGTGCACACATTTTTAATTTATTTACTTTACAAAAAATAGAGTGCTGCCTGCCCACCCCTGAGGTCTCCCAGATGCTTCCCCTATTCTCCACTGCTGGAGTTGAGAGAAGATTTTATTTTACCATTTCCTGTTGGATAAAATGCATAAAATGTATTCTTGCCTTTATAAAGTAATCTGCTTATGTCCAGTTTGAGGGAGGGGAAGAAAAAGATATGTCTAACACCCATATTTGTAATGACTCTTAGGTAGGAGTATATCTTTTTTAATGCATATATTTAAGGTATGAGAAATATTTTTATGCACATAATCACGCAAAAATTATGTAGTCTTGAGATGCCAAGTAACTTATGAAATCATAGGCAGCTTTTAATTATTTTTGGTCCCTTTTGTTGAGTCTGTCCCAAGAGGTGTCAAAGGTTTTTCAAACTGATCCGTTATTTTTTTTTTTTTTTAATTTTTTTTTTCAACGTTTTATTTATTTTTGGGACAGAGAGAGACAGAGCATGAACGGGGGAGGGGCAGAGAGAGAGGGAGACACAGAATCGGAAACAGGCTCCAGGCTCTGAGCCATCAGCCCAGAGCCTGACGCGGGGCTCGAACTCACAGACTGCGAGATCGTGACCTGGCTGAAGTCGGACGCTTAACCGACTGCGCCACCCAGGCGCCCCGTAAACTGATCCGTTATTGACTTGGTTTGGTGAGCTGATTTTTGCCTTTCTAAGTCATTTTCATGATAGACACTGTGCTTGTCTAATGATTGGGTGACGTGTCCACAGAAGGATAGGAAGTTTCTTCTACTGGGGGGATCACTAAGCTTCTCTTTGGTTATTTACAAAAGTCTTGCATTTCATTCCTAAACCCAATGAATAGCCTGTTTTTATTTATTCATGTGAGACATGTGCCATAGCATGAAACTGACATAACGTAAGAGCAAATGTACAGGCTTTGGAGAGAATACCTGTCATCCCCAGAACTGTAGCATTTACTTTAAGATTCTGGAATTCTTGGGGG
Source organism: Leopardus geoffroyi (assembly GCF_018350155.1). NCBI lineage: Eukaryota > Metazoa > Chordata > Mammalia > Carnivora > Felidae > Leopardus > Leopardus geoffroyi. The sequence continues at coordinate 5,599,810 of NC_059334.1, read as the reverse complement.
ACCTGGGTGGCTCAGTTGCTTAAACGTTCGACTTCGGCTTAGGTCATGATCTTGCGGTCTGTGAGTTCAAGCCCCACGTCGGGCTCTGTGCTGACGGCTCGGAGCCTGGAGCCTGCTTTGGATTCTGTGTCTCCCTCTCTCTCTTCCCATCCCCTGCTGACACTCTGTCTCTCTCTTTCTCAAAAATAAACATTAAAAATTAAAAAAAAAAGATTCTGGAATTCTTGCAAGGCATTTCATATATCCCAAACATATGGGAAGTGGCTTCTCAGCCTTGTTGGATAGCGTGGTAGTTAAGATACTCATAATAATTCCTGTGTTCTGTCCCAGAGAGCAAGTTCAAAATTCTTTATTTTTTTGACATAATCTCCTCTTTCTTTTCAGGGCCAAATGCTCTCTCTGTTTATAAAAAGTATCTTTAAAAAACAGGCATTATCTCCATTCTTTCCATCACCCACTGTCTCAGTGTGTCTACGTGTGCCTTTCCCTCATGGTCTCCAGTATGAATAGTGTAGATGTAAAAAGACCACTGGTTCCAGAGCGCTTCGGTTATGTTGACATTTTGAAAGAGGCTGTTTCCCCAAAGCCAAGAGTGAAATTACAGCAGGTGCGGCTCCGGGTCTCTGCAATTATCCCAGATTACCCTTTCAATAAACTGTTGACAGGCTCACAGAAACAATCTTACGAGGCTGACGTTTGGAAGCAGACCGGCATTGCAAAATGTACCGTCCTAACAGCCATGGTTTGGGTCCTTGAAAATCTCTCTATATTGTTCATGGAAAATGATTGTGTTACTTCATAAATATCCAGCCAGTTCCTTCCAGTTGCCCAGAATTTTATGGTCTAATGGTTGACTACAAAGGCGGGTGCCGGACGCCCGTGAGTAGTCACAGCAGAATTTAGCACCATTTTCCCTGCTGGGGGTGTGTGGGGAGGGGGGGTGCGCTGCAGACATAGTGAGAGGAAGAAAGTATGCTTCTGTCTCTGTGCGCTTTTGTTCTTCAGAAATCTTCAGCAGTGGGAGGAATCCTTGTAATCCCATGCTACAGACATAACCAGAAAGTAGTTCTATGTGAACATTCACCACCGGTTATGTCTGCAACATTAGGCAAAGTCTTTTACATACTTTTTCTTATCACCTGAACCCCTGCACACACACACGCACCTTAGTTCAGCACTGACTTGGATGCAAGGGGGAAAAAAAAAAAGGCTTGTTGAGATCTTCAGGGACAGGATTGTACAGCCTTAAGAAATAAAAATAATGCAGCAGACAGATGAGGAATTCAGTCACGTCAGATATGTGACCTTGAAGACACTTGCCTCCCATCCTGACCGAGAACTGCTTAATTTCAAGCACCTGTAAAGAAACTTTAAAAAGCAAATATATACTAGGTTTAATAACGGCAAAGGGGCTCCCTTTCCCTGTCGGACCCATGCCAAGCACGGCACTTTACAGATTTTAACCTGTTTAATTCCTCACAACACTGTAGGTAGGGACTCTCATTTTAAAGATGAAAGTGAGCCACAGAGTGGTTAAGTAACTTGCCTAAATCACACAGCTAGTGAGTGACAGAGCTTGACTCCTGCGTCATCACTCTTGACCCCCCAGGACTATACTGCTTCTCATGATAAACTAGTAAGACATTGCTATTCACGGTGAGGTCTTTGGGCCAGCAGCATGAGTATCACCTGGGCACCTGTTCAACCAAGGGTTAAAACTAAAGACCACTCCAGACCTATAGAATCACAATCTGCATTTGAGCAAGGTCGCCAGGTGATTCTCACATACATTTCAGTTTGCAAAGCGCTAAGGCCCTTACTAATAGAATTAATCTGTTGTGGAAAACAAACAACAACAAAAACCTCCCCATTCTATCCCAATTAAATTGCCCCTTGATTTTTTCCACAGATTTTGAACACGTTGAAAAGGCATAAAAGTATATATGCTACTTTCTTTGTTCTTGCTCCTCATGGTCGAGTTAGAAACCTAGACATGAAGGTATTCTTTTGGTTAGACCAGTGTTTTTTGTTTTTATTTTAAGGTTTATTTATTTTTGAGGGAGACAGCGGATGAGCAGGGGAGGGGCAGAGAGAGGAGGAGACACAGAATCTGAAGCAGCCTCCAGGCTCCGGGCTGTCAGCAGAGGGCCAGACGCGGGGCTCAAACTCAAAACTGTGAGATCATGAGCTGAGCCAAAGTTGGACGCTTTACTGACTAACCACTGAGGTGCCCCAGACCTGCGGTTCTTAAAATGTGGTACCTGGACCAGGAGCATCCATTAGCATCACCTGGGGCTGTTAGGTACCTAAAGTCCTGGGCCCTGACTCAGACCCCTTGGGGGTGGAGCCCAGCGATCTGTTTAAAAAGCCTTCGGGTGAGCTCCCTTCCCCCCACCCCGCCCCCACCTGAGGTTTGAGAACAGCTTCCTTACTGCTTCTGGCAGGCCACACTCTGAACGCTGTGAGTTCTCCTTTGCTACGGGCCTTCCTGAAAAAATCAGGGTTTCTTTGGTTTGTAACCACTTATAAATGTGCAGAAAATTCTGTGATGTGAACTTTTCACTGAAAAGAAGCCAGCAATGAAAGGGAAGAGCACCGCTCCTTGCAGGAGGTGAGTGAAACCCTCTCTCCTGAAGGGGCTCCCTCTCTGGAAAGGGTGGACCTTGGTGTTTGCTCCCTTGTCATCCGGGCTCACTCTCTCTCCATCCCTCTTGACCCTTCCTTGTGTTTGGTGGCTACTTGTGACTGTGCTCCAGGAGGCCTGCCTCTGCTGGGCTGTCTTCCATGATTTTCCCCACATTCTGGCTGAAGCTGCTCTTCGACAAGTTTCTCCCTTTGCCTATCCTGCGGTCATCCCCTCGGCTGCCCTGCCGACTCCCTGTGGGGGTTCCTGGTAGAGGAAATGCAGCAAAGGCCTGCCCCCCCCCCCCCGGGGCCTGTCTGAGCGGCTGTGGACATGGCCCCCCATCTGATTTCATACCACCAGCTAATGTGTGTGCTTCTGCTCTTAAATGGAAGCCTAGGCGGGGCGTCTTTTTCAAAGTTAAACAAAACAAAACACAACAGAGCAACTCCTATCTACCAGGAAGAATGAACCATTTTACCTTCGGACGTTTCTAGAGAAAATGGAATAGTTTCTTTTGTTTTTGTTTTTATTTTTTTAAATTTTTTTAATTTTTTTTTTTTACACTTGTTTTTGAGACACAGACAGAGCATGAATGGGGGAAGGGCAGACAGAGAGGGAGACACAGAACCGGAAGCAGGCTCCAGACTCTGAGCCATCAGCCCAGAGCCCGACGCGGGGCTCGAACTCACCGTCTGTGAGATCATGACCTGAGCTAAAGTCGGACGCTTAACCGACTGAGCCACCCAGGCGCCCCTCTTTTGTTTTTATTTTATGTTTTATTCAAGTTTACTTCCTGATTTTGAGAGAGAGTGAGCAGGGGAGGGGCAGAGAAAGAGAATCCCAAGTAGACTCCACACCATCAGCTCAGAGCCCGACGCAGGGCTTGAACCCACAAACTGGGAGATCATGACCTGGGTTGAAGTCAGATGCTTCACCAAGCGAGCCACCCAGGTGCTCCCGTTTTCGTTTTTGTGTTGAGTCAGCGCCAGTGTATTTTACGTCTGGCACAAGTCCTGAAGTCATTGCTGCTTTGGTGGTTCCTGGAGCAGCCTGACTGAGCTGTGACTCTACCCCAGAGCTTGTGACAGATGATGGGGAGACGTACACCTCTGTGCTTCTGGGGGGCCACCCTTACCCCTTGCCTTCTTAAGGCATTGACCTGACAATAGATCACAGTATCAAAGATCCTCCCGTGATGAAATAAGGAACCATTTCCTAAGTCTAGATCTGACTGTATAGTTTCGTTAGCGTCAGTGAGACTGCTGATAATTCAGCGTTACAAATGGTCCTACCTTTTGGAATAAAAAATCACATTTTTTTTCTTCTCCTCTCCCTTTTCATTATTGAAAGGACGAGTATGTTACTGATGGAAAAAGGCGAACTTGTGACAGGAGAGCAATTAGTGTCAAGGCCATGACTAATTAAAATAAATACGCTCCACATTTTTTACAATCCAGGTTGCTCACTGCAGTTGTTACTCCTGTTTCCTTCTTAAGCCGTAAAATTGTAATGTGGTTATTTGTACTTAAAAACATTCAGGATAATCTCAAGGTCCCATCAGAAGTAGCCCCTTCATTTTTTTGTTGGTGTTTGTCATCAATGCTCTAAAAAAAAAAAAAAGTACATTCACCAAGACAATAGGTGAGGGGTGGGGTAGAGGGTGTCTTTGGATACAAATGCTCCTCTTTGGTTCCCAAAGCATCCTTTGAATATACGTCGCTCCACCCTGACCATGATCTGTTTTTCTTCCTCTCTGTCCCTGGTTCCTGATTGGAAAAGTAAGGAAAGGAAAACAGTAGCATAAAAACACTGGTCAGGGAAGCTGAGAGGAATCTGTAAAAAGAAATGCACGGGGGTGAAATTTGACTCCTAAAACCGACTCTCCGGCTTCCTGCTTAAATGCAACCTGTAACTGATGAATGCCTATCTATTGTGTGATTCATTTACAGTCCAGCTTGCGAGTTTCTATTGGGCAGCACCAGGCAGAAACGGGACAAGGGACATTAAAGAATGAGGCTAGTTCTGATTTGTCTCCCAACTTGGCATCCCCCACATGGAGGGTACAGAGAACTGAGTTGTTTTTCAGCAAATGCTGATGTCAACCTGATGCTGTGTTCAATGCGTGTATACTGAAACAGACAGAATGCACTGTGTAAGACTTAAAGCCGTGTTGATGAAGGCATAACACTGAGGGCACACCTGCTACTTTTGTCAGTGACTTGGGGACATCGCATTCAGCCACTATGAATAAATGGACCAGTAGTTCACAGGATAACTCTGTTTTGTCTTCACTACGTGCTATCTGTGGGCAGTGGTACCACCTGGGTTACGGAATCTGCGAGGTTCTGTCCCTGGATCTCCTGGTTTGTTAGAGCCTCAAAGCAGTTGGTATTCATTATACCTAAGACGGTAGAAGGCTGCACCTGATGATACTATCAGAACGGGTGTGGGGTAATTGCTGGAGAGCTGCAGGATCAGAATGGAGTGACTCCGTGAAGTCAGGGAAGGCGGAGAGTTGTTTTTTTTTTTTTTTTTTTTTAAACTTTTTTTAAACGTTTATTTTTGAGAGAGAACTAGCAGGGGTGGGGCAGGGAGAGAGGGAGACACAGAATCCAAAGCAGGCTCCAGCCTCTGAGCTGTCAGCACAGACCCCAATGTGAGGCTTGAACTCAGGAACACCGAGATCATGACGTCAGCCGAGGTCGGACGTTTAACCAACTGAGCCACCCAGACATCCCGAAGGTGGAGAGTTTCTTGATGCTTGATTTTTTTTTTTTTTTTTTTTGACTATAGGCTAAGACGTATAGTCATGGCTAGATTCTGTAAAATTCTCAAATTTGATAGCCCTCTAGGGTGATGGATTACTTGTTTCTGAACTGAGTGGAGAGGGGTAGAGATACCTGACCTGTGTTTCAAGAGTTCATGACCTTGAGCTGAATAAGGAGTGTCTAGTGTGGGGATGCAGTTGAGTGAAGGGAAGGAACAAAAAATTATTTTGAAACTTGTATGGTCCTGTTCTGCTTCACTAACATCAAGGATTTGACCAGTCTTTCCTTTCTTCCCTGGGACAAGTTGTCCTGCTTCAGACATTGTGAGCACTCTTTGCTTAGGGAACTCTGCCCAGCCTGGGCATCCGATGCTCCTGGTACAGGCTCCCCATGAACCTGGTGAACCTGCCAGGCAAGCCTGGCACTCACCACACCATATTGGTGTCTCTTCGTTTAGGGTTCTCAACCACTGTGAACTCCTAGAAGACAGGAAATGTGTCTGTATGCCATGATCTCCGAGGTACATGGCATTTATTATTTCCTAAATATTTATTGGTGGGACAAATAACACATTTAAGCCTCACTTGTGACTTTATTACTGCTTTATCTTGAGTGCTTCTAAATGACTCTACCTAGTGCCTTGAAATCCTTAACCACTCAGCAGTAGCTTTCAAGAATTAGATGAAGTCAACTCGAAAGGTATCTGAGACTAGGCGGTTTATCTTTGAAATCATCTACGAAAATGTAGTGCATTTCAAACTTAGAATTTGGAAAATGTGAATCTTGAACGAGTACCACATTGATCTGAATGTTTTTGGTCGTTTTGGTTAGACTTCGGTGCTGCGTGACTGGAGCGTGTCCTTGATGAATTACATAGTTGTCAGCGCCTGGCTGCATAATCTTTATAAAACCGCTCGATATCTTGGTACCTTGTTTATGTCTTTGTCTTAATTGATAAAATGAAACTATAACTTGTTTCATCTAAGTATGGTTTCAAAAGTTAGAACCATTTATATGGAAATTCTCTGAAAGCCACACGGTTCTATTCAGATGGTTTAAAGATTTTAGAATTTCATCTCCTTTGTACATTCCGCATATGTGAGTTGACCCAGTGATCAGGACATAATTAGCTACTTGTATTTGCATCAGGATTCCTTCTGGGGCTCCAAAAGGGGCCAGACTCTGTCTAGCTTAAGCATAAACGTAACTTCATTGAACACAGATTGAGAAGAGAGAGAGGAGAATGAGGTATATGTAGAAATAGGGTGTGGGGGATGGAATTACCTTGCACGTGGTTCTTAAGGAAGAGATGTTGTTGCCTGGCCCGGTGTACCCCCACAAGCCTCAGTCTTGGTCGGGCTGAGGAGTTGAGAGGTAACTCAACACACGTTTACCCCAATCTTTACCTCCTTTCAGTGAATATATATCCTTAAATGATGTGTAACCAAGTAACAGGCTATGCTTTGCCATTTCTTGCTGGAGGAGTTGGCACACTTCCGCTGACCAGGAACAACTCATTAGGGGGCTAGACCACACTCTGACGATCACATCCACGCATGTGATATTACGACGTGAACACGACGGTTTGCACATGAAAAGACAGTGTCTCGTGCGTTTAAGCCGAGGATCTTCCTTGGAGAAATCCAGATTTTTCTTTGCCCTGAAGAAACCGGTCAGCCTGTTGTAAAATACAGATACCTCTGCTTTCCTCTGTGAAACTGTAAGCACTATTCGTTTCCAAATCACAGACGAGCACGAGCATCCTCTGTATCCAGGTCTATTAAAACTCCTTCTTCTAATTGCTGTTGACTGAGAAGTTTTCCTCGCAGCACTACACGGCTTCCAGATGAGAAAAATCACAAGAAGGAAAATGGCATTCGCCTAACATGCCAATGTAGACAATTTTGAAAATGTAAAACAGCTGAGCTCACTTGACATTTCTTGATGTCAGTCGTTTCATCTGCCAGCAGAAGAGACCTTTAGGGAGCTCCCTTTCCTGATGAGGTTTCCCAAAAGTCTTGTCCAACTTTGAGAATTGCATAGAATTGACCAAAGAGGAGATGGGCCGGAAAGGGACATTGTATTTCAAAGCCTAGAAAATAAATGGGAAGTGGTATTGCCTCTTTTTTTTTTTTTTTTAAACCAGCTGTGTCCTATACTTTGTTAAGGGGACCTAGACGGAAGCATTGGTTTCCATATTTATGTGAAGACTTGACAGGGATCCTAAATCGTGGCTGTGGAGTCTAGCCTTCAGGTGGCAATGAACTCGGGTGATGGAGAGATATCCGAGGAAAACGGGAGCTTTGGAAGCACGTCGGCGGTGAGCTCTGTAGGTATACAGCAGGGGGCTAATAGGCATGGAATCTTCAGGCTTCATTTTTTTCCCCCTCAAGGAAGAAGATTAATTAAAAATAGATCAAATAGATAGCTTCTAGCATACAGACCCACTGTTGGCAAAAGAGAAACCATAGGATATGACCACGTTTCTGAGTTGAAGTCCCACCCTGCAACTTGTGAGGGAACGTGACTAGGTTAACTTTTCCACGATGTTTACTTGAATGCCGGTGAATCTGGAAGCCTGTGTTTTCCACATCATAGCGTAGTATTTAGGGACGCAGTCCATCCAGCTGACGCGAGGACTCAGAGACGTGATACCCATTTCCCTAATGAGATTCCAGACTTAAAAATCTGTTGTGGCGCACAGATGTGCGATGACATTTTCTGAGTATGTGCTGATATTTTTGAATGAGGCACACTGTTCAAAATGAGCCAACCTGTAGGAAACTGTGTCACCGTAAGAGAGCTGTCAGCAAAACCAGCTCAGTCACTTGCTGGAGAATGAAGCTTATGCTTGGGGCCCAACATGTGCCCTGTTGGGAGCCCTGTCGATGTGATGTGGGCCCCCGACATATTAAAGAGCCTGTCAAAAATGCATCTCAGGAAAGTGAAATGGCTACTCAGCCTCTGTTCTCTTTGCTGAAGGGTTGCAAAGCATCTGTGTAAGAATTTTCAACTCTGGGATTTTTCTGGGCCTTGACTTCCACTAAATCACATACAGCCTTTTTATAATAGAACTAAAAACCGTCAGGAAATGAGTCCTGAGACATTTGTACGAACAGCGTCAGGCAGGAATAGGTAGGAATTACTCATTCAGCCAACACGGATTGGCTTTCCCTGTGTGTCAGTAACTCAGAATACACCGCACTAGGGATAGAAAGATGAGCAATACTTCTGGCTTTCCCAGCACTCTGCTGCTATAAGCCAGCCTTCTTGTCTTCAGTACCATGTTAACATCCTCTCAGCTTTCTCTTAATTTTCCTCTTCACCTGGAAGCCTGCCTAAACCTGTACGCAATTCCCCAAGTGATGTTCCTTTTTATTATTCGGAGGTAGGGAGCCAAGTTTGGAAATGCTCGAGACGTTCCTTTTTCAACGTACAATTCATTGTCCGTCCCCCACGGGCTGGTGTTGATTCTGTTTCCTATGTATGCATGAGGTGGTAAAAATCACTGAAGGACATCCACGAGCGAATAACATTTCAGATCCCCAGTATCATGCTGCATATCTGCCCAAAGTTACTGGACTCCAATCTGAAAACCGTTTCGTGAGGCATGTTACTATCTTAGTTTCCTAAAATAGTCCGATGGAAGCTTAAATTACTTGTCCCCGGCCCCGCAGCTCCTCTGTTGTATAAGGAGGATGCTCACACATGCCAGACCCCAGATGGCTGTTTTTCACTCTCCAGCCTGCTCCCTCATGCTTTTGTTTTTCAAATTCCTGAGTTGTTAAGCTTGTGTATAAAGCATGGACTGAGACGCTGTTTCCTTCATTAAAGTCAGTAAGTGGCGCCACCCTTACTTCAGACATCTGTCCTGAAACTGTCATCCTTTGGTGCAGTGCCGCATACAGGGGAGTTGTTGTCTCAAGATGATTATCATTATGTCCTCAATCATGCAGATCTGTGACTCACTGATCTCTCCAGTGATCTATGGGCTGCTGTCCAATCTTCTGGTTCAGTTGCTCCTTGGAGATGATCCAGTTCAAGTTCTCCTCTGATGCAGGACTCTCCAGCATTCCAGCAGGTGGCCCGCTGGAGCACTCCGTGCCGTGGGAAGCTTCTTTGTAGGCTGCTCCTTTAGTCTTTGCACGGGGTCTTAATCACCAACCCTGTGACTTCTAATTACTGGTTTAGTTCTGTCCTTGACAAGTCAGAAGGAATTGCCTCTTAATCCACCAGAAACAGCGCATGGTGGTGGGTTGGTTCACATTTGGCTTGAGATGGAGCAGTCAAGGCTATTAGCATAAGAATAATAAAAAAGTGGGTGAGTAAGGAGGAAAAGACAAAGTTAGCTTTTAGCACCAAGAGGTGCTTGAGAACAAGGTCTGTATCTTGTTTGTTTTTTCTATCTCTGGTACGTGGTATATATGGTTTTTGGCATGTAATAAGGTCTCCGTAAATGCCTGTGGAATGTTTGTAATAACTGTCTCCCAGCTTGGGATTTCAGGCTAGCCCTTGATTCTCTTAGAAACAGCTCCCTTGAAATCACTCGATGCCTAATAAACCCATGGAATCTTTGAGGACGGGTACTGAGTTTTCCCTTGGTCTTATCCAGGCTGAATATTCTCGGTGGCTTCGTCTTTTCCATGGAATTTTCCACCCCCCCCCCCTTGAAACCTAGTCCCTGATATATCCTACAGCATTTGTTGTGTACTGGGAACACATCACAGTATTGATAGAAGACTGCGGTGTGATGTAACTCACGTACACGAATAACTGAAGCAAGGCAGAGTAATGGGAGCCATGAAGGAGGCACGGTCAGAAGGCCGTAGACACACACATACAGGTTGGTTGGCTGGCCGGCCGGCTGGTTGGTTTCAAGCCAGGGTGGACTGGAAAGTCTTCATGGAGAAAGTGGTCTTTGAACTGGACTTGGAGGGCTATGAGGATTGCCCTAAGTAGAGGAGAATAACTGGAGCAAAAACCTGAAAGGAGGGGTGGGTTGGGAAGCTGGGTGTTAGAATCATTGAAGGAGACAAACGGTATGTTTCAGGGATTGTAGGAGATGAAACTAGGAAGGTACTTGGCGCTAAATATGGCTTAAACGTAAGGATGAAGATGTTCTGCTTTATTTATTGGTAGTAGAGAGCCGTCGAATGTTTGACGGGTGGAGTGACAGGCTAAGAATTGTTATTTAGAAGATCCATCAATGACTGGAATTGCTGATCACTTCCTTCACTGTTGGTGACTCACAGAGTGATTGTGTGATCTCTACTAGTCTTGCGTAGACCTAACTGGTAGCATTTTAGTCTCGACCACACTACTATTACCTGTGGGTCTGCTCCTTGCCACTTTCGCTCTTGGTCCCTACCATTTGCCTCTGAGTTGCATAGGAAGCCACCTGTTTTGTTGAGGCTCATTCCCCATTTCTTGCTGCACTTTTTCCCACCATACCTGGCCTTAGCTTCACGCCGTGGTCGTTTTCAGATGACTTGAGGTTTGTTTATTTATTTGCTTATTCCTATACCCTTCCTTCCAGTTCCCAGCCCCCACCACTGGTGGTAGGTGTCTACAGGTTTCTAAATAATTGCTCTTTGGGGGGGCGCCTGGGTGGCTTGGTTGGTTAAGCGTCCGACTTTGGCTCAGGTCATGATCTCACGGTCGAGCCCCGCGTCGGGCTCTGTGTTGACAGCTCAGAGCCTGGAGCCTGTTTCAGATTCTGTGTCTCCCTCTCTCTCTGCTCCTCCCCTGTTCATGCTCTGTCTCTCTCTGTCTCAAAAATAAATAAACGTTAAAAAAAAAAAAAACTTTAAAAAAAATAAATAAATAAATAATTGCTCTTTGGTTTAACAGATGTCAGACGATACAGAGTGTTGTAAACAAGGATGTAAGGGAGAAAACCAGGATACTTGGGGAATTTCTTGCTTCCACAGCCCCCCAGTCTTGTGCCCCCAGAACCTGTTACTCATCAGCTTCTAGATTTTAGTGTTTATGGGCTTTAGCCAACAACCAGGGAGCTATGACTAGAATTCTGCAGACATCGAATTCACTCTGGGGCCCATGAGCCCTCCCGCATGTATCTCTGGTACCTGTGGGGATTGCTATCAGACACACACAGGATGGTCCACACAGCTTCTTGAAAAATGACTACTTGAACACCACTGAGTTAGTTTGCATAAAAAATTGAAGCTTGTCGAACGGAGAACATTGCTTCTTGAGCCTTTCACCTAAAGACAGAAGGTAGCTGCTGGCAACTCTGGAGGGTAGGAAAGGGGAGCGTGCTCGACATGGCATGTGTTGTGAGCCTGGAGAGGGAGACGTGGCCTAAAAGGTGATCACGAGGCACCTGCCTTGGGTGCAAAATACCTTTGAAGCCTCCCATTACATTAAAACCTTGGGTAAGATGTGCAGCCCACTTCTGCCTTAATTTCAAGAAATCCTAACTCAATAATTACTTTTTTTTTTTTTTTTTTTTTTTTTTGAGAGAGAGAGCATGTGTGAAGGCAGGGGAGGGGCCCAAAGCTGGAGAGAGAGTGAGCAAATGAGCAACAGAGTCCCAAGCAGGCTTCAAGCTTGGCAAGGAGTCTGGTGCAGGGCTCAATCTCACAACCCTGGGATTGTGGCCTGAGCCTAAATCAAGAGTCAGAAGCTCAACCTACTGTGCCACCTAGGCACCCCATTAATCAACTCAAATGTACATTCCCTTTGTTTTGTTTTGTTGTGTTGTTTTTTGGAGGATTTGATGACCATGGGTAGGCTGGTTCCATGGGTCAGAAAAATGGAGTGGGGAAAGCAGATATTCCAGTTTCAGAATTATGTACATGTCCATAAGAAGAACCCAGGCTTTGGAGTCAGAATGAAAGGGACTATGCTAATGACTCTGTGTGACTCAGGCAGTAACCCAGGCTCTCTGAGTTTCCATATTTATTTTTTTTTTATTTTTTTTTTCAACGTTTATTTATTTTTGGGACAGAGAGAGACAGAGCATGAACGGGGGAGGGGCAGAGAGAGAGGGAGACACAGAATCGGAAACAGGCTCCAGGCTCCGAGCCATCAGCCCAGAGCCCGACGCGGGGCTCGAACTCACGGACCGCGAGATCGTGACCTGGCTGAAGTCGGATGCTTAACCGACTGCGCCACCCAGGCGCCCCATTTTTTTTTTCAACGTTTATTTATTTTTGGGACAGAGAGAGACAGAGCATGAACGGGGGAGGGGCAGAGAGAGAAGGAGACACAGAATCGGAAACAGGCTCCAGGCTCTGAGCCATCAGCCCAGAGCCTGATGCGTGAGTTTCCATATTTATAGAAAGGGGATTAGAGTACATCACACAATTAATGTAGGTTAAACAGATGTAAATTTAACAGACAAAGTTCTTGCCAAGTCATGTAATAAAGGTTCCATAATGGGACTCAAAATCATGCTCATTAGTATCATATCTGTATTAAAAATAGCACCATTCATTTGGTCTTTGCAGTATCCTTAACATTGAAAGTAAAAACAAATGTGAAATCATTATGATAGTTAATGTTTTCATATTTTCTAAAAGTCCTTACTTGGCCTTACCAGTTACATGGTACAAGGTGTGAAGTCAAGCAGAGCTTAGAGAAACCATCATTTCATTTCTTTTTAAAAATTTAATGTTTGTTTATTTTGGGGAGAGTGAGAGACAGATCATGAGCGGGTAACAGGCAGAGAGATGGGCACACAGAATCCAAAGCAAGCTCTAGGCTCTGAGCTGTCAGCACAGAGCCCAACATGAGGCTTGAACTCAGGAGCTGTGAGATCATGACCTGAGCTGAAGTTGAACACTCAACCAACTAAGCCACCCAGGCACCCCACCACTATTTCATTTCTACTGATTGCATTAAGGCTGCCACCATAGCACGTCCTTTCAAACACATGAACGTGAGTGAGGACAACACTGCTAATGATTTTTGTACCAGTAAGTTTATACTGATGGTTCTTATGTGCAGTGTTCAACTTGACAATCCATTATCTTTGTCGAATATATAATTTTTCTAGGTGAGAAAGTTTAAAATATCACCCCCATCCTAATGGGGAGGCAATTTGCACAAGGGAGACCTCAGTGTGTTCCAGATGCGTTGTAAACAGCAAATGGCCTTTTATAATTATGAAGCATTTGTCTCAGAACATTCTGGCAGTTGAAATTTGGCTTTAGGCTAACATATGCCTTAATAATGTAGGGAAGCAGTTGTGGGCTCCATGGACCCCCTCCAAGCCTTTGATCTGTCACTCTATAGATCTGAGGGATCACAGATGATTCAGGCATCAGGAGATGGGCGTGGTGGTAAAATAAAGCTTCTGGAATCCCTTGAGTATGTAGTAAAGTACCTTATGGTGTAAGCTGGTACTCTTGAACGTCAAGGGTGAAGTTCTAGACTAAGCTAACGACACCTTTCCTTGTTCATCCCCCTGCACTAAGCCCTCAGACTTCCAGTCCATTTAGACAAAGTATGGATCGACAGTTTCAAATGAGACACACCTGTCGTCTGAAAATGTTTCTTGCAGACGGGCTGTTTAGGGGAACAACGATTTACTCCGGAACCATTGTCAGAAAACTCAACTAATGTTCACTGCAGGGGAAGGATGGTCAGACACAGCTCACACTCAAAAAGCTCAAGCTGGTTCTCCTCCAAAAGGTACTATGAGGGTCTCTGGTGCTTTTTCCTATGAAGTGGAAGGCTAGAAATGGATTTTGTTTAGACAAAATGCTTGACATGTACACAAAATTCAATTGGGAAAATCCTTGATGAGCTCTTACTCTGTGCCATCCCATGGAACAAGAAAGGCCTGTGAAGCAGGGATTATATGTTAAGAGTGCTGCTGTTTTAGGGGTGCCTGGGTGGCTCAGTCAGTTGAGTGTCCGACTTCGGCTCAGGTCATGATCTCACAGTTTGTGAGTTCGAGCCCTGCGTTGGGCTCTGTGCTGACAGCTCAGAGCCTGGAGCCTGCTTCAGATTCTATGTCTCCCTCTCTCTCTGCTCCTCTCCTGCTCACACGCTGTCTCTCTCTCTCTCTCTCTGTCTCTCTCTCTCTCTGTCTCTCTCTCTCTCTGTCTCTCTCTCTCTCTTTCTCTCTCTCAAAAATAAAGATTAAAAAGAAATTTAAACAAAAGAGTACTGCTGTTTTAGAGCAACCCTGGCCAATTGAAATGTGATGGGAGCGATAAATGTAATGTCTAATTTTCTGGCAATCCCATTAAAAAAAGTAAAGACAAAATGGAATATAGTGCAGCCTTAAAGGACAAGATTTTGCCATTTGTGACAACTGGATGGACCTAGAAGGTATCCTGCTAAGTAAATTAAGTCAGTACTATATGATTCTGCTTCAAAGTGGGATTAAAAAAACCAAACAAATGGGTAAACAAAAAGAATCAGACCTGTAAATACAGAGAACAAACTGATGGTTACCCGATGGACAAAGGCAAGAGGGGTGAGCAAAATGGGTGAAGGGGTGTCGGAGACCCAGGCTTCCAGGTAAGAAATGAATCAGTCATGAGGATGAAAGTTACAACATAGGGAATATAGTCAATGATGTTATGTTGTTGTTGTATGGTAACAGACAGTAACTACATGTGTGGTGAACATGCCGTAACATAGAAAAGTTATATAGCCGCTGCAGGTGTGAAAGTAACACAACATTGTGTGTCAACTGTACTCAAAATGTAAAATAAATTAAAATGGAGACAGGTGTAAATAAAGTTTCTAGTACATTTTGACTTCGTAGGTCAAATATTTTTATGGTCACATGTAATCAATAGGAAATTATCCATTAGGCGTTTTATGCTTTTTCATACCGAGCCTTCCAAATTCTCTGTATAATTTACACAGATGGCACATTCCAGTTTCCATTAGTAATCAATGATCACATGGCTAGTGGCTATCATATTGGACAGCACATGTTTAAAATTGTCAAGAGTTAGGAAAATAGAACCAAGCTTGCAAAAGACCTGGAAAGGGGGAAGAAATAACTTGGAACTGAGCCTTGCAAGGACGAGTAAGAGTTTGAGGGGAGCGGAGAGTCCCTGCAGTTGCAGGGATCCGCGTGAGCAGGGACATGGGGAAGGCAGGTGTTGATGTGAGGGAGGTGGGGCAAGCCTGAGGCCCGGAAGAAAGGGAAAATGGTACTAGTTCAACCTATGGAATTTGAACTCTGCCTTGGAAATACCAAGTACCAATTTCTTTCTTTAAATACTAGTGGGCATCTAATGGAAAATTAAAAGCAAAACAAAACCTGTCACGTGTTGTATTATCTAGGAAGGTAAACCCGTTGATCACATTTTGGGTTACTGTGGTAAAATATACGTGACGTGAAACCTACTCTAACCACTTTTAAGGGTGCAATTCCGTGGCATTAATACATTGCATTGTTGTGCAGCCGTGACCACCATCCATCTGGGGGAATCTTTCATCACCCTGAAGTGAAACTGTCCCCATCGAGCACCACCTCCCCATCCCCACCCCATCCTGTGGCAACCACTGCAATCTACTTGCTGTCTGCATGAATTTGACGATTCTGGGTGCCTCCTGCCAATGGAATCCTACAATGCTTGTCTTTTCGTGTCTGGCTTATTTCACTTAGTCTAACATTTTCAAGGTTCACCCGTGTCATAGCATGTATCAGTTTTTCATTCCCTTTTAAAGGTTGAGCAACATTCCACTGTATGTATAGGCCACATGGTATACCTCTGTTCCTCTTTGAAGGATATTTGGATTGGTCCAACCTTTTGACGATGGTGAATACTGTTGCATGAACATTGGTGTACAAATAACTACTCCTGTCCCTGCCTTCAGTTACTGTGGGTATATATCTAGAAGTGGGATTACTGGATCCTAGGCTAATTCTATGTTTCATTTCTTTAAGGAACCACTATAACATTTTCCATGGTGTCTCCACCATTTCACCTTTCTACCAGAAATGCGTAAGTTCTAATAGCTGCACATCCTGGGCAATGCCTGCTGTTAATTTTAAGAATAGCCATCCTAGTGGGTGTGAAGTTGTATCCTTTGGGGTTTTGATTTGCATTTTTCCCTAATTCTTAATGGGGTTATGCATCCTGTCAGGTCTTTACTGGCCATTTGTATGGCTTCCTGATCAACTTTTGTGAACGGAAAAATGGTCTCTAAAACATAAAATTTACTTGCCTGCTGCTTGATAATTTTTGTGACTTTTATCTTGACCTCCTTTGTGTTCCCTGGGTTACCTGAGTGTCAGGTGTTTGTTGTGGTTCTTAGAGCAACCTAACACCTGGATTTCTAGAGTGCATATAGCTGTTGGACCAAGTCATTCCAGAATGTTAAAATAATTAGACTTTTTAAAAAATATGGCAAGGATAGTTTAAAACATATGAGACAGTAGTTTAAAGATACAAGGTTGTATTTATAATACAGAAGTAAAAGAATCACAAATTCATTGGCTGGTTAGTTGACGTAGCTGACGACGTACATGGTTCTTGCACTTGAAAAAATGGCAGTTACTTACAAGTACATTTGCTGCCTCTGCTTGGAGTAATGTGAATGGAACATTCATGATTCGACTATTTTATTTCCATGTATATTTCCAGGCTAGAAAGGTAGGTGTTCGGGTCAAATTCTCTCTCCCCAGCATGTCCTATCGATTTAAGATCCTTGATATCTTTCTAATCCATCCATCTCTCTAGCTTCCTTGCCACCCACCAGGACCCACCCACTTGGGTAATAAGAGACTGCTGATTTCTCTCTCTCTCTCTCTCTCTTTCCCTCTTAATTTCTTTATCTCTGGTTTTCTGGGTCCGTCTTGGTCTCTCTTTATGTCTTTGCCTCTCTCTTGCTCCCCCTCGTCCCAGTCTCCTCTTAAGCACCGTTAGGATACTGCTAACAAAAGCTTCTGAAGCGAATCACCTACTTGAACCTTCCATGGCCCCCTCCTCACTGACGTCTGTATCAGGTTCTGAGGACAGGAGATCCACATGCACTCTTGAGCTGCACCTGTGACATCCTCCTGCCTCACCCAGCACCTCAGTCAGCCTTCCTGGACCACTTGCTGAGCAGACATCTCTTCCCGGAAGGACCCCTTGTGGTGATGGGGAAATAAAATTCTCTAGCTTCTCCCTTCCCACATTGAGTTCTGGAGCAAAGTCAGCAGTCCCCTGCTGGGCTCAGTGCTAACCCTTTGGTTGACAGTGAGGATTTTAGGGAGTTCCAGGGGGAGGGCAGGGAACAGGGAACTATGCATACTCTGGCACCCTATGACTGGGAACCAGCTTAGTCTTCCCCCTGCCCTCCTCTGAGGCAATCCTTTCCCCAGAACCATCTTTTGGGTGCCATGGTCCTATCGGCCCATCTGATGGAGCATATGGACCCCTCTAAGAATAATGTTTATAAAAGCATAAAATAGAGGATTACAAAAAAAACCCCACATTTATATTGAAATACAGTAATGTGCAGTATAAGTATGATAAAATAACATTAAAAGTAAAATCGAGACGCAGGTCTATGAATTACTATAATTTTAAAGTAATGATGAGAAGAAACCTGGGAGGTGAAAGAGGAAACAGGTGTCCTACCCTTCTTAAAAGGATACTAATTCCATCAAGAGGACTGCATCGTCTTGACCTTATCTAGACCTGATTACTTCCTGTTACACTGTGGCTTGTAGTCTCCCCTATCTGTGCCCTTCCTCCCCCCCCCCCACCCCTGGTTTTTGGCACTGAACTCCTAAAACCCTTAGAATTTTCTAATTGGTAGGAGTGATAAAGATTTCCTTAGCTTAAGGAGGTGACTTTTGGACTCCAGGATGGGGGCTGGCTGCCAGGGAACCAACCATGTGATCAGAGGGTTGGAAATTTCTGTCCCCCCACCCCCAGGGAGCAGAGAGTATCTGGAGGTTGAATCCATCACCAATGGCCAATGATTTAAACAATCAGGCTTATGTAATGAAGCTGTCATAAACACCCAAAAAACAGGTTTGGGAGAGCTTCCGGATTGGTAAATGCAGGAAACAAACTGGGGCAGGGAGAGAGGGGCACTCCTGGAGAGGGCATGGAAACTCTGTGTCCCCTTCCCCAAGCCTCAGCCTCTGCATCTCTCCTAAGTTATATTCTGAGTTATATTCTTTCATAATAAACCGGGGATCTAGGAAGTAAAACATTTCTCTGAGTTCCATGAGCCATGTAGCAAATTAATGAAACAAAAGGAGAGGATCTTGGGAAACTTATTTACAGCCAGTGGGTCAGAAGTACAGGGACTGTGGACTGGCCTCTGAGGGGAAGCAGAAGGGAGCCAGTCATTCAAAAGTGAACCTTAACCTTGGAGTTTGATGCGGTCTCTCGGTGGAAACCGTCAGAATTGAGTTGAACGGTGGGACACCAAGGTGGGGTCCTGAGAACTGCTTGTTGGTGTCGGGAATCTCCCAGCCCCCCAACCTCATCCCACTCGAATTGGTACCAGAACTTCCTTACCTCCCATAGGCCCTGCCTCCAAGTACCATCGCCATGGGGATCGTGGCTTTAGCTTTTGAGTTTGGGGGAGACCCATTCGGTGCACAGCACCAGATGAAGAATCCTGGCTTGCACAAGATTCTCTACTGCAAAGCCTTCAGCCAACCGTTGTGTTTTTCCCCACAGGGACTGGGGAGTCTGTGAGGTCTTTTCAGCGTCTTCACAGCCCCAGATACTTGCTGCTGGCACTTCCTCTTGATTGGTTTTCCTTTTAGAGGAGACCAGGAGATGGCAAGTGTTTTCTGTAAAGGGCCAGATAGTCTCTATCAAAACTACTCAATTCAGCCAGAGACAATATGTAAACAAATAGGCAAGGCTGTGTTCCCACTGGAAGTTTTATGGACACCGAAATTTGTTTTATATAATTCTCATGTGTCATGGGTTATGTTTTTAAAAATGTTTCAGCCATTGGGGCGCCTGGGTGGCGCAGTCGGTTAAGCATCCGACTTCGGCCAGGTCACGATCTCGGGGTCCGTGAGTTCGAGCCCCGCGTCGGGCTCTGGGCTGATGGCTCAGAGCCTGGAGCCTGTTTCCGATTCTGTGTCTCCCTCTCTCTCTGCCCCTCCCCCGTTCATGCTCTGTCTCTCTCTGTCCCAAAAATGAATAAACGTTGAAAAAAAAAATTTTTTTAAAAATGTTTCAGCCACTTAAAAATACAAAACCCGTTCATGGTTAACGTGCTGTAGGAAAACTAACCATGGGCCCAATCCGGCATGGATAATGGCTCATTGGCCTCCGCACTAGATCACAAGTTTTGTTTTGTTTTGTTTTTTTCCCCCAAGGTTTATTTTATTTTTGGGACAGAGAGAGACAGAGCATGAACGGGGGAGGGGCAGAGAGAGAGGGAGACACAGAATCGGAAACAGGCTCCAGGCTCTGAGCCATCAGCCCAGAGCCTGACGCGGGGCTCGAACTCACGGACCGCGAGATCGTGACCTGGCTGAAGTCGGAAGCTTAACCGACTGCGCCACCCAGGCGCCCCAATCACAAGTTTCTTAAAGGCAGGAGATCTGTGTTTGTTTCCCGTCTCTTGTATATAGCACCGGTGTTGGCTATATTGGTATAAAATAAATACGGGCCGAAGGAATATTCGAGACTGTGTTTTATACCCACACAGGCTTTCTCAATATTCTTCCAAAATCTGAACTGCACAGTGGAGGGAATCCCTACTAGAATTTAGGCCAAACCCAGATTTGTGATCTGATTCCAGCACCGTTTTGTGGCTCCTTCTCTGTAATCCTGGTGTCCCCCAGACGAAGGCCAACTCTTACCCACGTTGAAGGTGTCGTTCATGTTCTCCTACACTCAAAGATCTCAGAGGAATGCGAATTTGCCTGCTTTCCGCTGATTCAACATGGCCTTAAACTGGAGGGGGAAGAAAAAGATCACTGAGTAGAGAATTTTAGATTCATTCTTGAACAAAAAGGAAAATCTGTTTCCGATACTTGCTCTGCCCTTCAGACTTAAATGTTCAACAACCATAATCATCGTGAAAATCAGAGGAACTTTATTTCTGAAGTGCGTATTCCCTACAGAGATTAAGAAACCACTTAAAGGTACATAGACAGATTTTTAAAACTTGTTTTGAATGGTCTGTAAGTTTGGAAGCACCAGACTTACCCTCCAGCCGGCTGTTGAAGAAGCAAGAGGTTAATGACCACCTGAATAGAACCACTTTCCTGATAACGAGGCAAGGTGTTTATGAGTCATGCTTGCCCACCTGTGAAGTGCTGATTTGACTAACAGGTATATTGGCTGAGTACAGGAAAGGTTTTGGCATCTTGCCCAAGGTCACGGACGAATTTGCAATCTCATCAAGCCATGTTCATTATCCTGCAAAATATCTGAAACAGGTTTACTTAGAGATGTAGCAGTAGCCCGGATAAATGGGAATCAGATAAAATGAAAATATTAGATTCTGTGAACTTATTTTTAGAGACCCTTTTTCAATTCATGGCTTATGATGTCTGATCAATTCAGTTGAGCTATTTTAACGTCATCTTGGGGTCCACTTAGGCTTACTTCTTCATTTTTAGGTGACCTTTGTGCACATGAATTACATTAATGACTCAGTATAGCCTACACTTACCTAATGAAAAGCTAATTTCTTGAGAGAGAAGAGGTTATAAGAAATGAGCCCCGCACTTCTCTCTGCGGGAAGGTCCCAACTTACTCGAGGAAACCTCATTTAGACACAGCAGAGATAATGAGCGAAATCGGTCACGCGCTAAGTGCCAGCGAGTGACAGAGGGCAGAGTGACAGCTCCTCAGGAGGGACCAGGAACACAGCCTGGCCTCCAAGCGGGAACGCAGACAGAAAACGTTGCGGGTCACTCGGTCACAACACGTGTGCATGCATGCACCCCGACCCTCGTCGCTTGACTCGTGGGTACTGTGGCCTCTGCTTAGTACCTACTATTCCTGTCTCTTGGTTTAAGAGCGTGTAATGGAAATTCTTACATATTGCTGCTGGAGACATGCTATGTGAGGTCTTCCTGCAGGGCAGGGCCTTAGATGTATGTATGTATGCTTGACTCCACTTAGACCTTCTGCCTCTACTGAGTCTTTTGAGGTACAGTACCGTATGTGTATATGTGATAGTACACGTCATCATGTTGCCCCTGATCTTTAGAATAACAGAATTGGTTGATGTCTCCTAATTCAGCCTTTGGAGGGAGACTTGGGTTACTGGAAATCCCTGGGAACCATTAAGAATGATGCTGAACACAGAATGTATTTTTCTTGTAAGCAGTCGAAAAATGGTGGCCTACCTCTGATGTGTTCTGAAATTCAGGTTCTTTGCGTGGCTAAAATGAACAAATCAGGAGACTCTAGCTGCTGGCGAGGATGGGGAGAGACGGGAACCCTCTTGCACTGTTGGTGGGAATGCAAACTGGTGCGGCTGCTCTGGAAAACAGTGTGGAGGTTCCTCAAAAAATTAAAAATAGATCTACCCTATGACCCAGCCATAGCACTACTAGGAATTGACCCAAGGGATGCAGGAGTGCTGATGCATAAGGGCACTTGTGCCCCGATGTCTATAGCAGCACTTTGAACAATAGCCAAATTATGGAAAAAGCCTGAATGTCCATCAATTGATGGATAAAGAAATTGTGGTTTATATACACAATGGAATACTACTTGGCAATGAGAAAGAATGAAATAGGGCCTTTTGTAGCAACATGGATGGAACTGGAGAGTGTTATGCTAAGTGAGATAAGTCAGGCAGAGAAAGATAGATACCATATGTTTTCACTCTTCTGTGGATCCTGAGAAACTTAACAGAAGACCATGGGGGAGGGGAAGGAGAAAAAAAAAAAAAGAGAGAGAGGGAGGGCGCCAAACCATAAGAGACTCTTAAAAACTGAGAACAAACTGAGGGTTGTTGGGGGGTGTTATGCTAAGTGAAATAAGTCGTACAGAGAAAGACAGATACCGTGTTTTCACTGTTATGTGGATCCTGAGAAACTTAACAGACGACCATGGGGGAGGGGAAGGAAAAAAAAAAGGTTAGAGAGGGAGGGAGTCAAACCATAAGAGACTATTAAAAACTGAGAACAAACTGAGGGTTGTTGGGGGGTGGGAGGGAGGGGAGGGGGGGGTGATGGGCATTGAGGAGGGCACCTTTTGGGATGAGCACTGGGTGTTGTATGGAAACCAATTTGACAATAAATTTCATATTAAAAATTTTTTCAATGAAATTCAGGTTCTTGGCTGTGTTTTGTCTTTAAGATCTCTAATAGCTTTGTTTTGTTCATCGCATTAATCCCCGCTTCCTATGCCTGACTTCCAGGGCCCCGAAGCAGCCTGCTCTCAAAGATCAGAGAAGCCTGCAGAATCTCAGCCATTCCTGTCTGTCTGATCCTTGCCTGGACTCCCCCAGCCCAAGCCCACCCCCCCTCCCCCGCCAGGCTCTTCTCCCCCACACAGGACGTCACCTCCTCTGTCTCCCTCCCAGCTCAGCTTCTGTCAGTTATATAAAGATGCTCCTTCTTGTGAATCTTTTCCTGAATTGGCAGTCCTTTGTGGTTGCATCATCCAGTCTTTGGGTTTGTCTCAAGCAAACAGGTGTTCTGGAAAGGAGCCCGGATTCGGCAGAGGAACTTGAATGTGGCTGGGAGAGCACCTGTGTGAGGAGCTTTGTTTTTGCTGATGGCTCATTTTTAAAAGATACTTGAAGCGGAGCCATGCGCATACCGGTCCTTACTGCTTTGTTCCTTTTCTAGTTAACCAAGCATCCTTTTTCTTTTTTCAATGAAGAGCTGGCCCAGAGAGAAGTCATGTTCTAGTTCCTTAGCTTCAAACAGTTTTGCGAGGAAAAATTAGGTACAATTTGAAGATAAGGGTTTACATTAGAACACAGCATTCTCTTTCTCATATTTTCCCCGTTTGCTTTGTGTGTTACTCCCAGTCCCTCCCTGCAAGGCACACCCATGGCCTCATACTCAGCATTTGCCCCTGACCCCTCCCCCCAGATCTCATTCCACACTGGGCTTCCTCTGAGAACTGGGAAGAAGAGAGAATTGTGTTCGTCAGTCTTTGTGTGTTTGGCTCCTTAAACTATAAACTGTCTCCACTCACTTGTCCCGCACAGCCCTTATATACCGCACTCCCCACCAGTAGGACCTATGAATTGGCTTTCTCTATTTGTATGCTAACAGAAAGTATTTGCTTTTAGGAAAACTTGCAAACAGACATAAAAATGGAGAGCATAAGTGTCTTGCATGCCCATTGCACAGATCGTTACCGAGATTTTTAGTATGTTCTTTTAAAACCAAAGTTTATCTTACTGGGTGGTTCTATTACTCTATAGCATCTGCCTTTTTCCAAAACTTGTCTCTTAGTCGTGTGCTCAGTAGCTCAAATGGTGTAATTCTGTGATACTCAGTTTGAACACTATTATCCATTGTCAAAGGCAGTCGTAGGTAAGACTAGACATTAAAATTCAACAAACAGATCTCAGGGAACTTCACAGGACAGCTTCGGGCACAGGTTATAATTTGTAAAATATGAGCTTCATGTAGAAATCATGGTGAAGTTATTATTTCTGTCCTATTAAATTCAGCCCTAAACCTGGAAATGGA
The DNA here is from genome assembly GCF_018350155.1 of Leopardus geoffroyi. Taxonomy (NCBI): domain Eukaryota; kingdom Metazoa; phylum Chordata; class Mammalia; order Carnivora; family Felidae; genus Leopardus; species Leopardus geoffroyi. The sequence continues at coordinate 5,575,836 of NC_059334.1, read as the reverse complement.
GTTTTCATTTCTAGTTTTTACAAGTAAAACATGATCATTTGAGTCATTAACACCATTCTGGGTAATTACCAGGGCGTGTTGTGATTGTGAATTTTTCTTTGCTTCCATGTGATGTCCTTCATAGATAGTCTGGAAAGCACTAAAGTTTTTCACTGTGGACTTAGGCATTCTCCTCCCTTAAGGGCAGAAGAGAACCGGAATCTTCCTCTTAGACAATAATACTAGATGGACAATTATGAACTACCTTATGCTAGTAGGAACATTCACTTTCTTAACAAAATGGGATAGCATGATGGGTACCAGCTGTAAATGAAGGTCAGTTATTTCCATACTTCTCCTGAATCACTCCTATCCCTTCTGCATGATGGGGTTCACGGTTGAAATTGCCTAATTTTTTTCCTGTTTTCTTTTTCTTTTCTCCAGCTCTTGTGAATGTGAAACTCTGGGCCATCGATCGACAATGTTTTCAAACAATCATGATGAGGACAGGACTCATCAAACACACCGAGTATATGGAATTTTTAAAAAGGTAGGATGCTTTATTTTCTCCTGCTGAGGGTGTTTATGGTCTTTTCAACCCTCTTCCTGGACAGGCAGCTCAGGGAAGCCTTTTCCTTTCATTTCAGTCTTGATAGCCTACAAATTTGTAGAAGCATGAGACTTTGGACTGGCTTCTTCTTTCTGGTTCTGGTACCAGTTTCTATGCTAAGTGACGAAGTCAGAACTTGGGACAGTATCTCAGGGAGTGTGGGTCAGAGAAACAAAGGAGAATTTGCTTGAACAAAAAAAGGGGTATTGAGTTCATCCCTAACTATTTATCGATTAAAATGTTGATGGTACCTCTCCGGACTGCATCGTCTCTTGTGTAAGATTCCATGTCAAAGGTCAGGTGACAAAGATGGAAAAGTTCCAAAAGCTCATTATCCTTTAATCCCAAGTTTAATTTCCCCACTTAAGTTCATTTTCTGTTGTAGTTCTCAAATATCAAAAGTTTTTTTTTTTTTCTTTTGATACTGTGTATTTTCATGATTCAGTATAGCATGGGAACTGGGATAAAAAACAGCTTTTCATTTCTTAAGAATACACTGATGTTCACTGAAATGCATTTCTTTGTCTCTAAGCTTATTTTAAAGAAAATACATTATTTCATCCTTAAAAAGAATATTGACAACTCTGACTTTTTTCCAATTAGTCGCTATTTTGTATTTTTTCATTGAAAACAGAACCATCCTTAAGTAATAACGTACAGATTACGTTTGCTAAAGAGGGGCGTATTATCTGTTACAATCATAATTCCTTAGAGCTAGAATATCAAGCTGGTTTTTTCATGGCTTATTTTTGTTCTTGTGAAAGAAATGGTTTAAGGGGAGGTAGAAAATCGAAATCGCATTTTGGGTCAGTGATACATCATAACAGATAGCTGTGGAATTTTCTTACAATGGAATTTTAATATTCTTACTTGAGTATTTTATGTAGTTCATTTATTTTCTGATTCATTGTTTATGCATATTTGATTTCCACATAATTTTTTCTTTACGTTCTTGCTAAAGGAACAATAAAACTCTAATTTGATGTCAAGTGGTAATTTTAAAATATAATTATCAGGGTGTTGGGATTTTTCTTCAACATGATTGGGTGAAACATTTAGACGTGGAAATGTACTTTTGTTTGGAATTTAGTACAGTTCGCAAGGAAATTATTCAGACGCCGTCTGTGTGTGTGTGTGTGTGTGTGTATCTATATTTGCGTGTGTTTGTTGATACATATGCGTGTGTCTATACTGGTATGTGTGTGAGAAAGAGAATAGAAAGAATACAGAGACCAAGAGAGAAAGATGGAGACAGAATAAATTATCATTTTTAAGCTTTTACTTAAAGTGCAATTTACTGTTTTCTTCTGTTGGAACCGTATTAGAGAAAGATCCCGATTGGTAATTAATAAAATTCTTACCTGTAGGACAGAGCCTACCTAAGCTCTCAGGTACCTAAGCATTGGGCACTTACGACATAGATTTCCATAATTCCATTCTCTCAAGGAAACGGGGTGTCAGTGCTCATGACCCACATAAATTTTTCTAAGAGGGGCTGGTTCAGGCAATGAAGTCTCATTGTGTTGTTGCTGGGGTTTTTTGTTGGTTGGGATTTTTGTTTTTAGTTGAATCTGCATATACTCATATCTTTTGTATTCACCTAAATTTGTGTTATCTGCTCTGCTGATTCAAACCTTCAATAAGTAAAGTTGGTTCTCCAGAGGGTGGGAATGTATCATGTTGGCCAGCTTAGTGCAGGTGAAGTTTAACTGGTTGAGTTAGAGGTGGGTGCAGACGTTTACTTTCCATCCATCTACTGTCTAAAGAGTCAAGTCCTCACCATTTGTGAAGACAGTGCTGGGATGGGAGTCCAGAGAGGTGACCAAGGGACCATCAGTGCCTGGGGCCAGCTTTGATCTTCCTTAATTATGACTGTGGTTAACTGGTTCTCTCTGACCCTTCAGTGGCTCGCAATTGCTCTTGAATTATGCATGGCCTCATTAGCTGCAAGTTCAAGGCCCTCACACAGCCAACCACCACCTGCTTTCCTGCCTGCTTTCTTCTTGCCCCAGGCAAACCGGACAATTCACTGTGCCCAGGCAGTCCTTGGACCCTGATACAGCTCACTGCCTCTGTGGTCATCATTGTTGTTTTGTTTTGCTTTGTTTTGTTTTTTCCCCCCCACCTCCCATCAGTGTTAAAATCTTTTAAGACACAACTAAAATCTGCCTCTTGCAAAGATACTAACCTCATTCCACCAAGAAGTAATATTTTCCTTTTTTGAGCTTTGTCTCTATCATGTGTCTCATTCTCTACTTCGTTTTATTATAACCTGACTATTGAACTTCTACTTTGAGACTATAAACTTGTCATAAATATCTTGGTGCTCGTCTTGGCACAAAACTTACTGATTTGTAGATAGGTAGTTGGTATGACTTTAAGGGCAGGATCAGTACATAGTTTGAAGGGCCCAGAGACCAATGAAAATTGGGAGCCCCTTTTAAAAAAAATGTCTGTGTGGCTCAGTCGTTTAAGGTCCAACTTTGGCTCAGATCATCATCTCACAGTTCGTGGGTTCAAGCCCCGCATCAGGCTCCGTGCTGACAGCTCAGAGCCTGAAGCCTGCTTCAGATTCTTTCTCCCTCTCTCTCTGCCCCTCCCCCTCTCATGCTCTGTCTCTCTGTCTCTCTCCCTCTCTTTGGAAAATAAAAATGTCAAAACCCTGACAGCATAGTATTAAACCAAGCATAGGCATCTTCTAAGCTTGGCCTCTATACTGTTGCCCAGGTTGTACACTGATGAAGCTAAACGAGTAATACTGTTTTCTCCTCCATGTTCCCAGGTTCTCTCTCTTTGCTACCACTTACTCTGCAGGGCTGTTAAGAAGTGTGTGTACTCTCCCCAAAGGAAATGATAGTGTCAAAAAGTTAAGATGACCAAAATTAACATTTCTATCCTGACTGAAGAATTGTTCATTTCCCTATTACTGATTTTTTTTTTTTTAACATGCATACCACTCTTTTACATCATGTAGATTTTTTTTAAGCTTTATGTAGTCAAGTCAATCAACTTTTTCCTTTAGGGTTTCCTGTGTAGCAAGTCTCACCGTAATAAAATAAAAATGTGGACTCAATGCTTTGAAATTTGCCCGTAGCAACCTGTGTGTACAGGGAAAAGGGGTGTTTTTCTCTAATGTGCTTGCTAAAAAAAAAAAAATTGCGTCTCCATTTTTCTACCATACACGCCTTATACTTTATATTGAGGAGTTAAAGGAATTGTGATATTCAGAACAGCAGCAGCTCAGGTTAAAGAATGGTCTTCTGTGTCTGCTCACGCCCATATGCCTCTCATCCTGTTCATGTTTCTAAACAAGCCGTAAGCTGCGAGGGCCAGAAATGGGACACACCGGGCATATATAAATGCGCTGAAATGGGAAGATTTTTCTCCGCTGTCAAGAGTTGGTTTTTATTTTCATTCTGGTGTGTTTACCCATTTTGGAGCTCCCCATCAGGGCGTCTGGCCTCCCTTTCCACGGATTAAATGCCACATCTAACTCGGATTCTACCTCTTTAATCATATGTAGCCATTTTTCCTTTCGTGCCTCTATTTCACATTCCCTGATGTAAACACAGATGTTCCTCGGCAAGCCAAAAAAAAAAAAAAAAAAAAAATTAAAAACACAAGACACTGTTCAGGGTTTAGCAGGGCTGCTAAGCAGGGCACTGTTGCTATAGGTCCTGCGGTGGTTTTGCTGCTGTGACCATCGTCATCTTGGGCTATGGGAAAATGCTGCTTTTTGAGATGGACGCTGAAAAATGAGACAAATAACTGCCCGAGTTAACTTGTGTTGGCTTTTTCTGCACACTTTCCCTGTGCTGCTCTCGGTTCTGGCCCCTTTTCCACAGGAGCAGCAGAAGGCAGCCGTGTGGCCACTGGGTGGGGAGGTAGGGACTGGGTTTGCTCATGGCCTTGAGCTGACTATGATGGTGACACCATCACCCTCTATTTGTTACTTGCCTCGCTGACAAAGGAGAGAACAGCAGGGACCATTTGGAATTTAAGGTACTCTCTGGATCCTGTTCACCCTCAGAAAATGTTTTCTTCGTTCATAAAGGGACCTTTTGGTCAGGCAGGTGTGATGTCCTCTTCCTGCCCAAAGTCTGTCCTTGGCTGCTTACCACCCCCTAAGGGGAAGCCTGGGTCTTGAGTGTGGTCTTCGAAGCCCTGCTTCCTGGGGCTGCTATGGGCTTCCCTGGATTCGTGGTGTTCTCCCTCTTGTCCCTCATTCTCTGATTCTCTCTGCTACAGCCACAGGGCTGGCCATCTTTCGTTGCCCCCCTGCGCCATGGCCCCTCCCAGCGGAACACATCCCGGGAGACTCTTCTCCTTTCAAATGGGAGTCTTTCCCATGGTGATCTGTATAGCACAGCACGGGGAGTATGTCTGGTGGGGCAGGGCAAAAACAAACCTCATCTCTCTCAGATAATTAGAAATTTCTGCTTTGCCCTTTTCTGAGTTGAAAAAGGCATTGCTGGTGTTAACCACCAAGTTTCATACAGTATTCTGAAAATACAGAATTAGAAAGTTAGGAGATTTTTGAAGGCCTTTGGTAAAACCTTTTGGTTCCCAGAGGACTCTGCCAGCATAAAGAACTTGGAGGTATTTTCCTGGTCATGTGGTGTGGATCTTCTCCAGCAATTTCTGATTAATGGAAGCTAAGTGATAACAAAGCCCAAAGCTGATGGCCCCGGTGAGGGCCTTACAGCATCCACATCCAAGGAGTCAAGGTGAGGAGTGGGCCTTCGGTAAATCTAGGAGCTACCAAGATAGTGCTTCCTTCTGCTGTTTGATGCTGTGTAGTTTACGTATTCCTTACTTCCATCCTTGGGGAGTAAACGTCAAATCTAGTTTGCTCTTGCCTTTTCTTCTCTGAAACGGTACTACTTGTTTATACATCTCATGTGTAATTGAATACATAGGCTACTCATATGTGCACATTAGGAAAGTGACACTCACCTCCCAAAAGAAAGGATGACTTGGCATTGAAACTTCATGCTCCCCTGTTGGGATCAGAATGACTTTCACTATGAGAATAACCTCACCTTGGGTTGGGTTGGTGACTCCTGTCTATCGTCTATACCTAGACGGAAATTTACTGAAACTTGTCTTCCATTGCTTGACGTTTTTTATCATCTGATAGTTTTGGCCACCACTACCCCCTTCCCCTGCCAACCGTCAGGGGCCTATGAAGATGCGTCTTCACGTCTTTGGTCTGATACGTGAGTGAGACACGTGAACCTAATAATGGGATTTAGAAAAATCTAAGACCTGAGGTCTGTGCCATGCCTGGACTGTGGCTCCCAGCAGATCTTCCGAAGGAAGCTCCTTACTGTGGTGAACTTGATGTGGGGCAGGTTAGGAATACTGTCTTCTTTTCCTCTCCCCAAAAGTAATGTACTTACGGTACCAATTTGATATTACGTAGACTTTTTTTTTCTATATTCTGCATGTTTTTCAGTCTTGGGATACTGACATTTCTAAAACCCTTACAAATTTCCCTTCTCGGATCTAATTTGAGAACCTGCTAATTTCATTTTCTTATAACTCAATTCAACAGGCTACCTTATTTCTGAGATTTCTATTTTATTCTACATCACACTTACAAAAGTAGAGTCAGGGAGATGTCCATTCAGAGTTGGCAGTGTAGAATAGAACCGTGTAAGGGGATAAGACAGGCCCCTCCTTTCACGTAGGAGGCCACTGAGGCTTAGATTTGTTGAGATGCCCAAAGTCCCGTGAGAAATCGGTCATCCATTCAGCCCCGTGCCCCTAGGAAAATGGGAAATTCAGCTGTCCTACTGTGTCAATGGACTCCTGTTCAAAATCTCGGGTAAAATTGTCCACCATCTTCCAGTGTTGCGCAATTCTCTGGAATATTTGGGGCTTTAATTTTTTGTTTTTGAAGTATAGTTGACACACATTAGTCCCACGTGCAAAACCTAGTGATCCCACATCTATACGCACACAAGTGTGGGTGCCATCACCGCACAGTGCTATTACAGTGTCACTGACTGTATTCCCTGTGCTATGCCTTTTGTCCCTGTGACCTCTTCCTTCTTCTAGGGCATTCTTTCATCCTCCTGCTAATGTTGTCCTGTCCCCCCATAAAAGGAGAAAGTAACAGCACACAGCTGCACTCGCCATGGCAATTTTGAATGACAGATGGGGGGTGGGGCCTGAAAATTGACATTTTTAACAACTTCCCTGCCAATGCTCTTGATCCCAATCTGGAGACCACTTCTGGGCAGTTGCTGATCTCGAACACAAGATGAAGATAGAATACATATTTCAAATATTTCAGTGATTTAGTGATGTGAGAAAAATGGGTTTAAATTCTGGCTTCACTATTTATAGGTAAGTAGTCTTAGGCAAGTTTATTTTTAATGTTTATTTTTGAGAGAAAGAGAGAGAGAGAGAGAGAGAGAGAGGCAGAGTGTGAGCAGGGGAGGGGCAGAGAGAGAAGGAGACCCAGAATCTGAAGCAGGCTCCAGGCTCCGAGCTGTTAGAAGAGTGCCTGACGTAGGGCTCGAACTCTGGAATTATGAGCTCAGGACCTGGGCCAAAGTCGTCTGCTTAACCGACTGAGCCACCCAGGCACCCTTAGGCAAGTTTCTTTAAACTTAAGCTCAGTTTCTACCAACCAAAAAATAGGTATGCTCCCACCCGAGGGATTATAATCAGAAATAAACAAAATAAGATAATATTAGCAAATGTATGAGAGTGTGCCAAAGAGTTTTCAAAACACTTGAGATGAATTAACTGTGCTTAATCCTCAACAAGAATCTATAAAGTGTGTGCTAACATAATTTCAGTTTTACCGAAGAGAGAACTGAGGCCAAAGACTAAATAGACTAAAGTTCCACAGCTAGTCACGGGGAGAGCCAATAGCCACAGTAAATGTGCTTGTACACTCTGCTCTTAACTGCTTCCAGATCTGTAGGCTGCTCAGATATTAATTCCAACGTACTGCTGATCTTCTCAACAGATCGGCATTTACTTTTCCTGGAGATTTTGGGCAGCTGGATGACTTAGTTCTTGGTGTCCCTGGGTTTCTCATTCACTATACTTTTCTCTCTAGTAGTACCCTTCCCCCAAACCTCTGGAGATTTTGTTTGCTCTCATTCCCCTAAGGGTATGTATTCAGAGATCGATGCTCCGTAATAACCTAAGAGCTGTCACTGTGATTGGTGGTAAAGAAAAGTGATGATGTCTTAGAATTGCATTGGCTCAGTGGAGGGGCCTTTAGTTGTCTGGAAATTCACCACCTTTTTGGAAGCAGGCACTATGATTTCTGAAATGGATATTACATGATCAAGAGCCCAGGATCACTGTCTCCTGGCATCAGACATCCAGGCATTGATGCTTCTGGCTTGTCCTGAGGTTCTCCGGTACAAGTGGTGGTCTTTAAGCAAGACCCGTCCTTGCTTGGGTTGTGTTCTCTGACCTTATTTTGATCAACTGGACTATTTGGACGTTTACCAACAGAATATCTTTGGTACACATGAGCCTGAAGAAATCAAGAACCTACTTTGGGGATCACAAATTATGTAAGGAGCAACAGTACAGTCTAATCAACCTGAGATATTTGCAGAACATCAGAGTCCTGATCCCACTTTCCCTAGACTTTTCTCCTATAATTTGAAAGGAGAGATGGTAAAAGAAGGCTCCTATGAAAATAGTTCTAGGGATTTTAGACTTTCTTCTTTTTTTTTTTTTTTTAATTTTGAGGAGTCAGTTACAGACCTATTTGTTAAGCTCTTAAGCTTTGAGCTTTAGTAGAGGTTTTCTAGAAGATTGTGAAACGTGTGTTAGAATTAAGCTTAACAGAGCTGGCGTAGCTGAAATTTGAAGGGAAATATCACAAAGAAGGCGTTCAAAGAGGTGCTTTCTCCTCCCACGTACGACCACCTGCTCAGTCCATCTTGTGGTAGCACACCCATTCTCATCAAAGATGACACCAGGGGCAGATACATATGAAAGTGGCCATTAATTTCATGTTGTCATGGAGCATTTGCACAGATGTCTCCATAGTGATGGCTTTTTTTTTTTTTTTTAAAGAAAGGGTCACCTCTGATATTTGCATGTTGTTCATTGATTACAAAAGTTCTACACTTTCCTATATAGCATGCTTCCTCCACATGCGTAAATTCCTTCTAATCCTTACAAATAATAAGATACCCGGTTTACGGTGTTTGTGGCTAAAATCTCCCATTTGAGCCAAACAATGAATTTCCTACAGATTGGTCTTGCTCGATCCTGGGGAAGATGAGGCTTCAGCCCAGGGATTGACGTGCCTCTCCCAGAGTCTGGGCTGGGGGGGGGGGGGATGAGTCCTTTGGGGATGCTAGGCTAACTTTCCATCCCATGACCCTAAGAATAGTTTCTCAACACCCCGGGGGGTGGGGTCACAAAACTAAAGCAGTGTGACAAAGCAGTTTGATATTCCTCTGTTCTGTTGTTATGGTCTTGAACCTTACAAACTCTTCCTGCAGCCAGTCTCGTTTCATTTGTGTATCTTTCACACTGAGCCTCCTTGAGGGCATCTGGGAGGGAGTCCTTTTCCATAGACGACTCTATAATGAACAGGTCAGAAGGATGCCACAAGCTACTGGGGAAAAGAATAAAGTAGTCTTCTGACATCCCGGCCACCTGGATTTCTCTACTTGAGATAGAAACCTACTTCCCCACAACTGGAGAGGAATCGGAGATTCTGGAGTGGGGCAAGGACATGGTGTTGAGGGCAAGTAAACGTCAGGGTGAGTTCAGCCACCGCGTAATCTGATCTGTCCTGGAAAGGGGAGAGAACATCAGTTCGTTTCAAAAAGGAAAGAAAGTAGGGACACCTGGGTGGCTCAGTAGGTTAAGTGTCCAACTTCAGCCCAGGTTACTGGATGGAGCCCTGCATCGGGCTCTGTGCTGACAGTGCAGAACCTGCCTTAGGATTCCCTCCCTCTCTCTCTGTCTCTCTATCTCTCTGTGTCTCTGTCTCTCCCCTGCTGTGTGCATGCTCTCTCTCCCTCAAAAATGTATAAACATTAAAAAAAAAAGACAAGGAAAGAAATGGAATGTGCATCCTAGTTTCTATTTGTAGCTGGTTGTGGGTTTGGCTTGGAATAAAGTTAGTCCTAATGGATTTACCGATAGGTTTTTTACCAAGGTGAAGTCCAAAGCTAAGCATCTGGGTGTTGAGTGGTGTGGGCATGGGCATCTCTGAGCCAGACCCTCCCGGTTTGCTGCTTGATCTGGGGTGCGGGGAGACGGCTCCCAGGAAAGGGAAGCCCTTAGAGCACTTGGCATGATGCTTGGTGACAGAAGTATGGGCTGAGTTGGGAACACTCCCCCACAGCGAGAGTGTTGGCATAGCAGTGAGGGAAATCGGGGGGGGGGGGGGGGGAAGAAACACAAACAAGAACAAAACGGCCTACACCTGCTGCTTCACGTACAGCAGGTACAATCACATGATAATCTCACGTGATTTTGACAGGCTTTTTTGAGGGCAGTGGGGGTGCTCCTCCCCTTATTTGAGGAGGCATCTGGAGTTTTTAAAATGAACAACGTCCTCACCATCACACAGCCAGATTCAAGATCAGGCCCTGCTTAAAGTCCTTGTTCTCTTCATCCCATTAGGCAAACTTCCTGAAAATGGGTGACGTCACAAAAATCAAGACGTCAGTGTTGATCATTTTTTTCTAGTAGAATGAACATGTCATTCGAAGATTGGTGCAAAATTCATTGCAAATGTGTATAGTGGCACCCAAGCTTGTTATTTTTTGTTTTACGTTGTTCTTTATTTTTGAGAAAGATACAGCTGGGAAGGGGCAGAGAAAAACATGGGGACAGACAGCAGAGAGTCTGATGTGGGGCTCAAACTCACAAACCCTAAGATCATGACCTGAGCCAAAGTCGGACGCTTAACTGACTGAGCCCCCAGGCACCTCCAGAAATTTATTTCTTGATACATTTTAACGATTGCAAAAAGTTCCTGGTGTGTGTGTGTGTGTGTGTGTGTTTGAGTGCGATCATGCATCCATCCAACCGTCCATGAATCTTGAGGTTTAAATCATTTAAAAACAGAGGAAGATTTTTTTCTTAGGAATCTTGTGATAAGCATGCCATTTTAAAACTGACCTTGTATTTATACAATAAACGATGCAATGTTTATGCTGGAGCCCAGGACGATTCCAGCTGAATAGCACAACTTGGGTTTTCCTATAAACATACAAAGAGAGTTGAAAGTTACTCAGTACTTTTCAAAGAAGTAGATGAATTCTGTTTTCTCATTTGCCTGGATGGGGTCCAATGGGTAAACATTGTATTCCATGTTTGGGAAAAACTCCTCAAGTGCTCTGCTCTGTTGTGCAAACACAGACACATCAAAGTTGCCTTGGAGGATGGATTTTTTTATTATTTTCAAGAGAACTCAAATCCCCAAGTAGATCTAACACAAACATGGCCAAGATTTAGTGTACTGAAAGAAAACTATTACAATAAAAGGACGTTAATGCCAGGGAATTCTGAATTCTTAAAAAAAAAAAATCTCTTTTGGTTTATATGTACCCTGAACTCTCCTTACTTAGAGATAAGGCTGTTGGTTGAAATGACATCCTGGTGTTGAAGGCAGGGTGTTGGGGGGATGAGAGATGGTTGTTGTAACTGTTAATCTGAGTTTTAATACTGCCTGGATTAAAAATAGGAAGACAGACTGCAAGAGTATCCAACGAAGGAATCTAAAAATAGGTGCACGCTCACCAGCAAGAAGTTACTGACTTATCTGTGGTTAATGAACGGTATTCTAAGTGGCGTTGAGTCAAACTTCCTTCTTAACTCATCCCATTTCTCCCTCCTTCTCTTCCTTTGTCTTTCCTTTGCTTCCCTTCCTTCTCCTCCCCTTCCCCCCTCCTCCCCCTCCTTCTTCTCTTTTCTCTCTCTGTCTCACTGAAAACATCCAGATGTAGGAGTATAGTCAAGATAGTCAAAAGCTTCTTAAGGATAAGGTTTACATACAAAGAGCATGTGATCAAAAGTTGGGTTTGTTTTTTTAATTTGAAGCAGCACATTCTGCAGTGTTAAAAATAGTCCTCTCAGAGACTTGTCACACAAGGTGAAAGGTGTGCTCAGTACTTAGTTGCAATGACTGAACCACTTGGCAGAATCTAGAATTCTAAATACTGGACATGTAGAATTAGCCCAAATCATATTTGTTACATGTGTAAACATAGAAAATCTAGATTTTTGTACTGGTTAAATCTGTGAAAATTGCAATCTCCCCTTGAAAAAGTTGTTCACTTACTTAGCCCAGCTTAAAGTTGTGTTGCCCACCTGATCACGGTAGCCCACCCCATCTTGGCCTGCTGACCCCAGCTCTGATCTGCAGAAGCCCAATGAGTGTTAGTTGGGCTCTCCAGCACTAAACAACTTTTTACTTGAGTGTGAGGCCCTCTAACATAACTAGACAAAAGATCATCTTTTTTTAAAATTTTTTTCTAATCAAGATTTTCAGAAGAGAGATTTCTCCTATCACTAACATTTGTTCTTTAACTTCTTAAAATAACTTTAGAGTTACGAAAAAATTGAAAATAGGCTATCGAGGGTTTCCATATACCTTTCACCCATCTTTGCCTTAGATGTAACCCTGGTATATTTATGGGACCATTTATAAACTTTGGTATAGCCATGGTACCCTGATCAAAACTAAGAAATTAACATTGGTACAATACTATTAATTGCACTGTAGATTGTATTCTGGTTTCTGTTCCAGGGTCCAATCCAGGGTACTTCGTTGGGTTTAGTTTTTTTCCTTAGGTTCAACCTGTGATGGTTTCTCAGTCTTTCTTGGTCTTGTATAACTTTGGGAGAGTAGTGATTAGGGTTTTTCTTAGAGCATGTCTCTCTATTCAGCACTAACACCTGTTCTTCAAAATCCGTGTTAGATTGTTCTGGAATCTAAGAGCACATCTCTCTATTCAGCACTAACACTTGTTCTTCATCATCCGTGTTAGATTGTTCTGGAATCTATGTCTGTGTCTGATTTCTTTAAGTAGTTTTTTTCCAAAAAAATGACACAATAATTTACATATGCCCCATGCTAGAATATCCTACCGTCTTCCGAAACAAAAAAATCATCCAAGTAACCAAAGGTTTTATTGCAGAAGTCCTTGTAAGTTGTTGACGAAGAAGTAAAGTGAAGAAAACTTCATTTTAGATTGTTTCCACTGTAGAGTAGGTTAGGGCACTCATCTCCTTCTTCAGATGAGGTGAGGACCCCTTGGTGAAGCCCTAGCCCAGTGCACTGGCAAAAGACTTCAACACCAGCACACCGTACTTTTCTGAAGATGAGCTGGAAGCCTTTATCCGCATGTGAGAAGGCTCTTAAAGTCAAATTAACATAGAAGTACTCAAACAGACTTCGGGATGAATAATTACACAGTAATACTGTAGAGTGGACTGGGAGCACGTCACACCTCTATGGCTGGCTTTTTGTTTTGTTTTGTTTTTTCCCTTTTTCTGATCTTTTTGTCGGAGCCAGATGTTTGGTGTATTTTACTCAGGCCCTGGAATTTTGCTGTCCGGAAATAGCAGCTCCCATAAATGCCTTCGATACTAGCTTTGTTGCCCAGCTCCCTTAAGTCCACGTTTCTGTCCACCTCACTATTTTTTGACCCACCGACCTGCCTCCAGTCTTGTCCAGGTCTCACGTGGTTTGTCTGTTGCTGCCACCAACACCTGTCGATTTGGTCTTTGCAGAGGTGAAGTCGAGGGAGATAAAGTAGAGGTAGTGTTTCTGGGGGTGCCAGGAAAGAACAATATGGTCTAGGGGAGTAAGGGAATGTCCCATATCAGTCCTGTAGCTGGAATGGGATATTGATGTAGGAGCCAGGACTCACCAGACAAGTCCTAATAGCCTCCCAGGCACATGGGGCAGAGCCTGAGTTTACACGAAGCCAGAGGTCTGTGTTTCAGAGAATCTGTGAGTGAACCATTCTGGAATGTCATTGGACCTAAGTGCCTTGAAACACCAAGAAAAAGCCATAACTTGGAGACAACTGAAGTCAAGAATAAATTCCCAATCATTGAGAACTAAAAGCATCTTAATCGTGAAAATTGAGGCATAGTTTCAAGTAGGCGTGGACTTTGAAATAGCTTTTTCAAAAAATACAGCTCTCCTAAACTAATTTCTTTTTTAACTGTATACATTTTGTTTTTAAACTTCTAAAAAATGGGACAGACAGTTGTACTGGTATTTTCCAAAGATGTGTGCTGTCAGCCTCAGAGGACTTTACTTCTAGAATTTTTCTATTTGTGTGTGAAACTTCGGCCTCATTTTGCTCATGATATAAATGCAGTATTTAGTGCTATTAATGTAATAGTGCCTCCTTCTATGTCATTGAATATAAAGACTTGCTAAACTTTTCCTTGCTGTCTTATGCTGTAGCCATTTCGTTCTTTACTTGGGTCTAGAGGACTCTTACTCCTGGGATACCAGGGGACACGGCAGATGTAGTTGGAAAGACCATTAGGATAAGGGTGAAGCCAGCTCACCTTCCCCTAGTACACCCGCTGTGAACTCAGAAAAGGTGCTAATCAGATTATGCTTGGACAGTGGAAAATGGTCCATGCCAGGGAAAGATCCTGGAGAGGAATGAGACTGATTTGCAGCTTTCAAAAGGAAACTTAATGGGTTGGTCTTAAAAGCATACTTTCCACATTAGGTTTTCAGATGCTTCAAGGCTTCCACACAGATCCTCTGTAGTTTTGATGGGAGAAAAAAACTACGTTGGATATTTCCTAACTTGGGCCTAACATTCAAAAAACATTCCAGTATATTATATGCACTGTGAGGTGCACAAATCTTAAAACTATAGATCAGTGCATGTTTATGTATCTATATTCCCACATAGCCATTGACCTGATCAAGATCCCTAAGACGTGTCGAGTTCCTTGGAAGGTTCTGCAGTGCCCCTCCCAGTTAACCTCCTCTACCAAGGATAACGGTTGTTTTGATTTCTACCATCACAGATGAATTTTGTCTGTTTTTCTCCTTCATATTGATGGGATCATGTAGTGTGTACTCTTCTGTGTCTGCTTTCTTTTGCTCAGCATTGTTTCTGGGAGAGTCCCCGCCCCCCCACCCCCGCCAGGGCCCTGGTCCCCCTTTTAGTATGTGTAACCATAGTTCAGTCTGTTTTATGGATCTGTAGCATTCCATCGTATAAACACGTCAGAATTTGTCCCTTTTATGACAGTGGTCATTGGGACTCCTTCCACTTGTAAGTGTTTATGAATAGAGCTGCTGGAAACTTTCCTGGCCATGTCTTTTGGTGAATGTCTGTCTTCATTTCTCTTGAGTAGACAACTTGGAATGAAATTTCTGGGGCCTTGAGGAGGTATATATTCTATAGAGTGCCATGTGATTTTCTGAAGTCGTTGAATCCATTGATACTCTGACCAACAACGTGAAAGGTTTGTTGCAGATGGTCACCAACATTTTGTATTTTTAAACAGTGTGATTTTTATCTGGCTAAAAGACTTTAACAAAATGGAAGATCACATAGTTTTAATCATTGAGTACGCAGCCTTTTAACATAAAATGTTAGCAGGGCACCTGGGTGGTTGAGTCGGTTAAGTGGACGACTTTGGCTCAGGTCATGATCTTGCACTTTGTGAGTTTGAGCCCCGCATCAGGCTCTGTGCTGACAGCTCAGAGCCTGGAGCGTGCTTTGGATTCTGTCTTTCTCTCTCTCTCTGCCCCTCCCTCATTCATGTTCTCTCTCTCTCTCTCTCTCTCTCTCTCTCTCTCTCTCTCAGGAATAAACATTTTTTTAATGTTAGCATACTGCCCATATATATACTATTTCATATATATAATACATATTCCTTTATAAGTAAAATACATGCACATCTGATCTAGAATAGACAGCAAATAAGATTTTTGAACGAGTAAAATAAACATAGAATGAGTAATATTTCCTTCATCAGCTCCAGAGAGTGGACATCTTTGTGCATAAATTGTGTAAGACACTGTGAGGGAGCCTCGTGTCCCGTGGATCATAATGGAACCTACAGCTGCCAGATAGACTTCAGCACAGAAAAAACTGAAGCACGATAAACTTTCCCTGTGAGTTGTGCAACATCACCTTCTGGTCCAGTTTCGGAGATGGTCTAGACGGCATGGGAGTGAAGTTTTCCTAGGTGTCTACAGTAAAATGTAGAAAAGATTTCGGGGGCTGATGACTGAGAGTCATCCCGGGATAGCCAGCTGCCGTGCTGGATGGACTTCAAGCTCCTTCATGCTTCCCAGGGGACGTGTGTGCGTGCCTGGAGTGTAGACCACTTTGGTCCCGTGTTTGTTTGTTTATTTATTTTACTTACTTTTCGTGTTTATTTTTGAGAGAGAGCATAAGTGGGGGAGGGGCAGAGAGAGAGGGAGACCCAGAATCCAAAGCAGGCTCCAGGCTCTGAGCTGTCAGCACAGACCCCGACCCGGGGCTGAAACTCATGAAGTGTGAGATCATGACCTGAGCCGAAATCTGACGCTTAACCGACTGAGCCACTCAGGTGCCCCAAGGTCCTGTGTTTATTTTGCTTGGGGCCAATTCTGTCATTGTTGCCATTACTGGCTGTTCATCTAAGTTGGTGGTTCTTAGAGGATAATATGGGTTTTTTTGGGCATCCGTGACACTCTTTAGGGAGATCAGTGGGGTGAAAACTATTTTAATAATAATACTAATGTGTCATTTGTCTTTTTTTCCTTCTCCCCCATGGACACGGTAGAGTTTTCCAGGGGCAAAAACAGCTAATGGGTTATATGCTTGTGTAGTGTTGTGTTTTAACTGTTTCAGTTTTACTATCAAATATCATAAATGTAGATAGAATCTATATGAACAAAAATTCTTTGTGTTCCTCGATTTCTAGAAGTGTAAAGGGATCCTGAGATGAAACACTTCAAGAACCATTTTTTTTTAATTAAAACCATTTAAAATGAGGACACAAAAACTAAAAGTTAGACTTGATTAGAAATATCCTTTCTAGGACAGCATATGAAAGTGAATTACGTTCTTGAAGTAGAAAGGCTGTTACCAAAGCCTCGTTAAAAGATTAAATGCATTTTTCACCCTTAGTAAAGTTGTTAAGGGGCTGGATAGTACAGGAAAAGGGGAAAAAAATTAAGCTTTTATAGTTTCGTAGTGTGTTTCACATAAAAGGGAGCTTTACTTACGTTTTTCACTGTACCTTTGGGTTAATATTTTCTTTTTACTTTGGAAACTTTTGAACAGGTAGTAATTCTTTAGTGATACATCCAGGCTTATTAAAAAACAAACAAACAAACAATGGAAATTCCTTACACAATAAATTGTATCCATTCCTTCTGTATGACAGTGGGATAAAACTAACAATGGAATCCATGCAAATACAAAGGGATTACCTTGAACTAGCAGCTAATTTCAAACCCGTGGGACTAATTTTAACGTAAGCCACGGCGCTTCCCGATTTTCTCAGAAGGTCATTGCTACTGTCGTCTTCTCCAATATAAAATTGCCATGCACCTCTCTCCTCAACAATATCGACTCGTGGCTCTTCAGACAGAGGTCAGAGAATCCATCCACAGATCTACTTTACCTGCAAATTGTTGGAAGTTGTCCTGAAACATTGCGATGTTGCAGAGACAAGGTTAGGGCCCAGTGTTGCCTGTCCATTGCTTTAGGTCTCCAAAATTCTGTTCTGTAATAGTTAAGGCATCAGTGTGCAGCATGTCCAGACTCTGTTAGCATTCCATGGAAATGCTGAGGTGCTTTTAAATATCCCTTCTCTAATTTTCATAAGGATTGCAGTCAGAGAAATTGTTGGTTAGACTATCCAGAATTTCTATTTTCATGCAGTAAGTTTCCTCTAAGATTGAGTGCTGGGATAACATTTGTCATGTCCGCCGATGAGCATGAATACTTGATTCAGATACCGAGAATTACATTTCCTTATGGCCTTGGTTGAGAGAAATGGAGTTTTAAGTCTAATGCACAGAGTAACTTTAGTGCCAGGAGTCCGGTATGTATTTTTTTTCTTCCTCTGAACAATTAATTTTGATAGGTTAAGTCTTTGTTTAGTTGCGCGTGTGTGTGTGTGTGTGTGTGCGTGTGTGTGTGTGTGTGTGTGTAAAGTGTCCTCCATCTTGTGTGGATATAGGCAAGGTGTAAATCAAATACATGAATGTTTTTATCAGTGGATTACCAGGACTCTGGAAGACAGGGTGTTGGAATTATCACTTGAGCAGCAGTTAAAATTTGGAAAGAAGAGCTTCTCCAGTCCTTGGAGCTTCGATGGGTATAGTCAACATGATTTCCAATTAGATTAACAGCTGTGAGGCTCTCCTTTCCATTCCAACACACAAAAGATTGCTGGCTTTGATTTTTAAGGGTGTGTCGCTACAGCCCTGATCATGGTTATTAGAGCTGTAAACTGGTTGAGGCTGTTGGAGGTGGGACACACACCCACATTTTCTGCACAGAGTAGAAATTAGGCAAATTACATACAGACCAACTATGTGGTTTTAGAATTTGGAAATCAGTGAGTCCCACCTGCATGATGTTGGTCAGATCCAAGCTCTTTATCCATCTCTCTGCGTCATCCTCGATAATCAGAGGACTAATGAGGCAAGACCGAAGAGATGACTATAAGAAAACAAATCTCTTCAGCAGGGGAAAAAAAAATTGCAGTAGGTGTTGTAACTGGAAAGGAACATCAGATAGAATTTAACATGGAGTTTTTGCAAGTAGGACCTGAGATAAAGAACATTCTAGGTGCAGGGAGAGAACCTGGACAGGAAAATGCAGAGTCAGTCGATGGCTTCATAGGTTAGCCCACAGTCTGCTCTGTTCTTCTCCCCTGTCTGCAGTGGCTGCCGGAAGCATTTCTCCCCAGCCTACCCGATTCCTGCTCTAATATCCCCGCCCACCTCCCCTGGAAATCCCAAGTGAGTAACCTGACCTCAACCTGGAAGGAGAATAGGAAGCTAGGAAAAGTTGGGTGGCAGGTATCAGGACTCTGGCTATGCACTTCTGAAAGTAGTCTAGCAGCACTGCGTAGGAAGGGATTGGCGTGTGGAGAAAACAGACAGAAGTGGGGAGGGTCTATCATCAAGGCTCAAAACTGTTCCATCCCTGAAACCTCAAGATTGAAGGCCCCACGTCTGCCCTTCATTTGTGATTTGTCAGTAGTTGGACGGAGGATGAGAACTAGAGATGGAAGAGGAAACAGGTGGGTTCTACAATGGAAACCTGACACTCATTCAGGGGTGCAGTTCTAGAACAGTGCAGTGAAGAGTTGAAAACCAGGGGAATCTGGGTTTTTAGGGAGCCCGCTGAATAGTGTGTCTCATCATCTCTTTCTTGGTTGAGTTCGCCAGGCTAGTGGAGAGAGAGACTGCAGTCGACTCCATGGATTGGATTGCATTGGTGCATTTAACAATGCACATTGTGACATTGTGGATGAGAGAATGATTTAGACCAATATGAGCATAATCCGATAGCACGCCACTCTAAATGCAGCTTCTAAAACCTCCCAAGGAGGCACACACCCCAGGAGGTGTGCCTGGGGGGCTCAGTCAGTTAAGCAGGTGTTTGACTCTTGATTTCGGCTCAGGTCATGATCTCAAGGTTCTTGGGATCAAGCCCTGCATGGGTCTCTGTGCTGACTGTGTGGAGTCTGCTTGGGATTCCCTCCCTTCCTCTCTCTCTCTCTCTCTCTCTCTCTCTCTCTCTCTCTCTCTCTGCCCCTACTCCATGTTCTCTCTTTTTCAAAATAAACTTAAAAAGAACTCCAACAAACGAGACTAATAGCTTCATACAATAAGCCAATAGAACTTGCCCTGGAACCATTTTGTATGTAAGTTCTTGAGATTCTGTTCTAATAGATGGCAGAAGAAAAATCAATTAACCACTGCCTCTGGGAGCCAAGAATCTCTTAATTAACTGTACCTACTCCTGTAGGTGTTGGTGGAAGTGCTGATGAGGGTTAAGGCAACAGAAGAACTGTGAATTGTAGTAGAGTTTTCTTAAATACTAAGGCCTTCAAAAATGGCAGCAAAACGAGAGGCCTTAGTTGTTCCCATCCAGTCCTTTCTCATTTGGACAAGGCGGGTTGCCCCAGAGGATAAATGAGCCCTGTCCACAGGTGGTTTCTGTGTCACTGGGAAGGGTTTTTTTCTAGAAAGATGGAATGAAGAGCCAGAGTCCTTGCTTCCCAGAATGAGAATATAGAAGAAAGGAAGTGTTCTCTCTTCCTACTCTCCACCTATGAATCATCAAAAGGAGAGAAATTGGATTATTTGAGAAGTCACTTTCATCTTATTAAATATAGCAAAATGGACTGGATGAGAAAGAATTTTATCCTTTCTGTTGCCTGCAAGAGAAGATTAATTGAACAAACTTGTGGTAAGAAGTTTAGTTTCCCCCGAGGAAAAAATAAGCCATGACAACAGGGTGCTGAGAGACAGGCTGTCTATTGTGCAGTCCATTAGCGCTAAGGAAATAATTGGTTTTTCAGCGATGACTGATGAATAATTTTAACGTGTTTGTAAACATGAAGGCTGCATCAACAAAGCGTTTCCTGAAATATTCAGAGTGAAGAAATAAAACAAAACCCTGTGCCTGTTGATTATATCAGCGTTCAGCTACTTCCCCTAACGATTCAATTTCCTTGATTCTTTACAACCATTTCCATTATAGTCCCCAACCGACAGAATCATCACACAAATAAACAAAAGTTATGAAAAATCCTCACAGGATTAAACACCCCTTATTTCTGCAGTATTTTTGGCTAATTTGCATTCACAAAGACAACTGAACTGAGTATGTCTGTCATAAACCTAATTGTAGCTAAATATCAGCAATGACCTGCTTAAGCAAGGCCGCTTGGGCCCTGGAATGGTT
This sequence comes from Leopardus geoffroyi, assembly GCF_018350155.1. Classification (NCBI taxonomy): domain Eukaryota; kingdom Metazoa; phylum Chordata; class Mammalia; order Carnivora; family Felidae; genus Leopardus; species Leopardus geoffroyi. The sequence continues at coordinate 5,555,325 of NC_059334.1, read as the reverse complement.
CTGTGAAACATGTGATTGTCCATTTGAGGATCCTTCAGTGGAGAAAGGATGATACTGTGTTTTTAATATTCTTGTTTTTTTTTTAAGTACAGTTTTGAACGTAATTACTTTTTTAATTTCTTTTGAGAGAGAGTGAGGGAGAGGGGCAGAGAGAGGGAGTGAGAGAATCTCAAGCAGGTTCCATGCTAGGTATGGCTGGTCAGGGCTCAATCCCGTGAATCCCGTCAACTGTGACATCATGACCTGAGCTGAAATCCAGAGTCGGACGCCCAACTGACTGAGCCACCCAGAGGCCCCTGTTTTTTATACTCTGTTTGCTAGAAGTAATGATTCGCTGAATTCCAACCTGGGCTTATTAACTCATGGGTCTGGATGCATTTCATCATTGTACCGCAGTGGTTACTATGTCTAGAGGAAGGAATTTGATAATCCCATTTTAACATACAAAGGGAGATCATGATGGTTCAACACAAGAGTGTTGGAAAAGAAAAATATATCACTTTATCTTTCACTGTCTTACTTTTTTCTAACCAGAAAAATATTTACCCTGTGGAGTAAGGAACGAATTCTGTCTCAGAATGTATGTGAATGTTGATTTTCTCCGTTTTATAATTTCTGAAATAGTGAAGAAAGTTTGGAATCCAAGTATCACATCTAATCAGACAACAAAATACCCAGAAAATCAGAGTTTCTGGATATCTGACAAACGTTGTGAGAGGAACTTGCAAAATGATGGTAATATTAGACTTAGAGGCTGTGGACCACTGCTTTTCAGTATGAAGAGAATATATATCTGAATCATTGAAAGAATCAGTGATGACATCTCATTTTACTCGAATGCTGAAAACGTTCAATATGTGCATATTTTCGGGGCGCCTGGGTGGCGCAGTCAGTTAAGTGTCCGACTTCAGCCAGGTCACGATCTCGCGGTCCGGGAGTTCGAACCCCGCGTCAGGCTCTGGGCTGATGGCTCAGAGCCTGGAGCCTGTTTCCAATTCTGTGTCTCCCTGTCTCTCTGCCCCTCCCCCGTTCATGCTCTGTCTCTCTCTGTCCCAAAAATAAATAAACGTTGAAAAAAAAATTTTTTTTAAAATATGTGCATATTTTCACATCTGTAGATGCAATAAATGGCAGGAAGTTGTCACAGGAATGTAAAAGTCCAAAGTAATCAAGGCTCGGTGGTCAAAACCTTTGCTTAGTTGACCAGTACATCTTGTAAGCAGTGTTATTCTTCACCCGATAAGTATATTTCACAATTGTTATGTGAAAAGACCAGAAACGTTTGAACATATCGATGGTGTCATTTTGACCAAGAAGCCATTTGACTGGCTCCTTGCTGCTGCTGCTCACCCATAGACTGATGGAGTTCACCCTGCATTACTGAGCAGAGACAGGGCACAGAATCGAGAGATGTGGTGGAAAATCACGTCCTTGTTGCAAAGGAAGGAAACGTCTGTACAGTAGCAAGATGGGCGGCTCAGTCGTTTGAGCGACCAACTCTTGGTTTCAGCTCAGGTCATGATCTCATGGTTTGTGGGATTGAGCCCTGCCCTGGGCTCTGCGCTGACAGTGCAGAGTCTGCTTGGGATTCTGCCTCTCTCCCTCTCTCCTTCTCTCAAAATAAATATACTTAAAGAAAACAATAGCAAAATGGTGGTCACCCTTTTCTAGAAAGCCCCAAAGTTAGCATTACTACTAGTGGAACAACTTGACAATGGATGACTCTTGATGTGACGCAATATGAAGTCCACAGCATCATCTGTGACGTGTTCTTGTGGATAATGTGAAACTTGAAAGCCATTTGACATAACTTGAAGTTTCCGGGAATACAAGGATAGAGGGGCATTAAATGAGACTACAAGGAAACAGGCAAAGAGGCCTATGATACTGTGGGCATGCAATGAGAAAACTGGCCTGGCCCCTTCAAAAAATTCATGCCAGGAGAAAACTGTTCAGGGCACTCGACAACGTTAGGAGGGACTGATGGGGCATAATAGCCAAATTAAATCTGTATTCATTATCTATTGCAGTAAAACAAACTCTACCAAAATGGGGTGGTTGAAAACCACAAACCTGGACCATCTCCTTGTTTGTGTGTGAGAAATCGGGTATACGTGGCCTTTGGTGAAAAGCCTGTCCTGAGGTCCCAAGCTCCTGACTAGGCTACGGGCTCAGCCAGAGCTAATCATGGAGGGGAGGGACGGTGGGTGGGGTGACAGGACAGGAGGAAGGGTTTCAGAGCTCATCATGGGGGTGTTGGTTGGCCTCTGTTCCTAGCTGTGTGGGCATTTCCATAGGCCTGCCTCACATCATGGCAGCTGGCTTTTCTCAGGGCAGGTGATTCAAAGATCAGACAATGACCAGGACAAAATGCACAGCCTTTTCGTAAGTTAATCTCAATAAGTGACATCCTGCCACTTTTGTATTCCCGTCCCTGAGTGATTCGGTAATTCCCACTCTCACTTGAGGGGCCCAGGTGGCGGGATTGCATAATGACATGAAGACCAGGGGACAGTGAACTCTGGGGACTGTCTTAGAGGCCACTGACCACAATCTGCTTGAAGCCTGATTGATTCTAGAGGGAAAAAATTCTGTGAAAAGTATTTTAGGGTCAATCGGGAAAGTTTGAAAAAACAATTGTTGCAAAGTAATGATGATGTAAGAGAAAGGGTAATGTTTTTACACTGTCTTAAAAAAAAAAGTTTTGAACTTCATTATAAGTAATGGTTATGCGAGAGAATGAAGATACCTTAGAAAACACAGGCTTGAGTCTGTAGGCGCAAAGTATTACGATGTCTTCAATTTATCTGCTAATTATTTACATACATGCATGTAAAAACATGCACTTAACGCATGGACACATACATAAATAGACGGCAAAGTGGATAATGTAATAACAATGATTAAACCTAGGTGGTGCATATGTGGACGTTCATTATCTTATTGTTTTAGCTTTTCAGTCTGTTTGGGATTTTTTCCTAACTGCATGGGGGCTACAGTGGTGTGTTAGGTCGGCCTTCCTCCTGCCTTGTTCCGGCAAGTCCGGGAAAGCAGGTTACACAGAACTCTGCCAACTTTTCACACTTGTAAGGGCTGTTCCAGGTAGTATAGGGAAAACCCCGGTGTCAACACGCCCAGCCCTCCCCCTTACTTACGTTGCTGCAAGACTTACTCGGTTCCTAAATGCCTGCATGTACATGGCGACCACTCTAGGAGAGGGTAAACCATTTTCCTGGGAGAGCAGGCATCTGGGATGTTCACTGGAGTGGATTGGGTGACATTTATACCCACTTTGGTCCTGATTTTTTTTTTTTTCTATTTCTCTTCAGGATTTTTAAATGTTTGGGGTGTGTGTGTGTGTGTGTGTGTGTGTGTGTGTGTGTGTGTTTGAGAGAGAATCCCAAGCAGGTTTCATGCTCTGCATGTGAGATCATGACCTGAGCCCAAATCAAGAGTGGACGCTTAACCAACTGAGCCACCCAGGCACCCCCAGTACTCTTGAAATCAGCTTTTCTTTTGGAGATGTCCTGATTTTACCCTCTAACCTCTCTTCCCTCTCTGGACTCCCTCATAACTTCCCATGATGGGCAAATCCTCTTAGATGGGGAGTCTGTGAGGTGATTGGGATCTATCGGCTGGCTGGGTCTTCACTAGAGGTACCTTTCCAGCCATCTGGTGGTGGTTTTCCAGAGTGCGTTGTTTCTGGAGTTGTTAAGTACACTGTGCTTTCTTAAATCATTTATAATGTTCTACCTTTACATTTTATCCCAGGCCATAGGTGCACATTCACTGATGTTAGGACGTTGGCTTATGTATTCTTTCTAGAATGTAGTATAATTGTGGATCTCCACAGTGTAATCATTTATTAAATTGCTTCTAAAGTGATCCTTTAAAAGCTGTTTGGAATAACATTCAACACTTTTGACCATGAGATCATACCCCCAGGAATAATTAGTAAATCTGTGTTGAATTTTTCTGCCTCTTTTTCTTACCAACTCCATTAGCTAATCTGTATAGCATCCAAAACCATTACTGAGGCTTTCTCCGGATTGTTACATCTTCCCCTGACCGTACATTGGTTGTCACAGTGAAGAGAGAATTTAGTGGAGACTGATATGTGCCGATGACTTCTGTTCTGGGGATATTTGGGTGGGACAAGGCTTTATTTTTACATTTCAGGTATTCTGTGAACTTCTCAGTATTTCCATAGTTTAACCCTAAGCCAAGGACATTTGTAATAACGTGCCACTTAAAACATGTTTTTCTGGTAGCACGGTCATCATTTATTGAATGTAGAAACTAAAGGAAAGCATAAGTGATGACAGAAAATCCACGTTAACCCAGCACCCGGGAAAAGTCACAGGTAAGAGTTTGGTCTATTTCAAACCACCTTTGTGACCAAGAAAGTGTCCAGGCAGTAAGATGAAAATGTCTGCGTGTTAAGAGGAGAACAAAAAATAGAACAAACTGAAAAAGGAGTGGAAAAAGTCTGGGGGCAAGATGGCCATGTAGACCTTGTATGGTGGCTCCATAAAATTTTCAAGGCCCCGAGTTACTCCTAGCCTATTGCTGTAGCACCCCCAGACTTGCCTGCATCCCTAGGGTGTCCCAGCCTCATGGTCCCAAGTGGCCAAGCTGGTTTACTTTCCATCTCTGCGTTTTAGCCGCTATGATGGAAGAAGGAAATTGAAAGCGGCCCACTCTCTGCTCTTCAAAGAAACTTCCTGGAAAATGGCTTATGTTTCTTCCATCTACATCCAAGCGGTCAGAAGTTAGTCACTTGGTTGCCAGGGTGGCTGGGTGCAAAGTCGGAGTCTGAGAAAAGAAATGTAAGAATAAATGAAAGACAGTATTCTAACTTAGAGGCAGGAACTCTCTTAAGATGCTGGGACCATGGGTGACTTAATTGTCCATACCTACATGTACGTGATTTTATTTTCTAAGCTTTCTATCGTAAGCTTACAAAGAGTTCCTCTCCATAAAATAACTGACTTAGACCAGGCATGTCTCACTTGTTGTGATTAACCATTTTCTTTCCTTGAGAAAAATCTGCACAGGAAAAGTAGTGATATTCTTATTTTGAAGAGAAGTAAAGTAATCGTCCAGAGAGGCCAAGATATCTTCTGATACCACACAGTTGATGAGTGACAGAAACTGCTAAGCACTTGCAAAGATCTTGTCTTAATTTACTGCTTGTTGCTCAAAGCCACAGTTGCTCCCTCAGAAGAGAGGGGGCAATTATTGAACACCTCAATGTGACAAGTGAACACAGTATATACATAAGGTCCCATTCTACTTAATCATGTAACCCGGGGCTCAGCAAACATCTTCTGCAAAAAGCCAGACTGTGACGATTTTAGGCTTTGTGGACCCAAAGCGGGGCCATTATTTAGGAACTTAAATAACCCAAGAGGAAACCAATGTTTCCCCCTAGCCATCTGAAAATGTACAGATGATCCTTAGCTCCTGGGAACTGGCAAATCCCGTGGCGGAGGGCTCTGTTCACAGCCCAGTGGGATATACACACAGCGACGAGCTCATTCTGTAGATGAGCGGATAGTCACTTAGAGGGCTCACCTATGTTCACAAAACTAGCAACTAGGGGGGCTGGGATTGGACTCATGTTTATGTGACTCCAGAATCTGTATGCCCTTCTTACTTGGCTGTGGTGTAGAGAAGGTAAACAAACTCATGTGTAAATACAGGTTTTCTAGTGGAGGAAAATGTCCTCCACAGCCAAGAGTGTTTCCAGGCCCTGCCGGGAGCGTGTTGGGCACTTCTGTCTCACCTGATGTCATGGTAACACTTCAAACAAGTTGAAGACCCATTAGTAAATCTCAAACTCTGGGAAGAGCGAGGCTATGTCTAGTTACAGCATTTATTTCCCTCCGAGTAAAGATGGTGTTACCTTTTGGCTTTAGTGCAGGCTGAAATCTTTGTGTTTAAATGGGGGGGGGGGGGAAGGAATGATAATGTTTTTACTTGATTTGAAAATAGAGACTTTGAAAGTTATCAACAGTGTTTCCCTTCCTCATTCCATTTAAATGATACTGTAATGGTCTCTTTAAAGAAAAGGCTCAGAGGCCTGGGTTGTCATCCAAGGGATAAACTTCGAATGCAGTGTATTAATCAAGAATGGCAACCAATGTGTCCCCACATGGGCACCTGACTTGCCAAGCCTCACACTCAGAAACAGGAAACGACAGATGGCAATTGGCACTAACAAGGAGGGGCCCGTTCAGGGAGGCGTCTTGTGAATGGAGCGTGAAGCGTGGGTCGCCCAGTGGCTTCAAGTTAAGTGATTCACGGTAGCTAGACACGTGAGGACCCTCAGTAGGGAGAGCCACGGAGCACGCGTTAATCACAGGTGGCCCATGTTGAGTCCCCACCGCTTGCCCAGCCTCTTAAGGAGCTGGTTGTGAATTCTCACATTTACAACCATCCTGATAGGTGTGTACTGTCACGACTTCACAGAGGAGGAGTTGAGTCTAGTGAGATGAAGTCATTTCCAACCTCACGTGCTTACGGATGGCAGAGGTGCGTTAATTCAGGGCTCTGGTCCTTTCCGCTGTACGTTCCTGCTTCTGATGCCGGTTCATGCCAATGCGGAGGGCTGTATTGGAAGTGTGCCCAGTGCATTTCTTCCTCTGCTTGCCCATAACTTTGCTCCTGCGATACGTGCTTAGCATTTCTGGTTGGACTGGAATCACAATTACGGGTATTTAATCTGTGGTCCCTCTGTTCACTGAATGTGTTTAAGAAATGATGTGAATTTTTGGATTTTCAGGACCTCTATTAAGCATTTGGAAAACTACTGAGAAAGTAAGATTTTCCTCCTTGGGTTCTGGAGGCTTGATGCCTACCCACGCTGAAAGAGAGTGGTTCATTTTTCAGTTAACATGAGTCAACAGTACGATTCAAACATCCAGATTGTCCAAGTCCACAGAAGGCATGTGCTGTAAGGGTAGCATTTACTTTGAGATGGAAGTTAATAGGCTTCACAAAGTTCTTCTAAATAAAGTATTTAGAGTAAACTTCTTAAGCCCTTTGAATGCAGTCGTCGAAGAGATTGAATAGCGGGCTTTATCCGGCATCGAGGAATTCAAGTGGAGGCATGAACAGCCTTTTGTTAGTTGGAAGTCTTGTATGTTCTGAGGCTGTTTACCTTTCTGGACCCATCGGTGCAGTTTGGTACCACAGGCTTGTTCTGTCTTGTTTATCATTACATTAGCTTGACTTCCTCAAATGTACCCGGTTGTTTCTCTTTCTTTGAGGTTGACCTGCTCTCCCTGCTGGAGCCTCGGTCCCTCTCCACTGGGTCAGCCCCCTCTGCTGCCCCATCTGCCCTGGAGATCCCTGCCATGGAGTAAGGGATCTCAGATCCTAAGAGTTCTTCAGTCTCCACTAGCTCCACTGACTTTCTGCCTTTAGACCCACTTTTTTTCATACTTTATTCATTTTTTAAATATCACTTATTGTCACATTGGCTTACAAACAACACCCAGTGCTCATCCCAACAGGTGCCCTCCTCAGTGCCCATCACCCACTTTCCCCTCTCCCCCTCCTGCCATCCACCCTCAGCTTGTTCTCTGCCTTTAAGAGTCTCTTATGGTTTGCCTCCCTCCCTCTCTGTTCGTAACTATTTTTTCCCTTTCCCCTCCCCCCATGGTCTTCTGTTAAGTTTCTCAAGATCCATATATGAGTGAAAACATGATATCTGTCTTACTCTGACCGACTTATTTCACTTAGCATAATACCTTCCATTTCCATCCACATTGCTGCAAATGACATGGTTTCATTCTTTCTCATTGCCAAGTAGTATTGCATTGTATATATAAACCACATCTTCTTTATCCATTCGTCAGTTGATGGACATTTAGGCTCTTTCCATAATTGGTTATTGTTGAAAGCGCTGCTATAAACATAGGGGTACATGTGCCCCTTTGCATCAGCACTCCTGTATCCCTTGGGTAAATTCCTAGCGGTGCTATTGCTGGGTCATAGAGTAGTTCTGTTTTTAATTTTCTGAGGAACCTCCACACTGTTTTCCAGAGTGGCTGCACCGGTTTGCATTTCCACCAACAGTGCAAGAGGGTTCCCATTTCTCCACACCCTCGCCAGCATCTAGAGTCTCCTGGTTTGTTCATTTTAGCCACTCTGACCGGCGTGAGGTGCCATCTCAGTGTGGTTTTGATTTGTCTCTCTCCGTGATGATGAGTGATGTTGAGCATCATTTCATGTGCCTGTTGGCCATCTGGATGTGCTCTTTAGAAAAGTGTCTATTCATGTCTTCTGCCCATTTCTTCACTGGATTATTTGTATTTCCAGGTGTTGAGTGTGGTAAATTCTTTATAGATTTTGGATACTAGCCCTTTATCTGATGTGTCATTTGCAAATATCTTTTCCCATTCTGTCAGTTGCCTTTTAGTTTTGTTTATGGTTTCCTTTGCAGTGCAGAAGCTTTTTATCTTGATGAGGTCCCAATAGTTGATTTTTGCTTTTAATTCCCTTGCCTTTAGAGACCTGGTGAGTAAGAAATTGCTGTGGCTGAGGTCAAAGAGATTGTTGCCTGCTTTATCCTCTAGGGGTTTGATGGTTTCCTATCTCACATTTAACTCTTTTATCCATTTTGGGTTTATTTTTGTGTACGGCATAAGAATCTGGTCTAGTTTCATTCTTCTCCATGTTGCTGTCTATTTCTCCCAGCACCATATGGTAAAGAGACGGTCTTTTTTCCATTGGATACTCTGCCCTGCTTTGTCAAAGATTAGTTGGCATACATTTGTGGGTCCGATTCTGGGTTTTCTATTCTATTCCATTGGTCTATGTAGACACACTTTTAAACATCAGACTAACACAGAAGGCAGTCAGACTTTGCCTCAGTACATCACTATGGGCTCCTTTTGAAAAGCCTGAAAAACCGTTTACTTGGGACTCTGTGGTCAAACTCAATGTAAGTCATCAAAAACATAGGAAGAGTTAACATTTATTAGTGAAAAATAGATTAAAAGGGGATCGGATATACAGCTAATGATCACATTTCAGGAAAATATTTAAAATAGGACTACCCCAAGGTTAGAGTCAAATTTGTAATGTATATGCTCATGTACAGTAATGTTAGAGAGTTTATTTTTTTCTGGCCCCAAAGTGTTTTTGTGGATGTTTTGGTTTGATTCTGTTCCACCTAGGGTAATAAAATATAACAAAATCGGTCCAGTTACATATCCTTATGTGTTCTCTCACATGTGTGTTAATGAGAGGAAAGATGCTTAACAGCCATAGAGAGACAGAAAATCTTAAAAGGAATAATGAACTTTTGGGCAGTTTTAGGGGTTTCTAGAAGGGGATGTTCTCTGAGATGCCATCAGATCTCCAAAACCCGTTTTTAGTATTTTTGTCAGCACAGAACCCAATATGGGGCTCAAACCCATGAACCGTGAGATCATGACCTGAGCTGAAGTCAGATGCTTAACCGACTGAGCCGCCCAGGCATCCCTAAATGTTACTTTAGCTTTTGAAAGAGAGAGCAGGGGAGGGGTGGGGTGGGGGGGGGTACTGAGTATCCTAAGCAGGCTTCATGCTGACAGCACAGAGCCTGATGTAGGGCTTAAACTCACAAACCACAAGCCAAAGCCGCATGACCTGACCTCAGATGCTTAAATGACTGAGCCACCCAGGCGCCCCTCCAAAACCTCCTTTTAAAGGGAAGCTCTGTATGTTAAAGATGGAAATCATTGTACTTGGCAGGTATCCTACGGCCAGAAAATCCCAGCCTCAGTCTTCAGGGTCCCAATTTCTCATTTAACTTCTCCTTTCAGTACCAAAGCACAGGATGTTTTGGCAGCCCCTTCTTCTCCCCTAATTCTTGGAGAGCCCCAATTCAAAAGCTGGTAGTATTAGGAATTTTCCAGGTCAATGGAAAGAATTCTGTCCCCAGGGCTGGTTTGCCCACAGACTGCAGTAAAAGGAAATGAAAACAACTGAGTTGGTTCTGAACCAAATAAACTTTCTACAGTGCTGAGCTCTCCTAATTTTTCCAGCCCAAACTGGGGCTCATCGTTGGTTGCATTGATGGCATATACATTTTGAGGTTGAGTTTTTGAAGGGAGATTCTAGAACCTGATGGCAGTGAGAGAATTCTAATCACGTGGAGCTAGTCTGCCAGTGCAAATGAGCTCCGCAATAGGAACATGTCAGAAATGTAGAAATTGACATTTCAGGACTGCCCCTTAGACCAAGAAGGAAGAGGTATTTGTTTCTTCTTTTCTTTTCTTTTTTTTTTTTTTTAATGGTGGGTTGAGCAGAGATGTTCAGAATGGAAATGAGGCTTCAAATAAAGATGAAATATACATGGTTATTAAATGCACATTTATTACTGACCTCCCCAGTGCCTTTCTATGCTCGCTTAATTTCCTGGTTGTTGCCCTTTTTGGGCACATTTCGCATGGAAGCCAACAAATTTATCTTATTCCCCTATGCCTGCCCCACCCAGACCAGGTGCAGGGGACAAATTTCATTCAGTGATTCAGGGAACAATTTCGACATTTGTACTTAGAATAAGAAAGAAGGCGAAAAGGAAATATTATGGTCAGTAGAAAAACAGGACTCCTTGATTTTTACATACAGGTAATATTCTTCCAAGTGCATCCGTACATTGGGAAATCTGCAGACCTGACAGAGTTGTACTGATAAGCAGACAGCTGACCTGGTTGGGGTACCCGTGTTCTCAACAGTTAGGGTGCAACCACTACTCTGAAATGAAGAATCGCTCTCTACCTCACTGTCATGCGTGCGGAGCCCCGCCTTCCTCTGGAGGTTGAATTGCCGAATTCTTGAGATGACCAAGAAGGTTTTTGCATATGTAGAATCTTGTTACCCACTCCCACGAGGAGAACCACCACGTAGGTAGAGAATTGCTCCCATCCTCAGCCATTTGAGTATGATTCACATGAACCAGTAACAATACCCCATTTTTTTTCCCCAAAAGCATTTCACTCCAGGGTACAGTTAAGAGGTGCAGTATCTGTTTGTAATTCTTAGGGATCATAATTGTTATAATCTTAAAATTCTTAAATCTTTAGTTGATTTCAACTAAAATCAAGTGCACTCAGTGCCGGCCTTGTCTCTCTGGTGGGCACTTCAAACGTGGTTGTAATTGAGATCGGCAGTTCAGAAATAAATAATTTGCTAAAAGCAGGTGGCGGACCATTGCTTTCTCCCTAATGTCCATCTGTGGAGCCCTTGGAGACCTCGCTGAAATGCTGAATTGATGCGTCTAGGGGGAAACAGCGTGTTACCCAGACCGGTGCCGTAGACGAGCGGGAGGCCGGCACGTCGCAAGGAAAGCTCAGCTGGTGGCGTGTAATAAAGCATCTGCGGACGTCAGGGATTCCTGAAGCTCTTTGATTTTGTTTCCCCATGTTTCTGCTGAACCAAGAGTTTTCTTGTTAGGCTAACATCTCATCATTTTCTAAAAGATTTGTTGTGTTTTTAGAGGCAATGCCTTTACGTTTCAAATGTAGCCAAGAAGGCTTTTTATGCTCACACTTGTTACCATCGTGAACTGGTGACCACCTGATAGAGATCATGAGCTTCAAGAGGCTCAGAACACAGTTTTTCTGGAAAGCCATCTATGTCCTTAGGGAACCTGCTATGCCAAGGAGAAACAAGGGCTGTGCGGCATCTTGCACACTTAGAAGGATGAACAAAAGTTCATTGTTGGTGCCTAAGCAGGATAATGAAAATAGAGGGCCTTATTTTTGTAAAAATTGTCAAATACAGAATATAGATTAAATATTATAACTAGATACTATATAATCTAGGTACTATATTCTATATAACATACAGAATATACTAATATTTATTATTGTAGAATATAGATTACGAATACCAGAGTTTCTGAGTTGGAGGGGATCTCAGAACTTACCTCTGCATTCTAAAAATGCTTCTCTGGGGGCGCGTGGGTGGCGCAGTCGGTTAAGCGTCCGACTTCAGCCAGGTCACGATCTCGCGGTCCGTGAGTACGAGCCCCGCGTCAGGCTCTGGGTTGATGGCTCAGAGCCTGGAGCCTGTTTCCGATTCTGTGTCTCCCTCTCTCTCTGCCCCTCCCCCGTTCATGCTCTGTCTCTCTCTGTCCCAAAAATAAATAAACGTTGAAAAAAAAATTAAAAAAAAAAAAATGCCTCTCTGTGGCTTACTCCCTGTGAGCCAATCTCTCTTTCAGTCACGTGAACGTGATTCCTATTGGATTCAATTTGTTCACAAGATACCTATTGACATTAGCTCTGTGCTCAGCACTGAGGCAGGTTCCTGGGCTGCGCGAATGAAGAAAGCATAGTTTCCACCGATAGCTCTAGAGACGTTGAAACCTGTCCAGAGTCGCCGCTGTCACGGGTTGGATGTGGGTCAGCTGGACTCCTTTGGTGGCTCGGTGGCTCCAGCCTGGGTCCCGGACGCACACCTGTGCTCGGGCTTCCCACACAGCGATCCTCCCCCCAGGGCCCTGAGGTCGGTCCCATGGTCTGCGACGCAGGTCCTGCTTCTTAGGGTTCACCGGTGACCGATAATAAACACCTGTGGTTCCGGGATCCGGAAGTGAAGCTGTACGGTGTGTGTTAAATGAAGGTGAAGCCCCGGCTGATGACACAAGGCGGCGAGAGCGGATCTCTAGGCCCCTAAACCACCGGAAGCAGGTCGTTGTTGCCCGAGGGGGTGCCTGAATGGCAGCCCAGGTCACCATCTCCCGAGAGCTTTCTCTGCTCCTCCGCCCGACCTTTGTGTGTGGTTCTCACGGTCTGGGTCAGTGGCTGCGAACATGGTTCATGGCACAGAGTTGGTTACTTGTTCACGTTATAAGAAAGCAAAGGTTCATCCTTGGTATTTGAGTGGCCTTTAGCAACCATTTGGAGATTGCTGCCAGAATTTTATGTGTCATTAAAAAGTTATGTGTGTACGGGATGCCTGGGTGGCTCAGTCAGTTAAGGTCGTGATCTCATGGTTCATGGGTTCAAGCCGCCTGTTGGGCTCTGTGCTGACAGCTTGGAACCTGGAGCCTGCTTCGGATTCTGTGTCTCCCTCTCTCTGCCCCTTCCTCGTCCATACCTTCTCTCTCTCTCTCTCTCTCTCTCTCTCTCTCTCTCTCTCTCAAAAATAAAAAAAAAAAAATTAAATGTTTGTGAGACTGTGTATATATCACTATTAATTTTTTTTGTTCCTAATCTGTATGTATGTACGTGTGTATGTATGCATGGTATGGGGGGGGGTGTGTGAGATACAGTACATATTATATAATACTTTAAAAAAAAAAAAACAAAGTCTTCAAATTCTTTTTTTGTTACCAAATTAGGATATGATCAAGATAGTGTTTTCTCTGCTATTTAAGAACTTTCTGACCTAATAGCATATCCAATGCTTACTCTAAAAAAAAAACAACTGTCAAACACTTTAATATGTGTTTAAAAATTAGGATATTAGTAGAATTATGTTGAAGGTTTTGGTGCATTTGAAGAAGAAATGAAAGTTAGCACTACATTCTGGGACAGTTCATCACTAGATCCATAGCCCTAAACCCTTCAGTACATTGATTTTTTTTTTTTTAATTTAAAATTTTGGGAAATTACTAGTTGTCCATTTAGTACTGACTTTTATAAGACTTTGTTCTATACAATAAAAAGTTTCTTTTAAGCGCTTTGTTTTTTTCCAAGAGATCTGTGTAAGAATACCAAGATGATCACTGCAGCATGTGGATGCATCCTGGGTCAGGCAACAGCAATTTTGTTTTCCTGGTGACCATTTCGGATCTAGTTTAATAGGCTGTGTAGGTAGCTTAGTCTAAAAGAGCTGCTTTTTCAACATGATGTCCTGAAACCAGCCTACACACAGTGATGAGGCGGTGACTAATAGAAACAAGGGTTTGGAGGAAAGGGTAGTCCAATCTTAGAGAACAGCAGCTACACAGCTAACCCAGGCTTCTGCTTGAATGTCCCTCACCTCCCGTGTCGCATGAAGTAACAGCCGTGCCCACCACAGACCAGGTGTGGGGGACACAGGACTGCCACCTCTGAGCAGGGCATCTCAAACTCCCGACTCTTAGAGCTGCCCCCAGTCCTCAACCCACGATCCCACATGGGCTTGGAATGGACACAGAATTCTTTGCTTTTACAGAAAACTGAAATTTGAAACAAAATTAGAAGCAGGGTGCTTGTTACCTATGTCTATGGAAGCCCCCTGGTTTGGATTTTCCTTTTCTATGGACCGCTTAGAATGGAGTCTCTTTTTTCAGTTGAAATAAGTGAGTAAATCAAGGGAAACAGGGAAGAATAAGAAATTCAGAGAAGGGGTGCCTGGGTGGCTCCGTTGGTTAAACGACGGACTTTGACTCAGGTCATGATCTCATAGTTCATGAGTTCGATCCCTGCATCAGGCTCTGTGCTGACAGCTTGGAGCCTGGAACCTGCTTCGGATTCTCTGCCTCCCTCTCTCTCTACCCCTGCCCTGCTTGTGTGCTCTCTCTCTCAAAAATAAATAAACATTAAAAAAAAATTTAGAGGAGAAAATGGTGACCACAAGCCTAGTCCTTACTAGGGGTGTGTATATTACTGTGCTCACGATCCACTAGTGGTGAACAAGAAGATTAAAGTTAGTTTCTGTTTTTTACTTATTGTTTACAGAAGTATTTTTGTTGTGGTGGTGATTCAGTGCTCTTTTTTTCTTTTCCCCTCCAAAACATCATTTGACAAAAAGACAAAAGTCTGACACATTTCCAAGATTCAGTGGCACCACTGATGAGGGGGTGAGCCCTTGCGCAAATGACAGGTTTGGGGGAGGGAAGAGGAAACTATGAATTATACTCAGTGCCTGGAAGGTGCTCTGAGTGACTTCTAATTACAGAAATGTCAAAACGTGAATGAAGCCTTCATCTTTGGCTTGGAAAAAAAATTGGGAAACTGGGAACAAAAACTATAATCGTAAGAGGATTGAACGAGGCCCAGGAGAATGAAAAACCTCATAGAGGCTCTGCAACAGTATGAAAATTTTGATTTTAAATCATTAGATCTTTGGCCAGATGATAAAATAGACATTTAAAGAAAATTGCTTGAGAGACCTTTTATGCCTTTTACCAGCTTTGATAGATTTTATTTATACCTGTGGCTAGGTTTATTAATTTTAAGTCCCATTCAGTTATTGCCCCTAAAGTAAAAGGTGTACCTAGACTTGAGGTATATTGATAAAAAATAATTTGGCTCCAAATTCCCCCTAGCTTTGACAGCAAGGAGAGATGTGGTTTATTAACAGGAAGGAAGGGACAAAATCATAAGTGCTCATTAGGCTTTGACACAAATTCTAGAGGAGTATCAGGGACTAATGCCCAGGCAGGTCAATAAAGAGCCAGAGAATTAAATGCAAGGTCAAGTCTACCTTGGGAGCAGGAAGAAAGTGGTATCCTGTCCTAGACAAGAACAGGAAATCACACATGGTTTTAGCCAAAATGGAGTCCGCTGAGCAATTAGCCTAGCCAGTGTTTACTGGTCTACAATAAAATATGTGGTAATGCTTCCTGAGGATACCACACAACCTTTCTTTGATGAGATGGGGTTAAATTTCAGTCATGTCATCATATATTAGTTATTAATTGCTCTGTATTGATCTGATTCATCTTTATTAAAGTAGGCTTGAAGAAAAAGAATTCTGAATTGGCATTATTGCTGAAGCTGTTGTGGCGCCATTTTAAACTTACCGATTACCATTGCCTCCCTATAGATAATGACCCCAAATACCCTCATGAGCTCTTACCATAGCCGTTTTTGCACACGCTTCCCTCATTTAAGTTTGGCAAAGGAGCGCTTCCCTAAGATAGTGTACTCTTTCCAGCTTTCATGCTTTTTTTCTATGCTCTTCTCCATGTCTGAGGCGCCTTTCCCTCCTCGGGCCTTGTCTCCAGATGTTCTTGCTCCTGCAAGGCTCTCCTTAATTAAGCACCGCCTGCTGTGGAATGCCTTTCCTGATTGGTCCGTTTCCAGTCTCTAAGGACTTAGTATCAGTATTATACTGTGCTATTACAGAGTGTTGTCTATTTTTAGTTAAAAGCAGTTAACACCAACAACCATTGACTTGAATACAACTCTACATCTGTCTAGTTTCCATAACTTACGGGAAGTCCTTAAGCCATTGTCTCCTGGTGTGCAAAAATGGGGAAATCAAATGAATAGCCTTGTTACAAAGTTGGTATGAAGCTGAAACTAACTTGGCATCTAAATAAGCACGCGATACATGATAGTTTTTGTGATCACTAACATGGCTCTTAAGATCATCAGTCATTCTCCTCTGGTACTTGGGCTACACTAAAATCGCAGTTGAAAACATGAAAGGTGTTGTGCTGTGTCATCTCCCTTCTGGTAAGAAGATGGATTCCCCACCCGCATGTGTAAGTCAGCTTTTCCTCGAGGGGGTGGTCACACTTAGTAGATTTCTACAACGTTCACTGTACATTATACCTTATAGCTGACAGAAGAGCCTTTAGTGTTACTTGTTTGACTTGTTATTTATTGTATTTATTACAATACTTGTTTGTATTTATTTGTATTTATATATTTAACAACAATAGTTAATTATTTAATTATTAATTATTTATTAATTAATATTAATATTTGTAATTATAATTATATATTCATTTTAATGTACTATATTATATTACATATTACATATTATATATTATATTATATATAATATATATTATGTATATTATATATTATATATATTATATTCATTATCTATATAAATATATATAAATATATAAATATAAATATATATATTATACATATAAATATATAATTATATATAAGTATATATTTTATATATTTTATATATTATATATTTATATGTATTTTATATATTATATATAGTAAATATATAAATATATATTTACTATATATAATATATAAAATATATATAAATATATTTTTATTATATTTTATATATTATATATTATATATATAATATATATTATATATATATTATAAATATATAATAAATATATAAATATAATATATATTATATATTTATATATTTATTATATATAAATATATATATTTATATATTTTATATTATATATTTATATATTTTATATATATTTATATATTTATATATAAAATATAAATGTATATATAAATATATAAATATATATAAATATAAATATGTATTTATATGTAATATTAATACTAATAAATAACAATTATTAATTATTTAACAATAATGCTTGTATTTATTACAGTACAATATTTATTACAAATACTTGTTATTTATTGTATTTGTTTTACGACTTGCTATTCATATTCCTCTCAATGCCCTTTCTATAAAGTGCTTAACTTATATCAATTAAAAGTTACAGTTCGCTCTGATCGACCATTTTTTAGAAAAGCTTTTAAAAGTAAGTGTGGATTGGGGCGCCTGGGTGGCTCAGTTGGTTGAACGTCCGACTTCAGCTCAGGTCATGATCTCACAGTTCGTGGCTTTGAGCCCCACATCGGGCTCTGTGCTGAACGGCTCGAGCCTGGAGCCTGCTTTGGATTCTGTGTCTCCCTCCCTCTCTACCCCTCCCCCACTCATGCTCTGTCTCTAAAAAATGAATAAACCTTAAAAAAATTAAAAAGAAAAGTGTGGATTCACGGCTTGCCATTCACTTTTCTTTCTGCTTTATCTGCACCTGCAGCATTAAATTTAACAGTGTATATGGGGTGCCTGGGTGACTCAGTTTAATCAACTGAGTCACCCAGGCACCCCATATACACTGTTAAATTTAATGCTGCAGGTGCAGACACTTAATTAGTGTCTAACTTCAGGTCAGGTCATGATCTCCTGGTTTGTGAGTTTGAGCCCCTGCGTCAGGCTGTGTGCTGACGGCTCAGAGCCTGGGGCCTGCTTTGTATTCTGTGTCTCCGTCTCTCTCTCTGCCCCTTCCCTGCTCATTCTCTGTCTCTTGCTCTCAAACATTAAAATTTTTTTAATTTAACGGTCTGTATACCCCCAATCCTGACCATCATCTGAAGACCAGTTTCTCAGCCGTGGCCATTCAAACATCCCCACATCTACCTCTGCAGATGTTTAGATTTTAGAGGTCTCTAGGAGTGAATCGTGCCCGCGTTTATTGCGGAGTCAATCCATGGCGGCTTCTACCTCCTGATAGGGGTTGAGGTCCTCCGTCCCTTCTTGGACCAAAACGTTTATCTGATGAACAAAATGGAAGAACTGTTCATTGCTTCCATTCCTGTTCCTCTGATGAAGCATTAGGCCAACAGTAAAACAGTCAAAGAAGGAAAAACTGATCATCTGTGTCAATCCTTGATTTTGTAACTCAGTGCTGTTGGGGTTTCACGACACACGCTGAGATTGACCAAACCATCTGCCGTATCATCCACAGCCTTCACTAAGACCCAATGAATGAGGGAAGAATGATAAAAACCATTGGCAGGGGTGTTCTGTTAGATCAATAATGCAAGAGTTTCTTAAGCTAAATCCCCATTGATCAAAAGGATCAGAGGCTTTTAATTGCCTTTTTCTGTCACAGTATTAACATCTATAGTGATGTGGATTTTGCCTACATATTCATTAATATGGAATACGAGCGCTGGTTCTTTTTTTTTTTTTTTTTTTTTTTTTTTTTTTTTTTAATGTTCATTTTCTTAGAGGCACAGGGAGAGAATCCCAAGCAGGCTCTGCACTGTCAGCACAGAGCCCCCAACACGGGGCTTGATCTCATGAACCGTGAGATCATGACCTGAGCTGAGATCAAGAGCTGGTTGCTTAACCAACTGAGCCACCCCAGTGCCCCAGTGATATATAGTTAATACCTGTCAGTGTTAGGAAATAGCCATGCCAGTCCCTGCTCCGGGCAAAGATATCAGTTCCCTTTTGCTGGGATTTAATTCAGTTCCAGTTTTATGTCTTGTATATTCCATGAGAAAGCGAAATTAAAGTTGAACAGGATACAAATTTCACATCAGCAACATTTAAAAAACGTAACTTAGTCTGGCTGGTAGTAGTACATTCATAATAAAACACATAATTGTCCTGTAAACATATGTGCCTTAGCTAATTCTTTGTAGCATAATGCGGAAGCATTCCCAGATGACTTCCTTTAGAGACACAGCCCTGTGGCGTGCTAAAACGTTCTGATGGTAGCCGGGAATCCAAATTCCAAATCTGCCGCTTTCGAGCTGTTGACTTGGGCAGGTTGCTTAATCCTGGCAGCCTGAGTTCCCCCGTCTTCAAAATGAACGAATGACAGAACCCACTTCCTAGAATGGTTTTGGGGGTTGATACAGTGCTCTTTAAACACTTAGTATAGAATGCGCTAAATAAATAGTTGCGACCACTTATCCATTAAGCCTTGTAGAAATGTGTCCCATCTCTAAACTAAATCCTAATGAAGTGCTGTTTCCTATTCTTCATTTTAGCCTGCTTACATCTTGTATTTTTTTTAAAGACGTACTAAAAATAAAAGTGACTTTGCAATTGAAAGATTAATATCATCAGCTTTGGACAATAAAGTCTAGGTCTTGTTACTGCCGACATGTATTATCATAACTAAGACATTTCTCAACGCTATTTGGCATCACCTCTACATTGACTGAAGATATTTTAAATTCAAAATAACATACTTCCTTTTTGTTTTTTTTTTATTAATACGTAGGATTGTTAGACAATAAGTCAGTTTGGAAGTGCATGGATTTAATCCTCAAATGGAAATAGCTGTGTTAATGTTGGGTCATAAATTAGTTTGTAACAGTGTTATCTCGGGTGGATGCTAAATGCATTCTGATTGAGGGGGCGTCTTTGCTTTTAAGACAACAAGTAGGACAGGCTGGTGGAAGGCAGGTGAGGTAGCCCCATATCCCACTAGTTGCCAAGCTGCTGCATGATGGCATCTACTGGCCTCACGGACCTACTCCTTCCTGTATCTCAGGTTTCCTTCCTTCCTTCCTTCTTTCCTTCCTTCCTTCCTTCCTTCCTTCCTTCCTTCCTTCCTTCCTTCCTTTCTTCTTTCCTTCCTTCCTTCCTTCCTTCTTTCCTTCCTTCCTTCCTTCCTTCCTTCCTTCCTTCCTTCCTTCCTTTCTTCTTTCCTTCCTTCCTTCCTTCCTTCTTTCCTTCCTTCCTTCCTTCCTTCCTTCCTTCCTTTCTTCTTTCCTTCCTTCCTTCCTTCCTTCTTTCCTTCCTTCCTTCCTTCCTTCCTTCCTTCCTTCCTTCTTTCCTTCCTTCCTTTCTTGCTTTGTTTCTTTCTTTCTAAGAGTTTTATTTATTTTCAAGAGAGAGAGCGCATGTACAAGTAGGGGAGAGGCAGAGGATCCAAGGCAGGCTATATGCTGACAGCAGCGAGCTCCACGTAGGGTTTGAACTGAGGAACCGTGAGATCACAATCTGTGCTGAAGTCAGACACTTAACTGAGCCACCCAGGAGCCCCTTCATGTTGTCATGTTTTAAAAGAGGCAGGTGCCAGTGACCTATGATGCCCCTTCTGTCTCTGCCATTCTGTAGATACAATCTCTAAAAGAGTTTTCCCAGCATAAAACTACGAAGTCAAAACGTATCTGCCGTTATAGATGGTGCTGTGCTATTTGTCACTCAAAGCCACAAATTCAAGAGTCACGACCGAAGCAAGAAAGAGTGTGACCGGCAGGGAGGCTGAATATTAGAAACCTGTTTCATGACTTTTGAAATAGAAAGTAAACGGAATGTTTGATCTCCCAGTGTGATGACTTAATACCATTCAAGAAGACCAGTAAGTATGTGTACTTACTTACTACCCATGATCTTGCACTTGACTTAAATAGAATTTTATATGTACAAGCACATTGATGTATACACTATCGAAATCATTTTGCACAAATTAGTTTCTCCCCTCCCAATTAGCTAAATTTTGTGATCTTCATTTTATGATCTTCATTTTGTGCCTTAAACTCATAATGAGTTGTTTTCTCCTTCCCCATCAGTAAGTTAGGTATCTAATGGCTCTTTGCTGTAAGTGTATCACTTTTGTTGGTCTAAGTTGCACATGTACATTAAGTGTGCATGATAAGTTTTTATTTTATTCTATTTTATTTTACTTTATTTAAGTTTATTTATTTTGAGAGAGAGACAGAGTGCAATCAGGGAGGGGCAGAGAAAGAGGGAGAGAGAGAATCCCAAGCAGACTCTGCACCCGCAGCACAGAGCCTGACCTGGGGCTCGAACTCAGGAACCATAACATCATGACTTGATCAGAACCAAGAGTCAGGCACTTAACCAACTGAGCCATCCAGGTGCCCCCACTAACCACTATTTTTTGAACAAACTCTTTTTACCTGATCTTTAGTGTTGATTATTGTCATGGTTTTTAATTATTCAAATTCACATTTGATGATATAATGTTATCACTTTCTATAGGAATGTGCTTCCTTCAGAAGCCTATCCTACAAACTTACCACACTCAGCAAGTAGCAGATTCAGGTTTTATAGAATTTAAGAGTTTTTTTTTTTTTTTTTTTAGAATACAGATGAAGCACTCAAACTGGAAAGTTTGGGTAGAGACCTATCAGTAGAATCAAAGTAGACTTTTTAACAAAAGTATTAGTAAAGCAGTGTAGTCATTTGGAAAGAAAGTTCAAACTGTATCTCAGAGTATACATGAGGATAAATGCCAAATGAATCACAGCTTTAAGAGTATAAAACATCAAATAACAATAGAAGAAAATGTAGATGAATTTATCTTGTTAATCATGGGGCCAAGAAGTTCTAGCTGTAACCCAAATTCGTAAGCATAAATAAGCATAAATCCTATCACAATTAAAAAAAAAAAAGTTTTGGCAAAACAAAGATACCTTACACAAAAAGACCAAAAAAAAAAAAAAAAAAAAAAAACTGGGGAAAAAACGTTTGTACACATACCACAAAGAGCTATTCTCTTTCAAGAGTTCCTTGAAGTAAAGAAGACCAACAACCCAACAAAAGTGAGGAAAGCTCATGATCCAACATAAAAGATAGCTTTCAAACGTAAAAGGTACAGGACCTCACTCATGGCAAGGAAAATGTGGATGTAACAGTATACTGTGATAGGATTCCTTACCTTGCAGGTGGTAAAAATTCAGTCCATGGTAACACACTGTGTTTTCATACCTCCATATCACACATAGATGTCAAAATGATAGAACTCTCCAGGAGGGGAATCTGACAATATCCCAGATGGTTTATGGAGCCATTTACCCTTTGACCCAGCAATCCTACTTCTGACAGTTTGGACCCATGACCCTGCAAACTGATAAGTGTGCAGGAATATTCATTTCAACGGTGTAATAGCAAAATATTGGGACAATCTAAAGCACACTGGTTGGGAATTAAACTGTGGACTACTCTACAGCTGTTAATAAATGATGAGAATTTCTCTTAAACTGACATGGAAAAAAATTCCATATGCCATTAAGGATTTAAACAGCAATAAACGTTATGAGAAAAAAAGTAAGGTGTTGCAAAGTGTCTGTCCTATGTTTCCTTTGATTAGGGAAGAGGAGAAAATGAGAGTGCGTACTCCTGTTTGTTGAAGTTGCAGAAAAGAATACTGGAAATATAAACAAACTGATGAAAATGGTTACTTTCGGGATAGTGGTCCTCAGTGGGCACACATTTAGCAATATCTTGAGCCATGCTTACTGTCCCAAGTCCGGAATCCAGTGACACTGGTAAATGTCTTTCAGTCCACAGGACAGCCCCCTCCGTCCCTCCCCCCCTCCAGCCTCCCACCCAAACTGGCCACAGTGTTGAAGCTGTGAAACTCTTTCCTAACAGAAAGTGAGGAAACGGGGTGGATGGAACAGAGTCCAGACCTTTCTATGTATTCTTGTCATGTTTCTCTTTGCATGATTCAGATGTATTGCCTGTTCAGAAATTCATTTTAAAAATTAGGAAAATGCAAGTATTTAGAATAGCAGTCTTTATTCCTTCTCCGTATAATTTTGAGTCTGAATGAATGGTGGGAATTTCTGGAATTCTTTGACATTTTCCCCAGTGTGGCGTCTGACTACCACCTACATGAAATGGCTGAAGTGGCTAGTTCTTTACAACAGTGGGTAGTGATCTGCATTGGAGGGAAACAAATGGTGAAGATGATAGGGAAAGAGCACCTAAGGAAAAAAATAAAACTTCGTCATGTAACAACGAATTAGAATCACCCAGAGAAACTAGGGAAGATAGGTCTTTCTATTGTTTTTTTCATTTTTAATTAAGTAATCTTTTGAGTATGGTTGTACATATTAAGTCTGTCGTTCAAGATAAAGGAGCACTTGGTTGGCTATTATTACCACTGTCAAAAGGAAACTCAGATCACTTTACTCAATAGGAATGTTTCTTAGGTCAAGAAACAACTGCTGAAGAACAGCGAACTTCTAACCCAGGAGTGGGGCTTCGAGGCGTGCCGTGGTGGGTCGGCTTCTAAAGAGAGATCGAGTAGTAGTTGTTCAGTCTTTATGCAGTTGGAACGGGTTTCCAGATGGCAGGGGATTGGTTGAAAGTGGTTATTTTCCACCAGTTTAGGGAGATGGCATCTCTATGTAGGACTATCAGAGGTATTTGCAAGAAATAACCTAAGTTTTACTTATGTTTATGAAATAAACTAGATTGAATTTTGTTTGTGTGGCTTTCAATTGGTTTTGTTGTTCAACACAGCTTCAAGCCCGCTATCCCTTTCCTTCTGTTGTATTTTTTTTTTGAGTTTTTATTTTTAAGAGAGCATGAGCAGGGGAGGGCCAGAGAGAGAGGGGGACATCAGGGCCTGAACTCATGAACTGTGAGATCATGACCTGAGCTGAAGTTGGATACTCAACCAACTGAGCCACCCAGGGGCCCCTCATTCTATTTTAATATTGACTTTCTTCCAACGTTCATATTTCTGCCATACAGTTGCAGTTAATAATAGCTGTCATTAATTGAGCACCTATACAGATGCATAAGTATGATTCAGTACTTTGTGGAAGCAGGATTTTCTCTTAGTTATAAAATACATATTCACTCCTTTTTATTTTATATTTTAAATAGACTTAATAAGGCAAACAGTATAATTGTCGTTATATTCCCGGCAGCATTATAGCAATTAAACTATCTGCTATATTGAGAAACTAGAACAAAAATTTTGGGAAGAGTATATACACGTAAGAGGATGGGATGTCTCGGAAATTTCAAGAGCAAATGGAGTAGAAAGAATCCAGGAAAGCAAGGGACAGTTTTTGGTACACAATGCTAGAGTGGAGATGATCCCCGAAATGGGGTTTGCCTCGTGGTGGGTGTCCAGCCAAAAGATAAGGCCAAACTGAAGAAGGGAAAAGGAAGGGTTTTACTTGGAACAAGGAAAAGAGAGCTCCAGGGATATTTCCCAAAGCGGTGTCTCCCCGAATAACAGAACTGGGGACGTTTTAATACAAGGGTGCCTAATACATATTCATGGAAGGCTTGAACAATAAGGAATACAGCATGGAATTCTTGTTTTTTATTCATTTTTTAATTTTATAAATCCAAGTTAGTTAGCATGTAGTGTAATAATGATTTCAGGAGTCGAACCCAGTGATTCACCACTTACATGTGA
Organism: Leopardus geoffroyi; assembly: GCF_018350155.1. Lineage (NCBI taxonomy): Eukaryota > Metazoa > Chordata > Mammalia > Carnivora > Felidae > Leopardus > Leopardus geoffroyi. The sequence continues at coordinate 5,530,724 of NC_059334.1, read as the reverse complement.
CACCCAGTGCTCCTCCCAACAAGTGCCCTTCTTCATGCCCATCCCCCATCTAGCCCATCCCCCACACCTCCCCACCAGCAACCCTCGGTTTGTTCCCTGTATCTCAGAGTCTCTCATCGCTTGTCTCCCTCTCCATTTTTGTCTTATTTTTCCTTTCCTTCCCTTTTGTTCATCTGTTGTGGTTCTCAAATTCCACATATGAATGAAATCCTATGATATTTGTCTTTCTCTGATTGACCTATTTCACTTAGCATAATACCCTCTAGTTCCATCCACATTGTTGCAAATGGTAAGATTTCATTCTTTTTAATGGCTGAGTAGTACTCCATTGTGTATACACCACGTTGTCTTTATCCATTCATCAGCCGATGGATATTTGGGCTCTTTCCATACTTGGGCTATTGTTGATAGTGCTGCTATAAACATGGGGGTGCGTGTGCCCCTTCGAAACAGCACACCTGTATCCCTTGGATAAATACCCAGTAGTGCAATTGCTGGGTCGTAGGGTAGTTCTATTTTCAATTTTTTGAGGAACCTCCACGCTGTTTTCCGGAGTGGCTGCACCAGCTTGCATTCCCACTAACACTGCAAAAGAGATCCTCTTTCTCTGCATCCTCGCCAACATCTGTTGTTTCCTGAGTTGTTAATTTTAGCCGTTCTGACAGGTGTGAGGCGGTATCTAATTTTGGTTTTGATTTGTATTTCCCTGATGATGAGTGATATTGAGCATCTTTTCGTGTGCCTGTTAGCCACCTGGATGTCTTCTTTGTAAAAGTGTCTATTCATGTCTTTTGCCCATCAGCTTGGAATTTTTAAGGTGACTGAGTCCAGGTGTTAGATCAAAGTCACAGGTACTGGCGCCCGCTGTTCTCTGGTGCCAGTTGGTCAGGTACCTGAGCACTCAAAGGGCTTTAGACCCTGCAGAGACAACTCAAGAATGTGTGTCAGTTTTGTCTTCACTTCTGAATCAGCACTGGGAGTTCTAGCGTGGATTGATTGTTCGTGATAGGATCGGCTGCCTCCAGGCCTGATCATAGCTGTTGGTTCTTAGTTCTTTCAAAAGATGTCCCAGGGCCTAGAATGACTGTTCTTAGGTCCAGAAATCTGTGTATGTTGGTTTTTTTCCAAGGACCGCTAGCTCTTTCTGCTTACAGAGATAAGGTGTTTATTTCTTGTCCAAAGAATTGACACTGAAATGTCATAGACAAGGGGCTATCTTGGAAAGTGAATTCTAGTGAATACGTAGGACTGTTAAATAGGTAGCCTAAATTAGCATTTTTCGTTCTAATCTAATGTGACACAGTTACATTACTGTAATGGACCTTTGAGGAATGAAGAAAACAAAAAGCAACAAGATCCGTTGAACATGGGTGATTAAAAATTATTAGCAAATATTAATGATGACATTCCTGGAGATACTTTTGTAGCCAAAAAAAATGAAAAAATGAATTATTTGTGCAACTGTACTGTTTAAGGCATACCCTTGTTAGGTGACATGATTCTAAATTTATAATCAGGGATAGGAAATTCTTTTTTTTTTTTTTAATTAAAGAAAAAGTTTAATGTTTATCTTTGAGTGAGATAGAGCACAAGCGGGGGCAGGGGAGGGGTTGTAGAGAGAGAGAGAGGCACAGAATCTGAAGTAGGCTCTAGGCTCTGAGCTGTCAGCCCAGAGCCTAACAGAGGGCTCAAACTCATGAACTGCAAGATCATGACCTGAACTGAAGTCAGACGCTCAACCAGCTGAGCCAACCAGGCACCCTTGGAATTTTCTTTTTTGACTTTAGCCTATTATATCTGTCACTGGGTTAAGCAATAATATTTTTTTTAAGTTTGTTTGTTTGTTTATTTATTTAGAGAGGGAGAGAGAGTCCCAAGCAGTCTCTGCACTGTCAGCATAGAGTCCAACGCAGGGCTTGAATCCATGAACCATGAGATCATGACCTTAGCTGAAACCATGAGACAGTGACCTGAGCCCAGGAGTTGGACCCTTAACCTGAACCATTATCTCTTTAAACCCAACTCCTGAGGAAATGCAACTTTAGTAAAGTCCACGTGGATTAACAACTATTGATCGGAACCTTCTAGAGTTTCTAGTGATGTGAACAGAGACACTGACCCATTACCTTTCACTCTGCAGACACAAAGATGCGTTAACCTGAGGGTGTGGTAAAGAGAAGGGTAGAGAGGCAGAGGGAGCACGCCCTGATAGGTTGGAAATCAGCGTTTACATGTCAGTGTTTGAAGAAGCTGCCACCCCCAGGCAGGAGGTGGCCAGCGCCGATCCCATTGTACCAGCTAAATACACTTGGTGATAGACTTAAACATGGAACTTAGACGATTTTTCACACGCACACTCCACCACCTGTTACACAGCACCTACCATGGACCCCTGCCCCAAATCACGGTGTGGGATAGAAGTGGCAAAAACATGGCTTTCTGTGTGACTCAAATCTTGAAGCTCTTGGGATTCACCACACAGACATTTTCGGGAGAAGCGGTGGGGTTGTTTGCTGGGGCTGCTGAAGGGTGGTAAGGTTTGTGTATCTCCTTCTGATGCAGTCGCACGCACATTCCAATGGAGATGCCCAAAACGGCCCTGGAGCCTGCCGTGGCTGGAAAGCAGGGGCTCCCAGGGCTGTGGCCCACAGGAGTGGACCAGTGGGGACTGTGGTATGGATGTTTCTCCTTGACACTGAGGGGGGAAAATGTGTTTTCAATAGAAAAATGGTTGAATACTCTGTTGGATGCAGTTTTGAAAACAGAACCTAGCTGTTCATTAAGGAAGGGTTTTCGGTTGTGTTAATTTCTCAAGTACAAGCGTTTTCCTCTAAGATATGGCTGAGGGTTACGGCATCCGTGCTCTTGAGTAATTCAGCACGAAAGCAGAAGGGTTTGGAATGTGTGGAGGAACCCAGCTAAGTGTATCCCTTTCCCTTATTTGTCACAGTAACGAAGGTTCATATGAAGAGACGGGCATTGAGTTATCATTGCCTGTGAGCTTTAGGAAGACAGGTGTTTGGCTCTGCCTTTGCTCGCTGTGGTACTCTGAGTTCTTAAAGCAACGCTTGGGTAAATTAATAGAAAAAAAAGCACACTCCTCAGAAGGCAATATTTGAACTGAAAATGAAACTAAGGCTTATATAATGTGAATGGGTACCTAAGATGCCTTTTTCAATAAGAACAAATATTATGAGTAAACGTAATCCTCAGTCTTAACGTAAAATGAGCGTGACGCGCAATTTCCGATATGAAATCACCTGTGTGTTGATTCCAACTTGAATATGAAGCAGACAAGATGAGTAGGAAGCCCCTTTTTTTTTTGCCTTCTTGAGGTGTGTAAGCTTTCTTGAGCTATGTAAGCAAGGTGAGGTTTGGAGAGCTGTTTAAAAGGTACGTTCTGAGGGGCACTTGGGTGGCTCAGTTGGTTAAGCATCCCACTTGGGCTCAGGTCATGATCTCAAAGTTTATGGGTTCGAGCCCCAGGTCGGGCTCTGTGCTGTCAGCTCAGAGCCTGGAGCCTGCTTCGGATTCTGTGTCTCCCTCTCTCTCTGCCCCTCCCCCGTTCATGCTCTGTCTCTCTCTGTCCCCAAAATAATAATAAACGTTGAAAAAAAAATTAAAAAAATAAATAAAAGGTACGTTCTGAGGCGCACTTGGGTGGCTCAGTTGGTTAAGCATCCCACTTGGGCTCAGGTCATGATCTCAAAGTTTATGGGTTCGAGCCCCAGGTCGGGCTCTGTGCTGTCAGCTCAGAGCCTGGAGCCTGCTTCGGATTCTGCATCTCCCTTGCTCTCTGCCCCTCCCTGGCTCATGCTCACTAGCTTGCTCTCTCTCTCGCTCTCTCTCTCTCTGTCTTCCTCTCCCTCAAAAATAAATAAACATTAAAAAAAATTAAAAGGTACACTCTGAGATGCCTTTCTTGTTTCTCAGTTTTGCAAAGCTCTTCTGAACGTTTATAGGAACTGGATGGCAGTGTGGATAAAGCTTTGTACACCCACATGTAATTTGTTTCACTGATGCCAAGATGGACAAATAAGTTTGTTGGTAAGAACTAGTTCAGTAGATGAAGGGGCTTCCAGGAGAGCAGTCTTGAGGACTCTGAGCGCTTTTGTGGCCTCAGCCATATGGGCTGCCATGATCAGCTAGTGATGTCTGCCATGGGCAAGGGATGGGAAGGCGTAGACATATGTTCTAGGTGCTTGCCATTCTTGATTGAGGCAACCATACTGATAGGCTATTGATTATTTTTACACATTGGGGAAAATTATAGTAGGGCAAATCTGAGTTTATATATAGGTGAAACTTTAGCATGTTGGTCCTGTATATGAAAGAGGCAAAGATAGGATTCTTGGAATTGAATTACACAATACAGCTGTGGGTGCAGACGCTGTATTGCTAACGTGTGACCAGGCAGCTGGTTTCTGAAGCAAAACAGCTGTGGGTAGCCGGTGATCCCCGCATTTTAGATGTGTGGGAACTAGGGCTCAGTCAGGAATCTGCTGCGGCTTACTTAGGTGGTGAGCACCTGAAACAAAAGAGAAATTCAAGTTTGTCTGGGAGAGCAGTCTTTATTATTATTCCTTGTGGTGTATTCTTTCTATACACAGGAGGACACGTAAGGATGCGTATACATACGCATCACAAATTTTTAAAAAATGGTCTAAGTGCTGAGAGAATTAGGAACAGTTACACCAGGCCATGGACGTAATCAGAAACCTTCTTTGTGTGGCACATAAATATATATTTTACATGTTGATGAATTTCAGTAACTCTGATTTTTATATGTCTTAAGGTCTTTTAATTTAAGTGCATTATTTCCTAGATATCACAAAGGTAGTTTACAACGTTATCAGTGCCTCCGAGTCGGGGATATTCTCTTTCAAACTGAAGTATTTTGGAGTTGAAAGGAAATGTAGAGATAGTCTGAACTTCCCTCTTGTGTGTACATGTGTGTGCACTCATACACACACACACACACACACATACACACACACGGTGGTACATTTACACATTTTATAAAGCAAAGCTATAATTAAGGACTACAGGTATTTTGTATCTTGGTTCAAATCCTGCTGATTCAGACAGAAGGAAGCAGTCAAGTGTTTCAGTTGCCTGTATGTGTCACTACAGTGCTGGCATTCATGTTTTAGTCATCATGAGTACCCACCCTGTTCCAGGGACCTTTCTAAGGTACACACAAGCGTTAGTAAATAAATACCTCTTGAGTGCCTAAATCTCACAAAGGAAGCAAAATTACAAAGAACTATCAGTTCAGTGTCCAGCTCTTGACTTCGACTCAGGTCATGATCCCAGCGTCGTGGGATCGCGCTCTGCACTAAATGTGGTCTGCTTAAGATTCTCTTTCCCCCACTGGCCCCTATACTGCTCCTGCTTGCTCTCTCTCTCTCTCTCTCTAAAGTAAAATTAAAACAAACAAAAAATAACAGAGGAGACCTCCTGTGTGCTAAAATCAAAAGACCACCCTGTTTCACTAAGCAGGGGAAAAATGAGGACCAAGTTGTCAAAAAAAAAAAAAAAACATTGAAGGAAAACTTCATGGCTACACGCAAACATGAATTGGTTGGTATATGCTTAGGAAAAAGGCTAGGAGGGACCACATCAGACTGAAGTTAGCATAATTGGGATGGTGGAGGAGGAAGCAAATTTCCCCCTTAAATCGTCATATTTTACATTGTTTGGCTACAGTGGGTGCTTTTAATGAAGAAAATAAATAAATGGACAACGGTACAAGGACAAATACGGAGCGAAATTTACACCCGGTAGCAATTAGCAGAGTTGCACGTATGTTGCTTAACTATGTGAGCGAATTGGAAAGGAGGAGAGAGCATCTGAGCCTAATGAATTTAGATTACATGTTTAAAGCAAAAATAAAAAAAAAGCAGCTATAGCCATAATACTTTTCTTAAATAATGCAATTTGGCAATGTGAATGAATCATCCTGAAAATGCTGTAGGGGGTATTATTCCTATACCAATGAGTAGTGTTTGTTTTGTTTTGCTTTGTTTTGGTTTTGTTTTGGTTTTGTTTTGGTTTTGTTTTTTTTTTTTGTTTTTTTTGTTTTTTTGGTTGTCATACTAAGAAAAATGGTAATCAATGAATACATTTCAAAGGCTTCTGTGACCGTATCCATCTTTGGGTGTGAATTAGAGTTGTAGGCAAGCCTTGACTAAGTCCTGACCTGCCCCCTGTCACTCATCTGGTATAGCTTTAGGTGCCTAGTTCCATATCCAACATAGTGATTTTCTGTTCTCCAGTAGTTGGAGATGTTCCTGATGGTAGTGGGGACAGAAAGAGAGGGACACATTTTCTTATGGGCCACCCTAACAGAGTTTGGTAAGGAGGTAGCCCCCGTCATTTGGGGTTTGGTTGAGTGCAAGTGCCTTCTGAGACTCCACATGAACTTCGACAACTGCGTTCTGCCGTGAAGAATACAATTTACTCGTTTCCAGTCCATCCTCTGAGTCTAAGCAAGTCTTCTTGCAATCATGGAGTTGATTTGGCTTCTAAATCTCAACCAGCGAATCATTTTCTCCTACTTCGAGGATCTCTTTCTCCTTTCCAGTTAGGATGTTGTCACTTAGAAATACGGTGACAAACTGTCCCTGTTTGCCTAAGATGCAGGCATTTCACTGCTACTGCTTGGAAAACTCAGGGTGAATTCCTGTCAGTTTGATGTCCTAGTGGGGAAAAGGGGGCCTTTATTGGATTACAAGGCAAAAAAAAAAAAAAATCGAGGTATATAGGTTCTTATTGCTGCTATAACAAATGACCACAAATGTGGTGGCTTAAAACAACATGAATTTATTCTCTCAGAGTTTTAGTGATGAGTGTGAAAATGAGTGTGAAGCTGCTCAACCGGCAAGGCTGGTTCCCTCTGGAGGCTCCAGGGGAGAATTTGTCCCACGCCCTGCCCCTTCCGGCTTCTAGATGTTACCAGATAACGAGACTTCTGCCATCTCTCTGATACCTCCTTCCGTGGATGCCACCAGCTTACTCCCCTGTCGACCCTGTTGTCTGTGTCCAGGGAGGATCCTTGCGACGTCCACTCAGCCTGCCTCACCAAGTTAGAATTTTGCTCTGCCATTTACTAGCTCGGCAGAGAGGGGGACATCTTTGAAGTCATAGCGTGAACAGTCGTCAGTCTCACTAGCTGTGAGCACATTGCTTGAGCTCACTTAAAACATTTTTGCCCCAGTTTCCCCTCTTGTAAGGTGGCCATTATAATAGGACCCTCTCCATAAGGTTGTCATGATAATTAAATGGAATATTATACGTGAGGGGCTTAGGACAATCCTTCAAACCTAGAAAGTGCCCAGCCAACATTCACTACTGCCCAGTGCTGGCGCTCACAGCTGTCACCCAGTCCAGTCCTTTTAGACAACTAGTTCCCTTCATTTTAACATCGTCTTTGATCATTTCGTGGGAGAGATGACGTCGGTCAGCATCTCTGGAGGTTCCTTTCTTCGTAGTTACAGTGACACAGAAGAACGAAACTGGTCTCAGGGTGCCATCGATCCAGAGTAATCTTTGTTCCGGGGCATAGAATCAGGAGACAGAGAGAGAGACAGAGAGAGAGAGGCACATGGTGATTGGGGACACCTCTCCCTTAAGAAGAACTCACAATAGTTACAATGGTCACTGCACGGTGCTACACTGTGCAAAGGCTTTTTTTTTTTTTACATCTACCCTCTCACTTGATGCCGGTATAGACCCTTGCACTAAAAATGACTTTTGAGGAGGTCAGAATCCCTCCCTTTGGGTTCCAGCAAGCACTGCTTGAGGGGCATGCAGGTTGGACAGACTGCCTGCCGAAGGGCCACGCAGGCCAGCGAGTGAGATTCTGAGCCTCACACTGTCATTTGTTTCCTGCCAGGTGAACAGCAGTTGGGGACGCAGAGGAGAAGACCTCCTCGATTCTGGCTTTGTTGGTGTATTTCTTGATTTTATTTCATTCCAGGGCAATCAGCTGAAGGGAAACAAACGGTTTCTTGGAAGGTTTAAAGCTGCACTTAGACCCTTTCTTTTTAGAGCCAGAGTTACAAAGCCTTTTCTTCTCAGTGTTTCCACTTTTCCCTAAAGGTAACAAAATGTAGATGCATTCAGGGCACACAGCACTAGGGTATTTATGAAGCCAATGCAGAGCAGATGGTGAGGACCCTGGCCCCCAGCCCCAGGACAGTGAGGTCATGCTAAGCGGGGGAGCTTTTTAGTGCTGAGATAGAAGGAAAAACTAACTGATGGATGCTGTCACTTCGAGTCTCTGTGTTGTTTCAAACGCTGCTCAGAGCCGATGGGAAGCCTATGTGTGTTTCAAAGTGAGGAAATCCAGATTCAAGGTGGGAATACACAGATTTAATGGTATAAAAAGAGAGAAAGAATCTTTTTTCAGCAAAAACCAAATATGCAGAGAAAAAAATTTTTTTTTAATTTTTTTATCCCCGTAGTCATTGCCCGGATCCCTAAAATTGAGGATTCTCTTAAAATCTGAGCCGCAAATGTCAATGGGATTGGATTTGGACATCCTTGAATCCTTGGCCATTCCTGCACAGATCTTTTCAAGTCTGTTAGAAAAAAATCAACCTCTTTGTAACACTTTGCATCGACACGCGTCATAGTTTAAGTGATAAGCACCATGTTCATTCCTATACTTGTGCGTCTGAGCATCTGTGTGATTGCTAACATGTATTGTGTGCCTGCCATATTCCAGCTGTGATGTCAGGGATGATGGAGGAGGGGACACCTGATCCTTGGCCTCCAAGAATTGAGGCTTTTAATCTAGTGAAAGCCCTTTGAAACCTGTTCCGTGCTTACGGGTCTTTCTCCTCATGTTTTAACCACATTTTTACTGGTTGATGTTAATGGATTATCAGCCATTAAGAGATATTACACTTAGATTCCGCCCTCGGCCAGTCTTGTCCATGTCAGGAAAGAACTGACATATGTATAGAGCTTGAAAGATCACATAGCCAAATTAATACCCCACACAAATGCACATGGTGATTACAGCAACCTACCTTCATCATCTGAAATGTGCTCCCCTCCCCCATTCCCTGATTCTTTGCATCTTTATCTTTTAAACCTTCATTTTTAAAGGTCCAGCAAAAATCCCCTATCATTTATTACACGTTCTCTTTCCCGTCCAAGGAATAATTCCTCTTCTCTAAAATTCCACACCGTGGAGCCCGGGTGGCTCCGTCATTAAGCATTCGACTCTTGATTTTGGCTCACGTCATGATCTCATGGTTTGTGAGTTCGAGCCCCACGTCCAGCTCTGCGCTGACAGCAAAGAGCCTGATTGGGATTCTCTCTTACTTTCTTTGTCCCTCCCCGCACACTCGCGTGTGCTGTCTCTCTCTCTCTCTCCCTCTGAAAATAAACCTTAAAATAAAACTCCACACCCTTTTGCTTGAAACCTTCTTTCCTATACTTACTATGAGTTATGGTTATTTTTATACATGCTTTATTTCTCTGACCACATTTCAAGCGCCTTAAAATCAGGAATATTCTGAGTTTGCTCTTTATGGGGCCCAAGCATATAGAACATACTGTATATTAGTCGAGGCTATATGTATGTTACATAGCATACATTTTATTCCTCACAGGCAGTGAATTAGATTCTGGTATCCTCTCTGTATTTCTAGTGATAAGAATGTTGAAACAGACACAGGAAAAACAAATAACCCTGAGTTAGATCTGAAAACAGAGGAAGTTAAGTTCTGTGAAGTTGTACGTGTTATAAGTGGTAGAGCTGGGATTTGAACAGTTGTGCTCTTAATCACTCCACCTTTATATGGGTCAGGATGGGTTAGGTTATGCTATGGAGGTGGAAGAACCAACACACAAAACTTAAGCTTAAAATTACCTATCTCTAACTCAAGTTATGTGTCAGTTGTGGATCTCTATTCCATGTTCTCAAGCTGGAGTCCAGACTGATAGAACAATTACCATCTGTAATATTGCTGGAGGCATCCACAAAAAAGAAAGTGTGGTGAATCATGTACTTTTCTTGAAACTTCTGCTGCATAATGACAAATCTTTTTTGGTTTTGCTCTGTATTTTATTGGCGTAAGCCAGTCCCATGGCCATATGTACATTCAAAACAAGGCAGGGAAGTGTAGCACAAGAGTCTGCCTAGAACACAGAGAGCCTGAGGTACCTGATCCTTGCCAACAATGGTTACAACCCGCTCTATCGTCTGCTTTCCACCATCTTGTCGGGAGGCGCCAGTTACAACTCCATCCTAGACGTGAAATTTAGCCGAAGGAGGCAGTACTTGTGGAATTATTTTTAATAGAAATAAGGACTTTGTTGACCTCGGTTGAGGGGCCCATTTGAAAAATTAGAAGCAGGGATGGACTGATGTGACAACCGGGGAAAAATCCAGGGGGGAGGGGGGAGATTACTGAAAAGGCTATAAAGGAAGAGCCGTGGGGTAGAGTCTGAATTTTGGGTGAACTGAGCTGAACAGAAAGCCAGGGTAAATTCTAAAGAAACACAGTGATGTGTAAAACAGTTGTTAGAAAGGAAGTGAACCTCTTCAGGACGGGAGTTGGTGCCTTTATTTTGTAGTCACATCACACACTCCCTACGTGCTTAGCAAATGAACTAAGTGCTTTTACAGTGCTTCCATGATGGTTGTTGGGTGAGGAAAGTATCAGTACACCTATTCAGTAGGTGAGAAAAATGAGGCCTGTAGCAGCTTGGGCTTTGGGAATCCCGCACCAGCTTGAGGAGCAAGCCTCCAAATCCACTTGGTCTGGTGGCTAAGCCCATGCGATTACCAGAGATTTGCTAACACCAAACTCACTGTCTTACGGAAGAAGACAGTATGCCTGGAAAAGCAGAATTTAGGTACACGACAGGATTGGTCCGCGTGGTGTAGTGAGTTTGACCTCTAGCTGGTTCAGAGATGTTATAAAACTTCACTGGTTGCAACTTCCTTACCATCGCAATGGCTTTCTCAGCACCGACACAGTATATAATCACGGAAGTTGTAACCGTTTTCATACTTACTAGAACTTTCTTTCCCCCCTTGGAGGTACCCCGCTCCATTGCATCGGTCTCTTTTCATGCTTTATTCGGTTAACAGATCCAAGGACCTAAGTGAATCAGCATGTCTGCGTTTTGTCATTTTGGATTAGAGAATGACAACTGGTCAGATCCAGGCCTTAGAACAACTCCATAATGTTTTTCACAAAAAAATAAGATGCCTTCAGTGTAGCGAATCAGGTCGAGGATTACAAACCACAGAAGATAGATTTTCTACTTCAGGGGGAAAAAAAGGAAGAGGATTGTTAGTGTGTGAGTTGTTTATGAAAACTATAGTGATTTTCAATAATGCATTTGAAACTTTGTATTCAAACAAATGCATTTCGGGTGTCCTCTCTGTCTTCCAACTCACAGCAATAAGTGAGATGTGTGTAAAGCCCGAGGTAAGGTGTCTGGCCCATGTAAATGCTTGAATATCATCAACAGTATCAACGTAATACCACTCACATCATCATTTTACTGTTGATACAGTGAGTTGAGCCCCATACTGAAAGTCGGGTTATTGGGTAATTGGCATGGATCTGAGATCTTCAATCCCATAGCCTCTTTTCCTCCATCTTACTCTTCTCCATTTTTCCAATGCATGCCCTCCTGTTTTCCCATGATTCCCTGCTGTGTCCAGATTGAGCACTGGAAACCAACTGCTCACCTCCAGCACACCAGGCATATCTGGCCTCATACCCTGGTTTCCCAGCAGACCACTTGCCAGGGAGCGGCATATGGTGGCCAAGAACGACACTACCTTGTAAGAGTGAGCTTCTGGTGGAAGTCTGGAAGGAACCCTTACCCTGGTAGCATTCACCTGGCTGCGTTGGAAAGTAGATGACTCTTACTGATGCCTTTGTTTCCATTTCTCCTACTGCCTGAGCACGCCTGACCCCTATTTTAATCCTCTTTGATTTTCTTGCTTCTATCCTTTATATTCCTTTTAGGTCTGCTGCAGCTCTGTCCTCCTCCCTCTGTGTATCTCTGCTTATGAACAATTCTTTGTGTCTCATCCACATGGAAAATACTTAGCTGGTTCTCAAGAAGGTGATCTCCATGTTGTTTCTCCATTCCATAGAGTTAGGGCATTCTTTTCACACCAATCGTGGATGCAATGTCCATGGTCTTCCCAGCCTCCCCCTAGAGTGGGGTGACCAGGTGTCCCGGTTTGCCTGGCACAGAGGGCTCATCCTAGGACACAGGGTACTCGGTTTTGATGTGGAAATCCCGAGTGAACCACTCAACACTAGGGGTAACATTACTGATTGACCTGAGTTACCATGAGAGATGAAAATTCCCACCCCTCTTTGATCAGAGCTTCCTGCAAGGGTAGGCCTTAACCATTACAAGGGTAGAGAAGAGCGAGTGACTGTTCCCTTGGCCTTCGGGGCAGCTGGGGCTCTGTGTCAGTTGCCTCTCTCTAGGCTTATCCATTTACCCCACATATTGGTAACTATCACCACATTCTGCATGTGCCATGATGTTAAAGGTTAGTATGTACTGACTTGGATTGTACCCAACATAATATATCACATGCCAGCTCGCTTACTGACTTCCAGGTAGTGATTGCAAGATCATGATTTTGTCTCCCAATTCCTCTCAGAACATTCTATGTGAAAATATTATTTTTCACTCTATTAAACTGATAGGTATTGTTACCGAGTACATTCATTTAAATTTCCCAGGAACTTAAATGAAACGAGAAGATTGGGTGTATCTATGGTAGGTTGGATATGTCATGACATGATGATACTTAGCCAAATGGCTCATTTCTGTAGCAACACCATGTATTATCTGAAACATTGATCTCTCCATCATTCATTTAGTGTGAATAGAGCAGAGACTCTGGAATAAAATATTGTCCATACATTGATGTCTGCCTTGGGAATAAGTGTCCTGACTTCACCTTGGTGTTTATTTTCCACGAATCTCCCATATTAAGTATTCATCAACAGAATTTTTTCCTGTCACGTCATTCTTCCTCATAGCTTTATGAAGCAGTAAATCAATCAAGTTGTGCTCTTGATAATCAGAATTTGGCTAGTAGAATTGTGGAACAGAAAGGAAAGTTGGATTTTGTGAATGGCAGAGCATTTATACTGTGCCCCAGCTACTTTGATGAATTATAGAAGAATTTTACACCTCAATAAAATTTATCAATGGGAATTTCCACATATCAAACAACACTTGGATTTCTTCAAAATCTGTTAAGGATTCTACTTATAAAAATATTTTATATTTTCAGAGTGCTACTGTTTTGTTCTCTTAGTAAAATAAGCTCATGGTGATACTGGTTTAATAACATAAATGCTCAATTGTGATTTTCTTATAGTTTCATGTGATTAGGTACACCATGAGGGAATGTTACCATTTTTAAAGTTTATGGTAGGGTGTGGATAAAGCTATTATTTTATGTATACTATTCCTTTGTAGGCATAATACATTATTTTCATCTTGATGAGTAGGAAAAGGTAAAAAGTTAAGAAAATGATGGATATCTACTTAGAATTTCACTTCCCTTTTCTGTACTCTGACCTTTCTATTCAGGAATCTGCCTTGTATTAGGGAGGAAAATCTAACTGTGGAATTTCAGTTAGAATATTTCTGAAAGATTGTCTCAACTACATCAGTGTATATATTTTAAATGGCATTATAGCTGCACTTGAAATAATATGCCTGTATTTGCCTTCCAGTGGCCTCTTGCTGAGATCTCTGGTCTGGGTGTTGAGGAATGGACTTGGTAGGATCTGTGCTGAGGGAAAATGTCTGATTTCCAATCTTTGCATTTCTGACTGAATTCTATTTGTACATTCTTTCTGTTCTTTCCTTGGTCATGTTATTGCTTAATATGTAATATAATAGGCACCAAAAGCAAAAATAGACAGGTGGGAGCACTTTAAAGTAAAAAGCTTCTGCACAGCAAAAGAAACCATTAACAAAATGAAAAAGGCAACCTACTAAATGGGAGAAAACTTTTGCAGATCATATACCCGGTAAGGGGTTAATACCCAAAATATATCAACTTCTACAACTCAGTATCAAAATGACAACAGCAAAACCAAAACACACAAAGAAAGACACACACACAATCCAGTTAAAAAATGGGTAGAGGATCTGAAGAGATACTTTAATAATGAAGACGTCCAGGTGGCCAACAGACATATGAAAAGATGCTCAACATCACTCATCACCAGAGAAATGCAAATCAAAACTATAATGAGATCCCACCCCAAACCTGTCAGAATGGCTATCCTCAAAGAGACGAGAGTAAAAAATGTTAACGAGTATGTGAAGAAAAAGAAACCCATGTGCACTGTTGGTAAATGGGTGGAACCACTCTGGACAACATTGTTCAAGTTCCTCAAAAAAGTAAAATCAAATTGCCGTATTATCTAGCAATGCCACTTCTTGGTATAGACACAAAGGGAATTAACCCAACATCATGCAGTCAGTGCAATCCCATGTGCATAGCAGCACTATTCACCGTAGGCAAGATAGGGAAACCATCTAAGTGTCCATTGATGGACCAATGGAAAAAAAGATGTGTGTGTGTGTGTGTGTGTGTGTGTATGCATTCATACATATGTGCTATGGAATATTAGTTAACCATGAGAAAGAAGAGCCTCTTGACATTTGTGATAACATGGATGGACCATGAGGACATGGTGGGAAATAAAATCGGTCAGAGAAAGACTAACACAGTAATACAATATCACCTACATGTGGAATCTAAGAAAGCCAAACGCCTAGACATAGAGACTATAGTGGTGATTACCAGAGGCTGGGGTAGGTAGATGTTGGTCAAAGGGTACAGACTTCCAGCTATTCGATGCATGGCTCTGAGAATCTAATGTACATCATAGTAATTATAGTTAATAATACTGTGTTATATACTTGAGAGTTACGAAATCTTAAAAATTCTCAACCAGAATGATAATTATGTCATATGACACAAATGTTAGGTAACACTATGGTGGTAATTGTTTTACAGTATGTAAGTGTATCAAATCAACATGTTGGGTACACTTTAAATTTGCACAATATTCTGTGTCAACTCAAGTAAAACAGGGTGGGCTGGGTGAGGGGAAGAGTCAGCATTAGCAATTTCTGGAAGAAACAGTGCTAAATGTAAGCGCTTTGAAGATTAATGCAATTATATCTATCATATAGGAATGATGAATTTCTTAAGGTAGCTGCTATCAGATTAAAAATCATTGAAGGGAAGCTTGAAAGAAATAAACCAAATGCTACTGATAATTTGGGGGCTTTCTAATGATGGTGAGATTTACCAATGAAAACCTTTTACAATTTACCAATAAAACAATCACTAGTAAATTGATATGTTTATTTCTGCCTCTGAGGCATATTAATTTGAAACCTCTTCACTCTTGTAATGGAGTGAGCTTACATTTTCTTCTTAGACCTATGCAAGTTTATATAGTTCTGTTTATTCTCCCAAGAAGTTGCTGTCTGTTCAGCCCACTGGTGTCTGAATATTTAGTCTGCATTTGTTCATTTCCGAAAACCTCCATTGTCCAGGAGGGAGGATTGCAAAGATGGAATAAAACTTACTATTTGCCTTCGAGGGCTACCACTAACCCCAACACTGTAGTCTATTTAGGGAGACAGACAATTGCTTCAGAGCTCTATGATGGAGGTGTATGAAAACGTTTTATCCATTCTAGAGATAAGATCAAGGAATGGAGAATAGATTGAGCTCAAATACTTTTTTAGAAAAGACTATTTCCTGGAGCCCAATCTTTAATTCATTGAATCAACTAAAATGTGGAGAGGGGAGAAGGAAATCACTCTAGGCAGAGGAACAGAATCCACATCTAGCGGTAGGGAACATGTAATGTTTACAGCGTTTCAAGAATTCCATCGTGTCTGAAGATTGAGGCTTAAACAGGTAGTTACAGGGAGCCTAGAGAGGAAAGCAGGGGAGTAGCACCTGAAGAATCTTATGTCCCATACTAAATTACTGGGTTTTATCTGAAAGGTATATAGGCAGCCATTTATTTTAAGCAGGAGAGGGATATGGTTGTGTACGCATTTAATAAAAAACACTCTGAAACTGTTCTGGGGTAAGCGAGGGGAGAAGAATGGAGGCAGCATGATTGGTGGGTGAGAAATGAGAAGGGGTGCTCCTGGGCCAAGGTGGTGGAAAGGAAAGACAGAGATGGATTTGGAAAAAACACAGGGGATTAAATCAACTGGACAGGGTGAGTGAATTAACTATGGGAAAGGAAGGGAGAAAAGGGGTCTAAGAGACTGCCCAGCCTGGGCAGTAGTCTTAGGGGCTACTGCCTAAGAGCTGGAAGATCAAACAGTCAGTAAAACGGGGATTTGGTAGAGGGAAGGGGGACTCTTGATGGAGCGCCCTTTTCCAACTCGTTAAGACAAATTCTGCATAAAATGCCTACGTCACAGATAGAACATGTGAATTGAAACAACAAGTGAAAGTCACTGAGGTCTAAGATCTCTGTCTTCTAAGAACTTGAGAGAGTAAGACCAGATTAACAAACATAGAAAACGACTTAGATTTTATTCGTAAAAATAATGTACAGGTTCATTTGTGCCCGACTCCTGACTACACATAGGAATTTTCTTGAGGTCCGGGGTTGGGCTCATGATTGCATAGGTAGGACCTGTGTGCACCGGGCCTGGTGAATAAGTCATGGTTGTGGAAGGGAAATCGAATGGAAAATAAGGTGTATCCGTGCAGGAGTTTGGAGTGTAGAAAAACTCAACGATCTTGGAAAAGGTAAGAAGGACTTAGGTAAGAATGAGTTCGGATGAGTGGATACAGAGAAGCCAGCTTTCCAGAGAAGGCACCAAGAAGCATGGCTGCCCGTGGGTGGTTGTGGGGGTAGCCAACAGGTGGCGCCGAGCTGAGGTGGAGAGGCGCTAGCAGGTGGTCGAATGGCCTGTTTGTGGACTGCCTTGGAAGCCAGAGGAACTTAGTTTCCGCGGAAAAATAGTAACAAGTATGTTTTATGGCAACGAGAGAGAGAATGAGTGAATGAATAGGACTCTGCCCTTGAAGTCTGTCTGAATTCCCTTCTTCTGCCTATGGAATACCGACAGTATCTGGCACTGGCATTGTGTGGAAACTTTCTTCCTCTGCTCCTTGTATCCTCAGGGGCAGATCTTCATAGTGAAAGGGAAGAGCGCATTTTCCTTGGCCCTCTTAGGCCCTGGCTGGGTCTGAAGAGCAAATGGACAAAGACAGATTTGCAGAAAAGAAGCATACAGATTTATTTAATATGTAGCCCTTGACATGGAAGCCTTGTTAAGGAGATGTAGACCAGAAGAAACGGTCAGGTCTGAGTATTTTTGCTAGATTGGATGAAGAGTGGGCAGTCATGGAGAAATAGGATGGGTCAGAGAGTGAGTTCAGTGCAAGAAAGTGGAGGAAACTTAGCAAAGCCTGTTTGGCCCTTTGGCATCACCTTGTTTTCAGAGATAAGGCCATTCCTTTCCCCTGGGTACAGGGAAGGTGCCTCTCAGGTGAGGGTTTTGACCTGTGTCAGGGCAGAAGAGCAGGGGAGAGATCAGAGTGACCTTCTTGCTTCGGTTGTTTTCGCAAACCCTTTTCAAGCTTACAGTATTTCATAGGTTAAGGTGCCGTATTTGGCCTGCCTTCATGTCTCTGTGTGCCAACACTCTTGGAGAGCTCCCTCATTTACAAAACTCTACCTAAATACCTCCCTTGGTCTAGACTTGCCACATGTCTACTGGCTTTTGGCATAAATAGCAAACTTTCATTAAGATCCAGAAAACCCAAGGACTTATATTAATATCCAAATTCAAGGACAAGAACCTGAACGTGAGCTTTCTGCTGAGTATAAGCTAGACCCTTTCTGTGTTACGATGAGCGCATCGAAGGAGGGACTTGGTTGAGTAAGTGAGGCTAGAAGCCTGGATAAATGTGTTTTCTAATTTAAATATGCTTAGGGCATTCCCAGATTTGTTTTTCCAATGAATAATTTTATTGCTGTCCTCATATGTATAACATGTATTGGGGCTTTTTGTCTTATAAACTGTTTTCAAATGCTTTCAAACTAAATCTTGGAATGTGACTTGTAGTCTGTGGATATCCAGCTCGAGTGGAAGCCCTACATTCTGAGATTGGCCTGTCGTGATTGCGTCTCTCTTAATCTCTTCCTTTGCTTATGAAAATTGACGCCACTTTGCTTATGAAAATCCAGTCACCACTGGGTGACTGAAAAGATGGTCTCTCTCCCAGTGTGCATCTGCAGCAACGTTCTTTGCAATTCAGGTGCTGTGTGCCACCTTTGTTGGCCTCTCTGCTTCTCCTTCACAGCCACGTTTCCTCTGACTGGCAGTCTCTCTGTGGCCATGGTTTCCAGATGCTTCTGGAAATCCTTCCATTGTGTTATGTACACTTGACCATGTGTTTGAGGGGATCTGGGCCAACACGACTTGAAATGCATTGCTTATTATAGGCCAGATTTTCGATCTATGAGCATTGTGTATAATTGCTTTATTTATTTTTTTTTTTTTTGATAGAAGTTGGTGTGAACTTTGTGACTGCTTTGTAACCAGAAAACAATCAACAGTCTAAGCAAAGCTCCTATAAGGGAAACGGCAAGTGCCAGAAACAAACAAACCTAAGCACTGGAGATAAAAGGGGAAAACGCAGCTCTTCAATTCAAAGATCTAACCATCATTTGCTTACCTTGAACTATGTCGTAAGGAACAGGAAAAGCTGAAATGATGAAATGAGAATTTCTACGTGAAACAACAAAATCACGTGCATATTTATGTACCCTCACCTTTCACATTGGGAAGAAACAGGAAAAAAATATATAGTTAGTAAAGATAGGGGTTGTTGCAGGGCGCCTGAATGGTCGGCTCAGTCGGTTGAGCGTCCGACTTCAGCCCAGGTCATGATCTCATGGTTCGTGGGTTCGAGCCCCGCGTTGGGCTCTGTGCTGATGCCTTGGAGCCTGTAGCCTGCCTTGGATTCTGTGTCTCCCTCTCTCTCTCTTCCCCTCCCTTGCTTGCACTCTGTCTCTCGCTCTCAAAATTAAATACTAAATTTTTTTTTAAAAGATAGGTGTTTGGTATATAAATTCTGCATTAATCCCATTATTGTAGAGTCAAATACATAGACTGTTTACCAGAATGCTACAGAATAGAGCAGTGTTTGTGGGTTATGTTATAATGCTTAATCTTACTAATGACTCTTGAAACAACCTAGATGTTTTAAAAACATTTTCAATACTAAGGAACTGAAGGAAAAAGTCTTTCTCAGTTACCTTACAAAGAAAATCAAAGCGATATGAAAGGCTTCCCCCCCCACCCCCACCAGCCACCAACCCAAGATAACTGGTGTTTCTCATATCTTCCCAACCAATCTACAGCCAAGTTCAAAAACAGAGTCCATGAACAAATGTTTGCACTGGCTTTTGTCCTAAGGCAATGCAGTTTCCACAGTAAACACTTTCACTCCACACCTTACAGGGCGTTTGTGAATAGCAGTGTTTGCATTGTTATGAAATTCGGTTTTAAACTTCCCCAAATCAAGTGAGGAGATGTGAATTGATTGATCGCTGCTGTTTCTAAGTATCCCCCCCACACACACACACTAGATTTTCAGTGATGAGCAAAAGTTCATCACTTTGTTCAGTGATGAGCAAAATACTAAAGAGCTAGTATTCTTTCCTCACACTTAACCAATCCAGTTCCTTAAGCACTCATCCTTAGTGGATGATTCCTAGGTGAGAGGTTACCCTATTACCTCCGAATGGGTTCTGACTGCTGAACTGAAGTCCCATTTAACCACACCTGTGGGCATGTCATGCCACTGAAACGCATGTTTACAATTGAACTCGTCATTTTGTCAAATCGATTCTTCCATCCATTCTTCTCTGTTTCCATTTCCTGTACCATCATCTCTCCGGTAAGGGTACCGGAAGGATACTTTTTGTATCCCTCTTCCACCTCCATCCCAAACCCTATCCATCACATCAGTTTCCTAGTTGGCTAATTTGTTCGTTTGGAGTGCCTTAGATCTCTCTTGGGTGCCTCTTCTTCCTCTCCTGTTTCAGTAACCTGCTGATGTCCCTCTACCAGCCTCCCCTTCAAGGTGATCCTCTATAATGCGGTCGGGCTTATTTTAATGAAGAACCATACGGATCAGATGAATGGCTCCCCATTGCCTGCAAAACAAACAACTTTTAATTTCACTCTCGGATTCCTCCCGTCTCTGTCCCCACACATGGTTATAATCTTGAGTACAATGATTTGTGTGGATTAAGTATCTACACCCCAGCTGATTTCCAGCAAACGGTGTGGTAGGGTCTACCTGAGAACATTCCTGAGATTTAGCAACTGCTCATGAGCCTGCGGCAGCCTCCAGCACTCATGCCAGCCAGTGTCAACCTGCTGCTCTCCTTGCAGCTGCCCCAGAACAGGTGCTTTCAGGGAAAAATGACTCTCCATGAGCTTCTCCTTTCTCTGAACCAGAGGGTCATTGTTGACTGTAGAACCACCGGGCATCTGATCCTTGGCTCTTCTCTTTGAAGGGTCTTCTCAATACCCATCACTTGGAGCTTCTGTTTCTTGAATGTCGTTTCACTTAGTTTTGCTAGACTCTCAGATATCTCCGGTCCTTCTGATCTTATACTTTGGGAAGACGCCTATTGCCTCCTTGCAAAACATGGGTATTGGTGGTAAACAGGTCATGTCACATGTTATTCTGAGAGCTGCTTTCACGGACATGGGACCAATGTCATCCTGGGCTCAGTGCTCAGCAGAGCTGATGTTTGGACACTGGTGGCCATTATCTCGATATTCTCAATATTTTCCTCTTTGAATTTGTATGAATGGAGTCTGATGGGCTAAGGAAGCACCTTGGAGCCTGGCTTGTGATGATTCTACCTCTCTTTGCCTTTCTCCTCTTCAGTCTCCCGCTGCTGACCACAGTCGCTCAATGCCCACAGCAGGAGACAAGGCATGGGCATGCAAACCTGAAATGCCAGCAGACTGTCAGCACCTAGGCACATTTCATGGGGTCTCAGCAGGGAGGAGCCTCTTACCCATAGCCTGCTTGCATACAAGTACCTAGCACATTCAGGGGAAAGGTTGCAATCCCTGTTTCACTCTGTGTTGGTGTGGGTGGGCCAGCGGGAAGAGGAGAACTTGGACTTGACTTCTGTCTCTGGCTGGGCACCGCAGGTAGGTCTGAAACCTGTCAAGAGGGGGATGGAACAGGTTGTCAGTGGCTTGTATGTGTGCAGAGTCATGGTCCAAGGCTTAGGTGGTACAGGTGCCCTGAGGATATGAGCTTGAAGGGATAAACATGGGTAAGTGGAGGGAGAGAAGAGGGGGGTAAGAAAGGGCAGAGCTTTATGGTTTAGTACCTTTAGTGGATGTTTACCCCGATCTTTGAATAAGGAGCCCTGCCTTTTTATTTTGCACCAGGCCCTGCAAATATCCTAGCTAGTCCATCCTGGCCAGTTCATTTGCCTGACATACCTCATTTCTGCCTTTTCTCCCCACCTCAATTCCAGACTTGTTTTCCGAGTATGGTAATCCGCACAGAGCCTGAGGAAATCGTAGCTAGACATCTGAAGGAAGCCAGGGAATTCCTGCTTCAATAGTGGTTAAGAATCTAGGGTTTTGAGTCAGACCTGCAGATTCTGATTCCAGTTCTGCAACTTACCAGCTGCTAGATGACTTTGGGCAACTTACTAACTTTTTTTTTTCTTTGCCTCCATTTCCTCATCAGTAACACCAAAATATTAATCCAACTTCAGAGAGTTCTTTTTTTTTTTAATATGAAATTTATTGTCAAATTGGTTTCCATACAACACCCAGTGCTCATCCCAACAGGTGCCCTCATTAAGAGAGACGATTTAAACCCATTATTTGGCATAGAGTAAACATTCAAATGTTACCAGTTCTTAGTAACAGGCTGACAATTCACTTTTGGTGGGGTAATGGCTCTTTTACCCTGAGTTCAGGTCAGTAAGCTGTCAGTTCAATTATGTCTTCATCCCCTGTGGCCAAAAAACAAAAAACATAACAACTACATGATTAATAATTCTTTCTCAAATTCTTTTAGTGTCAATACTTTGTCACTGTATAGCTTCTTCCATATTATGATACCGCATGCTTTCTGGTAAATCCTTATATACAAGTAATATCTTTATCTCCTGAATCTCGGCATTTCCCGAAGCAACCGTTACATAGCAGATGCATGATACATGTATATACAATGAATTGACTTTTTGTACCAGGTTGAACCATATGAAATTACGGATTCAGGGTCAAATGGTTGGAACTGGCAATTTCATGGGGTACCTATTTCCTCAGGGTTCGAGTCTACGCATTTGTATAATCATATACTAATTTTAAAAAATTAATTGAAAGTAGTTTTAAAATCTATACAAAAATGGGGGGGATGAAAAAATCTATACAAAAATAAAATTTTTTATAAAAATTCTTTTACAATAGTCTTTGACAACTACTTAAAGCAGTACAGTTACTTCTGTACCCAGGTTTTAGGAAGATGTAATAAAACATTGGTTAACGAGAATCTGCATGTAGTAAAGGCAAATTTTAATTTTTGGTAACGAGGATTATGACTTTAAAAGATTTCAGTCTCCCTCTGTCCCTCCCTAAACATAATAAATACTATCCGATTGAAACATTTCAATTTGTGATACAGGATTTTAAGATAATTTTTGTTTTCATTTTATAATACTGTAGTTATAGATTGAGAATATTCATGGAATTATTTTTAATTCCAGGAGTTGCTTTCCTGGTTGTTATTATTTAGGGTAGGCTCAATGTCTATCTGTAAGACTATAGCACAAAGTTCGATTATGGGAGAGCCCTAACTGGTTATTTTTCAAGTTAATTGAAATTTACTTTTTAGCAATCATTGACCATTATCAATTATCCATTATGTACGCATTTACATTACTAACCTGAACATTTCTAAATGAATACAAGTAACAGAATCTTAGAACGACAATTGGATCTTAAAACATCCAATTTTGGATGTTTCCCCTAATTGTCGAATAATTCATGATTTTTAGACCTTCTTATTTCTCTGCATATTTATTTTCTTGAAGCAAATCCTCTGTCGTCTTCACACTTTGTTGTATTGTTTGTACGACCTTAAAGTAAAAGTCTCCTACATTTCTTGGGTCTTGTTTCATCTAGTCTAACTCCTTGGAAAAATGAGGGTCCATGGCCAGTGTGTCTATGATAAGATTGTAGCCAAGCTTAACAGCAAACCCAAAAGCCAGGAACACCTATTCACTAAATAACAGTTACTGGGCAAACCTTGTAATTTGGTTCTGTTGAGATGGTTCCCAGTCTTGCTCAACTTGTCTGGGGAATCGTTCTGAATATAATTCTTCTTTTGCCGCCAGTCTGTATGCTTATGAAACAAACTACAGTGGTTGCCTTTTGCATTCTTCGGCAGACCATTCTGTTTCACTGAAAATGCTTGGATATTCAATTTTTGAAAACGCCTTTCCGGTGAAAGTAGAGGTTAGATAATTTATACACGATAACAGGAAAGGCCATAAGTAGCAGGACAGATGACATCAAAATATCCTCTGACTGTGAAGTGATTTGAATAGTTTCACCATCTTTGCGTAAATTCATTATCTGCAAACCTACCATGTTGTTGAAGCAAATTGTGTGTTCACTTGAATCTGGAATGTTAATGCTTCAAAAAAAAAAAGTGTTGAAATTCCAAAGCCTGCCAGCATCTAAATAGAGCGTTGCCAGGTCTTTAACCCACTTCCTACAAAAAAGCATCTGATTTAAGATATTATAAGCTACAGCAAGTTATGGCAAAAATATAACTTAAATTATAAAAAAGCATATATGGTGAAATAGAGTAGTTCTTTTTTTCCTAGAAAACAGGTTGTAAGCCCAGGCCTTCAGCACTAACCAGCTGGTTGTCATTGGGGATAATTATGCAATTTCTTTGATTCCATTTCCCTACTGTAAAATGAAGCTAATAATATTTACTTGACATTCACATTGGGAAGATCGTGTGAAATTAACCATTTAATTAAATAATTAAGCAGACATCATTTGAGCCCCTACTGTGTGCCCGAGGCTTGCTAGATGCTGGGGATAGGGCGGGCCTAAGAGTCTTTACCCTCATAAAGCACCAGGCCTTACAAACAGAATCTCTCAAAAATGGTAATTATTATCATAATAATCCTTTTCCTCCCACTTATAACTTCTGCACTGTGGGAGCCTGGCTGATTAGAAGAAATAGATACCAAATAATGTCACCTTTCTTTCCCCATGAAATTCAGCTGTGTCTTTCAACTATATTTTTAGGAATGTTGGAAATACCAAGCGTTGGCCTGGGGTAGGTACGTATTGGATGCATTCGTGAGATAGGCGAGCCGTGTTTCAGAGCAGCCAAATGCAGTTTCTGAGGCCATACAGCTAGTAATTGGTGAATACGAGGGATGTGTGAAGCTTTAATGGCAAAAGAAATATATATAAAAAATGGTACATATGATCATCTGAGTCTAACAAACACATTTGGCTCTTGAAGTATTTTTTAAAACTCATTCCATATTAATACTGTCCCCACCATGTGTGAGCACATTTGTGTACATAGATCTGTATATTTGTATTATAAACACGCACACACACACGCACACACACACACGCACACACACACACGCACACACACACACAGAGTAATATAGGTTACCCAAAGTATTGAATCTCCAATGGAAACATTTTAGGTACTAGGACAGGCAGGCAGTAGAAAAACATCTTCGGTTCTGGATCCTATCTTAAATCAGGCTACAGAGGCATCTGCCTAATCTTGCAGGTATAAGGATGAACCTGGTCACAGTCTATGAGACTTAAATGTATGCTTTAGTGTCTTACACATTCTTAATTGTCCCAGGGTGTGTTTTTGGGGTTTTGATTTTTAAATTTGTTTGTTCTTTAATTGCTTACGAACGAGTTCTCAGGCAATTCCTGGTAATTTCGTCTCATTCAGAATAGCCAGTTCCCATGTGTAGCCCATGATGTCAGCGCCCCCCGCATATCTTGATTTTACCTCTCAGACTCCCTGCCACTGGCACCTGCATTTGTTTGCTTGACCACAGAGCATGCTCAGTCCTCCAGTGTGGGGAGCTACAAGTGCCAAGGAATTGAAGCATTTATAAGCAGCCCTCACCCAGAGACCAGCAGGGGCTGGTGGGTGAATACCCAGCAACCCAGGGGTGGGATCACTCTAAGGTATAACTTGATCTCCGGTACTGGCTCCCAACATTTCCCAGCAGAATCAAGCTCCAGGTACCCATGATGGAAACTTGGTTACAAATAACGAAACCTCCATAGGCTCCCACCAGTGGTTCTTGGGGATCTGCTCGCAAATAAACTCCTCACACTTAAATCCTTGTCTCGGGCGTGCTTCTGGGGGAGCCCCACATAAAAGAAAACACTGGCAGAATGCGTCTCTCTGTGAATTTAGGTTCATTCCACAGATTATCTTTCCTTTCAGGGTTATCAGTCTGCCAAAACACTAATATAATCTGATTAACAGTTTTGTGAGCCAGGCTAGATTCTTGCCTGAACAACTTTAAATAGCCTAAAAGCTTTGTTTTCAGATTTTTTTGTGTACAATTTCCACATCTTCTCACCAAATAAATAAATGATGGTCCCTAATGCTTATTGCCCAGCTTATCTCTACAGACAGGTACTATTTCTTGAGCAGCATTTTTGTTTTGACCAGAATTTATGTTTGGCTCCACATTTTCTATCTGAACTCAGTCTGGTTTTCAAAACCACATGCTTCCAAGTGAAATACGCATTTTTGAAAGCCACACATTGCCTTCTTCATCATGCCAGCACCCAATCTCTGTAATCACTGGCCCATGACCATCAGACATGTTTCCATAATAGCATTTGCCACAGGAATGCAGAGAATACTAAACCAATTTTTAAAAGATTGCACCGGGAGGATCTTTCTTCTAAAGGATTTTTGTCATGCTCCTGAAGGGCTGTTATTCTTTCCAGTTATATTCTAAGCAGTAACTTTTTCATAAAGATAAATTGAGAGACGTTCTTCTATGGTGACCTCCCACCCCACGATGACAGCATCCAGATTAGAATTGCTTTGTTAAATGACTGTTATCTGTGATTAGGTCAACAACACACTTAGAAGATGATAGGATGGCTTTTCAGAAGGGTGCTACCTTTCTGATGGTCAGGGGACCAGTTAATACTTCAGAATGAGCTCATTGTCTCCGTGTATTGATAAATTGTCCTGAAGTACTTGTATTTTTCCTTCTCAAGAGAGTCTGAAGCTAAGTTAACACAATTCATTTCTTTAGTTGGTCTTTTTTTTTTTAATATGCTTCCAACTGCATACAACTCATATTTAACCAGTGCAGGAAGATAGAAAAGAAATTTAAACAGGGGCGCCTGGATGGCTCAGCAGGCTAGGTGTCTGACTTTGGCTCAGGCCATGATTTCACAGTTCCTGAGTTCTAGCCCCAGGTCGGGCTCTGGGCTGACAGCTCAGCCGGGAGCCTGCTTCGGATTCTTCCTCCTCCTCCTCCTCCTCCTCCTCTTCTTCTTCTTCTTCTTCTTCTTCTTCTTCTTCTTCTTCTTCTTCTTCTTTTCTCTCTCTCTCTCTCTCTCTCTCTCTCAAAAATAGGCAGTAAAATTTTTAGCAAAAAAATTTAAATATCATAGCAAAGAGTATACTTTTTAAAATGTGTCCCTGTATAAATATTAAAAATGTATATGCACGCCTTTTGTCTTGGCCTTTTTAGGCTGCTATAAAAAAAAAAATTACCGCGGGCTGAGTAGCTTATAAACAATAGAAATTTATGTCTCATCTTTCCCAAAGCTGGAAGTCTGAGATCAGGGTGCCAGTGAGGTCAGACTTCCCAACATGGTGGAAAGGGTGAGGGAGCTCTCTGGGGCCTTTTTCAATAAGGTACTAACATTCATGAGCCCCACCCTCCATCACCCTGGGCTTTAGGGTCTCAACATACGTGTATGGGGGTGGGGTGGGGGGCATATTCAGAACACAGCACATGTATATCCAAGACTACTTTCCAGGTAATGGATGAACCATTCCATTTTGGAGTCCTTCTGATTGACTCCATGTGCTGTGTCTAACACGGAGAAATTAGCTTTGCACCAGGCAGAAACCCTTTCTCAACGTATAATTGATAAAATCTCCACCAAATGGATAACAGGCCTAGAAAGTGTGCAAGTGAACATACTCGGTGTAAATTAGCCATCTATACAAGATGACTCGTTGACAACTACTCTAAGTCATTTCTCTTGGTGACCAAAAAGCAAAGACATTTTCCTACTGGGCTATGTAGTCTTCTATTTTTTAAACAAAGCTGCTTAATCCTTGAGGGTCTTCCTTTGAAGCTATCTCCCATGGAATTTTGTAACTCTCCAGAGCATCACTAGAAAGGAAATGCCCATGGTTTCTACTGGAGGATTCATTCCTGTTACAGGTCATTCTCCCTTCTTCCCATTCGAGCAAGAGCTGCCTCCTTGGTGAATTCCAAATGAGCTACAGTCCCCCTGGCTGTCTTGTATAATGAGTTATGTCAAAGAGAAAGCAACGAGTGGAAATACAGACCCACATGCTGGCTTCAATGCAGTGACAAAATGGAATGCTTGGATCACTTATGTAAGAAACAAGCCTCTGGAAACAGAACTGGGGTGTCTCATCATGTTACCACAGGCTCGCCTGTGTAGATCAGCCTTCCTGACCCTTGTGTAGCTGCTCAGTACATCTGGGGCCTGTGTGTTTTGTTTTTGTAACCTCCCCAAGCCCCCAGATTCTTGAGTTGATCCCCACACAGAATGGGCAGAGGATAGAATGAAACCCAAATCAACATCTGTTTATTTGTAAATAAAAATTTGCTTTTGGCTGTAATTGTTTATGTGGGTTTATGACATTATCTGGGCTTTGAAAAAAATAACAGAAACCCAGGCTAGCATGTGTTGGGTAACTTTTTGTTCTGTGATTAGCCTTCTTTTGTTTGTGCTTCACTGTGCAACTGTGAGATGGGACTCGAGACGGGTCAGGGTGAGGGCAGGGCTGACGCCAGGGCTCAGTTACATTGGCGTCACCCTGAGGTGAAGATGGAAAGTTGCTGGGCTCAAGTATCTTCCTGTCTTTTGGGGAACAGACATATGCCCAACCAGGATCCGTGACCATATGTGCGAAGTCATACAAGAGGTACAGGATGCTTTAAGAGCCAGAGGCAGAGAGGATGGGATTGTCGGCCAGCACGAAGACTACTGAGAATCACTCTCTCTGAAGCTTCTTTCCTTTCTTGAGCTCTGAGTCTATGTCTCTCTCTCCTCTCTTGCCGTCTTCTCTCTGTCTTCTCTTCTCTCTGTCTCAGTCTCTGTCTCTCCCTGTCTGTCTCTCTCATGTGTGTCTGTGACCAACCCAAATGAGCGATGGGAGCCATGTGTCCATGACTTGAAATGTACCTCCCTCAACAGGAAACAAGTCTTTTATATAGAAGGTAGACAACCTCACACTGATTTCCCACAAAAGGGAGTGAGAAAGGCAAATGATGAGAACAAGACCAGGATTTTTTTTTTTTTTTTTTTTTTGAGTCTGGAGACATGGGGCTCTGCTACAACCAACCTCTTGATTCATTAATTCAAGCAGTGCATACTCAGCCTCTAGTAGATCAGAGACATTGTGCGCAGTGCCTTCAGTAAACCTCTAGACACAAGGGAGACAGATACCAAACAAATGTTGCACAATTGTCATTATTAGAAATGCTATAAAGAAAAATGAAGGGCTTTTTGTAAGAGGAAATGGCAGGCTCAGTTCATCTTATCCAGAGAAAAGGAGACAGGGAGTGTCTGGGGTGACTGGTGGAGGGGCTTGCTGGGAGCAGGCTCCAGGCAGAGGAGGCAGCACGTGTGAGTTCCCTGGCAACCAGAAAGGTCAGAGTGGCTTGTGCGGTGTGAACGAGGGAGAGCACTAAGATTGCTGACATCGGTGGGGCCAGAGTATACGTGGCCACACGGATGGTTTTCCTGGTCTCACCTGGTGTCTGGAAGAGCTGACCATGGACTCTCTGCACGCGGTGTCTCCTATTCTTCTAGTCTAGCTTGAGCTTCCTAGATAGAGGTCAGTTCGATTCCAGGATGGTGGGAACTAAAGGTGCCAGTCTGCTTAGGACCTAGCCCCAGAACCGGCACAGCCATTCTGTTGACCAAGGCACATCAGAAGGCCACCCCAGGCGGGTTCACAGGGAAGTCAACTCCGTCTCGGTTTGGGAGTTGTGACAAGCGTGTAGAGAAGCAGCAAGAACATTTGTCAGGAAAGCCTCTCTGGAGACCGTGGACCACACAGAAAATTTAAAG
Source organism: Leopardus geoffroyi (assembly GCF_018350155.1). NCBI lineage: Eukaryota > Metazoa > Chordata > Mammalia > Carnivora > Felidae > Leopardus > Leopardus geoffroyi. The sequence goes on along the minus strand of NC_059334.1, from coordinate 5,501,267 downwards.
AATTTTGGACTTGTGGTTCTTATAATTTATCATGTCGAAGCATGCGTGAGGTGCCTTATCTCCTGTGACCCTCACAGCAATTTAACAAAATAAGATTATCACCCTCTCCTCTGTAACTCAAATAGGTCACAAAACTGTCAGGTGAGAGGGACAGGCACCAGTCCTGGCCCATCTACAGCCAGCATATCTTGTGACCCCTGTGCTGCTGTGTGACCATTTTGCTGCTTCTCAGTCATGGGACGACGTGAAGTTCTCTGAGGATGAGGAAAACATGTTAGTATCATAAAAATTAAGGTCATCGTAAGTTTAAAGCATTAGAAACTCTTATTATTGATTTGCTTCCTGATGCATTCCAGAAAGTAAATTAGTAATTTACTCACAAAGGAGCTGATCAGATCCATCTTGCTAGCCCCATATGCCATCGTTGTTGGAAGCTGAGACCCCTGAAGTTACCCTGGCCAAATGGAGACACAGAGGAGATGTTAGAGACTCGCTCTCCAACAAATTGCCCTTGCCAATTGCCTGCTCGTTTCTGGAAATCTCATAAGACATGTCTCCTGCAGCATCATAAATAAATCCTTCTACCAACACCTGGTGTTTACTATTTGTCTTGTCTCCCACTCTGACACGTGTAGTGAGATTTCCTTCACGTATTAAAATACTGTTGTGTGTTTGGTGCTGGGCTGGGAGATTATTGCCTCTCCCCTTTTATGTTTGATTCTATTAGAGATACTGCCTCCTGTTTCATATCCTGATTGCTTATAAGATTTATCATGGAGAGAGATAAGTCACATAGAGGAGGGGGTTTATAACCCTGGCTTCTCCTGCCCTAGAAATCCAAATGGCTGATAGTATGTAGTATTCAGAATTTTGTGTTTCCCTTGTTGATCGATGCTTTGATATTGTTTTGAGATTTTGCTGACACCTTTCTTTAGGATGAATTTTCTCCTGGGGGGGGGTGGGGGTTCTTCATCAATCCTTCATGCCAATAGCCTACTAGTCTTCGAGACATATTTGGGCATGTACGAATACTGAAGTCTACAAGACAATTTAAATGTCGACCTGCCATTGCGTAAATGACACTCTGCATCCAAACACATTTTATATTCCAACCTCATGTGACTCCACAGCCGTATTGAGGTAATCATGCCTTTACCCACGGGGTAAGAAAGGCATTGTTGCTTATGAAAGGAAATAAAGATCTGGGGCTACATCTATGCTATTAAACTATCATATTAACCAAACAACCACTTGATGGATTAACATTTTTACTTCCCTCAGAGTTGTTTTGGAGTTTGAAAGGACACAGGTGTTTTCTTTGAAAGAAAATTGGCAGCGTGTTCCCGCTGGCAGGTCTGTGTGTCAAAATGGAATTGGTTGGGATAATAAATGTCCTTTGAAAAGAAGCTGTTGTGTTGATATGAAGCTTTTAGGTGTGATTATGGCCATCTTCAACTTCATAGTCTTCCTGTTGTTACTGCATTTGACCTTCCAGGTGGTAGAATGCCTTAAGACTGTCAGAGGAAATAAACAGAAGTAAAAAATGGTGTTCTTCAATTATTAAAAAAACATCTTAGAAGAAAAGGCATTTTAAAAGAGACAAAAAGGGTTTTGTAAAGCTAATTTCCTGAAACTCAAGTGTCCTTTCACTTTTGAAAAACACGTTTTGATGCTTCCAAATACCATTTGGGTAAGTGATAAGAATTGGGATGTTTTACAGAAAAGAGACCAGTGGCAGTGATCGTTTCATTTGAATGAGTCCTAGATTAATTATGAAAAAGGCAAGTACATCTACTGTCACTAAGAGCATTTATATGCCCTAAACCACCCCAAAATGGAGTGGCCTAAAACCACAGTAATATATTGTTTTTCATGATTCTGCAAGTTGACTGGACGTAGTAAGGTCATGTACACATCAGGAACATCCAAGATGGCCTCACAGCCTCCGAAGTCTCTCTTCAGATTGCCTGTCACTGCACCCTTGTCTAAGCTGAGCCTCTTGAAAGCTTGGTTGCCGACTTAAGAGAGCCAAGATCCTTAATACTTAAGGCCAGAATTGGCATCTTGACCCCATTGTTTGGAAAGAGCAAGTCACTGAGTTAACCCAGATTCCAAAAAAGGGGAATTATTCTCCATGTCTTGGTGTCACTCCTCGAGTGGCAAGGAGGTTGGATCTCTCTTGAGTTCACCACAGAGATACTCATCCATTCATTCATGTAAGGTTTGAGGGCCCACTCCATGCTTGACACTATTCGCTGTTCTGTGAGTAGTCTCCTGGAGACACAGCTTGTTGAACTCTGTCACTTGCCACCAGCTTCACTGCTGACCAGCTCTTGTGGTCTTGACCATGTTTCTTTTCATCTTGGTGCCTTATTCTTGGCATCTGTAAATTGGGCATAATGATAGTGGTTGCTTTACGTGTAATTCAGTAATTTTCACAATTGCCGTGGCCATATATATATATATATGTATATATTTGGAATGGGTTAGTGCGTGTACAGAATAACCATGCCAGTCACATGACCCTTTTAAGAGAGTTGTCGTCACGGTTAAGCTAGAGAGAAAAGCGAAGTCGTGGGGTGGAGATGTGACTAGACTACTCAACGGTTTAACAGCAGGTTGTTACAGAGACACAAAATAAAATTGCCTTATGATGTCTTTTCTTATAAAATCAGGCAACGTTTCCTGCAAAATATAATGGACTTGCTTTTTAATAAATCCTTTGGGAAACATTGTGCAGCCAAGTTACACGGATTTACAGGACGTATTTTCCATTCTGTGTTCTTCTGGCTCCAATGGGATTACTCTCGTGGTCCTTTGCTACTGGACACTTTGACACCTCCTGGAGCCTCCTTGTATTTCTCTCCTGTCAAATCTCACCCTCCTGCCATATCAGGTCACCTATGGCTCCCAAGTGTAAGGTGCTGTTGCTAGTCCCTGGCATTCTCCTGTCCTATTATTTAAATGTTTTAAAAATTTGTTTATTT